>NW_023425349.1:82214633-83485015 GCF_014108415.1 Molossus molossus
CCCTGTCAGGAATCTCTTTCCGTGGAAGGACTTTGTTCGTGATTCTGAATTACTTTGGAATTCATTATTGTACTATAATGAACCTCTGCTTTCCTTGTCATGATTTTATTAAGATTTAAAAACAGTAGGATGTACTTTACTACATTGATGACTGATCAATGGATACCATAGAATCTATGACTTCAGGACTTCTACAACGATCAAGGTCATACATGCATTATAAAAAATGTACACATCACCTTACGGAGAAGATAAGAGCTTTGCAAGTTCCTCCCCAAAGGTGACCCTCATGAGTGGCCTGGTGGGCTCTCTCAGCCAACGCCCTTGCTCATTGTGTGTGTCTGTCTCTGTCACAGGCAGCTCATTTTCACAGATGCGTGTCTGCCTGTTGGAGTCACGTGTTCGTGGTCTAACAATTGGGATCCTGGATGCGGACGGTTGGCCCACGTGTGTCATGTGAGAGGACCCCTGAGGTCTTACCTGTTGGCACATAGAGAGCCCTGCACCCACTTTAGCAGCGGCTGAGCTTCCCTTGTCCAGGTGGACCAGGATTGGTGGGTCCCATCCCTTCTCCAGCACACTAGTGGTTTTTCCAATTCCCGGCGACTTTACGATTTTATCTGTGCTCTGATGAGTGCTCTGGAAAATATATCTTTGCACAAGTATACAAGAATTCCTGTGGGGCAACCTCCATGGGTGAGCTCTGCCAGGGCAGGTGGGCCCCTCCGGAACTTGGACAGGTCCTGACACTGTTCTCCCAGAGGAGGGGCCCTTCCCCTTCTCTCCAGGGGACCTGCGGCGGCCTCTGCTGCCTCACCTTGTCCCCAGGGCTGGTCGCCACCAGACCAGAAGCTGCCGGTGTGATTGAGACAGAGCTCTCTCCCCAGTATTTATGGTGCGTGTGTCCCCATCTGGAGGTCGGGCATCTCTGACATGTCCTGGCGTGTGCCCTGCCCCTCCTCGGAAGTCCTGTGATTGCCCTTTGTCCCTTTAGAAAACACTGACTTTTGAGAGTTTTCTGTACCACCAAGATGTTAAATCTCGCTGTGGCCTTGGGTTGTGAGGAAAGCTTTCCAGCTTGCGGTTTGTGTTCCCAGCTTTCTGCCTATATTTCTTCCTTGTTATGGGCACAGAAAGAGCCAGCCGTTGCCTGACTGCTTTCTGGCCCTGGGTCACACTTAGCGTAGTGGTCTCTACCCCAAGATGATGCTCATACTCACTAAAAGGTCTTCTTTTTTTTTTACATCTGATCTCTAATCCATCTGGGATTTCCCTTTCAAATAACAAAAATACTATTTTATTTTATTTTATTTTATTAGTATTTATTTACTTATTTATTTATTTTTGTTACAGATGTTTCTCCTTTTTTTCCCTATTGACAACCTCCTCCCCATCCCCCCCACCCCGACCCCAGCGTTGTTGTCCGTGTCCATTGGTTATGCGTACATGCATGTAAGTTCTGTGGTTTACCTCTTACCTCCCCTCACCACCCCCTCTTCGGAGGGTTGTCAGTCTGTACCCCACTTCCACGTCTCTGGGTCTACCCTATTCCTCAGACATGAACAAAAGTGCTCTTTCAGAGAAAACCAAACAAAAGCATGTGAGCAGACACAAAACGGCACCTACGTAAGATTCCGGTCATAGGAAACGTCCAGAACAGGTGAAGGAGCAGAGACAGGAAGCAGATCAGGGGTTGCCAGGGCAGGAGGAGTGGGGAGTGGGAGAGAGTACTTTGGGGCAGGGTTCCTTTTGGGGTGATGGACCATCCTGCAACTACACAGCGGCGGTGCCTGCACAGTGTCGGGGGTGTCCTTCATGCTCAGGAATGACACAATGCAAAATATGAACAGGAACTTTACTTTATTAGTGAACATGAATTATGCCAGGGGAAAATAAAGGCTAAGAAGAAAAAAAAAGAAAATGATAAAAGCAACGACCCCCAAAGCCCCCACATCATAAACGTGAAAAAAGTAAAAACTGAATCCCTCCAAGGAGAAAATATAAACATAAGAACGAAGGAAAATAAAAGAAAAAGGTCAGTGAGTGGGGGCAAAGCAAATGCTTCTGAGGCGTCAGGTTGAGCCCCTTCAACAAGCAGCTCTGGAGTTGGCCCTGGTGGATGGTCCTGAGGCAGCTCTTCCCCTGAGGCAGGAACCAGGGCAGGTTCAGGGCAGGGTCCTTCAGCCAGGGGTGGGGGGGCCTCAGCCAGGTCAGGAGAGGCTGCCCAGGCCGGCCCCGGCTCCAGAGCCTCAGCTGCCGCGGCTGCTGGAGGTGGCAGGGCCTCTGGAACTGGACACCCCTTTGGGTCTGTCTCTGCATCGGGCTCCCTGGGACGGACGACAGCTGGCTCTGCCCCCTGGGCTGGTGCTGGAGATGTGAGAGGAGAAAAGCTCACCTGCGTGCCTGCATTTCCACGTGCCCCCCAAAGACAGAACACAGCCACAGCCCAGGGCCCGCAACAGCACATGCTCTGCCCCGGGAGTCCAGCAGATGGCTAGTCTGAGGCCAGTCTTTGCTCCGGGACAGCCTCTGGGGGTGCTCCCTGAGTGTCTGGCACCGACCCTTCCCCATAAGCTCCTATGCAACTCTACTCCCCATCCCACCACCCCACCCCCCACCTGCTCACCCCTGGGCTCTGCCTCCTTGGGCTCCAGGTCATCCGGCCGGGTCCACTTCACATCATCACCGAGCTCCCAGTTGCAGTTGAATACTTTGAGCTGCCTGTCCATCTTGGGGCACGGTGGGGTTGGGGGCCTGTGGAGACTGGGCGGCTTCGGGATTGGTTGGGGCCTGTGGAGCCTGGGAGGCTTTGGGGGAGGAATCCTTCTTCCCCGGCCATCCACAAGCCCTGGATCCCCAGCCGCCCAAGTGGCCACACTCACTTCAGGCCTGCTCTGGCCCTCCATTGTGAGGCTCACCTGCCCCTCGTTGGTGGACATGGGGTGAGGGTCTTCATTGGCCAGCTGCCGATCCTCCTTGTTCTGGGTTGAGCTCTGCAATGACAGTGACCGGCAGCCGGTCAGGAGGCCTCAAGCCCGGCCCTGGGTCTAGTCTCTGCTGCCTCTGCCCACTGGACTTTCTGCTCCCAGATCAGGCCCAGCCCTGTGTCTGCGCAGACCTCCACCCAGGGGAAATGAGAGTCACCGCCAGGGCTCGGGAAAAACCTCAGGCAGAGAATGCTGCCCACACTCTCTGTCCACCCAGCCAGCCTTGACCTGGGTGTGAACATGACCTTCCCACCAGGCTTCTGACCTCTTCACCCTCAACCTGTTCCTGCTGAGGACAGTCCCTTACTATGTGAACACCGTTTTGCCATTTCACACACACACACACTCACACACACACACACACACACAAACACACACACACACACACACGGAGGTGACTTAGGGCTAATCAGGTGGGATCAGAATGGTGGCCGTGCCCGAACAAAACCTCCTGGGCCTCCCTGAGTTACCTCTAGGTCCCGCCTTGAAAAGGGCCACAGGTGCCTGGGTGGAGTCCAGGTCCAGCGGCGGCCACGACGGAACCTACTCTCGTCACTGCCTCTTTTGAGGCCACGGCCTCGGGTCACTGGTAGACAGCAAGAGAACATTGTGTCCTCTCCAATGTCTGTACCCAAGTGAGCTGGGTAGGGGCAGTTAGAGAAGGTCAGTGCCTGGTGACCAGGGTTCCAAGTTCTGTTGGGCTCCATCGTCAGGAAGTGAGGTCACTGCCTGGGTCATCTACCGCGAGCATCTCCTCAGACCTCACTTCCTGCCTGGGTCATGTACCCCGAGCATCTCCTCAGACCTCACTTCCGGACAATGGAGCCCAATCTGGGCTGTGTAAATAACACTGCAATGAAGATAGGGCTGCATACATTCTTTCGATTTAATGTTTCCAGGTTCTTTGAATATATTCCCACAAGTGGAATCACTGGGTCATATAGAAGTTCTATTTTTAATTTTTTGAGGTAACTCCACACTGCTTTCCACAGTGGCTGTACCAATTTGCATTCCTACCAACAGTGCATGAGAGTTTCCTTTTCCCCACATCCTCACCAACACTTGTTTGTTGATTTATTGATGGTAGCCTTTCTGATAGGTGCAAAGTGATATCTCATTGTGGTTTGAATGTGAATTTCTCTGAGGATTAGTGATGATGAGCATCTTTTCATGCCTCGTGGTCATCTGTATGTCCTCTTTGGAGAAGTGTCTATTCAGGTCTTTTGCCCATTGCTTGATTGAATTGTATGTGTGTTGAATTGTATAAGTTGTGTTTTTATGTATATATATAAATTGTGGGTAATCCTTATGCGATGTATCAATGGTGAATATGTTCTCCCATTCAGTGGATTGTCTTTTCATTTTGTTGATGGTTTGCTTTGCCGTGCAGAAACTGTTTAGTTTGAAGTAGTCCCATTTGTTTATGTTTTCTTTGGTTTCCCTGGCCTGAGGCAATATACCAAAAAACATTGCTAAGAGAAAGGTTCGAGATGTAACTGCTTATGATTTTTCTAGGATTTGTATGGTTCCAGGTCTAACATTTAATTTTTAATCCATTTTGAGATTATCCTTGTGTATGGTGTAAGAAGGTGGTCTAGTTTCATTTTATTGCATGTGTGTGTCCAATTTTCCCAGCACTATTTATTGAATAAACTGTCTTTACCCTATTGTATGTGGTTGCCCCCTTTGTCAAGTATTAATTGGCCATAAAGGCATGAGTTTATTTCTGGGCTCTTTATTGTCTTCTGTTGATCGATATGCTTGTTTGGATGCCAGTACCATGCTGTTTTGGTTACTAAGGCCTTGTAGTATAGTTTGATATCAGGTCGCATGATTCCTCCAACTTTGTGCTTCTTTCTTAAGGTTGTTGTGGCTATTTGGGTTCTTTTGTGGTTCCATATACTTTTTTTGGAATATTTGTTCTAGTTATGTGAAATATGTCATTGGTATATTGATAGCAATTGCAATGAATCTATAGATTGCTTTGAGTAGTAAGGATATTTTAATAATAAATCTTCTTATCTATGAATACAGTATATGAGTCCACTCATTTGTTTGTTTTTCAATTTCTTTCTTCAGTGTCTTAAAAATTACTGAGTACAGGTATTTTATATCCTAGGTTAAATTTATTCATAGGTATTCTATTATTTTTATGAGGCAATTGTGAATGAAACAGTTGAGTATTTTTAGTGTTGATATTGATTTTAGTGAAAAGGACAGAGGGGGGTGGGGGGGGAGAGAGAGAGAGAGAGAGAGAGAGAGAGAAACATCAATGAGAGAAACATTGATTGACCATTTCCTGCTCCTCCCCTACAGGAGATCAAGCCCTCAACCTAAGCATGTGCCTTGACTGGAAATCAAACCAGCAACCTCTCTGTGCAGGGAATATTGCTCAACCAGCTGAACCACACTGGCCAGCACTGGGATTGTTTTCGTAGTCTCCCTCTCTGATAGTTCATTACTGGTGTATAAAAGCGCAACTGATTTCTAGATATTTATTTTGTATCCTGTTACAGTTCTGAATGATCAGATATGGTAGTCTTTTGGTGGAATCTATAGGGTTCTCTGTACAGTATCATACCATCTGCAAATAATATCAGTTCAATACTTCCTTTTCAATGTGGATGCCTCTTATATCTTCTAGTGTGGTCGTTGTGACTAGGACTTTCAGTACTATGTTGAACAACAATGGTGAAAGTACATCCCAGTATTGTTCCTGATCTTGAGGGGAAGATTTTAGTTTTTCCTCATTGATTTTGATGTTGGCTGTGGGTTTATTATATATTTCCTTTACTATGTTGAGGTATGTTCATTCTATTCCCACTTTACTGCGAGTTTCCAAGATAAGTAGGCATTTCCTTTTATAAAATGCTTTTCTGCATATATTGACATGTTCATGTGGTTTTTATCCTTCATTTTGTTTATGTGGGGCATCTTATTCATTGATTTATGGCTCTTGACTCAAGAAAACATCTATTGTAAGGTTCCATTTATAGGCCATCCGGTGTGGCTCAGTGCTTCAGCATTGACCCACGCACCAAGAGTTTACTGGTTCGATTCCCAGTCAGGGCACATGCCCAGGTTGTGGGCCCGATCCCCAGTGGGGGGGAGGTGGCCAATCGATGTTCTCTCTCCTTGATATTTCTCTCTCTCTCTCCCTCTCTCTCTAAAGTCAATAAAGAAAAAAAAATGTTTGCATTTATAGAAAACCTCCAGATTAGGTACAGAAACAGAAAGTAGATCAGGGGTTGCCAGGGCAGGAGGAGGGGAGAGTGAGTACTTCAGGGCAGGTTTCTTCTGGGGTGAGGGACATTCTGCCCTAGGTGGAGTGATGCCTGCACAGCGTCGCGAGTGTGCTTCGTGCTCAGGGCTGGCACAGTTTAGTATACAACAATAACTTTTTTAAAAAAAATCTTTCTTCCTGAATGCAGAATGTACTACAGATGTTTTTCATTTTTCCCCCATTGACCCCCTCCTCCCCCCTCCCGCCCCCCTCCCACCTTTTCCCACACTATTGTCTGTGTCCATTGGTTATGCATATAAGTTCTTTGGTTTATTTCCTCCCCCCGCCCCAACCCCTTTCCCTTTGAGGTTTGTCAGTCTAGCAATGAATTTGTACTTCTTAATCCCTTCACCTATTTCACCCATTCCCCCAACCCCGTCTCCCATCTGGCAACCAACAAAATGTTCTCTGTATCTATGAGAATGTTTCTGTTCTACCTGTTCATTTTGTTTGTAGATTCCATTGTTGATAGATATGTATTCATTGCCATTTTGTTTGTTCATATATTTTATCTTTTTCTTCAAAAAGACCCTTCATCATTTCATAAAATAACGGTTTGGTGGTGATGAACTCCTTTAACTTTTTCTTGTCTGGGACACTCTTTATATGGCCAACGATTCTAAATGACAGCTTTGCGGGATAGAGTCATCTTGGTTGTAGGTTCTTGCTTTTCATCACTCTGAATATTTCTTGCCACTTTCTTCTGGCCTGCAATGTTTCTTTTGAGAAATCAGCTGACAGCCTAATGAGAACTCTCTTGCAGGTAACTAGCTGCATTTCTCTTGCTGCTTTTGAGAATCTCTCTTTGTCTTGAACCTTTTGCATTTTGATGATGATGTGTCTTGGTGTGGGCCTCTTGGGGTTCATCTTATTTGGGACTCTCTGTGCTTCCTGGACTTGCATGTCTGTTTCCTTCACCAAGTTAGGAAAGTTTTCTGCCATTATTGTTTCAAACAGGTTTTCAATTTCTTGTTCTCGCTCTCCTCCTGGCACCCCCAAGATGCGAATGTTGGCACGCTTGAAGTTGTCCCAGAGGCTCCTTACACTATCCTCATTTTTTTGGATTCTTTTTTCTTTTTGCTGTTCTGATTGGGCGTTTTTTGCTTCCTTATATTCCAAATCGATGGTTTGCTTCTTGGATTTACGTACTCTACTATCGAATCTGTGTAACTATTCTTTATTTCAGTGAATGCCTCCTTCATTTCTGACTGTGCATCCATCATTTCTGACTGGTCCTTTTTTATGCTCTTGAGGCCCTCACCACGTTCACTGAGGTTCTCACTAAGTTCATTGAGCATCCTTATAAGCAGTATTTTGAACTCAGCATCTGTTCGGTTGCTTATCTCCATTTCGCTTAGTTCTTTTCTTGGGGTTTTGTTCTGTTCTTTCATTTGGGACCTGTTTCTTTGTCTCCGCATTTTGGATGCCTCCCTGTGTTTCTTTCTGTGTATTACTTAACAAGAGGTATGGGGCTAGCTGACACCAGATGCTGCTTGTCTGAAGGAATTTAGGAAAGACCTGAAGCAGGATGCAAGACAGGCCAATCCTAAGGTTAAGCAAGTGGCAACAGCTTGGGTGGTCCTGAAAGTTGGGTGGGGCGGGGCCTCAGGGAGTCACCAGGGCGGGGCTACCAGTGTGAGCCAGGTTGCTGGAGTCTCAGATATGGTGGCTGTGTGCCACCCCAGGAAAGGGCTCACCAAAGGAACAAAGGCTTCTCACAGCACGTTTGTCCCGAAGAAAGCCCCCTCTCCAGCCCTCGCTCCAGTGACAATCAGCTCAGTTCTCCCCTGTATGTCTCTGTTCACCTCGAGCTGCCTCCCCTCCAAGCTCAGAGGGAGCGAGTGGGATAAGTCCGTGCGTGGGCCCTTTAAGGAGCTGCCTGGGGCTCCAGCCTCCTCAGCTTCCCTGAGCCTCTGTTCCCGCTGGTTTTTCCAGCCAGAAGTGATGGGGATTCTCTTCCTGGCACTGGAACCCTGAGCGGGGCACCTGGTGTGGGACGGGGACCCCTTCCTCCTAAGGAAGGACCTTCCCAGCCAAGGTGTCCTCCTGATTTTTATCCGCCACACGTGGATGTGGGACCAGCCCTTCGCACCTCTGCCCCTCCTAGCCGTCTGGATGTGGCTGCTGCTTTAATTCCGTAGTTGTAGGATTTCCATTCAGCATGATTTCAGGTGGCTTTGAATGATGGTTGTTCTGTAGTTTAATGGTAACTTTGATGTGGTTTTGGGAAGACAGATACCGCGTTTACCTCCGCCCATCTTGACCGGAAGTCTACAACAAAGGCTTTTATTTATTACTTAATGAATTATGTCATCGGAAAATGAAGGCTAAGAACAGATTAAAGAAAATGATGACAACAAACCCCCCCCAAACCTCCTCAAATAAAAGTAGAAAAATAAAAACACAAATCACGCAATGAAGTACAGACAGACATAAAAGTTAAAGGAGAAATGGCCACTGCGTCCAGTGGCAGAGGGCGAGCAGACACAGCAAGCGGCCCTGCAGCTGCCCTGACGCACTTTCCAGCGGCGCCTCCTCCTCTGTGGCAGGAACCAGGGCAGTTTCAGAAGAGGGCTGTTCAGGAGGACCAGGACTGACTGGCAGGGTCCACCCCGAGGGACATGAGGTTCCAGAGGGCACTCGACCGGGATGCTGCCCACCCAACACCTGCAGTGCTTGCACACACACATGAACACGCACAGGCACCCACACATGCACACGTGAGCGTGGGCACAGGTGCACACATGTGCACATGTCGATACAACATGCACATGCAGGGAAATGGTTAGAATGGTGAGAACCCCTGTCAGGAATCTCTTCCGTGGAAGGACTTTGTTCGTGATTCTGAATTACTTTGGAATTCATTATTGTACTATAATGAACCTCTGCTTTTCTTGTCATGATTTTATTTAAGATTTAAAAACAGTAGGATGTACTTTACTACATTGATGACTGATCAATGGATACCATAGAATCTATGACTTCAGGACTTCTACAACTATCAAGGTCATACGTGCATTTATAAAAAATGTAGACATCGCCTCAAGGAGAACATAAGAGTTTTGCAAGTTCCTCCCCAAAGGTGACCATCATGAGTGGCCTGGAGGGCTCTCTCAGCCTATGCCTCGCTCATTGTGCGTGTCTGTCTCTGTCACAGGCAAGCTCATTTTCACAGATGGGTGTCTGCCTGTTGGAATCACATGTTCGTGGTCTAACAATTGGGATCCTGGATGCGGATAGTAGGCCCACGTGTGTCATGTGAGAGGACCCCTGAGGTCTTTACCTGTTGGCACATAGAGAGCCCTGCACCCACTTTAGCAGCGGCTGAGCTTCCCTTGTCCAGGTGGACCAGGATTGGTGGGTCCCATCCCTTCTCCAGGCACACTAGTGGTTTTTCCAATTCCCGGCGACTTTACGATTTTATCTGTGCTCTGATGAGTGCTCTGGAAAATATATCTTTGCACAAGTATACAAGAATTCCTGTGGGGCAACCTCCATGGGTGAGCTCTGCCAGGGCAGGTGGGCCCCTCCGGAACTTGGACGGGTCCTGACACTGTTCTCCCAGAGGAGGGGCCCTTCCCCTTCTCTCCAGGGGACCTGCGGCGGCCTCTGCTGCCTCACCTTGTCCCCAGGGCTGGTCGCCACCAGACCAGAAGCTGCCGGTGTGATTGAGACAGAGCTCTCTCCCCAGTATTTATGGTGCGTGTGTCCCCATCTGGAGGTCGGGCATCTCTGACATGTCCTGGCGTGTGCCCTGCCCCTCCTCGGAAGTCCTGTGATTGCCCTTTGTCCCTTTAGAAAACACTGACTTTTGAGAGTTTTCTGTACCACCAAGATGTTAAATCTCGCTGTGGCCTTGGGTTGTGAGGAAAGCTTTCCAGCTTGCGGTTTGTGTTCCCAGCTTTCTGCCTATATTTCTTCCTTGTTATGGGCACAGAAAGAGCCAGCCGTTGCCTGACTGCTTTCTGGCCCTGGGTCACACTTAGCGTAGTGGTCTCTACCCCAAGATGATGCTCATACTTACTAAAAGGGCTTCTTTTTTTTTTACATCTGATCTCTAATCCATCTGGGATTTCCCTTTCAAATAACAAAAATACTATTTTATTTTATTTTATTAGTTTTTATTTACTTATTTATTTATTTTTGTTACAGATGTTTCTCCTTTTTTTCCCTATTGACAACCTCCTCCCCATCCCCCCCACCCCGACCCCAGCGTTGTCGTCCGTGTCCATTGGTTATGCGTACATGCATGTAAGTTCTGTGGTTTACCTCTTACCTCCCCTCACCACACCCTCTTCTGAGGGTTGTCAGTCTGTACCCCACTTCCACGTCTCTGGGTCTACCCTATTCCTCAGACATGAACAAAAGTGCTCTTTCAGAGAAAACCAAACAAAAGCATGTGAGCAGACACAAAACGGCACCTACGTAAGATTCCGCTCATAGGAAACGTCCAGAACAGGTGAAGGAGCAGAGACAGGAAGCAGATCAGGGGTTGCCAGGGCAGGAGGAGTGGGGAGTGGGAGAGAGTACTTTGGGGCAGGGTTCCTTTTGGGGTGATGGACCATCCTGCAACTACACAGCGGCGGTGCCTGCACAGTGTCGGGGGTGTCCTTCATGCTCAGGAATGACACAATGCAAAATATGAACAGGAACTTTACTTTATTAGTGAACATGAATTATGCCAGGGGAAAATAAAGGCTAAGAAGAAAAAAAAAGAAAATGATAAAAGCAACGACCCCCAAAGCCCCCACATCATAAACGTGAAAAAAGTAAAAACTGAATCCCTCCAAGGAGAAAATATAAACATAAGAACGAAGGAAAATAAAAGGAAAAGGTCAGTGAGTGGGGGTAAAGCAAATGCTTCTGAGGCGTCAGGTTGAGCCCCTTCAACAAGCAGCTCTGGAGTTGGCCCTGGTGGATGGTCCTGAGGCAGCTCTTCCCCTGAGGCAGGAACCAGGGCAGGTTCAGGGCAGGGTCCTTCAGCCAGGGGTGGGGGGGCCTCAGCCAGGTCAGGAGAGGCTGCCCAGGCCGGCCCCGGCTCCAGAGCCTCAGCTGCCGCGGCTGCTGGAGGTGGCAGGGCCTCTGGAACTGGACACCCCTTTGGGTCTGTCTCTGCATCGGGCTCCCTGGGACGGACGACAGCTGGCTCTGCCTCCTGGGCTGGTGCTGGAGTTGTGAGAGGAGAAAAGCTCACCCGCGTGCCTGCATTTCCACGTGCCCCCCAAAGACAGAACACAGCCACAGCCCAGGGCCCGCAACAGCACATGCTCTGCCCCGGGAGTCCAGCAGATGGCTAGTCTGAGGCCAGTCTTTGCTCCGGGACAGCCTCTGGGGGTGCTCCCTGAGTGTCTGGCACCGACCCTTCCCCATAAGCTCCTATGCAACTCTACTCCCCATCCCACCACCCCACCCCCCACCTGCTCACCCCTGGGCTCTGCCTCCTTGGGCTCCAGGTCATCCGGCCGGGTCCACTTCACATCATCACCGAGCTCCCAGTTGCAGTTGAATACTTTGAGCTGCCTGTCCATCTTGGGGCACGGTGGGGTTGGGGGCCTGTGGAGACTGGGCGGCTTCGGGATTGGTTGGGGCCTGTGGAGCCTGGGAGGCTTTGGGGGAGGAATCCTTCTTCCCCGGCCATCCACAAGCCCTGGATCCCCAGCCGCCCAAGTGGCCACACTCACTTCAGGCCTGCTCTGGCCCTCCATTGTGAGGCTCACCTGCCCCTCGTTGGTGAACATGGGGTGAGGGTCTTCATTGGCCAGCTGCCGATCCTCCTTGTTCTGGGTTGAGCTCTGCAATGACAGTGACCGGCAGCCGGTCAGGAGGCCTCAAGCCCGGCCCTGGGTCTAGTCTCTGCTGCCTCTGCCCACTGGACTTTCTGCTCCCAGATCAGGCCCAGCCCTGTGTCTGCACAGACCTCCACCCAGGGGAAATGAGAGTCACCTCCAGGGCTCGGGAAAAACCTCAGGCAGAGAATGCTGCCCACACTCTCTGTCCACCCAGCCAGCCTTGACCTGGGTGTGAACATGACCTTCCCACCAGGCTTCTGACCTCTTCACCCTCAACCTGTTCCTGCTGAGGACAGTCCCTTACTATGTGAACACCGTTTTGCCATTTCACACACACACACACACACACACACACACACACACAAACACACACACACACACACACGGAGGTGACTTAGGGCTAATCAGGTGGGATCAGAATGGTGGCCGTGCCCGAACAAAACCTCCTGGGCCTCCCTGAGTTACCTCTAGGTCCCGCCTTGAAAAGGGCCACAGGTGCCTGGGTGGAGTCCAGGTCCAGCGGCGGCCACGACGGAACCTACTCTCGTCACTGCCTCTTTTGAGGCCACGGCCTTGGGTCACTGGTAGACAGCAAGAGAACATTGTGTCCTCTCCAATGTCTGTACCCAAGTGAGCTGGGTAGGGGCAGTTAGAGAAGGTCAGTGCCTGGTGACCAGGGTTCCAAGTTCTGTTGGGCTCCATCGTCAGGAAGTGAGGTCACTGCCTGGGTCATCTACCGCGAGCATCTCCTCAGACCTCACTTCCTGCCTGGGTCATGTACCCCGAGCATCTCCTCAGACCTCACTTCCGGACAATGGAGCCCAATCTGGGCTGTGTAAATAACACTGCAATGAAGATAGGGCTGCATACATTCTTGCGATTTAATGTTTCCAGGTTCTTTGAATATATTCCCAGAAGTGGAATCACTGGGTCATATAGAAGTTCTATTTTTAATTTTTTGAGGTAACTCCACACTGCTTTCCACAGTGGCTGTACCAATTTGCATTCCTACCAACAGTGCATGAGAGTTTCCTTTTCCCCACATCCTCACCAACACTTGTTTGTTGATTTATTGATGGTAGCCTTTCTGATAGGTGCAAAGTGATATCTCATTGTGGTTTGAATGTGAATTTCTCTGAGGATTAGTGATGATGAGCATCTTTTCATGCCTCATGGTCATCTGTATGTCCTCTTTGGAGAAGTGTCTATTCAGGTCTTTTGCCCATTGCTTGATTGAATTGTATGTGTGTTGAATTGTATAAGTTGTGTTTTTATATATATATATATAAATTGTGGGTAATCCTTATGCGATGTATCAATGGTGAATATGTTCTCCCATTCAGTGGATTGTCTTTTCATTTTGTTGATGGTTTGCTTTGCCGTGCAGAAACTGTTTGGTTTGAAGTAGTCCCATTTGTTTAGGTTTTCTTTGGTTTCCCTGGCCTGAGGCAATATACCAAAAAACATTGCTAAGAGAAATGTTCGAGATGTAACTGCTTATGATTTTTCTAGGATTTGTATGGTTCCAGGTCTAACATTTAATTTTTAATCCATTTTGAGATTATCCTTGTGTATGGTGTAAGAAGGTGGTCTAGTTTCATTTTATTGCATGTGTGTGTCCAATTTTCCCAGCACTATTTATTGAATAAACTGTCTTTACCCTATTGTATGTGGTTGCCCCCTTTGTCAAGTATTAATTGGCCATAAAGGCATGAGTTTATTTCTGGGCTCTTTATTGTCTTCTGTTGATCGATATGCTTGTTTGGATGCCAGTACCATGCTGTTTTGGTTACTAAGGCCTTGTAGTATAGTTTGATATCAGGTCGCATGATTCCTCCAACTTTGTTCTTCTTTCTTAAGGTAGTTGTGGCTATTTGGGTTCTTTTGTGGTTCCATATACTTTTTTTGGAATATTTGTTCTAGTTATGTGAAATATGTCATTGGTATATTGATAGCAATTGCAATGAATCTATAGATTGCTTTGAGTAGTAAGGATATTTTAATAATAAATCTTCTTATCTATGAATACAGTATATGAGTCCACTCATTTGTTTGTTTTTCAATTTCTTTCTTCAGTGTCTTAAAAATTACTGAGTACAGGTATTTTATATCCTAGGTTAAATTTATTCATAGGTATTCTATTATTTTTATGAGGCAATTGTGAATGAAATAGTTGAGTATTTTTAGTGTTTATATTGATTTTAGTGAAAAGGACAGAGGGGGGGTGGGGGGGAAGAGAGAGAGAGAGAGAGAGAGACAGAGAGAGAGAGAGAGAAACATCAATGAGAGAAACATTGATTGACCATTTCCTGCTCCTCCCCTACAGGAGATCAAGCCCTCAACCTAAGCATGTGCCTTGACTGGAAATCAAACCAGCAACCTCTCTGTGCAGGGAATATTGCTCAACCAGCTGAACCACACTGGCCAGCACTGGGATTGTTTTCGTAGTCTCCCTCTCTGATAGTTCATTACTGGTGTATAAAAGCGCAACTGATTTCTAGATATTTATTTTGTATCCTGTTACAGTTCTGAATGATCAGATATGGTAGTCTTTTGGTGGAATCTATAGGGTTCTCTGTACAGTATCATACCATCTGCAAATAATATCAGGTCAATACTTCCTTTTCAATGTGGATGCCTCTTATATCTTCTAGTGTGGTCATTGTGACTAGGACTTTCAGTACTATGTTGAACAACAATGGTGAAAGTACATCCCAGTATTGTTCCTGATCTTGAGGGGAAGATTTTAGTTTTTCCTCATTGATTTTGATGTTGGCTGTGGGTTTATTATATATTTCCTTTACTATGTTGAGGTATGTTCATTCTATTCCCACTTTACTGCGAGTTTCCAAGATAAGTAGGCATTTCCTTTTATAAAATGCTTTTCTGCATATATTGACATGTTCATGTGGTTTTTATCCTTCATTTTGTTTATGTGGGGCATCTTATTCATTGATTTATGGCTCTTGACTCAAGAAAACATCTATTGTAAGGTTCCATTTATAGGCCATCCGGTGTGGCTCAGTGCTTCAGCATTGACCCACGCACCAAGAGTTTACTGGTTCGATTCCCGGTCAGGGCACATGCCCAGGTTGTGGGCCCGATCCCCAGTGGGGGGGAGGTGGCCAATCGATGTTCTCTCTCCTTGATATTTCTCTCTCTCTCTCCCTCTCTCTCTAAAGTCAATAAAGAAAAAAAAATGTTTGCATTTATAGAAAACCTCCAGATTAGGTACAGAAACAGAAAGTAGATCAGGGGTTGCCAGGGCAGGAGGAGGGGAGAGTGAGTACTTCAGGGCAGGTTTCTTCTGGGGTGAGGGACATTCTGCCCTAGGTGGAGTGATGCCTGCACAGCGTCGCGAGGGTGCTTCGTGCTCAGGGATGGCACAGTTTAGTATACAACAATAACTTTTTTAAAAAAAATCTTTCTTACTGAATGCAGAATGTACTACAGATGTTTTTCATTTTTCCCCCATTGACCCCCTCCTCCCCCCTCCCACCCCCCTCCCATCTTTTCCCACACTATTGTCTGTGTCCTTTGGTTATGCATATAAGTTCTTTGGTTTATTTCCTCCCCCCGCCCCAACCCCTTTCCCTTTGAGGTTTGTCAGTCTAGCAATGAATTTGTACTTCTTCATCCCTTCACCTATTTCACCCATTCCCCCAACCCCGTCTCCCATCTGGCAACCAACAAAATGTTCTCTGTATCTATGAGAATGTTTCTGTTCTACCTGTTCATTTTGTTTGTAGATTCCATTGTTGATAGATATGTATTCATTGCCATTTTGTTTGTTCATATATTTTATCTTTTTCTTCAAAAAGACCCTTCATCATTTCATAAAACAACGGTTTGGTGGTGATGAACTCCTTTAACTTTTTCTTGTCTGGGACACTCTTTATATGGCCAACGATTCTAAATGACAGCTTTGCGGGATAGAGTCATCTTGGTTGTAGGTTCTTGCTTTTCATCACTCTGAATATTTCTTGCCACTTTCTTCTGGCCTGCAATGTTTCTTTTGAGAAATCAGCTGACAGCCTAATGAGAACTCTCTTGCAGGTAACTAGCTGCATTTCTCTTGCTGCTTTTGAGAATCTCTCTTTGTCTTGAACCTTTTGCATTTTGATGATGATGTGTCTTGGTGTGGGCCTCTTGGGGTTCATCTTATTTGGGACTCTCTGTGCTTCCTGGACTTGCATGTCTGTTTCCTTCACCAAGTTAGGAAAGTTTTCTGCCATTATTGTTTCAAACAGGTTTTCAATTTCTTGTTCTCGCTCTCCTCCTGGCACCCCCAAGATGCGAATGTTGGCACGCTTGAAGTTGTCCCAGAGGCTCCTTACACTATCCTCATTTTTTTGGATTCTTTTTTCTTTTTGCTGTTCTGATTGGGCGTTTTTTGCTTCCTTATATTCCAAATCGATGGTTTGCTTCTTGGATTTACGTACTCTACTATCGAATCTGTGTAACTATTCTTTATTTCAGTGAATGCCTCCTTCATTTCTGACTGTGCATCCATCATTTCTGACTGGTCCTTTTTTATGCTCTTGAGGCCCTCACCACGTTCACTGAGGTTCTCACTAAGTTTATTGAGCATCCTTCTAAGCAGTATTTTGAACTCAGCATCTGTTCGGTTGCTTATCTCCATTTCGCTTAGTTCTTTTCTTGGGGTTTTGTTCTGTTCTTTCATTTGGGACCTGTTTCTTTGTCTCCGCATTTTGGATGCCGCCCTGTGTTTGTTTCTGTGTATTACTTAACAAGAGATATGGGGCTAGCTGACACCAGATGCTGCTTGTCTGAAGGAATTTAGGAAAGACCTGAAGCAGGATGCAAGACAGGCCAATCCTAAGGTTAAGCAAGTGGCAACAGCTTGGGTGGTCCTGAAAGTTGGGTGGGGCGGGGCCTCAGGGAGTCACCAGGGCGGGGCTACCAGTGTGAGCCAGGTTGCTGGAGTCTCAGATATGGTGGCTGTGTGCCACCCCAGGAAAGGGCTCACCAAAGGAACAAAGGCTTCTCACAGCACGTTTGTCCCGAAGAAAGCCCCCTCTCCAGCCCTCGCTCCAGTGACAATCAGCTCAGTTCTCCCCTGTATGTCTCTGTTCACCTCGAGCTGCCTCCCCTCCAAGCTCAGAGGGAGCGAGTGGGATAAGTCCGTGCGTGGGCCCTTTAAGGAGCTGCCTGGGGCTCCAGCCTCCTCAGCTTCCCTGAGCCTCTGTTCCCGCTGGTTTTTCCAGCCAGAAGTGATGGGGATTCTCTTCCTGGCACTGGAACCCTGAGCGGGGCACCTGGTGTGGGACGGGGACCCCTTCGTCCTCAGGAAGGACCTTCCCAGCCAAGGTGTCCTCCTGATTTTTATCCGCCACACGTGGATGTGGGACCAGCCCTTCGCACCTCTGCCCCTCCTAGCCGTCTGGATGTGGCTGCTGCTTTAATTCCGTAGTTGTAGGATTTCCATTCAGCATGATTTCAGGTGGCTTTGAATGATGGTTGTTCTGTAGTTTAATGGTAACTTTGATGTGGTTTTGGGAAGACAGATACCGCGTTTACCTCTGCCCCATCTTGACCGGAAGTCTACAACAAAGGCTTTTATTTATTACTTAATGAATTATGTCATCGGAAAATGAAGGCTAAGAACAGATTAAAGAAAATGATGACAACAAACCCCCCCCAAACCTCCTCAAATAAAAGTAGAAAAATAAAAACACAAATCACGCAATGAAGTACAGACAGACATAAAAGTTAAAGGAGAAATGGCCAATGCGTCCAGTGGCAGAGGGCGAGCAGACACAGCAAGCGGCCCTGCAGCTGCCCTGACGCACTTTCCAGCGGCGCCTCCTCCTCTGTGGCAGGAACCAGGGCAGTTTCAGAAGAGGGCTGTTCAGGAGGACCAGGACTGACTGGCAGGGTCCACCCCGAGGGACATGAGGTTCCAGAGGGCACTCGACCGGGATGCTGCCCACCCAACACCTGCAGTGCTTGCACACACACATGAACACGCACAGGCACCCACACATGCACACGTGAGCGTGGGCACAGGTGCACACATGTGCACATGCCGATACAACATGCACATGCAGGGAAATGGTTAGAATGGTGAGAACCCCTGTCAGGAATCTCTTCCGTGGAAGGACTTTGTTCGTGATTCTGAATTACTTTGGAATTCATTATTGTACTATAATGAACCTCTGCTTTTCTTGTCATGATTTTATTTAAGATTTAAAAACAGTAGGATGTACTTTACTACATTGATGACTGATCAATGGATACCATAGAATCTATGACTTCAGGACTTCTACAACGATCAAGGTCATACATGCATTATAAAACATGTACACATCACCTTACGGAGAAGATAAGAGCTTTGCAAGTCCCTCCCCATAGGTGACCCTCATGAGTGGCCTGGTGGGCTCTCTCAGCCAACGCCTTGCTCATTGTGTGTGTCTGTCTCTGTCACAGGCAAGCTCATTTTCACAGATGCGTGTCTGCCTGTTGGAGTCACGTGTTCGTGGTCTAACAATTGGGATCCTGGATGCGGACGGTTGGCCCACGTGTGTCATGTGAGAGGACCCCTGAGGTCTTTACCTGTTGGCACATAGAGAGCCCTGCACCCACTTTAGCAGCGGCTGAGCTTCCCTTGTCCAGGTGGACCAGGATTGGTGGGTCCCATCCCTTCTCCAGGCACACTAGTGGTTTTTCCAATTCCCGGCGACTTTACGATTTTATCTGTGCTCTGATGAGTGCTCTGGAAAATATATCTTTGCACAAGTATACAAGAATTCCTGTGGGGCAACCTCCATGGGTGAGCTCTGCCAGGGCAGGTGGGCCCCTCCGGAACTTGGACAGGTCCTGACACTGTTCTCCCAGAGGAGGGGCCCTTCCCCTTCTCTCCAGGGGACCTGCGGCGGCCTCTGCTGCCTCACCTTGTCCCCAGGGCTGGTCGCCACCAGACCAGAAGCTGCCGGTGTGATTGAGACAGAGCTCTCTCCCCAGTATTTATGGTGCGTGTGTCCCCATCGGGAGGTCGGGCATCTCTGACATGTCCTGGCGTGTGCCCTGCCCCTCCTCGGAAGTCCTGTGATTGCCCTTTGTCCCTTTAGAAAACACTGACTTTTGAGAGTTTTCTGTACCACCAAGATGTTAAATCTCGCTGTGGCCTTGGGTTGTGAGGAAAGCTTTCCAGCTTGCGGTTTGTGTTCCCAGCTTTCTGCCTATATTTCTTCCTTGTTATGGGCACAGAAAGAGCCAGCCGTTGCCTGACTGCTTTCTGGCCCTGGGTCACACTTAGCGTAGTGGTCTCTACCCCAAGATGATGCTCATACTTACTAAAAGGGCTTCTTTTTTTTTTACATCTGATCTCTAATCCATCTGGGATTTCCCTTTCAAATAACAAAAATACTATTTTATTTTATTTTATTAGTTTTTATTTACTTATTTATTTATTTTTGTTACAGATGTTTCTCCTTTTTTTCCCTATTGACAACCTCCTCCCCATCCCCCCCACCCCGACCCCAGCGTTGTTGTCCGTGTCCATTGGTTATGCGTACATGCATGTAAGTTCTGTGGTTTACCTCTTACCTCCCCTCACCACCCCCTCTTCGGAGGGTTGTCAGTCTGTACCCCACTTCCACGTCTCTGGGTCTACCCTATTCCTCAGACATGAACAAAAGTGCTCTTTCAGAGAAAACCAAACAAAAGCATGTGAGCAGACACAAAACGGCACCTACGTAAGATTCCGGTCATAGGAAACGTCCAGAACAGGTGAAGGAGCAGAGACAGGAAGCAGATCAGGGGTTGCCAGGGCAGGAGGAGTGGGGAGTGGGAGAGAGTACTTTGGGGCAGGGTTCCTTTTGGGGTGATGGACCATCCTGCAACTACACAGCGGCAGTGCCTGCACAGTGTCGGGGGTGTCCTTCATGCTCAGGAATGACACAATGCAAAATATGAACAGTAACTTTACTTTATTAGTGAACATGAATTATGCCAGGGGAAAATAAAGGCTAAGAAGAAAAAAAAAGAAAATGATAAAAGCAACGACCCCCAAAGCCCCCACATCATAAACGTGAAAAAAGTAAAAACTGAATCCCTCCAAGGAGAAAATATAAACATAAGAACGAAGGAAAATAAAAGAAAAAGGTCAGTGAGTGGGGGCAAAGCAAATGCTTCTGAGGCGTCAGGTTGAGCCCCTTCAACAAGCAGCTCTGGAGTTGGCCCTGGTGGATGGTCCTGAGGCAGCTCTTCCCCTGAGGCAGGAACCAGGGTAGGTTCAGGGCAGGGTCCTTCAGCCAGGGGTGGGGGGGCCTCAGCCAGGTCAGGAGAGACTGCCCAGGCCGGCCCCGGCTCCAGAGCCTCAGCTGCCGCGGCTGCTGGAGGTGGCAGGGCCTCTGGAACTGGACACCCCTTTGGGTCTGTCTCTGCATCGGGCTCCCTGGGACGGACGACAGCTGGCTCTGCCTCCTGGGCTGGGGCAGGAGTTGTGAGAGGAGAAAAGCTCACCCATGTGCCTGCATTTCCACGTGCCCCCCAAAGACAGAACACAGCCACAGCCCAGGGCCCGCAACAGCACATGCTCTGCCCCGGGAGTCTAGCAGATGGCTAGTCTGAGGCCAGTCTTTGCTCCGGGACAGCCTCTGGGGGTGCTCCCTGAGTGTCTGGCCCCGACCCTTCCCCATAAGCTCTTATGCAACTCTACTCCCCATCCCACAAACCCACCCCCCACCTGCTCACCCCTGGGCTCTGCCTCCTTGGGCTCCAGGTCATCCGGCCGGGTCCACTTCACATCATCACCGAGCTCCCAGTTGCAGTTGAATACTTTGAGCTGCCTGTCCATCTTGGGGCACGGTGGGGTTGGGGGCCTGTGGAGACTGGGCGGCTTCGGGATTGGTTGGGGCCTGTGGAGCCTGGGAGGCTTTGGGGGAGGAATCCTTCTTCCCCGGCCATCCACAAGCCCTGGATCCCCAGCCGCCCAAGTGGCCACACTCACTTCAGGCCTGCTCTGGCCCTCCATTGTGAGGCTCACCTGCCCCTCGTTGGTGGACATGGGGTGAGGGTCTTCATTGGCCAGCTGCCGATCCTCCTTGTTCTGGGTTGAGCTCTGCAATGACAGTGACAGGCAGCCGGTCAGGAGGCCTCAAGCCCGGCCCTGGGTCTAGTCTCTGCTGCCTCTGCCCACTGGACTTTCTGCTCCCAGATCAGGCCCAGCCCTGTGTCTGCACAGACCTCCACCCAGGGGAAATGAGAGTCACCTCCAGGGCTCGGGATAAACCTCAGGCAGAGAATGCTGCCCACACTCTCTGTCCACCCAGCCAACCTTGACCTGGGTGTGAACATGACCTGCCCACCAGGCTTCTGACCTCTTCACCCTCAACCTGTTCCTGCTGAGGACAGTCCCTTACTATGTGAACACCGTTTTGCCATTTCACACACACACACACACACACACACACACACACACAAACACACACACACACACGGAGGTGACTTAGGGCTAATCAGGTGGGATCAGAATGGTGGCCGTGCCCGAACAAAACCTCCTGGGCCTCCCTGAGTTACCTCTAGGTCCCGCCTTGAAAAGGGCCACAGGTGCCTGGGTGGAGTCCAGGTCCAGCGGCGGCCACGACGGAACCTACTCTCGTCACTGCCTCTTTTGAGGCCACGGCCTCGGGTCACTGGTAGACAGCAAGAGAACATTGTGTCCTCTCCAATGTCTGTACCCAAGTGAGCTGGGTAGGGGCAGTTAGAGAAGGTCAGTGCCTGGTGACCAGGGTTCCAAGTTCTGTTGGGCTCCATCGTCAGGAAGTGAGGTCACGGCCTGGGTCATCTACCGGGAGCATCTCCTCAGACCTCACTTCCTGCCTGGGTCATGTACCCCGAGCATCTTCTCAGACCTCACTTCCGGACAATGGAGCCCAATCTGGGCTGTGTAAATAACACTGCAATGAAGATAGGGCTGCATACATTCTTTCGATTTAATGTTTCCAGGTTCTTTGAATATATTCCCACAAGTGGAATCACTGGGTCATATAGAAGTTCTATTTTTAATATTTTTAGGTAACTCCACACTGCTTTCCACAGTGGCTGTACCAATTTGCATTCCTACCAACAGTGCATGAGAGTTTCCTTTTCCCCACATCCTCACCAACACTTGTTTGTTGATTTATTGATGGTAGCCTTTCTGATAGGTGCAAAGTGATATCTCATTGTGGTTTGAATGTGAATTTCTCTGAGGATTAGTGATGATGAGCATCTTTTCATGCCTCGTGGTCATCTGTATGTCCTCTTTGGAGAAGTGTCTATTCAGGTCTTTTGCCCATTTCTTGATTGAATTGTATGTGTGTTGAATTGTATAAGTTGTGTTTTTATATATATATATAAATTGTGGGTAATCCTTATGCGATGTATCAATGGTGAATATGTTCTCCCATTCAGTGGATTGTCTTTTCATTTTGTTGATGGTTTGCTTTGCCGTGCAGAAACTGTTTAGTTTGAAGTAGTCCCATTTGTTTATGTTTTCTTTGGTTTCCCTGGCCTGAGGCAATATACCAAAAAACATTGCTAAGAGAAATGTTCGAGATGTAAGTGCTTATGATTTTTCTAGGATTTGTATGGTTCCAGGTCTAACATTTAATTTTTAATCCATTTTGAGATTATCCTTGTGTATGGTGTAAGAAGGTGGTCTAGTTTCATTTTATTGCATGTGTGTGTCCAATTTTCCCAGCACTATTTATTGAATAAACTGTCTTTACCCTATTGTATGTGGTTGCCCCCTTTGTCAAATATTAATTGGCCATAAAGGCATGAGTTTATTTCTGGGCTCTCTATTGTCTTCTGTTGATCGATATGCTTGTTTGGATGCCAGTACCATGCTGTTTTGGTTACTAAGGCCTTGTAGTATAGTTTGATATCAGGTCGCATGATTCCTCCAACTTTGTTCTTCTTTCTTAAGGTTGTTGTGGCTATTTGGGTTCTTTTGTGGTTCCATATACTTTTTTTGGAATATTTGTTCTAGTTATGTGAAATATGTCATTGGTGTATTGATAGCAATTGCAATGAATCTATAGATTGCTTTGAGTAGTAAGGATATTTTAATAATAAATCTTCTTATCTATGAATACAGTATATGAGTCCACTCATTTGTTTGTTTTTCAATTTCTTTCTTCAGTGTCTTATAAATTACAGAGTACAGGTATTTTATATCCTAGGTTAAATTTATTCATATGTATTATATTATTTTTATGACGCAATTGTGAAATAGTTGTGTATTTTTAATGTTTTTATTGGTTTCAGTGACAGAAGAAGGGAGAGAGAGGGATAGAGAGAAAAAGAGAGATAGAAGCATCAATGAGAGAAACATTGATTGAATGTCTCCTGCTCGTCCCTTACAGGAGTTCAAGCCTTTTACCTGAGTATGTGCCCTGACTGGAAATTAAACCAGCAAGCTCTTTGTGCACGGAATAATGTTCAACCAACTTAACCACACTGGCCAGCGATGGGATTGTTTTCTTCATTCATTACTGGTGTATAAAAATGCAACTGATTTCTGGATATTTATTTTGTATCCTGTTACAGTAGTGACTTACCAGTTTTGGTAGTCTTTTGGTGGAATCTATACGGTTCTATGTACATTATCGTACCATCTGCAAATAATAACAGTTTTACTACTTCCTTTTCAATGCGGATGCCTTTTGTATCTTCTTCTAGTGTGGTCGCTGTGACTAGGACTTTCACAGGACAGTACTATGTTGAACAACAATGGTGAAAGTACATCCCTTTATTGTTCCTGATCTTAAGGGGAACATTTTAATTTTTCCTCATTGATTTTAATGTTGGTTGTGGGTGTATTATATATTTCCTTTACTATGTTGAGGTATGTTCACTCTATTCCCACTTTGCTGCGAATTTTAAATATAAGTAGTCATTACATTTTACAAAATGTTTTTTTCTGCATGTATTGACATGTTCATGTGGTTTTTATCCTTCACTTTGTTTATGTGGGGCATCTTATTCATTGATTTATGGATATTGACTCAAAAAAACATCTATTGTAAGGTTCCATTTATAGCCCAGCCGGTGTGGCTCAGTGCTTCAGCATTGACCCACGCAACAATAGTTTGCTGGTTCGATTCCCGGTCAGGGCACATGCCCAGGTTGTGGGCCCGATCCTCAGTGGGGGGCATGCAGGAGGTGGCCAATCGATGTTCTCTCTCCTTGATATTTCTATCTCTCTCTCCCTTTCTCTTTTTCTCTCTCTAAAGTCAATAAAGAAAAAAAAATGATTCCATTTATAGATAACCTCCAGATTAGGTACAGAAACAGAAAGTAGATCAGGGGTTGCCAGGGCAGGAGGAGGGGAGAGCGAGTACTTCAGGGCAGGTTTCTTCTGGGGTGAGGGGCTTTCTGCCCTAGGTGGAGTGATGTCTGCACAGCGTCATGAGTGTGCTTCGTGCTCAGGGATGGCACAGTTTAATATACAACAATGACTTTTTTTTTTTAATCTTTTTGTTGAATGCAGAATGTATTACAGATGTTCCGTATGTTTCCCATATTAACCTCCTCTTCCCCACTCCCGCCCCCCTACCGCCTTTACCCACACTATCGTCTGTGTTCATTGGTTATGCATATAAGTTCCTTAGTTTATTTCTTCTCACCCCACAACCCCTTTCCCTTTGAGATTTGTCAGTCTAGCAATGAATTTGTACTTCTTAATCCCTTCACCGTTTTCACTCATTCCCTCAACCCCCTCCCATCTGGAAACGAACAAAATGTTCTCTGTATGTATGAGAATGTTTCTGTTCTACCTGTTCATTTTGTTTGTAGATTCCATTGTTGATAGATATGTATTCAGTGCAATTTTGTTTGTTCATATATTTTATCTTTTTCTTCAAAAATACCCTTCAGCATTTCATACAATAACGGTTTGGTGGTGATGAACTCCTTTACCTTTTTTTTGTCTGGGAAAGTCTTTATATGTCCATCGATTCTAAATGACAGCTTTGCAGGATAGAGTCATCTTGGTTGTAGGTTCTTGCTTTTCATCACTCTGAATATTTCTTGCCACTCCCTTCTGGCCTGCAAAGTTTCTTTTGAGAAGTCAGCTGACAGCCTTATGGGAACTCCCTTGTAGATAACTAGGTGCCTTTCTCTTGCTGCTTTTAAGATTCTCTCTTTGTCTTGAACGTTTTGCATTTTGATGATGTGTCTTGTTGTGGGCCTCTTGGGGTTCATCTTATTGGGACTCTCTGTGCTTCTTGGACTTGTATTTCAGTTTCCTTCACCAAGTTAGGAAAGTTTTCTGCCATTATTGTTTCAAGCAGGTTTCGATTTCTTGTTCCCACTCCTCTCCTTCTGTCACCCCCAATATAAGAATGTTGGCACGCTTGTAGTTGTCCCAGAGTCTCCTTACACTAGCCCCATTTTTTGGATTCTTTTTTCTATTTGTTGTTCCGATTGGGTGTTTTTTGCTTCCTTATATTCCAAATTGATTGTTTCCTTCTTGGAAGCAAAGTCACTACGTTTTTAATTTTTAAATTTTACTTTTCAATTACAGTTGACATGTAGAATCTAGGTTTCTTTTTTGCCTCACATGTCCTGGACATGTTGCTGGAAAAGTCAGTCACCTGGAAAGCATAAACGGCACAGTCTAAAAAGCCCCAACATGAGTTTCCTCTTTGCAGCCAAACACCGTGAAAAAGGCAGTGCAGCCTTAGAACAGAAAGGTTTGAATCAAGAACTGCTCTATTCAAGCCAAATGCTAAAGAAAAACTGATGTCCTCAACCCATCCATGTCACCTAAGGCTTCTCAAGGCTTCCATGATGCCAGCTTCTGTCCAGGGAGCACAGCCTCAGCGTTCTCCATGGAGGTGGCCGCAAAGGCCAAGCAAGGAGTCAGAACTGACATCTGGTCAGTCAGTACCAGGCTCTGTCCACCTCTGTTGTCAGTGGAGACTACAGGGGGAGCCTGCATGTCCAGACCCAAGTGGCAGTAATGAAGTCATAGGTTATACACATCACTGTAAAATATAAAACGATAAAAATGTTTCCAGCCCTGGCCGGTTTGGCTCAGCGGTTAGAGCGTCGGCCTGCGGTCTGGAGAGACCCGGGTTCGGTTCCTGCGAAGAGCACGTACCTCGGTTGCAGTTTGTCCCCGGCCCTGGTTGGTCGTGCGGGTGGCAGCCACTCGATGTGTCCCTTCACATCGATGTTTCTCTCCTCTCTCTCTGTTCCTCTCTCTCCCTCCCACTCTACCTGAACAAAAAATGGAAAAATGTCCTCAGGTGAGGATAAAAAAAAAAAAAAATGTTTCCAAAAGAAAAAAAAAAGCCAGAAGAGAAATTTTTTAGGTTCTCAGACTTAGCAAAGATTTCATAGCTTGGACACCAAAAGAACAATCCAGAAAATTCAAATATCTATCAATTGGACTTCATCAATATTTAAAGCTTTTGCTCTGTGAAATGCTCTGTTGAGGATAAAATACAAACCAAGTGGCAGGAGAAAATTATTTATAAACTACATGCTGAAAAAGAACTGGTATCTAGAGTACATAAGGAATTCTCCAAATGCAACCGAAAAACAAACAATCCTATTGGAAAAGTGGCAAAAGACATTTCACAGATTACGGTATCCACAAGGTGAGTAACCAATGGAAGATAAGTCCAAAAGCAGTTGGCCTTAGGAAAATATAAATTAAAATGAAAATAAAATATAATTGCAGCTCTATCAGAATGCCCAAAATTTAAAAATAGTGGCAAAACCAAACACTGACCATGATACCAAGAAACTCTGTCACCACGCTTGTCCTGCTGGTGGGAATGTTAAATGGTTCAGACACTCTAGCTGTGTGGATTTATATTTGATCCAGACATTGTACTTTTGGTTATTTATCCTACAGGAATAAAAACGTATTCACACAAACACTTGTACATGAATGTTTATAGCAGTTGTATTTGTGAGTACCCAAACCTGGAGATGATCTTGTCTACAGCAGTGGGTGAATGGTTAAACTCATAGGGGCACATTCATAATATGGAATACCACTCAATAAAATGAACAGATCTTGATATTCACAATGATTGATAGATCCCCTGAGAATTAGGCCTAGTGGAAAAAGCCAACCTCAAAAGATTACATACTATCCTGGCTGGTGTGGATCAGTGGTTACAGTATTGGCCCATGCATCAAGGGGTCAGGGGTTGGATTCCTAGACAAGGGCACATACCTGGGTTGCAGGGGTTTTTTTGTTTGTTTGTTTTTTATCCTCACTCGAGGACATTTTTTCATTTTTTGTTCAGATAGAGTGGGAGGGAGAGAGAGAAACATCAACGTGAAAGGGACACATCGAGTGACTACCACCTGCACGACCCAACCAGGGCCGGGGACAAACTGCAACTGAGATATGTGCCCTTAGTGGGAACTGAACCGTGGTCTCTCTGGACTGAAGGCTGATGCTCTAACCGCTGAGCCAAATTGGCCAGGGCTAGGTTGCAGGTTTGATCCCTGGCCCCATTAGGGTGAGAATGGTAGGCAACAAATCAATTGTCTTTCTCACATTGATGTTTCTCTCTCTCTCTGCCTCCCTCCCTCCCTCTCTACCACTCTCTCTAAAAATTAATGGGAAAAATATTCTTGGGTGAAGATTAACAGCAACAACAAAAAAAGATTACATGCTATAAGATTCAGTTTATATAGCATTCTTGAGATGACAAAAATAAAGACGTGAAGACTAGATCGGTGGTGGGCAGGGTTGAGGAATGTAGGAGGCAAGTCCACAGCTGTATATGGAACCACTTTCTATGAACAAATCTGAACACTGTCTGAGCAACTTCTCCACATCTGATGAGTGAGAGAAGGCCCACATCCAAGTGGGAAGGAAAGTCTGGGACACGTCTCACCAGAAACTCAGAACTCAGAGCTTCTCCCTGAGGAACAAATGGTTTGAACCCTACACTGGGCTCCCCGAATGTTAAGACCTGCACCTGAGAGAGGAGCCCCCAAATATCTAGCTTTGAAAACCAATGGAGGGCTCATGACCAGGAAACTCACAAGGCTAATTCAAATAAAACACACACACACACACACACACACACACACACAACCAAGACGATTCTTAAACGGCTCACCCGTGAACTCATCTGGCCCAGGGCTCAGCACTGAAATAGCCAGTGGAGAGGTGCCCATATTTATGTGAAGGGTGTTCATTTTATGGTTGAGAAGCATCAGCCTGAGGGAAGGCATCTGACTTGGCACATATCTGAAGCCTGCTTGCTGCCTGGAGGGCACCATCTGAATGCTCTCCTCCACCTCCATCCAGCCGAGGTCACCCCTCTGCCCCCTCCGCAGAACCAGCATCTCCCCTAGAGAAGTCCTGGTATTTGCAGCTGCTGTCCAGGGGACACCCTGTGATAGTATCCTTTGGGCAGCAAGTGTATTGTCCTATAATTTTAAACTGCTCAGCAATAGGCTAAATTAATTCAAGTTGATTTTAGAGCTGGGGACAGGTTATGCAGAATTATTTACTTTTAAGCATCTATTTCTATGACAGTGTTTTGTTTGTTTTTTTAAAGAATTTATTGGGGTGGCATTGGTTAGCAAAATCATGTAAGTTTCAGGTGTACAATTCTATAATCCATCATCTGTACATTGTATTGTGTGTCTACCACCCAGTCAAGTCTCCTTCTGTCTTCATCTAGTCCCCCACGTCCTCCTTCTACCTCCCCTACCCCCTCCCCTCTGGTAATCACCATACTGTCCTCTGTGTCTATGAGTTTTTTGCTTGTTTGTTTTGCGTAATCCCTTCACCTTTTTCACCAAGGCCTGCAACCCCTTTTATAAAAGTGTTTCTAAACTGCAAAATGTTAAGTGGGCATGAACACACAATTTTAATTCTTTTTCATCTTGCTTCAATCAAGTGATGAAAAGCCTTAATGTGGAACAACAAAAAAAACACACACATGACAGAAAATTTAATAACCAAAAATGATTGTATTTGTATTATGCCTGTGGCTTTATTTAGAGACATATAGTTTGCATCTGAGATTTAATAAGTACATTATAGATTTAATTTTATCTTTTAATAAACACACACAGATATTCATGAAAAGAAGATACTGTGATTATTTTATAGAAACCAGAAGGAAGTAACTACTACAAAGGAGTAGAAGAAGTCATTCTTTGTCACTCTCATGCTGCACTGGCATTTTTTTTTTTTATCCTCACCCGCGGACATTTTTTCATTTTTTGTTCAGATAGAGTGGGAGGGAGAGAGAGGAAGAGAGAGAGAGAGAGAAACATCAACATGAAAGGGACACATCGAGTGGTTCCCAAACAGGGTTGGGGACAAACTGCAACCGAGATACATGCCCTTAGCGGGAACCGAACCCGGGTCTCTGTGGACTGTAGGCCGACGCTCTAACTGCTGAGCCAAACCAGCCAGGGCTGCACTGGCTTTGATCTTTGTCTCTTGTGATAGGTTTACCAGAATGTTGAATCAATAGGAGAGAGTTCATTATTCTCCCAATTTATTTGAACCAACATTGTGACTTGACCATGAAGTAAAAAAACGGTTGAGTAAAGTTAGATATCTTGTAAGCAGTATTTAGTATTATTTAAAGCTAAATCTATAGACTTATAAATCCTAAATTGAGCAACAAACAAACAAAAGCAGAATAAATGGGAACAGTCTCAGTGATACTCTCAGAAACACACATGTTAAACTGATGTTTCCTTTATTTTAAAAATATTTTTTTGAAATATGTTTTTATTGATATTTTAGAGAGAGAGGAAGGAAGAGAGAGAAACATTGATGTGAGAGAGAAACATTGATCAGTTGCCTCCTGCACGCCCCCTACTGGGTATTGAGCCTGCAACCCGGGCATGTGCCATGACCGGAAATTGAACCAGGACCTCTCAGTCCATGGGATGATGCTCAATCCATTGAGCTACACCTGCTGGGCATAATGATGGTTCCTTTCTAATTATGACATAAAATATCAAAGATTAAATGAATTCAAAACTCTAATGCAAGGTATGTAGACATCAAAAGTTAATTTGATCATTCATTTGCCTATTGTGATTTTTTTTAAACTGGAATTTATAAAAAATGAAAAATTAAAACAGAATGTTGAATTTTTTTTAAAAAAGCATGCATTTGTAGGGATGTAAATAGATTGAAATGTAATCCATATTCTTTTTCTAAAAATTAAAAAATAAAATCAAAACTGTGTATAATTCTACTATAAAAAATACCAGTTTCCCTTCATCTTTTTTGATTCTTTCAAATAAGATGTGCTCTTTTTCTCATTCATCTCCAACTGGCCGATTAATTAGAATAGTCAATCCTTCTATGTTTATTTTCCCTAGAATTCCATGTACTAAGTCAGTGGTTTCTAAGCCTCTGTCTGCCAATGCCATCTGAAAGGTTTGTTAAAAACGCATGATCCCAAACACCTAAGTGTATTTCATGAATCTAACTCATAGAAATAGAACCTGAAAATCTGAGTTCTTTAAGAAATGTTCCCAGGTTGCATAGCGAATGTGGAAATACAGATCAAAGACTAAACCTCCGAGAGGAGCAGGTTCTGGATACAGTGGTCTACTTGCAGAAAGTCTTCTTGGGAGGGGAGGTGCGTGGAACCCGGCTCACCTCCCAGTCTTCCAGAAACTGGTTGCTATACCCCTTTATGTGAAATTAGTGAAGTGTGTCACAACAGAGGTTTTCCCCTTCCTGAGAACCCTTATTTTTCTATTGTTTGTCCTTTAAAAATTTCTTCTGGCCTTGGCCGGTTTGGCTAAGCAGTTGAGTGTCGGCCTGTGGACCAGAGAGTCCTGAGGGTTCGGTTCCCGCTAGGGGCATGTACCAAAAAAAAAAAAAAAAAAAAAAATTTCTTATGAACCAAGGACCATGAACCAAAATTGTCCATGGACCTGCAGTGAGCTCTGGGCTCTGCTGGGTAGAAGTACTCATGCACATTCAGACACCAGGATTTGCTAAAGATTGTCATTGGTTACTTTTCCTTTACTTAAATTCTTTAAAAATACAGACTTGCCTTTAACTTACCCATATTTCCATTCTAAAGATACCGGTACATATTAGCAAATTTTTATATTATTTATTTATTTTAAATCCTCACCCGAGGATATTTTTCCATTTATCTTCAGCTAGAGGGGGGAGGGGGTAGGGACAAAGAGAGAGAGAGAAAGAGAGATCAACTAACTAACTGCCTCCTGCATGACCGAATCAGGGCCGGGCATTTAACCACAACCGAGGTATGTGCCCTTAAGTGGAATCAAACCCGTGACTCTTTGGTCCCTGAGCCAATGCTCCAACTGCTGAGCCAAACCAGCCAGAGAAGCAAGTTTGTATAGTCATCACTTATTAAGGACCTGTCTATTCCTGGACACAGTGTTTGAATAGGTTTCAGATTAATAGAAAATCAGCCATTAATGGAAATCTCAAGTTCTGTTTTGCCTGTATACCTCCAAAAAACCCATCCAACACCCCCAACACCCTAATTGTCTTCCTGAAAAAGATATACCTACATAATCTTCAAATGCTTAAGATCCATGCTGTCAAAACTTTTAGGTAATCTAATCTACTTCATTTGATGAACCTCAGACTCACAATGTCCAAAGATTTTCTCAGGGTTGTGTCCTTTGCCAACCTCTCTTACCTAAAACTCAGAAAATTCTCCTTACTCTTTAAAAAAAAAAAAAAAATTGTTGATTTTTAGAAAGAGAAAAGAGAGAGAGAGAGAAACATTGATGTGAGAGCAAAACATATCAGCTTTCTCTTGCACACCCCCCACTGGGGATTGAGCCTGCAGCCTGGGGCCTGTGCCCTGACCAGGAATCAAACCGTGACTTTTGATGCACAGAATGATGCTCAACCCAACACTGGCCAGGGCTCTGCTCACTCTTTTTGAGACCCACCAATTCACACACAGAGAGGCACACAATTACTTATCACATCCTGTGAGGTTGAAGAGTATGGAGAAGAAAAACTACTAAGAGGAAGAAGCTATGTATTCATTTTCCCCTGTAAATCCATGGTTGAAAGTTTACTCGTACACAGGCATGTGTGTGCCTATGCACAGTGTCACAATAGTGTGTTCCTGCTCTCCACTATGCTAATGTATGCTGACTGCAGGTCTTGATACAAATCAAGGACTGAAACTCTAAGACATGCTTATCATAGTCCACAGAAGTAAAAATATAACATGACAGAGCTATAGCAAGCTCTGGTCTCGACTTTCAGCGCGGGCTCACTCCACATTCTGTCAGCATGAACTTCTCTCCTGACTTTCCCTCAAAGACAAGTCACACATTCCCACTTCTTCACCCCTCCATTCACTCCCCAGTTCCAGCTGCCTCTGTGTTGGCTATTATTTCCTACTAGGAAGGGAGAGAGTACTAACTACTAAGGTTCTAGGATATACACATTTAAGTGTACACACTTTAAGGACATGTATGGGTTTGGATAAAATTAAAACCAGACAACTTCTTAGGCAATGCCTTGGTCCACCCACTGTTTACAGTGGCTGCTCCTTTGGGCATGAGTGTACTGTTGTGTGAGCATCTGACCCCTAACTAGTACCAAAAACAGAAAGAACCTTCATCTCACTCATGCTCATGAAATTGGGAGTACACAACCCACCTGTCCTATGTAAAATTGAATTTATTTTTTCAAATAACACATTTGTATGGACATCTACCTTTGTGTTTAACTTATTCTAATTGACATAATTAGAAGGAATTATGTTCCATTTTTTGTTCCTCTTAATTCTAGGACTCTATGGATCATTTTTTTGTAGCTATGGGCTCACATTCTAAAAAAATTATTTTATGCAAAAAAGATAATAAGACTCTCTTTTTAAAAAAGACCAAGCTACAATCTAAGTAGGTCTTACTGTCACCAAGTAGGTCAAATGTTCATGCCTGACAGATATCCAGTACCAGGGGAATTTATTTTTTGTTTCTTTCATCAAGCCCATGGCCCTTGCCTATTACCTGGAGTTTGGAAGTAGACTCAACTCTCCATACAATTCATAGATTAAGTATGGAGGGTGGGTTTGTGGCCACAGAAGACTCCACATACTGTTTACCAGGAAAAGAGTGTTTGAATGTTAAATTAAGAGCATCCATGCTAGCACTAGCCAGATCTATCCAATGGAAGACATTTTTATTTGTCTTGGACACATTTCTATTGCACTCAAAATCTGTCTCATAATTCTCAACACTCTTCAGGAAAACACTAGCCATTCATTAGAGTGACCTTATGGGGCACCCTTTGTTCTGCTGCCCATCACATGTCCTGTATGACTGTGGATAGAACTCTGAATACATGCTGATCCCTTCTTGAGTCTACGTATATTTCTGACTTTTTCACCTCTCAGCATAATTATCTTCATGCCTCTATTTATAGAGACATATCAAGTAGTTTAGTCTCCTGCCTATTACACTTGCCTTTACATCTTCAATTTAAGATAGAATTTTCAGTTAAATAACAGAAGTATCCAGATGTTAAAGAGCCAAGTGTGAGGAAGATGCAGGCAAAAAATGGAAACTTAACTTTGATCTCCAGTGATATGTGATCAACCAAACAATGCAAAGTTGATGTGTGTTTTGCGACATATATATGAAGTAAAAAAGTTTATCTCACATGATAAAAAATGATTTCTGGATGATGTCTGAATTGTTGGATACCTCTTAAAACTTTCACATCCATAAAATTTAACTCTTTAAATTTAACAAGTTAAACGTCACCCACTTATGTAGAAGAATGTATTTGAAAATTGATATTTCTGGACTTTATTATGGCTCCAACACTTGGGAAGATAGCAAGTGAAAGATATTCATGCATTTCTACTGCCATTTAGACTATCTCTGTCTCCCATCCAGATACTAACCAGGCCTGACCCTATTAGCTTCCCAGATGAGACGAGACTGGGGACATTTGGGCTGGTATGGCCGGAGAGGCTCAGTTTGTTGAAAGTCATCCTGTGCAGCAAAACTTTGCCCATTTGCTTCCTGGGTTGTGGGTTCAGTTCCTGGTTGGGGCACAGATCAATGTTTCTCTCTCTCTCTCAAATCAATAAAAAATATGTTTAAAATAGTCCTATCATTATCTCATTTAACATTACATTTTGCTCCAAAATTATGAGAGTTGATTTATCAGAATACATTTCAAATAAAATTCAAATCAAAGAAATAATATTATTAGTGTTAGAAAAAAATGTACAAAATGACCAACTCCCTTTAAAAGCTTCAGATTTTTTCAAATATATAAATACACAAGTTAAGCTATTAAGTTTCTTTTGTGGGTAGTGTTTGTGTGCGTGGGCCCACACTGCATATATGTACAGAGCACAGAAGAGAGAAAGTAATAGCTTTCTTAGATAAGTTTGTAAATGACATTTGAAGATAGTGTAAATGTGGCAAGGATCATTTTATGGTAATGTTTGGCCTCACAGTGCTACTAGTAATGGATATAAATATACTGACTTGTTTTTGAAGGTTACAGTTACTTTTCTACATATCTTTATACTGAGACTTGTTGGTAAAATTAGGTTTACACTTGTGAGTATGTGAAAGTTTATTCTTGCATTAGTATTTATTTATTATATTATTAATATTATTATCATTTTATATTCTTACTTATGATTTACTTTTTAGGTAATTATGGCTGGTAACATAATCTACTTTTCCCCACCCCTGTATAGGGTCATGTACCTCTATAATATCACTTGTTTATTAAAATTGCCCATCATTTTCAGGGTCACGAACCACAGCATAACATCAAAGAATGAACAGGTCAATATTTATTATTTGTAAATACAGAAAATTGTTTTATTTCCTTGAGGCAATTATTCTTTTTCTTTTTTATAATGAATTTTTATTTATTTTTTTGTTACAGATATTTTACCTTTTTACCCCATTGGCACCCCCCATCCCCCACCCCCCACCCTGTCCCCGGCTTAGTTGTCCATGTCCATTGGTCATGCACACATGCATATAAGTTCTGTGGTTTATCTCTTCCCACCCCCCACCCCCCATCCCCTCTTCTGAGGGATGTCAGTCTGTGCCCTACTTCCATGTGTCTGGGTCTACTGTATTCCTCAAACTGTTATGTTCATTATATTCCGTATATAAGTGAGATCATGTGGTATTTGTCTTTTTCTGCTTGGCTTCTTTCACTTAGGATAATACTTTCCAGGTCCCTCCATGTCGTCTCAAAGGATAAGAGATCTTTCTTTCTTACCGCTGCATAGTATTCCATTGTGTATATGTACCACAGCTTTTTGATCCATTCGTCTACTGGTGGACACTTGGGCTGTTTCCAGATCTTAGCTATTGTAAATAGTGCTGCTATGAACATGGGGGTACATATATTCTTCCTGATTGGTGTTTCAGGCTTCTTAGGGTATATTCCTAGAAGTGGGATCACTGGGTCAAATGGAAGTTCAATTTTTAATTTTTTGAGGTAGCACCATATTGTTTTCCATAGCGGCTGCACCAGTCTGCATTCCCACCAACAGTGTACTGGAGTCCCCTTTTCCCCACACCCTCGCCAACACATGTTGTTTGATGATTTGTTGATGGTGGCCATTCTGACAGGTGTGAGGAGATACCTCATTGTTGTTTTAATTTGCATCTCTCTGATGATTAGTGATGTTGAGCATTTCTTCATATGTCTCTTGGCCATTTGTATGTCCTGTTTGGAGAGGTGTCTATTCAGCTCCTCTGCCCATTTTTTAATTGGGTTCTTTGTCTTCCTTTTGTGGAGTTGTATGAGCACTCTATATATATTGGAAATTAACCCCTTATCTGATACATCATTGGCAATGATGTTCTCCCATACAGTGGGTTGCCTTTCCATTTTGATGATTGTTTCTTTTGCTGTGCAGAAGCTTTTTAGTTTGATGTAGTCCCATGTGTTCATTTTCTCCTTTATTTCTGTTGCCTTAGGTGATGTATCAGTGAAAATTCTTCTCCGTATGATGTCCGAAATTTTGTTGCCTACATTTTCTTCTAGAATTTTTATGGATTCACGGGTCACATTTAAGTCTTTTATCCATTTTGAGTTTATTTTTGTGTATGGTGTAAGTTGATGGTCTAGTTTCATTTTTTTGCATGTAGCTGTCCAATTTTCCCAACACCATTTATTAAAGAGGCTGTCTTTACTCCACTGTATGCTCTTGCCACCTTTGTCAAATATTAATTGAGCGTATTGTTTTGGGTCCATTTCTGGGTTTTCAGTTCTGTTCCACTGGTCTATATGCCTGTTTTTGTGCCAGTACCAGGCTGTTTTGGTTACAGTCACTTTGTAGTATAACCTGATATCTGGTATTGTGATCCCACCTACTTTGTCCTTCTTTTTCAAGATTGCTGTGGCTATTCGGGGTCTTTTTTGGTGCCATATGAACTTTTGAAGTGTTTGTTCTAGTTCTATGAAATATGTCGTTGGTATTTTGATGGGGATTGCATTGAATCTATAGATTGCTTTGGGTAGTATGGACATTTTAATGATGTTAATTCTTCCAATCCATGAACAGGGTATGTGCTTCCACTTTTTTATATCTTCCTCTATTTCTTTTTTCAATGACTGTAGTTTTCTGCAAATAGGTCCTTTACTTCTTTGGTTAAGTTTATTCCTAGGTATCGTAATTTTTTTGGCGCGATGGTAAATGGGATTGTTTTTTCAGTTTCTCTTTCTGTGAGTTCATCATTGATGTACAAGAATGCCGTCGATTTCTTGACGTTAATTTTGTATCCTGCTACTTTGCCAAATTCATTTATTAAGTCTAGTAGATTTTTGATGGAGTCTTTAGGGTTTTCTATGTACAATATCATGTCATCTGCAAATAATGACAGTTTCACTTCCTCCTTTCCCATTTGAATCCCTTTTATTTTTTCTTCATGTCTGATTGCTGCGGCTAAGACTTCCAGTACAATGTTAAATAAGAGTGGCGAAATTGGACATCTCTGTCTTGTTCCTGTTATTAATGGAAATGTTTTTAGTTTCTGTCCAGTGAGTATGATGTTGGCTGTAGGTCTTTCATATATGGCCTTTATTATGTCGAGATATAATCCCTCTATTCCTACATTGCTGAGCGTTTTTATCAGAAATGGATGCTGGATTTTGTTGAATGCTTTTTCAGCATCTATTGATATGATCATGTGGTTTTTATTCTTCATTTTGTTTATGTGGTGTATCACGTTTATTGATTTGCGAATATTGTACCAGCCTTGCATCCCTGGAATGATTCCCACTTGGTCATGGTGAATAATTTTTTTGATGTATTTCTGGATCCGATTTGCTAATATTTTGTTCAGGATTTTGGCATCTATGTTCATCAGGGATATTGGCCTGTAGTTTTCTTTCTTCGTAGTGTCTTTTTCTGGTTTTGGAATTAGAATTATGCTGGCCTCATAGAACGTGTTTGGAAGTCTTCCTTCTTCTTGAATTTTTTGAAATAGTTTGAGGAGAATGGGTGTTAGTTCTTTTTTGAATGTTCAGTAAAACTCCCCCGTGAAACCATCTGGGCCTGGGCTTTTGTTTGCTGGGAGAGTCTTGATTACCTCTTCAATTTCCTTAGTTGTTATTGGTCTGTTCAAGTTTTCTATCTCTTCCCGGAATAGTTTTGGGAGACTGTGTGTTTCTAGAAATTTGTCCATTTCGCTTAGATTGTCGAATTTGATGCCATATAGTTGTTCATAGTAGTTGTTAACGATCTTTTGTATTTCCGTGATGTTGGTTGTTACTTCTCCTCTTTCATTTCTGATTTTGTGTATTTGGGTTCTCTCTCTTTGTTTCTTGGTGAGTCTAGCTAAGGGTCCATCGATCTTGTTTATCTTTTCAAAAAACCAGCTCTTTGTTTCATTGATCCTTTGAATTGTTTTTTTGGTCTCTATGTCATTTACAACTGCTCTGATCTTTACTATTTCCTTCCTTCTACTTGCTCTGGGGTTTTCTTTTTGTTTGCTTTCTAATGCTTTAAGTTGTGAGGTTAGACAGTCAATTAGAAATGTTTCTTGTTTTTTGAGGTAGGCCTGTAGTGCTATGAACTTCCCTCTCAGAACTGCTTTCGCTGCATCCCATAGATTTTGTGTTGTTGTGTGTTCATTTTCATTGGTTTCCAGGAAGTTTTTAATTTCTTCCTTGATCTCCTTGGGGACCCATTCATTGTTTAATAACATGCTATTTAGCCTCCATGTGTTGAAATGTCTTTGCATGTTCTTGTTACAATTGATTTCTAGTTTCATGCTATTGTGATCTGAGAAGATGCTTGATATGATTTCAATCTTCTTGAACTTGTAGAGATTTAGTTTGTGTCCTATCATGTGGTCTATCTTTGAGAATGTCCCATGTGCACTTGAGAAGAATGTGTATTCTGTAGTTTTGGGGTGTAATTCTCTGTAGATATCTATTAAATCCATTAGTCTAGTGCTTCATTTAGAGTCTCTGTTTCCTTGCTAATTTTTTGCCTAGAGGATCTATCCAGTGCTGTCAACGGGGTGTTGAAGTCCCCTGCTATGATTGTATTGTTGTCGATTTCTCCTTGGAAGTCCTCCAGAAGATTTTTAATATATTTCGGTGCTCCTGTATTGGGTGCATATATGTTTATCAAGGTTATATCTTCCTGTTGGATAGATCCTTTCAATATTATGTAGTGGCCGTCTTTGTCTCTAGTTATGGTCTTCATTTTGAAATCTATTTTATCAGATATGAGAATTGCTACCCCAGCTTTTTTTTGCTTTCCATTTGCTTGGAAAATTTTTGTCCATCCCTTCACTTTCAACCTATGTGAGTCTTTTGTTGAGAGGTGGGTCTCTTGTAAACAACATATAGATGAGTCCTGCTTTCTTATCCAATCAGCTACTCTGTGTCTCTTTATGGGAGCATTCAATCCATTTACGTTTAAGGTGATTATTGATATGTACTTATTTATTGCCATTTTTGTTTCGTGTGGTTCTATTTTTCTTCTCATTTCTACTGCTAATTACAGCAGTCCTTTTAACATTTCTTGCAGTGTTGGTTTGGTGCTAATGTATTCCCTTAGCCTTTTTTTTGTCTGGGAAGCTCTTTATTTGATCTTCTATTTTGAATGATAGCCTTGCTGGGTAGAGTAGTCTTGGATTCAGATACTTGTTTTTCATGACTTTGAATACTTCATGCCATTCTCTTCTGGCCTGTATTGTTTTTTGTGAGAAGTCAGCTGAGAGCCTTATGGGGTTCCCTTGGTAGGTAACCTGTTGCTTATCTCTTGCTGCTTTTAGGATTCTCTCTTTTCTTTAATTTGTGGCATTTTAATTACTATGTGTCTTGCTGTGGGCCTGTTTGGGTTCTTCTTACTTGGGACTCTCTGTGCTTCTTGAACTTGAATGCCTTCTTCCTTCACCAAATTAGCGAAGTTTTCTCTCACTATATTTTTGAATATAGTTTCTATCCCTTGCTCATTTTCTTCTTCTTCGGGGACTCCTATGATGCGAATATTATTACGTTTCCAGTTGTCCCACAGTTCTCTTAAGCTGTCTTCCTGTTTTTTAATTGTTTTTTTCCTTTTGTTTTTCTGATTGGTTGATTTTTTCTACCCTGTCTTCTAATTCACTGATCCGGTCCTCAGATTCCCCTACTCTGCTTTTTAAACCTTCCAATGTGTTTTTCATTTCTGATTGGTCATTTTTATCTCTTCTTGTTGGTTTTTAATTTCCATTTGGCTTATTTTCCCTGTCTCTATGTCCTTACTCATGCTGTTCAGGTTCCTCAAGATCATGGCTCTGAATTCTAGCTCTGTTAACATGTCTAATTGCTCCACATTGATCTCATCTTCGGTGGAGGTGTCTTGCTCTTTCATTTGGCTTCTGTTTCTGTGTTTCACCATTTTGGCTATCATTGTGGGCTTTGGAGCCTGTCAAGTTCTCCCTGTGGTTGTTGGTGTTCTGCTGTTTGTGGCTCCCTCTCCTGTGTTTAGATGAGCGAGGGAGGACCCACGTTGAACACCACTGTCAAGTCTTACTTTCCTGGTTAAAGTTGCCAGCCCAGGAAACGTACTGTTATCCTCTAGCTTTTTGCCTGGAGGCTAGCAGTCTAGGTTAATTGATGAGTTTTGGGTTGTCAGTTGATTGAAAAACTCCCTCTGGTGCTTAGCCAAGGGGCTTTCCCGAGGGTGGGGCAGATGCTGGTTGTTAATGAGCCTCAATTAGCACTTCAATGGCCCACAGGGTGGGGTTGGATCTCTGCGGGAGGGGCTGCTGCCTCTCCTCAGAGCCCTGGGAAGGAGCAATGTGGCTGCTTTCCTGAGTGGCTGCACTCAGCCAAAGCTCTGAGCGCCCTCCAAACCCCGTGTCCCGACACAGTTCCAGTCCAGTCCGCCCTCCCTCCGCCGGAGCCCAAGGTGAGTGGCTGTGGCTGTTTCAGCCTCTGTCCTGGCTCTGTGCTGTGGAGCTGCCTGGGAGTGTGACCCGAGGGCACCGCTCCCAGCTAAGGCCGCTGCTGAGCTGCTGACAGTGGGCTCTAGCGCCTTCGCAAGCCTATCAGGAAGGAGTCAGTGTCCCTCGTTGTATGGTCCTCCAAGCTGCTTTTCTGTTGGTTTTTCCCGTCGATTTCTCTGTGTTATAGTTGTAATTCCAGTTTGGTTCTGGGAGACGGTCTGTGTAGCTCCGTTCCCTCCGCCGCCATTTTTCGGTTCCTCCAATTATTCTTTTTAATCATTTTGTCAAAAGTAGTAAGTATTGCTCCGGCCAGTGTGGCTCAGTAGTTGAGCATCAGCCCATGCACCAAGAGGTCGCCAGTTCAACTCCCAGTTGGGGCACATGCCCTGGCTGCGGGCTCAATCCCCAGAGAGGGGCATGAAGGAGGCGGCCAATCAGTGTCTTCTCTCTCATCAATGTTTCTCTCTCTCTCCTTTCTTATCTCAAATTAATAAAAAACATACTTATTTAATTTCTACATAATGTTTTATTTTTATTTTTGTTACAGATGTTTCTCCTTTCCCTCCCATTAACACCCTCCTCCTGATCCTGCCTCCTTCACAGCCTTGTTGAATAAAAAACATTTAAAAAATATTGATATGTCCCACTGTGGTAAACCTCATTAAAAAAAAAAATGTACTAAGTATTTAGGCCCTGGCCAGGTAGTTCAGATGGTTACAGCATTGTTCCAGTGCACCAAGACCGTGGGTTCAGTCCCAGGTCATGGCACATAGAGGAGTCAACCAATGAATGCATAAATAAGTGGAACAACAAATCATTATTTCTCCCTCTCTCTCTTTCTCTCAAACCAATAAATAAAAATGTAAAAAATTAAGAGTAGTAAGTATCCAAATGTCAAATATAAGAGTGGCTTGAATTCTGTATGGAATCCCAGCTTTTTTCTGATACATCCAGACAGAATCAATAACTCCAACATCAGCCTTCCTATAACAATTTAAACAATTAACATAGGAATCTCATATGACATTAAGTAGGTTTGTGGCCAATGTACACATTTATGTGTCTATTCACCCAATATATCTTACAGTTTAGAAACTAATTTATTCTCTCATGTATTCTTAGCATGATTCAGGCCACAACAGATGTTCAAATAACATTCTTAACTTGATTTGAAATGTAAAAAACTAGGGTGTTTTGCACACATTTGACAAAAGATAGGGTTGTCAACAAAAACATTCCAAATCAAATGACCATTTTTAGTCAGAATTTATCCCCAGAAACCTAAACTTTGGTGCATGGGATCATGGTCTCAGTTCTCGCATAAAAGCTTAGTACTAGCTTTCACTATTTTATCCTTTTTATTCATTCCCAATATGTCACTAAATTCTGTTCTACTTTCTCTTATGCTATTTGTCAAATTTGGCCTTTCCAAGCTCCTGCTTTTATTTTGGGGCTCCATGACTCAATATCAACTCTACCACATTAGCCTGGCTTCATTTAAATTTCATCTACAAACTTTTATGATCAGATGCCACTATTATTAAATATTTCATTGATCAAACCATTTCATATATGTATATTTATTTAGAAATATAAATATGTGCTAATCAACTAATATTCAACACACATTCCAAAGAAAGGTAATTATTAAAAGTATGGGAAAAAATAAATATGATTAAAGTCCTTTCTGCATCTTAATGAGCTAAAATATGCACCTCATGGGAATATAACACAGTTTATAAGGTCACTGATTTAAAGAGCTACTTTAATGTTTTTCATTTCTCCCAGTCTCCTGTGCATCCAGCTCTTGATACCGTCTTAAAGCACTATTTTCTGCATGCTAGTATCCTGATCAGAAATCTATAATGGTTAAGCTTAATTTAGATTCCTCCTTGTGCCCATTTAAACATTTCATATCTAGGTCCTTTCTTGTGAACCATAATTTATTTCCTGCTTTGTGCTCCCCAGAAACTCACATGTGACTTCCACGTTATTTAACCTGTTGAATGTCTTTCTCATGTGGTTTGCTCATCTTCTCCACTGAACTTTCACCTGCACCATTTCTCTTGCCTCTGTCCCAGTACTCACACCAGCCTGACCCAATCCTGTATTATGTATCCTTTTCAGTCAATTTTACCCGTTCTCAAAGCCCAGTTTCAGAAGTCGTCGCTCAGTGAAGTTTTCCTCAAGTAAGTTGGTGCAATTCAACTCTGCTTTTAAAATAAGGGTATTTTAGGGATCTACCCCATCACAGACAGAGACATCCATGATTCTTTTTCATAAATACATCTATCAGAGTCAAACACCTGCCAATCATTAAACACACACACACACACACACACACACACACACAATTTTACCTGTAAGTTTCAGATAGTGGTATTGTCAGAGCAAGTGTGTATTATAACTTAGGTCTTAGATCAATGAATCTACACACAGATTTCAATAAATTCTTATTCTTAGTGATGATAATTAATTTCCTAGGATATGTCCCTGTTTCGAAATTCATTACAACCCTAATAGGGTCTTAACATAAGGATCCTCAAACTAGTATACTAGTATATTCTCTGTCATCTGTAAAGGTTGGTCAAGTACTCGTTGCAGAATAAACAAATCATTTTATAGTTGTTGGACATCAGATCACTTGTCTGCAGCCAGACATTGTTATCTGGGGTTCTTGAAATGCTTTCCAGGGACCCTGGCCTTTCTGAAATACAGACACATTTTGATATCTAAGGGAATCCCAGTACTTTTTTTTTTCCGCAGTGTTTTTTAGACAAGTATAGAATTAGCTAAAATTTTCATCTGAATACCAATGACAATAAGCAAAAACCAATCTTTCTAGTATCAAAACACATAATCTGTTCTGGAGTTTAGTGAATAATTTTATATCAAGTTGAAACAGATGGGTAAAAACAAAGCAAATACTTTCCTCTGGCTTATAATTACACATAAACAGCTACATTTTTTGTTATTTAACAAAATTTCCTTTTTATTGAGATATCATACCAGTTGGCATGACTCTCTGGTTTTTATTTTTAAAGAAATGGTGTTGTTGGAAAACCTAATTATTAGTCTGCCTCCTTTCCAAAAAAAATAACACTTTGAAATTTACAAATCATTTGATTGAATAATTTCTTTTGCTAATGTCACCAATCTGCCTATTCATGTGCCAACACTAAGGACCTATTTCTCTGTTCTGGCAGTTTCGGAAAGTTGTCCAGGGTTTCAGCCTCTCAGCAATGCTCCTCAGCACCCTTGCTCAAAATAGGCACCCTGCCCAGCCGTGTGGCTCAGTGGTTGAGCATCAACCCATGCACCAAGTGGTCACCGGTTTGATTCCTGGACAGGGTACATGCCCAGGTTGTGGGCCAAATCCCCAGTGTGGGGCATGCAGGAGGTGGCCCGTTGATGTTCTCTCTCATTGATGTTTCTATCTCTCTTTCCCTCTCCCTTTCAGATTAAAAAAAGTAGTTTCAGATTAAAGACACCCAGGACTGTATAGTTATCCATAAGTAAATCTAATTTACTTTGCATCAATACACTGCTTATGTTAGGAAGATGCTCATTTAGAATTCTGCTAATTCACGTAACTCATACTTGTCAGACTATAGCAAAACTACCATTTAAACAAGCTTTATTTGCTTTATTTCTATGTCAGCATCTAGACAATGCAGTCAATAAGTCAACTTCTTCTGAATTTGTTAGTCCGATTTTTCTTGACAGTCCCATCCTGAAGCTCAGTCCCTGGACTGGCAGAAACCTGGGCCAGCGTAGATGGCCAGTCTCCTACATGTCATTACTGTGCTGAAATAAAGTTTTGGGGCATATAAAAATCCAGCTGTTTACAAAGAAAATACATGAGTCCTGGAGAACAAAGGAGGATATATGCAAATAAAATTAAAGCAGTTGTAAATAGAAATAAAAGAAACATCTCATATTTTTACTTTCCACAGAGAAACTGTCATTTTGTGTACCTTGATTCTCCTGTAAATAATTCACTAGACATTCTGTGAGGGGTTGGCAGGAGTCACATTTCTTTTTTTTAAAAAAAGCTCAGTAATGCAGTAAGTAAGGGCTGAAACTTTTATGGTGAAAAATGTTTTAAGTTAGATAAACATGCATATGTGTGTGTGTATGACATGATTATCATTAAATATGATTTATGTGCAAGGAAATATGAAAACAGTAATGAGAGTTGTTTAGAAAGACCAAAAGATCTGAGGCATTGGTGGAAATTCAATTTACATTTTTAAAAAATGCAGTCCTGGAAGGACTTCATCCAGCCTAGGGCCTGATCCTTTGGATTTAATGTATATGAGGGAATTAGAATGTTTAAGTGAAATGCTCAGGACTGTCATGTTTACAAGTTCAGTGACCTGTCACATATTATTTACTATGACTATTTTTCCCATTTCCTTCCTCTCTTCCATCCTTCCTTCCTTCCTTCTTTGCTTCCTTTTTTCCTTCCTCCCTTCTTTCCTGTATCCCTCAACATTCTTCTCTCTCTCTCTCTTTTTTATTTTTTATTGACTCACTGGGTTTGTAGAATTTAATTAACCATAATCTTTTCTGCATCAAATACTTTCATTATTGTTTCATGAAAGCTCCATTTTCTCTCTTTCCCTTCCTACTTTCCTTCTTCCCTTAATCTTTCTTCCTTCTTTTAAATGATGAAATGTTGCACTCATTTATTCTTCTCACCCTCATTGTCTTGATTTATTAAAATCAAAACACTAACATCGAACATCGACCGGCTATGAGCCCTGTACTGGCTCAGTGGACAGCTGCTTCCTGCCTTCTTGTGAACGGCCGGCGTGGCTGGGCCCCTGAGGCTGGCAGAGCCGCTGCTGTGAATGAGCTCACAGCCCTCACGCCACCTTTGCAGTGGGTCACTGCTCGCTCTTTAATCAAGTCGTAATAGCCAATTTGTTTAAGTCCTTTTACATTTAACAGAAAAACACTTATCTTTGGGGGAAAATGGCCAAAATAAAATCTGGAATAAGAACATATATTTTTTGCCCAACTAGACATCTGTTTCTCATTAGCCACTTATGGCCATGATATAAAGCAATTGCTTGATATCATTCTCTAAATTATCACAAAATTCAAATTATGATGGCTTGCAATATTATTACAACAACATAGATTATCTATATAAAAAGTGGAAATCAACATCCAGATACAATGAGTATTGTACATGTTGCAATGGGGACAGATTGTGGACCAAAATACTCTTAGATCAGTTCTTCATTTTTTTTGTTTTTTAATCCTCACCCAAGGACATTTTTGCATTTATCTTCAGGTAGAATGGAAGGGAGAGAGGGAGGAAACAAGAGAGATAAACATCGATGTGAGAAAGACACATCCAGTGGTTGCCACTCACACAACCCAACCAGGGCGGGGACAAACTGCAACCGAGGTACATGCCCTTAGCCAGCGGTTCTCAATCTGTGGGTCGCTACCCCTTTGAGGGTCAAACGACCCTTTCATAGGGGTTGCCTAAGACCATCAGAAAACACATATTTCCGATGGTGATTCATAACAGTAGCAAAATTAGTTATGAAGTAGCAACAAAAGTAATTTTATGGTTGGGGGTCACCACAACATGAGGAACTGTTTCAAAGGGTCACGGCATTAGGAAGGTTGAGAACCACTGCCTTCATGGGAACCGAACCTGGGCCTCTCTGGTCTGTGGGCTGATGCTCTAACTGCTGAGCCAAACCAGCCAGGGCAAGTTTTTTATTCTTGAAAGATATCTAGATATGGTTTTCCTTTGTGTCACATATGTTTCTTGCACGTCATTATTCTGCTACAATAATATTTTGTGGAGCATTTAAAAAATTAACCTCAGAATCTATGGCTATACAGGTGGCAGTCAAGCGAGACCAGCAATTTCCCCCTCATGTTCTGGCTGCTGCTCTGCGTGCCGGTGTGAGCATCGGTACCAGCTCCCAAAGTGCCATCACCATGTCTCTTCTCTACAGACTTGCAAGCAGCACAGCTGGGGACAGCCACCCTCATCCTCAAGCCTCAGGGAGAGAGAACAGGGTAGGGTACGGAGCACACATGCCCCTGCCCACCCTCCTGTTTACGCAGTTACTATTCATCTACTTGGATGAGATTAGAATGGAATTTGAAATGCAAAAACACCTGCAAGCAATGTCATTGAATGTACATCCGTTTGGAAATGTCCAGTAATAGAAAATCTCTGAGGCAGACCTGTGGCTGTCTGTGAATGTGGGTAGGAAAGAGAAATGTCTGCAAATGGGCTCCCGGGGAATTTCTGGGCTGAGGAACATGCTCTAAAACTTACTGTGGTGGTGACTGTGCAACTCAAAACATTTCCTAAAAGTAATAAAATCACATGCTTACCATGGGAGAATTTAATGGATATAAATTATTTCTTTTTTGGATATTTAGATGAAGATTTATTATTGCATGGAAGTAATTATATTTCTTTCTCTCTGTTTTTTAAAAATTAAGTTTATTAGGGTGACACTGGTTAATATGATTATATAGGCTACCAGTGTACAATTCTATGGTAGATCATCTTATATTACACTGTGTGCTCACCACCCAAAGTCAAATCTTCCTCAGAGACCACACCCCTCCCTCTGGTAACCACCGTACTGTTGTCTGTGTCTACGCATTGTTTGTTTTTCTCATTTGTTTATTAGTGGCTTTCAGTTTTATACCTCACGTATGAGTGAAATCATATGGTTTTTAACTTTTTATGACATTTCATTTAGCATGATATTCTCAAGACCCATCCATGTTGTTGCAAATGGCAGTATTTCATTTTTTCTAATGTCTGAGTAGCATTCCATTGTATATATGTACCACATCTTCTTTAAAGAGCCCTATTCACTGCTGGTGGGAATGTGAGCGGGTGCAGCCACAATGAAAACAGTATGGAGGTTCCTCAAAAAATTAAGAATTGAGTTACCATCTGACCCAGGAACCCCTCTTCTTGTATCTAATTAGCTGAAAAAATTTATTTGCAAAGATGTATGCATCCCTATGTTCATTGTAGCATTGTTCATGATGGCCAAGACATGGAAACTACAGAAAGTGTCCCTCAATAGGTAACTAGATCAATTATTTCTTTAAAAAACATTTTTTTTTCCATTATTGATTTTAGAGAGAGAGAAAAGGAGAGGGAGAGAGAGATAGAAACATTGATGAGAAAGAACATCAATTGGCCACCTCCTATATGCCCCCCACTGGGGATTTGGCCTACAACCTGGGCATGTGTCTTGACTGGGAATACAAACCAGTGACCTCTTGGTGTATTGGTCAACACTCAACCACTGAGCCACACCAGCTGGACTAGATCAATTATTTTAATAAACTTGATATAAATAACTGAAAGACTCAAGTATGAAAATAAAAAAGTCCTTAAAGCAAAGAGTTCTATAAGTGTGAATTTAAAAAAAATAGCATCCTGGGAAAATATTTTAAATATATGTGATAAAAAAGGTAAGTATCCTTAATGTATAAAGTTAATAAAACATATCTGATTGCCAAGAAATAAGTTATAAGTAGAGATTATATCAAAAGAGAGTTATCTCAGAGATCCAGAGATCCAAAAAGACAAGAAACTTTCAAATGTTTTCTCTCCCCTTTCTCTCCTCTCTACTTTCCTGCTAGGAAACCAACATGAGCTGAAGTTAGTCATCTACATTTAGTAAACCCCTTTATGCATCAGGCTTATTCTAGATGCTTAGGACAGACAAATTAGCAACATATAATGAGACTATTCTCTAAAAAAATTACATGTATGTTTTACGTGTTTTAAAGGACACATTAAATAGCTGTGTGAGCAAAAGATAATTTCTGGTATTACCTGATGCCATGAAAGTTAATAGGATAATGTTATAAAACAAACAAACAAAAAAAACACTAGATGTATTGCTTTTAACAAGGGTAGTTATGAAAGACCTGAGTGGAAGTGAGGGCTAGAATTGAGGGGCAGCCTCAAACCTGGAGGGACAAAACTTCCAAACAGAAGAAAAGTGAAGGCAGTTTCTTTGAAAGAAGTAAATTTGGTGAATGTCAAGGGTCTCTGCGGTAAGTGAATGAGGGGTAGAATGAAGGAGATAATTAGAAGCAATCATATTTCATAGCTACCGAGACTGTTAAAGATATTTTACTTCACTTTCTTTTAGGAAGTAAAAGGAAATTATCAAAACATTGAATTATTTTTTGACTCCATGGTCAAAAGATCCTTTCTTTCCTTATCTTCCTTGTTCATTAAGATAACCATTCAATAAGCTAACATCAGAAAAAAGCTATCAAGTTCTGATGAGCTCCTAGTCACCAGTGACACTGATGGGAAGAGGATTTAAGATTTTGGATGTTGGCATTGGTATGTAAGACATATACATATGCAAGATACACACCTCACAAATGCACACATACAGAGAGAACTGCCAATTTTTCTAGAATGAAGTATAGCTTCCTGATCAAGATGAGATTCTTGACAAACCGGTCTCTGTTTTCTAGCTCATTGTTCCTCTCTCTGTGCCTCATACTTTATACTGAAATAATAAAGAGTTTAATTTAATTTCTATTATGCATGCGCTATGCTATTGTGGGCCTACGTGGCCTTCATCTTCTCACGCTGAATGCTCCGTGGAGTGGCCATCCCACCGGCTGCTGCTCCAGCCTCTTAGCCACCCTTTCAGGCTCAACTCAGACACTACCTGAAAGGGCTTTTCTTGATATCTTTGCCTACCAAGGCAGACTCTTGTTTTAGAGCTCCAGTGAGGCCATGTCTAGTTCCTGCCCTTACCACTGTGAAAGCTTCCAGTTATCATTGGTTTTCATTCCACCTTAAACACAGTTGTTGTTTATTTCTCTTTGCATTCCCAGCCTCTGCTCTAATTCCTGGCACATAGGAGCTGCGTCCTCAATGTTGGATAGACAAACAAGTACTGAATCAATCATCAATCAATCAATGATTCCAGAACACGGATAAATCAACAGGTAATGAGGAATGACATTTCTGTACAAAAGGGGGAAGTGATCTGCAGTCTCAAATGGAAACCAAATGTTACAATCTTGTTTGCCTTCATTTCCCAAGAGAGTCATTTACATTCGATGCTATGGACATAAGAAAGTTAGCAAACTGACCCAGATAAAGAATTTTGTGCTATGGCAAAATATACTCTAGCTCATTTACAAACTCTTATTTTTTTCCCCTCTCATTCATTTGCTAGATTTTGTATAAATGTACAAATAATAAATAAAACTATCTTTAGGCCTCAAGCTGTTGCATTTTTTCTGCCTCCTGATAGTTAAGTTCAACAAAACTGAAAAATTCCTGCATTTTTCAAGAGATAAAAAAAAACTGGTATTACCAAGTATTTTATCTATGATGCCCTCCTACACCAACACTTACTACCACTCAATAATTAAGAGAAAATAAAAACAAATTAAAAGATAAAAGAAAAAAACAACACCTGCCATAATATTTTGTGATTTGAATCTCTAGCTGTTAAGTTGGGCTTGTTGGGAATTCTTCAATAATAAAATTATAAAATTGCAGTATAATTGTAAATAATAAAAAGAATGGCAATATCATGATCTATTAACTTTATTACACATTCACTAAAATTTTCAGTATGGCAATGGGAAAATCATTGTTATGTGTTCTCTGAGGTGTGTAAAGTTAATATCCCATTTTATTTAATCAATAAGCATTTCCCTCACTTTTTAAAAATATTTGAAGCAATTTATTTATAAAATATTAATAATGGAATGCATCATTAAATGCATATTTTAAAACAACATTTCAATCTTTTAGGCTCAATGTTGCATTTTGCATTAAATGTTAAAATTGTAATGCCACAATTATTTAAGCAATAAGAGTATAAATTTACACATGAATGTAGAAATATTATTTTTATATAATGTGTGGCTTTTCATTTGATCTCATCAAGTCCTCTGATTTTTTTATACCCATGAATTAGTATGTTAAGTCAATTCTTTTTTTTTTTTTTGTTAGTCCTCACCCCAAGATGTTTTTCCATTGATTTTTTAGAAACAGTGGGAGGGAGGGGGAGAGAGAGAGAGAGAGAGAGAGAAATCAACGTGAGAGAGACACACAGATTGGTTGCCTCCTGCATGACCCCAACTGGGGATCAAACCTGCAACCCAGGTATGTACCCTTGCTTGGGAATTGAACCTGAGAACCTTCTGTCCACAGGCCGACATTCTAATCGCCCAGGCAAACAGGCCAGGGTAAGTCTAATTCTTAATATGCTAAATGAAAGCTACCTGAATATAGAAAATCTATACTTCTCATATAAAGCATCTATTATTAAAATCGTTTTTGAGTTATGGGCTGTAATAATATCCCCACCCAAATTCCCAGACAGAAGTAGTCTCGATATATTTGAGATTCAAAACAGATCAAACAAAAATTTCATGCTTTCTTATATTTCCTGTATCGTTACAACGTGTGGCTTATTTTTCACTGAAAGGCTGGAAGAGACATGATTTAAGTGAGAAATAGAAATATATGTTCCATGTTCCTAAAATCCTGGTGATTCTTAAAAAGATTTCATTGACTAAATTAATGGATATTAATAGTTTCAGAGTGCTCTATTGTAAGAATCCAGAAAAATGCAACTTGATTTAAAAAAAGCAAACATTTGCATGGACATTTGGGAAGAAGCTTTGTCTCATTTATTATCCTTCCCCTCCATCTGCTAGAAACATAGGGAGAGGTTTCTCGAATATTCACTGTGAGACCAGGTCCATCTCTGTCGCAAAATTGCCGAACGAGGGAGACGCCCCTGGTTATGACCAGGTGCCCCTGGAGTTCCGAGGTCTCAGGGAGGGCCGCAGTGGGCCCCGGCAGTGCCGCGGTCAGAGGCCAGACCTGTGTCCTGGCTTCTGCCCAGCTGTCTGCTCCCAGGTCTTCTCCGGGGCTGGGATTCTCTGTGCTTGCTTGTTGTTCTCCGCGGGTGAGGGAACTCTGCACTGACTGAACTTCTTTCATGAATCTCAGAAGTTGCTGATTTTTCAGGTTGTTTAGCTTTTTACTTATTGGACAGAGTGGCAACTTCCAAGGTTCTTACATGCCAGACCAGAAACCAGAAGCCCCACTGTCCTGCTCTCTGTTAAAACATTTTTTACTGAAAATGTTTAAGATGGTACCCCATTTACTCATTCTTGTCTATTTTCTAAAGTTTCTCCTGAGAAGTTTTTTGTTTTTTAATCCTCACCTGAGGATATTTTTTCCATTTATTTTCAGACAGAGTGGGAGGGAGAGAGAGAAACATTGATGGGAAAGAGAGAAACATCATGTGAGAGAGACACATTGATTGGCTGCCTCTCGCAGGACACTGACCAGGGCCTGGGGTGAACTGAAATCGAGGTACACACCCTTGACCAAAATCGAACTTGAGTCTCTTAGGTCCAAGGGCCAACACTCTATAACTACTGAGCCAAACATTAGGGTATTTAACATTTACCTCTTGCCATTCTGTTATACAAACACACACACACACAAACATCATCTAAAATGTGAAAAAAAAAAAAGTATTGCCTAACTTTCAGTTAAGTAGTAAAAGTAGAATGCAGATAGTTCCCTTTCAGTTTTCGAAGAATATGCCTAACACATAACTTATTTGATGATGTTATTGGAGAATATGCTCCATCAAAATGACAAGGTACATCAAGAAGAAAAGAAAGATCCCAGAAAGAATGATGTAACACATATCACAGCCTGATTAAACTTCCATCTTGCCAATTCTACAGCCACGACAAAGACTCATCATGTTAGTGTAGGGAGCAAGACAGAAGTAAGGGACAGGAGCAAAGAGAATTAGACGTTATCAAGTGTAATCGACTGGGGAGCATGAGCCTACCTGTTCCACAAGGACGTTTCAGGTCCACTCTCTCCCTAGGGGACCCCGGTGCTTCTATGCGTGACAGGAGTGAAAACGGTGACCATGGAGCCTGCGTCCTGGCACGGGATCGATTGGCTGTGGGGTGGATCCAGCACACACCTGTAAAGCGTGGGAAATTGATCGGTTATTATGAAAAAGCTTCTGGTCCTTCTCAAGCCCCAGATAATAGAATCCCAGGGAACAAAGCCTTGCACAGTCTCTGTTCATAGTCACCATGTGGCCCTAGTGGCCGTGGCTGATGGTCACGTGGACTCCAAACGCAGGCTCCAGGTGGGAGCCTGGATACAGCAACACGGCCACTGATCGCAGCCAGGAACAGCGCTAAGCTACTTGGGGTGGGGACTCGGACTGCTTAGCAGCAGCCTGGGGCCCATAGCAGGTCACCGGCTCCCAAGGACTAAGGTGTAACATGGCACTGACTCTGTGGACATTGGCCCTATTTCTGGACCTGCCTGTCCATGGAGGGACAAACAGAGATGGGACGTAGGAAAGCCAGGACTCTTGATTTTGCATCGAATGCTACAAATTAATGTTATCATCAGACCTCACCCTCCCTTATGGCTCTCATGGATGCTTTCCTTGTGGTGGGGGGGCACCCTAAGAGCCCCACTACTCCTGGCAACAATCAGTCTAAAGTGCAGCAGAAGGAAGCATAAAAACAAGAAATCAGTAAATTGTCTGACTCATTTCTCCATGTGGAAAATTATGTTGAGAACCATTTAACAAAATTGTTAGCCAAAGAAAGAAGAAAAATATAGGGTCCAGAGAATAAGAATATAAAACAAATAGTCTCTAATGTCATCTATGTGAACTAAGAAGTATAAACACAAGAAAGCATAATTATAGTAAAACATGTTTCAGCAGCAATCAATACTTATCAAATATATATAGATATACTTACTGAATATTTGTAATGTCATATTGGGTGGATGGGAAGGACAAAGAGGTGAAAAGGAAATGCAAGATAAATAGGTTTAGGGAAGTTAGAATTTTTATATACAATAAGATGAACATCTAATAGTTAAAATTGATAAAATTTTCAGTATATGCATATTAAAATGTGAGGAAAACTACTAAAAAATAGCTAGCATTATTAAAAGTGTTGCCTGTGGGGAGCAGGATGGATTTGAATGTTAGAAGCTTGCTGAATTTGTTTAGCCTTGTGGCAATAATAGTATGGGATTTTTTAAAAGTCTATATGTATGTTGATTAAAATTATTATTAAAACTAGCCCTCAGATAGCTGAGTGGGGAATCCCTCACTGGAGCCTAAAGAAAGTACTTTATCCCAGCATAGATATTGGCATATCTCTCCTGATGAAACTTGATCCCCATAACTTATCCATCTTGATCACCATCTTTTAAAAAAAAAAAAAATCTAAATTTCTGAAACTAGATGCCTTAGGCAGTGTCTCTGCTTCCTTGGTTCTGTACAGGCTGTGTGTGTGTGTGTGTGTGTGTGTGTGCAGGCACGTGCACATGAGTGTGTGTATGTGTGTGCAAGCATAAAGAAAATATTATATATGCTTGTACATTTTTTATGTGATTGGATAGTCTATAGATTGCTACATATAAATACATTAGATTTAATCTATTTTATTGAGTTGTTCCCATACATTCTTTTCAGGGTGCTGTAGTTCATTCATCTTGCTATGCATCATAAATATGTGTAAATATTATAATTTCTAGAAGCAGAATAGTTGGTCAAAAGGACGTGAATGTTTTAATCAGGTCATGCTTTCTAAATGCTATTTATAACTAATTGTAGCAACCCACACTCAGTCAGAAGTATATAACAAAACCTGCCTATTTCCTCACATCATCAATGTTGCCACAAAACATGCAAATATATGCCCAGCTGAGAGTTGAAAATAGCTTCTCATTTATTTTGCATTTATTTATGAGTGAAGTTGTGATCTTTTAAATATGTTTATTGGCTGTTTTTATTCCTATGAACTGTTGATTGATTTATTAGATTGTATGAGTTCCATTAATTTCACTGCCAGCCTCATTGGACACCAAAGTACTCTATAAAGTGTGGTCTCTTTCCTGTAGTTCTATATTCATCTTTTTTTGTTCACATCAATCTCTATCCCTATTTTGCTCCATTTGCACACAGCTTTAAAATATATTTTTTATGTTATATCATAATATTGAGTGAGAAAAAATTTCTTTCATTTTTTTTTTTTTGCTCTTATGCCATGGAAGTCTTTCTGGAAATCATTAATATTGATACTAAACTTAATATTTTTAAACTCAAATTTATGTGATCTTTTTGTATCAGCAGTGATTTAATTTTATACTTTTCTGACCAAGCTGCGTTAGTTCATTATTACAGGCAAATCTCAGGAGGAGTAAAAAGAAATTGGGGAAAAGTCAACATTACCTTAACAATTGAACATGCTATCTCCTATCAGCTGAATAAACTATCAGCTACACAGTGCTCTGTTGTCCACTGTGGAGTCAGACGAGTTTAAATTCCAGTTGCACCATTTAGGAAGCCAGCAACACAGGGAAAATGACAATCTCTTAGGACCAGGTTTTCTTCTCAGTAAAAGGGAGCTATGATATTTTGCATGTGAAATAAGCTATGTGTGTAAAGGCAGTTGTCAAATACTGGCTAAGAGCTCATATCTTGGCTCTGGTCAGTGTTTCTCAGTGGTTAGTGTCAGGCCGTAGACTAAAGGGTTGACAGTTTCATTCTCAGTAAAGGGCACATATCTGGGTTGCAGGTTCTATCCCCTGACCCAGGTGGGACATACTATGGAGACACACCAATTGATGTGTCTTTCTCACATGTCTCTCTCTCTCTCTCTCTCTCTCTCTCTCTCTCTCTCTCTCTCTCTCCCTCCATCCCACCTTCCCTTCCTCCCTTCCACTCTCTCCAAAAATCAAGTGAAAAAACTATCCTTGGGTGAGTATTAACAACAACAAAAGAGCTCATGTCATGAAGACATATAAGCTCAGAGTAATAAGAACTGGAAACAGCCCTGGCCGGTTTGGCTCAGCGGTTAGAGCGTCCGCTTGCGGTCCGGAGAGACCCGGGTTCGGTTCCCGCTAAGGGCATGTACCTCGGTTGCAGTTTGTCCCCAGCCCTGGTTGGTCGTGCGGGTGGCAGCCACTCGATGTGTCCCTTTCACATCAATGTTTCCCTCTCTCTCTCTTCCTCTCTCTCCCTCCCACTCTGTCTGTACAAAAAATGGAAAAATGTCCTCAGGTGAGGATTAAAAAAAAAAAAGAAAAAAAAGAAAAAAAAAAGAACTGGAAACAGAATTTGACCCAAGGATGTCTAAGTCACTAGTTCAAAATCAAATCTCTAATGACTTCTAGCTCTGTAATCATGGTAAGAAATGTATTTTCTAGTATCTTATTTTTCTCATTTCTAAATTGGGCATATAATAACAACTAAATTATATAATAACTAAAAAAGAACTTAGAAGATGGCATGATGCTACTCAATAAATGTTAACTCTGGTACTACTTGGTACTTATTTGACATTTATGTGGGTCTTCCTTATTTTTTAACAGATTTTTTTTTTTAAAGAGAGAGAGAGAAAGGGAGGGTGAGAGAGAGAGAGAAACATCAGTGTGAGAGCAAAACGTCAATGAGCTGCCTCCTTCATGCCCCCCACCAGGGACTGAACCTGCAGCCCAGGTATGTGCCCTGACTGGGAATCACATCAGCAACCCTTCAGAGCACAGGACAATGCCCAACCAACTGAGCCACACTGGCCAGGGCTGTGGGTCTTTCTTAAACAAACAAAAAATCAACCAGTTAAGTGCTACCTGAGAAAGAAGGGCTTTACCCTGTTGTGATCTTTACTTGTGAGATCACTGTGAAAACAGGTCCTGCTTCTGATACCTGGTAGGCAGGTTCATCAGTGATCTACAGACTGACCTTGAAGCCCAAGAAGGTGCCATGTGAGCAAAACCAATGTCCTGGGCTCTAGAAGTTGCCACTCTGTCCTAATAATGCCTATAAGGACTTCAGGAGAAACTCATTTACTGCATTTTTTCCCTGATATTGAGAGGATGAAGATGAGCATGACACACATTGTACCTTCATCTACCTCTTCCCAAATTCATTATAAAGAGAAGTGTGTGTGTGTGTGTGTGTATACAAGACAGCAGAAACATATATTGACTGGCCCTGCATTTGGACAAATAACAGAGTTGATATGCATGAAATGATGGGATAAATGACAATTTGGATGTTTCAACTTTGTTTTTATTCTGGCTTACTGTTAAAGCAGCTAATAAGAAATACAAAGTCACAGGCAGCAGGTAGGTGGTTGGGCCTAGCTACCATCTCCTCCCTTATGTCTCATGGAGTTGTGCCAAACTGTAGTGGTCTGACTTCACTAACTCAGAAAATCCGTGGATTCATATCAACACACAATTACTTCATTAGTCATTGAAAATAAACCTTTCACAGGCCATATACACCACTTAATGCTAAGGCTGCAGGCCTTGAATTCCTTGCTTTGCCCGAACAAGGTCACTCTATCCTTCTCTGTGTTCATGCTACAGTGACTAGAAGTATCTTCTTCATGTTCAACCATAGGATTTCTGAGGCCAGGCCTGCCCACAGCTCACCTTGGCCCCAGGCCTGATTTCTCTGCCCCAGCACCTTTAGCAGCTGTGCTGCTTTTCAGAGAGAATACAAATCAAATAACTGGGAACAACGCCTGTGAACATTCAAAGGAAAAAGTACTGCTGAACCTGCCTCCTACAGTTTTTCATTGTGCTGACCTCCAAACCTGACCCAGCAGAAGTACAATACCCATCACCTGTTGTGGAAAAGCTTCAGAGACCTATGTGACCAAACAGGGAGCTTTGTGAGAATGGATTTGGCCCCAGCACTCACAACTGGTATTACCTGTGATCACTGTGAAATCAAGGGAGGTTTGAATCATTCAGGGGATGTTTACTATGGGCTCTGGTTAACAGGTACCTGAAAAGCTGAACAAAGAACATATATAATACGACTTTGTTTTACATCTGCTAATGATCCTTCTACTGTCAAAAATCTTCCACATTGCACTTGTATTCATTTTATTTATGATTTCAGAGTTTTCATAGTTTAAAATATATTACCTGGAAATATTACTGATAGTATCACATCAAAATCCAAAAGAGAAACTATGATTAGATAAAACAAAATATCTGCTCTAAATTTAAAATAAATTACTGCCTACAAGTATTATCACATGACATTTTCTGATCAGCCAGATATACATGGGACAGACATTAAGGGCTATAAAAAAAGGCTACTAACCCATTTGAAAAGGAGTTCATCACCACTAAACCATTATTATATGAAATATTAAAGAGTCTTCTTGAAGAAAAAGATAAAAATATGAACAAACAAAATGGCAATGAATACATATCTATCAACAATTGAATCTACAAACAAATGAACAAGCAGAACGGAAACATTCTCATAGATAAAGAGAACATTTTGCTGGTTGCCAGATGGGAGGGTGGTTGGGGGAATAGGTGAAAAAGGTGAAGGGATTAAGAAATACAAATTGGTTGCTAGACTGACAAACCTCAAAGGGAAGGGGGGTTAGAGAGTGGGAAGAAATAAACCAAAGAACTTATATGCATATATGCATAACCAATGGACACAGACAACAGTGTGGGGAAAGGTGAGGGGGGGAGGTAGGTGTGGGGGGGTCAATGGGGGGAAAAATGGGAAACATCTGTGATACATTCAACAATAAAGATAACTTAAGAAAGAGAAAGAAAGAAAGAAAGAAAGAAAGAAAGAAAGAAAGAAAGAAAGATGCTCCATAATGTGAATATAAAGTCCAAAATACTAGGATAAGTGATGCAAAGACACTGTTGAAATAGAATATAAAAAAATCATTAATTTTTATAAGGATATAAAAATGTCTTATGGAAATTAAGGGCAAAAATATAAGCAGTTGGAGATAAGAAATGACTCCAACATCTAGTGAGAGCACGTCTTCTGCCACCTGACTCCTTTCTCCTTTTTTTTTTTTTTGAGAGAGAAATATCGGCATGAGAGAGACAATTCACTGAACTCTATTAATTTGATAGAGTGGCTCACAAAACACAGGGAAACACATTTACTACATTATTTTACAATTATATGATAAAGGATAGCGAGAAACATTCAGATGGAAGTGATGCACAGGTCCGGAAACTTGGAAAGGAGCTTGATTTTTTAGAGAGAGAGGAAGGAAGAGAGAGAGAGAAACATCTATGTGAGAGAGAAACATCAATTGGCTGCCGCCTGCACGCCCCCTACTGGGGATCGAACCCACAATCCGGGCATGTGCCTTGACCAGGAATTGAACCAGGACCTCTCAGCCCATGGAACGATGCTCAATCTGCTGAGCCACACCAGTGGAGCTGATCTTATTTTTAGAATACCAAGTTCCTTCTTCGGAAGTCTGTCCTTTTTTTAAGGCTCAGTAACCTGAAAGATATTAAAATATCACTGGTATGGTCACATGACTCCGTGCTTCTTATAGTGAAAGGCCAACATTTTTAAACCAAACATGACAGACACTTCCTAGATGCCATGGCTTGAGTTCCTACTTACTGATGTTGTTGTTTTCAAATATTTTGGAAAGCAAACCAAAAGAAAGATTTCACTCTATACAAACCTTTATGTTCTTTTGTGGAGTCCCTGCTTCTGGCTATTAGCACTGCTCTGAATACCTCCTTCACTGAAGATCCAGTTCTCTTATCTTATGAAAAGCTCTTTTACATATTTATGTAGTTTTAAAACATGAAACTCATTCCTTTCCAGGTTTACAATTCTAAGTAATGTCTGGAATCTGTAAGTGATGCTTTGGTGGGGGGACCAAGGAGATGTCAGGAGAGCTGGAGGAAGTTTCTAAAGGGCTGATCAACGGAGAATCGTAAGGCAGCCGAATAGAGTATGTTGTTGTTTATCAAGAGTAAATCTATTTATGTTTCATCAACCACATTTACACAAATAAAAATAATTATCTTAGAATTTTCATTAAGATTCCAGGAAGGACTAATAGAATGTCAAACCCCTAAAAATTGTAGGGCAATTAAATCAAATACACATGCCAAAAAGGCTGTGACGTGACAGGTGCTATTAGCATATGTAAATTCTGTAAGATTTGTTATCAGGTCTGCTCTGGACATTACTGTATACACACTGCCTAGTCTGACTCTGGTAAATAGTCGATATTTAATAAAATCTGTTGAACAAATAAGTTAGTAAACAAAAGACACAAGATGGACAGTTAAAATAAGCGCAATGATGGAGAATCTATTCGTTAAATGAAAACTTTGTTTATAATGAATGATAGTTCCTAGAGTTGGCCTCTTGAAGGGTAGTTTCCTGAGCTTGGAAGCAGAAGCAAACATGATTTACTTGACAAGACAAATCTTATCTTTCCTGAGATTTTCTGAGTCACACAGGAGTGACACAGGGAACATTCTGGACTGAAATCTCAGCGACTATCTTTTGGCTCCCCCTAGGGTACAAACTAGAAATGTGTAAAACTGCCAGTGGTTTTGAGTTCAGGGGGAAAAAAGTATATATATTGAAGTGTGAAATAAAACGCATGAACATAATACGATAGGTGAGTCATGAGTGAGTTATTAATAAACCCAGGTTGCTGTGGTGAGTCAGGGTACTTCATGCTATTATAAATGCACTATGATGAATGATGGCTTGAGATTCTCCACAAAGGAAGGTTTTTCAATGTGACTCAGTAGGAAAGTTTCTTGTCCTCTCCCAAAATCATAATAGCAGATGAAGGTGAGGGTTCAGACACAATAAAAACAGCCCTGGGTGGTGTAAGGCTTAGTGGGTGAGCTAGTCCGGTGCATCCAGAGGTCCTGGGTTGGATTCCCTGTCAGGGTACATGCAGGAGTAGTTGCAGGCAATCCCCAGTAGGGGGCGTGCAGGAGACAGCTGATCAATGCTTTTCTCTCTCATGGACATTTCTCTCTCTCTCCCTCTTCCTTCCTCTCTCTATAAAATCAATAAAGACATATTTTAAAAAGCTTTATCAGAATCATAAATTATAAAGATAAGTAAAATAGTGAATTAATTAAATGCCATCAGCCCTTTTCATTTCTAATTCTAACAAAACACAGTGTTTAACAAATGTAACTGAATTACTCCTACTTATGTATTACATATTTGCTAAGTTGATTTATTTGTTTTATTATTTAATCTTAGCAACTCTGCCTGCCGAGTATTATTAATATCTGCAGCAGCATAATTCAATACGTTCTAACCCACACCTGTTTTTGTATTATAAAATAACAGTTGAACATTTTGAACCAAGATCTTTTATTTCAGAGCCAATACTTCCCTCCAAATTTATTGTTGGGATTTATAGTTATAGCCTTGACAACTCAGTGACCTCTTTAATGATAACTCTTTTCACAAACAGACCCTTAATGAGTCTTTGGGCACTTATTAAGCTCATTTAGTTGAGGACTTTTGTATTTTGCCTTATTTATTTTACAAATGCATTGAATTTACAGTACAAAAATCTTATACAAAAACGATGAAAAAACAACCTAATTATCAATTTAATTTCCATGGCCTCTACCTGCAATCTGGCCTTTTTTTTTAGTAATTTGATATGGCAGTTACCTAATATATTACAAACTATTCTTACTAGGGCTACTTATTGCCAGTTTCCACAGGGAGTTACTTTTTAATATAACTGGTATAAAATATCATGTGGACTCTTTCTAAGAAGGGAAGTTAAATATTATTTTAAAATATCTGTAAGAGTCCGAATGATTTATAGCGATGGTATATATATCATGTATCTGTTGGTTGAATTTTGAGCTTCGAATTTCCCTTCCCTGTCCTCAAACTGTATCTAATTTTCATTGGGACTCATTGAGAACTGACTATATTCAAGCTCCAAATTCTAGTCCATGTGACTATGGCTCAGGCTATCAGCAAATTCCTGGCTCAAATAATTTATTTAGGGCTGGAATAGTGACTTTTGTCAGTGCTACAAGAGTGAATACCAAGGCTTTGTGGAAGCCAACAGTCTACCTAAGGAATCTCTATTTTGTGACCCAGCCATTACTTGTAAGCTAACACATTGGAACTGATTGAAGATTTTGCAGGGGAGTAAAGATTGCTCGTATGAGATTCTGAAACTTGAACTAACTAAACTGAGGAGGTAGGACGAGAGGTAGTGGGGACCCCTCCACCCCCTCTTCAACAGTACAGGCTGGCAACCCTATGTGTTAGTACAGCAGCTGTAAATCTGTGATCTACTGTACATGGGGACTCAGATTTTTCATCTACTGAGCCTGCAAAATCAGGGTTAAGGCAGGAAAATGTCATAATGTCCAAATGTGTTGGCTATTATGCAGCTTTAGGTAAGGTTCTGAAAGATACAAGTTATTGTTTTTTCCCCCCTGAAGTCAACGCACCTGAAGCAGAAAATAAAATTAAAAAATAGAGTTTTGCTAAAAGAATATCCTTTTGATTGTGGCTGATATAAAGAATCTCCAAAATTCTGAACAACTGTAGCTTCACTGAGTTGAAAAAGGTGCATTTTATACATAAAACAAAACTTAAGCCAACATTGTGTCGGATAGCTTTGTAGGTGGAAGATTTGACAGGCAATCATACTAGATTCTAAGGGAAGCCTGCACCACTTCCTGGGGACAAACCCACACCCTTATTTAGAAGTTGTGACCTGATTATTGAAAAGAGGGAGGGGGAAGAGAGAAGAGAGAGAGAGAAGAATGAGAGAGGGAGGAAGGAAGGGAAGGAGAGGGAGGGAGATGGGAAAAAAAGATATTTACTTTGGCGAGACATACTGAAGACAGGTGTTGTTTTAGCAGTTTCTCTCCACCCAACATATTGAACAAGAGATTTTTTTTTTTTTTTTTCTTAAGAGAAAAAGGAAGGGAGAGATAGAAACATCAATGTGAGAGAGACACATAAATTGGCTGCCTCCTGCATGCCCCCTACTGGGGACCGAGCCCACAACCGGGCATGTGCCCTGACCAGATATCAAACTCAGACCTTTCAGTCCATGGGTCTAGGCTCAATCCACTGAGCCACACGGGCCAGGCTGGAAGAGGAGGCTCTGAATGACAGGTTACAGCACAGGCATGGCCAGGGCTATGAGACCCAGGCAGCTCACTTACCGAAATTCACAGGCCTGAATCCAGGTTCAAATGTTCTCATTCAATGACCTTTTTCTGCCTATGGTTTCTAGCACACATAACTGTCTCAAATCAAGGAGACGTGAAGCTTGTTAAAGTTTTAAGTACGTAGCTTTGAAATGGAGACTTTGATTCTGGCAAATAAACACCTGTGATGATTCGTCTCCCGAAGTGATTCCCCCACACTAGAACTTGCCCTAACTGGAAGACAGTGGTTAGGGTCTGGTAGCTCCGGATAGGCGTGGTTCCATTCAGTGCGCCCCCGTGTGTCACCACGAAGGATCGCGTGTAAGGGAGCTTGTCCTAGAACAAAGGAAACCCGCAGCCCCAAAGGAACGCCCTCCACACCGGGAATAGTCTCCGCTATTCCTAGCAGTGAGATGTTGGAAGCTCCATGGACAGGACACAGGATATATTCATTATCCTGTTTTCAAATGGAAGTTTGCATTGCAGTTATTGTTTAGCTGATACCGACAACCAAATATGTCTCCGCTGTTCCATAAACTTAACTAAATATAGAGTTTAATTCAGAAGGCCTTTGTGGGGTAACCAAATCTTTATATTCTTCTTGAAGGAGAGAACTGGGACACATTTTTTGATGTTGGTTTGGAACTTCATTGCAAAATATTTTTTATCCCTGTCCTGATATCAAGATTATGTAAGCATAACCTCTTTCTTCATGTTCTTACATTGTGGCTGTTTTTATTCTCTCTGTGTTAAAGCCATTATCAGAAACATTTTAGATTTCTGTTGATTATCTGTGCTTTATGGAATTAAAAATGGTGAAAACCTGTGCTTCTTTGTCATACATTTGTCCAGGGAGGTATTACAGAATGTATATTCAGAGAAGACTAGATATATAATCCATTCCTTAAAAAAAAAGGAGACCCCTCATCAAATAAATTTTGGTTACATTGTATATTCTTCACTTTTTTGTGTAACACCATCGTACTAAATAACCTATGAAACCTGGTGAGAAGTCTTAATTTTTAAGTTATCAAAATTAAAATAACTGTAAATATTCAAGATTTTCATTATAATTTCTTCTTTGACTATTAAGTTCCTTCGAAGTATTTTTTTTTTAATTTTCAAAATTATAGACTAGCCCGCCTGTGTAGCTCAGTGGTTGAGCATTGACCCATGTACCAAGAGGTATTAGGTTCGATTCGTGGTCAGGGCACATGCCAGATTGAGGGCAAAATCCCCAGTGGGGGACATGCAGGAGGCGGCCAGTCCATGTTCTCTCTCATTGATGTTTCTATCTCTCTTTCCCTCTCCCTTTATCTCTCTCTCTAATATAAATTTTAAAAAATATATATATATATATTTTTAAGTTACAGACTATATATTCAGAGGTATAGATGTAGGTATGAAATGAAAAATAACATAATTTCTTATACTCATAAAAGATCACCATTCTTATAGAACATAGACATTGGAGAAGACAGATATAATATATAGCATTTACAAATAGAAAGTAATAACATTTTAAAAAGTGAAATGTTCTACAAAGCAGAAAAAAATTATAAAAGTTGCAAATTAAAAAGAATGTATGCACCCCTGTGTTCATAGCATCATGAGTTACACTAGCCAAGATCTGGAAAGAGACCAAGTGTCCATCAGTAGATGAGTGAATAAAAAAGCTGTAGTATATTTACAGAATGGAATACCACACAGCCATGAAAAAGAAGAAATACCCTTTGTGACAGTGTGGATGGACCTGGAGATTATTATACCAAGTGAAATAAGCCTGTCAGAGAAAGATAAATACCAAATGATCTCACTTATATGTGGAATATAATGAATAAAATAAACTGACAAACAAAATAGAACCAGAGGCATAAATACATTGAACAGACTGACAAATCAGAGGGGAGGATGGTGGAGGGACTGGAAAAAAGTAAGCGAAAAGATTAGCCAAAGAACCTATATGCATAGCCCAAGAGGCCAGAAGGGGAGGCGGGTACTGGGCGGAGGTGAGCAAAGGTGGGGGTAAATGAGAGACATCAGTGATAGTGTCAACAATAAAAAGTAAAAAAAAAAAATAATAAGTTGCAAATAAAATATATGGATTAATGTCATTTATCAATTAGAACTTTTTCTTAATGTAATGTGTCATTTAGACTTCTGAAATAAATTTATATGGAATAATTTCCTTAGAGTAAGAAGATAAGTTTTCTCTTCAAAATTAAAATTTGAGACATATTTCTCACCTTTTACTATTTTATAGTAACCTATACTTAAAATGAAAGCTAATATGTAAAACAAGTTGGATTGTTGGGGAGACTCCTAGATGATGCTTGACAGGGAAATTATTCCTTTTCTATCTAAGCCACTGCAGCACAAAGAAAGGCATCTCCAAATGGCAATTTTGTAGTAGATATTTTACTTTTGGAAAGTCTTACCTCTTATAATCCTCAAATCATGTGTTTGGTTTTAGTAAGTAGCAATAGAAATGTCTTTAACCTTGGGGACATGTATGGTTATCACTATAAAGGTCAAACTTTAAAAATACTAGGCTTTGAGAGCTGCAAATGACCTATTTAGTAACTCATTTTATTTGACAAACCAACTAATAGTGACCAAGTTGATCACTGATTAATATAGGAGCACAGTTGCCATAGTGGAAAACCATACATATCAAGAACCCAAATCAGATTAATCAGCCTAAGAAAGGGATTGGTCGTTTATGCCAGACTTTGCTCAAGTTTATACACATAATGAGCTAAAAGCTTTATACGAACACTTCCAATTACTTTCTTAGTTAGATCTAATGTTTATGTCTAAAATTAATTGGTATGAACATAACAAAATGTGAGCATGCATTGGACAATTCTCAATAAATTGTATAATTTTGATGAGTCATTCCTCATACTAAATAAGTCAATAAAAAGTTAGCAAAAACATACAGAAAAAAATAAGAGATTTGGGTGCTCTGTGAAGTAAATGTCTATTATGAGAACAAAGACTGTCTTGGTGTGCAAATGCAAAGAATAGGAAGCTTGTTGGACAAAAATGGAAGGAAACACCAAAGTATCCAAGTTAGAGAGTGTGGGGTACATAATGGGGTACTATGGACTCACAGACCAGCCTGGGAAGGAGCACAAGTCTGCACATGGCAGGGGCTGATTAGGCTCTAAGACAGGGAAACAGGCCATGAGAGCTCGGGGTTCTCACACAAAGCCCATTGGCTGGCCCCAGCGAGGCTGACGCTCGATTTCCTCATGAACGTCAAAACCCGTCAGGTGCAGATCTGTCTCAGCACTTCCATTCCTTCTATGTAAAAAACATGTTGTCTCAGAAGTGATTTTAAAAAGAAGAAAAACTAAAACTGGCTTAAGCAATGCTCGTGTTATGTCATCTGCTGTCTCCGGGGTCAGAGGCGGCACAGCCGGAGTAGGCCCGAGCGTTAGAAAGACCATGCCTCTGCCTCGGGACGAGGAACCCGGGCACCTGTTAGTCCTTCATGGCGTCTCTTTGGATTACTTCACTTCAACTAACAGTCCTTTGCGTTAGTTATCCAGAATGCTACTCTTACCAACCTTGTATTAAAATACCAAACACAACCACACAAAAAAGTCAGAGCAAGTGTTAAGATTTGTCATTCGTAATAATCTTTGAGACATCTCTATCAATGTATGTCATAGGGCAGAGTATTATCATTTCATATTGCATGTTAACCATTCTCAATTAATTTATATAGCCTTGGGTTAAAATAATACATTCCAGTTTTACTGAGGGGAGGAATTTGAATGGAGTCTATTCCACAGACAATTTTAATTCAGTGTTTAATGTCACGGTCTACCTCTTACAACTGCAACATGCCTGCATCTACTTCGGCTGCTCTGTGGGACTCTGGCTTTCTGCTTCTGCGCTTTTCAGATTCAGCAGAGGGAGATGCCGCTGGAACCGCACCCTAAACTCACACCGGCACAAAGTAGTGAGTGGTACCAGGGAGATGGGAGGGAACTTCCTTTATGAATAATGGGAGGAGGAATCAGTGTTGAAATGCTCCCCTGCGTCCCTCACACGTGCCATTTGACGTGTCTTCTCTGTAGATCTTTAGAAGATCCTAGAAGATGGGGCACAGTCGTCCAAGGAGGTAAACCTTTGAAAAGGCACCATTGTGCCACGTTCCCTCTTTTCTTGTTTAATTGTTCCCAGTCCTTCGGTTTTATTTCTTGACATAACTTTCCAAAACAAGTTTACTTGTACATAAGCTTGTCTCATATTCTGTTTCTTAGGAGAAGCTATGCTAAGACCTTAGCATCCCAAGAGACAGGAGCAAACAAGTGAGCAGCTTTGCCCATAAAATATTGGCGGGCCAGGCTTTCTTTTCACTTGAGTATCTACCTGATTCATATATATTATAGGGTTCTCCCATCACGTTAACAAGTACAGGAGGCGCTCCCAAGGTTTGGCCTTTAGTAATTTTAAAGGCATTTCTCAAGGGGGAAGACACAGGTATGCAGATAAAGGCAGGGCCAGTTTGCTGAGGCAGGTCTTGAATAAGTCACTGCATCCTGCATCTTTGGTTCCTTCACAGTTGTGTTATATATATATATATATAACACATGTTATATATATATATATATATATATATATATATATATATGTGTGTGTGTGTGTGTGTGTATGTGTATATATATATATATATATATATCTCCTTGATATTACTTTGCCTTGATTTTTTTTGTGTAACACTCTGTGGAAAGACAAAAATAACACCACAAACAGTTACAAAGACATCTGTGGAGAGAGGGTGCACCGTCTGTTCCGACAGAAACAACCAAGCGCAGATGTGCTGCTTCATAGCGTTTGAAGAAAACTGTGTTGGCCAGAAAGCAAGCACTGGTGTGTTCCCACTGCCCCAGTATTTCATGAGGAAAATCTCTGAGGGACACTTGACAACAGCTATGGACATCACTTCCCTTCCAGCTTAGGATCTGGGATGCACAGACCAACTTGCCAACGAAGAGTTCAGAGCAGTAAAGCAGTAACCTGGTGGTAACTCTTCCCTGTTCATTGGTGCAGCTAGAATATTTTGTTGCTCCCCTTGGAGGTTAACTCTTTGTCTAGAAACAACTCAGTTCACAATGAGCAAACAAATAAAATTCATCAAAAAAGAAAAGAACAATATATAATTGATAGAAGCAGTCTATGCCAAGACTTATTGTCTTAACAACACCTGATATCACTGGCTTCCCCTGAGATAAGACCTCTTACTCTTGGCCTTTGCGTGATGGGATCCTGCCATCCACTGTGTGAAGCTCATTCTTTTGGTCTTGGGGCATGAAGCACTGATTCCCACTGTTCAGTGGTACCTGTTTGGGTCTCTCCTCTGGCCTCTGGACACAAGGTCCAAACACTCGGCCTTACCATAGACTTCATCTGGTTTGTGTGGTCTTTGAATTTTCACATATTTTAACACATTCCATTCAACTCTTAGCCATTTCCCCCCTAGCATTCTGGGTATGTCATTATCCCATGCACATCAGTTTCACGCTTTGCCATTAATAATGTGCCTCCTGTTCGCCCCCTCTTTTTGAAGGAGCACCTGCATTTTCTAGGACTCTGTCCTGAGAAGTGCGCATAAGCATCCTTTATTCTCCATTCAAAGCATCCTTGTTTATAAATAAAAAGAGCCTTGGCTTTCAGAATATGGTGTCTGTTACACACTAAAAATCAACATTGAATTTTCTTCTAGACGAAGACAAACTTTTCTGTGAGGCAGTAATAGCCATGGCAGAGTCTTAATGCTGGATGTTTTGTAGAGGAAAACAGTTATTGAGTAGAAATGGACAATCTTTCAGACTCTTGACATAGCTGCTAGAAAATGTGCTCATGCTGGAAATACATTACTGCACAAGGTACACAGCCTCTCAGAGCGATTTAAACGTGCATCACGTGCTGCTGCTTGTTCTCAGAGAAAGGAAAGCCTCTTCCATTGTACACTGAAAATTAAGGGGCGATGATGCATGTTATATAACTGGTGGGATACTGGACATTAGACATATGATTAAAGGTGAATTTGTATTTAAAGGGGAAATAAAATTAAACATAGCTTTGGTTTTCATAAGGTCTTATTCTTTTATTTTTATATCCTTACCCGAGGATATTTTTCCATGGCTTTTTAGATACAGGGGAAGGGAGGGAGGGCAAGAGAGAGAGAGAAACATTGAAGTGAGAGAGACACATCGACCTGTTGCCTCCTGCCCGACCCCAACAGGGGTGGAGGATCAAACCTGCAACTGAGATACATACTCTAGACTGTAAATCAAACCCAAGACTCTCTGGTCTGCAGGCCGACACTCTAACCACTGAGCAAAACAGGCCAGGGCAAGTTCTTATTCTTGACTGAAAAGCCCTTGATATAAAAATATGTACATGCATACATTTATGTATATACATATATATTCCATAAAATTTTTAGTAACAAAATGAAAGATTCAATGCATTTGCTTCTTGATCTTTGTGCCCACACTTTTGATATATAGAAAACATTTCAAGGACAACAGAATAATGAGTAACATGAATAGCAATGATCTTGATTTTTTTTCTAAAAATATCAAGTAACAATGACTCTTGTTTGATGACATGACTCCAAGAAATATGCCAATATTCCTTCTCACTGTTACTAAAAGCCCAAAAGCAAGTACTTTAAATGTTGAGACATTTTATTTTTTAATATGTTTTTATTTTTTATTTATTTGTTTTTTGTTTTTTTGTTTTTTGTTTTTTTTTGGAGAGAGAGGAAGGGAGAGAGAGAGAGAAACATTGATATGAGAAAGAAACATCAGTTGGCTGCCTCCTGCATGCTTCCTACTGGAGATCAAGCCTGAAACCTGGGCATGTGCCCTGACCAGGAATTGAACCGGGACCTCTTAGTCCATGGAATAATTCTCAATCCACTGAGCCACACTGGCCAGGCTAAATGATGAGAAATTTATCTCTACATGTACAATAGTCCTCGATTTCTCAATGTGGTTATGGAAACCTAGACAGGTTATGAGCTGGATACATAAATTATAGCCCAATAGTCAATGTAATATTACTCAACTGTTATAAAAATAAATCTGAGATATAAATTCAAGTCAGGCAGAGAAAGACATTCAACACTACATAACAATAAATTCATACTCACATATCAATGCTAAAAGTTTAATTAATACCAATGGGAAAAATACTAAAATTATAATATACTCTTAGGATCTGGTACTTTAAATTGTTCCCTTTTAGACTGCCATCTACTTCTTTAGATGTGTAAATCATTATCATCATCATCATCATTTGAATACTTTTCTACCTTCTTGAAGGAAGATGGCATCATGTGTACCACCAAGTCGCTCCATTTTTTAAAATGGATGTGTGTCCTCGTCTAATGACAACTGTTGTCAATCCAGTCTGCTTGCTGTTTTGTTGACACTTATCCTATTGCAAAGCCAATGCTTTTCTGGTCCCAACATCTACATAATTCCAGTCCTTTCTATTGGGGCAACTTAAAAACAATGCAAGGTGATTGAGAAAAAAAAAATACTTTTCTGAGATGGAAGTTGAGGTCTATGATTAAAGCCCATTGAATTAGCCCTGGCCAGTGTGGCTCTGTTGTTTGAGCATTCTCCCATCACCAAAGGGTTGCCGGTTCGACTCCTGATCAGGGCACACACTTGAATTGCAGGCTTGATCCCCAGTAGGAGGTGTGCAGGAGGCAGCTGATGTATATCATACTCTCATATTGATGTTTCTCTCTTTCTCTCTCTCCCTCTCCCAACCCCTCTCTCTAAAATCAATTAAAAAATGTAAAGATACCATTGAATTTAATTCTTCCATGGGCTAATATATTGAGGATAAAGGCAGTCTTGATAAGGCCCTTATACCACCGCAGAGTAGCTTTTAGCAAAATGATTCTTCTGTTGTCTCTCAAGAGAATAAGTAAGGGAGAATGACTAGAAAAACAGACATCTATGTACACACACATACAATCGGTTATTTTTTTCCTGGTAAACTGAGAGTTATACCCTTCCGGGAACTTTTCCCGAGTATGACTAAATTGCAAAGAGAAAACTCTCCTCTGACAATAACTATTCAAGAAGTACATATATAAAGAAAATTATGGAAATGTTGCATGATTTTATTAGCACCCCACCCCTTTTTGATATGAGGATTACTGAGGAATTAAAATTTTTTTTAAAAAAACTTTAACATTTACATCTGTCAAAATATTTATTTATTTATTTATTTATTTATTTATTTATTTATTATTTATTTTTTATCCTCACCCGAGGACATTTTTTCCATTTTTTATTCAGGTAGAGTGGGAGGGAGAGAGGAAGAGAAAGAAAGAGAGAAACATTGACGTGAAAGGGACACATCGAGTGGCTGCCACCCGCACGACCAACCAGGGCTGGGGACAAACTGCAACCGAGGTACATGCCCTTAGTGGGAACCGAACCCGTGTCTCTCTGGACCGCAGCCCGACGCTTTAACCGCTGAGCCAAACTGGCCAGGGCCAAAATAGATTTTTAAAATATATTTTAATTCTGACTTTCTTTAAAAAAGGGTGTCAATGGGGTAAAAAATGAGAAACATCTGTAACAAAAATAAAATTAAATAAATAAAAAGGAAAAGAGAACCATGTAAATATTGACTCAAAGCAGAAGGTCTGGTTGTTTTAAAGGCTTGTCCTAGGCTGCATAACTTCAAGCTCTTTGACTTCCTTTGTTTTACTGAATGTCTAAATCAAAAGCATCAATCTCTTGATATGCTTGGACCACAGAATCAAATGTTACCATTCTTGCACATGGAGCTAAGCCAACTGTGATGCTGGTTACCACATGAGGACTTCTCCCTGCAGGTCTTCAGCAGATCTCAGCAGGTCCCACTGTGTTCCAGCTCATGCCAGATCCCCTGCAGAGTAATTGGTAAACTACAAAAAGTCTATTTTAACTCCCCAGTAACAATAAAGGTGAATAAACTTCCTGCAAATATAGCCCCCTGTTTTCTTCAGTTTCAGCAAGGAGCACAATGTAGGAGATAGTGTGACAGTTGAGAGTAACTTCTTCACATGCCTGCAGAATACTTATGAATCGTTTGCTGAAGTGAGTTTCGGTTGAACTATAAGAAGTCAACAGCTGAGTGCAAAAATAATCAAAACAAAGAGCACTTAAAATAATGCTCACTTAAATTAAAACAGTAGCAAGGATATATTTTAATACATCCCTTCAAAAAGAGCAAGGTGACCTTGGCTGGTGTGACTCAGTTGATGGGAGCTCGTCGCATACACAGAAAGGTCATATGTTCGATTTCTGGTAGAACACATACCCAGGTTTCAGGTCTGATTGCTGGTGTTTGATGTTTGATCGATGTTACTCTCTCACATCAATGTTTCTCTCGCTCTCTCTCCCTCTTCCTTACTCTCTCTCTAAGAAAAAAAAAGCAAGGTAGATCTTCATCTTATTAAATTAGATTATTAAATTTTCTTTAGTGAATGTTGTCATATTAAGTATAACGTGTTATTGGTCCATATGATGTACTGTAGATGTGTTGAAAATGAGAACTCCATAGAAGCAAGAGTATTGCTTCAATTATTACTTGAATAATGTGTTTTAAAATAAAAATTATGATATCTGGTTCAGTCAGAAGGACTGAGAGAAATTCCATTTAAGCTATGATATAAGTAGGGTAACAAAGAAGAAATGAAATACGATGACAACCTAGACAGAACTGACCAGATGCGGAAAGCAGATGGCCAACTTCAAGTTAAGTATTAAAAGAGCAGGTTTATGATGCTACAGCTGGTGATTAAAATATCTCAGTATCTAATCAGGAAACAACATCTGGCCCACTGTTATTCGGAGGTTTTCAAACAGTAAGAGCCACAATATAATTTAATAATCAAAATTGAATTTGCAAAGCTAGCCAATGAGGAGAAACTCTGAAGACCCTGCCACAGTAGCTCTCAACCTTTCAAAACAAGGAAAAGAAAATACTGAAACTGGCCTTTTGAAAATTGAACTTCATATATTGTGGAACTGAAGTTGGATAAAAATGTAATCAAACTCCGTGGGTTCCATTAAAAGGGCAATAAACAAAAGATTTCATAAATAACAATAAACTTGAGTTCCCCTCTAATTATCTAACGATAAATAAACAAAGACAAAATGTCACTTGGATAATTGGCAACAACATAGAGCAGTAAAAAAATAGTCATATTTAATTTTGAAAAGTTATGGAGGCCATAATTTCTCCTAACTCCATTTTAATTTATTTCTTTATTTTCTATTCATTTGAATATGAAATGTGAAGAAATAAGGGAGTTAATGACTCAGTAATGCTTAACCCGAGGGAGATCAACATGTTTAACATGAGGGAGATAAACAGTTTCATTTTGGAAAATCACAATTAATTATTTCACTAAGTAATATCGTATCCTTAATTATAGAAAAACAATATCATATAAATTATTTTACATCTCTCCTTAAATCTTGCTATAATTCTCAGCTCATTCAAAGCTTATATCCAAAGACTTACATGTTATGTAAAAACTCTTTGTGTCTCCAGTCTTACTGCCTACCCTCAGCAACCAACACATTCTTCCATGTCTGTGAAACTGGTCATGCATTAAATTAATTATAATTATATAAGAACACCACCATCTTCCACTTATTCATACTATTTATAATATCTAGGCTTTTCCCATCTCTCTTTGCTTTATAATCTTCTCTACTCTTCATGATATAAGCCTACATTTATTTCCTGAAAGAATCCCACATTGACTCTTTCCATTCTGTTACTTATCACAAATCATTGACTTTATTTAACTGCGTATTATTTCCTAGAGGTTGTTAAAACCTGAGTAACTTGTAATTTTCTAATGAAGCATTAGATTTCAAAACTTAGTTCATGGCCTGAAATACACTATGCTTACAATGAATAAGTGAGTTAAATAAATAATATTATTATAAAGTTAACTTGCATGTAAGAATATACTAGAGACATTGCTGACCAACTAAACTTCTTTATTTAGTCGGCATGAAGACAAGTTTTAGTGTGACTGTATTAAATGAACTTCATTGTGTTTCATTTCTCTTTATTACTACATCTGAGATTCCCATTAACTTATAACGTAGAAAATTAACTTCTAAAAATAATAGTAGAGGTTTATAATAGTTTTATTTTTCAAAATTTTTTTTTAAACAGAAGACTAAGACCTGATGTTTCCAGAAAGATGTTTTTTTTGGGAAACTGAATTTCTTGCATTTAATTGAATGAAATATAGCCAAAGATACAGTAAATTGTTCACTTTGCAGAAGTGTAATCATCACCTTCCCTCCATCAAAATCCCTCTCCTCTGTGACTGTCACCGACTCACCTGACAGTCAGTTCTAGCTCCCTATCAGATGAAGAAAAAGAAATACATCACTGACTTCCAAACTTGAACTGTTGAAGCTGCTGTAATGTTTCTGGCACTGACAGTAATTTTCAAGTATATTTCCCAACAAACTTTTAGTCCCTATGTCTATATTCATCTAGGTGATACTGAGGTGTTTCCAGAGACCCACTAGATAGTGGCCCGTTTCTCATGACCCATTCATGTGTTATATGGACTTCTGTGACTTAGAAAATACCAATGGAAAGAAAAGGTTCATAGGTATGCATGACAAAAATTAAAAGTGAGGGTGAGCCCTGCCTGGTTTGGCTCAGCGGTTAGAGCCTCAGCCTGCCAACCAATTAGTCGTGGGTTCGATTCTGGTCAAGGGCAAGTACCTTGGTTGTGGTTTGTCCCCGGCCCTAGTCAAGGTCGTGCGGGAGGCAACCAATCGATGTGTTTCTCTCTCTCTGTCCCTCCCACTTTGTCTGAAGATAATGTAAAAATGTCCTTGGGTGAGTATTTAAAAAAAAGTGAGGAGGAAATGACATTATAGGCTGGACATGAAAAAAAAAAAAAAAATACAAACATCAGAAAAGCTGTAATATTAACAGTAAATTTCTCTGCATGTTAACATGCCCCACCTCCAAGAAACTTGAAAACTCTGTCTCTAAGATTTTATTATACTTCAAATAGATTTTTGCTATGTAAAACTAAAGTTTAATTTCGAAAGATAAAAAATTTCACCATATTCCAATTAGAGAAATATTACTATATTCTCATATATGACTACTGAGGTGACATCATCATGTCTGAGGAACATTTTCAGGGCTCTCTGAACATCAGCCTTTTTTTCTAATGGCAATCTCTCTACCCACCCACTAGCGCTACCACCCCAGACATACATAATGATGCACAAATGCCTTTCTAGCAAAAATTAAAGAAGCCCAGTGTGACAAAGTGAATCAGACAGGGCCAGTGGGTCTCTCTACAGAACACTTCAAAACAGGTCCTTTCCAATGGTAGTATATATAGACATAAATCACAGTTATTTTTGTGGCCAATAAAGAGAAGATGTGGCCACAGTGAGAGAGAATGAGACTAAAACACAAAATTAAGCAGAAATTGGAAAAAACAAAGAGACTCCTTACGGCTCAAATATTTCTGGTGCCCAAGCAAACTGTGTTTTACTTGAAGTGGTGTTCAACTCCTTTTTAGACTTCATCAATCAGTTAATTCTCCCCATAAGTGAAATGAGTCTAAGGAAAATTTCTGTCACTCACAGGCCAGGTAACACGGAAGCAGATTTGTATTACTGGTGTCTGTCTCTGCCAAGGAGAACCAGAGCACAGACTTACTTTCACTTTTGAAACAACCAAAAGAAAAACAAAAAACAACAACAAAAAAAACGTGTTTATAGAACAAAAATGCTCATGACACTGGATATCAGGCTAATTCCTAAGATAAGAAAAAATGGAGGAGATTTTGGTCCAGACAATTGGTCCAGGAGGTGATTTCTGCCCAAATGATTGTTCCAGAACACTGCCTAGAAAGTTTCCAGGCCAAGGCACAAGGACAGGGAAACAAGGCAAAGCCTGTGAATTAAAGAGCAGAAGCCGAGAGTTTCAGGCACCCAGAATTTACAGGGCAGCATACTGGGAGCAACTCTGGACATCTATAGAAGTGGCTCTTATTTATTCAGGTGAGTACTGACCCATCATATATAATCAATTAAGGAAGCCATAAGAGGCCTGGGAAATAGCACCTGAAAGAGATTAGAAAGAAAAGTCATCAGAGATCACACAGGGACGGGATTAGTGCCGATTACCACCAACCAGAGAGAAAAAACTCATCTGAAGAGTACTCAGAAATAGGGAAAATAACACCCAGTCTAAACACAATGATAAAATTTAAAAATCAAGCTCCCAAACGATCAAATTATTTTCAAGTAACTTTACCTCATAGCAGAATAACCCTCAAGGATAGTAACAGCAAGTTGACAATATCAAGCGCCTAACAAGGGAAACCTCCTGATGGCTGGCATTTGAGACAAATTTAACATGACGTAAACAGTAATGCGAAGCAGCACAAACAGATAAGTATAAGGAGAGAGTAGAAATCAATGGAAACTGATACAAAAGAAAGACGAGGAAACACAAGTAACCAGTATCAGAAACTAAAGAGGAGCCGCCACTACTGATCCTATGGGCACTAAAAAGATAATAATAAAGGATTATTATGAACAACTCTGTGCCCAGAAATTTAATAACATAGACGTAATGCACCGATTTTTTTAAAGACACAGCTACTGAAACTCACACAGAGTAGTATAAATAAACTACACTGGCCTACAATGATTAAAGAAATTGAATCAGTAATTAATAAACTTCTATAACTTATTAAAACTCATCAGGCCCAGATGAACTCTCTGGTTAATTCTAACAAATATTAGAGGAAGAAATTGTTTGCTCTTTCAGAAAATGGAAACCGACAGAATACTTCCTAACTTATCCTATGAGCCAGCATTACCCTAATACTAAAACCAGAGACATTACAAAATAAGTGATCTATAGAGCAACATCTCACATGAACATTGATGCAAATACCCATGACAAAATAATAGCAAATAAAATCCAATAATGTACAAAAAATTTATAAAGCACAACCAAGTGTGATTTATTCCAGGTATGCAAGGTTAGCTCAACATTAAAAAAGCAATTTATAAAATCCATAACATCATAGGCTAAAGAAGAAAAATCATGTAATTATATCCATTGATGCAGAAAATGTATTTGACAAAGTCAACACCCTTCATAATAAAAAAAATTCTCATCAAACTGGGAATAGAGAAATCCCTCAAAATGAAACACATACAGCTGACATCATATTTAATGACCCAAGAAGGTCAGAAAAAGGCAAGTATGTGTGTTTTAACACATATTATTTAGCATTGTGCTAGAAGTCTTAGATAACATAATAAGAGAATAAAAGGAATAAGCATACAGAGTGAGAAGAAAGAAATAAAATGGCCTTTGTTCACTGGTAACACTATTGTCTATGTTGAAAACTCAAAGAATCAACAAAAATATTTCTTGAATTAATAAGCAATTATAGCAAATTTGCAGGATATGAGACTGATATACAAAAGGCAGTTACTTTATTATATGCCAGCAACAAAAAAATGGTATTTGAAAATAAAAACAGTATCACTTACATTAGTACCAAAAATATTGTATACGCTGTTATAAACCTAAGGAAATATGTATATGATCTATATGAGGAAAACTATAACACTCTGATGTAAGAAATCAAAGACAATCTAAATAAATTTAGAATTATTTAAGTCCAGTCCAGTCGGTGTGGCTCAGTGGTTGAGCATTGGCCCATGCACCAAGAGGTTGCCAGTTCAATTCCCGGTCAGGGCACATGCCCAGGTTGTGGACCTGATCCCAAGTGGGGGTTTGCAGGAGGCAGGCAATCAATGTTTTCTCTCATCGATGTTTCTCTCTCTCCCTCTCCCTTCTTCTCTCTCTAAAAAAAACAGTAAAGAAAAAAAAAATTTTTAAATATTTAAGTACATGCATAGAAAATCTTACTATTGTTAAGATGCCATTTTTTCCCAACCTGACATATAGATTTGACACGATACCAATCAAAATCCCAGCAAGTTATTTGGTATTAAGAAACTGATTCTGAACTTTATAAGGAGAGAGAGACAATCTAACAAAATCAATACAAGATTGAAAAGAAGAATCAAGTCAGAGGACAGACTCTTCCTAATTTCAAGATTTCGAATAAAGCTACAGTAATCCAGGCAGTGTGCTGTTGATCAGAAGATAGACAACAGATCAGTGAAACAGAATACAGAAATAGACACACAAAAGTGTGTTGTCTATTGATTATCTACAAAGGTGCTAAGTCAATTCAATGGCAAATGGCTTGTCAATAAATGGTTCTGAAAAAATTGGATATCCATATGACCCTACACCATAAGGAAAAACAACTCAGAAAGGTTTATAAACTAAATGTAAATCTAAAACTATAAAACTCTATAAGAAAATAGGACGAAATATTTATTATCTTCAGTTAAGCAAAAATTTCTTAGATAAGAAACCAAAACAATGTAAAAAAGGAAAAAATCTTATATTGGAATTCTAAAAATTAGAAATTCATGCTCATTGTAAGACACTATTAGGAAAATAAAAAGACAAATCCTAGAATGGAAGAAAAATATTTGCAAATCACACATCTGATAATGCACTGGTATCCAGAAAACAAATAGCTCAATAGAAATGGTCAAACTATTTGAACAGATACTGCACCAAAGGTATGAAAAATGAGCCCATAAAATGATGCTCAACACTATTAGTCATGGAGAAACACTGTTATTTCATTTATGTATTAATCAGATAAATATTATGACTTGCTTATTATGTGTCAATAATCCATACAGAGGATCAGATATGCTGCCCTACAGTTCAACGGACGCACCGATGCAAATTTAAATTATTTGATGAGCAATAAAAAATAGAACGTGCAAAATGCACATAACGATGCACAAAGGCAAACAGATGGACAGACAATACAATTTGCTCATGGAGGACGTTATCTAACTGGGAGGGCATGAAAGGCCTGCCCAGGAATATATTTATGCTAAGAACCGAAAGATAGTAACGATGCAAACAGGTAAGTGATGCATGATTTGGGGTAGATAAAAAAATGGTCTAAAATTTTGGAGAATGGTTTAAATTCTCAGAAGAAAGTACAAGATGCTCAAAGACTTTATATTATTATTATGTTCTCTCATCTCTATATTCTTAAAAAGACTGTAAATAGGCCTTTTAATGAGGGGGCAGAGCATTACTACACTATATTTAATATGCTCAAGAGAAAGTCTTTGCTTAAGTTTTAACAATAAATTTTACTTAGTTCAAATACTATAAATATTTTAAAGTTTTCAAATATTCCTTATTCAATTGTTGGCTGGAAGTAGTTATTTTTTGCATATCCATCTATCTATATCTATGCTTTAATCTTTTTTCTCTCTCTCTCTCTCCATAACAAAAATCCTAATGTCTTTTTTTTTTTTTTTTTAATAAGTTTTCATAGACTTTTTTTAGAGAGAAAGGAAGGGAGAGAAACATCAATGTGAGAGAAAAACATAGATCAGCTGCCTCTTGCACACCCCCTACTGGGGATCGAGCCTGCAACCCAGGCATGTGCCCTGACCTGGCATGTGAAAGAGACAGGTTGGTTGCAGCCCAGGTACTTGCCCTTGACTGGGAATTGAACCTGTGATTCTTCGGTGCTTGGGTTGATGCTCTAATCACTGAACCCCACAAGCTATGGCTAAAATTTTATATAGTATACATTTTTTCATATACAACAATATGCTTTCCAAGAGTATATTTTTCTAGCCAAATAATATTACATGCATAAAAATGTATTGAATAAAATAAATGAAACCTCAAATTGAAAACAATATAGGCTTACATACAAAGAAAACTTGCTTCAACACAAATATTTTTAGCATGGTCTTTGTCATGATCTCATAAGCAGAATCATAATAAGTTGAGTTATTTGAGTCTCCATAGTGAATTAGCTGACTCTGTCAACAATTTTAATTTAACATTTTTAAATAGTATGCAATTAGTTTAAATTTGAATAATCTGCTCAAATACAATGAGAAAAAGTATAGAAATAATTTAATTAAGAACACAATATACATTCATATCTTAATATTATACCAAATGCTGCCATAGCATATTTTATTTTATTTTACAAATTGTATCAGTAGTTCAAATTTTCTGTTAATATTTTCTCACTTTTTAAAAATAATATTTTAAAGGAGTAATTGCAATTCTATATATTAGAATATAACAATATGTTATATATTGTGTGAAGTTAATACCATATATTTTCATAATGGTATTTTGGGTTGAACTCAAAAATGCAAATCATGTTGATAAATACTTGTCCTTCAAGTCTTTTGTCTGTTTGCATTAAAACAGCAAGGAACTGATGGAAAACAATGAACTATGATGTCATTGGCAGAAAATTGACTAAAGTTTTGAGAATAGTTGGCTCTTAGTCATAAAAATGTAAAATCAGAGTACATATTATATTGATTTTAATCCTGATGAGATTTTAGACAAGGGTGTTTTGTTTTGCATTGCTTTTAGTACTTGAATAGAATTTAAATCAGTTTTAGTCTAGCTTTTAAAACAATGACATACAGTTTTTATACTATATGCTATAAGTTAGATATTGAGATATATATAATACACACACATATAAATATATATGTGTGTTTGTATATATAATATATATACATATATAATGTATATAAATGTTTACATATATTAGAGTTTTATTTTGAAGTAATATACATGATTTTGGCAAAGTCTGCTTCCTAGCTTTGGCTAAAATTTACTTCCTAATATTGTCATATAGATTTCATGTCATAGTTGTATCAATAATTTCTAATTAAAATGCATGTAAGTTCCCATCAGGTTGGCCCTAATGCAATGCACAAGGTACATCAACTTAGTTTTACCATAGACAGGGAAAGATATGAGAAGTGGAACGTGAGAGTGAGAAATTCCGCTTATATGATGAATTTTAGAGTAGTCAAATATAAATGTTGGTACATATCATATTTTCAAAATGCTCCCTTTTGGAGGTCTTATATTTTGGAAATGTTATCTGACTGAAAAAGAGGTAGTGGAAGAATTTGGTTGTTACTATGTCGTATTTTTTAGGAACTCAGTGACAATGGGTAAGTAACTCCATTTACTGGTGTAATTACAGTTTGCATATAACTTGCTTTTTTCAAATGGTGCCCTACTCAGGGAATGCTTTTGAGTCATTACTTGAGATCATTAGAAAAGATTTACTGATTTTCATTTCTATACCAATCATAGAGATGTTAGCTAGTTTGCATCTATTTGAAGTTAAGCCCAGGAGAAAAATGTACTGTGTTAGCCATAAAATTCATCACAAGATCTTAGTTATACTGGTGTAGAATTGTGACAAAAGTCTTATCATTGCCTAAAAGCTTTTTCTTTTTCCTGTAATGGTTTATGTATACCTTTCATGAGATCACTTTTACCCTGTGTCATGAATGCTGATTCACATAATAAAGCTCTAACTCCATCTAGTCAGCAATACATGGTAGTAATTGAAATGACAGTCAAATGTCTTAGTCTTTATTTGCTGCTTTTCTATTCTCCTGAATCAGTTACTACTTCTCAACTCTCCAAGGTGGGCCTGTGTTTCAAACTCTACCACATAGACAGAGATAGATGGACATGCCTCTCAAATTAAAGTTCTGGAACATTGCCCGGCTGGTGTGGCTCAGTGATTGAGCGTTGGCCCATGCACCAAGATGTCGCCAGTTCAATTCCTGGTCAGGGCACATGCCCAGGTTTTGGGGCCAATCCCCAGTGAGGGGCATACAGGAGGCGGCCAATCAATGTTTTCTCTCACTGATGTTTCTATCTCTCTCTCCCTCTTCCTTCGCCTCTCTCTAAAATTCAATAAAGAAAAAAGAAATAAAGAAATAAAGTTCTAGAGCCTCAAGTAGGAAGTATTTTATAGGTGGAAAAAACAAATTTGATGTTGAATTTTACATGATAGTCAACTATAACAAATATGAAAATTAATGGTAAAATTATAGCCTTATTCGGTTTGTGTTAGCAGTTCTGTCAAAGCTGTTTCTTAATTTGGGGCAAATTGACATCTTTTCTGTAGTGTCTTTAACACATGAGAAGTTTCTCTCTCCATTTATTTTGTTCCTTATTTATTTTATTTTATTTTTTACCATTTGATGTTATGACATATAATGTAACAGTATTTATCACTCCTGATGTTGGGTAAATAAAAGTCTTAGTGTAAACAAGATGCTGTATGAATTTTCTGTGCCTTTTTAAATGCTTATTTAGCCCTGGCCAGTGTAGCTCAGTTGCTTGGAGCATCGTCACATGCACTGAAATGCTGGGGGTTTGATTATCGGACCAGGCACATGTAGGAGGCAGCCAATGGATGTTTCTCTCTCACATTGATATCTCTCTCTCTCTCTCTCTCTCAAAGAAATTGAGGGGAAGAAAAAGCATATCCTTGGGTGAAAAATAAATGCTCATTTAGCATAATGGAACAGGATGCAAAAAAAAATCGGTACACTTTCTTGGTCTTAATAACATATAGAATGGACTCAAAGATGGCAAATTTATTTACCAGTTTTTCAGATTTACTAAAATGAGTCCTGGAATCCCAGCATCCTACCACCCAGAGGGTTCTTTTCCTATTGGGTTGCCAAGGGGCCAACCAAGTACAGAAGTACTCTGCTATCTTGTGGCCCATCTGTGCCCACCCTCTGCTTGTCGCAATGAGGCATAAATGGCAGATTGATATATAGCGTCCTACTGCTACCCACTGGGTTGTTGAGCAGTAGTGTATAAAACGTAGTCAACAATTCCATCTGGAAAAAAATATACAAACTATTATATTTGCATGTCTTTACATTGTAATTTTAGACACTGACTAAACCTCACCCCTCCGCATATATATTAGAGGTTATAGCAATGCTATCTTGACTTTGGCTATGTGTTCATCTGTGTTATGTGGTTTTACACATCCAAGTCCTGTATATTGTGAGACTTATACTTAATAATTTTATTTTTGAATGACTGTAAATGATATAATATTTTCAGTGTCCATGTATACATCACTATTATATAGAAATAAAAATTTATTTTATCTTGTATTCTACAAACTTTATGAATTAACATTAGTTTTAAGAGTAGTTTTATAAGTTTCTTTAGATATTCTATATACACAATCATGTCATATGCAAACAGAGACAATTTTGTTCTTTTAAATTTGTTTAGTTTTTATTTTCTTTTGTTGACTTTGTGCACTGGCCAGACTTTCCAGAACTTTGCCCAAAAGGAAGAGACTAATCATCCTTCTATGTTCCCAACTATAGGAGGAAACATTCAGTGTTTCACTATTAAGTATTAATAATAAGTTATATGCCTTTTGTGTATTTCATTGTCCCCAACTGCTCTGACTACAATTTCTGGTACAATGTTGAATATAACAGGTGAGAGCTGTCATCCTTGTCTGGTTCCTGATCTTAGGGAAAAGTATCCAGTCTTTCATAAATATAATATATTAGCTCTAAGTTATTCATGGATTCTCTTCATTAGATTGAGGAATTTTGCATCTAGTTTGTTGAGGTCTTTCATCATGAAAGGGTATTAGATTTTGTCAAATGCATTTTCGGTATCTATTCATATAATCATGTGATTTTTATTTTTTATTCTATTGAAATGACATATTACATTAATTACTTCTGAATGTTAAACCAACCTGAAATCCTTGGAATAAATCTTACTTAGCCAGGGTACATAATTTTTTAGCATGTTGCTGGATTTGTTTACTAACATTTTGTTCAGGATATTTGTATCCTTATTCAACAGAAATATCTATCTGTAGTTTTCTTATTATGTCTTTGATGGTTTTGGTATCAGAATTAAATGGACATTATAAAATGATTTAGAAAAGAAGTACAAATTGATAGCCACAAAATAGTCATGTGAATGTAAAGCACAGTGTAAGGAATATAGTCAATGATATTGTAATGCTTATGTATGATGCCAGGTGGGTACTTGAAATATCAGGGGGACCACATTTTATTTTATTTATTTTCATTTTTGGTGGCAGCAGTGGGATACGGGGGACCACATTTTAAAGTATGTGATTGTGCCCTGGCCAGTTTGGCTCAGCGGTTAGAGCGTCGGCCTGCGGTCCGGAGAGACTCAGGTTCGGTTCCCGCTAAGGGCACGTACTTCGGTTGCACTTTGTCCCCGGCCCTGGTTGGTCGTGCGGGCGGCAGCCACTCGATGTGTCCCTTTCACGTCAATGTTTTTCTCTCTCTCCCTTCCTCTCTCTCCCTCCCACTCTATCTGTACAAAAAATGGAAAAATATCCTCAGGTGAGGATAAAAATAAATAAATAAATAAAGTATGTGATTGTGGAACCACTATGATGTACACCTGAAACTAACAAAATAATACTGAATGTAAACTATAATTGAAAAATATTAAAATTAAAGTCTTTCCTAAGCTTTTATGTTTTGAAAGAGTTTGTAAAATTGATATCCTTTCTTATTTAAAAGTTTGACAGAATTCAGTAAATCTTTAACCAGCCTAAAATGTAACATGTATTTTTCATGTACAGTTTAGCAGTTCATGGAATTCACAAATTTCCCAATTCCCATCCCCTACCACAGCCTTCACTGTTTTTGAGAGCACTTTAGATATTAGCTTCTACATGCTCCTTTATTAATGAACTCAGTTTCTTTACAGAGAAATTAGGAGCTGTGTATTTTATAGCTGGCTTACCCCCGATGCAAAATTTCTGGGCCAAAGCTCTAGGGGTGGGGCACCATGGCATGCTTCTCTCTGAATGACACCTCTGAACTAGGAACTGAACACTTGGTGGAGGAGGACAGAACCCTGAATTCTTGGTGGGTTATTTCACCTGGTAGGTGACCACTACTTTACAGTTTACAAGCCAGGGTGAGTGTATGCTCAGTGGTTAACGTCCAAGATAGAGCTTTTTATATACGAATGGGTCCCGAGGAGAAGGAAGCCTCAAACCTCCCAACTTCACTCACTCAGATCATAGCTTAGGTATTGGTTGGCAGGAAGAGAAATGCTGAACGAGGAATTTTTTCCTAGGAAGATAGCTCTCTGACAGGGATCTAGGGGAGAAGAGAGCCCAGTGTTCTTGGCTATGCTAATCTGCAGTGAAATTTCTGCCTTGCTGAGCTTAGTCAACTACTACACACTCTAGCTTTTCTTACTGAATTTTCATACATTTTCTTGAATAAATATTTATTCAATTGATGTATGTGTTTTGCAGAATTTTCAGATGGTACAAATTGTTGTTTTATACATATAAATTTGTTTTATATATAATTGTTATATATAATGTTATATATATATTTTATGTAGAACTTTATTATTTACATTCATATGTTATATATTAATATAAGATATTGATGTATATTATTACTTACATATAAACATGAATTTATATTTATTGTTATAAATGTAAAATTGTTGATATATGTGTATATGTATAAATTTCTCATCAGTTTAATTGGGGAGTGGTCTGTAATGCCCTTTGCGCTGTCATGCTGGGAGTAGATCTCTGTACATGTATTTCTTTTGTTTCTGACTTAGTAGGAGGAATAGGGAAAAGTAGGTCTACTTCCTGGAAGTAGAGTCCTCAGATTTGTTTTTAAATTTATAGAGGCAAATGCACCAGTCTGTCTGCTTAGTACTCTGGTCTGTTTCATCATTTAGCATTCATAAGTAGTTTATACAATCTAAATTCTATACATTAATACTTTAATTGGTACAAATATTTGATAACTGCAAGTAATTTTATATAAATATCATACAATCTAGTTTTTTTTCTTCTAGTTGCTCTTAATATCATTTATTGTATAATCCATAGTTTCATTTCTAAATTAAAGCACCAAAACAATTAAATATGTATTTCCAGCTAGGATTTCTATTCTCTTTCATTAATTGCCCTATTTTAGTATGCATTCATACCAATATATACATATATAAAATGTATTTATTATTTTTATAAATATACATTTATAAATATGTATGATATATTTATATGTATATTTAAATTATATAATACATCACTATAGTAGGTTGTTCTCCTGTCTAGTATATGCCTATATTTTTCTAAAGTCTTCTGTTTCAGCCCTGGCCAGTTTGGCTCAGCGGTTAGAGCGTTGGCCTGCGGTCCAGAGAGACCCGGGTTCGGTTCCCGCTAAGGGCACGTACCTCGGTTGCAGTTTGTCCCCGGCCCTGGTTGGTCGTGCGGGTGGCAGCCACTCGATGTGTCCTTTCACATCGATGTTTCTCTCTCTCTCTTCCTCTCTCTCCCTCCCGCTTTGTCTGAACAAAAAATGGAAAAATGTCCTCAGGTGAGGATAAAAAAAAAAAAAAAAAAATACACATAGATTCTAAGTGCTTAACGGTTACTGAAATATGGCTGCAAACTCTGCGGGGCTATTGGGTAGTATTACTTCTTAGAACAGAGTGCTGCTTTATTGCTAATATTTCATATAGAACTTTATTGTTGACATTAATATGAAATAGTGGATTATAATTTTGCATTCTTATACTATGATTTATTTGGGTTTAAAACTGAGCAGTCATTGATTTTTTATTTTTTCAATCCTCACCTGAGGATATTTTTCCATTTATTTAAAGATAGAGTGAGAGGGAGGGAGGGAGGGAGAGAGGGAGAGAGAGAGACATCGACGTGAGAGAGACACATTTACTGGTTGTTTCCTGCTCAACCCGACCAGGTATGACCCTTGCTATGTGCCCTTGACCAGAATCTAACCCCCAACTCTGGTCTGCAGGCTGTCACTCTAATTGCTGAGCCCAACTGGCCAGGGCAGGAGGAGACCTGTTAAAAGTACAGTTTGCCCTGGCTGGTTTGGCTCAGCAGTTAGAGTGTTGGCCTGTGTACCAAAAGGTTGAGGGTTTGATTCCTGGTCAAGAGCACTTACTTGGGCTTCAGGTTCAATCCCTGGGATCCAGGTCAGGGTTGTGTGGGAGAGGACTAATCATTGTCTTACAGCGATGTTTCTCTTTCTTTCTCCCTTCCTCCTTTCCTCTCTCTATAAAAATCAGTGGAAAATATCCTCGGGTGAGCATTAACCAAAAAAAAAAGATACAGTTTACTGGGAATCAGTTTAATTCAGTTGATGGAATTTCAGATTATACTGAGATTTCATTCCATGCCCATGTGACTCTAAAGTCCATGCTTTATACCACTAATCTCACTGTTCTTTGTCCCTATTTTTATAAAAATAAAATATTGTTTCTCTGTTTAGTATAAAGTATGGCTCTAAGTAGCACATAATAGAATGTTATCTTTGTGCTTCCCTCCACTGATGATACAAAAGTTTTGCTATTAATTATCTCCTGTTATTATTATTATTGCTGCCATTATTACATTCAATAGAACATAGAGAGCCTAATGAGGATTAATATGTATAACTAACTGGTTACTGATGTGCCATTATCTAAATGGCCAAGGCTACAAATCTGACTTCCCTTGCAAAGGCAAATGCTTTTGGAATATGGAATGACAAATGTCAAAATGTTATTGTGACTATTCAAAGCTTAAACTGCAGCCCTTAAAATATTATCTGGATTTTTATGATTGCTCTATTGTTATCATTCCTGTCCCTTTCATAGTTGTTCATTAGATTAGCCCCAGAGGTGATCCACACTGATTAAAAATTAAGACACTTCATTTTCATAATAGAGGTTCATTTCACTTCTACAATGGAAAGAGTTTGAATGAATAGAAATAGTCTCAGTGAAAAGCATGTCATCAAAGAAGAATGCTTTACAAATCTGAGCTGACAGTCAAACCACAAACAAAGAAATTTGTTAGTGGCTCATATTCTGATCATAGATTTGTATGCTTTGAAATTTAATTATCTATTATGCAGAAATAGTTTTCAAAATGTCTTCATGTCCTGAAGACCTTGGCTTATTCACTCTTTCATTTACAAATGAGACCAAATTGCCTCCCATTGCCTCTTAAACGGCTGGCAGTGCTTCCTGATATGTGTGGCCAATATGAGAACACTCAAAAATCAGTGCAAATATCAGTTTTGCAGCTATAGATCTGATAGGCTTGAAGCCAGAGTCAGATTCAGGTCCTTCTCATTGTTGAACAATGAAAATTAAGTCTGCATAAATTGTAGAGAGTCTGTCCTAATTCAAATATGGAATGTCTTGAACTTTCTAGTTTTGTAACCAGTGTGTTGAGAGAGTTTCTGTGAAAGTATGCAAGCGAAGCTGTAGATGTCCTGTCTTGACATCCCGTGCCCAACTGTGTGTACACAATCCATGCAGTCTTAATAGTCTTCTTGACTTGGAAGGTAAACTCACTGATGTCTTCTTGGGAAAGTTGATTAGTGTCATGATAACAATTAGGTTCCATTGACAGACTGCCTGAGTTAACAATGCTGGTGTTAGTGTACACTGGAAAGTAACAAATATTCCCAAAGGGTAGTTTCCCTATATGAAAATTAAAGTAGTTTTAACATATAATTATAGGATTTTTGTGAGGATTTAAATGAGTTACTATATGGTAATATGCTTAGAAATGTGCCTGACTCATAGTAATGCTTAATATAGGTGTGGTGTTTTGTTTTTTGTTTTTAATCCTCATTTGAGGATAAATGTTTATTGGTTTTTAGAAGGGAGGGAGAGGAGAAAGCAACAGAGAGAGAGAGAGAGAGAGAGAGAGAGAGAAACATTGATGTGAGAGAGAAACATCAATTGCTTTTGCCTCCTAGATCCTATTGACCTAGAATCGAATCTGCAATCTGATGTGTCCACCCTGAATCAATCTTTGGTGTATGGGACAACGATCCAACCAACTGAGCCACCTGGCCAGGGCAGGTGTGGTGGTTTTGAAATATGTACTAAGTCAGAAAGAAAAAGTTAAGAACCATGTGATTTCATTTATATGTAGGATATAAAAATGAAAGCAACAAATTAATAAACAATGAAAACAAGCAAACAAAAGTCATAGACAACAGTATGTTGGTAACAGAGGGAAGGAGATGGAGAGGCAGTGGAAAGTAAAGGGGGACAAATTTATGGTGACCGAAGATGATTTGGCTTTGTGTGTGGGGTTACACAGGGCAAGATGGAGATTATGTATCATAGAATTGTGCACTTGAAACCGATAGAATCTTATTAACCAATGTCACCTTGATACATTTAATTAAAAGAAAAAAATGTACTCAAATCATTTGATGATTTGTTGACAAATGAGAGGAGCCTAATTCCCCTACCATTGACTGTGGCCAGACTCATGACTGGTTTCTAGTCAACAGGGTTGTAGAAATGACAAATTCTGGTTTCTTATGCTAGGTCATAAGAGACATTGTAGTTTTGATATTTGTCTCTTTGGGATCACTTGTTCTCTGGAAAGCCAGATGCTGTGTTATGTGGACACTTAGGCAGCCCTGTGGAGGGATCCTAATGTCAAGGGGAATCAGTGGGGGAAAAGGGAGAAACATCTATAACAAAAATAAATAAATTAATTAAATAATAATAATAAAAAAAAAGGAACTAATGCCTCTGGTCAGCACTCAGTACGGAACCGAAGCATCCCATCAGTAGGCTAGTGGGAGTGAGCCATACATACACCCAGTCAAGCTGATATGAACTTCTGATTGACAGAAACTGCAAGACAAAGTTTATTGTTTTAAGGGACTACATTTTGGGGGTCATTTGCTATGCAGTAACAGATAAGTCAATGGCTTAGCTATTCTTGGTACTATAATCCATCTAACATTTCTCAAGTAGGCCAAAAATTCTTTTTTTGGCAATTAGTTCATGCCAACTGGTAAAAGGAAACACCTGATGATTTAATTGGTAAATTCTTCCAAACTTTATAAAAGACAACATCACTTCGTCAGAGATTATTCAGAGAAAATGAGGTGAAAATAGTTTCTAACTCATACATACTCTATGTATGGGACCATGATTACCCTAATACCAAAGCCAGAAATAGCAAAAATAAAACAAAAGTACCCATTAATATCCTTATGAACATGGATTAGAAATGTTTTTTTAAAAAGTCGAAAACCAAATTGAGCAACAGTTTTTAAAGGGTTTATAAGAACTTACCAAGTAGTATTTATCTCAGGAATGATAGATCAGCTTAACCTATCCAAACTAACCAATGTATACTATACCATATAAACAGAATGAAACACATAGTCATCTCAAGAAATGAAGAAGCCCTGGCCCATTTTGTTCAGTGGTTAGAGCATCGACTCGCGGACCAGAGAGTCCTAGGTTCGGTTCTTGCTCAGGGCATGTACCTCGGTTGCAGTTTGTCCCCAATCCCAGTTGGGGTCATGTAGGCGGCAGCCACTCGATGTGTCTCTCTCATGTGAATGTTTCTCTCTCTCCCTCCTGCTCTATTGAAGATAAATGCAAAAGTGCTCTCGGGTGAGGATAAAAAAAAAAAGAAAAAGAAAATGATGAAAACTTCCTAAAGAAAAATAACACCCTTTCAAGAAAAACACACTAAAACAATATGAATAGACAGAAATTTTTCAACCTCAACTGAGCATCTAAGAAACAAACAAACAAAACAACCCACAGCTAACATGATACTTACTGGTGAAATCTTTTCCCATAGATCAGGAAGACTACAGAGATGCTTCTTCCCATTTCCATTCAACATTGTACTGGAGGTTGTAGAAATGAGGCATAAAGAAAAACAAAATATCCAGATAAAAGGAAATATTAAAAGTATTTTTTTCCATTTAGGATATTATCTTGTATATGGAAAATGCAAAAGAATCCACTAAAATAATGTATTAAATTTAATAAAGAAGTTCTGGCCCTGGCCGGTTTAGCTCAGCAGTTGGAGCGTCAACCAGTGTACCAGAGAGTCGTGGGTTCGGTTCCTGCTGGGGGCACGTACCAAAAAAAAAATAAATAAATAAAAGAAGTTCTACAGGGTTACAAGATATAGGATTAATATGAAAAAATCAATTATATTTATACATGCTCACATATAATAACCTGAAAATGAAGATAAAACAATGTCATTCATAATAGCACATAAAATAATAAATTAGAAATACATTTAATAAAGTAAGTGCAAGGTTTTTACTATGAAACCACAAAACTCTGAATTAAGATATTAATGGAGAGCTAAATAGGTGATTAAATATTCAATGTTTATAGACCAGGAAATTTAACATTTTTGAGGCAGGAATTTTCCCAAAATTGATCTACAGAATCCATGCAATCCTTGTCAATTCCAGATTTTCTCTTGCACTAATTGACAGCTAATCTTGAAATTCATCTGCAAATGCACCTCAGATTAGCCCAAACAATTGTGAATAAGGACAAATTTGGATGTCTCTCACTTTCTTATTTATTTTACTTTTTTAATCCTCACCCAGGGACCTTTTTTGATATTTTGTTCAGATAGAGTGGGAGAAAGGGAGAGAGAGAGAAACATCAATGTGAAAGGGACACATCGAGTGGTTGCCACCCACACAACCCAACCAGGGCTGGGGACAAATTGCAACTGAGGTACACGCCCTTAACGAGAACCAAACCCGAGTCTCTCTGGACCACAGGCCTACGCCCTAACTGCTGAACCAAACTGGCCAGGGCTCACTTTCTTATTTCAAAATGTACTTAATTAAGTACAAAAGTTAATTACTATTCAGAGTAGCCTAGAGTGTGTGATCCAAGCTTAGGGACATACATGAAGCTCTATCTGTATTATCAACTTGTTATCTGCAGGGAGGACAAGACAATTCAATGGTGGAAAGAAAAGTATTTTTAAAAATGACGCTTGATAACTGATACCTACATGAAAAAAATGAAATTGGACCAGTAGCTCATACCAGACTCAAAACTTAACTCAAAACAGATCAAATACATAAATATAAGTGCTAACGCAATAACATTCTTAGACAACATGGATAAATAATTATAATCTTTTATTAGGAACTGTCTTAGAAATGACATCAAAAGCATAAGTGATAAAAGAAAATAAATAGATAAGATGAATTTGACCATCGAAAGATACCATCAAGAAAGTGCAAAGTCAACACAGGAATGGGTACAATATTTGCAAAACTTATATCTGGAAAGAAACTTGTGTCTAGGATTTTTATTTCATTTTTCATTTTTTTTTTATGTAGGATTTTTAAAGAACACTGACAACTCAACAATACAAAAATAAAAACTAAACAACCTAATTTTAAAATCAACCTATGGGCCTGACTAGACATTTACCCAAAGAAAGCATACAAATTCACAATGAACACGGGAAAATACACTCAACATCATTAGTCATTACAAAAGTGCAAATTAAAACCACAAGGTAAGGGGTTAATTTCCAATATATATAGAGTGCTTATACAACTCAACAAAAGGAAGACAAAGAACCCAATTAAAAATTGGGCAGAGGAACTAAATAGACACCTCTCCAAACAGGACATACAAATGGCCAAGAGATATATGAAGAAATGCTCAACATCACTAATCAGCAGAGAGATGCAAATTAAAACAACAATGAGGTATCTCCTCACACCTGTCAGAATGGCCGCCATCAACAAATCATGAAACAACAAGTGTTGGCGAGGGTGTGGAGAAAAGGGGACTCCAGTACACTGCTGGTGGGAATGCAGACTGGTGCAGCCACTATGGAAAACAATATGGTGTTACCTCAAAAAATTAAAAATTGAACTTCCATTTGACCCAGTGATCCCACTTCTAGGAATATACTCTAAGAAGCCTGAGACTCCAATCAGAAAGAATATATGTACCCCCATGTTCATAGCAGCACTATTTACAATAGCTAAGATATGGAAACAGCCCAAGTGTTCATCAGTAGACAAATGGATAAAAAAAGCAGTGGTACATATACACAATGGAGTATTATGCAGCTGTAAGAAAGAAAGATCTCTTATCCTTTGAGATGACATGGAGGGACCTGGAAAGTATTATCCGAAGGGAAATAAGCCAAGCAGAAAAAGATAAATACCACATGATCTCACTTATATACGAAATATAATGAACATAACAGTCTGAGGAATATGGTAGACCCAGAAACATGGAAGTAGGGCACTGACTGACATCGCTCAGAAGAGGGCGTGGGGGGTGGGAAGAGATAAACCACAGAACTTATATACATGTATGCATGACCAATGGACATGAACAACAAAGCCGGGGATGGGGCGGGGGGTTGGGGTTGGGGAGGAAGGTCTCAATGGGGTAAAAAAGGAGAAACATCTGTAACAACAACAAAAAAAAAATTAAAAAAATAAAAACAAAAACACAAGGTAATACTTCTTCATATATACTGAGATGGCTAATCTTTTTTAAACTACAGAAAATAAAATGTTTTGACCAGTGTAGGGAGTAATTGAAACTTTCAGGCCTAGTTGATGGGATTATAAGATAGCGCAGCCACTTTGGAAAACAATTTGGAAATTTATATAATTTACGAAGTTAGCTCCCTGATAAGTCTAGCACCCACCTGAAAACATACCTAGTTATCACAATATTATTGTCTATTTTCCCTATGCTGTACTATATATCCCCATTGCTAACGTATGATTACCAATTTGTACTTCTGAATCTCTTCACCTTTTTCACCCAGTCTCCCAACACCCTTTCTATCGGGCAACGCTCAGTTTGGTCTCTGTATCTATAAGCCTGCAAAGTCTAATCACTTAGTGTTATACCCGAAACCATGATAAAATAATATGAATAACTGTAACTGAACTACAAATATATATAAAAAAATAAATTAAAAAGAAAAAAAACAGTTTAGCAGTACTATAAAATATTAAGCATAGTTACCATATGACTCAGCAATAACACTCCTAGGTATCTACCCCAGATTAATGAACAAATGTCCGCAGAAGTACGTTGATAATACCAAAACATGGAAACAACAAAAAGGACCATTTGGGTAAACAAAACATAGATGTCCTTATAAAGAAATATTATTTGGTGACAAAAAGGAACGACACACTGATACATGCTAGGACGTGGATGAACCTTGAAAGCTTAATGGTAAGTAAAAAGAAAAAGAAAAAAAACTACTTACAAAAGGTTATATATTATATGATTCGATTTATATTAAATGTCCAGTATCAGCTAATACATAGAAACAGAAAGTGCGTTAGTCATTACCTGGGGCTGGAGAAAAGGAGACAGAGGGCGTGAATGCTAATATACAAGGGGTTTCTTTTTGGGGTGATGATGATGTTCTGTATTTAGAAAGAAGTGATGGCTTTATAAATCTGTAAACATACAAAAACTCCTGAGATTCACCTTTTAAATATTTAAATTTTATAGCATGTAAATTATATCTTAATAAAGCTGCGATTTCAAGAAAAAAAATTAAGGAGCATACTATGTAAAGCCCTAAAATCTATAGATCTAGATCTAGATCTAGATCTAGAGATAGACATGGATATATGGATACAGAAATATAGATATATATATTTCCTGTACTAAATAAACATCACAGTTCCTGTGCTAAAACATCTCACTGACTGAGAGACAGACAGGTGTCAGCACTGCCCACACAGCTGACAGTGCTGCGAGAGACCCATGGCCAGGGGACACGGGGCACACTCCGTGGCACCCGGTGAAAGTGGTAATGGCAGAACAGATGGCTTATGAGCTGGGTCTGAAGGGTGAGTTGTCGTTGGCCAAAGGAGGAAGGAAGCAGTGGTAGAGCAGCATGCTAGGGAAATGAGAAATGAACAATTTGACAGAGAAGATCATAAAGAAGATAGAATTTGATCCAGAGAATTAGGAAAATTTAATGAAGAATTTGAATGAGAGGGGAATTCCACCAATAGATGCTCATAAAAAAAAAAATAAATAAATAAATAAAAAGACCTCTTGAAGTATAACTGGTAAAAACAAAAGCAAGCAAGCAAACAACAAAACTATAGGATTCATTATTAAGAGTAGATGAGCTGGAACAGAGACCTACTGCTTTGAAATCCTGTTTGTTTTCTATTTATCATCAGTTCAAGTGGGAGGGAGGGAGAGAGAGGAAAAGAGAGAGACATTAATGTGAGAAGGACACATCAACTGCTTGCCTCTCACATGACCCAACCAGGGCCCAGAACCAAGGGACATGTCCTTGACCTGAATCAAACCCGCGACTCATTGGTCCACGGGCTGACACTCTAACCACTGAGCAGCTAGGGCTGAAATCCTGTATTTATGTATTTATTTATTTATTTTTATAAATTCATCATTAATTTTATTAAAACAATTTTTTTTACTAATTTACTTTTGTTACAGATGTCTCCCACCCCACCCTCCCAAATGTCCCCCTTGCAATCTGCCCCACCCCAAGCATTGCTGTCTATGTCCACTGGTTACACATACATGCAAACAAGTTCTTTGGTTTATCCCGTTTTCAGATAAAGCCTTCTTCCAATAACTTTCAGTTAATGTTGACTTTTCTAACTGTGGATTCTTATCTCTAGTTTCTCCAACTCCAACCAAAAAATGTAGAATAAACAATTCAAATAAATAACTCAAAATACATTTAGAAAATACTATTATTATTTAGAGTCCACTAGAATATATTTTAGAAATCTCTGGCTCTATACTTTATTATATATATATATATATATATATATATATATATATATATATATTGATTTTAGAGAGAGAGGAAGGGAGAGGGAGAGAAAGATAGAAACATTGATGAAAGAGAACATCGATTGGCTGCCTCCTGCATGCCCCGCACTGGGGATGGGCTCACAGCCTGGGCATGTGCCCTGACTGGGAATCGAACTGGGCCCTTCTTGGTGGCTGGCTCAGCACTGAACCACTGAGCCACACGGGCTTGGCTCTGGCTATATACTTTCTATGACCCCCCCTCATGAACAAAATGTTTCTGTATGGGTGAGATACCAGTTCAATTTTACTAAATAAAAATTGCTTCTTTTAGTAAAATAACATTTGGTTACATCTTTCTTTCTTTGTCATACATTTTTATAGCAATATCTGACATAATTTCCATAGTTAAAGAGGAACATTTAATCAGAGAATATATAGACAGTCAGTAAAGATGAAAATAAATTATTATAACATCTGAATGTGTCTAAAAGGAATTTATGTCTGCTCCTTAATTGTTATCCTACTTCAAATTTGTTCACTCATAAAATTCAGATAACACGTTTCAGTTATTTTTATGGTGACATACTGTCATTTACAAAATTATTAAATTACATGTTTAGAGAGGAAATGAATAGGGCTGGTTTAAATTTCTTTAAGGTAATTGCAGTGTAAATTTTCAAAATGATTTTAATTACCTGCTTATTCTTCAGCTTGCTGATGATATAATTCTAATTGTCCCAAAGGACATGCTTTTCAATAAAATTTACTATATTATTTTTTTATAAATTTATTCTAGGAAATGTTTCCCACCTTTAAGATATATTTTACATATCAGGTAAGTCTTTCTTTCAGTCTCTGTTTCATCTGTCTTCAGATCATTGCCAATCAAATGTAAATTTGGAAGTAATGCCACATATATAAAAGTATGTGTTGAAAAATATATGATATAATTTTTTAAAAAAACAACTAATTTCTTAAGTACTATATGTACAGCAATATAGCACATTGAAAATACTAAAATTGCCCTGGCCGGTTTGGCTCAGCGGTTGGAGCGTAGGCCTGCGGTACAGAGAGACCCGGGTTCAGTTCCCGCTAAGGGCACGTACCTCGGTTGCAGTTTGTCCCCGGCCCTGGTTGGTCGTGCGGGTGGCAGCCACTCGATGTGTCCCTTCACATCGATGTTTCTCTCTCTCTCCCTCTCTCTCCCTCCCGCTCTATCTGAACAAAAAATGGAAAAATGTCCTCGGGTGAGGATAAAAAAAAAAAAAAAATTAACAGAAAACACCTGCCAAAGTATTACATACACCCAGTGAAAATATTTTCTTTAAACATGGTGAACAAAGATATTCTCAAGAAAACAAAGTTGAGAAAAATAGCTGAACTACAAGAATACTGAAAGCAGTATTTTAGGTTCAAAGCAAGAAGAAAGCAACACCTCAAAAAAGAGCAAATAACTGAATACATATATGAGTCAGTAGAATGCGTGAAGTAACCAAAATAACAATATCACGAGAGCTTTCTTAAGACATTCAGAAGTAAAATATATAACAAAAGTTTAGGGGAAAAAGAGAAAAAGTGATAAATGAATTTAAAGTGTTATAATCTTCTTGTATGATTTGGGATGAGATAAAAGTAGTAGTTTAAACTAAGTCAGCAGCCCTGGCCGGTTTGGCTCAGCAGTTGGAGTATCGGCCTGAGGTCCAGAGAGACCCAGGTTCTGTTCCTGCTAATGGCATGTGCCTCGGTTGCAGTTTGTCCCCGGTCCTGGTTGAGTCATGTAGGAGGCAACCACTCGATGTGTCTCTTTCACATCATTTCTCTCTCTCTCCTCCCAACTCTATCTGAACAAAAAAATGGAAAAGTGTCCTCGGGTGAGGATAAAAAATAAATAAGTCAGCAGTAATTTCACAGATTTTGAAATTATAAGAGAAACTACTAAAAAATGATAGAAAAAGATATTATCAAAATGATAATATAGATGGTCACATAGAATACTAAGACTTGATTAACATTAACATAAAAGAATATAGACAAGAAGAAATCAAGAAGGAAGAACAGATATGATAGAAAATAAATAGAAAGATGGCAGAAAAATGCAAAGTTATCAATAATAACAGTAAATGTGAATGGATAAAGGATCCCATTCAGACAAAGATGGGATAAGGAGAAAAGGAGAGAGAAAGAAATTTAATATGCTGTTAATAAGAAACAACTTTAAAAAGTTAGGTTGAAAGTAAAATAATAAGCAAAATTCTGTTCAAAACTTACCCAAGGGAAAGTAGTGTGACTATCTATGTTCACATTAAATTAAGTAAACTGTATGACATGACCAAAATATGAGCAGTCATCAAAAACATCTTAAATACAAACCCCAAACTAACAAGGGAAAATATGATAAAAAAAAGTATATACCAAAAATAAACTGGAGGTAACAGAGACTTTTAAGGCAAGAAGTTTTATGAGTGATAAAGCAGACATTTGACAATGATAAAATAGTCAATAAAAAATGACTATCCTAAATTTGGAGGCATATAACATAGTTTTAAATTATATAAAATATAAATTAAGTCAAATAGAGAGACAAAATACTAGAAGTTAAAATATTTTAACTTTTTAGTACATTAATTCATTCAATATATATAGAATACCACACACAAAACTTTAAAATACACATTTCTTTACATATGGTGACAACACAAAACTAAATAAAGGTTTGTGGGCCATAAAGTAATTTTCAATAACTTTTACTTAGGAAATAATAAAGTATATATTCTCTAATTATTATAGAAATAAAATGACACTGAATATTGATAGATTATTTAAATAATCCATAGGACAAAGTACAATTACAATAAGTAATAGAAAATATTTTGAAATGAAAATAATGAAATCATGGTATAACAGAATTTGTGGGATATAGATAAAGCAATTCTGGGAGATAAATTTAATACTTCAAAATGCACATATCAGAAAAAAAGAAAGTTTAAATACCAATGATTCAAGCTTCCAACACATAAAACAAGAAACATTATATAAATGACCTACAATGGCAAGGTATTAAACACTACAAAAAAATGTATTAAATAAAGGTTTCCCTCCCTCCATAAATAGTGCTGTTGCAATTAGATATACGTATGAGAAAAAATAAGCAAGACGAAATAAGATTTGACTTTGAGATATAGACATACAATGCAACATACAGATGATGTATTATAGAATTGTACACTTGAACCCTATATAATTTTATTAACCAATGTTGCCGCATTAAATTTAATTTAAAAATAAAAAATACCTAATCTTACCTTACACTATATAAAAATTAACTTAAGGTTAATTATAGATTTTATTATATTAATAGTAAAAGTAAAATAATCAACATTCAAGGGGGTGGGGGGACAAAACTGAGGGGAACAACACTGAGGGGAACTTCATGACCATGGAATAGCACCATATTTTTCTTTACATATTAATAAACAAAAATAACAATAATTACAAAGAAAAACAATTATACAATATATCTATTAAACTAAAGAAGTTCTGGTTGGAGGTATCATGTGCCTGGATTTCAAACTATATTACAAAGCTTTAATAATCAAAATAGCATGGCAATGTCACAAAAACAAACATACTGACCAATGGAACAAAATAGAAAGCCAAGAAATAAATCCTCCCTTATATAGGCAATTAACCTATGACAAAGTAGGCAAGAATATAGAATACATAAATGACAGTGTCTTCAATAAGTAGTATTGGGAAAAGTGGACAGATGTATGCAAAAAATAAAACTGGACCACTTTTAGACCATATACTAAAGTAAACTAAAATGGATTAAAGATTTACCTGTAATATCTGAAACCATAAAACCTCTAAAGGAACATATAGAAAGCACTATTTGACATCACTGTTTGTAATATTTTTTTTTTGGATATGTACCTACAAGTAAAGGAAATAAAAGCAAAAATAAATAAATGAAACTACAACAAACTAAAAAGCCTTCTGTATAGGAAAAAAGAAATCCAAAAAGACAACCTAGTGAATAGAAAAAGATATTCTCATATGTATATCCAATAAAGAACTAATATCCAAAATATATATAGAACTTATACAACTTAAAAGCCAAAACATCTCACTAAAAATGTGCAGAGGGCATTGCTGGTGTGGCTCAGGGGTTGATCATTGACCCATCCACCAAGAGGTTGCTGGTTTGGTCCCCAGTCAGGGCACATGCCCAGCTTGTGGGCCAAATTCCTAGTGGGGGGCATGCAGGAGGCAGCCAATCAATGTTCTCTCTCATCAATGTTTCTATCTCTCTCTCCCTCTCCCTTCATCTCTCTCTCAAATCAATAAGGAAAAAAATGTGCAGAGGACAAGAATAGACCTTTCTCCAAATAAGACATATAAATGATGTTTAAAATCTCTAATCATTGGGGAAAAGCAAATCAAAACCCAATGAGATACCACTTTACAGCTCTTAGAATGGCTATTAGAAAAACAACAAGTTTTGGAAAGGATATGAAGAAAAGGGAATCCTTGCGCTCTGTTGGTGAGGTTGTAAATTGGTGCAGCAACTACAGAAAACAGTATGGAGATTCTCCTAAAAACTAAAAAAAATAGAACTACCAGAAAACCCAGCAATTCCACTTCTGGATATTGAAGAAATCCAAAAAGATAGACACACCCCTATGATCAAAAAGATGTATGTTCCCCCTATGTTCATTGAAGCAATTTTACAATAGCCAAGATGTAGAAGCACCCTAGGTGTTCATCAATAATAGATGAATGGATAAAGAAGATATATATTCACATATATATATATGATGGATTATTACTAAGCCATAAATAAGAATGAAATCTTGTCATATACAGCAATACGGGGTATTATGCTAAGTAAAATAAATCAGACAGATAAAGACATATGCTGTATAATTTCACTTATATGTGGAATCTAAAAAAAAACCAATAAAGCCAAAACAGACTCACAGAAACAGAGATCAAACTGATGATAGTCAGAGGGAGGGGGGAGGAGGATGCATGAAAAAGGTGAGGGAAGTATAGTCAATATTGTGATAACTGCACAGTGACATGATGCTAGATACTGCACTGATCACATTGTAAAGTACATAAATTTTGAATCCCATATTATACACTAGAAACTAATATACTATTGTAAACCAACTAGGAAGCGTGGAAGGAAGGAAGGAAGGAAGGAAGGAAGGAAGGAAGGAAGGAAGGAAGGAAGGAAGGAAGGAAGGAAGGAAGGAAGGAAGGAAGGGGAGGAGGAAGGGAGAAAACTTCAAAAGAAATCATTCTTAAAGCCAATAGTTGAGTCATAAAAAAGGTGAAAGCACACTGAATAAATACATCTGAAAATAATTTGTATCCAGAATATATAAAGAACACTATAAAGTAATAAAAACACAACATTACCCACTTTTTAAAAGCGGGTAATGTTTTTTTAAAAGTGGGTAATGTTTATAAAAACTTACAAATGATTAATAAGCATATGAAAAGATATCCAGCATTATTAATCATCAGGGAAGGCAAGATTACAATTACAGTGAGGTTACAGAACACACCCATCAGAATGATTAAATTAGGATTTGATAACATGATGTATTAATGAGAAAAATAGTACTACTAGAACCGCATGCTGGCATCCAGTTAGAGGTGCTATGATATCCAAAGCTCATGACCCTGTAATGGGCTTTGATCTGAGATGCTTGGCTTCTATCTTTTTTTACATATTTATTCGATTTCAATGTATTATTTTATTTTAATAAAGTACTGCAATGCAAACAAGCCACTTTGATATCCACCTGTTTATATTTATGTAATATTAAAAAGGCACTTTGGCTCAAGGTGTCCAAGCCAGGTGATTGAATGGTTGAAATTAGAGAGATGGTTGCTTGATTTTCAGCCCTACGTTCATTAAAGGAAACGTGTGAAAAAAAATCAGTGAGCTCTGCAGAGCGGAATGTGCCAAGGTGCCTTATCTGTGCATCTCTGCTCCGTATGTGTTTGATCATGAGAATGTAGATGTAGGCAGAAGGCGCTGAGTGGACACGTGTGAGCACAGGGACCTGGCTGAGGCTTGCAGGCTGATCCTGTGCATCACCTGTGACTAATAATTTCAGCTAAAGTGAACATTTTGAAAAACATTGGGCTGAAATGAAGTTAAACAAAATGGTTTCTAGTATTTATTTAAAATTTTTTTCTTTATTGATTTTAGAGAGAAAAGAAGGGAGAGGGAGAGAGAGATAGAAACATTGATGAGAGAGAACATGGATTGGCTGCTTCCTGTAAGCCCCCCATGGGGGATCAGGCCCACAACCTGGGCATGTGCTCTGACCAGGAATTGAACCAGCAACCTCTTGGTGCATGGGTCAACACTCAACCACTGAGCCACACCAGCTGGGCTGGTTTCTAGGATTTTCACTTCACAGATTTCATAGAGATACAAATCTTACACCTAACATCTCTGTCATTATTTCCTCGCTGGGCCAGAGCTCTGCACTTGGGGAACACAACCATGTGCTTCTATCTGAGGCGTCTGTCCACCTGCAAAACTACCTCCTATCCATTCTTTTTACAATTAAATTTATTGGGGTGACATTGGTTAATCAATTATATAGTTTTTAAGGGTAGAATTCTATAATACATCATCTGTATATTGCATTATGTATTTACCAACCAAAGTCAAATCTCCTCCTGTCACCATATATTTGACCCCCTTTATGCTTTACTATTTCGCGTTCATCCCCTTCCCCTCTGGAAAGCACCATACATTGTTTGTGTCTGTAAGTTTTTGTTTGTCTTATTTGTTCATTTGTTGTTTTCAGTTTTATTTTCCACATGAGTAACATGATGTTGTTCTTAACTTTTTCCATCCGACTTATTTCACTTAGCATGATGTTCTCAAGATCCATTTATATTGCAAATGGCAATATTTCATCTTTCATTACGGCTGAATAGTATTCCGTTGTGCGTATGTACCACATTTTCATCCAGTCATCTATCACAGGACATTTAGGTTGTTTACATGTCTTTGAAACTGAATGCTGTTGTAATGAACATAGGGGCACATATATCTTTACAAATAATTTGTTTTTAATTTTCAGGGAGATACCCAAAAGAGGGGTTGCTGGGTCATACAATAACTCTACTCTTGATTTTTTGAGGAACCTCCGTACTGTTTTCTGTAGTGGCTGTACCAGTTTACATTCCCACTAGCAGTGAATGAGGGTTCCTTTCTCTCCACAGACTCTCCAACACTTGTTATTACTTGAATGTTGATAATGGGCATTCTAACAGGTCTGAGGTAATAGCTCAATGTGGTTTTGATTGGCATTTCCTTAATAGCTAGTGAAGTTTAGGATCTTTTAATATCTCTATTGGTCATTTTTATGCCTTCTTAGGAGTAGTGTCTGTTCTAGTCCTCTGCCCATTTTTAACTGGATGGCTTATTTTGTTGTTGTTGTTGTTGTTGAGTTGTATAAATTCCCTATATGATTTAGATATTAACCTCTTACAGAAATATCTTCTCCCATTCAGTTGGTTGTCTTTTTGTTTTGTTGATGGTTTCTTTTTTGTTGTGCAGAGCTTTTTAGTTTGATACAGTCCCATTCATTTATTTACCTCCTATCCATTCTTTAAGAGAACAGTTAAGGATTTCTTTTGAGAGAACTTAACTCAGTCTTACCTAGATATTCATCTATTTTGCTCCCATAGCACCATGTGCATTACCTTTTTATTTAACTTATCTTTATGTAAGATAAATATTTATGAACATTTTCATGTCTCTTATTATGCAGAGTTTAGGAAAATTCCCAACACCATATGGTATTTTGTGTGCATGTAGCAAAAACGTTTTAATGAATACATAAAAGGAGTTAAAAATAGTGTGGATGATGAAATGGGTGATCAATAATGAAAATTCCTATTTATGTAGTAAGAAAATTAGACAGGGTGTTGACTAAGTTTAAAAGATAATGTAAGATCAGTTTTAGTCTTATAAAGATAAGTTATCAAATAACTGAGACTTAAAACATACATTCATATGAGACAAATTTGCTATTATGTGAAGTAATCACTCAGTATATACACACACAAGGAAATTGCATATACGTGAATTCATGTATATATACATTTTGAAGACCAACTGAATCAAATATGTGGAGATGGGCCCAGAAATCAGGCTTCCCCAGCTCAAATCAGTCACTGCCCACAATGTTCTTATTTATGGATGATATGCAATTCACAAGAAAAATTTCAGTATCAATCAAGTAAAGATCACACAAAAAGATTTCCTGATTACCATAGTAACAGGTGGCATGCCTTTCCTAGCATCTTAGAAGGTCTCCCCACCTTCAGCATCCAGACCATTGTGGACACTTCTACTGGCTTAAACATATTTTGCTGAGAGTAGTTATAGGATAACTGCAACCCATCAAGAGGAGTTTTTGTTTTTTTTGTTTTTTTCCCTTTCTCTTAAAATAAGTGTACAGTAAGTAAGTTCTCACTTAACATCTACAATAAGTTCTTGGAGAATGTGACCTTAATTGAAACAAAGTATAAGGAAACAAATTTAATCGCAGGCTGATAGACTTAAACAAGAATTATGTTCCTATGGTATATTTCTGGTCACCAAAGCATCACCAAACTTCAAAATATAGGGCCCAAAGACTTACATTAAACATCAAAATAAATGCGAACACTACATACATTTTTAAAAAGTTAATTAAAACAAGACAATGATTGTCCAACCTGCTTATTTGAGTTCAGAGTCTCAGGTGGCCAAAGCCGGTCCTAGAAGCACAGGGTGAAAGGGAGATCCCACGCTGGACAGGGCACCCTTCCAAGAGAGGGCGCATCACACATACACCCTCATTCACTCCCACTGAGACAATTTACACACACCGGTTTAGCTCATGTGCACGTCTTTGGAATGTGGGAGGAAACCGATTACCCAGAGAAAACCCATGCAGACTTTTTACACTCCACACAGACTGTGCCCCCAGCCAGGAACTGATTTTTCTCCCCAACACTATAATAAAATGATGTTGGAGGAATTACATTATTTGAGGATCTACTGTATCTATCTTTGACCATTATTTTCAAAGATGCATTACTTAAATCACATTACTGTCTAAGCACATTTTGTCTCGAGCCTTTCTGTAGATGAGGTAAATGTAATTCTCATCTTAAATTCAATCATATTTCTTTCCCAACACTGTGAGAAAGTCCTCTTGTGTGTATTTATTCATCTTTCTGTATAGTTAACTCTACTAAAGTTGCAGATTGCTCTAAAGCCATTTTCGGTAGAATGATCAGGTCACCTCACATTCAGACATATTATGGGTCATTGGTCGCAAATGTAATAGAATGTGCATGGGTGCTTTGCATAGTTTCCTGTGGAGATGGTCATGCCCTAGCAATGGCCCAGGAGAAGAACATCTAGCTCGTCATGCATGGCTGCACATACTTTTTCATGGAAATCAATAATTCCCTCTGTGGGATCTTGGAATTAAGTTTGCACACATTTAGGTAATAATTGTTTGGGTAGTAGAATTATGCACAGGTAAACAGTTTTCTGAATCAATCAGTACCTAGATCGCTAGTCTGGTTGTTTATTGATTTTTGAGTCACTTTTTCCCAATTGTCAAGAGAAAAATATGAAAAGATAATAATTATTATGACAGTGCTCCCAGGACACATTTACTCTGTGTCAATGCTTTACAGAGATAAACATGTTTGAGAGCTGTAACTGCTTCTTGTTCCTTTTATAATTTTCATGTTTTTTATGTACTAACCTAAGTATATCACACATATTTTAAAAATGAAACTTGATTGTATAGCCTTGTATAAAACACACAGTTTGGGTCATACTTATGAAAGGCTAAATAGCCCTGGCTGGTTTCCCTGCCCTGGCCGGTTTGACTTAGTGGTTAGAGCGTTGGCCCACGGTCCAGAGAGACCCGGGTTTGGTTCCCGCTAAGGGCATGTACTTCGGTTGCAGTTTGTCCCCAGCCCTGGTTGGGTAATGCAGGTGACAGCCACTCGATGTATACCTTTCACATCGATGTTTCTCTCTCTCTCTCTCTCTCTCTCTCTCTCTCTCCCACTCTATCTGAACAAAAAAATGAAAAATGTCCTCGGGTGAGGATAAAAAAAAGCTAAATATAATTATGCTTTCATATTTTCATATTTTGGCATATAAGATAAATGAGAAGGTGACCTCAAGATCATATGTGGCATCTAAAATTCTAGTATTAACCAGGTGAACAGGACACGAGTCCCTAGAAATCTAAAATTATTAAATGTTTAAATTCCCAAGGTTTTACAGGACCTTTATAAGTTACAACAATGCATGGAAAATAAGTATAATCATAGGCATGAAAATAGACATTTGTGTATATACTTTTAAAATAACTATTTCTAAATGTATTCAACCCATGTAGCAAGGTGAGCTTGGTAAACCCTGTGTGTAGTGCCTGGAAGGAGAGCACAGATGCATGTCTAGGAAACAGTTTTTGTCCAAATAAACATTATTTTTCTACGACCAAAAATTTTTTTAAGATGGGTAAATTATTTTACTGCACAATGTCTATGGCAATTTTATATGCTAATGTTTATTGGGAGTAACCTAATGTAAAGAAAGGCATAAAAGCAGAATTTTCTAAACCTATTTGATTTTGGTGTCCCATTTTCAAGGATCATGTCACTGGACATGAAGGACATTTGGGCATCATTATTTAATGGCATAAGTAGTCCTATGACCAAATCTAGCTAAAGACGTGCAAAGTATTAAAGCAATACTTTCATAACTTACAATGAAAATCATACCCAGTAAGCTGGTTGAGTGCAGACCCATTCAGACCTCTAGATACAGAAAAAAAGACAGAAAATAGAGTCAATGATAAGAGTGAATAGGAGACTGAGAAAAGGCAAGGGAGTTAAAAACATAAGCTTGTGGAAAATAAAGTAGAACCAAAGAAATTTTGTGATCCAAAATGAATGGAAAGTTTTGGTAAATAGCACAATGAAAGCAGACACACCTAGGTTAGTATATAGGTTTTATAACCGGCTTACTTTAACAAGTAAAATAAACACTCACAGAGATTAAATAAAATCAAATAAACCATAGCTTGGCAAACTGCAGTTGGCAATTAAAATAGTTCTATAATAGCCCTGCCAGTGTGGCACAGTGGATTGAGTGCCGTTCCATGGACCGAGACACCCCAGTTCAATTCCCAGTCAGGGCACATGCTCAAATTGTGGGCTCAATCCCCAGTAGGGGGCATGCAGGAGGCGGCTGATGGATGTTTCTCATATTGATGTTTCTCTCTCTCCTTTCCTCTCTCTCTAAAAAATAAATTAAAACATATTAAAAAATGAAACAGTTCTATTTTGGTTTGTTTAATGTGCAGTATTAAAAGGCAATGATTCTTTACTGACTTAAGGACATGTATTATTTTTAACTGATCTTTCTAAGAACATGTATTCTTAAAACTGAAACTACATACCCAGAAAAGAGCAAAAGGGGGTAGATAGATGAGAGGCCCCCCAAATTCTGTGAACATGGCATTCTTTTCTGGACATAAATATCATTCTGTATTTAATAGAAAGGGAACATGGTAACAAAGCACAGATATAATAATTAAATAGGGTTTTGTTAGAGGCCTAAATTGTTTCAATTTTGTCTGTTCTCACCTTTCCTAATAACAAAACTTTTAGTGCTTTAGTGATGGTCTTTAATTAGAAGTAGATAAACCACTGTGGCCAGTTTTGCTCAGCGGTTAGAGCATCAGCCCGTGGACCAAAGGGTCATGGGTTTGATTCTCAATCCAGGGCACATACCTGGGTTGCAGGTTTGATCCCCGGCCCTAGTCGGGGTCATGTGGGAGGCAACCAATGAATGAGTCTCTCTTACATTGATGTTTCTCTCTCTCTCCCTCTCCCTCTTTTCCACTCTCTCTAAAAATCGAGGAAAAATATCCCTGGGTGAGGACTAACAACAACAACAAAAAGTAGATAAACCAACTTTACATGATTGCAATAACTAACATGGAAATTCAAAAGAAAAAGTGATATGAATGACACTGTTACGGACATGAAGTAAGGCTCCCGAGACCTCCTGTCCTGAGCAATCAATACCACAGAGCTGTCCCTCCTGAAGAGCTTCTGTTATCCTCTCCTAACGCCTTCAATATTTATGTTCTGTGATGATTTTGTACCTCCAATCTTACCTCCCTCTTACTATTTCTTATAGAGGTTTGAATATAATCAAGTTAACATATGCAGAAATCAAAACAAAAGCAAAAAAAAACCACAGAAGTTATTTAACATACAGATTATTCCTTTTGTTTCAAGCATCATTTTCCCTTGCAAACTTCTTGAGCTTCATCGGAGACTGTTACCCTATTAGTTCTTATTGTTGTCGGTTTTCATCAAACCATGGTCAGAAAGTCAGTGGACTGTTTAAATCCCTGCACGATTGCCGTTAGGTAAAAAATAAAATCGTTCTTGTGGCCAACAAGTATATGCCAAGCTGGCCCCTAACATACTCTTTTTTCTTGTTGCCCTATTCCCTGTGCTCCAGCTACATTACCCATCTTCGTTAAGGTGCATTTACTTATAAATAATTTCCCTGACACCAATAGCATACCAGTTCCCATGCTGTTGTCCATGGCATCCTGTATTTAGCCTTCATAATATGGATCACAGTGCATAGCTATTTTTGAGATCATTTGAATGATTAATCTATTTTGCTAAAATATGTCTTGTAACAGTAGACAAGGACAAATAATAGTCAATGATGTGGTGTAGATTTTGCTATAATAATCTTACAGTAGATTGACCAAATCAATCATATCTTCAAAGATTGTAGAAATTTTATAAAGTTGAAAACAGGTAATAAAAAAATGACATTTAACTTATTATTTTAAAGAATCCATAATTTGAACCTAATTCTTCATAGTTTCATGTCTTGGTCTTTTTGCCTTATTTATTTATTTTTTGATGTTCTGATTCCTTTAAAACCATCTAATTCGTTTGACACCGCACGACGAAAAGAGGACATTGAGAAGGGCATCTTAAAAGTGCTACGGAAGTGACCTTTAGTTACATAAGAAAGTGTTCTGCTTTCATCTCAAGGTCTCTAAGGCTTGACAGAAATTTTCTCTACCTCACTTCTCTCTCTCTCTCAAGTAAATTAAGTTACTGCTGTGGCAGCTGAGGACTGTCATCTCTTCTTCTTTATAAGCATGTCTCAGAGCAAGAGTTTTAAAAACTGATTGTTTTGACCTTCCAGGTAGATGATACATTTGAAGACATCCTTGTGTGGAGAGGCGCAGAATTCCGAGTGCCAGTGAGTTCCTAGGATATATTGCTCTCGGATCTCTTGCTTTATGTTAAAATATACTTCACTACTTTTAAGTTACTTTTACAAAATATTTTAAAGAGTGTGAAGATAGGTAAAACTTGCATGGTATCGCATCAGAATATTATTGTCTTTTATATTACAATCCATACTTGTGAAGCTTTCATTCAACATTTAAAAAGTATTTCTGTGAATCAAACAATTAAGCTCTAGGGAGAAAAGTAATTTTTGAAAATTTTAAAATTTCAATTAAAAATGATAAACATTGGTTAATAAATTATGTAAGTTTCAGGGGAAAGTAAAATTTAAGAAAATTTTTTAAAATTTTCTTTCTTCAACCACATACACACACATATAGCAAGTGAGTTGTCTATAGTATACATATACATAGTTTCATATTTATTTTCATTAATACCTATATGACAAAATGTATAATGCTTGTATATGACTATACATACATATATGCTCCTTGGAAATCTAATTCACATGCTTATATATGCACAATATTTAATATAGATGCATATATGCTATATGCTATCAGTGTTTGATCCAGGTATTTCTGAGGCTAAGTTATAAAGGGAAGGATAGGAAAGGGAGGTGGGAACGTACAGCTGAGCAGGACGGAGGTGACCAAAGACAAAGAAGGTAATTGAAAATGTTCCTCCCCGTCTTTGTCTTTGGATTACAGTCCCTTGAGTGGGCATTTACTAGTATTTCATTTGATTTTAATTTTCATTTTCTTAATAACGAAGACTAATTTTTAACTTATCGCATAGTTCATCTTGCATAGTCAAATGTAAGCTCTACTATGAGCTTACAGTCGAGAGCAGGGACCACGGCTGTTACTCTAGCAGGGTGGCTGTATATAGAAGACACCAAATTATCATTCAGCGATTAAATACATCTGTGTAATATGCAGGAATTAAAGTGACTCATATGAGTAGTGTTAAAGCCCCTTAATATTTTCTATGTTACATTCAGCATATAAAGATGGGATCAGAAAATATGTGCAGGCTGATTTTATTTGTAATGTGTAAAATATATAACATCTAAATTAAAATGTTAATGATATGTCTGGATCCTATGCTATTTGTTAGTTTTTCCTATATATAATTTATTGACTAAAAAGCTTAGAAATCTATTTCTAACATTTATTCAGTTCAGGAATATCCTCATCAGGCTATTCAGCCTGTATGTGAACATCTAGCCGGGGCGCTCATCTTTTACCCACATCACACATTCTGTTGACTCCTTTCCAGAGAACTAAATGTGACTCCTTGTAAGTGCCTCTGTTCTGATATCTCTCCTCCAGCCAGACAGGATTCCACATTGATACAAAGAGACATTCTGATGGGAGTCTCTATTTCCCCAAGCCCCTCTTCATCAGATTCTTCAGTCACGTTTCATCTGACACGGTTCCCAAATATGTCACACTATTGGCAACCTCAAAACTCACTGTACATTATCAAAGGATTGTGAGATGTAATAACCATTTCTGGAAACAGTACTCAGAAGAGCATATTAAGACAGTAACAAAACAATAACTGCCATTTTAGAAGTGTATTTACTATGTATGATGCACTGTGCCAAGTGGTTTAGATGCATGTATATTTTATAGCAGGTACATGTATCTGTTATTATTCTCATTTCACAAATGGAAACACTGAGGTATGGGAAGCAAGAAAATCATATGAGATCTAACAATTAGTAAGTAAAAGCATCTGAATTTTAATTTGTGTGTCTGATTCCAAAGTTCTTGTTCTTCTTTTCACCTGAACACTGGGCTTGTGTTCTCCTCTTCGGAACCTTCACAATGTCCAGATACAGACCACAGTTGAGCTGAAGTAAAGTAGCCTCTTTATAGATTAGGATTTTTTTTTTTTGCCAGATGATCAACTTCCTATTCTCAGCCTTGTAACCAAAATCTGCAAAGATAAAACACGTTACTAAGAAAGACAAATTTCAGAGAGACTTGATTCTTTCTCAATCTGTGATGAGTACACTGATACTTCTAACAATTGGTTCCCACAAAATTCAGTAACAGAACATTTTTGTTGTCAGAGTTGGGTTGATTTTCCTTCCCTTTAAACTATCTCAAAGTTGCCTGTCTTACAGCAGTGCTGTTTCCAAGCTCAAAATCTGTGACCTTTTCACCCTGAGGAAGCTGGCCAACCTCTTCGCATTTGGGGACATTATGGCCTTCGTCCCAAGGAAGGCAGTATGTCTTCCTTCTTGGCTCTAGGCAATCAAAGACACACTTGGAAATACAAAACGCAAGTCCCTTTTGCTTCTTATTATAGCAAGGCTCTCTCCTAATTGAGGACTAAGGCAATGGGACAACCAAAGACAGAGATCCTTTACGCCTTGGCAAGCTGGCAGCTCAGGGGTGTGTTACCCAAAGCCGCCTTTTCCACACTCTTGGCATCCAGCTACATTCTGGGCTCTAGGCCTCAATTTCTTTGAGGATAGAAAAATCCTCATTTTATGCAGGAAAACATGTATAAAGCAGGCAAACCTCTAGGTGATCAGTCTCTCAGAAATCCTCAAAGACTCTGAAAGAGGCAAAAACATCAATTCTAAGGCTTTTCTTTTTTCCCAAGGTGGTTCAAGATTGGCACAGAGGGCCCAGCCAGTGTGGCTCAGTGGTTGAGCATCGATCCACGCACCAAGAGGTCACCGGTTCAATTCCCGGTCAGGGCACGTGCCCAGGTTGTGGACCCAATCCCCAGTGGGGGGTGTGCAGGAGGCGGCCAATTGATGTTCTCTCTCATCGATGTTTCTCTCTCTCTCTCCCTCTCCCTCCTTCTCTCTCTAAAATCAATAAAGAAAAAAAAATTAAGAAAAACAAATAAAAGATTGGCACAGAGTAAAGTACACATGGAGAGAAAAGACATTGTGCAGTCTGTCCCTTCTGCTCTTGGTAACTCCTTCTCACAATGTTGACATGGTTGGACAAAAGTGTACAATTAAAGAATTGCATTAGTTTTCATGTGGAACCTGAATTCCACATGGGTATCCGCTACTCAAAAAGGCGCTCTTCATACATTGACATAGTTGAAATTTCCAGGGAACCTGCTTTAATCCCAAGAAATATTTAGAGATCAAATGTTCTCAGAAATAATTGCCTTGAACAGCTATAAACTTCTCTGGGCCACTGATTCCATGTTTTTCCTAGAAAATGGAAATCTCTAAGAAAGCCAGTAACTTAATACTTTTCCAGGAAAATGGCAGAGCTGAGCTGGAGATTTATTTTTTTAATCCTTACCTGAGGATATCTTTCTATTTATCTTCAGATAAAGTGCAAGGGAGGGGGAGAGAGAGAAACATCCATTTGAGAGAGACACACTGACTGGTTGCCTCCCCCACGACCCGGACCAAGACCAGGGACAAACTGCAACCGAGGTACATGCCCTTGACTGGAATCAAACCCAACTCTCATTGGTCTGCGGGCGATAACGGTTGAGCTAAACCGGCCAGGGCTGGGCTGGGCTGGGCATTTCTAACCCGCAGCAGGATCCACAGCCTGGGCTGAAATCAGATGTGCAGATGGGCTTGGGCCGCCCACTTGGATAGACTTATGGACTGTCCAGCAAACTGTCCTCTGCTGCAGGCTCAACTCCTGGGCTTCCCTTCAGCTCTCTCGGCTTTGGCATTCCTCATTCAGTGCCATCTCATTTCCTAGGCACGTATTGCACGAGGTCGGAGAAAATACATCTTCCTCTTTCATTTCCTCATCCACAGAAATGACACTGGGACAGAGCGCTTTCTATTAGTAAGATCTCAGCAGAAGCCCGCATGCACCCGCTCTGCACACCAGACCCGGTACTACTTCCACCAGGGAGCGGCGAGCCCCTGCCGGGCTTCGGCTGGTACCGCTCAGTGCGCCCTGCCTCTCCCGCAGGTGTGCCTGGGCTCCCCTCCCGACGGCCCCCTTGTGTCCGCTGCGGCCTCTCTCTTCTTTCTCAGTCGTCTGGTGGTCACCTGAGTGGTTTCCGCTGTTCCTGCAGTTCCTTCTGAGTGATGATTCCCGGGCATCTGCACGTGAACATCACTGCTGTAACTCCTCGCTGACTTAACCTCTTCCCTGATTATTTCTTTATGCGTCTGTTGGCCCTGGAGTAATGAGAATAGAAACCACTCTAGCCAGGACCCAGAGATTTGCACCTAAAACAAATTCTTAGGTTAAAGTTCAGATTAGCTGCAGATGTGTGTGGGGGTATATATACCATAAGCATCACATAACCTAACTAGCATTTTATATTTTACCCTTTAATTTTGGCCTTCATGCTAACATTTTTTGGGAGGGGAATAGAAAATTATTAAGTATAATAACACTAAAACTAGAGTGACTTGGCTCAAGCCCCAGAAAGATGTTCGGGAAGCAAGGGGCTCCACACTTAATTCCCGAGTGACATTTTACCCTGTGTTTACCCCAGCTTCCTTTATGATTTACATAAAGAGTTTACCTGTGCAGAGTCCTGTTTGTAATCACAACCCTGTTGTCCATAGTCCTGATCCCCACATAGTCCACAGGTCTTCTAATTCCCATAGTCCAGCTCTCTAGCACCTCCTCTGTACAACTCATCGTTACATTTCTTAATTATTGTCATGTTCTTTTGTTCTCATGGTACTAACACAGGAGAGCGAGTGACAAGATGTAGCTTTAGGGTGACCTTAATAAATTTTTGAAATGTGACTTCTTCAGGCAAAATTATATTATTCTTAGTAGTTCACTGAAAACTCTAGAATCCGCCCCCCCCCCCCAAAAAAATACCCAGTAAAAAGCAAGCTGAGACCTCCTTTACTTGGCCTTGCAGGGTAGCATCTCCACTGGAAGCATCAAGTTTGCTGATCCCAGTTCAAAGTCGTCCTCTTCATCCTCAAGCCCTAACCTTGATTCCCAATGAGCGCTGCCTTCTTTTCTCTTTCCTGTACCCCCCTCTCCAAAAATGAGATGGGGTGGTGGCAGTACTCCAGCCATCTGAAGCAAGTCTTGCTCTCTTTGGGCCTTTGAGCTGAGAACAGCTGATGCTATGTTGCAGAGTGAGGGAGTTTCCACCTATGCCCTTTGCTAGATGTCTTCCTTTTCCACGGAGGTCTCATTTTGGGGACAAAAGATATGTCACCAATGTGATTGGCAAGAAGGAGGGCACTGCCCCTCAGGACACCAAGAACCTCTCTTCTTGGGTATTAAATCCTGCCTCTAACTCATCTAAATACTCTTTACCATCTGAACCTGCGTATAATACACTTTTAGGCAACCTCTCCCTTTAATCGTTGGATAGAAGAAAGTGATAGTGTTTAAACATAGAAGATAAAAAGAAGAATCAAGTTTACAATCAGGGTACTTTTAATCAAGCTACCTCCAGAAGATATAGCATGGGAGTTACCTTGTAGTCAGGTTAGCTGAGAAGAAAAAATCATAGAACAAAATTTGATTTTCTCTCTCTCTCTCTTTTTTTAACACATACACACAGATATTGAATATTTACAAATCATTAGATACTGTGCCGGAGACTCCCACACGCAGACATCAGCGTTGCTGAGAGCCTTGGTATTGGCAGGGAACAGAGATACTCTCCTTTTCTATTATTTTTCTATTCCCAGCCACCACTGCTGGGAAAGTCACCAGAAGCAGAAGGCCCTGCTGCCCAGACCACAGCTGCTGACGGGGTTGGAAAGGGTAGAGCTTCTTCATGAGACCAGCTGTTACCTGTGGACCTCATACGTACAAGAACATCACTGCTCCATTCTATTCCCCTCCCAACACTTGCACTCCCAGTCAGGAAGCTATTTTTGCTTCTGACAGTTAACTACTCAGTCATTTTTTGCTTCCAGAAAGCACCTCTGGTCTCCACAACGTCATATGCTCCCCAAACCAGTATGTCTTTTTCCATTCCCCTTATTCTGTCACATGCCCCCAGTAGAGTGATTCATCAGTTAAAGCATTTCTTTTCCCTCTGAGAAAATAGTCTCATGATCTTGATACGATCCAGAACCAAACTAAAATGGCTATCATCCATTACTTCATCCATCTATAATGCATCTCCCATTGTACATCATTTCAGGTTTTGTCAGAGTGGTTGTCATCACCGTCTAGTCCCTTAAAATTTAAAGAGAAATTCTAGTCTCACTTCAGGCAATAACTTTCTAGGTTGCATTTTCCTCATCATTGGGTTAGATATAGTTCTTATTCTACCTTCCACTTTCCGGAGCATGACTGACGAGCAAAGGTGAGAAGAAAATAAACCAACATAAAGGTGGCAGCCCTACTCGGGTGGACAGCAAACGCACACACAGCTGCCTCGTGGAAACCCTGGTGGACGGAGGCTCCCACAGAACAGTCGTGTGGTGATTTGTAGGTTCTGTTTCCTCAGACGTAATCTCCTGTAGAAAGAAAATGATAACCTCTGCCTTTCTCCATTACGTGACTTGGTTCTGCTACGCTCTCTTCTTCCTCACAGAAAGCTTGTCTCTATCTGTCCCCATCTTTGCCCAACAGAGGGTGCTCGAAACTCACCTCCACACAGCAGGCAGGGCTCTGAGACCCTCCACCCTCCCCTACCCCTCTGTTCAAACGCGATTCCTTCCAGCTAGCTTTCTACCATGGGCACTGTTCCTGTCACTGGTCTGTTATGGTGCTCAGATATTTGGCTGAACACAAACCTCTTCTAAACTCCTGGAGACACCAATATCCCTTTACTCTGAATGGGTGTTGGGGATGGAATACTTCCCACATTTCTGGAGCTCTCTATTTTTTTTAATGTTTTTTTTTTTTATTAATTTATTTATTGATATTAGAGAGAGAGAGAGAGGAAGGGACAGGGAGAGAGAGATAGAACCATCGATGAGAGAGAACATCCACTGGCCGCCTCCTGCATGCCCCCACTGGGGATCGGGCCCACAACCTGGGCATGTGCCCTGACCAGGAATCGATCCAGTGACGTTTTGGTGAATGGGATGATGCTCAATCACTGAGCCACACCGGCAGGGCCTTGGAGCTTTCTTTATCTCATCGTTACTTCCCAGGATTCTGTGATCCAAAATTAAATTTATATAAATCAGCTTCTAATCAAGGATAAGGCTCCTTTTCTCAAAGAAAGGCTCTTACCCACTTTAATGACATGGGTAACTGATCTGCATTTGGACGTGTATGAATGTTTAGCTAAGGGAAACGTTATCTTTCTGCTCAGATATACCCTCAAACAACTCCTCAATAACTGAAGTAGCTTCCTCAGTCATCAAATTGAGAAGGGGACATTTTTTTTTTTTCACTTACGTAATTATAGGACTACAAGAACTTATTTTAAATTGCGCAAACACTACTATATATGTGTGTAGTTTTTAATTGGCATGTGTGAAATTTAGCACCTCCATTTCTCAATGCTGTCATGCTGTCATGTTTTTATGTCATAACAATATTCTAAACTTCAATTGCTTTTAAAGAAAAAAATGAATATGAGAAACATTGTCATTTATCTTACATGTTAGTTTTCCTTCTCTCTCACTATATTTTGTAATCTCTTAGAAGTTAAAACATGCAATGAACATTTGAACATTTTAATAATCCTTTAAATATCTTGCCTGGCCCGTGTGGCTCAGTGGATTGAGTGTCATCCCATGGACTGAGAGGTCCTGGTTCAATTCCTAATCAAGGAACATGCCTGGGTTGCAGGCAGGATCCCCAGCAGGGGGCGTGCAGGAGGCAGCCAATCAATGTTTCTCACTCTCATTGATGTTTCTATCTTTCTCTTCCTTCCTCTATCTTTAAAAATAAATAAATAAATAAATAAATAAATAAATAAATAAATAAATAACGTATTTTAAAAACATATATCTCACTCACCTCTCCAAACATGTACTACTTTTTATTTCCTGCAACCAGCAGAATACAGGTCTGAAAATTCTCTCTGTTTACTGCTACTTCACTTAAACTTTATGCCAATTATGCTTAGACAACACTGCTTTGGTTCCTTAGAAACTAACAGAAGGAGGAGAATTAGAAGGAGAAATAGGAAAAAATATAGAAAGACAAAAGAGACTTTCTCTTTTCTCAATTAAAAATAGACTGATATAAAGTAGTGGCACCAGAAAAAGTAATGGACTTGTTATGGTTTTGTTTACTTAGTAACTTCTTTACTCACATAGTTGTATCTAAGACTTCTCCAAGGGAAACCATTTGTTCAGATTAAGCAATAAAAAATGGTAAAGACCATTGGCTAGACAGCCACAGCAGTGCCAATGCTGAATGCAAGATGCGGACTAGACGTATGCAGATAGGAGCCCTTAAGCTAATCTTTGAACATTGAATTTCAAAGAGGAAAATTTGTTTGAAATCTGATGGTTATATTCAGATATCTGCTTCTGAATACAGTTTTGTGATTTGAACTTGGCTTATTTCTGTCTATTGATGAGTGATATGGTAAATAACAATAACTTTGTTTTAAAGTATATTTCTAAATTTTGAAATTTGTTATGTACACAGTTTTGAAGAAAAGCGTAGCAAATCAAAGATAGCATACATCATTTTATTGCATATTGTAGCAAGTGAAGTCAAGTCAATCCTGAATAAGGGGCATACATGTGAAAATAAAGGGGGAAGGAAACAAATAAATGGAAGAATGAATGGAAGGGGAAAAAAAAGACATTTATGTTTTTTCTTATATATTATTTTCAGTATAGTTTAAGGTAATGTGCCCAGGCTTTCTAATCGCAAAGATCTGTACAAAGTGTTTGTTCCCTTTTCTTATTGCTCACTTCTTTGCATTAAGGCTTTGTAAAATACGCATTATTGTCAGCATCTACTTTTTTCCCCCCCAAACCACTAATAATTCTCTGTAATTGTCTATGTTCATTTCATGGATAATTTCTCTAGATATCCATAAACGTATTTGCAGGCTATGTAAATTCCTCATTTTCTCACCCCAGTCATATCTATTTTTATTATTATTTTTTTTATTACCACTCTCTTCCTTGTACAAAAGAAGATATAATTGAATTTCTCAGATTATTATTATTATTATTTTTGTATTCAGGAAAAAAGGACTTACCAACTTGCTTTTATTGGGCAATTTAATGATCATAATTTTCTCTACAGTTGAAACTTACATTTAAATTTTAAAATGGAAATTAGCACAGCTGCTTGGGAAATGATTATTTAGATTTACTTATCAGCAATACCAATTGGATGGTCAGAACTGAACTTGGGTCATTACTTCAAATATCTTTAGAGTGTGTTGTCATCACTCCACAGAAGTGGGATCGACCCCCAAGTTGGTGTGGATGTTGAAACTGAAGATGCCACACCTGCACAGAGGAAATAAGACAATACGTTCTCCCGTGATGGACAAATGTGGTTTGAGAGAACGGAGGAGTAACTGGCTTGGGGTGTTTTGGTGATTGAGGGCACAGTGGGGTTGATTCTTCTGAGGTGGGGCTTGGGTGTTGTGAACTTGTCACTGGTGTTGTAGGACAGAACCCTCAGTCTTTTTATCCAATTCCCCAGAGAGAAGAGCAAGGAGGAGTGATGGGCTTGGAAGCTGTCTGCAGCCAACACGTCAAAAACAGAATCAGAATCTCTATGACAAGTGATGAGGTAGATTCTAAGGAGACTTCTAAATGGAAGAAGCTGTAGAAATTTATGAACAAATAAAATAGCTTTGAGTTCGACAGTTATGTGCGATTGATTACGTGTTGCCTTTTAAATGCTTACTAATTATCTCTTTTGTATATTTAAGATGTGGAATTGGAGGTGATTACAGGGCATCAGCACTTCCAGGCTCTTAACTGCCAGGGCTCGTTAGCTCACCTGGCTGGGTGCACGTCATCCTTCTACCCGCATCACTCAATGGTGGAGGAGAATGAGATACTCAGAGAAAAACATTTCAGATGAAATATATGCAATACTAACATACAAATTATGTCTGGTTAAAAGGGCTCTCCTTATACTAGATAGTCATTTTGTAATAATGAGAGGCCATATTAATCAATAAGTTAACAAAAATTAGTATATGAAAAGTTTGGGGAGAACTGATGAGAAGTTGAAAGGAGAGAAAAATACTCTTTAGAGTCTCACCTCATATTAACACTGATAGTGATTCAAGATTTAATGTGCATATAATCATTTTTTATTAAAACATTTTTTTTCTTTATTGATTTGAGAGAGAGAGGAAGGGAGAGGGAGAACGAGATAGAAACATGGGTGAGAGAGAACATTGATTGGCTGCCTCCTGCATGCCCCCCACTGGGGATCAGGCCAACACCCAGGCATGTGCCCTGACCGGGAATTGAACTGGCGACCTCTTGGTGCGTGGGTTGACGCTCAGCCACTGAGCCACATCGGCCGGGCAGAATATAATAATTTTTTGAAAGTCCAAAGCTGAGAATGTTAACCAAACATCCACAGAGCACGAGCCTCCAGCTTGCAGTCCGGCGCACTGGAAGCCCGACGGGCCGACTGAAGGAGCCCCCTGAGCGCAGCGAGGGCAGGGGTCCGCGACAAGCTGTGATCACAATTTAGAAAACGTACAAACTGAAAAATGTGAACAACAATTAAAATTGTATTTAGAGAGAGCTTACATTATACAAGACTTTAATGGATAGTTTTAGAGATTATAAAGAGACAATTGTAAATTAAGAAAACAAAATTAGAAGACGTAATGATCTTAATCCAGAAAATAGAAATACAGGGAGAGAGAAAGCGAGCCCAGGAATAGCAGGTGATAACGACAGTGATTAGAGAATAATGATATAAAACTGCATTCAGACCATGTCAGATGAAGTGGGCATTTGCACAGGCTGCCATCAGAAATGTGAACAGGGACACCTGGATCTACAATTTATCAAAATATGTTCACAGCCTCGAAATATATTCATTTAGTCTCAGTGGTTCAAGTTTTGATCTATTATAGGTTTAAAACACAAATCTAGAGTAAAATAACTTCATGAACAAATGTGCAATTTATTTATGATGATATTTTTATTATCGGAAACAAGTATAGCATCCAGTATTGGATAACAGACAAATGTTCTTTGAAAATTTATCACATATCCATTGTATAGAATGCAATATATGTATTAAATATTCCTTATGAAGTGATATAGTAACACAAACTTCTTATCATACATTTTTAAATAAAAGTGAAGGAGTTTGTTGTTGTTGTTGCTATCATTGCAGATCCCTGCCATGACCCTATCACATAAATCAGCCTGGCACCCAAGGTGGCATTCAATAAATATTAATTTAGTGAATTACCAAGATATACTGCATTGCTTTAGCATACAGAAATAGACCAAGATATTAACTCGAACCATAAATGTGTGATGAGATTATGGACATTGTCTTCTTTCTTTAGAACTAAATTTGAAAAACTTTTAAAACTGACTTATGAAAATAAAATTACTTTGAAAATACTTATATTTTACTATATTTAATGTTCTATGATAAAAAGCAATCATTTTTATTAAAAATAAAATAACTAAAAACTTTATTCACAATCTCAATTATCATCAGTTTAATGCAGTGCTGTAAAGTCTCATTATGGGCATATACCATCTAGTATTAATCATAATTCATACTATTTTCATCTTTGAGAATAACCATTATTCTTTACATAGCACCTGTTCTTGTGTCCACATTGTATTCATAAAAAACATTGTTAATGGATGTTGAATATTTCTTGGAATAAATTGTTATTGTCTAACTAATCTTCATTGTTGGTGAGATAGTTCAGTTTATGTGTCAATTTTATTAAGCCAAGGGGACCCAGATATTTAGTCAAATATTATCCTGAGTGTTTCTTTGAGGGTGATTTTAGGTGAGATTAATATTTAAATTAGTAGACCGAGTAAAGCAAATTGCCTTCTCTAATGTGGATGGGCCTCATTTAATCAGTTGAAAGACTACATGGAACAAAAAGCCTGACCCTCCTTAGAGAAAAAGAGAATTCTCCCTACCTGACTCCATTTGAACTGCGACATTATTTTCCTTCTGCCTTCAGACTTGAATGAAACACGCTCTTCCTGGGCCTTGAGCCTGTTGGCTTTTGGATCAGAACTATCCATCAGTTCTCTAGGTTCTCAGGCTTGGATTACCAACACACACACACACACACACACACACACCCAGGATCTTATATCCAACACAAATATCGTTCATGGTGATGGAGAATTTAAAGTATTTTGGGGACATCAGGGAGTTGGAAAAATGGCGGCGGAGTGAATGGAAGCTACACAAACCATCTCCCAGGACCAAACTGGATTTACAACAAAAATAAAGACAAATCGTCAGGAAGGGGCAACCGAAAGGTAGCCTGGAGGACCACACAACCGGGGACACTGACTCAATCCTGGTAGGCTTGCAAGGACACGAGAGGGGGTAGGGAGCCCATGATCTACAGCAGCCTGGGCTGGGACCAGCGGACTCGGCTGGGACCAGAAGATTAGGCTGGAAGCTGCTGCCGCCTTGACTGCAACCACAGTTGAGTCCTGTGAACTCGGCTGAGTGCTACGCCCTTGGCAGGTGCCGCAGACTCGGCCACCCTTAGCTGGGAGCAGCGCCCTCGGGTTAAAATCCCAGGTGGCTCCACGATGCAGATTCCAGACAGAGGCTAAATTGGCAGCAGCCACTCACCTTGGGCTCTGGCAGAGGAAAGGCAGACGGGACTGGAACTGTGTGGGGACACTCGGGATTTGGAGGGTGCTCAGACCTTTTGCTGAGTGCAGCCACGCAGGACTGTGGTCATCTTACTTCTTCCCAGGGCCCTGGGGAGAGGCGGCGTCCCCTCCCTCGGAGATTCAACCCCACCTGGTGGCCATTGAAATGCTAATTGAGGCCCATTAACAACCATCATTTGCCCCACCCTCGGAAAATCCTCATACACTGAGCACCTGGGGAAGTTTTTCAGGCAACTCAGAAACCAAGATTCTTCAGGTGACCTCTACTAATAGCCTCCAGGCAAAAAAAGCTAGAGGATAACTACCATTCCCTGGGCTAGCAACACCAACGAGGAAAGTTAAGACTTGACAGTGGTGTTTAAAGTGGGTCCTCCCTGCCTCATCCAAACCCAGGAGAGGGAGCCACAAACAGCAGAACACCAACAACCAGAGGGAAAACTTGACAGAGTCCAAAGCCCACTGTGATAGCCAAAATGGTGAAAAACAGAAACAAAAGCCAAATGAAAGAACAAGAGACCTCTACTGAAGATAACATAAATGAGATGCAGTTAAGCAAGTTAAAAGAACTAGAATTCAGAGCCATGATCTTGAGGAAGCTCAACAGCATGTGTAAGGACATAGAGATGCTGAAAATAAGACAATTGGAAATTAAAAACCACCAAGAAGAGATAAAAAATGACATATCAGAAATGAAAAACACATTGGAAGGTATAAAAAGCAGAGTAGAGGAAGCTGAGGACCGGATCATTGAATTAGAAGAGAGGGTAGAAAAACTCAACCAATCAGAAAACCAAAAGGAAAAAAAAAAACTATTAAAAAACAGGAAGACAGCTTAAGAGAACTGTGGGACAATTGGAAACGTAATAATATTTGCATCATGGGAGTCCCTGAAGAAGAAGAAAATGAGCAAGGGTTAGAGCATATTTTCAAAGACATAGTGACAGAAAACTTTCCTAATTTGGTGAAGGAAGAAGGCATTCAAGTTCAAGAAGCACAGAGAGCCCCAAGTAAGGTGAACCCAAACAGGCCCACACCAAGACACATAGTAATCAAAGTGCCAAAAATTAAAGACAAAGAGAGAATCCTAAAAGCAGCAAGAGAGAAGCAACAGGTTACCTACAAAGGAACCCCCATAAGGCTCACAGCTGACTTCTCACAAGAAACACTACAGGCCGAAGGGAGTGGCATGAAGTAATCAAGGTCATGAAAAACAAGGATCCGAATCCAAGACTACTCTACCCAGCAAGGCTATCATTCAAAATATAAGGTCAAATAAAGAGCTTCCCAGAGAAAAAGAGGCTAAGGGAATACATTAGCACCAAACCAGCACTGCAAGAAATGTTAAAAGGACTGCTGTAATTAGCAGGAAAAATTGGAAAAAATATATAACCACACTAAACAAAAATGGCAATAAATAAGCACATATCAATAATCACCTTAAATGTAAATGGATTGAATGCTCCCATAAAAAGACATAGAGTAGCTGATTGGATAAGAAAGCATGGCTCATCTATATGTTGTTTATAAGAGACCCACCTGACAACAAAAGACTCACATAGATTGAAAGTGAAGGGATGACAAAAAAATCTTCCGGGCAAACAGAAAGGGAAAAAAGCTGGGGTAGCAATATTCATATCTGATAAAATAGATTTCAAAATGAAGGCCATAACTAGAGACAAAGAAGGCCACTACATAATATTGAAGGGATCTATCCGACAGGAAGATAGAACCTTGATAAACATATATGCACCCAATATAGGAGCACCAAAATATACAAAAATCTTCTGGAAGACTTCAAAGAAGAAATCGATAGCAATGCAATCATAGCAGGGGACTTCAACATCCCACTGACTGTTGTAGCTCACTGTCCTTAGAATCCAACTTGTCTTTAAGCTGCCCTAATTAACAACCTCAGAGACAGCAAGATGAACAATGGGGAATGTTATAGAGGGCTTTAGCCCCATAAAAATTAACTAGAGTTTGACCTTCACTAGAATTTGAAAAGCAACATCCTTCAAGAAAAGGGAGGACAGAAACGGCCCCAAGGCCAGAGTGTCCTGCATGCTCTGTAAAGAAACTGATAGGGAGAAACTGAAGCTCCCTTTACCCCATAAAACTGTAATTGTTCAACATGTGTGTATTGCACCTGACTGACCGCTGATATCTGTCTCGAATTTGTTAGTTTTTTTTTTTTTTTTTTTTTTTTTGTACAGATAGAGTGGGAGGGAGAGAGAGGAAGGGAGAGAGAGAGAGAGAAACATCGACGTGAAGGGACACATCGAGTGGCTGCCACCCGCACGACCAACCAAGGCCGGGGACACACTGCAACCGAAGTACGTGCCCTTAGCGGGAACCGAACCCGGGTCTCTCCGGACCGCAGGCCGACGCTCTAACCGCTGAGCCAAACTGGCCAGGGCTCGAATTTGTTAGTTTTTAAAATTTGGATAATGGAATGAATAGCAGGACAGATGTATGCTGACCCAGTTCCCTTTCGCCTCAGCTCCCTCCCCCCTCAGTTCCCTCCTGCTTATCGCTAACTGCCTCCGCTTCTGTACAAGCAGCTTGCTTGCTCTGCTAAACTCTTGAATGACCCCTGCCCTATATAAGCAACCCTCCCCCTGAGCTCGGGGCTGCAGTTCTCCTCTGTGTAGGTTGGCTGCAGTCCCTGCGCAGGTAATAAAACATCCCCAAAAACTGAAAAATGAAGTCTGAGTGTGGTCGATCTCCTGGGTTACAACACTGACATCGCTGGATAGATCCTCTAGAAAAAAAAAATTAGCAAGGAAACAGAGACTCTAAATGAAGCACTAGACCAAATGGATTTAATAGATATCTACAGAGAATTATACCCCAAAACCACAGAATTCACATTCTTCTCAAGTGCATGTGGGACATTCTCAAAGATAGACCACCTGTTAAGACACAAACTAAGTCTCTACAAGTTCAGGAAGATTGAAATGATATCAAGCATCTTCTCAGATCACAATGGCATGAAACTAGAAATCAATTGCAACAAGAACATGCAAAGACATTTGAACACATGCAAGCTAAATAGCATGTTATTAAACAATGAATGGGTCACCGAGGAGTTCAAAGAAGAAATTAAAAACTTCCTGGAAACCAATGAAAATGAAGACACAACAACACAAAATCTATGGGATGCAGCGAAAGCAGTTCTGAGAGGGAAGTTCATAGCACTACAGGCTTACCTAAAAAAACAAGAAAAATCTCTAATAGACTATCTAACCTCACAACTTAAAGAAAAAACTAGAGAGCAAACAAAAAGAAAACCCCAGAGCGAGTAGAAGGAAGGAAATAGTAAGGATCAGAGCAGAAATAAATGACATAGAGACCCCCCAAAAAATTCAAAGGATCAATGAAACAAAGAGCTGCTATTTCAAAAAAATAAACAAAATTGATGGACCCTTAGCTAGACTCTCCAAGAAACAAAGAGAGAGAACCCAAATATACAAAATCATAAATGAAAGAGGAGAAGTAACAACTGACACCACAGAAATACAAAAGATCGTTAACAACTACTATGAACAATTATATGGCAACAAATTCGACAATCTAAGCGAAATGGACAAATTGCTAGAAACACATAGTCTCCCAAAACTGGACCAGGAAGAGATAGAAAACTTGAACAGACCAATAACAACAGATAAAATTGAAGATGTAATCAAGACTCTCCCAGCAAACAAAAGCCCAAGCCCGGATGGCTTCACCGGGGAGTTTTACCAAACATTCAAAGAAGAACTAATACCCATTCTCCTCACACTATTTCAAAAAAATTCAAGAAGAAGTAAAATATTTTGGGGATATCAGAAAAGAGAAAATAACTTGGTTAGTATAACAAGGATAAGCAGTATGGGCATTATTCTTCTTCTTGAGTTTCCTAAATTGTGTTTCATGGTTAAAGCAAAAATGTTATACTATAATTGTGATTTTAAGTATATAGAGAGTAAAATTTAAGACAATTATATTAATAAATGAGGAGAGAAAAGGAACATAAAGGGAAGTAAGATTTCTCCTCTTCTTTCAAATTGGTTAAGTGACAACACACTGTGATCAGCTATGTACCTAGCGAAACCAACTGAAATTCTACACAGAGAGACACATAAAAAACAGTACAGATAAATCAAAAAGAATTTTGAAATTGTTCAAGAAACCTACAGGAAAGCAGAAGAAAATAAAACTTGGAAGTGTAAAACAGAAAAAAGAAATGACCCAAAAAGTAAAATAGAACACTTAAGAACTAACATATAAATAATTATATTAAATATAACTTTTCTAAATATACAAAAAAGAGAGTAGCAGAGTGAATTAAAAAACATGACCCAACTATATGCTACCCATAAAAGACACATATCAAATATAAAAATATAAGTAGGTTAAAAGTAAAAAGAATCACAATATAAACAGATTGGAAATGAAAGGTAGCAATATATACCATACAAATATTAACTTTAAAAAAATCAAACCTGGTTGGTTTGGCTCATCGGTTAGAGTGTCCGCCCATAGACCAAAGGGTGGTGGGATCAGTTTCAGTCAAGGGCAAGTGCTGGATGCAGGTTCGATACCCCGCCCAGGTTTGGGTCATGCTGAAGGCAACCAATCAATGTTCTCTCTCAGGCCGTTTCTCTTTCTTTCTCTATGCCTCCCTCCCTTCCACTATCTCTGAAAATCAATGGAAAAAATATCCTCAGATGAGGATTTAAAAAAACGAAAGTATATGTATGAATATAAAATGAAGGACATTTAAAACCAAAGAATATTATCAGAGACATACAGGGACATTATACACAGATTTAAAAAGGACAATCCACCAATTAGATGTTGAATCCTAAGTGTGTATATATCAAATAATAATGTGCCAACTGTAAAGCAGAACTAAAAGGAGATATAGACGAAGCACAGTTGCAGTGGAGGACTTCACTGCCCCTCTCGTAACAATTGATAGAACTCTAGAGAGTGAGTTTTGAAGGATATGGGAGAATTCAACAACACCATAAGACAACAGATTTAATTGACATTTAAGGAATATTTCACATAATAATAGAGCATATACATCTTTCCAAGAGTCCATGGTAAAATATACCAATATATACCATACAATGGAACATAAAACAAACCTCCACAACTTTAAAAGAATTGAAACTATGTAGATTGTGTTCTTTGAAATCAATCACTGGGCAATCTCCCAAACACTTGGAAACTTAAAAACCTACTTCTCAATAATCCAGGTGTCAAAGAGGAAGTCTAGGGGAAATAAAATTTCATTGAGCTGAATAAAAATAAACATAAAACATATGAAAATTAGTGGGGCATTGTTGTATGCTAAAGGTGAAATTTATATCTAATTATATTACAAAAGAGGAAACAATTTAAATCAACAGGAACCCCCATGTCAAGAACCAAGAAGAAGACCAAACAAGAAAAAACAAACAAACAAACAAAAATGTGTTAAACATGAGAGCAGAAATCACTTATTTTATTTTAAAAATAAATTTAAAAATCAATAAAACAAAGAGCTGGCACATTTAATCAATTAATAAAATTGACAAACTTCTAGCAAGTATAACAGAGAAAAAAAGAGAAGATTCAATTTAGCAATACTAGAAATTAAACATAAAATATCACTATAGATCCTGAAGATACAAAAATATAATAAAAAAATGCTGCCAGCACCTCTTCACACATACATTTGAGAACTCTAATGTAATGAGTCATTTCCCCCAAAAAACAAAGCATCACAAGTCACCCAATATAAAACAGATTACTTGAATAACCCTGTATCTCTTAATAAAATTTAATTTACAATTATTAAAAGAAAGTTCCCCCAAATAAATCTCCAACTCCAAAGTTTTCATTAGAGAATTTTAGCAACCACTTAAGAAATTATTAATGCTAATTAAACAATCTCTTCCAGAAAATAGAATAAGAGGGAATACCTCTCAATTAATTTCATGAAATTAGTATTACTCTGATACCAAAACAAGACAGACATTACAAAGAGAAAAGACCAATAACTCTCATTAAAATGATACAAGATCCCTTACCACAATATTAACAAATAATATTCAGAAATATACAAAAGGACATGCATGATGCAGAAAAAATAAAAGTTTGACAATACTCAATCACATTTCATGACTGAAACTCAAGTAAAATAGGAACAGAGGAGAATGTCCTCAACATGATAAAGAACATCTACAGAAACCCCTACCATTAACATCATACTTAATGGTGAAACACTAAATGGTTTCTCCTAAGATGAAGGACAAGACCAGGATGTCCATTCTCACTGTTATTCAAAATAATAATAGAACTTCTAGTCAATGCAATACGAAGGAAGGAAGGAATGAAGGAAGGAAGGAAGGAAGGAAGGAAGGAAGGAAGGAAGGAAGGAAGGAAGGAAGGAAGGAAGGAAGGAAGGTCAAACAGATTAGGAAGTGGGGAAAAATGTCTCTATATACAGATGATATAATTGGCTATGAAGAAAACCCCAAGCAATCAATAACACATTTCTAGAACTAATGAATTAGTTTCATAGGTTACAGGATATATGATAAATATATAGAAATCAACTGTACTTCAATATACTAGCAATATACAGACACAAATTAAAAAATATAATATATGCTTCAATCACTGAAAAATAAGTTTTAAATATAAAAAATATGTACACCATCTATGCTTAAACTATAAAATATTGACGAAAAAAAGTCAAAGAAGATTTTAAAAATGGAAAGGTATATGATGATCAGGAACTGGAAGGCTCACATAGTCAGTCCAGTCTTATATAGAGATCTTTGCTGAGTAGCATCAGTGAAACTTTGTTCTGCAGCTGTTCTGGTTCTAATTTTCTCTAGTAGTACTGCAACTTGAAGCACTACATTCATTTCTGAACACAACACTAAAAGAGGGATAAAAACAAAATTGACATTGTGACATAAAACCGTATCCTGTAAGGGGTGTTTAGAGCCAATAAGAATGTTTACTTAATGACTCCAAGTTTACTCAGTGACACGTATTCCACAATTTGATTTGAAGGAGGAAATAACCTGACTCTGGTTGATGCTTCGGGTAGGTGACTTTTGGTTTATAATTAGAAGATTTTGTTTTTAAACTATCTATTGGGAATAGGATTGGTATCTCTGGAGTTATTATTAGGTACATTTAAGATGAGAAATCTTGATTGTGTATGTACCCCTCAGATTTACATTGAGGATTTCCCTTAAGAGTTTACATGCTTGATTAGGGTGAGTGAATAAATTACAAATTAGACTAAGAGTAAAAATATTTTTAAAATATACTTTACTTTTTAGAACTGTTTTAGACTTACAGAAAAATTGGAAAGACTGTACAGAGTTCCCATATCTCCTCCATTCCATTTCCACTAAGATTAACTTCTTATATTAGTACATTTGTTATCATCAATGAACCAATACTAAAGCAACAAACAAACAAACAAAAAAACCAGAAAAACAAACAAACAAAATTTCATAGACATAGACAAGAATATGGCGGTTACCAAAGGGTAGAGAATGGTGAGACAGTCGAAGGTAAAGGGGATGAAATATATGGTGACAGAAGAAGACTTTGGGTGGTGGGCACACAATGTAATATACAGATGATATATTGTAGAAATTTACACTTAAAAAATATATGATCTTATTAACCAATACCACCCCAATACATTTAATTAAAAAAAAATAGAAATGGCATTCTTAGCAAGCAGGAATATCAACACAAAAATAGGCCAAGGGTCATAATTTTCCATCCCCAATGTAGATGGGACTCCATAGAGTTCTATGTAAATAATTAAGTCACCATCAGAAAAATATTTTGAAAATATTAAGTTAAAACAGTTTATTCATCTCTTAAATTTTGATCTTATGCAGTCTTACATGAGTCTTATCACCCTTATGAGGATGGTTTCTTTCTGGGACAATGTGATAAATGTCTAGATTATATCTTAAAGTTGACTTTTGTTGTTGTTGTTAATCCTCACTGAGGATATTTTTTCCATTTACTTTTAGACAGAGTGGAAGGGAGGGGAGGAGGGGGTTGAGAGAGAGAGAGAGAAACATCAATGTGAGAGAGAAACATTGATTGGTTGCCCCTGCACAAGCCCTGAATAGGGCCAAGGATTGAATCTGCAACCCAGGTACTTGCCTGGGAATCAAACCTGAGACCTTTCAGTGAATGGGCGGATGCTCTAATCACTGAGCCACACAGGCAAGGGCTAAAGTTGCCTTTTTTTTTAATGTTCACTAGATTATGTCTTAAAGACTGGGTTTTATGAATAATAATAGGTTTCTAAATTTTATACCTTCCATGTTAACAAATTAGTCACACCTGGAGGTTAAATTTATAGAATTTTAATATGTGCAAAATTAACTGTGGAAGAAGTGATGCAATGATTCTGGGCAAAGGGAATTGTGGGCATGGAAAAGGAGGACTGAGGTAGGAGAAAAAAGTGGTGAGACTCATGTGCCTTCCCCTTATTTCTCTAAGCCAAATTCTGGCAGGAGTGGGGATGTCCGGCCCATAGGCCATAAAAGGCCCAGGAAATCAATGCCAGCTAACATCACACACCTCACCAAATTAGTCTGACCAACTAGAGCAGGCTAATTTTTAAGTTGATAATTTCATATGGTCTATGAATAAGGTTATAAATATCAAAATGACACTGGGCAGAAAAACGTTTCCCCATCCCTGGTTGAGGGGATGCCAAATACACAGGACAATTTCCGTGGGTTACATAGAGGAAACAGAGCATGCATTGTACTAGCCATAATCTTCATTACATACAAATTCCAGGAACATGACCGTAACAAACCCACCTGAACACAGATGTCAAGAAAAAACAAGGGACCACTACCACCCCCATTGACATAAAATCTTTTGGGACTATTCCCATTTGGGAGTGGAGTAGGGGGAGTTGGATGGAGCAAAAATCAGAGAAATCGAGTCACCCAAAAGAAGCCTGACAATATTATCATAGTGGATTAAGTTTACTGGATTGGGCAAACAGATATTTAATTACAATGCCATGCTAATCTATAAGTTAAGGTTTTATAAGAAAAATATGATTATTTACAGATAAAGGTGCATTTTATTCATAATTGTTAATATAACAAGGAAGAAATCTGACCCCGCTCTACAGTGGGCATGTTTTGTCATGAAATTCCACTGATTCCAGCTACATACAACTATGAATGACATCTCTACACATAAGAAAGGGCTATTTCTGAAAGTCTTGTTAAGGGAGAGGGATGAAATATTTAGTGTGTAGCTGGCTGAAGAACAGAAATATGGCTATCAGGCCTCATTTGTGAGAAGACATAATCATCAGTCTTCCTGCAGCAGGCCTTCCTACATGCCTGGATTTGGATTATATGCATAGGAACTACATACCAGGTTTCTTTTTTATGCTTGATCTACAGAGGCTTAACATTTTTCAGAGATGCTGACATTGTTGAGTTGACCCTTACTCTGAATAAGAGTCCAAATTTATCAGAGGGAATGATCTGGAAGCTCAGTGTTTTTTAAAGGTGGCATGGACCATTAATAGAGAGGATAAATTACTTCTTTTTGAAGTGCTGAAGAATAGACTGCACATGTTCTTAGTGGAAATAGAGAAGAAATCCATGTATGAAAGGATTGGTTACATGTAAATTAATTAGTGACTCTGTAATTCCATACTTATGTCCTATTTGGCTTTGTTTAGTTTAGAGTTTATACCATGAAACTAGGATTTTAAAATGCATTAGTTTTAGCACTAAAAGATTATAAGCAACTTGGATATAACACAAATAATATGTCTATGCCATATTTTCACATATTATATAATAGATGCCTTGTGTATATAATATAGCAGAAAGGATATATTTTGGTGATTATAATTGAAACTTAGTTTAGATAACGGAATGTCAAAACCAAGAATCCTAATTGCCAGACTCTAAGATCTAAGATCCTACAATGCAGAGACCTTATGTTTCTTGACTCCACAGAACTTAGCATAATGCCTGGTATGATATATTTAATATGTATAAATAGATTAATAAATGAAAGATAATACTGTACATATTGAAATTTTTGACTCCTCAATTTTATATGTTCATTTGTGTTTAGTTATGCATAGTCTCTTATTTAAAATATTTCAAAAATGTCTCCCCTCTTCTGTATAGCTCCATTGTCTTGGTTTTCTCTCAAGGAAGAATAATGAATTAATTGTACCAATACTTATTAAATAGTCATACTTTGTCCTTAATTGTTCTTTTGTTCAATCAATATTATTCAATAGTATTCCATTCAACATGCTATAAAACGAGGCATCGTGACTCGGAGATCATTAAGACAGAGAACTCCTTTTTCTTTTCCATAATCTTACCATTTACTATGTTTGTTGACAATTTTATACTTAAAACATTAATCCATAGAATTATTTTGCACAGATGTGATATAAAAGGTGTTATCCACCTTGAAACAGAAGAGGGGCATTTTTCCGTTTGGAAAGTGGATGATATGTAAATGTGCACTGGAGAATGAAAGATCCTTGAATGGCCACCGAAGAGTCTGTCATTTACTTGATAAGTTGCCCTGGCCGGTTTGGCTCAGCGGTTAGAGCGTCGGCCTGCGGTCCAGAGAGACCCAGGTTCGGTTCCCGTAAGGGCATGTACTTCAGTTGCAGTTTGTCCCCGGCTCTGGTTGGTCATGTGGGTGGCAGCCACTCGATGTGTTCCTTTCACCTCAATGTTTCTCTCTCTCTCTCTCTCTCCCTCTCTCTCCCTCCCACTCTATCTGTACAAAAAAAATGGAAAAATGTCCTCGGGTGAGGATAAAAAAAAAAGAAAAATGAAGGTTGATGTACATTTACTTGATAGATCGAAATAGAGGAAGCTTGGTAAAGGGAACCGGATAAGAATTCTCTGCCGTAGTAGGTCAGACACACTGATGAGTAATAAGTGCCTGAACTAGCGTCGTGAGGTAGGTTAGTGAAAGAAAGTGACCCGATGAAACAGAAAGTGAGCAACACGTGTGGGACTATTCGATTCCCTAGGTAAGAAAGAATTAAATATCACATTCGGTTTTTGAAACAGAAGTTTCATTTTAGACTATTGCTTTTCATTCAGATGGAAATTATCTTTAGAAATAGGTACTACATCTTTTTCCTGTTGCTGCTGTAACATATATTCACAAATGTAGCATTTCAAGATAATACAAATGTATCTCATAGTTCTGGAAATCAGAAGTCCAAAGTGAGTCTCAGTGAGCTATCAGGCGAAGTGTTAGCAAGACTCATTAATTTGATTTGAGAGTTTATGTGTAAATAAAATCTCCAAACAAAGTACTGAAGAAAAGAGAATAGGGGAAGGGGCATTGCAATACCTACAGTTAGTAGGGGGAAAAACAGGATTTGGAGTAATGGAAACATCCAAGTGGAGTTGAAGCCTGAACTGTTCAAGTGACTTTTGTGAAATGATTTGATCGACTCTGCCAGTCACTGAAAGATGAAAGGGAGAGAGCTGACAAAATCTTACTGACTTTAGCCTGTTTTAAAGTGCAGTTGTAGGGAAGGGATGGGAGTCAGATATAATATCATGTTATAAAGTTGAGACCGTGGGTTTTGACCTGGTCTTGAATTATAATAAATGACAACTCTTTTCGTTTTTGCTACGTAATCAGCAATAATCTCTCTGAATCTCACACTTAAAATGAAAATAATGATACCTATCTTACAGGATTGTTGTGGGAATAAAAGGCGATAATGATTATGACAGTGTTCAGTACATTGTCATTCAATAGAGGTTTGCCACTGGAAAGGCTGGTATGGATTTTTAAAAGATTCACTCTTTGTCTTTGACGTGAGAAAGTTAAAAATGGCAGGTTCAGAGACAGTAACATTTTAGCAAACAGAATATTAACAGAGGAAATGACACAGGAGGGTACATCATCAAAATAAGCTCAGCAGAAAATCTTGTCTGGGTTTATGATAGATATTGCTGAGTCTACCCATTCTGTAGAGGAAGGTTAGGAAGCTGAGTGTAGCCAACATTACTTGTGGGAGAAGGTAGTAATCACAAGCACTAGTAAACCACTCTCCTGCTTCTAGAGGAAAGAAATTTATGGACTGTTAACTTTTGTGATTTAAAGATTTTTTTCTTTATTAATTTTAAAGAGAAGGAGGGAGAGGAAGAGAGAGATGGAAACATCAATGAGAGAGAACATCGACTGACCACCTCCTGTATGCCCCCCACTGGGGATTGGGTCCACAACCTGGGCATGCGCCCTGACCAGGAATTGAACTGGTGACCTCTTGGTGCGTGGGTCAATGCTCAACCACTGAGCTACACCAGCTGGGCTATGACTTTTAATTGAAGAAAATAAAAACCCTAGAAAAAATAGTTTAATGTCCTGCAACTGACTATAAATTTTAAGATTTATGAAAACTAGGATTAAAGGAGCACTAAGTGTGAGAATTCTTGTGGATCACCTACAGACTTGACAGTACAGACTGGAACGAAGGAAGCATGTACATTATAGGAGTGTCTCATTTATTAAAGATCTGCTCTGCATTTAACACTCTGCTACTTTTAGGAATATATTATTATTATTATTTATCCTCACCCGAGGACATTTTTACATTTATCATCAGATAGGGGAGGAGGGAGAGAGGGGGAAGAGAAAGAGAGAAACATTGATGTGAGAGGGACACATCAAGTGGTTGCCACCCACTCGACCCCAACTGGGGTGGGGACAAACAACAACTGAGGTACGTGACCTTAGCAGGAACCAAACATGGGACTTTCTGGTCCGCAGGCTAGCGCTCTAACTGCTGAACCCAAGCAGCCAAGGCAGGAACATATTATTTAATTCTCAAAACAAATCTTTGAATTGCACTTTATTACTGCCACTAATTGTGCATATATTAAGACCAGCTAAGAAGTATGTACATCCAAAGTTACAAGATAAAATGACAAAGCCAAAATTTGTGTGTTTTGCTCAAATTCTGTGTTTCCACTCATATTCTCAATCTAGTGCTGAAGACATGTAGGGAATTGAAAGTGTAAACAAAATAGAAATTTCTTTTATCTAGGGCAGGGGAACACTGTAAGCAAACATAGAAAGACTAGAAGTGAAAATATGAGTTTTCATTACTTAAACTCAGATGTTATTTAGGTTATACAAGAAGATATTTTGGTCCTGGCTGGTTTGGCTCAGTGGTTGGAGAGTTGGCCTGTAGACTGAAGGATCTTGAGTTCGATTCCGGTCAAGGACACATATCTGGGTTGTAGGTTTGGTTCCAGGCTCTGGTCAAGGTCATGATGGAGGCAACCAATCAATGTGTCTCTTTCATATTGATGTTTTTCTCTTTCTCCTTCTCTCTCTTCTACTCTTTCTAAAAATCAATGAAAAAATATTCTAGAGTGAGGATTAACAACAACAAAAATATTCCCCCTTTCTATAATGATGATTTTAAATTGTTTGAATGTTAGGTACCTAACAACTCCAGCATTAAAATCCTACATTATTTTGGTTTGGCTAACATTTCAAAATGAATAATATTTAATTCTTAAATAATTTATCTATATCTGTGAAAGATACTACTAGAAAACAATGACAGACATAGCACTAAACTATTAACATTTACCCTCCAGGATTCTACTGAAAAGTCTATATTGGGAAAACTGCCAGTAGGATGTTTCAAGCTACAGAAAGACATACACGTTATTCTCAATATCTCTATTAAGTTACATCTTATATTTAACGCTAAATCAGTTTTACATGATTGTGTTCTATAATCTTATACTTTCATTCCACCAGAACTATAGAGTTAATTAGTAGGTCATTGTAACATAGTTACTTCTAAAATAGTCCATACTGTTTAATGTTCCCAATAGGCCAGGTCAAGCCATGGGGTCTTCCCAGGGGAATCGAATGCCTTACCTCACCGGCAGCTATCACCGCCCCGTCCTCTCAATCATAGCAGCTGTCGTTCTTGCTGTTACGTGACCTTGTCATCCTGTGTAAAACGGACTCTATCACTGATAAACTTTTGATCCAAAGGTTGACATCAGTGGGTTTTCATGGAAGTGGAGGTAAGGAGAGCCTATGTCCTAAGGTAGCTGAGCATTAGAGTAGTAGTATGTCATGGATCCAAATGTTTCAATGTTGGGGCCCATTTTACAGCTTATGAAAATCCTGTAAGGTTGCCCTGGCCAGTTTGGCTCAGCAGTTAGAGCGTTGGTCTGTGGTCTGGAGAGACCCGGACTAGGGCTGGGTTCAGTACCCATTAAGGGAACATACCTCGGGTGAGGTTCGTCCAGGCCCTGGTTGGGTTGTGTGGGTGGCAGCCCTCGATGTGTCCCTTTCACATTGATGTTTCTCTCTCTCTCTCTCTCTCTCTCTCTCTCTCTCTCTCTCTCCCTCTCTCTCCCTCTCACTCTATCTGAACAAAAAATGGAAAAATGTCCTCAGGTGAGGATAAAAAACAACAACAACAAAAACCCTGCAAGGTTGTCATCCAAATGAGCCTCCAGTGACCTACCCATCTGGCCAGTCCAAGCATATGTTAAAGAGCACTGATCTCTTTACAAGCAAGTTTATCTGGAGTAGAGAAGCAATACCTGTATTTATATTAAAATATCAGAAAAAGCTTGGTTTCGCTAAGCCTTTAAACATTCACTGTGATTGTAAGTGATGCTTTTAAAGCATCTCCTTGTCTTTTAGATGAGTGAGAAAAACTGGTTTACAGAGGGAAAAATCAAAATAAAATAGACAAACCAAAAAAAATCCCTGTTCTTGTTCCTATTGCTACTGAATCTCAATAATGATTCAGGCTCTGATCTCTGCTATCAAAGGATAACTTACCTGTGAAAACTGTAGATAGGCATAGCATAGTAGACATTCAAAATTCCAAATGCTAGGTTTTATTATATTCCACTTCACATCTCCCCACACAAATATATATATATACATATATATGTGTGTGTGTGTGTGTGTGTGTGTATATTTGGAGTTCTAACCTCCAGTACCTCAGAATATCATCTCATTTGATAGAGTGTCATCACTGAGGCAATTAAGTTAAAATGAGGTCATTAAAGGTCAATATAACATGACTAGTGTCTTTATAAAAAAGGGGAAACTTGCCCTGGCCGGTTTGGCTCAGCAGTTAGAGCGTCGGCCTGCGGTCCAGAGAGACCCGGGTTCGGTTCCCACTAAGGGCACGTACCTCGGTTGCAGTTTGTCCCCAGCCCTGAATGGGTCGTGCGGGTGGCAACCACTCGATGTGTCCCTTTCACATCGATGTTTCTCTCTCTCTCTCTTTCTCCCACTCTATCTGAACCAAAAATGGAAAAATGTCCTTGGGTGAGGATAAAAAAAATAAAATAAAAACGGGAAACTTGATTACAGATACACATACAGGGGGAGATGCCGGGAGAATCCCAACTCCAGCTGAAGCTGCCAGGAGCTGGGAGATGTCCTCAGGGTAGCCTCAGCCATGGTCCTCAGAAGGTAAATACCCTGTCCACATCTTGATTTTGGAATTTCAAGGTCCAGAACTGTGAGAAAATATATTTCTGTTGTTTAAAGCCATCTAGTTTGTGGTCCTTGGTTACAGCAGCCCTAGGAAATTAATCCAGTAGGATTTGTGTTTTAAGCACAGGCACCTGTTGGGCTTCCTGCCTCCAGCATGGCCTCCTAAGAGGGGCCTTGGGGCTGGAACATTTCTTTATTAGGAGATCAAGACCCCTCACAGCTTGTGCAGGCTTGTTGCCTTGTGAGGGAAGATCTATCCTCACTCTGGGCTTTGCGTACACTCTTTTTATTTGTCTGCTTCAGCACGTGCATAGCAATGATCTGCCCCCAGCTTTCTGTATTTCAGATTTGATGGGGGAGGCCTCAGGATGCTTCCACTGCAGCTCCAGGCATGGTGTATGCAGTTACATGACCCCACTTGGCTGCAGAGTGGATCTGCTGGCCAGGGGGACCGAGGCATTACAAGCGGCTGGATCTTGTACACTATTTTTCTCCTCTTGCTGTAAGTAAATGCTATACCACTTGGGCCATTTTATCGGCAATTGTATCCTTTGGGCAATTTATTTGTATATGTCCTAAGCTACACCCCTAGTGGAATGAGCGGTGAAAAAATCAAGGTGTAAGAAAGCATTTCTCTCACAGAGCTGTGGGGTATACAGAGATCAAGTAACCTTGTAGACAGAAGCAAGAAGGAAACTAGGTCCATGACAGAGAGAATCTAAAAAGGCAATCAAGCCTTGGCTGGTTTGGTGCAGCAGTTGGAGCATCGGCCTGCGGTCCGGAGAGACCCGGTTTGGTTCCCGCTAAGGGCACGTACCTCGGTCGCAGTTTGTCCCCGGCCCTGGTTGGTTGTGCGGGTGGCAGCCACTCGATGTGTCCCTTCACATCGATGTTTCTCTCTCTCTCTTCCTCTCTCTCCCTCCCTCTCTATCTGAACAAAAAATGGAAAAATGTCCTCGGTGAGGATAAAAAAATAAATAAAAAGGCAATCATTACCCAGGACTCAACAAGAGATGGAAAGAATTGGATTTGGGAAAAACAATTAGAGAAACAAATAGGAAGCATGAGGTTGAGATCAATGGCTCCCATACCTGGCCTCCCAACCTGGAGCACTTTCCAAAGCAGCCAATGCTTAGGCCCCTCCCAGAGATCGTGAAATAAGATTATCTGCAGGTGGCTGATGTGGCACATTGAAAAATTCCCCAGGTGATTCTAATGTGCCGCCATGGTAGAGAATCACTGAGCTAGAGCAAGTACAGAATTTTCATGGGCAATAATTTAGAAAAAAAAAAGTGATACTATTACATGCCTTGTGATTTCTTGGCTAAAGTGCCAGCAGTAAAGACCTGAGACAACTGGACATGTTTAAAAGGACTAGGCAAGGCACCGTCCTCAACTTTAATACTCATGTTAATAAATCCACAGATTTCTTCCTCGCTAAGTTAATGGACCTCTATTATTTATGTGTAAAAATTGCTCTGCTTAATGAATCAAACAGAACATAATTTCTTGTGTAACCTTGAATTTAATTAATTTTAATTTTTACCATAAGTCCCCTGTCCTCTAATATCACTATTCTTATTCACAGAAATATATTTAAAAATAAGAAGAGCCTTTAAGAAAAATGCAATCTGCCCAGCCAGTGTGGCTCAGTGCATTGATCCTGGTCCCATGTACTGAGAGGTTCTGGTTCACTTCCTGGTCAGGGCACATGCCCCAGTTTCAGGCTCGATCCCCAGTGGGGGGTGTGCAGGAGGCAGTCAATCGATGGTTCTATCTCACATAAATGTTTCTATCTCTATCTTCCTCTCTCTCTAAAAAACCAATAAAAGCATATTTTAAGAAAAAGAAAAATACAATTAAATTCCATGTAGCTACAATTATTTTTAAGAAATAAAAATGTTACTAACCCTGGTGAAGATTCACCTATGCTATGTCTCAATTTGTTTTACTAAAACCTAAATATAAAATCACTAGCCTAAAATTAGTGTTTATCATTCCCAACTGTTTATAATTTGCCTTCTCCACTCAATATATTTTGAAATCCATTGCTCTTAGTATACACAACTACAACATATTCATTGTTAAATATTCCATTGTGTAGTTATGTTATGATAATTATTCATTCTCCCATTTATGTTGTTTCCAGGTTTTTTGTTTTTTGTTTTTAATAGGTTTTTAAATATAATACACACATCATAAGTTTCACCTTTTAAAAAGTATATGACTTAGTATTTCTTAGTTTATTCACAGAGTTTTAAAATCATCATAACTTGCCTGGCCGGTGTAGCTCAGTGGTTGAACGTTGACCCATGCACCAAGAGGTCACCAGTTTGATTCCCAGTCAGAGCACATGCCCAGGTTGCGGGCCTGATCTCCAGTGGGGGGCATACAGAAGGTGGCCAATCGATGTTCTCTCTCATCAATGTTTCTATCTCTCTCTCCCTCTCCTTTTCTCTCTCTAAAAATAACTAAAGAGCCCTGACTGGTTTGGCTCAGCTGTTAGAACTTCAGCCTGCAGACCAGAGAGTCCTGGGTTCGGTTCCTGCTAAGGGCACATACCTCAGTTGCAATTTGTCCCTGGCCCCCGTTGGGGTTAAGTGGGTGGTGACCAGTCAATGTGCTCTCTCACATCAATGTTTCTTTCTCTCTCCTCCCCCCTCTATCCCTCCCACTCTATCTGAAGATAAATGCAAAAAATGTCCTCAAGTGAGGATAAAAAATAATAATAATAAAAAAATAAGGAAAGAAAAAATTTAAACAAATAAATAGAATCATCATGACTGAAATATTAGAGCATTTCTATCACTCAAAAGAAATCCCACATTCATTAATGGTAACCTCTATTGCTTTCATTCCGAATGTGCCTTGCAACCACTAATTTAGGTTCTGTTCCTGTGAATTTGCCTACTCTGAACATTTCATATAAACAAAATCATACAAAAGTGGTCTTTAATGACTGGCTTCTTTCAATGAGCATCACATTTTCATAGTCCATCCATGTTTTAGCATGTATCAGCAATTTATTCTTTGTTATTGCCAAATAATATTCTGTTGTATTGCTATTTAACATTCATCACTTGATATATACTTGGTTTGTTTCTACTTCCTGACTCTAATGGACAGTGCTGGATAAATAGTCATGAACATATTTTTGTGGCACATATGCTGTCAATTTTTTTTTGGTATAAACCTAGGATTGAAATTTTGCTGAATGATTTGGTAACTCTTTTGTTTAAGATTGTGGGAAACTGCAAAATTGTTTTCAAAAGCAGCTTTACCATGGTAAACATCATCTGCAATATAAGACTATTCCAATTTTGCAACACCCTCAACACATTTATTATTTTTGTCTTAAGCCTTCCAAGTGGGTCTGAAGTGTTTTGTTTGTTTTGATTTTCATTTCCATAATGATTACTGATGTTGAGTAATCTTTCCCGTATTCTTGACCATTTGTGTGCCTTCTTTAAAGAAATGTATATTCAAATATATTGCTCACTTTTTAATGGGTTATTTATCATTTTAATCAATAGATGCTACACAGTGAGAGATACTATATATGTTCTGCAAAGACTCATATTTGTAACATATAAACAGTTCTTATGAACCAGTAAAAAGATGCTTCAGTAGAGAAAAGCCACCTACTAAAACAGACAATTCATGTAAGTGAACATCCCAATGGCTAATAAATTTAATAAAAATAATCACAAACATTACTCATTAGAGAAATGAAAAGTAAAGTCATAATGAGATGCTAATACATAGTGAGATACAAAGTACATCCACCAGAATGGCTACCATAAAAAGGTAGAAGATAGCTAATGTTATCTATGCCATGATGAAATCTGAACCCTCATGTGCTGATATTACAACCACTTTGGAAAATGATTTGGCTTATTTCTGAAACTGAATGTATTTCATGACCTAAATAGTCTCCTCCAAGTAAATATATACCCGATAGAAATGGGTTTTCCTCTCAAAAATATAAGTATTCATAGTAGGACTATCATGAATATTTAAGAACTGTAAACAATTCAAAAATGTTCAACAACAGTACAAACAACTGTAGTACATATGACCATGAAATGCTATTTAAAAATTAAAATAAATGAACTACAACTTCAAATATAATATTGACAAATCTCACAAATAGAAGGCTGAACAGAAAAAGCCAACATAAAAAACAATTCAACATAATTATATATAGTTTGACAGGGTTTCAAAAGTCACATTAGTAATTACCTTTTGCTCTGGATATTGAAAATATGTCTGTGCTTACTTTATAAAATATCCATTGAGCTGGATACTTATTATTTGTGTTCTTATTGTATGCATGTGTGCATATATAAGTATACTATTTTTCTTTGCAAATATTTGACACTCTTTCCTTTTCAAGTGACTTCTCTCCTACCTTATAATAAAAACTTCCTAAAGACATGATCCTTTTTCCCTTTACTCTTCAGTAGGGAAACTAGAGCCATGAACAGTTGCTAATAAACAAAGTTGGTAAACAAGGCATAACGCAATGTAGCACTGGCCTCAAGGTGGTAGCCTTTTTCTTTAAAAAGAAAAAAAAATAGGAGAGAAAAGAAAACTCTAGTAAAGTATGATCAAATCAGTGAGGAATAAAAATGAAAACTGGATCAAAAATAAGTGTCTTCATCCCAAAGTCCAGAATGGATGCACACAAAAATTGTATTGAAAACAAAACCATAAATTCAGGCCTCAGTGAAAACATACAAATCCCGACCTCATTATTCTGGAGCTCCATGTGAATAGTTGGTGTGGGAGAAATTCTCATCATGGGTTCACTCAAGATTCATGGGCATGTTTCATACAATGCACCTGTTATTACATGTTTACTAACTAAAGAGTCCTAATAAAATCAGGAATAAACAAAGCAGAGGTCCGTCAAAAATTTTTATTGGGGATACCTGTGGCTCCAAGCACCAAGATGGCCTCTGTGTCTGTTAGAGAGCTAGTATGCTATGTATAGAGTTTTTGCTAAGCATATGTTTACGGAGATTATATATTTAGTGATTGGCTATCACAAAGCAGGAGGATATAATTGCTAAAGCGGCTCTCTCAACAATGGTCTGTATTTTATCATGCACTTATGCATTGGAGACACATCCCAATCATCTTTTATTGCTAAACTGCTCTATCTGATTTGATTTTGGATAAAATGTGCTTTGCAGTCTCAGTGATGCACTTACAGGTTTGAAGCAGATCTATTAGTTACATTTCTTAAAACTGCACCAAAACCTCGAAACAGTGTTATTTCAAGCGACAGCTTTTTTTATACACAAATGTGTATAGGTTCATTACATGGTTTCACCTATCTCTTCATTTTGCTCTTTGTTTTGATAAAGAAGCCATGTGTTATCATCACCAGAATGGCCATGGAGGTATCACATATTACAGATAATGAGGTAATTATGATATTCATTTAGGGCTCTGAAAGGGGAAACAACAATATATTTACAACACACCAGATGGCAAATGGATCACATGTTTATTTTATATTTGTATGCTAAAATCTTCTGTGTACTGTGCATTCCACTCATCAAGTTGGTTTTAGAAAGACACACACACACAGTACACTTGTTTTTAAAGGTGCCTCTGCAATTTCTGAAAAAGTATGTCATCATATCTGTAGAATCAGATATAGTCTGAGCAAATTTATTTAAGTTGCCTTATTTGGTAATAATTTAATAGGTTTTAGTAAAGCCTCTTTCATATGTATCTATTTTCTTATTTAACCTCAAATTATGGGTATTGTTCCTTTAATAATATGGATTAGGAGTAAGTATATTTGTAAGGTCAGTCTGTGCTCAGTAAGAGGTTTAATTCTGATTTCACCAGAGACCTTTCAGTCTGTCTCTTATGCTATCTTCTTAGGTTAAGTAAGATTTAAAAAATAGTCTTTCAACAAATGGTTTTGACAATTGGATATTCACATAAAAAAGAATAAAGTAGGGCCCCTAGTTCACACAATATAATAAAATTAACCCTTAAATGATAACAAAGCTAAATGTAAGTGCTAAAACTATAAAACTCTTTCAAGAAAGTGAAAAGATAAGTCACAGAATGGGAGAAAAGATTTTCAAATAAAGTATCTAACAACAGCATTGTATACAGAATATATAAAGAAATTTTATAACTCAAAAATAACATGACAATGAACTCACTTAAAAATAATCAAGCCCTGGCCGTTTTTGCGCAGTGGTTAGAGCGTTGGCCTGCAGTCCAGAGAGACCGAGGTTCAGTGCCCGCTAAGGGCATGTACCTAGGTTGCAGTTTGTCCCCGGCCCTGGTTGGGTCGTGTGGGAGGCAGCCACTCGATTTGTCCCTTTCACATCGATGTTTCTCTCTCTTTCTCTCTCTCCCTCCCACTCTATCTGAGAAAAAAAAAAGGAAAAACGTCCTTGAATGAGGATATAATAATAATAATAATAATCAAAAGATTTGTATAGACATTTCTTCAAAGAATATATACAAATGCCCAAAAGGTATAAGAAAAGATTCATATCATTAATCATTAGTTAAATGTAAGTTAAAAACATAAGTTTCCCTAGCACACCCACCAGGATGACTAACAATCATTGAAAAGACAGAGAATATAATGATGATTAGTGAAAGTGAAGAGAAATTGAGATCTTATATATTGTAAAATGGTGCAGCCACTTTGGAAAAAAGTTTAGAAGTTCTTCCTAATGTTTTTAGGTTTTTTTAAGCTTTTTCCTTTATTGACTTTAGTGAGAGAAGAAGGGAGGAGAGAGAGATAGAAAAATCCATGACAGAGAACATCGATTGGCTGCCTCCTGCACGCCCCCTGCTGGGAATCAGGCCCACAACCTGGGCATGTGCCCTGACCTGGAATCCAACTGGGGACATCTTGGTTCATGGGTCAATGTACAACCACTAAGCTCAAGGGCTGGGCAGTTCTTTCTAAAGTTAAATGTAGAGATGACATATGAGCCAGGAATTCTACCCCTAGGTAGAACCCAGACAACTGAACAGCTATATTCACGCATAAACTTGTACATGAATATCATAGCAACATTATTCAAAATGCCTGAAAATTAGTCATTTTGGTATAGGCTTGGAAATAAAAAAATAAAGTACTTATACATGCTACAACATAGACCAAGCTGAAAAAATTACACTAAATTAAAGAACATCGCAACATAACACATCACTCAATCTATATCAAGTGCTCAAACGGGAAAATTCATAGAGACAGAAAGCAGGCCAGTGCTGCCAAGGGCTGGAGTAATGGGGAACAGATTGACAGCTAGTAGATATGGGGTTTCTTTTTGGGGTTGATACAAATATTCTGAGATTAGATAGTGGAGATGGTTCCACAACTCAATATACTAAAAGACACTGATGTGTACACTATAAAAGGAAGATTTAAAAACACAACCAAGAAACTTCATATATAGCCATTGAATGAGCGTGCTAGGCTATATTACATTTTAAAAACTTAGAGAAGAGTGTATATAATATGCAACAGTTTATCTACAAGAGAGATAAACATATGACTGCATGTACATATTTGCTTATTTATTAATAGAGAAATAAATAAATAAAATAATTTTAAAATAATGGTCACTTACAGGAGGAGGAAAGAACCAAGCTTGGGGGGTGGATAGAAATGGAAACTAACACTCCCTAAAAAAACTTGCTTTGTAGCTTTGACTCAGACCTTTGTAAATGTTTTACATATTCATGTAACAAAATTACAGCAAAAGGTAGTCCCCAACTGTTGAAAATGTAAGTTAATACTAAATATTAATATTAAATCAGCGAACCTGTGTATTAACTTAGTGGCATAAGCATAGAAAAAAACTACTTTGTGTATAAGAGTTTAAGATCCAATAACTTCATCACACATCCGTAGTGGGATAGGCCCTAAGGATAAAAATAATGAAATGAAAATTCTTCAACTCTTTTCAGTAATTCTTTTGGTGGTAGTAGTGTTTGTATTTTTACACTAACACTGTTATGTGTATTGCGGGATAAAGTGAATGAGTCATTGTACTGGGGTCGTTGAAAACTGAAATTTTTGGTGTAGAAGGTAGAAAATACAGACAAATGATCATTGAGGTTAAATAAACTGTCTGTAGCCCTGAGTGGGACTACTAAAGGGAGCAATTCATGGTACATTTTATCTTAAAACATAGTTCCAAGCCTATTCACCTACAGGACATTTGAAGAAGCGTCCACTGTCAAACTATTTTGAGTCTGTCTCAAACTTCGTCCAAGCTGAGTGATTTGGGTAATGGTTTCTGTGAAACCACATCGCAGTGGACACAACAGAAGCATCTTGGTGCCTGCTTGCCCTCCGCGCGTGCCTCCCTTCACAGGCATCGCTGAGAATTTCCTCAACACTGTCCACCGTCGACCCGCCTGAGAAACCAGACTCCCCAGCTGTGCCCACGACCAGAGCACGTCCTGGCTGGTGTGAGCGAAGGCCTCGTGGCCGGAGAAAGACCTCCGTTCCATCGGCCTGCGGGTGGTTCCTCCCTGTGTGTCGCTCACACTCCGACCACACTCACACACGCTTCGCTTCTGACACGTCCGGTCACCAAATGTGTGGGTTTTCCCCACCCCAAGCAATTCTCTGAAACGCAAGCTGGCTGTCCTACAATTTAACTCAATGCTGACTTCTGTCTACCCTGAGAGAGTGGACGTTTCCAGGGGTCAAGAGTTCAGTCCTACAAGGGCCTCCACCCGACCCCACAGTAGATGCCAGGCACCAGTCCAGGTTGTCACCTGTGCTTCTGAGCCCCCGGCTGCAGATCGGGGGATTCCACCGCCCCCTTATTGGGCTCTATTCATTTGATAAAGTGGCTCACAGAACACAGGGAACACATTTACGACATTATTTTACAAGTATATCATAAAGGGTAGCAAAGAACATTCAGATGGAAGAGATGCACAGGACCGAGTACTTGGAAAGGGGCTTGATTTTTTTAGAGAAAAAGGAAAGGAGAGAAAGAGAGAAACATTGATGTGAGAAAGAAACATCCATCGGCTGCTTCCTGCACGCCCCCTACTGGGGACCCAGCGCAACCTGGGCATGTGCCCTGATGGAGAACCCAGGGCCTCTCAGTCCATCCAGTGACGCTCAGTCCACTGAGCCACACTGGCCCGGCAGGCTTCGCTATTTCTTACATCGACAATACCCAGACAAGAAAATATAAATGCATCTATAACCACAGTATTTATCTTATTTATTGCTGAAGGGATTTACTACATGCAGTGGAAGTAGAGGAGTTTTTCTTATTCCTAGATTTATAAGATTGTTTATACTTGATAAAACATTGGTTACATGGTGCTTTCTATTTGCCACAGATGATAATAAGTATATACTCAAACTCATTAGTCAGTCATTGGCTTCCCTTATTTACTGCTAGGAGAACACAATGGAATCTTGTGTTCTATCTTACCTTTGATTCTTTGAAAATATTTAGTGAGATTTGATCTGTAAATAATCAATTTATAGTTATTCACAATAGGCTTGAATTTGTTACTCTTTCACCTACAAAAGTGAAGGGACCAGAATTTTGTCACCCCAAACATGTACCTTTTGTTATATTGTTTTTAAGCTGGTTATTAATAAACAAAAGACTCTGAAAATACCAATGGCCCCACCCTCTTTTCTGCCTTCTCAGATGGACCAGCCTGCTCCAGGGATGACATCTTAAAATATTCACCTTAGCCTAATTAGAATTAAATATGACAGACAGAAATATTCCTGGCAGGGACCTGGTAGCTAGATCCCCACCCTCCACCACCTGGCCCTTTTCCCATCCCATTGTTTCTGGGTTGCCTAGCAAGAACTCACCTGCCACACATGCATGCCCCTCTTCCTTGGCTATGTGACGTTGTCTTTTTCCTTTGAAATTTTCTGCCCCCTTTCTCCTTTGTCCATAATGACATATAAACCTCAACTACTCAACATGTGTTGGGGTCTCATATCTTATGACACCCACTGGCATGTACATCTGTAATAAACTTGGGATGTTGCATAACAGTCTCTCCTGTTAATATGTCTCTGCTAATTTATTAGCCCAGCTAGAAGAACTGAAAAGGTCACGGAAAAGTATTTTTTTAGCCCCAACAAAAGCAATGAGATTTATGTTTTACATAAAATCATTCTTTTAAAAATTTTTTTTTCTTTATTGATTTTAGAGAGAGAGGAAGGGAGAGAGAGAGAACAATAGAAACGTCAATGAGAGAGAACATTGATTGGCTGCCTCCTGGATGCCCCCCACTGGGGATGGGCCCACAACCTGGGCATGTGCCCTGACCGGGAATCAAACCAGCAACCTCTTGGTGCATGAGTAAATGTTCAACCACTGAGCCACACCAGCAGGGTGACATAAAAACATTCTTAAAAAAAAAAAAAAAGTTCTTAAAGTGAGGGGAGAACAGTAAATGTCAGAGGGGAGTCAGTAAATGTCAAAAAAATTCAGTGTTATTTAAACTTTAATCTAAAATGCACTTATTTGTTTTTAATTTGACATAATATAAACTTTAGTTTTAAAGAGCATAATACTAAAGAAGAAAACACTATGTACTTTGCAACATTATGGCAACAATGAAACTTGCCAATGTATATAGAATTATTTTTATGCAGAAAAACAAATATTAAGGAATTGATCAAGCATGCAATTTATTTACTAAAGACTTTTTTTAAGTTAGTAGAATGTATTTATTCACAAGCATTTCTCAGATCTTGAAACTGAGGGTCCCATGATTTTGCTTTGCTTTGTGACTCTAGCCTTAGAAATCAATTCTTTTTTCCTCTCTCTATTCACACCTCATAGACCTAGTCTTTCCCTCTGACAATTATTCACCTTGAAGCAGCAGAAGACAATTATCCGGACTTGACTAACCTCTTGACCTAAAGTATGTTTCAGCCTCTGAGGTGGAATGACCTCCCCTGGCTACTTTTCCATGAGACCAGACAGAGGGATACAGAAACCAACCCCTAAGCTGTACTCAAGACCTGAAGAAATGATTTATTACCCTTACCTCATCTCAGATCAATCAGCTCCTAACACAACTCTGAACCTGTAACCCACAGACTGTCTTGTGATTTTGCCCTATATAGAATCTGTAACCCACACACCACTGGGAATTGGGTCCTTCAGAGCAGAGCTAGCTTGTTCTCCACTTTGGCCAATCCTATAACAATAAACGATTTCCTTCCTTCACTGCAAAGTCCTGCAATTCTTTCAGCCTGTGCACACAGACAAACAAACTCAGATATTGGGGTTCAATAACAACGCTGAAGAAACACTGAATCTAAGTCTGGTTCATTTCTAGCACATGGTATTTAACTAATTTATAGTTTATTTAGTTAAATTTAACTATGAAAAATCACATCTAAGTGAGACAAAAAGATTATTTAACCATAAATAGTGGGAAATTATGCAAAATCTATGTAAACTATTAAGATATGCTTTATTGAGAAATAATAATTTTGAAAATACTGAATGTATACCTTTTAAAGATTAGTAAGGAAAGTATACTATTGACAGTTTAGAGCAAAGTTTTAAGAAGTTAATTATTTTGTTTTGATCTCAACAATGGAGACTATTGAAATACCTCTTGTGCTCTGATCAGTGTGGCTCAGCAGTTAGAGTACTGACTTGTGGACCAAAGGATCTCTGGTTCGATTCCCATCAAGGGCACATGCGTGGGTTGCAGGTTTTCCCTGTCCCACTGGGGCATGTGGGAGGCAACCAATCAATGTGTCTTTCTCACACTGATGTTTCTCTCCCCCCACCCCTTCCACTCTCTCTAAAAAGCAATGGAAAAATATCCTTGGCCACGGATGAACAAAAAATTAAAATAAAATACCTCTTGCTTTATTACTATAAAAATGGTTGTGTTTTTAATATCTTAATGTGTAAATGTATGAGGAAATGAGCTACAATCTCTCAGTTAACCATGTAATATGGAGAGTCTGACTTCATGAGATCATACCCTTAATCTTATTCTAAGTGAAGTAATTACTTGCAATTTTGTAATTCCTCCCCCTTGTAGCTTTATATCTAAAAATGTAGATTTTACATAATTTAATATCAAATGTGCCATCATTGTTTTCAGTCTTTTTGATGACAGACATGCCCTGTTTCAAGAGTGAGTGATTTTTCTTTTTTTGGGAAGTAACACCTTTACTCTCTGCAGCATTGTATGTTCATAGCTAAGAATATTTCTAAGAAGAAGAATGTGGTAAAGTCAAAAGAGAAGGTGATGAGGAGGATAAGAGAAAGATAATTCTAATTTCATTAGTAGCAATATCAGCTGCTGTTGGTGTTGGAAAGACTATTTGTGATAGGAATTATAGTTCTTGCCTCAAACACACAATTTCACATAATCCTAATGGCAATCCTGTAATATATGTCTTACTATTCCCATTTCATAGAGAGGAAGATAAGGTTTAAAGTATCTTCTGAGTTGCAAGAGACATTAATCAGTTGGTATGGCATTTAATAAATGTTTTGAGATATATCCTCTCCATTCCCAGTGTAACTTTCTTGTAGAACTAGATTATTTGATTGTTTTAGGTGGGTGTTGGAAGAAATCTAAATTAAAAAATTAACATGTATAAAAATCACATGCATGAAAAAGGACAGCAATGACTTAATTACCGAAACCAGATCATTGTGACAGAAACAACCGTCTTTGGCCATATGAACAACATTAAACCAGGGATGTAATCTTTTGGGAAACCTGCTGATCACTGATAAAGACATATGAAATTAATCATAAACAGGTGTGCCAACTTGTTCCACAGTGTTTTCATGAGTACATCAAATTAAAAGGAAATCATTGGAATCATGCAGGTAATCTCAGCTGCCTCCTATGATTGATTAGATAGCATAAATATGTGCTAAAAACATATAGTACTGTCTTCCCCTAAAGAACTCAGCGTTTCTAATAGTATTCACTCCTTTTACAACTTACCCAAAATTATAGCCACTGTCAGGAAGTTGCCATTTTCCACATTACCTATCTTTAAACAGGATTGTATATGAGCCTTTTAACAGACTTGTGGCTCCTTTTAATTTTCCAGCTAAAGCAGGGAAACCAGGTCATCAGGGATGTGCCCAGAAGCATCCTCTCCTTTGTGCATTGTTTCATGTCAAGAGAGCTTCTCCCTGCAATATTTAAAAAGTGTGATGGTAACATTTTGTGACCAATTCATCACAGATAACTATTTGCTGGGGTTTCCCCACAGGATTCTGGCTCTGTCAGCGTATACAAAGCCATAGTCTAAACCCATGTCAGTGATCAGCAGCAGGGCTAGATGCTGGCGATAGGTCTCCAGGGATTTTTTTGCTTTAAAACTTAAATACCTTGGCATTCAAGTAGCAATGACATTAGGAACAGCTCTCCCTTGATTAAAAATGTATATATTCCTCAAGGCTTGTGGTCAAGATTTCAGATCTTTCTCCGAGTTCCCTTAAGAATTGCGAGCCACTGGAGGGCATAGATTCTCTTTCTGGCGATTTCAAAGAAATAAGGCCAGATATGCTGTTTAAAGAGAAACAGTGAAACACATTCTGACCCATTCATATCAGGTCTTTGCATGTTTCACCAGCCAGAAGCTTTTTCTGCCCAGCTTTCTCTTCCCATAACCTTCCCCCAGGTCAACGTACCGTGTACCTATTCAGTGTGGACATTATCGTATGAGGACACTGCAGAATCCTTTGTTTATGTTTCTTCCACATGATTTCTTTTAGATGATCTATGTTGAACTTGGGGTTTGCTCTCATATAATGTAAAAATATTTGAGATCTTTAAGGGAACTCACATATTTTCAGATGAAAAACTGAGGCTAAGAAAAGTTACATAATATCCTCAAGACTCACAGAAAACATATCAGGTAACCCTTCCTAGGGCACTAAGGTGAGGACTCCAACTCTGCTTGCAGTTCCTAGTTTTGGCAGATTGGCCGGTCTGCTCAGACCCTCATTTTCAGGTTGCCAAGTTTACTCTCATCTCACAAAGTTCTCCCACGCACTTGGTTTCTGTGATCAACAAGAAGCGAAGTTGAGCCTGGATATCTCTTAGACCACAGACATGAAGGTTCTAAAAATTCTTACTGCCTGGGGAGGGTGGGAATGCAGCTCAACCAGATTACCTGGAAGTTGTGCCTCTTAACCCTGGATATGATCAGGGGGTTCAGACAAAGAAGAAAGCACAGCAATGTTCTGAAACCAAAGCAGTGTTGGTTCAATGCTCCTTCCGGGCCTGGTCATGTGCTGTGTTCTGAGAGGGCCCTCAGAGGCTGCCTGCCTCTTGGATCGTGTATTGCTTCCAAATCAACTGCATTACAAATGGTTTGGAAAAGGACACTAAAGGAGTTTCCTAAGGGCTGGTGTGAATATACACACGAGTTGGATAATACTATTATTAATAATAATAGACATTTATGAAACCTACTATGTGTCACTGTTCGAAATACTTCTCGTATATTATTGACTTTAATAATTAAAACATATTAGGTGTTGTTCCCATTATCTTTTTACAAAATTTTTTTTTTAATCCTCACCCGAGGACATTTTTCCATTTTTTGCACAGATAGAGTGGGAGGGAGAGAGAGGAAGAGAGAGAGAGAGAGGGAAACATCGATGTGAAAGGGACACATTGAGTGGCTGCCACCCACACGACCAACCAGGGCCGGGGACAAACTGCAACCGAGGTACATGCCCTTAGTGGGAACCGAACCCGGGTCTCTCCGGACCACAGGCGGATGCTCTAACTGCTGAGCCAAACCGTCCAGGGCCCCATTATCTTTTTTAATACTCAAAACAACCCAAAGAATTTTCTCCACTTTAAGATGAGAGAAGCAGATTTTAAGGACACACGGTTACAGTTGGCCCTCTTTTTTCGTGATTAATCAGTTCCAGGCTCTACCACAATAAGTGAATTTCCGTGAAGTAGGATTCTTTACTTATATATAATATGTAACAAGTTGTTTTTCGGTCTGACCTCAGGCTCTTGACCATCATCATTTGCCCTCATTCACAAAATGTATTGAACAAATATTTGTTAAGCATACGTTCTGTTAATGAAGTGATGATAGATCTGTGGTGAGGGCTTCAGGGTTGTCTTGATATAGGTGAATCATTCTTCTAAAAGTTCATGGGTTGAGTCAAATACAATTTACTTATCCTGACAGACTTAGAAGGAATGAACAGGTATTGGCAGGGGATATGACATCCCGATACCTACTCAATGAATGGATTGGATTACGCTGAGAGAAATGCGTACTTCAATACATGTAGAATAATCTGATTTAACCTACTGTATAACAAATTCACAGTCAAAAATGATATTTTATCACTGAACTTTGGTGGGTCTCTTATCGAAGTTAGATTCAAATGAACAGCAAATCTTAGAATCTGAAAAATAAATGGTACCTTTTCTCATAAGGAACTTTCACAGAGTCAAATAAATTTCCTATGACTGTAAATAATTTAGAGCAGAGTGGATCACCAAAATACTTTGTGGATTTGAAGGGATATATATTTGTATAATAAAATTTTATGTCAAATGTTTAGCATGATTTTCACCCATCAATGCATACACAACTTAATATTTTTATTCAGAATACCAAATGCACCTTCTTTATTCATTTTTTTATCAAATATTTGACAAGAATATAATAAATACTTGAAAATATGAAAAAATAATAAATATATTAATACTGAGCGTGTATATACATTTAACAATCACATATATATGTATGCATTTATTAACAATTTATTTTTTTAATGTTTACATTTTTCCCCTTAAAAATGCATATAAAATCAACCTAACTGAGAAGAAGAAAATGAATAGTACTATGGGCTTTTCGCAATACATTGAGGAGTCAGCTAACATTAACTAAATGACAAAGAATCATACATTTAACTAGCGTTTGGGCATTAATTTTATATATTCACTCATTAACAAATTTTCACTGAGGGCCTTCTCTGATCAGGCTTTTACTAAGGTGAGCCAAACAGAAATAAGTCCCTGTCCACCTGGTATCTAGTCTATACAAAAGTAACACAATACCTATTATCCTTCCTTAATGACATATATGTTTATCTGTGTGTGTGTGTGTGTGTGTGTGTGTGTGTGTGTGTAGGTATTAATTTACCTTGGGTTTGTAGTGGATGTTCTAGCTAAGCCTAAACTGCAATTTAACTTTGGCTGAATAGAGAATTAGTCTCTCTGTCCTTCACAATCGAGCCTATTTGCATGAACTGATATGCATAGAGGTTTTAGTTTTACAACTAAAGCAAAATAGAAGAAGTACAGTTCAAGATGTTTTGAGCTACAATAAAAAATGAGATGAGCCTGGAAAGACAAAATTGGGGAGTTTCTTAAATGACCATATAATAACAAGTAAACCTTGGTGGGGTGCTGGGACTTGATCTGACAGCAATAGTGACCCATCCTGGACTTTTAATGGAGGGCAATCTCCTTCAAATTTGATTTTTTAAGAAAAACTATACTGCAGACTAAGAATACAGTAGAAAAATGGTGTGACTGAGATGTGGGAAGATGGGTTTTAAAAAGTTTATTGAGGCAATGTGGATACAGATTGGGCCCAAATACTTATAAAACCCAGTGAAAGATATTTTGTAATATTCATGAGATGCTAAATTTATTAATGTATCTCTTCTTCTTCTTCTTTTTTTTTTTTTATCCTCACCCGAGGACATTTTTCCATTTTTTGTTCAGGTAGAGTGGAAGGGAGAGAGAGGAACAGAGAGAGAGAGAAACATCGATGTGAAAGGGACACATCGAGTGGCTGCCACCTGCACAACCGACCAGGACCAGGGACAAACTGCAACCGAGGTACGCGCCCTTAGCGGGAACCGAACCCGGGTCTCTCAGGACCGCAGGCCGACGCTCTAACCGCTGAGCCAAACCGGCCAGCACAATGTATCTCTTCTTTTAAGTGTTTTATAACAGCATAGTTACTGTGTTTATTTGTTATTATAGAAAAAAAGGCATTGATTCATATACACATTATATGTTCATGGTTTTGTAAGTTCTATTGTGGCTAGATTCTTTTAAATGTTAGAGCCACTGATTGGTTCAGAATCTGCATATTCATCATGCTGTCATTGCATAGTTACTTTCGAATGATTATTTCAAATGAATATTTAGTTTTGCTGTAATTGCAACTTCTTAGAGTAGATTCACATTTGAGGTATATCTTGTGTAGTGTTATTCTACTACTGATACTGAATCACATCGTTTTACAACCAGAGACAGAACAAAAATAGTTCTATTTGGGGACAGTGCTACTAAAACCTGATATGAAAGGCAAAGATAACTGCATTAAATTACAGAAAAGCTTGTGCATTAGAGTACAGTCCAAACAAAGACATTAAACCACCTAAAGAATCTGATTTTGCTGCCCTGGCTGCTTTGCGGTTAGAGCATCAGCCTGCGGACTAGAGAGTCCTGGGTTCAGTTTTCGCTAAGGGCATGTACCTCGATTGCAGTTCCTCCCTGCCCCGGTTGCGGTCCTGTGGGTGGCAAACACTCGATGTGTCTCTCTCACATTGATGTCCCCAACTCCCTCTGCTCTATCTAAAGATAAATGCGAAAATGTCCTCAGGTGAGGATTTAAAAAATTTTTAAAAGAATTTGCTTCTGCCACAGTCCAGGATCCCTCTGTTTAGGGTGAACTCTATAAAAGTGTTAAATTAATTCCAGGGAAACAGTGGCTATAGCTTTCCATTATATTTGTCATCAAGCCTCCAATAGCCAAAATTCTCAGCTGGACAAATTTACTTTTCAGTTTCTGTGTCTTATTTGCAATTGCCTATGGCAGATTTTGTCCACCAGCCTCATGAAGCATTCAGGGCTATAAAAGTACACAGAAATCCTGCCCTCACCTCTTGGATACATTTCTCAAGCAGAATCTCCAGATACGAAGCTTATTGGCTGTTCACCTGCAATAAAAAATACTTGTTTCCTTTTCCTTTGACCCAGTTATCTCCTGATTGGTAGATATGGGCTAGATGAATGAACTAATCCAAGCTAATGTGGTATCGGGGACAGCAAGAGAGTCTTTATTATACCAAAGTCTGGGAAATGGAGAAAATTATTTTATTCATTGTAGATTGCATCTCATACCAGATATGGCATTAGCTCCCCATAAAATTATATAAATAACTCCTAAGAGAGGAAATTTAGTCTAAAAATATTGTTTGGGCAAAGGTTCTTTTCCAGATTACTTTTATCACACCACATCTTATTCCGTGTTCTTCCCACTCCTGATTGCAGAAATGTCTAAAATACACACAAATGCACAGATATACCTGCTGGGTTAATGCAATCTTGAGCTTTCTGTTTGGGTTCCCATTAATTTTTCTCTCACTTTGTCTTCTTTCCTTATCTGTTCTTTTCTCTCCCACACTCTTTTTCTATTTCTCCATCAGAGAGCTGAAATAATAATAGTTAGTCATCTTCTAATTACTGGTATTTGTTTTCCTATTTTATACATTTTTCAATCATAAATGACTTTCATCATTTTGGTAAACAGGAGAAAGCAGTATAAGTAGTGTAATTGGCATTAATACAACCAAATTTTTGGACGGATAAAAGTGTTTTGAAGTGTATTTGACTTATAGCTGGTACAAGAAAAAAAAGACTGTAGATATTTTGTTTTGTCTTGTTTGAATATATTTTTTTATTTTGTAAAATTTTAATCTCATATTGTTTTAGTTTGCTTATTTTTGCATTTAATATTATTTTGTATTAGTTTCTGGTGTACAGCATATTGTTAGACAATCAAATATTTTATAAAGTGTTTCACCAATATTTTCAGTACCCACCTGGCACCATACATAGTTATCACAATATTTGACTACATTCCCTATGCTATACTTTACATCCCTGTAACTATTTGTAACTATCTATTTGTACCTCTTAATACCTTCAACTTTTTCACTCAGTCCTCCAAACCCCCTCCCCTCTGACAACCACCAGTCTGCTCTCTGCATCTATGAGTATGTTTCAATTTTGTTCATTCATTAATTTCTTCTTTAGAGTCCACAAATAAGTGAAACTATATAGTATTTTTCTTTCTCTGACTGACTTATTTCACTGAGCATAATGCCCTCCAGGTCCATCCATACTGTCTCAAGTGGTTTTATTTCAAAACACTGTCATTCTTGTTTTATGGCCAATTAATATTCCATTGAATATATGTACCATAGCATTTTTATCTACTCACCTATTGATGGACACTTGGGTTGCTTCAATATCTTGGGTTTTGTAAATAATGCTGTGATGAACATAGAGTTGCATATATTCTTTTGAATTAGTGTTTGGGGTTGGAGGTATCACACTACCTAATATCAAACTATACTACGAGGCCATAGTAAACGAAACAGCATGGTACTCACATAAAAACAGACATATAAATCAATGGAACAGAATGGATAGCCCGGGGGGGGGGGGAGGACAGTGTTATTTGGTCAATTTATATATATATATATATATATTTTTTTTTTATCCTCACCCGAGGACATTTTTCCACTTTTTGTTCAGATAGAGTGGGAGGGAGAGAGAGAGAGATAGATAGAGAGAGAGAGAGAGAGAGAGATCGACGTGAAAGGGACACATCAAGTGGCTGCCACCCACATTACCCACCCAGGGCCGGGGACAAACTGCAACCAAGGTACATGCCCTTAGCGGGAACCGAACCTGGGTCTCTCCAGACCACAGGCCAATGCTCTAACTGCTGAGCCAAACCAGCCAGGGCTGGTCAATTAATATTTGATAAAGGAGGCTAGAACATACAATGGGGTAAAAACAGTCTATTCGATAAATAATATTGTGAAAATTGGACAGATACATGAAAAAAAATGAAACTAGACAACCTTCTTATAGCATATACAAGAATGAACTTAAAATGGAATGAACACTTAAATGTAAGACTAAAAACTATACAACTCCTAGAAGAACACATGGCAGTAAAATCTCTATTTCTCTTAGTGGTATGTTTTCTGATATGTCTCCTGGGCAAGAGAAACAAAAGAAATAAACAACTGCGACTACATCAAACTAAAAAGGTTTTGCACAGGACTCCCCCCCCCAAAAAAAAAACAACAAAAAAACCCAAAACCATTAATGACATAAAAGGCAAACTACTAAATAGGACAATATATTCACCAATAGTACATCTGATAAGGGGTTAATAGCCAAAATGTATAAACAACTCATACTTCTCAACATCAAACAAATAATCCAATTAATGGTGGCCAGAGGACCTGAATAGACACCTCTCCAAAAAAGATATACAAATGGCTAATAGACATATGCAAAATGCTCAACATCACTAATTATCGGAGAAATGCAAATTAAAATCACAAAGATATCGCCTCATGCCTGTCAGATGGCTACCAATAAATCCACAAATAACAAGCTCTGCCAAGAATGAGCAGAAAAGGGAACCCTTGTGCACTTTTAGTGGGAGTGCAGAGTGGTACAGCCATTGTGGAAAATAATATGGATGAGCCTCAAAATATTAAAAATGGAATTGTCTTAAGATCCAGAAATTCCACTTCTGGATATATATCTAAAGAAAGCCCAAAGACTACAGATATTGATAGAGAAAAATGAAAGGCAATAAAAAATAAACTCACATATTCCTTTTTTAAAAACATTATCAATGGATTATATTAATGGGATATCAGATATACACTAGGTTTTTATTACACACAAACACACATACCGAGTATAATTCTTGCCATGAATATGAAATGGTTACAACAGAAACACAAATTACAGAATTAAGAATATATTCAGAGTTCTTCATCTTCATATATTCATGTTCATATAATAAACATGAATTAATAAAAAATAATACAAATTAAAGACAATTAAAACAAAGAATACATTTAAATATTCAATTGTTTTAATTAAAACTTACAAAATATAGCCCATAATCCAAACGACTACTGTTGCTTCCCTGTGCTGTCACACTGACCTCCTAGAAGACTTCCCTTGCCTACACAGCAGCCAGAGGCATCGTCAGAAGCATATGTTTGCTAATTTACTCCACAGCTTGAAATAATTAAGTTTCAGATGATAGAAGGGTCTAAATAAATTAGTCAGCTCCTAATTTTCTTTGACATCCTCTTCTTCTCAATATGTCTTATGTTGACTTTCTACTCCTTTTTTTTTTCTTACTGTGCTTTATTTAGAATATTTCAACTTATCTGTCTTCCTATTAGCCCATCTTGTTTTCTCCTGTGTCTATGTTCTATCGAAGACATATTTTATTCAAAAAAGTTTATAAAATATGTTTTAGTAAACTTAATTCCCTGTGGAATTATCCACCTACTAATATCTTATTATGTATTTACTCTATTTACTTGAATATATTAATGATAACTCCTTTCACGTCCTTGTTTGATCATTTCAATATCTAGATTTCTTATAGGTCCATTCATTTTATCTTCATTTTCTTTTGTTCTTAGTAATATATTCTTATTACCTGGCATGCCTAGACATGATTTTATTGAATATTATACACTATTAAAAAAGATTTTAAAGACACAGGTTAGATTACTTTTCATTAAGAAAGGTTTACCTTTTCTCCTGCTGGGGAAGGGCTACACTAAATCCATCACGTCTGAGCTAAAGCAAACATAGGTTAAAATTTGATAAGGCTCCTTCCAATCTCTGTTTCATCTTTGTTTCTGAAGTGTAGATAACCACACTCTTATTTTTCTTTCTGTTGATCAAGCTATTATTGTATTAGTATGGCTCCATTTTCTCTCTTAAATAAATATAGTAGGCTTATGAAGGTGAGTCTCAGCATGCCCACTGTATGCCGCGGGGGCCTGTTTTAAAAGTGTTCTGCCCTGTGGTCTTTTTTCCAGATGTACTGAGATATGATTGACATAAAAGATTGTGTAAGTTTAAGGTGTCCAACATGATGATTTGATACATGTCTATATTATGAAATGATCACCATGATAAAATAAGCTAACCCATCACCTCATGTAATTACAAATGTTTATGTGTGGTAAGAACATTTAATATCTACTCTCTTAGGAAATTTAAAATATGTAATACAGTATTGTTAACTTCAGTCATCACATTGTACAGGAGATACCCAAAACTTATTCATCTTATAACTGGACGTTTGTACCCTTTGACCAACATTATCCCATTTCCTCACCGTCCAGCCACTGATAACCGCTGCTCTGCTCTTTGTTTCTTTAGACATGGAAACAGATTAAGTGTCTATCAATCTATAAATGGACAACAGAAATAGGCATATATACATAATATTATTCAGTCATGAGAAAACAGAAAATACTGCCATTTTTGACAACATGAATGAAGCTTGAGGACATTATACTAAGCGAGATAAGTCAGACAAATACAAATACTGTATTTTCTTACTTATATGTGGAATCTAAAATTTAAAAATCACACTTTAAATGATAATATTGATATATTCAATGGGAACTCTTCTTCTGGTGAGTCCTAAACCAGAATCTCTGGGTCCTCAGCAATGCAAATATATATTAAATAATGCTGTTATTTCTTTCGTATACTTTCTGCTTAGCCTTCTTCAGTTCCTTCCGACACAACTTTATAATTTAACAAACAACTTGAGAATAAAATTACCTGTGCATTTGAGACCCTGCAAATTTTTAGTATACTATTTACTATAGTTCTGTCAGACCTGTTGGGATCTCTTTTTAGGCAACAATAACCTCTGTCTAGCCATTTGTGACAAGTACTCACTTACCAGTATTGAGAGTATTGGTAACTTCCTTTAGTAAAAGAAGCTAGATTTCACCAACAAATCTCTGTGTGCTTCTGTTCTCTCCACAATCTTACCCTGTCTCTAATAGACACATTTAAAGGTAACACTGAACGTCTTTCATTGATTCATATGAAATGCACAATACATGTCACCTCTTACTTTCCTATTATTACTGTTTCTACAGTACTATCAATATGATTATCACAACCCTTGTTCAAACCACACTACTTTCCAGACAGTTAAAAGAGAACTCCAACCATTATTTTGAGTCGCTCACTTTTCATATAAAATACATCATTATTAACAACGGAACCCCAGACTTTTGAAGATTCACTCTTTATTAACTGACATTTAGACAGTAGGGTCCCTTATGCTGTAACTATTATGAGTAGTATATTAAAATGAATAATATGGCTTTCATTTCACTTGTTTGAGTGTCATAAAAACCTCTCTGGCTGCTTCTATTCGATTATACAAAAGAACACAGTGACCTATAGTTAAAGAACTTTCTCGGCTGTAAGGCTCACAGCCTTCAACAATACAACTCAGCAGGTTCTACACGACACTTCGCAAGCTATGTCACCGCCAATATATCAAAGTGCAGATTTTTCATGGGTATTATTAAATCCCCGAAAACCATTGACTCATGCTGTCCTTGGCATAATAAACTTCTTGTTCCTTAAAAGTTTGCTACATGTGTGCAGGAAACCGGAAGTATGCTTGCAACTTACGGTTTAGTCTTTAACACAGAGAAACACGTTTCCCTCAAATTCAGTACATCCATTTATTACTCATCTTTCTTATTTTCAGAGCTCAAAAAAATACCAGTGTGTAGAAATATAATGTTGTCCTCTTCTATTGCTTTTCTATACAAAATGTTAGTCAAAATGTATATTATTGTCATAGAAAATAAATTTGAAGGAAACAAACCTTGGGGTAACTGAACCTCAGAACAAAGTAAAAATTCTTACCTGTCCTAAATATTAATTACCGCCCTTGAGAAACACTGCTTGAGTAAATAAGAAATGAATACAGCATGTGTTATCTGTTTTGATATTAGGAAAGAATGCACTCCTCAAGTTGTAGCTATCAAATCACCTAAATCTCTAAATTTATTTTGAACACAAATGTCTTAAGTATCTAAAATATCAATCATCCAACAGTCTATTCAAATGTATTATTTTATCCCTAGTGCTTCTCTGTGCATTCCAGAGTTGTAAATATCCCCTTACCATGGACCCTGGAACACAGAGAAATGCCAAACTTGTCATCTAGACTCCAGATCTTGCTCCAAATCCTAGCTCTGACTTAAACTGTGTAACCTAGACTTACTTAAACTTGGTACCTTAGATTGCCCAGAGATGTGCCATGGTTTCATTGAATGATATCAGATAGCATCAGGGAAAGCAAATTTTGGCATAAAGCACATGGACCTAATAACAATTACACTGTCAACAGAAGTTCACGTTCCTACTCATTTCCACTTCATTGCAGTAGGCAGAGTGATCGTTCTTTTATTTCACAACTCCGGAACTCCACTGATGTTTTAAAGACATTTAACGAGTTGATCAACAACATGAGTGGATATTATAAGAAAATAATGTCATGCATTTAAAAATAAGAACAGTTTTCAGCCACTGCACATGAAGACCAGTGAAAAAATGGAAAGAACTTATTCCTGGAATTGTAATCTACCTATAAAAAATCATAATGTGATTACCAAATAACTTGCTTCATCACAATACAAAGAAGAAAACTAAAACGAAGTGCTGCCATCTGTGCCAACCACTCTACTAGGCATTTCACACTCATCCCCGCATTTACTCATAACAAGCAATATCTGAGCCAACAATGATTACTTCTTCTTGTAAAATGAGACCATGAACTTTAGAAATTTAAGTAATTTGAAGAAATACATGTTGTATATAACATAAAAGAAAATGCAACCATCAAATATTTGAATCTAAAAGCCCATATATTCATTCGCCAAATAAAAAAACTTCATTCTACTAAACATTGAAAAATAATAGCTACACCTGAAAGATATACTGTAAAAAATTACACTACATTAGAGCTTAAACCAGTTTTTTTAATAAGAATATCATATAAATATTAATGTCATCACTATAGCCCAAAACGTAGTAGTCTAAAACATAAATAGAACATATTCATTTCACATCCTCTTTTGTATTATTATTCAGATATCAAGGTTGTTAGCTTTTAACACTGTTATGAAATGCTGATGTGTTCCTTGTTTAAAAAAAATAGACATAGAGCCCAGCCGATGTGGCCCAGTGGATTGAGCATCGTCCCATAGACTGAGAGGTCCTGGTTCCATTCCAGGTTAGGACACATGCCTGGGTTTCCGGCTCGATCCCCAGTAGGGGGCGTGCAGCAGGCAGCCAATTCATGTTGATGTTTCTCTCTCTCTCTCTCTCAAATCAATAAAAACATAATTTAAGAAACTTAAAAAAAGAAATAGATATAAATACATGCATATATGTATGTATTTATAACAATGTGTATGTGTGTGTGTGTGTGTGTGTGTGTGTGTGTGTGTGTGTGTTGCCTCCGTGGTCCCCCAGATATCAGGACAAAAGCAGAGGTGGTCATGAGAAGTCTTTGTGAAGGTTCTCATCGGTATTGGACACAGAGTTTTTCACGTACAAGAGAAGTCTCAGCTTAGCAGACTGCTGCTCATAAGCTGGGTAGTAAATGCAGACAGATCGCCAGGGCTGGGAGCATTTTGATTGATGATATACCTAGAGAGTAAAGACCTTGTGAATTAATTACTTGTGAATTAAATATAGATTCCAGAATGGCCACGCCTGTGAATAAAGACCACAAACTAGAGTAGAGGTTGAGCTCTGAGATGAAGAAAATGAATGTAGGTGAGCCCTAACAAGTACTTAGAGAAAGAATAACATACCCAAAGGATTGCCAATAACTTAAATGACTGCTGGTGATGAAGCTCAATACTTTTCAAAGACAACAGAATTCAGACTCCATCATTAAAAATGTATAGAATGCAATTAAAAATCCCTAATGTATAAATTATAAATAAATTGGAAAATATAATAAAAGAAAAACTAGTTAATGAAAACAGATACCATGATATTATACCCAGAGCACTGTACCTACATTAAGTGAGTTGGGCCAGAGAACCTGGGGCCCAAGCAGGCAGAGCCCCAAACTGAGAAGGTTGGGGAGGTGGTGGTGGGGTAGAGGGTTAGAGGTGCATGTGAGATTATTGGGAAGGGTTGGTGAAAGACACAAGGATCACCCCAAGTAGATGGCCAAGATCAAAGACCAGGCTCCGACCACCCATCTTTTGGAATGCTGGTGGGGAGGACAACTGGTGATGGGTCCTGGCCTGAGGCTGTGTTCTGCCTTTGCGGAGATTATGGAAATACAGGCACATGAGTGAACTTTTCTCCTCTCACAACACCAGCCCCAGCCCAGGAGGCACAGCCTGCTATTACTTCAACACCTGTCATGCATCAGAGGAGTCCCATGCAGCGGAAGACATAAAATCTGCTCCAGACTTGTAGGGGTGCCCAACCCCAACAGTCAAGCCACGTCCAGCAGCCACTCTAGCTGCAGCCTGGGACCTGGGCCACCTGCACAGCCTCTCCTGACCTGACGGAGGCCCCAGCCCCTGCCCAGAGAATTGTCACTGAACCTGCCCTGGCTCCTGCCTCAGAGGAAGAGCTGCCTCTGGAACGTGCATCGGGGCAGGTCTGGACCAGCTTCTTACACCTGCTGCTCCCCCTCACCCATCAGAAGCATTGGATTTACACCTCTTTTGACCTTTATCTTTTATTTTCTTTCATTGTTATTTTTTTTTTCCTATATGGTGTGATTCTGTTCTCTATTAATTTTATTATTTGGGGTCATTTTGCTTTGTTTTTTCTTTTATTATTTTCTTTGTCTTTTTTTATCTTTTGTTTTTCCATGGTGTGATTCATTTTAAGTACTAAATGAAAGTTATTGTTTATATTTTTAAATGGTGCCATTCCTGAGCATGAAGTACACTCATGGGCTGTGCAGGCATCACCACTGACTAGTTGCAGAGTGTCCCATGTCCCCAAAAAGAACTCCGCACCAACAGTCCTCACCACCACCCCCCTGCCCCTGGTGACCCCCGATCTGCTTTCTGTCTCTGTTCCTTTACCGATTCTGGACGTTTCCTATAAATGGGATCTAGCAATAGGAGCCGTTTTGTGTCTGCTCATGTATTTATGTTGTGTTTATGTGAAATCACTTCTTAGTTATTGGAAAGGAAAATTCCAGATGGAGTAGAGATTGGGTGTAAAAGCTGTAGCCCTTTTAGTAAGTGCGCATCATCTCGGGGTAGAGACCACTGTGTTAAGTGTGACCCCAGGGCCAGAAGCCAGTGAGGCAGTGGCTGCCTCTTCCTGTGCCCATGATGGAAACAAGTAACATGCAGAAAGCTGGACAGATGAACCACAGTTAGAAAGCATGCCTCCCAGCCCAAGGCCAGAGAGAGGCGTAACTTTCTGTGGTGCAGAAAACTCTTGAGAGTCAGTGTTTTCTAAGGGGACCAGGGCACACACATGCACTTCCAGTGAGAGGCAATGCACACGCCAGGACATGTCAAGGATGCCCACTCCCCGGTAGTAGTTTTGTTCGGACTCAGACCAGAAGCCTGTGTCTGGCCCATTTCACCGGCTCTCCCACTTCAAGCAGGTGTTTTATGAACCCTATGCCTTGGAACTTTTTGTAATGTTTAAATGAATATTCCTTTTATTATCCTCACAGTGTGAAATATTTAAGTCATAAATAAAAGTTATAATTTACATTGTTACCTTGCCTTGTCTAAGGAGATGCTCAGGGTAGAAGACCCAGGCAGTTACCTCACCTCCTGACCATGGAGCCCAACCAAACTTGGAACCCTGGTAACCAGGCAGCCACATTCGGTAACAGCTGCGACCCACATCTGGATCCCTTGGCTAGAGACGTTGGCCCCGACAGCATGTTTTATTGTCTTCCTGGGTCCCGAGGCTGTGGCCTCCAGGAGCCAGCCCTGATAGCATGTTCCGCCACCACCACCACCACGCTCAGACTCAGCCCAGACGCCTGTGGTTCCGTTGACTGGATGACCCAGAGGTAACACAGGTAATCGCCCAGGGTGTTTTTATTTGGGTCAGACCACTCTGATCTCACATGAGCAGCCCCATGTCTCCTCCGTGTGTGTGCGCACCCGCACGCGTATGGGGGTCACATGGAGAGGGCCTGCCTAGGGCAGGAAGAGGCTGAGAGGGGAGGGTAAGAAGCCTGGTGGGCTGGTCATGTTCACACCCAGGTCAAGGCTGCCTGCCTGGGCATGAAGTGTAGGCAGCACGCTTGCCTGAGGCTCATCCCGAGCGAGCCCTGGAGGTGCCTCTCATTTCCCTGGTGCAGGGCTGTGCAGACAGGGCTGGGCCTGATCCGAGAGCATGAGGTCCAGAAGGCAGAAACAGCAGCAAGTAGGGCTGGGTAGAGCTTGAGGCCACTGGACCGGCTGCTAGTCACTTTCTTTGCAGAGCTCAACCCAGGACATTGTCGAGGTGATTGATGGAGACCCCACCCAGTCTCCACTGGCGAGAAGCAGGAGTATTACACCCCTGCGAGTCAGAACAGGCCTGAAGTTAGTGTGGGCACCTGGGGGCTAGGGAACAAGGCCCCATGGACGGCCAGAGAAGGACCCCTACCATGTCGTCACCCAGGCTCCACAGGCAACTCTCTATTCCCAACTCCAACCTGGAGCACTGTGTCCAAGAACAAACAAGGGGGCGAGAAGCTAGAGCATACAGGGCGCAGCCCAAGGGTGAGGTGGGGGTGGAGGTGGGGGTGGATGGGGAGTGGAGGTGCATGTGAACTTACCGGAAGGGGTCAGTGCCAGACACGCAGGGAGGCTTCCCAGAGGCCGGAAAAGAGCAAAGACCACCCCCCTGCTGGACGGCTGGCCTGGAGGACGCCCGGCGTTGGGTCCTGGGCTGCAGCTGTGTTCGGTCTTTGGGAGGGGGCCATGGAAATGCAGGCAGCGGGTGATCTGTCCTCCTCTCACAGCCCCAGCACCGGCCCAGGAGCCGGCTTCTGCTTCAACACCTGTCCCGCACCCCGAGGAGCCGGACGCCGGGCAGACCTGGGCTCCACTGCTGACCTGGAGGGAAGTCCACCCAGGGCGCTTGTACCTCCTCCAGCAGCCACTCCAGCCGCACCTCTGGACCCGGGCGGCCTCGCAGCCTCTCCGGACCTGGCGGAGAGCCAGCCCCCCCGCCCGCGGAGGCCTCCCCGAGCCTGCCTGGGTCCGGCCGCAGAGGAGCCGCCTCTGGAAGTGCATCAGGGCGGGGCTGGGGCAGCGTCTGGAACCGGCTGCCCCTCTCCCAGCAGAAGCACCCGTTTCACCCCGACTTTGACCTTTAACGTTTAGTTTCTTTCATTTTTATGTATTCTTCCCCATGGTGTGATTCTGTTTTCTATGTATTTAATTTTGTTATTTGGGGTCTTTTTTTTTTCTTTTCTTGTATTGTTTTGTTTTTTCTTTCTTTGTCCTTTGTTTTTTCATGGTGACCAGCCTTGGGGACAAGGTGAAGCAGCAGAGGCCCAGCAGGTCCCCTGGAGAGAAGGGAAAGGCCCTCCTCTGGGAGAACAGTGTGAGGCCCGTCCAGTGCCCAGGTGCACCCTCACCTGGCTGTGCTCACCCTAGGAGGGTACCCCACAGACATTCCTGCACACTACTCAAAGTTGTACTTTTGAGACCACCTGTCAGAGCAGTGATGGAATAGCCAGGGACTGGGAAAAACACTAATGTCCATGGAGAGGGCATGGGATCCACCCATCCTGGTCCACATGGAGGAGGGAAGCTGAGCAGCTGCTAGAGGGGGTGCAGGGGTCTCTACCTGCCCACAGACAAAGACCTCAGGGGCCCCTCATGTGAGACACGTAAACCATCCTTTTGCATCCAGGATCCCAGCTGTCAGAACACATACATGTGATTTCAACAGGCAGACACACATATGAGAGCACGAGTTGGCCTGTGGCAGAGACAGAGGAGACAGAATGAGAGAGGCGGAGCCTGAGAGATGCCCACCCAGCTGCTCAAGATGGTCCCCTCTGGGATGACACTTGAAAATCTCACATCTGTTCCCTGTGGTGATGCCTAAATTTTCATAATGCATGTATGACCTTGATAATTCTAAAAATACTGAAGTCATATGTTCAACGTTACCCATTTATCACTTATCTATGGAGTAAAGTACATTATTTAGTTAAAGAATTTGTGACAAGAAAAATAAAGATTCATTACTATGGTACAATAATGACTTCTAAAGGAATTTGGAATCAAGTAGAAACAAATCCTTCTGAAAACAAGCAGCGGTGTTTGGGTCCAGGTTCGTTGTCTCGAAAAATTGAAGAATGAGTTCATAGACAAAGGGGCAAGTGAAAGGAAAGTTTCATTTGAAAGACAAACTCCCCACAGTGGGGAGGGGACCCAAGTAGGTTGCCCATGGGTCTCTGTTGTCTAGGGGTAGATGTATGCCTTGCTAACCTCTGATTGGTCCTTTCAAGGAATTCTGCCTCAGCAACATCCATACATTTTAAAGCTTGTGTTTCCCACCTGCCTGTGTTCATCCCTAGGTCATCTAGCTCTAAATTCCTATTACCCTTCTGGAAAAAGCATATGTGGGCATCACTAATTTTTTTGAAAACTCACCCTATCAGGTAAATTGGGGCAGATTTGATTAGCAAAGATACATATTGTCTCACAACATTCCCTAGTTGGAAGTGGACAAGTTCTGATTTAAAAACAGACATTGATCAGCTATTCTGACATTTGTACAGAAGCTCTACTCCCAGGGAAGAGACAGCTTTGTTGGGTATGGTTAAGAACAAATGAAGTAGCCCAGATATCTAAAGGCTTCCCTTTTTATGATAATATCAACTTCTCCCAGACTATTAGTGAGGAGGGGAAATGTCCTTGGAGCAACCCTATGCTTGCTTTTGGTTTCTTTTCTAAATCCAATTTTGGTTTCCTATCATCCTTGTTAAGGTGACCTGGCTTTCTGCAATAGGAACACACTTTATAGTTTTTCAGCAGAGCTCATTCAGCAATTTTGTTGCCTTGCTCCCAGAAACCAGTAGGTATATTAATTGGAATAGGTCACACACACAGCACTATGTTCTTTAACAGTAAATAAAATTCATTTGCAAACCCATCAGGGTCCCAGAAAAAGGAACTATATAATTGTTGTTCCCCTCTTGCATAAAACCAGCCTTTCCGGGGTTTTTGTTGTGTAATTGACCTGTGCTCCTTCCAGAAGCTTCTAATTTGCAATCAAGATAAGCTTTTCATTTCTATAAGTCAGGATTGTTAGTGGGGGCTGGGAGTTTCTGGCCTTAGAGGCACAATTTCCCAAGTTGATTTTAATTTTATTTTGATAGCCATAGAGTTTGAATAAACCTCCTGATCTACTGTATACTGGGTTAAAGCGCACTGCCTGTGTGACAGGATCAAAGTCCTCACAAACCTCCCCATGTGCCTCATCCTTCCCTTCCCACAGCCCTGTCCCTTACTGCAAAACCTGCCTCTATCTCTTCACTTTGCAGAGACGAGCCCTGATGGAATAATTCCCATCCCAATCCTTTCCCTGTGTGTATATTATGCCATCACGTGCACATGTGTACACCTATGATTCCGTGCCCATATGTGCATGTGTGGGTGGCTGTGCATGTTCACGTGTGTGCTACTACATCTGTGGGTGTCAGGAACAGAGAAGTCCCAGTCATGTGCCCTTCAGGAACCTCATTTCCCTAGGAAGGGTCACTGACAGTCAGTCTTTTTTCTCGACATTTTCTGTGACCCTACATCAGAATTTCCAAAGCCCTGCTGTGGAACATGGGCCATTTTTTATTTTTCACTCCCATCGTCATGCTGAAAGGAATGTCTGTGTCCATAAATCTTTATTTATTTATGACATTGTTGTGGTGAGGGTCTGCAAAATGAACAAAAGACACAAACACACACAGAGACAGGCAAGACTGCAGCCCCAAGGTCCTGCAGCCTGTTTACTTTTATAGTCAAGGAGATAGGCTGTGGTCCCAGTTCCTTTCAAGATAACTAATCTAATTATCACCCCTGCTGGTTCTTATCAACCCCCATTCAAAGGTTAGCACTGTTCTTAAGAACAACTGGTCCTTCCTGTTTGTAGGCAAGGAGGAGCGACCCTGTGTGCAGGACACGCTCTGAATTGTTCTTAAGAGATGAGCAGCACTCCAAGGCATCTGTGTGCAGAATATCCTTGTTAACCTTCGCGTGAGTCCATCCGTGTGTGGAATAAACTCACATACACTCTACAGCACAGGTCTGTAGAAATGGATATTCTCAGTCTAATGTAAACAGGATTTTAACATGTCGGGCACAGTTACCTACATCTGAGGTTACCTGTCCACTTTGAGTCATGTTTGTGAAAGCAGAGGTGCCAAACCCTGAGGCTGAGACCTAGGGCTGAGACTTCAGGGAGGGAGGGAGAAGGAGGGCCTGGAAAATCTGAAACACTAGTTTGAAAGAATATACGCACGCTATGCTCATTGCAGCATTATGTATAACAGCCAGGATTTGGAAGCTGCCCAAGTGCCCATCAGTAGAGTAGATGGAAAAGCTGTGGTATGTTTACACAATGGAATACTACTCTGCCACAAAAAAAGGAAATCTTATCTTTTGCAATAGCATGGTTGGACTTGGAGAGCATTATGATAAGTGAAATAAGCCAGACAAAGAAAGTCTAATACTATATGATTTCACTTGTATGTGGAACCTAATGAGCAAAATAAACTAACACAAAATAGACAGCCTCATACATACAGAGAACAAACTGACTGCTATCAGAAGGTAGGGATTTGAGGGGCTGGGTGAAACAGGAGAAAGGATTAAGCAAAAACAAACAACTCATAGACTTAGACAAGGGCTGGTGATTACCAGAGTAAAAGGGAGTGGGAGATGTGTAAGAGGGTAAAGGTGGGATAATTTGGGGATGGAAAGTGACTTGACTTTGTGTGGTGAACACACAATACAATATTCAGATGATGTATTACAGAATTGTACACTTGAAACATATAATTTTATTAACCAATATCACCCCGATAAATCAATACAAATTTATAAGAAAGAAATATAATGTATAGATATCTAGACGTTTGTTTGAAATTAAGGAAGGTAGTCAAGAAAAATAGATAAAATGTAAAGGGGACCCTAAATAATTGTTGACTAATCAGTTTTAAATATCAAGTGGGCAAAAGGGGGGGAAAGGGACATCTGTAATAATGTCAACAATAAAAATACAGTTTAAAAAGTAACAAATAATAATTTAAAAGAGTATATATGTGTGTGTGTGTGTGTGTGTGTGTGTGTAAATTCTAGATATGGCAAGCACAGTAAAGGTAAGGAAGTTAAATATGACTCATTGAAAACAAAGATTCACAAATTTATTTCAAAAATTTATTTATTTTAGAAAAATATACAATTGTTCAGAAAAAGATGTAAATATAAAAATAGAAGCATATAAATCAGGCATATACTAGGAAAAACAACAAAATAATTAAAGTAATATCAGATAAAATAGAATTAAGTGTAAAAGAAATTCAATGAAGAAATAAGAGAGAAAAATTAACAATTCAAGAACAAATATTTACCTCTATGCACCTGTAATGCACCTGTAAATGTAATGTCGCTGTAAATTTTAGAGGTTTTTTGTTTTGTTTTGTTTTGTTTTGTTTTTGTACGTGACCCTAGTAGAAACTGAACCCAGGACTCTCTGATCTGCAGGCCAACACTCCAACCACTGAGCCAAACTGGCCAGGGCTATAGCTGTAAATTTTATAAGCATGTACTATTAGAACTATAAAAATAAATGATGTAAATCCATTCTTGGCAATGTGGTTCAGAGTGGAATTTTTCAAGAGTATGCAATATAGTAATTCAAATACTGGAGTTATTTTTCACTCAAGTTACTGTCCTTTTAGATTTCTGGTCAACTCTCCTCTACTCGTATCTATTTTCACATCTGAACAATTAGACTTCAAGACCCAACTTCCACAATCATGTTGCCAAAACAAGTAATTATGCTAATGAATGCTGAGCAGAAGTCCAGTAGTTTTAAATATAGAAACACTTGAGGCACCAATTATAAGTGAAATTATACAAATATGAATGGTTTTAAATTTTAAATATATTTACAATCAACATGGCATAAACTAAAAATGTATTAGAACAAATTTATGAAACATATGAAAATGAAGACAGGGAGATGTTAAGTCTTTGACTGACATTCCCAAATTTATAGACTAAAATCTCCAAAGAATCAATAGTATATGTACATAATATTCAATGAATGTAGTTAATCCCTCTATTTTTTTTATTTTTAGTTTCTTACTTGTTGTGTAAAGATGGCAAGACATCCTTTTATAAATGTTTTAAATGTTTTCATTGATTTTTAGAGAGAGAGGAAGGAAGAGGGAAGGAGAGAGAGAAACATCAATGAGAGAGAAACATTAATCAGCTGCTTCCTGGGCAGCACTTCCTACCAGGGATCAAGCCAGCAACTTCTGAGAACATGGGTCAACACTCAACCACTGAACCAGAGACATCCTTTTATGAAAACATTAATTCTAGGAAGACAAGTAGATTAAGCAGATTACTTGAAGTGAATTAATATGTATGATAATTTATTGTATTTTAACTTCAAAAAAAAAAAAATACTACCCAAGTCACAGCGAAACTGACTTTAATTGTACTTTAGAGTATAATTTTCCTATTTAAACCTCACTCCAGTCTTTATTGGAAAAGGAAATCCATCGGGTTTTGTACAGAACAGAAATTGTAGCATACATTAAACTACAGATAGCTGCATAAATTGTCAATACTCTTCTGTATAATGCCACTAAAAAGATCCTTGGAAAATAAAATTTAAATTAAAAAGAGAAGCCAGTGTGCTCTCTACCTGTGGAATGTTGCCGCTTTCCATTCACAGTGGATGACGTCTGAAGAAGCATTCTGAGGGGGCATCATCATACCTGTGCGCCAGCATTTCTCAACTCGTTTAAGCACGTCTTCTGGTGGCAATTCGAAGGCAACAGCAGGAGTCTGTTTTTAATTGCATTTGGTGTTCTCAATGTGCTTAGTGACACCGAATCTGGGGTGAGAGCCATTCCCCACAGAAGCTGTGCCACGTGAATATTTAAAACCACTCACCGATGCTTGCAGTCACTGGGTCTTACACGTAAAATCACTTCTTTGTTAAGGTAAATGCAGATGTTTATACACTCATATTTTAAATAAATGATTCTCTTTTTACTTGTCGATTTAACAAATATTTACTGAGCACAACTTGAATAAAGAGAACTGAGAAAATCAAAGAGTATAATGGTTATCAGAGCAAGGTTTCTAAACTCAGTCCAATAAATAAAGAAGATATGTATCTTTCATCCTCATACTAACAATTATCAAAAATACATAATAAAAAGAAGCGCAAGAAACTATCCTCTGGCTCCAATCTATATATATTCTGCATCCAGGCATGTTATTAATATCAAATATGAATTACAATGAGTCTGTAGTATTTACTTGGAAAAAAAAATGTACTTAAATGATCACAAAAGAATTCTGTATATTTTTAGATACAAAAATGAAAAGTGATAGATTTAGGAAAGTTCTGGGTTGGAACTCCATTTTAGAATTATGAGACTTCATTCATCATTGTTGGAACACTCAAAACTTTATTGAGGTTGATAATTACTTAGCAGCCTCAAGGTAGACACAATTAATGAACTACAATGACAAGTCATTAAGTCGTTTTGATTCTGAAAGCATTTTTGATAAATTTATATCATACATTTAGTGCAGGTACTGGAGATTATGTAACAAAATATAACACTTTCTTTTACTTAACTCTTAATTTATATGTTCTTCTTCTGGCCTAATTATTAAAAATTTTATAGACCGCTCTCAGAACTTGCATTGTTAGTTCTACGTTCCTCTTCCTAAGGTTATCTAAAATTCTAAAGTCTAATTTACATCACAAAACTAAGCAAAAAACTTAAATCAATTTTCTTTACAATGTCTCATGTCCCAGACATTTTTATGTTTCTTCTAAATTGTTTGAAATATCTCCCATACTTCTGGACTGCAATTTTGATAATTATCACCTTTCACCTATATTTTTCTCTAACTACTAAATGTAGATTACTTCCCTACAAAAATGATTACCTTACATTTATTTTCCTGGCTTTAGTGCACTTTGAATTAATCTCACATTATTCAATTTGTCAAAATGCTTTCTATTAGTTTAAATTTATATTTTTTCTAATAAGCATAAAGCTAAAATTTTCCTTATTTTATATAACACATATCTATAATAGAAATTGTAGGGAACTCAGAAAAGTAGCGGAATAAATAAGTTATGTTTCATAGTCCATCTCAAACCATCTTTCGTTACAGTTTGGTATATATACCAGTTTTTGGGTGTGTGTGTGTGTGCGCGCATTTAATTTTCTACCTTGTGTTTTAAGTGAGCTCTATATAATACCCAAGAATAATAATCTTGAATTTAAATATAGATTTGGTTACAATAGTTAAGATAGGGTCTTTGTAGAAAATGTGAAAAAAATAGAAATGCATAAAATTATTAGTAGCCTCCTATCCAAAGAAGTATACCTAATATTTCTATATAGTTAGACTTGCATAAAAAAGAGTGATAAATATTCTGATTGCTAATAGCATGAATATAAGTTACATATACATACATATATACATCTACAATATGATAAGCTATATTGAGTCTCCTAAATCATTTTTTGTTTAATTTCCATTTGTTTTCTTCTTATTATTTTTCAATGGAGAAGATTAATAAACTACCCATTAGTCATTAAATCACTTTTTATATACTTTTACAACTATTACATGTCAAATTTCCTTTCTGAAATATGTTTAACAATCAATATCTGTTAAGAAAGACCTTGAATAGTGTAGCAAGAATAAAAGTATATGGAACACTTTTAAGCGCGTTATAAATTCAATTCTTTTTCTTTTTATGTTCCCTCAAACATTCTCTCCTTACAAATGCAAGTAAGACCTAAAGCTGGGTTCTTATTTGTAATGAAGTGTCATTTTGGTGGCCATGTGGCCACACAGAATGAAGTAGCTATGTTTAACGATGATGGAAAACACCAACTGCAGAATGAGAAAAGTTTACACACAACAACCTCAGCTTTAGGAAGGTTTCAGGTTTACCCAGCATCAGAACACCTTGATCTGCAGGGGCCCCAAACAAGGAAGGGAGCCCACCTGTTTGTCCTGAAGCAATAATTAAGATCAAACAAAACATGCTCAGCAACAGCAAGGCATGACAAGTAGTAGAGGAAAAGGCTTTTCCAGCAATGGTAATAGAAGAGTCTAGGTTATTACCAAGGAAAGCACAGTGGTAATAACCCAGCAGCAACCAGATGAAAGAGAAGTAGAAATAAACAGGTTGGCAAAGCACTGTTTGCATTTCCACGGAATATATAATTTGAAGCATTCAGGAAAAATGAAGGGCCAGATGACATCGGAATGCTTTGAGATACTTCCTGTGGCCATATCATATCTCCTCAATTTCTATGGCAATCAATGAGCTCCAGGAGAAGCCTAAACAGGAGCCTGCTTGTTAAATGCTAACTATCAATATCTGGCTGGTTAGCTAGTTTTAATGGATCAATATCTTTTTCAACATGAGAGATATATACATTCGAAAAATACCTGTAATTACATTGTGCAATGTGCGCATGACAGTCGCTTCCTGTCAATGAGACTAAAAGCTGCCCCACTGAATGGAGTGTGCACAGTGAGCGCTTCCACTCTACCCTCCCACTGGGTGAAAATGTATTTGTAACCATCAATCTGCAGCCTCTCCTTAATGAGTCTGGTTTTTATTGGGGGCAGAGAACTAGGGGCAGCGGGATTTTGCAGCTGTCAGACATAGCAAACGGTCTCAAAAAGAAATCAATCTCCAAACCACATCTTTTTTCCAGATTCTAAACAACTATGGTAATTGACCTAAAAAATAATAGGGACCTGTGCACACAGATAACAACTATGACAAATAATGGCATAATCTAATCAAGCCTAAGCAGAACCTGAAATCCATAGCCTTCAAGCTCCCACATTTAAAAATAAATCCCCAAAGCAAAGCAATCATCACAATCATATTTCCTGAAAAATGAAAATCTTAAAATGTCTGCATAAATGAAATATGCCTCTTGTCCATTCACATTAAGTATAAGGGTAAATTAATACCTCCTAAAATTTTAATTAATTTGGAATTTAATTATGAATATAATTTAACAAAATATTTTTTTTTATGAACATGAGTTAAAATGTGTAAAGCTCCCATGAGCATTCCTTGTATATCGTAAGGGCTCAGTATAAAATTTTTAAATGAAAATAAAACTAATTTATATTTATAATCATTAAGTACATATAATGCTGACATGCACTTTTATTATTTATTTATTTGTTTATTTTTAATTAATTAATTTTTATTACATGCACTTTTATACTAAAGTTAACATTTGTCTATTCTAATTTTTATGAAAAAATAAAAGAACAATGTATAACATGTACACATACAAAGTGGTAGAGAATAAAAGAATTGTATCCCTCTAAGATTTTCTACACCACTTAAAAGACATAACATATATTTTCTTTCATATCCTTCCACAAATATCCCTTAAACACCTTACATATATATTCATATACATATATAGACATGCATACATATTTGTGCATGGATGTGTGCGTCATATTTAGACAGCATTTTATTTATTTATTTATTTTTCTTTTATTGATTTTAGAGAGAGAGAGAAACATCAATGAGAGAGAACATCGAATGGCCGCCTCCTGCATGCCCACAACTGGGGATCAGGCCCACAACCTGGGCATAAGTTCCTGACCGGGAATCAAAAAGGTGACCTCTTAGTGCATGGGTCAACACTCATCACTGGCCTGATTAGGCAGTATTTTCTTTAAATATGTTTTTATTGATTTTTTTAGAGAGGGGAAGGGCAAAAGAGATAGGAATATCGATGTGAGAGAAATATCGATCAGCTGTCTCCTGCACCCTCCTACTGGGGATTGATCCCACAACCCAAGTATGAGTTCTGACCAGGAATCTCAGTCCATGGCACGACACTCAATCCACTGAGCCACACTGGCAGGGCTAGACAGTATTTTTAATTTAAAAAAGCCTATATATGATAACCGTTGTATTTTTATAAATCAATGTCCTAGGGATACATCATATATATATATATATATATATATATATATATATATATATATATATATGAATATATAAGAACATGTGAATGAAACTCTCAGCTAAGTAGGAATAACAATAAAAATTCATACTCTAAGAGGTATCTTTAATAAAAACCGGTATCACAGATCACACTTATAGGCCAAATCTTGAATAATTCTTCCCTGAATTAAAAAACAGGATACAATTGTTTACTACTACTACTCCCATTCAACTGGAGAAACTGCACAGTACAAAAAAAAAATTTAGATTGGAACCCCAAAAATAAAGCTGTCGTCATCACAAGATGACATAATTACATACATAAAAAATCCAAAATGCTCCAGAGAAAATCCATCAGTATTGATTAGTAACTTAGCAAAATTCCTGGATACAAGTTTAGTGAACAAATATAAATTGAATCCTCTACGTGGTGGACAAACTTTGTATAATGGAAAAGTAGTAAATATGTTGGCATTTGTGGGCAACATGGTCTGCCACAACACCTCTTACCTGTCACTGTAGCATTTTTTGGGACAGTGCTCCATGCCATTTCACACTGTAAGTTTGCTGTAAGCCTCTCTGCTCTGAACTTGTGGTACCACTGTGGTACCATTGTGGTATTTCTCAACAGTCTTCCATCTCTACCAGCTTTGGTATTCAACCAGTTTTGTTCGCCTCATACTGTAATCCCAGCTGCAACATATTTTTAGATATCCACTAATATTTCTGGCCACTTGATAGTAACTTTTCCTATTTTCTAGTAAGAATTTAGTGGTTTTTAAGTTTTATTTCATGTACATTTACTTCAATAGATGTCAGGGATTCTAAGCAGGTGGGATCTAACTGCCATTTTGAAATCAGCGGTCTGTCTATCAATTACTCACGGAGAAGAATAGGTTTGTTCTCATCACAGAGAAGTATGGTAAGATCTGATAAGATAGCCTCAATATCAGAAACTGGAACACCAAGAACAAATCCACTCTGCATCCAAGCTTCTGTCTGACTTAGAAAGCATACTTTGAGAAATTGATGCAATGTTTCTTCCACTGAACAGGAATTTAAACCCAGTTTTAAATATCAACATCTGCTCATTACTACTATTGCTAAACACAAGCAGGAAATTGATGACAGGTGGTACAATCAGCTAATATTTTATTTGCATACTCCATCACCCTGAAACACAAGCTCTTTAACATGCATGTCTTTTGATGCCACATTCATCTCTGGGAAGAAATTAGGTCGTACAGAGCAGGTCCTTTCTGACTTCTATCTTTATGTACCATTTGATTTAGAACATGTGCAAAATCGTGCTTCGCATGCTAATAAACTCAAAGTTCCATCTTATTTAAAAGAATGACATTGAAACCGAACCAGAAATCCATTCTGTTAATAGCAATTGTGGACAGTTTTGGTTATCAGCAAAGGCATATAAGACATGGTCCAATTAATCATTGACAACTCTATTAGCTGTGATGACTCTATCTCGTATCTTGAATACAGAGATACTTATAATGTTTTTTCCATATAAAATATAATAAAATGCCAACATTTCCAGTTCTAGCTAAATTGGAATGCACTCATTGGGCTTTCCTCACCCTCTAGTCTCAGCATCCTCCTTTTCCACATATTTTTTTATCTCAGCTGTAGTCAATGTCTCTAAATTTCTAGGGTTAATCATCACTTGAGACGAAATAAATGTAAGGGGCTGTGAGAAAAATTTTTACTTAGTGCTTGAGATGATGTGTCTATTAGGTTGCTCTATCTTATTTGAATGATTATTATTCCTTGTGCTAAAATCCATTTTCTGGTTATAGTCTGGCACCCTGTCTTCCTCTTGACAATCTGATTTCCAAGGAGCCCTTCTGGGGAACTGAGCCAGTTCTGCTAGCTCTATCCAAGGCTCTTGTTATATTCTGGGTCAGACTACAGCTCCTCTGGGCTTTGAATTCTGATCTCTCTTACTTGATTAAAAAAAAAATAAAGTTTGGGAAAATGATGGTGAAGTGAATGGAAGCAACACAGACGACTACTCAGGACCAAACTGGAATTACAACTAAAATAAAGACAAATTGTCGGGAAAGAGAAACAGAACAGCAAATTGAGAGGACCATATACCAGGGACATTGAATAAGCCTGGTAGGATCTGCGGTGGCATGAGAGGGTAGTGGGCTAGAAGCCCACCGACAGCAACACTCTTAGCTATGAGAAGTGCCCTCAGAGATAAAAGACCAAGCCAGCTCGACAGATCAGAGGGTCAGGACAGAGCACTAAATAGTTACAGCCACTCACCTTGGGCTCTGGCAGAGGGAGGGTGGGCTGAACTGAAACTCTGTGGGGATACCTGGGATTTGGAGGGCACTCAGAGTTTCTGCTGAATCTCAAACACACAGGATAGCAGCCACCTTGCTCCATCCCTAAGCCCTGGGAAGAAGAAGCAGCCCCTCCCTGGGAGAATCATCCCCTCCCAGCAGGGCCAAAGAAATGCAAATTGAGGTTCATTAACAATGAGTCTCTGCCTCATCCTCTGGAAATCCTCTTATGCTGAACACTTGAGTGAGTTTTGCATGCAGCTGAGGGCTAAAACCAAAGGCCCTGAGTACCTGAGAATAATAGCTTCCAGGCAAAAAGCTAGAGGATAACTGAACCTGTCCTGAGCTTGCAAATCTACCCAGGAAAGTAAGACTTGACAGGGATGTTTAACCTGGGTCCTCCTACACTCACCCAAACCCAGAAAAGAGAGCCACCAATAGCAGAACACCAACACAGAAAAAATTTGACAGGCCCAAAACCCCCTGAGATAGCTAAAATTGTGAAACAAAAAAACATATCCCAAATGAAAGAAAAAGAGAACTCTACCAAATATGAGATAAATGAAATGCAGTTAAGCAAGTTATCAGAGATAGAGTTCAGAGCCATGATCCAGAGGAAGCTCAACAGCATGAGTAAGGACATCAAAACCGTGAGTAAAGATATCAAATCACTGAAAACCAACCCAGTGGAAATGAAGAATGACATAGCAGAAATAAAAAACATATAGGAAGGACTAACCAGCAGAGTAGAGGAAGCTGAGGAACAGATCAGTGAATTAGAAGGCAGGGTAAAAAAAATCAACCAATCAGAAAAACAAAAGGAAAAAACAATTAAAAAACAGGAAGATAGCTTAAGAAAACTGTGGGACAACTGGAAACAAGAGTGTTCACATCATAGGAGTCCCCGAAGAAGAAGAAAATGAGCAAGGGTTAGAGAATATATTTAAAGAAATAATGACAGAAAACTTCCCTAACTTGGTGAAAAAAGAAGGCATTCAAGTTCAAGAAGCACAGAGAGCCCCAAGTAAGAAGAACCCAAACAGGCCCACACCAAGACATATTTAAAGAATCCCCATGCGGCATTCATCTGCATTTTCAACAAAAACACTACAGGGCAGCAAAGAAGGGCATGAAGTAATGAAGGTCATGAAAAACAAGGATCTGAATCCAAGACTATTCTACCCAGCAAGGCTATCATTCAAATTACAAGGTGAAATAAAGAGCTTCCCAGATGAAAAAAGGTTAAGAGAATATATTATCTCAAAACCGGCACTAAAAGAAATGTTAAAAGAACTGCTGTAATTAGTAGAAGAAATAGAAAGAAAAAATATAACCACACTAACCAAAAAGGGCAATAAATAAGTGCATATCAATAATCACCTTAAATGTAAATGGGTTGGATGCTCTGATAGAAAGACACACAGTAGCTGATTGGATAAGAAAGCTTGACCCATATATATGTTGTTTACAAGAGACCCACCTCACAACAGAAGACACACATAGGATGAAAGTCAAGGGATGGAAAAAAAATCTACCAAGCAAACAAAAAGGAAAAAAAACAACAACAACTGGGGTAGCAACACTCATATTTCATAAAATAGATTTCAAAATGAAGGCTGTAACTAGAGACTAAGAAGGCCACTACATAATATTGAAAGGATCTATCTAACAGGAAAATATAACCTTGGTAAACATATATGCACCCAATATAGGAGCACCAAAATATATTAAAAATCTTCTGGAGGATTTCAAAGGAAAAATTGACAGCAACACAATCATAGCAGGGGACATCAACACCCCACTGACATCACTGGGTAGATCCTCTAGACAAAAAAGTAATAAGAAAACAGAGATTTTAAATGAAGCACTGGATCAAATGGATTTAATAGATATCTATAGAGAATTACGCCTCAAAACTGAAAATTCACATTCTTCTCAAATACACCTGGGACATTCTCAAAGATAGACCACATGTTAGGGCACAAACTAAGTCTCTATAAGTTCAAGAAGATTGAAATTATATCAAGCATCTTTTCAGATCACAATGACATGAAACTAAAAATTAATTGCCAGAAGAACTTGCAAAGCCATTTGAAAACATGGAGGCTAAATAGCATGTTATTGAACAATGAAAGGGTTACCATGGAGATCAAGGAAGAAATTAAAAACTTCCAGGAAAACAATGAAAATGAACACACAACACAAAATCTATGGGATGCAGTGAAAGCAGTTCTGATGGGGAAGTTCATATCAGGCCTACCTTAAGAAACAAGAAAAAATTCTAATTGACTATCTAACCTCACAACTTAAACAACTAGAAAGCAAACAAAAAGAAAACCCCAGAGCAAGTAGACGGAAAGAAATAGCAAAGATCAGAGCAGAAATAAATGACATAGAGACCAAAAAAACAAGTCAAAAACCAATGAAACAAAGAGTTAGTTCTTCGTAAAGATAAACAAGTCAGACTCACCAAGATGGACCCTTAGTCAGACTCACCAAGACAAAAGAAGAAAGAACCCAAATACACAAAATCAGAAATGAAAAATTAGAAGTAACAACTGATGCCACCAAAATACAAAGTATCATTAACAAATACTATAAACAATTATATGGCAACAAATTGGACAATCTACGTGAAATGGACAAATTTCTAGAAACACATAGTCTCCCAAAAGTGAACCAGGAAGATACAGTAAATATGAACAGACAAATAACAACTAAGGAAATTGAAGAGGTAATCAAGACTCTCTCAGCAAACAAAAGCCCAGGCTCTGACGATTTCATGGGGGAGTTTTATCGAACATTCAAAAAAAAAAAAAAAAAAAAAAACTAACACCCATTCTCAAACTATTCCAAAAAATTCAAGAAGAAGAAAGATTTCCAAACTTGTTTTAGGAGGCCAGCATAATTCTAATTCCAAAACCAGATAAAGACACTACAAAGAAATAAATCTATAGGCCAGTATTACTGATGAACATAGAGGCCAAAATCTTGAACAAAATACTAGCAAACTGGATCCAACAATGTATTTAAAAAATTATTCATCATGACCAAGTGGGATTCATCCCAGGGATGCAAGGGTAGTACAGTATTCACAAATCAATAAATGTGATACACCACATAAACAAAATGAAAGATAAAAATCACGTGATCATATCAATAGATGCTGAGAAAGCATTTGACAAAATCCAGCACCCATTTCTGATAAAAACACTCAGCAATGTGGGAATAGAGGGATCATATCTCGACATAATAAAGGCCATATTTGAAAGACCTACAGCCAACATCATACCCAATGGGGAAAAATTAAAAGCATTTTCCTTAAGAACAAGAATAAGACAGGGATGCCCACTTTCACTGCTCTTATTTAACATAGTACTGGAAGTCTTAGCCACAGCAATCAGATATGAAGAAAAAATATAAGGAATCCAAATTGGAGAGGAGGAAGTGAAGCTGTCATTATTTGCAGATGACATGATATTATACATAGAAAACCCTAAAGACTCCATCAAAAATCTACTAAACTTAATAAATGAATTTGGTAAAGTAGCATAATACAAAATTAATGTCAAGAAATCAATGCCATTCTTATACACCAATGATGAACCCACAGAAAGAGAAACTAAAAAAATCTCATTTACCATGATGGTAAAAAAATAATAATAAACTAGGAATAAACTTAACCGAACAAATAAAGGACCTATATGCAGAAAACTCTATTTATTTTTTAAAAAAGAAATAGAGGAAAATTTTAAAAAATGGAGGCACAAAGCTTGTTCATGGATTGGTAGAATTAACATCATTAAAATGTTCATACTATCCAAAGCAACCTATAGATTCAATGTAATCCCCATCAAAATACCAAGGACATACTTCAAGGAAATAGAACAAATAGTTCAAAAGTCCATATGGAACCAAAAAAGACCCCGAATAGCCACAGAATTCTTGAAAAAGAAGGACAAAGTAGGTGGGATCACAATACCAGATATCAAGTTATACTGCAAAGCTACAGTAATCAAAACAGCCTTGTACTGGAACAAAAACAGGCATATAGAGCAATGGAGCAGAACAGAGAACCCAGAAATTTACCCAAGACTTTATGCTCAATTAATATTTGACAAAGGTGGCAAGAGCATACAATGGATTAAAAACAGCCTCTTTAATAAATGGTTTTGGGAAAATTAGACAGCTACATTAAAAAAATAATGAAGCTAGACCACCAACTCATAACATACATAAGAATAAACATAAAATAAATAAAAGACTTAAATTTGACTCATGAATCCATAGAAATCCTAGAAGAAAATGTAGGCAACAAAATTTCAGACATCATATGCAGCAGGATTTTCACTGATATATCACCTAAGGCAACAGAAATAAAGGGGAAAAAATGAACATATGGGACTACATTAAACTAAAAGCTTCTGCATAGCAAAAGAAACAACCATCAAAATAGAAAGGCAACCCACTCTATGGGAGAGCATAATTGCCAATGATACATCAGATAAAGGGTTAATTTCCAAAATATATAGAATGCTCATAGAACTCAACAAAATGAAGACAAATAACCCAATTTAAAAATAGGCAGAGGAGCTAAATAGACACCTTTCCAAACAGGACAATCAAATGGCTAAGAGACATATGAAGAAATGCTCAACATCATTAATTATCAGAGAGATGCAAATTAAAACAACTATAAGGTATCACCTCACACCTGTCAGAATGGCCATCATCAACAAATCATCAAAGAGCAAGTGTTGGCGAGGGTGTGGAGAAAAAGGAGACTGTAGTACACACCTGGTGTGAATAAAGACTGGTGAGCCACTATGGAAAACACTATGGTGTTACCTCAAAAAATTAAAAATTGAACTGCCATTTGACCCAGCGATCCCAATTTTAGGAATATACCCTAAGAAGCCTGAAACACCAATCAGAAAGAATGTATGTACCCCCATGTTTGTAGCAGCACTATTTACAATAGCTAAGATCTGGAAACAGCCCAAGGGTCCATCAGTAGATGAATGGATAAAAAAGCAGTGGTTCATATACACAATGGAGTACTATGCAGCTGTAAGAAGAAAAGATCCCTTATCCTTTGAGAGATGGACCTTGAAATTATTCTTCTAAGCAAAACAAGCCAAGCAGAAAAAGACAAATATGACATGATCTAAATTATTTGTGGAATATAATTAACATAAAAGTCAGAGGAACAGGGTAGACCCAGAGACATAGAAGAAGGGAATAGACTGACAATCCTCAGAAGAGGGGTTGGGGAGGAGAGATAAACCACAGAATTCATATGCATGTACGCATAACTGAAGGACGTGGACAACAAAGCTGGGGACGGGGTGGGGAGGGATGGGGAGGAGGTTCTCAATGGGGGGAAAAGGAGAAACATCTGTAACAAAAATGAATTAATAAATAAAAAAAGAAAATATCTAATGTTGGTACCAGGCTTCAAAGTAGGCATTATATAATGGTGTCCTAACCTATAATAAATGTTTTGGTCCGGAAAAGTAAGTTACATCTTGCAAGCATCTTCATGGTGATAATAAAAATGGGTCATGTCGATAATGTTAAAAAAAATGATTTTTAAAAACATCTCTTAGTAAACATACTCTAATTATGTAATTCAACAATTATACTTACGTAAAAGAGTTGAAAACTATGTCAGCACAGATGTTTATAGTTTTATTTATAACTAGACAAACTTGGAAGCAACCAAGATGTACTTTCAGTAGGCGAATGTATAAGTAAACAGCGGTACATACCAACAACAGGATATGCGTATTACTAAGTGAAAGATGTCAATCAGAAAGGGCTACCTATTGCATGATTCCAACTATGACATTCTAGAAAAGGCAAAACTGTGGAGACGAGGAAAGATCAGTGTTTGCCAGGGGTTAAGAGTTGCGGAGGGACACACCGGCAGTGTGGAGAGGATTTGGGGACATAAAAATGTTCTATATGGTGTCTACATGTCATTATGAATTTGTTCAAACCAACAGGACATACATCAACTGTGAACCCTAATGTAAACTCTGGACATTGGATAATAAAAATGTGTCAATGTAGGTTTGTCAGCTGTAACAAATGTCCCACTCTGGTGCAGGATGTTTATAAAGCAGAAGGTTACTGAGGTGAGGGACAGAAGTTATGTGGGAACTACCTCTGCCTTCTGCTCAATCTTGCTGTGATCCAAAAACAACTCCAAAAATCAGGGGGGTAAAAAAAACCCGACTCTTAATTATGTCGCAATCTACCTATTCTGATATAAAAACCATAGGATAGTTCATAAATTCTCTTTTTCATCGAACCAGAAATGCTTAAACATAAAATGTAATAAAGTTTTTACTAACTACTACCTATTGATAAAAAGCCATTTTACATAATCAGAAACAAATTATTAAATAATATATATAGATTTAATTTCAATATTTGAATGAATGTCTAGTAATGGAAATAACAATAATAATACTTCTAATAGCAGATTCTGTAAACAATGTATTTTTTAATAAAAGAGATATTTTCCTTTTTTCTGTCTCCACCAGATATTTGAATGTCAATTGATGATTCAAAGATGTTTTAAAATGGTGATAAAGTAATTATGTCTCCCTTTACACTTGTTCTTTTTATTTTTCTTTGTTAGTATATTTTCTTTATTACATTTCACATATGAGTGAGATAATATGGTATTTGTCTTTCTCTGACTGGTTTGTTTCACTTAGCATAATAATCTCCAGGTCTATCCATGCTGTCAAATGGTAAAATTTCTTTCTATTTTTATGGCTGTTTCCAAATCTCGGCTATTGAAAAAAAAAAAAAAAAATGCCGCAATGAACATTGGGGTGTATATATTCTTTTGAACTAATGTTTAGGGGTTTTGGGGGATAAATTCCCAGAAATAGAATTGCTGAGTCATAAGACTGTTCTATTTTTAATATTTTGAAGTAACTCCATACTGCTTTCCACATTAGCTTCACCAGTCTGCATTCCCACTAACAATTCAAGAGGGTTCTTTTTCTCCAAATCCTCGTCAGTACTTGTTTGTTGATTTATTGATGGTAGCCATTCTGACTGGTGTGAGGTAATATCTCGTTGTGGTTTTAATTTGCATTTCTCTGATGATTAATAACATTGAGCATCTATTTCTATGCCTGTCAGCCATCGGTATGTCCTCTTTGGAGAAATGTCTATTCAGGTCTTTTGTCCATTATTTAATTGGATTGTTTGATTTTTTTTTTTTTTTTTTTTGGTGTTGAGTTATATAACTTCTATATACATTTTGGATATTAACCCCTTATCAGATGTATCATTGCTGAATATGTTCTTCCATTCCATAGGCTGTATTTTAATTTTATTGATGGTTCCCTTTACTGTGCAAAAACTTTTTAGTTTTATGTAGTCCCTTGGTTTATTTTTCTTTTGTTTTCCTTGCCCAAAAAAATATATCAGAAAAAAATATTGCTACAGCCTGGCCGCTGTGGCTCAGTAGTTGAGCATCAACCCATGTACCAAGAGGTCGCCAGTTTGATTCCCAGTCAGAGCACGTGCCCAGGTTGTGGACCCAATCCCCAGTGGGGGGCATGCAGGAGGCTGCCAATCGATATTCTCTCTGATCAATATTTCTATCTCTCTAAAAATCAATGAAGAAAAATATTAAAATATATTTTTTATAAATATTTTATAAATATTTAATATATATCACTACAAGAAATGTCTGAGATTATACTGCTTGTTTTCTTTAAGATTTTTTATGGTATCAAGTCTAATACTTAAATCTTTAATACACTTTGAGATTATTCTTGTGTATGGTGTAAGAAGGTGGCCTAGTTTCATTATTTTTATGTATTTGTTCAGTTTTTCTAGCACCATTTATTTAAGAAATTCTCTATACCCTGTTGTATGTTCTTGCCTCCGTTGTCAAATAGTAACTGACCATAAAGATGTAGGTTTATTCTGGGCTCTGTATTCTGTTTGTTGACCTATATGTCTGTTTCTATCCCAGTATCATGCTGCTTTGATTACTATGGACTGGTAGTATAGTTTGATATCTCATAGCATGATTCCTGCAACTCTGTTCTTTTTTAAGATCACTGTTGCTATTTGGGGTCTTTTGTGGTTCCATGGCATTTTTGAAATATTTTGTCTAGTTCTGTGAAATATGTCTTTGGTATCCTGATAGGAATTACATGGACTCTATAGATTGCTTTGGGTACTATGGACATTTTAATGATATTAATTCTTCCTATCCATGAATATAATATATGGTTCAATTGATTTGTATCTTCTTTAATTCATTTCTTCAGTGTCTTATAATTTTCTGAGTACAGGTCTTTTACTTTGTTAAATTTATTCCTAGCCCTGGCCGGTTTTGCTCAGTGGTTGGAGTGACGGCCTGCAGACCAGAGAGTCCCAGGTTTGGTTCCTGTTAGGAGTACGTACCGAAAAAAAAAAAAAAAATTATTCCTAGATTTTTATTCTTTTTGAAGCAATTCTAAATGAATGTGTTTTCTTATTTCCCTTTCTGATAGTTCACTATTGGTGTATAAAAATGCAACTGATTTCTAAGTGTTTATTTTGTATTCTGCTACTTTAATGAATTCATTTATCAGTTCTAGTAGTTTTTGGTGAAATCCTTAAGGTTCTCTATATACACAGTACCATGTCTGCAAATAATGGCAGTTTTACCTCTTCCTTTCCAATTTGGATAACTTGTATTCCTTCCTGTGTGAATGCTGTGGCTAGAACTTTTAGTACTATGTTGAGTAAGAGAGGTGAAAGCAGACATCCCTGTATTGTTTCTGATCTTAAGAAAAATGCTTTTAGTTTTTGCTTGTGGATTATGATGTTGGCTGAGGGTTTCTGTAAATAGCCTTTATCGTCTTGAGTTATGTTTTCCCTATTCCCTCTTTACTGAGAGTTTTTATCATAAATCTGTGCTAAATTTTATCAAATGTTTTTTCTCCATCTATTGTTATGATCATGTGGTTTTCGTCCTTCCTTTTATTCATGTGGTGTATCACAATTATTGATTTGTGGATGTGGTACCAACCTTGCATCCCCAAAATAAATCCCACTTGATCATGGTGTATGATCTTTTTAATGTATTGCTGAACCCAGTTTATTTCAAGGTATCTTTTGATTTCTTCTTGTACACATTGTTAACCCATTCACTGCTCAGTAACATGTTATTTAGCCTCCATTTCTTTCTGTGTTTTTCCTTTTTATTCCCCCCTCAGATTATTGATTCCTAGTTTCATACCATTTTGGTCAGAGAAGATGATTGATATGATTTTAATCTTCTTAAATGTATTAAGATTCACTTAGTGGCCTAAGATGTGCTCTATCCTAGAAAATGTTCCATGTGCACTGGAAAAGAATGTGTATTCCGTTGCTTTGGGGTGATATGCTCTGAAGATATCAATTACATCTATCTGATCTAGTTTGTCACTTAAGGACACAGTTTTCTTGTTGATTTTTCTGTCTGGAAGACATTCATTAACATCAATGGAGTGTTAAAATGCCCTCCTGTGATTGATTGTATACTTGATTCCTCCATTTATGTCCCTCAAGATTTGTTTTATATATTTAGGTGCTCCTTTGTTGGGCATAGGGTTTACATGAGTTATAACATCTTCTAGGATTGTCCCCTTTATCATTATATGAGTCCTTCTCTGTCTCTTACTATAGCCTTTTTAAAAAATTTTTATTAATTTATTTTTGTTATCTCATCCATCACCCGCTACCCCAATGCCCTCCTCTGAAGTTTGTCAGTCTGAATCATATTCCTTTCTATGTCTCTGGGTCTGTTTTGTTCATCAGTTTATTTTGTTAATTATATTCCACAAATAAGTGGGATTATGTGGTATTTGTCTTTCTCTGAGTGGCTTATTTCGCTTAGCATAATACTGTCCAGATTCCTCCATGTCATTTCAAAAGATAAGAGATCTCTCTTACAGCTGCACAGTACTCCACTGTGTATGTGTACCACAGCTTTTTTATACACTCACCTATTGATGGACACTTGGACTGTTTCCAGATATTAGCTATTGTAAATAGTGCTGCTATGAACACAGGGGTACGTATATTCTTCTTGATTGATGTTTCAGGCTTCTTGGATATATTTCTTGAAGTGGGAACACTGGGTCAAATGGCAATTCAATTTTTAATTTTTTGAGGTAGTACCATACTGATTTCCATAGTGGCTGCACCAGTCTGCATTCCCACCAGAAGTGTACTAGAGTCCCCTTTTCTCCACAACCTCGCCAGCATTTGTTGTTTGATGATTTGTTGCAGGTGTGAGGTGATACTTTATAGTTGTTTTAATTTGCATCTCTCTGATGATAAGTGACGTTGAATATTTTGTTACATGTCTTTTTTGCCATTTGTGTCCTTTTTGAAGAGGTGTTAATTTAGGTCCGCTGTCCATTTTTTTTTCATTGGGTTCTTTGTATTCCTATGGTTGAGTTGTATGAGCACTCTATACAATATGGAAATTAACCCCTTATTTGTTCTATCATTGGCAATTATGCATTCTCATATAGTAGGGTTCCTTTCCATTTTGATGGTTGTTTCTTTTGCTGTGCAGAAGCTTTCAAGTTTGATGTAGTCCCATGTGTTCATTTATTCCTTTGTTTCTCTTGCCTTAGGCATTGTATCAATGAAAATTCTGCTGCATACGATGTCTGAATTTCATTGCCTACATTTTCTTCTGGGATTTTTATGGATTCACGAGTCACATTTAAGTCTATTATCCATTTTGAGTTTATTCCTGTGTATGATGTAGGTTGATGGTCTAGTTTTTTTTTTTTTGCATGTAGCTGTCCAGTTTTCCCAGCACCATTTATTAAGAGGCTGTCTTTACTCCATTGCATGCTTTTGCTACCTTTGACAAATATTAATTGGACATAATGTTTTGGGTCAATTTCTGGGTTCTCTGTTCTGTTCCATTGATCTATAAGCCTTTCCTTGTGCCAGTACCAGGCTGTTTTGATTGCAGTAGCTTTGTAGTATAACCTGATATTTGGTATTGTGATTCCTCCTACTTTGTCCTTCTTTTTCAAGAATTCAGTGTATTTTTTGGTTCCATATAAATTTTTGAAGCATATGTTCTAATTCCATGAAATATGTCATTGGTATTTTGAAGAGGAATGCATTGAATCTATAGAATGCTTTGGGTAGTATAGACATTTAAATGATGTCAGTTCTTCCAATCAACGAACAAGGTATATGCTTCCACTTTTTAATATCTTCCTCTATTTCTTTTTACAATGTCCTGTAGTAGTTTTTTGCAACTTCTTTGGTTAAGTTTACTGCTAGGTATCTTAATTTTCTTGCCTCATTGGTAAATGGGATATTTTTTAGTTTCTCTTTCTGTGAGTTCATAATAGGTGTATAAGAATGCCATCATTTCTGGATATTAATTTTGTATCCTGCTACTTCACCAAATTTATTAAATCTATCATGTTATTTGCAAATAATGACAGTTTTACTTCCTCCTTTCCAATTTAGATCCCTTTTATATTTTCTTCATGACTAATTGCTGTGCCTAAGACTTCCAGTATTATGTTAAATAACAGTGGTGAAAGTGGACACCCTTGCCTTGTTCCTGTTCTTAAGGGAAGTGCTTTTAGTTTTTGCCCATTGAGTATGATGTTGGCTGTAGGGTTTTCACATATGGCCTTTATTATGTCGAGATATGATCCCTCTATTCCCACATTGCTGAGCATTTTTATCAGAAATGGATGCTGAATTTTGTTGAATGCTTTTTCAGCATCTATTGATATGATCATATGGTTTTTATATTTCATTTTGTTTATGTGGTGTATCACATTTATTGATTGGCGAATATTGTACCACCCTTGCATCCCTGGGATGAATCCCACTTGGTCATGGTGAATACTTTTTTAATGTTGCTGGATCTGACTTGCTAATATTTTGTTAAGGATTTTGGCATCTATGTTCATCAGAAATATTGGCCTGTAGTTTTCTTTCTTTGTAGTATCTTTATCTGGTTTTGGAATTTGAATTATGCTGGCCTCGTAAAATGAAGTTGGAAGTATTCCTTCCTCATTAATTTGTTGTAATAATTTGAAGTGAATGAGTGTTAGTTCTTCTTTGAATGCTTGGTATAACACCCCCATGAAGCCATCCCGGCCTGGGCTTTTGTTTGCTGCAGAGTCTTGATTACATCTTCAGTTTCCTCAGTTGTTATTGCTCTGTTCAAGTTTTTGTCTCTTCCCAGTTCAGTTTTGGGAGTCTGTGTTTTTATAAATTTGTCCATTTCACTTAGATTTTCCAATTTGTTGCCATATAATTATTCACAGTATTTGTTAACCATCCTTTGTATTTCTGTGGCATCAATTGTTATTCCTTCTCTTTCATTTCTGTTTTTATTTATTTGGGTCTTCTATCTTTGTTTCTTGGTGAGTCTAGCTAAGCATCCATCAATCTTGTTTATCTTTTCAATGAACCACCTCTTTGTTTCACTGATCTATGTCATTTATTTCTGCTCTGATCTTTATTATTTCTTTCCTTCTACTTGCTCTGCGTTTTGTTTTTGTTTGCTTTCTAGGTCTTTAAGTTGTGAGGTTAGATAATCAAATAAAAATTTTTCTTGTTTCTTAAGGTAGGCCTGCAGTGCTATGAACTTCCCTCTCAGGACTGCTTTCACTGTGTCCATAGATATTCTGTTGTTTGTTCATTTTTATTGGTTTCCAGGAAGTTTTTAATTTCTTTCTTGATTTCCTTGGTAACCCCTTCATCGTTTAATGGCATGCTATTTAGCTTACATGTGTTCAAATGTCTTTGCATGTTTTTGTTGTAATTGATTTCTAGTGTTATGCCATTGTGGTGTGAGAAGATGCTTGTATGATTTCAAATTTCTTAAACTTGTAGAGGCTTAGTTTGTGCCCTAACATGTGGTCTATCTTTGAGAATGTCCCATGTGCACTTCAGAAGAATATGAATTCTGCAGTTTTGAGGTATAATCTCTGTAGATATTTATTAAATCCATTTGATCTTGTGCTTCATTTAGAGTCTCTGTTTTCTTGTTAATTTTTTTGTCTAGATAATGTCTCCAGTGATGTCAGTGGGGTGTTGAAGTATCCTACTATGATTGTATTGCTGTCAATTTATCATTTGAAGTCCTCTAGAGTTTTTAAATATATTTTGGTGCTTCTATATTGGGTGCATATATGTTTACCAAGGTTATATCCTCATGTTGGATAGATCCTTTCAATATTATGTAGTGGCCTTTCTTCCCTCTAGTTATGGCCTTAATTGTGAAATCTATTTTATGAGATATTGGTATTGCTACCTCCTCAGCTATTTACTTTCTTTCCATTTGCTTGGTAGATATTTTCCATCCCTTTATTTTCAACCTATGTGAGTCATTTGTTGTGAAGTGGTTCTTTTGTAAATAACATATATATGAGTCATGTTTTTTTTTATCCTTTCAATACTCTTTTGATGGAAGCATTTAATCCATTTACATTTAAGGTATTATTGATATGTAGTTATTTATAGCCATTTTTGTTTATTGTGGTACTGTTTTTCTCCCCATTTATTCTACTAATTACAGCAGTCCTTTTAACATTTCTTGCAGTGATGGTTTGGTACTAATATATTCCCTTAATCTTTTTATTTATTTATTTTTTGTCTGGGACATTCTTTATTTCACGTTCTATTTTGAATGATAGCCTGGCTGAACAGAGTAGTCTTGGATTCAGATTCTTGTTTCTCATGACCTTGATTACTTCATGCCATTCCCTTCTGGCCTGTAGAGTTTCTTTGGAGAAGTCAGCCTAATGGGTGTTCCTTTGTAGGTAATATGTTGCTTATCTCTTGTTACCTTTAGAATTCTCTCTTTGTCTTTAATTTTTGGTATTTTAATTATTATGTGTCTTGGTGTGAGGCTGTTTGGGTTCTTCTTACTTGGGGCATTCTGTGCTTCTTGAACTCATTTCCCTCACCAAGTTAGGGAAGTTTTCTATCACTATTTCTTCAAATATATTCTCTAACCCTTGCTCGTTTTATTCTTTGAGGACTCTTATGATGTGAATATTATGTTTCCAATTGTCTACATTTCTCTTAAACTGTCTTTCTGTTTTTTAATTGCTTTTTCTTTTTGGTTTTCTGATTGGGTGATTTTTCTACCCTGTCTTCTAATTCACTGATCCAGTCCTCAGCTTCTTCTGCTCTGCTGGTTATTTCTTCCACTGTGTTCCTTATTTCTGTTATGTCATTCTTCATTTCCAACTGGTTGGTTTTCAATGTTTCTATATCTTTACTCATGCTGTTGAGCTCTTTACTCATGCCGTTGTCCTTCCTAACTATCATCACTCTGAACTCAACCTCTGATAACTTGCTTAACTGCATTTCATTTTTTCTCATATGTGGTAGAGTTCTCTTGTTCTTTCATCTGGGATTTGTTTTTTCGTTTTACCATTTTGGCTGTCTCAGTGGGTTTTGGAGCCTACCAAATTTTCCCTGTGGGTGTTGGTGTTCCACTTGTTGGGGCTTTCGCTACTGGGTTTGAATGAGTGTGGCAGGACCCATGTTCAATACCACTGTCAAGTCTTACTTTCCTGAGTAGATTTGCAAGCCCAGGAAAGGTTCAGTTATCCTCTAGCCTTTTGCCTGGAGGCTGTCTCAGTTACTTGATGAGCTTTGGGTTGTAGCCTTCAAGTGAATGAAAAACTCCCTCAGGAGTTCAGGGTAAGAGAATTTATAAAAGATGGGGCAGACGGAGGCTGATAATGAGCCTCAATTTGCATTTCTCTGGCCTGGCCAGATTGTGTTAAATTCTGAGATAGGGGTTGTTGCTTCTCCTTGGGGCTCTGGGAAGAGGCTCTTTGAGTAAAATGGCTGTTGTCCTGTGAGGGAGTGACTCAGCAAAAAACTCCCATTGCCCTCTCACCTCTCAAAGCTCTCGAGTCTCCACCCAGTTTCAGTTCAGTTTGCCCTCCCTCTGCCAGAGCCCAAGGTGAATGGCTATAGCTAATTTAGTGCTCTGTCCCTTCCTTCTGTGTTGTGGATCTGGCTTGGGATTTTAACCCTGAGAGAGCTGCTCACAGATAAAACAGCTGCCGTCCATGGGCTCCCAGCCAGCCCTCTCGCACCTCTGCAGCTCCGACCAGGCTCGATTCAGTGGTTTTTTTTTTCATGTCCCTGGTTATATGGGTTCTCTCCAGCTGCTTTTTGGTTGCTTTTCCCCCACAATTTGTCTTTATTTTAGTTGTAAATCCAGTTTGGTCCTGGGAGATGGTCTGTGTATCTTCCATTCACTTCACTGTCATTTTGTTTTAAAGTCTATTTTTTCAGACATAAGGATTGTTACCTCAACATTTTTTTTCCATTTCCATTGCATATAATATCTATTTCTATCCCTTTACTTTTAATCTTTGTGTATCTTTAATTCTGAGTTGTGGTTTTGATTTTTTTGTTTGTTTGTTTGTTTGTGTTTTTTTTTCTTTTGAGCATTTAAACCATTTACATTTAAAGTAATTGTTGATAGATACATATTTATTGTCATGTTTCTCTTTTTTTTTCTTGTCTGGGAAGCTTTTTATTTCTCCTTTAATTTAATATACTCTTATTAATAATTTTTTTTCTTTTTTGATTTGGAGAGAGGAATGAAGAGGGAGACAGAGATAGACACATTGATGAGAGAGAACATTGACTGGCTTCCTCCTGCATGTCTCCCACTGGGGACTGGGCCCACAACCTGGGTATGTGCTGTGTTTGGAAACCAAACTGGTGACCTCTTAGTGCATGGGTCGACAGCCACTGAACTACACTGGACAGGCTTTCCTTTAATTTTGAATGCTAGACTTGCTGGGTAAAGTGGTCTTGTTTGTAGGTAATTGTTTTACATTACTCTGAATATTTCATGCTAATTCCTTCTGGACTGAAATGTTTCTGTTTAGAAATCAGCTGACAGTCTTATGGAAGCTCTCTTGTAGGTAACTTATTGTCTTTTTCTTGATGCATTTAAGGTTCTCTCTTTGCCTTTTACCTTTGTCATTTTAATTATGAATTGTTTTGGTGTGGACCTCTTTGGATTTATTTTGTTTGGGATTCTGCACTTCCTGGACTCATGTGTCTTTTTTTTTCACCAGGCTAAGAAACTTTTCAGTCATTAGTCTTCAAATAGTTTCTTGATTCCTTGATTGTCCCTTCTTCTTTGGGTAACTTCATGATGTGTTGGTTCATTTCATGTTGTCCCAAATTTTTCTTAAGGCATTCTAATTTTTTATACTTTCTGCTGCTTTGATTGGGTGTTTTTTCTATGTTGTCTTCCAAATAGCTGATTCTATTTTCCTCCTAGAATTTTTTTTTTTTAATCCTCACCCGAGGACATTTTTCCATTTTTTGTACAGATAGAGTGGGAGGGAGAGAGAGGAAGAGAGAGAGAGGGAAACATCGATGTGAAAGAGACACATCGAGTGGCTGCCACCCGCACGACCAACCAGGGCCGGGGACAAACTGCAACCGAGGTACATGCCCTTAGCGGGAACCAAACCCGGGTCTCTCCAGACCACAGGCGGACGCTCCAACTGCTGAGCCAAACCGGCCAGGGCTGATTCTATTTTCTGTTTCATCCAACCTACTGTTTATTCTTAGTGTATTCTTTATTTTAGATATTGTACTCTCATTTCTGACTGGTTATTTTTTATGGTTTCTATTTCCTATTCATGCTGTTGTATTTCTCACTAAGTTCCTTATAGTTCTTGTTAAGTTCATTGAAGTTCTCACTAAATTTCTTGAGCATCCTTATAACCATTGTTTTGATCTCTATATCTGGTAAATTGCTTGCCTCCATTTCATTCAGCTCTTTTTCTGGAGATTTCTCCTGTTATTTCATTTGGGACATGTTTCTTTCTCTCCCCATTTGGTTGCCTCTTTTTGATTGTTTCTATGTATTAGATATATGTGTTATGACTCCCAGTCTTGGTAGGCTGGCTTTATATTAAGTGTCCTGTGGGACCCCTTTGATACAGTCTTTTTGATCAGCTGTGCTGTGTACTCTAGGAATGACCCCTGTAAGTGTTATGTGGGCCCTCCTATTGTAATTGAGTCTTGATTACTATTGGCCCTGTCATGTGTGGGGCCGACCTTCATGCTGGCTGACTGTCAGAGTCAGCCTTGACCATGGTGTATGAGCTGCTGTGCAGGTACTGACCACACAGAGCAGAATTTACCTCAGCAGGGTCTGGTGCCTGCTGACATTTCCCCAGGGATATGCTGCCCATGAACCTAATTGGACCCTGTTCTGATGTTGTCTAAATCTGGCCACTGGTTTTGTTGCTTCTGGGGCTTCTTCGAAGGTACTCTGGTACAGGCCAATGCCAGTCTCTGCCTGTGACTTGCCCTGGGTAACCTGTTTGAAGCTACAAAGCAATCTATAGTTTGTGCCTACCACTGTGGGGTCTGGTTGTGTGTGGGAAGGATCAAGCTGCATACCAAGACTGGCTTTTACCAGCACTGAGCTCAGGGGCAAGTCAGTGAATGTCTCAAGAATTCCTGAGATCACCTCTGCCTTCCTCTGCCTGGCAGCGCCCTGTTAGGATTAGTCACTGAAAGAGCCTCTGATGGTATTCAAGTTGCATGAGGTAAATTCTCAGTGAGTCACCAGGCAGGGGTGCCTGATCTTCACCAGACTGATACAGGTTCAATCTTGGTGCCAGTGCTGGGTCTGAGGTCACTCAGCTAATGTCCCAGTGTATAGCAAGTCTAGCTGCCACCCACTGGGTACCTCCATGCCTTTGTGATGGGGTGGTATTTCAGGGAGTCATCAGATGAGGCCAGCAGAATTTAGGTGCAAACAGACCAAGATTTTTTTTTGTGAAGGTAGGGCTCTGCACTGGTTGGGCATGTGAAGGAAAACTATCTCTTGTTCTAGAACCACACAACTTTGTTTGTTGCCTTGCTCATATCATCGATTGGTTAATTTTATACTTTTTTGAGTAGATGACAAAATTTAGCTATTTCTTATTTAAATAATAAAGAATTGTTGACTTTTCTTGCATGTTAAAAAATAAGATTATTTTGCATTATAACCTCCCAGCACAATGGTGTTTTCTAAGCCTGGCACAAAGTAATGATTTCTCTTTTAGAGTAGCAGTTTAAACGTAATTTTAAGAGTAAGAGATACAGTAATGATAAAGACTATTATTTTAAGTAGTATAAGTATTGACTTAAGCATAATAGTTTTATCAAATAATGATGTTTTAATTTAACTATATAGTACTTTTTCAGCTATGTTAATCATATTATACAACATAATTATGTAATTAACTTATTTAAGATATAATTATCATGATCTTTACTAAACATCAGCAGAAATGGCCACAGATAAACACATTGTACCAGAAGTAATAGTTCAAAGTGACTATAAGTATAATAGGCAATGTGTTTGCAAAAGGCTTGAAGCTTTGGTAAGAGCTCATCTACATTGAGATTAGCCTGTATTTATCCCAACATTTCCACAAACTCGATATCTCAAGGACGGTTCAAACTTAACCTTACCAACTGAGACTTAACTTGCATTTGAGACAATGGCTGGAAACCTTGTAAATGTTAAAGGATGTTCTCTGAATATTAAATAGAACATATCTTTTGAATTAGAAGATCACTCAGTGTCTCTGTCTGTACCTGGATTAGAACAAATATATGTTACCTCACACCATTATTTTATTCATCTCTACAGTTGAACTTCAAATTTTGCTTTTTAATTGCAATTGTTTTCAGCTTCTGAATCCATTACATAATTATATATTTTACTATAACACCTGCTTTTATATATTTTATTAATAATACTTTTATAGTATGTCCTTGCAGCTTTTAGGTGTTTAATTAAATAATTTTTCATTTATTTTCAATTTTTTTTTAAATAACAACAATCAAAGCACTTAATAGCTGTGGAGATTTCTCCAAGTAAAGATGTGTTCACATTTCATAGATTTAATATTTTCTTTTTACTTTTTCTAAATTTATTCTAGTAGTATTTTAAATTTTCATTTATGACTCCAATATTAATGAGGAAGAAACATTTAAAATAAAGTTTATAATATTTGGGCTTTTCTCTTTCTTGGTTTCTCTTTGCCCTATGAAATTAAATTTTGTTGTATTATGTTGAGAGAATGCATACAATTTTTACCTTTAAGAATCAATTAATATTTTATGTAGAATATCAATTTTCTAGGTATTCTGGGTACATTTAGAAATACATATTTTGTAGTTGGTGGAATAGGTCATATGAGGAATTTACTGTGATGGAAAACAGTTTATCCCAATTATTCCCAGCCTACCTTTATGGATCAATTACTGATTCAATTATAAGCTCATAAAAAAAAGGAAAAATGTATGCATATTGGTTTCAGTATATAAAGAAAACACTAGGAACACTCTCTTCTATCCTAATTTACCAATATGGTAAATTATATGCCTAACAAAATCATGGCATGCTACCTCAAACTGGATATGATAGATAAAATGTGAGAGACATCTTTATACCATGGTTTGACTACAATTAGCTACCTTATTATATAACTATTGTCTATAAAAGAAATTTAAAGATAAAATAGGATTTCACTCTCTGAACAAGCAAAAACATCACAGAAAAGTATACCCATGCTAAATTTGCATCCTATGTATATTACTCTACTTGCCTACAGTTATCAAAATGGGGTTCTCTGCTCATCTGTGAATGAGGAGCAATCATCCATTTTCCCAAGATTATACATCAGAAGTAAGTTTTTAAAAATAGGTGTCTAATCATTATTAGATAAGATATTCATCTTTCATTGGGACATGTCAGTGACATTTTAGTAGTATAACTAGTAGTATGAAGAATAGAATATGAATTCCAGACTACAATCATAATTCTTAAGATACAACATAGCATTTTACATTTTTATGTATTTTTAGTTGTAGGGAATGAAACCTGCCCACTCATTTGTCAATGATGCTGATAAATTAACTACCCTAGAATAAATTGTATATGACTTTATGTCCCATCCCAGAAAGAATGCTAGTTGTTTAATATTCCTGTTTCATACTAATGTACACACTGTGTACTCTTCTATGGATGTGTCTTTAACATGCAGACTATTATGAGATTGAGAAGGAATCAAATAATTTGGTCTATAGTGACTAACCTGCCCTATCTCTTCCTTAAGAAGATTGTTTATGAAGTTCTCACTTCAATTGTTCAAAACTTTTATATCCCCGGAACTCTAGCAGTTTTTTTTTTTAGTTCATCAGAGACTCACAATTCAAAATTGTAGACCCAGGGCTCAGTTCCTTAATATGTTATTGTTATGCTCCATTTGTATCTTCTTTCTCACAAATTTCCAACTGGAAAAAAAAAAAAAAAAAACACAACAAACTCATCAAAATCTCATAACATGCATGGCTTTTCCATTCATTAACTCCTCTAACTGAATATAAATGACTGTACCTAAGGCATACATAAGTTGGGCATCAGAAAAATTACACCCAGGCACAAATAGAAAGCAGTGAGAATGTATTTTATCCATGTAAAAGAGGAAACATCATGCCAATGTTAATATAGGTGAAAATAATATTTCACATTGCTGAAATAAAACATTAAGGTACTTTTTTATTTGGTAACTTATCATGAAAAAAATGTATGGTGACATATGTTTAAATCCTATAAATAAGATGATTGAATAGGACCACTTGTGACTGGAGGGCAGGAAGGCAACCGCTATTTCTTCCATTTTTCCTTCATTGATTTCTTTTTAATAAGTGTTGTATTCCCAAACCATTGAGGAATTGCAACTTGTAAGAAAGCTTAACAGAGATTTATGTGGCATTTAATGCCAGAATATAGCAATAAGATGGCAGCTATCTGCTGATGCTTTGGCCTTCTGCTAATGAGAAAATTTGTGAGGAAAAAAACCCACAAAAACATGACATGGGATAAATATAAATAAAAGAAAACTCTCCAAGCTAAAGTTCTCAATATAGAGAAGAAAACACTAAAGTGATTGAGGGGCTTAAGGGAGTAGTCCAAGAAAGTGATATTTCGCTGGGCTCCGGTGGGGCGGAGACAGGAGTTTTTCAGGTTAAGAGGCATAACAAAGAATATTCAGGCTGAGCAAACAGAGGTAAGGTACAGTAAACCCTCGATTTTGCAGACCTTGGTTTAACGAACTTTGGATTCAAGGGACAATATCTCTGGTCTGTATATCATTTGTGAAAATTAACACCCCGTTAATTTTAAAATGCTTTTAACCAAGATTTGCTTATAATTAAATTAACCGGCTATTTTTTTTAATTACGAATTCACTGTTGTTGTTTTTTAAACAAATTTTAGAGAATAGGATGTATGTTGGAAAAAAACACTGTAGGAATTTTGCCAACATAAATAAATAGTACATATCTACAAGTATAATCTACATATTTAAATCCAAGAGTCACCGGTGGTAAACAATGTTCAGGAATGATTTGAATGCCATCACCGGCATCACTGTGGTGATTGGTTCTGCGGACGTGTGGCATGACTTTCTGCAGCAGTTTCAATGTTTGTGGGCAGATGGCCCCACATGCACTAAGCCACTCCCAGCTGTATACATTTATTTTGTTTTTGTTTTGTTTTTTGTACGTGCCCCTAGCAGGAACCGAATCCAGGACTCTCTGGTCCGCAGGCCAACGCTCCAACCGCTGAGCCAAACCGGCCAGGGCTGTGTACATTTATTAACAGGAAACTAGTGAATGCATGCATTTACTAGACCTGTTCAGTATACATTTAAATGTACTATAATACATACAGAAAAGTTTTCTGTGAAATTAAACTTTTCATACATACCTTTAATTACACAAATATGTCCACATAAGTAAAAACAGATAAAATAACTAATTTGTTAGTTAACATATGTGCTCGGAAAACCTACTTTATTATATAACAGACTTTTGGCTTTAACGGACACTTCCTCGCCTGAGTTAGTCTGTTATATCAAGCCAGGTTTCTTCAGAGAAGTTCAGGTCAGTACATCTAATACCTGGCTGATCTACAGTATAGCGTTAGGAATACCTGGCGATCTCTGGAAAACAGGAGAAAAGGAATAGCAATCATTTCTTCATTCCTGGCCTAACACATCAGAATCTCTATTTTTTGGGAGGTGGGACTGTTGATCTGTGTTTAAATTAATGTCTAAAATGCTTATGATAATAATAGACATTTGTATACTATGGCTCAAAATATTTGGTATCTCGAGCCCTGGCTGGTTTGGCTCAGCGGTTAGAGCGTGGCCTGCGGTCCGGAGAGACCAGGGTTCGGTTCCTGCTAGGGGCACGTACTTCGGTTGCAGTTTGTCCCTGGCCCTGGTTGGTTGTGCGGTGGCAGCGCTCGATGTGTCCCTTTCGCGTCGATGTTTCTCTCTATATATCTCTTCTTCTCTCTCCCTCTCACTCTATCTGTACAAGAAAAAGGGAAAAATGTCCTCGGGTGAGGGGGAAAAAAAAAAAAAATGGTATCTCGAAAGTTTAGGGATGAGCAATAGTAGAGAGAAGGGACAGAGTAAGAAACATCAATAAATGTTTTCATGAGCCTGGCTTGTGGGGCTCAGTGGTTGAGCATTGACCCATGTACCAAGAGGTCGCATGTTTAATTCCTGGTCAAGACATATGCCCAGATTGTGGGCCAAATACCCAGTGGGGGGCAGGGAGGAGATAGCCAATCCAAGTTTTCTCTCATCAGTGTTTCCATCTCTTTCTCCCTCTCCCTTCCTCTCTCTCTAAAATTAATAAAGAAAAAAAAATTTCTTATAGCCATTCTAAGATGGAACATGATTTGAGCCACCTATGACATGTGAAAAGTTGAGTTTCAGTTGACATCTCCTATGAGCTCAATCAGGAAGGACACTGGGCATGGGCCAAGTTGATATCATTGGTTCTAAGCATGGAAAGCTTGAGGTGTCAATGTATATGATGACAGAAACATTAGATGAGCCAATCAGCATGTATGCTGGAGGCTCAATAAATAGCTGTAAGACAGCACTACAGAGGTTTCGTTTCCTCCAGACACTTTTTAAGTCTCCTCACAATTGGTAATTTTGTCACCACCTCTACTGCTATTATCTTAGCCCAAGCACCATTATCCTGTGTTCTGACTATTGTAATAGTATTTTATTTGGCCATCTGCTTAGACACCTGTAAACCTATATTCAAAATTCCGTGGAGCCCCCAGAATTCTTTTACTGCAAAATCAGATCATGGCAGTCCTCTGTTCAAAACTTGTCACAGATTTTCCATGTCACTGTGAATAAAATCCAGTTTCAACATGGCCTAACAGCCCAAATGCCCTCTCATCTCTTACTAATCCCTAAATACCTCACCGTGACCCCATTGCTCTTCCTGATGCTCCTGAACATTCAGCGGGTGTTGCCCCATCAGGGGTCCTACACATTCTCTTCTGTTTGGAATGCTTTTCTTCAAAATAGCATCTGGGTCATTTATAAACATTTTTTAGGTCACTGCTGAAATGTTACTTTGTCATACAAGTCTTCTCTGTTCACCTTATAAAAAGACACACTGCTTGAGAGTTCTGTCACCTAAATCTGCCTTATTTCTCTTTACAATTCTTTTTTATTTTATTAATTTATTTTGTTACAGATGTTCCTCCTTATCCCCCAGGAAACCCTCCTCCCCAACCCCCTCCCCGAGCCAAGCATTGTCATCCATGTCCATTGGTTATGCGTACATGCATATAAGTTGTTTGGTTTATCTCTTTATAATTATTTTCCCCAACTGATGTTTACTTTGTCATTGTCTGTCATCCCTGCTTAATTGTAACCTCTGTAGGCAGGGCATTTGCTGCCACTGGACACTGCTGTATCTCTAAGCACAGTGCCCAGCACATCGTAAATATTTGGTATATAAAATTAAAAAATGAAACAGTAAGTAAACACGTTCACTATCAGGAGCTTACAAATGAGTGGAGGCTGTGAATGAAGACACCCAGAGGGTTGGATGAGTAAGATAAAATGTAGTATGCATTGAATTGAACTTTGAAAGGTTGGTTAAAAATGGGATGCATGTAGCAAATGTTGATACAGGGCAACCACAAAGGGCAGAAGAAAACCGGAGAGAATCTGGGTCAGAGGAGAGAGAGCATTCGAAGGAGCAAAGTATCAGCTGGCTCTACTGCCATGGAAACCTCAGGAAACTGGCCATTTATTTGAGAGGAGTGAGGTCTGTTTTTGGTAATACTGCTAAAACAAATAAAGCCCCCTTGAGCATTTTTTTTTATATGGCCTAAGTGGAAGTGAAATATAACGACTACTGAACAAAGCCATCTGCATCTATTCTAAGAGTGAACTTCAAGATATAAGAAAAAAAATGCATGGTTATTTATTTCACCATTTATAGTCATAGACAATGAAAACAACTAAATAAATAATACCAAGATTAATGATAAATTAAGGGAAAGTATTAAATACAATAATTTGCAGTGAATTAGTACTTCTAATAATACCAGATAATTCAAGCCAATATGGGCAAGAGGTATTGTAGCAAACTTTGCTGGACTAAGTTTTGAAGGGGAGGTGTTATTATGGTTATAATTTGAAATGTCTTCACAAAGAAGAATTTTGTTATTTTCTATATTGTTTTAAAGGCTAAATTCTGAAAAAGTGGGGGCAAATTACAAGCAAATATCTAATGGAGTAAAACAGAATGCATTTTCTATCAAACAAGGAGACTGAAAATGCTTAATTCAAGCTAATTGATCAATATGGAGATATCACTGACACGTTACTTCTGTTGGTTCTAATAGTCTTCCTAAGTTTATAAAATCTCATGAATGTATCAACAGCAGTTGAGAAACTGTTAATTTGAAAACAGTTCAGGATTTACTTACTGTATTGGGCACAAATAATATAAGATCCTAACATATTGTCTTTAAAAGGAAAATAGGGAAACAGAAGCATAGCCCCATTGCTCCGGCTTAGTTGACAGACATGACCAGCACAGAGCATTAGATTTAAGAAGTACATTTTTCAGGGATATGTTATTCTAGAGGACAAAGGAGAAGGAAGATGTGGATGATAATGACATATGAAAAATAGAGAATCTCTTAACAGTTGTAGTGAAAATAAAAATGTAGAATTCTTTCTGTCTTTTTCTTCCTTCCTCTCTCCCTTCTTAACAACATACTTTGGGTAGTAAATATTTGGCTTGAGAGAATAGTCAGATGGGACATGTGTAATGTTTCAAATTTTTGCCTAATAAATAAATGAGACAACGCTGTTTTGGGGTAGCTGAAATCTTGTGCTTACAAATATAACCTGAGTATTTAAAAAAAGTTTCTTCCATTTTACACATGATCTCATAAATTAAAAAAAATAGTAAAGAAAAATTCAGAACCTCTTAATATCTCAGTTCATCATCGAACATATCTTTTACTGTCATATTATCATTTGCATTTATAATGCTTAGTGAGGCTGTTAGGACTGTATCACTGCTGAAACAATATGAACAAGAACAGTCACTTCTGGATAACTGAGTGGCTATCACTTTTCCCTTGACATTCCTCAATTCTGTTTAAAAAACCCATTATTCATAAAGTTTGACGATTCACACTTCTGAAAGGTGCACTTGGCACATAAGAAACTTTAAAAATTTAAGTGAAAACTTGTTTTCAGTGAAATTCTCATCATTACTGTTTTTCTTCTATTAATTCATACCCTTTTACTGGAGATTAAACCTAGAATCAAGTGACTTATAAACATAAAATAGGTTATATTTTCCAAACAAGGATATGGTTTCTATCAAGGAGTTAATGTTTGTACTTCACTAATGAGAGGTCCAGCAACATCTGTGAAGATCCTTGTCTTTAACGGGTATTTTAATGAAAGACACCAGAGCAAAAACCGAGAAGCAGATTTGTAACTGGCTTAATCAGCTGGGCTGACTCAATGCTGAGCTGCTTGGTTATACTATCTTCTCATTTGGGATCAAAATAGAGAATCTGAGTCTTAAAAGAAGAGCTGTGGGGATAAACTGTTGCATTCCCATTTCACACCACTGAACAGTACAAACATAAACTGTTTATACCTTTTGGTGATAAAAACAACAACAAAAACACACTGGATAATGGAGGTAAGAATGATTTCTCCCCCAGATTTCTCTGTTCAACCTGTTGGAGACCACTGATACCCACTGTGGCTTTCAACTCTGTTCTTTTTGTCCGTGACATAAATACGCCACTTCTCTCCACAGGCAATGACCCTGCATTGTGAAAAGAATCAAACATATTCCAAACACTTTTCCCTATTGTACTGTTAATTATATAGAGGGATTTTAATACAATACGATTGAATAGGATACAAAAGTCATTTTCACAAGGTAAATATAAACAAGCACCAATCATTTGCTTTATTTTATAATTTTCCCCATTCTGTATACATTACCATGCTCTCTTCACAGCCATCTCTCTCTCTCTTTCACTCACACATGCACACACACACGCACACACATATACACAAAACACATTGCATTGTTGTTATTTTCTTCAGGATACTCGCATTATCTATTTGGAGATGGATGTGGGAGAAAAAAGGCTACATATAATTCAAACACGTATTTTACTTAGACAAGAAGAGTGCTCAGTATAATAACTCAAAATATTATTACAGAAAACTGTTGTTTCCAGCTTTAAATGGTTCCTACTGGCAATTCTTTAAGTTAAGTTGTGGGATTCTGTTTTAGAATGTCATGAAAATTTGACATTGACATGAAAGTTATCTCTATTGACACCAATATAAATAAGGTTTCAAAGAATGGCTTTTATGTAGAACTTATAACAAGTCGGGAACCTTATTTTTCAGAAGTAAAAGATGTTTCAAAAATCCTGTAAACAATAAATTAGGACTGTGATTTTAAAACTAATATTTTTTTTTTGTAAACAAACACATTAAACTGAAAAGCTTCCAATTTAATTTTTCCTTTGTGGGAACTCACGTCAATAATTCAGTGTGAGGTTGCTAAGATACTACTTTGACTCTTTCTCTCTCTCTCTCTCAAGACATATATATCTCAATTCCAGTGGAGATCATTAGATAGTGGAAACCTAAAAGCAACAACAACAGAGAGAGAGAGAGAAAGAGGGGAGAGAGCGAGAGAAGGTCACTATATGGAGTATAAGCACTGTTTTGGTGGTGAAATAATTATCGTACTCTACAATGCTTGTACATTGGCTAACATACTAGAAGATTTTATAAGTAAATTGAAAGCACATTATAGAAAAGCTCAGTGAAAACACTTATGAAGGACATACTCTTGAAGATGGTGGCTGGCAGGACCAGAGGGAGGGTGAGTGTGTGAGAGAGTGTGAGTGGACTTGAAGGTGGACAACGAAACTCATGCCGTGCAGAGCGGCAAAGCAGAAGGTTTCTGTGCTGTGGATGGAGCAGCCAGCTACCGCAGTATGCGGCCCTTCGGGGTGCTTCTCTCTGTGCCACAGGGAGGTCCCACCATGTTGGAAGATCCTGGGTTTTCCCTGGGAGGATGCAGTGGGAGCAGCTAGGGCCCAGCAACCTGAGCCCACCAGCGCCCCTGGCACCATCAGACCACTGGACACTCTGTGTCAACACAGACCAGTGGACAGTAGTGGAGCTCCCAAGGTGCCAGTCATGGAAGCCGTGGAGAGCCGGTAGCCCAGCACCATCCCCCACAGTAGCAGCCTGATCAGAGTCGAGATATGCCCCCAGCAACAGAGGCTGGGGAGCAGACATCCATCCCCAGGCAACAGAAGCACAGACCAGCAGCTGAATCCCATCCCCAAAAACTACAGCAAAAGCTGAGCAGGAGTTCAGCCCCACGGGTCAGGAGCACTCCCCAGCCACCAGTAGCGGGACCTGGGGCTCCATAGAGGCCTGTGCAGTCCAGCAGCTCACAAGAACAGCGGGAAGCCTGAGCCCTAGAGGGACTGGTGCGATCCAGCTGCCAGGCCACGGGACCTGCAGGGTGAAGGGGCACCAGAGAGGCCTGTGCGACCCAGCAGGGACTGTGCCATCCAGTTACCCTCAGGACCTGTGGAGTGCAGAAGCATCAGAGAGGCCTGTGCAACCCAGCTGCACACAAGATAGACCTAGAGGATGCGAAAATGGAGGTGGAGTGAATAAAAGCTACATAGACAATCTCCCAGCACTGAAAGGGAATTAAAAAATGAAATAAAGACAAATCCTCAAAAAAAAAAAAAAAAAGCAACAGAAAAGCAGCAGGACAGACCATATAACCAGGGACACTGGTAGGATCTGCAGAGGTGCAAGAGGGTGGCAGGCTGAAAGCCCAAGGACAGCAGCAGTCTTAGCTGTGGGCAGCGCCCTTAGGGAATAAAGACCAAGCCTGCTCCACAGCTCACAGAGCCGGGACAGAGCGCTAAAATAGCCACAGCCACTCACTTGGGGACTACTGCAGAGGGAGGGCAGACTGGGCTAGAACTCTGTGAGGACACCCGGGATTTGGAGGGCACTCAGAGTTTTTGCTGAGTTGCAGCCACAAAAGAGGGTGGCCAGTGTGCTTCTTCCCTGAGCTGTGGGAAAAAGCAGCAGCCCCCTCCCCCTTGAGATTCAGCCTTTCCCAGGTGAGGCATAGAAATACAAATTGAGGCTCATTAACAACCAGGATCTATCCCACCCTCTGGAAATCCTCTTATGCAGAACACCAGGGCTACATTCCAAGGCGCTGAGTAACTGAGGCTACTAGCCTCCAGGAAAAAGCTAGAAGATAACTGAACCTTTCCTGGCCTTTCAAATCTACCCAGGAAAGTAAGACTTGACAGTGGTGTTTAACATGGGCCCACTTAGGCCCATCCAAACCCAGTAGAGGGAGCCACAAACAGCAGAACACCAACACCCACAAGGAAAATTTGGCAGGCTCCAAAACCCACTGAGATAGCCAAAATGGTGAAACAAAGAAACAAATCCCAAATGAAAGAACAAGAGAACTCTATCAAAGATGAGATCAATGAAATGCAGTTAAGCAAATTATCAGAGATAGAGTTCAGAGCCATGATTTTGAAGAAGCTCAACAGCATGAGAAAGGACATCAACACCATGAGTAAAGATATAGAAACATTGAAAACCAACCAAGTGGAAATGAAGAATGACATAGCAATAATTAAGAACACATTGAAAGGACTAAACAGCAGAATAGAGGAACCTGAAACCAGATCAGTGAATTAGAAGACAGGGTAGAAAAAAATCAACCAATCAGAAAACCAAAAGGAATAAACAATTAAAAAACAGGAAGATAGCTTAAGATAACTGTGAGACAACTGGAAATGTAATAAAATTTGCATCATAGGAGTCCCCAAAGAAGAAGAAAATGGGCAAGGTTTAGAAAATATATTTGAAGAAATAGTGACAGAAAACTTTCCTAACTTGTTGAAGGAAGAAGGCATTCAAGTTCAAGAAACACAGAGAGCCCCAAGTAAGAAGAACCCAAACAGGCCCACACCAAGACACATGATAATTAAAATGCCAAAAATTAAAGAGAAAGAGAGAATCCTAAAGGCAGCAAGAGATAAGCATCAGGTTATTTACACAGGAAACCCCATAGGTTCTCAGCTGACTTCTCAACAGAAACACTACAGGCCAGAAGGGAGTGGCATGAAGTAATCAAGGCCATGAAAAGCAAGGATCTGAATCCAAAAGTACTCTATCCAGCAAGACTATTATTCAAAATAGGTCAAATAAAGAGCTTCCCAGACCAAAAAAATGGCTAAGGGAATATATTAACACCAAACAAACACTGTAAGGTATGCTAAAAGGAATAAACTTAACCAAAGAAATAAAGCACCTATTCACAGAAAACTGCAGGTCATTGAAAAAAGAAATAGAGGAAGATATAAAAAAGTGAAAGCACATGCCATGTTTGTTGATTGGAAGAATTAACATTATTACAATGTCCATAACCCAAAGCAATCTATAGATTCAATGCAATCCTCATCAAAATGCCAATGACATACTTCACAGAATTAGGACAAATACTTCAAAAGTTCATATGGAACCAAAAAAAGACACCAAATAGCCACATCAATCTTGCAAAAGAAGAACAAAGTGGGAGGCATCACATTACCATATTTCTGGTTATACCACAAAGCCACTGTAATCAAAACAGCCTGGTACTGGCACAAGAACAGGCAGATAGATCCATGGAACAGAATAGAGAACCCAGAAATGGACCCAAGACAATATGTTCAATTAATATTTGACAAAGGTGGCAAGAGCACACAGTGGAGTAAAGACAGCCTATTTAACAAATGCTGTTGGGAAAATTGGAAAACTACATGAAAAAATGAAACTAGACCACCAACCTACACCATACACAAGAATAAACTCAAAATGGATAAAAGACTGAAATGTGACTCATGAATCTATAAAAATGCTAGAAGAAAATGAAGGCAATGAAATTTTATACATCGTATGCAGCAGAATTTTCACTGATACATCACCTAAGGCAACAGAAACAAAGGAGAAAATGAACTCATGGGACTATATCAAACTCAAAAGCTTCTGCACAACAAAAGAACCATCAAAATGGAAAGTCATCCCACTCTATGAGGGAGAATAATTGCCAATGACACATCAGATAAGGGGTTAATTTCCAATATATAGAGAGTGCTCATACAGCTCAAAAAAAGGAAGACAAAGAACCCAATTAAAAAATGAGCAGAGAAACTAAATAGACACCTTTACAAACAGGACATACAAATGGCTAAGAGACATATGAAGAAATGCTCAACATCACTAATCATCAGAGAGATGCAAATTAAAACAACCATGAGATATCACCTCACACCTGTCAGAATGGCTGCCATCAACAAATCATCAAACAACAAGTGTTGGTGAGGGTGTGGAGAAAAGGGGACTCTAGTACACTGTTGGTGGGAATGCAGACTGGTGCAGCCACTATAGAAAACAGTATGGTATTACCTCAAAAAATTAAAAATTGAACTTCCATTTGACCCAGTGATCCTGCTTCTAGGAATATACCCTAAGAAGCCTGAAACACCAATCAGAAAGAATGTATGTACCTCCATGTTCGTAGCAGCACTATTTACAATAGCTAAGACCTGGAAACAGCCCAAGTGTCCATCAGTAGACGAATGGATAAAAAAGCAGTGGTACATATATACAATGGAGTACTATGCAGCTGTAAGAAAGAAAGATCTCTTATCTGTTGAGACAACATGGAGGGACCTGGAGAGTATTATCCGAAGTGAAACAAGCCAAGCAGACAAAGACAAATATCACATGATCTCACTTATTTGTGGAATATAATGAACATAACAGTCTGAAAAATGGGGTAGTCCCAGAGACGTGGAAGTTGGGTAGAGACTGAAAATCCTCAGAAGAGGGGATTGAGGGGGAGAGATAAACCACAGAACTTATATGCATGTATGCATGAACAATGGAAATGGACAACAAAGCTGGGGACAGGGTGGGGAGGGGAGGGAAGGTGGGTGTCAGTGGGGGGAAAAGGAAAAACATCTGTAACAAAAATAAATAAATAAATAAAATTAAAAATAAATAAATAAAATCAAGTAAAAAAAAAAAAACAAAAAAAAAAACACTTATGAAGGAGGACGTAATATATTCTAAGAGAATAGACAATGCATATTTTTAAAGGCCTAGCATTTGCATGACCCCTTGTGAGTTGTAGGAGATAGAAAAATTGCCATCACTGTTTTATTTTCTACACCCCTCTTCCTTCCCTTCAGTTTGTTTCCTTTGTTTCTTCTTTTTTCCTGCCTTCTTTACATTCCTTTTAATGTCAAATCTTAGAGGATAAAAATTAAATATTTACTTAATATTTCACACACTTTTTAATATTAAAGACATTTTAAAGTATTAAAGACTCTTTTCTGTGCCAAGTCCATATATTTATTTCTAAGGTTCCCAAAATGAAGAAGTCAAATGAAAAAGCAAACATACATGGTTACGTGGCTTTTGGTTTTAAGACTAAATTTTTCCTGTATCTCAAAGGAATAAATACATCCCTAAAATCCTAATTTTAGTTATTTTTAGTATATTTTTATTGATTTTTGGAGAGAGAGGAAGGGAGAAAGAGAAAGAAATAGAAACATCCATGAGAGAGAATATTGATGGGCTGCCTCCTGCATGCCCTTTACTGGGGATCGAGCCCGCAACCCGGGCATGTGCCCTGACCAGAAATTGAACCAGTGACCCCTTGATGCATGGGGCAACGCTCAACCACTGAGGCACAGCAGCCAGGCAGTTATTTTACTTTTTACCTCCAGAATTCCTATTGGGGTCCTATATATATATATTTTTTTTCTTTTTATTGATACTGATTTAATTCATACATCATTTTCTGGTTTCCTTTAGTTCTTTGTCCCTGGTTTTCTTTAACTTTTTATGGAATACTTAAACCAGTTGATTTAAATTTATTGTCTATGAAGTCCAAAAATTCGGCTATCTCATTGATGGTTCCTATTAATTGACTTTTTTTTTCTTTGCATGGGGCATATTATTTTCTTCTTTCTTTGTAGATTCATGTGTATGGGGGGGAGGTGGAGTGTTTGTTGAAAATTGGACAACCGAATAACATAACATGGTAATTCTGAAAATCAAATTTTCTTCCTTCCCCAGGATTTCTTGTTCTTGATATTTGAAGGGTGCCATCATCCTTTTTTTTTTTTTAGTGTTTTTTCCTAACATTTTTTGAAAAATACATAGATTCTTGTTGAGTGTAGTCCATAAATCTATTTCTTTAGCTTGTGATCAGCCAGTGTTTTGACACAGCTCACCTTGAATGCTTGGAGTTACAGCCAGTGAGAATCTGAGGGTCTTCTCACATCTTTTCTGAGCATACATTCTGTACTGGGCATGAGCGTGGCTCTCTAAATTCCCCAGTGTACATGGGCATTGTTAAATTCCCCAATTTCTCAGAGAAACTCTCTTCCCTGCTTTTCTTCCCATGTTTTAGGTGGCCTATTTTGTTTCAACTGTCATCTTTTACTATAAGTGGCTGCAAGATTGCTGTGCACCTTATATTATTTCCAAGCAATGCCTACCACTTTTCCATCCTGAGTGGTTCTGAGTTAGGTGAAACAGAGACCGGTGCATGTTTCAGTCCCTTTGGTAGCATGAAGACAAGTTAGAACAGGCAGACACAGTAATTCATGAACGTGATTGGCTCTGCTTCCTCTGGAACCAGTGACAGGGTCCCACACTGGTAACATGGGCGGCTGTCTTCCAGCCTGCCACTGAGCCTGGAAGGATCTGGGGCAAGAGCAACTACAGGTTTAACGCTTTGCTACTAGTTTTTAAGTTGCCTTTTTTCCTGATTCAGTGTTTGCTTGGTTGCTGTAAAGCTTTGACTATTTTTCAGAGTTCTGAAAAAGCTAATACTTACTGAATGGACTGAATGTGTCCCCCCAGAATTCATATGTTGAAATCTGACTCCTCAATGGGATGATTTGGGGAGGGAGGGCCCTTGGGAGGTAATTAGAATTACATGAGATCATGAAGGTGGAGCCCCTATGAATAGGATCTGTGCTCTTATAGGAGTCATAAAAAAGCTGATTTCCTTTCTCTGTCTCCCACCATGTGAGAATAAAACAAGAATTCAACAGTCCGCAACTGGGAAGAGGGTCCTCAGGCTATTCCTGGATTTCTAGCATCCAGAACTGGTGAGAGATACAGTTCAGTTATTTATAAATCAAGTAATCCATGGCATTCTGTTACAGCAGTTCCAGCTGACTCATGCAGACACTTTCTGCTTGTTTCTGTGGGAGGGACCTCGTTTGAAGCTGGCCATTCAGCCATTTTGCTGATTTTGAAAAAAAGACAAATGAGAAAATGTAACTTCATTTAGCCAAGATGTCTATGTATTCAGCAATGATCAGTGACAGGACAGTTATTTTGTTTTTGTTTTGTTTTATTGTTGATAAGGTAGAATAAAAGTAGTTAGAATGTAGATAAATTAACAGTAAGTCAAAAAGACTAATCATAATGAGACAAGATCCAAATTTTCAAGTTAATAGCCAGTCTGATATTACAGTTAATAATAGAAGGACATATTAAAGGCACATACAATCCTATGTACTCAGAATTTTAAAACATTAATGCGATTCTGAGAACTTGCAGGATTGAAATTTGAAAATAAAATTAGAAAACACTACTAATCAGCTTAGACACTAAAACTAATGCACTAACTCGCTTACTTCTGTGTGTACAAAAGATCTTTCTGGTTTATCACTCAATTCTGAGAGTTTTGGGGACCTCTTATATTTCAGCAAGTACACAAAGTGATAGAGGTTATAAATGAATGATTTTGCATCTTCACATATTTGTCTTAGATTCTTCCATTTCCAGCAAAATCAAATATTTTCTGTCAATGGAGCCAGTGGAATATTTACCTTATTTTTATCATAATGTACAATGGTAGGTTCGAGGTTTTGAGGAAGTTTTGTGATTTAGGAGACAGAGCCAGTTGAGCTGACAGAGATGGCTTCCAATTCTTGTCTACTACGAATAATGCTACAATGAGCATGGTTGTGCAAACATCCCTTTGATAGTCTGTATTCACTGTATATACCCAGCACTGGGATTGCTGAATCAAATGCTAATTCCATTTTTAATTTTCTGAAGATCTTCCATACTGTTTTTCTCAGTGACTACACCATTTCATATAAAGTGTTCCAATGTCTCTACCTCCTTACCAACACTTGTTATTTTCTGGGTTCTTTTCTGATAGTAGCTACACTCACATGTGTGAGGTGGTAACTTTACTGTGGCGTTGGTTGATGTTCGCCTGATGATTGTTCATGTTGATGCATCTTTTTATATGATTATTGGTCATTTATGCATCTTTGGAGAAATGTCTGGTCTAGTCTTTTGCACATTTTAGATTTTTTTTGTGGTTGAGTTGTAGTTCTTCATATCTTCTGGATATTAACCACTTATCAGATATATGGCTACGAATATTTTTGTTAGAATCGGTAACTAGCTGGACATGAGCCAGCCGGGTGAGGGGACAAGTAGGGATAGGAAAATATCAATTTTAGACATAACTGAGAAAACTGATGGGGAAAAGAAATATCAACCTGAAAATAACCATCAGAAGGCTGACTGCTCCTGATATGGTCCATGGCTTCAAACATGAACAGTGCAGGAGTACAGCTGCCCACTGCTGGCAGAGATGCGTGCCTGTGATGGGCAGGAACACCGGGCCGGGGGAGGGAGCCTGGAGGCAGGCAGGAAGTTCAAGCAAGCATAAAAACCCTAAGTTTGTAACAGAGCAGGGCACTCGGTTGGTCTGAGTCACCTGCTTGGAAATCTCCCAGGTGTACGTAGCCTGGACTAAATGAAACTGCTGCCTGCTTTCCTCTCTGTGTCTCTCCTCTGAAATTTTTCTGCCAAAACAATAAAGAAACTGATTTCTTCGGAACACCACCACCGTTCCAGTGACATTTGATGACATTCCATTTGCCCTATCACTCTGGTGATTATTTCCTTTACTGCAACGATTTCACTTTTAGTTTGCTGTAGATCCATTTGTGTATTTTTTGCTTTTTTTAAATTGAATTTTTCTTATTTTTAAGTTTGTTCATTGTTAGTGTATAAAAACACATCGATTGTGTTGATTAGTTTCTTGATTTCTTAATTACTCTATTGAATAGTCTTGATATCTTGACTTGAGTAACTTCCTGGTGGTTTTTGTATCTTTACAAGCCCTGAAAATAACCTCAGGTTATTCACTGCTTCATCCAGGATTCCGTTTTGAATAGATCATTGTGTTTATGTTGATGTTCTCGCTTACATTTTATTGACAATCCAATCCTGTTTAATGCTTTCCAATCCCATTTTGGGGTTTGTCAGGGACATGATGGGACACTGTCCACAAACCATTTGTACGGATTCCTTGGCAAGCAAATGAAACATCTTTGGAGGATGTCAGGCCAACAGTGGCCATATCAGGAGGATTCAGACTGTGATTCTTTGCACTTGGTGCCCAGAGGGCCTGCACTGCCCAGTGCAGTTGGTTAATGTGGCCCCCAAGCTTCATGCATGAGTGAAGTCAGATCACCTCCCCTTACTGAGCCCTTTTCATTTTCTTGGTTATTTACTTATATACTTACTTGCTTATTATTAAAGTATAGTTGACATACAATAGTATCTTGGTTTCAGGTATACAGCACAGTTATTTGACATTTATATACCTTATGGCGTGATCATCACAAGTCTAGTAATCATCAGTCATCATACAAAGTTATGATTTATTGACTATATTTCTTATGCTGTATATTATATCCCCAAGACTTATTTAGTTTATAACTGGAAGTTACCTTCACCTTTTTTCCACCTTCCCCACATCCCCATTCTCTCTGACAACCATCAGTTTGTTTCCTAAACAAAAATAAACAAATGGTACTATGCCGTGCTAAAAAGCATTTGCACAGCAAAGAAAACTATCGACAACATTGAAAGACAACCTTGAATGAGAGAAGATATTCGCAAATAATATAACCCATAAGAGATTATTAATATTTCAAATATATAAAGAACCCATACAACTCAACATCAAAATAGAAAATAATTTGATTTAAAAATGGGCAGAGGACCTGAATAGACATCTTCAAAGAGGACATACAGGTGGCCAAGAGACATGAAAAAATGCTCAATGTCATTAATCACCAGAGAAATGCAAATCAAAACCACAATGAGACATCACCTCACATCTGTCAGAATGGCTATTATTAAAAAAAACAAAAAACAAAAACAAAAAACAAATATCAAGCATTGGAGAAGACATGGAAAAGAGAACCCTGGTGCACTGTTGGTGGATTGTAACTTGCTGCAGTCACCACAAAAAACAGAATACAGTTTCCTCAAAAACTAAAAATAGAACTACCATTATGACCCAAAACTAAATATAGAACCACCAAATACATATTCAACTTCTAGATATTTATTGGAAGAAAATAAAACACTAATTTGTAAAGCTACGTGCACTGTAGCATTATATACAATAGCCAAGATGTGGAAGCAACCTAGATGTCCACAGATAGACAAAAGGGTAAAGGAGATGTCATATATAGATACTATACACAAATACACACACAAATAAAAATAATTAAATCTTCTCACTTGCGACAACATGGATGAGCCCTGTGGGTATTATAACAAGTGAAATAAGTCAGACATAGAAAGACAACTACCTTATGATTTCACTTATATGTAGAATCTAAACAAGCAAACAAACAAGACAGAAACAAACTCATGGATACAGGGAAGCCCCTTTTTCGGACCCAATTTATTCTCTTTAGAGTCCTCTTGTAAAAATCATTAAAAAATAAAAGTGAACCCACAGTTGCCACCACCACTTCACAGGGAATGACAAATTCAAACAATGCATTGCTTTGTTTTCTTAGCAATAGCAAGGTACGTAAAAATTTTTGAGCAATGCCTATGAATGACGTATTTCCAAAGTCTTGAGCTACCATGAAGTGGGCAATTATGTCTGTTTCCACTTCTGTAAAGATTATACTGGTTCCTTGTTTATCAGCTTCCCTGGATTGCTGTGACAGAGTATCAGTGCTCTTTATCTTTGGCTCCATATAAATCCTACTATCCCCATGAAATGATCTAAGGCCACAAATCTCTGTTTATTTTACAAACCACTGTTTGTCTTTTGAAGATAATTTCTCCAGAGCAGCCAATCCCAGTGCTAATCCAACAGCAAGCTAGTCTGGATGCCCTGAGGACAGTGTACAATTCCACACACGTCTTCTTGTGACCAAGAATCTTAATTCTTTTTCATTGCCTACAGTTATTTTTTTACCCCTGTTTTTACCACTCTAGTTCTTTGTAAAGCTTGGAAGGAATGGTGATTGAAACAATCTCTGTTACTTTTCAAAGAGTCTATCCTATAACTGCAAATATCCCAAAGCATTCGGCTTTGGAAGGAAAGTGCATGTTATATGTGCTTAAGGATATATTTGCCTGGAAGTTATTGTCTACGTGATTTAACAGGAAGGGAACCTCTCTGCACAGCATTACATATCCCTGAATTTACACCGTGGACCTGCCACATGTCAGCAATGTAACACTGAGCAAATTCACCCCCTCACATGGATGTGCCTGTCTTGACTGAATATGTAAAATGCTCAGCAGTAGTGAGAATCATCAGACTGGCTCAGGCTGTCTCTTCTCTCTGGATCCTCTGAGTCTCCACTTTTCAACTATGGAAAATGAGTGACTTCTGCCCATTCAATTCCATAAAGTTGATGGTCAGGTCAAATGATGTAAAAATACATGAGATCAGTTTGTGAATTGAAAGCTGCCATGTTAATTAATGAGCAACACAGTGTGCTAGGATGAGATGATGATGGTGATCATTTTCAGGATGAAACAATATGCCTGGGAAAATTGCTGATAGCTGATTATCTGCTGCATTTATTGAAGAGAACGGTTACTGCAGATATAGTTATGTTATAATTTGCATTAGCAGGGTGATTTCAAGTGCAAATTACTGTAATTAATTTTTATTTCTATATTATTGATTAAGGCCCAAATAATTGTAACTAAAAGTTTATTTAAACAGACAAAGGAATAAATGCTCTGAGGTATTTATTGCTTCCCTAATCAATTGACATTTTTTAAGTTAACTTATAACATGATCAAGAGACTGTATGACAGAAGTGATAAAATTAATTGCTAATAAATATTAATCACAATATAGAAGGAATTTAAAAAAAAATTGTATATTTAAAAAAAGAATCTGTGTGATATATAGTTAATGCTGCTAAGTTCAACCTCATAGACCCAAAATAAAATTATGAATATAGTTAATCAGTAAAATATTACATTTCTTATGTTAGATGTTTGTCCAAAAATGTCCTATAATAAGTAGAAATTGAAAATATAATAAACCCCATGTCACTTAATTGAGCATTTGTCATAAATTAGAATCCAAGGAGCAGTATAGGCTTCTTGTAGCAATTGTCAGGAATAATAATTAGAAAGAATGAAAAGCAGATGACCCAGAAATTAGCTTTAATAGGGATGCAGAGTCACAATTTGTTTAAACAAAGATACGTTAACTTTTCCAAAAACAAAACAAAACAAAACAAAACCCAATTGCTTTAAAACATCTGCCTTCATTCTAAAGAGTTTTCTTCACTCGATCCTAAGTTTCTGTGGCAGTTTTACACCTTCACTGTGATGTTCTGTTTTCCCCACACAGACAAACTGCTACAAAATGGGTTAAACTCTTCTATGAAGTTAAGGCTAATGTAAAACAGTTTTGTAGATAAATATTTAACATTAATGTAGAGAAAATAGAAAATGCAGTTCTAAGAGCTGATGGGGTATGCACAATACCTGGAACACAGAGAACTCTATGAAATCTAATGCATATTTCATTTCATTCCTGGCAAAACTTAAATGTCAGCATCTCTATTCTACAGAGGTCATAAGATATGTGTTCCATAAAATTGGTCCAGAGTCATTGACACTTATATGTATGACCTGAATATGCATAGATACTTCATCTGTTTTCATAACATTCCCTTCTATTAAAGGCCATTTTTTATTATGTTTTGAAATAGAAAATAGGCAAGGAAACAATCAACCCAATCACATTGTAAATATGACACTATGAAGTATGTTAGCATCTTACTTTTAACCTAAGCCTTATAAAAATGATTCAGCAAATATCCTTGTTAATGATATAAACCATCAAAGGAATTGAGTCAAAGTTACAATTGTAGTCTAAAAGAAAAGACAGCCTTTAGTAGGCATTATTCTATATTCGCTAAGGACATAATCTATGAAATCAGATATATCCTGTTTTAGACCACAGCTTTGCCATTTATTGCTTGACTTTGTGTGAGTTAACAATATATTTTGACCTTAAGATTTCTTATCTAAAAAAAAGACTACAAATAAGAGTACTATTATGTCACACCTAAAAAAATGAGGTTATAATAATAGTACCGCATGGATTTAGTATGAGACAGAAGTGCCATAATGCATGTAAAACACTTTGAAAATTGTAATACAATAAATAATGATGATTATTACCATTATCAGCAGCAGAATAATCATTATCATTATAATTTTAACAGCTTGCCTGTTCTTGTGCTTTTTCTGCAAAGCACTATGAAAAGTAAAACATAAATATAAATCAAATGCCCTCCTAATCTCATCATTATGGTGAAAATCAATATATAAAAAATATTCTCACTCATTATACAATCGTTGCACTAAAATGTAGGTGCTTATTTATTTTTTCCCTAGATATTAATGTTCGATGAGATTCCTGTTGTAAATTTAAAAATAAAATATATTCTGTAAGCTAAATAAAAATAATTTCTTCAGCAACAATAAAGAGGTTTCATCGTACAAGAAAAAAAAAACAAAAAACTGTGAAAATAGACCAGCCTGTGTGGCTCAGTGGATTGAACATTGTCCCATGAACTGAGAGGTCCCAGTTGGATTCCCGGTCAGGGCACATGCCCAGGTTGCGGGCTCGATCCCCAGTCGGAGGCGTGCAGGAGGCAGCTGATGGTTGTATCCCTCTCACATGGATGTTTCTATCTCTCCCTTCTTCTCTAAAAAAAAAAAATCAATGAAGATATATTTTTAAAAAACTGTAATTACATTTGAATGATCAATTACCTTATTTCACATCAAAGAGATTATAGGATTAAAAATGTTGAGAATTATAAATATCATTATAACTCATCACCTTTAAGCCTTTGCCATGCACTGATAGCAACCAGATGATAATACAAGTATAAAATTTAATATCAAGGGACACTATTGCTTATTAAAGCAAGAAAGAATGAATGAGCAATACTTTCCTTGTTTGGAATGCATCCAAAATGCATTTAAATTTATTCTTAACAGTGAAATTATAAATTACTGACCCTATACATTAAATTTCTGTAATTTAATCATATATACATTCACTGGCCTTCATTCAGAGACTACTTATAATCAGAAATAAATTTACATCTGGTTAGGGTATTTGGATTTCAAGTTTATAACTATTGGATGAAATGTCACAGTTTGCTCCAGTATTATATGCTGTGCTACAAAAGACTTTAGTTGCTAAACAAGAATAAAAAATATAAAATAAAATCTGAAAAACTAAGCTCAAAATGCACAAGCTTAATTATGAAAAAGTTGTTATGGCACAGAACAGTAATTTATATTTATAATAATGACTTTAACTTATTTAAACAGTTAAGTTACATTTTGTCTGCTAGGCTGAAGAATGTCAGGAAATTAAGGTTCATCATCAAAGGGCATCTATCCAACAAAATAACAAAAGTTTGTTACCTAAAGACATTGCATATCCATTGTTCGGAAGTCCTATCAAGGATGATTTAAGCGATGAATTCTGGAAGACTAAGTAGAACCCTATTAATAACATTAAGGTTAGGTAAGTGTCACCTACTGTGTTCTCTTAGCAGAAACATTGATGAATTAAGCAGGGATATTTGGGTATATGTATTATTGATCATTATTCCTGAAAAATATAATTTCCTAACATTGACAGGGGATCTCTGTATTTTCATAAGAATGAAGTAATTAATCTCTGTAAATCATAATTAGAACAGCACTTGTATTTATATGCAGGTGAGATCTACAAATAGTTTAGTTCAAGAAACAACAAAATACTATCTATCATTATGCAATATTCAAATATATAGAAGAAAATTGCAGAGAGAACCTCTGAAATGTTTTCGTATTGAATCATTCTCCCGTAATGGTCAGAGAAGAACAATGTAAAATATGAATATTTTAAGTCAGTTGATAAGTCCAAAGTGTTGTTTGGGTGATTTCAAATAAGAAATCGCATCAACGATTGAACGTTTCAGGTGAACTAACTGAGTGAAACTGCATTGTAACTGTTTCGAGAACTTGGTATTACGAATGAAGATAGAGTCTTCTCAAATAATTTTTGCAGGCAGATGTCTTGAATAAAACATTTCCAAGTGCGGTCAGAGGCCATCTATAGCTTTAAAAAGGATGATTGCCTAAATACATCTACACCTTAACAATAAAGTTAAAAAAGGAAGCAAATAACCTATGTATGAGCATTTAGAGTTTCAAACACCTATTTATTTGTAATCATTTCTCTGAAGAAAAAGAAAATGATTATTTGAGAGCACATGGGGATTGCCCATTTTTACAAATACTTTCCACTCACATAGCCAAATGTGTCAAGTCTAATGAGTCAAATATTCTGCAGGTCCTACAGACTTTTTCAGAGAGTAAGAAGATATTAGTGTACTTATTGTAGGGAAATATTCAAGTTGTTAAGAAAGTATATTCACATATATGTTTTAAGTGACATTTAGGAGTTCAGTAGAAAAAGCTCTCATTATTTTTGAGTAGGCATTAAACTGGACGATTTTGGATTTTCATTCCAAATCTGTTTTAACTAACTGTGCATGCTCATGCAAAAACCTTAACTATCGTTGGCCTGTCTTTTCATATTAAAAAACATTGCTTTTATTGACAGAGTGCTCGCTAAGGTGATTCCTTTCACTATGGTTCTTTTGTTCTCTGACTCTACAAGATTTATCTTTTCTGGTTATCACCTGGGGAGAAGTCTAGTTTACTGTAACACAATCATATTCCTCTGAACAGAAATACAGAGTGGTGCATGAATGTAATGTAGCCCTAAAAATGAAAATAAAAATAAAAAAAAAACAGTTTCCAGAGAATTGAACACCCATAGAAAAAGATGCCAAGGAGGTCCTGTTGCGGACTTTCGTTCCGAGCTAAACAAGTGAATAAACATTTCATTATACTGTAGCTCCTTCATTTACTCTACAATAGCTCAATAGATCTTATTCAGAAAAAAAAAAAAAAGAAGTGCTTTAGTAAGCATAACATTTTATGTCCTAGAATACATAGTTGGACAATTGGAAAGAAATATTAATAAAATTATCATTTGCCATAAATCAAACTTGTCTTTTGTAACTCACAGGGGAAATACTCCAAAAAGTGTTGTATTCTACATAAAGCTGCTAGATAAAATACAATAATAATTCCAACCAGTCAGAAGCATTATACTTTATAAAAACAGAGCATTTATTGCAATCAAATTACACATTTTTATTCTAAATTGTAAATTAAATAAATATAAATGATAATCTCAAATTTAAAATAAAATTGTAGCTATCCTCACGTGAATCCTTAAGTGTTTAAAAATATTACAAAAATGATCATATAAGTAGAGTAGGCAGAGGTGGCTGAAATTTAAGATACCCACATTAGGTTTATAGAGATGTTACCTAATATTCATTAATACGCGAAGCAGCTTCTATAGACTTCTCTTGTATAATCTCATTAAATCCTTACAGACATTTTATGTGATGAATTCAATTATTATAGAATATTTGGAGATGAGGAAAACAGGAGTGATGGAAATGGAGATCAGACTCCCTGGCCCAAAACAAACCTCTTACACCATTGGCTGGCCTATGAATAAGTACCTTTCCTATAAATAATAATCTAATAGTAATTATTAAAATACAAATTGTCCATAACTTTTGTCCCTATAATAAATACACACTCTTTAGAAATTAGATTCACAGTGTGTAATGACACCAATAGTTCTTTTTTTTTTAATTAATTTATTTTTGTTGCTGATGTTTCTCCTTTTTCCCCCACTGATTCCCCTCTCCCCCCCTGCCCTGTTCCCAACTTTGTTGTCCATGTCCATTGTTTATGCATACATGCATATAAGTTCTGTGGTTAATCTCTCCCCCGCCACCTCTTCTGGGGATTGTCTGTACCCCACTTCCACGTCTCTGGGACTACCCCATTCCTCAGGATGTTATGTTCATTATATTCCACAAATAAGTGAGATCATATGATACTTGTCTCTCTCTGTTTGGCTTGTTTCCCTTAGAATAATACTTTCCAGGTCCCTCCATGTCATCTCAAAGGATAAAAAATCTTTCTTTCTTACAGCTGCATAGTACTCCATTGTGTATATGTACCACAGCTTTTTTATCCATTCGTCTACTGATGGACATTTGGGCTGTTTCCTGATCTTAGCTATTGTAAATAGTGCTGCTATGAACATGGGGGTACATATATTCTTTCTCATTGGTGTTTCATGCTTCTTAGGGTATATTACTAGACGTGGACACCATTAAGTTTATTCATTTTATCCTCATCCGAGGACTTTTTTCCATTTTTTGTTCAGATTGAGTGGGAGGGAGGGAGAGAGAGAGAGAGAGAAACGTCAGACACCAATAAGTTTAAAGACAATAAAGCTGGCTTTACAACAGCAAACCCGAAAAGAATAAAATACATTAGATGGTGGTAGCTTTTTAAAGAATTAAAAAAAAAAGTGATTTGTATATATGTGATATATACACACATGTATGCATATACATGCATGGCATATATTCATAAAACATACGTATTCATAAAACATACGTACCTTTGTTTAAAACATTATGAAAAGATGAACATTAAATCTGATATAGTGTTTATATCAAGGTGATAATACCACAGGATCTAGAGAAAACTATTGAGAATTCTTGAGAAACTCTTGGACTACAATAGGACTTGGAAATTGTGCTTATCTATAAGCCCTATCTTTTTTTTTTTTTTTTTTTGACCCACCACCTACGAGTCCTATCTTTTTTTTTTTTTTTTTTTTTTTTAAATGAATTTTTATTTATTTTTTTTGTTACAGATATTTTACCTTTTTACCCCATTGGCACCCCCCACCCCACTCCCTCTCCACCCTGTCCCCGGCTTAGTTGTCCATGTCCATTGGTCATGCATACATGCATATAAGTTCTGTGGTTTATCTCTTCCCACCCCCCCACCCCCCATCCCCTCTTCTGAGGGATGTCAGTCTGTGCCCTACTTCCATGTGTCTGGGTCTACTGTATTCCTCAGACTGTTATGTTCATTATATTCCGCATATAAGTGAGATCATGTGGTATTTGTCTTTTTCTGCTTGGCTTCTTTCACTTAGGATAATACTTTCCAGGTCCCTCCATGTCGTCTCAAAAAATAAGAGATCTTTCTTTCTTACCGCTGCATAGTACTCCATGGTGTATATGTACCACAGCTTTTTTATCCATTCGTCTACTGGTGGACACTTGGGCTGTTTCCAGATCTTAGCTATTGTAAATAGTGCTGCTATGAACATGGGGGTACATATATTCTTCCTGATTGGTGTTTCAGGCTTCTTAGGGTATATTCCCAGGAGTGGGATCACTGGGTCAAATGGAAGTTCAATTTTTAATTTTTTGAGGTAGCACCATATTGTTTTCCATAGCGGCTACACCAGTCTGCATTCCCACCAGCAGTGTACTAGAGTCCCCTTTTCTCCACACCCTCGGCAACACTTGTTGTTTGATGATTTGTTGATGGCGGCCATTCTGACAGGTGTGAGGTGATATCTCATTGTTGTTTTAATTTGCATCTCTCTGATGATTAGTGATGTTGAGCATTTCTTCATATGTCTCTTGGCCATTTGTATGTCCTGTTTGGAGAGGTGTCTATTCAGCTCCTCTGCCCATTTTTTAATTGGGTTCTTTGTCTTCCTTTTGTGGAGTTGTATGAGCACTCTATATATATTGGAAATTAACCCCTTATCGGATACATCATTGGCAATGATGTTCTCCCATACAGTGGGTTGCCTTTCCATTTTGATGATTGTTTCTTTTGCTGTGCAGAAGCTTTTTAGTTTGATGTAGTCCCATGTGTTAATTTTCTCCTTTATTTCTGTTGCCTTAGGTGATGTATCAGAGAAAATTCTGCTCCGTATGATGTCCGAAATTTTGTTGCCTACATTTTCTTCTAGAATTTTTATGGATTCACGGGTCACATTTAAGTCTTTTATCCCTTTTGAGTTTATTTTTGTGTATGGTGTAAGTTGATGGTCTAGTTTCATTTTTTTGCATGTAGCTGTCCAATTTTCCCAACACCATTTATTGAAGAGGCTGTCTTTACTCCACTGTATGCTCTTGCCACCTTTGTCAAATATTAATTGAGCGTATTGCCTTGGGTCCATTTCTGGGTTTTCAGTTCTGTTCCACTGGTCTATATGCCTGTTCTTGTGCCAGTACCAGGCTGTTTTGGTTACAGTCGCTTTGTAGTATAACCTGATATCTGGTATTGTGATCCCACCTACTTTGTTCTTCTTTTTCAAGATTGCTGTGGCTATTCGGGGTCTTTTTTGGTTCCATATGAACTTTTGAAGTATTTGTTCTAGTTCTATGAAATATGCCGTTGGTATTTTGATGGGGATTGCATTGAATCTATAGGTTGATTTGGGTAGTATGGACATTTTAATTATGTTAATTCTTCCAATCCATGAACAGGGTATGTGCTTCTACTTTTTTATATCTTCCTCTATTTCTTTTTTCAATGACCTGTAGTTTTTTGCAAATAGGTCTTTTACTTCTTTGGTTAAGTTTATTCCTAGGTATCGTAATTTCTTTGGAGCGATGGTAAATGGGATTGTTTTTTCAGTTTCTCTTTCTGTGAGTTCATCATTGATGTACAAGAATGCCGTCGATTTCTTGACGTTAATTTTGTATCCTGCTACTTTGCCAAATTCATTTATTAAGTCTAATAGATTTTTGATGGAGTCTTTAGGGTTTTCTATGTACAATATCATGTCATCTGCAAATAATGACAGTTTCACTTCCTCCTTTCCAATTTGGATCCCTTTTATTTTTTCTTCATGTCTGATTGCTGTGGCTAAGACTTCCAGTACAATGTTAAATAGGAGTGGCGAAAGTGGACATCCCTGTCTTGTTCCTGTTCTTAATGGAAATGTTTTTAGTTTCTGTCCATTGAGTATGATGTTGGCTGTAGGTCTTTCATATATGGCCTTTATTATGTCGAGATATGATCCCTCTATTCCTACATTGCTGAGTGTTTTTATCAGAAATGGATGCTGGATTTTGTCGAATGCTTTTTCAGCATCTATTGATATGATCATGTGGTTTTTATTCTTCATTTTGTTTATGTGGTGTATCACGTTTATTGATTTGCGAATATTGTACCAGCCTTGCATCCCTGGAATGAATCCCACTTGGTCATGGTGAATAATTTTTTTGATGTATTTCTGGATCCGATTTGCTAGTATTTTGTTCAGGATTTTGGCGTCTATGTTCATCAGGGATATTGGCCTGTAGTTTTCTTTCTACGTAGTGTCTTTTTCTGGTTTTGGAATTAGAATTATGCTGGCCTCATAGAACGTGTTTGGAAGTCTTCCTTGTTCTTGAATTTTTTGAAATAGTTTGAGGCGAATGGGTGTTAGTTCTTTTTTGAATGTTTGGTAAAACTCCCCCGTGAAACCATCTGGGCCTGCGCTTTTGTTTGCTGGGAGAGTCTTGATTACCTCTTCAATTTCCTTAGTTGTTATTGGTCTGTTCAAGTTTTCTATCTCTTCCGGGAATAGTTTTGGGAGACTGTGTGTTTCTAGAAATTTGTCCATTTCGCTGAGATTGTCGAATTTGTTGCCATATAGTTGTTCGTAGTAGTTGTTAACGATCTTTTGTATTTCCGTGGTGTTGGTTGTTACTTCTTCTCTTTCATTTCTGATTTTGTGTATTTGGGTTCTCTCTCTTTGTTTCTTGGTGAGTCTAGCTAAGGGTCCATCTATCTTGTTTATCTTTTCGAAAAACCAGCTCTTTGTTTCATTGATCCTTTGAATTGTTTTTTTGGTCTCTATGTCATTTATTTCTGCTCTGATCTTTACTATTTCCTTCCTTCTACTTGCTCTGGGGTTTTCTTTTTGTTTGCTCTCTAGTTCTTTAAGTTGTGAGGTTAGACAGTCAATTAGAAATTTTTCTTGTTTTTTGAGGTAGGCCTGTAGTGCTATGAACTTCCCTCTCAAAACTGCTTTCGCTGCATCCCATAGATTTTGTGTTGTTGTGTGTTCATTTTCATTGGTTTCCAGGAAGTTTTTAATTTCTTCCTTGATCTCCTCGGTGACCCATTCATTGTTTAATAACATGCTATTTAGCCTCTATGTGTTGAAATGTCTTTGCATGTTCTTGTTGCAATTGATTTCTAGTTTCATGCCATTGTGATCTGAGAAGATGCTTGATATGATTTCAATCTTCTTGAACTTGTAGAGATTTAGTTTGTGTCCTATCATGTGGTCTATCTTTGAGAATGTCCCATGTGCACTTGAGAAGAATGTGTATTCTGTAGTTTTGGGGTTTAATTCTCTGTAGACGTCTATTAAATCCATTTGGTCTAGTGCTTCATTTAGAGTCTCTGTTTCCTTGCTAATTTTTTGCCTAGAGGATCTATCCAGTGCTGTCAACGGGGTGTTGAAGTCCCCTGCTATGATTGTATTGTTGTCAATTTCTCCTTGGAAGTCCTCCAGAAGATTTTTAATATATTTTGGTGCTCCTATATTGGGTGCATATATGTTTATCAAGGTTATATCTTCCTGTTGGATAGATCCTTTCAATATTATGTAGTGGCCGTCTTTGTCTCTAGTTATGGTCTTCATTTTGAAATCTATTTTATCAGATATGAGAATTGCTACCCCAGCTTTTTTTTGCTTTCCATTTGCTTGGAAAATTTTTTTTCATCCCTTCACTTTCAACCGATGTGAGTCTTTTGTTGAGAGGTGGGTCTCTTGTAAACAACATATAGATGAGTCATGCTTTCTTATCCAATCAGCTACTCTGTGTCTCTTTATGGGAGCATTCAATCCATTTACATTTAAGGTGATTATTGATATGTACTTATTTATTGCATTTTTGTTTAGTGTGGTTCTATTTTTCTTCCCATTTCTACTGCTAATTACAGCAGTCCTTTTAACATTTCTTGCAGTGCTGGTTTGGTGCTAATGTATTCCCTTAGCTTTTTTTTGTCTGGGAAGCTCTTTATTTGATCTTCTATTTTGAATGATAGCCTTGCTGGGTAGAGTAGTCTTGGATTCAGATTCTTGTTTTTCATGACTTTGATTACCTCATGCCATTCTCTTCTGGCCTGTCGTGTTTCTTGTGAGAAGTCAGCTGAGAGCCTTATGGGGTTCCCTTTGTAGGTAACCTGTTGCTTATCTCTTGCTGCTTTTAGGATTCTCTCTTTGTCTTTAATTTGTGGCATTTTAATTACTATGTGTCTTGGTGTGGGCCTGTTTGGGTTCTTCTTACTTGGGACTCTCTGTGCTTCTTGAACTTGAATGCCTTCTTCCTTCACTAAATTAGGGAAGTTTTCTCTCACTATTTTTTTGAATATATTCTCTATCCCTTGCTCCTTTTCTTCTTCTTCGGGGACTCCTATGATGCGAATATTATTACGTTTCCAGTTGTCCCATAGTTCTCTTAAGCTGTCTTCCTGTTTTTTAATAGTTTTTTCCTTTTGTTTTTCTGATTGGTTGATTTTTTCTACCCTGTCTTCTAATTCACTGATCCGGTCCTCAGCTTCCCCTACTCTGCTTTTTAAACCTTCCAATGTGTTTTTCATTTCGGATATGTCATTTTTTATCTCTTCTTGTTGGTTTTTAATTTCCATTTGGCTTATTTTCAGTGTCTCTATATCCTTACTCATGCTGTTCAGCTTCCTCAAGATCATGGCTCTGAATTCTAGCTCTGTTAACATGCCTAATTGCTCCACATTGATCTCATCTTCTGTGGAGGTGTCTTGCTCTTTCATTTGGCTTCTGTTTCTGTGTTTCACCATTTTAGCTATCACTGTGGGCTTTGGAGCCTGTCAAGTTCTCCCTGTGGGTGTTGGTGTTCTGCTGTTTGTGGCTCCCTCTCCTGTGTTTAGATGAGCGAGGGAGGACCCGCGTTGAACACCACTGTCAAGTCTTACTTTCCTGGTTAAAGTTGCCAGCCCAGGAAACGTACTGTTATCCTCTGGCTTTTTGCCTGGAGGCTAGCAGTCTAGGTTTATTGATGAGTTTTGGGTTGTCAGTTGATTGAAAAACTCCCTCTGGTGCTCAGCCAAGGGGCTTTCACGAGGGTGGGGCAGATGCTGGTCGTTAGTGAGCCTCAATTAGCACCTCAATGGCCCACAGGGAGGGGTTGGATCTCCGAGGGAGGGGCTGCTGCCTCTCCTCAGAGCCCTGGGAAGAAGCAATGTCGCCACCGTCCTGAGTGGCTGCACTCAGCCAAAGCTCTGAGCGCCCTCCAAACCCCGAGTGTCCTGACACAGTTCCAGTCCAGTCTGCCCTCCCTCTGCCGGAGCCCAAGGTGAGTGGCTGTGGCTGTTTCAGCCTCTGTCCCGGCTGCACTGTGGGGCCGCCTGGGAGTGTGACCCGAGGGCGCCGCTTACAGCTGAGGCCGCTGCCGAGCTGCCGACCGTGGGCTCCTCGCGCCTTCGCAAGCCTACCGGGATGGAGTCAGTGTCCCTCGTTGTATGGTCCTCGCAAGCTGCTTTTCTGTTGGTTTTTCCCGTCGATTTGTCTGTGTTATAGTTGTAATTCCAGTTTGGTTCTGGGAGACGGTCTGTGTAGCTCCGTTCACTCCGCCGCCATTTTTCCTCCTCCGAGTCCCATCTTTTAATACACTTATACATCAGTAACATTTTGTGAGCACCTACCACATAGAAAGTATTCTAGTTTTTGTATGCATTGGAGATTTAATACAAAAAAAAAGATAGAGCATAGCCACTTTTAGTCCTATTCTGGAAAAAAATAACAATATTCTTAAAAAGGCTAAGACATCCACAGATGCTAATAATGAAAAATGAGATTCATTGACGTGGTAAGAAAATCATGGTTCTGTCTACCCTAGGGATCTCCTAATATGAAGAAGCCAGTACCTTCTCACAGATTCTTTTAAGGTGTGTGTTGCCTCAGGAAATACTTTCTGTGGTGTATCCCTGTGTGTGAATAATTTATTTACAATCTATGACAGCAATGTGAGGCACAGTGATGTGTCAAAAAAGATGCAGAGGAGTGTGCAGAAAGAAATGATTACATATTTGTCTTAAGTTTTATAGTCTAGTTGGTACATAGGAGGGTTCTTAGCCCTGCATCCATGTAAACGTAAAAGTCATTGATATTAGCACATCAGCATCAGTCTGGAGGACCAACATCATATGATATTCCATAGTCTGGCAAAAGAAGTACAACACTGGCAACCAGCAATCCATTCACCACGCTGTATTCCTAGATCTAGGGGCTGACCACTGACAGAAGACAAAAACATAGATGTTTGAGAAGTGAAGAAACATAAGAAATAAACTGTGTAACTGTACTCTACATGTGTTTAGCTTTGCTAATGGGGGAACAGAACAGGGAGAAAGAATGTTAAAAAGAAAATGTCTGATAATATCATGGAATTGATTGAAAGCATAAAACCACAGATTCAAGAGAAATAACCCGAGCTAAAATAAATTAGAAAAAAAATAAATATCCAGAGCAATTCATCATAGTAGAACTGTAAAAGACATAAGGAAGGTATTACATGTAATTAGATAGAAAAAACACAAGTTACTATTGAAGAAAGTGAGATACTAGTGAGTAAATTCAAACTAATGTTGATTTGAGTCTAAAGCAGCAATAATACATAATGTCTGTGGTAAATAAAAATATAAAATGGAAATATTGCGAAAGTACTATAAAACAATAAAAAGACAGACTAAAATTCGAATATTGTAAGTTTTCATATATTTTGTGAAAAGGCATTAAACTAACAAATTTTAATATTTTGAGGCTTGTCACAATATTAAGAGAAACCATTAAAAGTTTTAAAATGCACTGAATACCTATCAATGCCACAAAATAAAAAAATATATATATATTTTTTTAATCCCAAAGAATTAGAAGAGAGGGTGAAAAACTTTTCTGGTGAAATTTAAGTATTTAAAATGTTTCCAACTCTTCCTCAAATATTTTTTAAAAATTCTTTTTTAAAAGACATTCATTATAGAAAGTGCAGCATCCCTTTTTATTTCATTGTTCTTTTCTTTTTTAAAAAAATTTCATTTTCTTTATTGATTTTAGAGAGAGAGAAAAGGAAAGGGAGAGAGAGACAGAAACATCGATGAGAGAGAACATTGATTGGCCGCCTCCTGCATGCCCCCCCCTGGGGATTTGGCCCACAACCTGGGCATGTGCCTTGATTGGGAATCAAACTGGCGACCTCCTGGTGCACGGGTCGACACTCAACTCCTGAGTCACACTGGCCGTGCCCATTGTTCTTTTCTTAGTGTTGCTAGGTCTTGGTAACAAATTGTTGAACAGGCTGCTGTTTGCCTAACATCACACCTGTTTTATTCACAAACTCTTACATTGCTGGGGTGCCACTGTGCCCAGCTAAAAGCCTATGTTTTTCTAGTAACTTATAAAAAAGGTGGCCAAGGAAATATAAGTGCAAGCCATTGAGGAGTAGGTCTTCCAGGAACGTGTTACCACCCACATATACTGAGCTGGTGAGTCTATACATTTGGGCCTTTTCAAGCCCTCTCCTCCTTTGGAACCTTGACCTAGGACAGAGTCCCAGCACATACTTCATATAGTAATAATGTTGGTAAATCTACAGCCTATGACAACAAAAGCCTAGGGGCTGGAACCCACTGCTCAGGACGCAGAACTCTGAGGCAGACTCAGGAATGGTGATGATTCTGTGGAATCCTGCACATACTGGCATGGACTGACCCCCTCCAGACTTTCCATTCTGGGAGAGAAACTCAGACATTTCCCATGCTGAGGACACTTTCATTTGTGTCAGTGACAGGGCAGGTGCCACGCTAATGGACACGCAGCTACACCAGTGAAGCCGTTCATGTTTCATCTGCGATGCTCGCCTTTCAGTGAATGGCTACATGTTTATTAAAGTATTTTTAAGCTTTTATAAATTTACATATTTAAGTTTCTGTTGTTTTGAATCCCATATTTCTTATGGGTCAGATGAATTTTAACAGTATGCTCTGTACTTATTCCATTTTAATATTAACGCTTATAATTTTTTCTTTATTGATTAGAGAGAGAGGAAGGGAAAGAGAGAGAGATAGAACCATCCATGCGAGAGAACATCAATGACTGCCTCCTGCATGCCCCCACCCCCGGAGATCGAGCCCACAACCTGGCCATGTGCCCCGACCAGGAATCAAACTGGCAACTTCTTGGGTGCATAGGTCGACACTCAACCACTGAGCCACATCGGTCAGGCTTAATATTAACTTTTAATAAAGCAACCAATACCAACATTTAATATTTAAAAATGGACCCACATTTTTCTGCAGAGAACTTAACACAGCATACATGTGGGCTCATTACACACTCGTGCGCATACACACACACACATACACACAAACAATCTTCATATAATAATAATATTGGTAAATCTATGGTCATTGATATGTTTTTTTTTCTGATTATGCTTTTATTTATGTTTTTACTAGGTGCTCTATTTTACATATTTTCATGGGTAATTAATGTCTTCTTTATTCTTGCGATACGGGAAATGATGATCATGATCTTAATTATCAGAATAAACCTATTCTAACTAACTGGCTTGTTGAGATATAAATTAACTATCACAAATATTAGCTACACTAAGGTATTTGTTAAAGTATTTTCCCTCTCACCCTTCCTCCCTGACCCCTTCTTTCCTTTCTCTCCCTCCTTCCCAACATCCGCTCCTTTCTCTCCCTCCTGCCCACCCTTCCTCCCTTTCTTCTCTTTCACAGATGTAGAATATAATTGTTTACTGATATGGGAAAGGGACGTATACTTCTTGTAGTGCACCAATAAAACTATTCATATAAATGATGCAATTATACTATCTTTATATGCAATATAGCCCTTGTTTGTGTGTTACAAGCAACAGTTTTCTTAAAGCTATACTAAGACAGTATTTTTCTTTGAAACTTTTAAAATGCTATATTAAAGCCAGTAGTTGAAAAGGAAGATTTAAATTGAGCCAGAGTATCAGCCACTCATGAACATTCTGCCAGTGTACAACCACAGAAACCTAGAAAGCCAGATGAAAGTAATGTCCTATAATAGTCTTCTACAGTAGAATGTACGCAATCCCAACAGAATGCTGAAATAAGTTTCACTAACTATAAGTTTGATGAGGAAAATAATTGTTGACCTATCTGCACTGATCCTCATGAAATCATTCAACATTCAGAAAGACTGTGCCTGTCTCCTGAATAAGAAACATGGAAACTTAGTAGCATCATTTCAAAAGGATGCTGACAAATTAGAGGCAACCCTGTAGTGTTTCCCTACTATTATTTTTCTTATTTTTGACTAATAATGACATCTTCTAAAAAGCAAGAAAGGCAATAACGAAGTAAAAAAGGACAGTAAGTTACTACCTCCTTGGCAACCCCTGAACTAATAATATTCTGTGTGCATTTATGAGAAAAAAAAAAAAAAAAAAGCCTTCAATGTTAAGTGAGAAAAACTGAACACAAAATAGATTTGTCAAGTACCATTTCTTGTAAGTGGTTTCCATGAGCTAAACGCTTCTTGGAAAGATTTCGTTGAAAGACGAAACCACAACCACAAGGCAGCCTCTATTCATTTCGTCTCAAAGACTCTTAGAGAGGGAAGCGTGCCCACAGGAACCTTTTCCGCCAGCTCTCAACATCATTTCTCTCTCAGAACATGGATACGTTTTCTCTTGCTGCAGATCAATTTCCTTCAGAAGGCCAAAAGCATTCCTTTCTCAACATATGCATCGTGCTCCTAATTTAGGCAACACCATGTTATAGGCTTTGGGAACTCAACAATGAACAACGCAGAAAAATGTCTGCTCTGAGAGCTTCCATTGTAGTACAGGAAGACAAAACAAATTGATAACATATTATTCAGTGAGTCAGGTAGTGCTCAATGTGTCTGATAAAAATAAAGCAGGGACACGGTCCTAAAGAATCCCTTGGGTGGGGGTGGGGCTGTTATCTGAATGGTGTGGAATGTGGTTAAGACTGAGGGAGGAATTCTCTGGCCGGGTAAGTACTGTGTTGGAGCCTGCACAAACCGAAAGGGAATGCCACCCCAAATTTTGTCACCCAGTGGCTAGCTGGCATCACCCTCGGCCTGGTCCTCTCTTTTCCATTAATTTTTACCTGTTATTATTATTGTCTTCCTCATTATTTTTGTGGGGACTAAAAATGAACATTCTCATCTACTTAATATAGGCGCATAAATCAGGATTGGCCTTGGACTCCAGAGCACTGTTGTCTGGGTTCCAAGTTTGACTCTACTAGTTACCTGAAGTACTAACATGGGCAGATTGATTAAAAATAACAATGCTTTGTGGCCCTGGCCAGTTTGGCTCAGCGGTTGAGCGTCAGCCCGTGGACCAGAAAGTCCCAGGTTCGGTTCCTACTAAAGGCACGTACCTCGGTTGTGGTTTGTCCCCGCCCCGTTGGGGTTGTGTGGGTGGCAACCAGTTGATACTTCTCTCTCACATAGATGTTTCTCTCTCTCTCTCTCCCTCCCTCTCTATCTGAAGATAAATGCAAAATGTCCTCGGGTGAGGATAAAAAATAAATAAATAATTATGCCTGGTTTTTCTCATTTATAAAATAAGGATAATATCATATTTAACACATAGCTCGTTTTCCCCACACTTCAGCCCTTCAATTTCACTTACTATCAAATCCACACTTGATGACTACTTCATCAATTCCTTTTTTTAGTGTAAGTGATTCAACAATACAAATTAAAGGAAAAAAATAAAATGAAAACCCATTTTGGACATACACACACACGGTAAATATAATTGAATGAAGTAGAAGGAACCCCACATTGGTATAGGTAGACCTCTAATCCTATGATTGAGGCCTGCATTTTTCCAGTCAATATGAAATACTCTTACACAACAAATTTGTTTCCTAAATCTCAAGTAGATAGTGAATTATATTTTCCTTGAAGTTTAGTTGAAAGAATAAAAACTTTGGGGCTGGTTTCCTTAACAATGAATCAAACTAAAATAGGATGAGTGCTTTTATCTGGCGTAATTGTTTTATAGAATAAATACTTATGCATTATAATTTTCCATAAAGCATCACATTTATTAATGAAATCAAAGCATATAACTAATAAACTATTTTAGAAAACTTCATAATATTCTTAGTAAGTCTTTGACAAACCAATAAAAACAAAATAAAATTTTAGAAAAACTTAACCACAAGGAGTCATATTCTGGTATTAAAAATAAATCCCATGCTTCAAGTGTTAAAAATATGGTTTCTATATCTATCTCTTTGGGATTTCTTTGTCATGACTAGTTTCCAAGAATAAAATTCACTTTTTATTCTTGGTAGAGATGCTTATTCATGCCTGTAGTCCTACAGAACTAAAGACCAAAGGGGGTTTGGGACACTGGATGGAAGAAGGTAAAGAGATGAGCCAAAGAACTTATATGCACAACGTGGTGAAGGCCTGGGGAGGGTGTGTAGGGCAGGGGCTGGGTGGGGGTGGGCAAAGAGGGGGAATAGGGGCATCTGTAATAGTGTCAACAACAACAAAATCTAAGAACAAAAACAAAGTAGAAATGTGAGTCACACCAAAATGCCGGAAGCCTATTAAGCTTCAGCTAAGTCAGAAATCCTTTCTATATCTCTGCACATATTGTCTTTCTATAATTGCACATATATAATTTTTAGTTTCTCTATTACTTTTACAAAGAAAATTTATACATATAATAAAACCATGCTTTAATAAAAAATTTATATACTCTTTTGCAGAGGCTTGTTATGCACAAGAGGTATTAAATATTTATTATAAAACAAATGAATAATTATTTGGGCAGAAAACAAGTTTGAATTAATAAAAGTTCAAAATCATAGAATCTTAAAAAATTGTGGTGTGTTTTTTTTGTTTTCCTTAATGTTTTTTTTTTTAATTTTTTTTCTTTATTGATTTTAGAGAGAGAAAAAGGAAGAGGGAGAGAGAGAGAGAGAAACATTCATGAGTGAAAACGTCAATTGGCTGCCTCCTGCATGCCCCCCAATGGGGATCAGGCCTACAACCTGGGCATGTGCCCTGACCGGGAATCAAACCAGTGACCGTTTGGTGCATGAGTCGACGCTCAACCACTGAGCCACTCTGGCCAGTTTTCCTTAATGTTTATTAATTAAACACAAAATAAATAAACTCATCATTGGGAGCTCTCCACAGGAGTATGATACAATTACTAGACAAAAAAAAAAAAAATTCAATTGAACACATCAATTATTTGTAAATAAATTGTCATTAGCATTGTATTTGATTATATAAAACTGTTAAATCTCCTAAGAAGTTTTAAATACTCTTCGTACAATCTTTGTTTTATTATAAATTTCCAGAACTAAATCCAAGTAAACACCAGTTTGTCCGTATTCCAGTTACAGGATTTAATTAGTTTGAACTGATCTCCACCATTTTCCTTTTGTCAAGCTGGGAGCTGGGAATGTGACTGTGCTGCTGGTGTAACAGCCTGTGATACCCCAAGGCCCATCACTATTAAGAAGAGCAGGCAGTTGCTGTTTGGGGTTAGTCTGTATAGAAGGGCTGTATTGCTTGGGAGACTGCTTATGAAGTAGCTGTCTGTGTGCTGAAGATTGCCAGCAACCAATCTCTTATTTTTCCTTTGTCATATCCTTGCCTCTAATGATTTAGTAGCACATGCTCCAAATCGTGATGTAGAGAAGTTTAGAAAAGGATTCTTCTTGCCTTGCCGTAAGTATAGAAAATTGCCATGTGCAACCTCCCTGGTTTCAAGAGGTTATTGACTTAGCTGGAGGAGGTGAGCATGCAGAGTGCTAGTGCATCTAAGGCAGGCAATAGGGAGACTCGAGTGTAACAAACCATACTCAGAAGCACTTAAAAGGCTAAAAAGTCAAGACCTCAATGGTCAAGTTTCTAAAGCAGTAAGCATTTTTGACAGTGAAGTAGTAACTTATCGACTTCAAGGTACTCAAATCATTTCCACCACTGATGTAATACAGACGTAAGGTGATTCATTGAAAACACTAAAGGAAGATTTTTACACACATTCTGTACAAAATGTAGTGGCCAATCCTATACTTCTAATGACAGGCCACAATTGTCATTAAAATATTGTTCTCAAACGTCCATACTTCCCAAAGCAATCTACAGATTCAATGCAGTTCCTATCAAGATACCAATGGTCTGCCCTGGCTCGTGTGACTCAGTGGTTAAAGCATTGGCCTGTGCACCAATTCCCAGTCAAGGGCACATACCTGGGTTGCAGGTTCAAACCCCTGTCAGGGTGCACACGGGAGGCAGCAGATCTATGCTTCTCTTTCTCTCTCTTCCTTCCCCTCTCTCTAAAATCAATAAGCATGTCCTTGGGTGAAGATTTAAAAAGGACCCGAACAGACATTTCTTCACAGAGGACATACAGATAGCCAATAGACATGTGAAAAATGATGAATGTCACTCATCATCAGAGAAATGCACATTAAAACTGCAATGAGATATTATCTCACACCTGTCAGAATGGCTACCATCCATAAATCAACAAACAAGTGCTGGTGAGGATGTGGAGAAAAGGGAGCCCTCATGCACTGTCGGTGGGAATGCACACTGCTGCAGCCACTGTGGAAAGCAGTATGGAGTTACCTCAAAAAATTAAAAATGGACCTGCCTTATGACCCAGCAATTCTACCTCTGGGAATCTATCTGAAGAAACCCCAAAAACACAAATTTGAAAGAATATATGTGGCCCTGCCTGGTTTGGCTTAGCGGTTGGAGCGTCGGCCTGTGGACCAGAGAGTCCCAGGTTCGGTCCCCGCTAGGGGCACATACCAAAAAAAGAAAGAAAGAAAGAAAGAAAGAAAGAAAGAAAGAAAGAAAGAAAGAAAGAAAGAAAGAAAGAAAGAAAGAAAGAACATATGTGCTCATTGCAGCACTATTTCCAATAGCCAAGATTTGGGAGCAGCCCAAGTACCCATCAGTAGATGAGTGGATAAAAAAGCTGTGGCACATATACACAATGGAATATTATTTGGCTTAAAAAAAAAAGAAGGAACTCTTACCATTTGTGACAGCATGGGTGGTCCTGGAGAGCATCATGCTAAGTGAAATAAGCCAGTCAAAGACAAGTAATAGATGATCTCACTCATATGGGGAATTGAATGAACAAAATGAACTAACAAGCAAAATAGAGACAGACTCAGAGAGCAGGTGGACAGCTGTTAGTGGGGAGAGGAAGAGGTGTTAAAGATTTTTTTAACAAGTATTGTTCTCATTTCATTTTTTGAAATGCACTGAAAAGAATTAAACCCTCAAGTCTGAATTTAGAATCACATGGTGTCAATTGTGCTCCTTGCTTTCTAATTTCCTGCATGTGTTTTCCTTGATTTTTCCAATTCAATATAAAAAGCAAAACAAACAAACAAAAAACAAATGGAGCTGTTTACGAAGTTCAGAAGAAAATAAAGTGTGACTGAAAAAAAAAAATCAAGGAGTAGTTACACACTAAAGGCGATGGACAGACATTTCTAAATAAATTTCCTGAGTCAAAGAGAGAGAAAGACACACAGAGAGAGACGGAGAGGACACCTTTGTATCAAAACTCAGACAATCCAGTGATTATCAAAATACATAAATCAGGAAGAGAGAAGCAATGACAATATGATATGGTGAGTCCACATCTAGGATTAATACTAATAACTCAGAGGAAAAGTGTTAACATCGTGTGTAATGACATACATAAACCTTATTAAAATAAAAATGTTAACATTGCAACATGAGGGCAGAGACTGGAAATCAGTGTGAGAGGAGTAATTTGTTTATCTGATACAGCTGTGGATAAAATAGTACTTTCTAAATTTGAAACATGGTGTTTATAAAATGACTACAATGTATAAATGTGTTCTATAATCTTTTCAATTTGCGTTGAAGGAATATTCAAATAAACAAAATCTATTAAAATGAAGAAATATTTATTTGAAATTCAATGTCAATTTGGTTTCACTTGTGTTGCTCTTTTTCTTGTAAATTAAAGCAAAACTAAATTTGACCATTTTGTATTAAACAGTTTGTATAGCACATAATTTTCATTCACATGTTTGTCTGTCTAGTATTCTCAGTATGTTTTCATCTGTGTAGACATAAAGACATGTCTGAAAGTGTATTCAACTGACTTAATAATGATTATTTCTCAGTGAAGAAATTTTAAGTAGTAGTTTACTATTCCTTTGCATTTTCTGCATTGTTTAAATTCCTGATATTGAACACTGTATTTTGAGAATCATGGAATCATTATACTTAAAACAAAATGTAATGCTATGACAGATGATCTATTTTTTATATTTAAAAAAAATCTGAGAATTCTTTAACTACATATTTGAAATATACTTAAGTTTGAACTATTGCACTTTATTCATCTTTTTATTTATTTAATAGGTGTGAATGTTTTCCAAAAAACAAACATGAGCTCATGAGGTTTTCCTGAGAGTGTAGAATAAATAGCTTATACCCAAAAGTTTTATGATTTTGCATTAATCATTCATTTTTCATTTATCAACTCATTCTTTAAAATATACATTGATACTTTTTTCCTCTTAATTTTTACCAAAAAAAGGGAGTGGGGTGTTGAGGGAAAAAATAAAATGAGGGTGGAGGGAGGGAGGAAGAAGTGAGAGAGGGAGAGAGAGGGGAAGGAAAAAAACAAAAAATACCTCTACTAGTACTAAAACGATCCTGATAGTAATTTGAGTAGAAAGTAACTCCTTTTTATATATCCCATTTAATATTTTACAAAACATTTTCTTTTTGATGAGCTTTCATACTTCCTACACACACACACACACACACACACACACACGCACACACACACTGAATGCAACATGATGACAAAGAACTAAGTCATGATAATTTGATATGAATTTCAATATAACTTACGTTTTTTTACCTTAAGCAGAATGATTTACAGTAAAGTAAAAGTAATGAAGAACTCTCATGAGAAGTGAACTTCCAATACGTCTCTCTGATGAGGGAGCACAATGACTTGAGATAAACAGACGATCCATGGTTTCATAGCATGGTGCCATCACGGAATATGACTGGTAATTTATCGTCTTTAATGTTTCCAAAACATAGAGGTATATCTTAGACATAACCTCATCTTAGTTTGATGAAGTATGATATTTAATAGCTGAAATATATATTACATATTAATTGACAATTGTTGGTTGTTGATAAAATTGGATGTTTGTGATAGGCATTTTGGCCTTGGGGTTAGTTTCTTTGCTCGATTTTTAAAAATTGGAACTGCTATCGTGTGATTAATTTGCAAGATGCATTTACATAATCTATTATATTGCAGTTTTCTCAGTTCATTTTTCTACATGCCTTTTGAATGGTTGTCATATTTTGACACAAAATAGGGGCTGTTCCATTGTTCTGTGTCACACTGCATGTTACCGACAATATGTTCTGTTTGGTGTCTTTTTCGCTCTGATTTCTGGTCTCTTTTGAATGTGTTTTTATTTATCTTGGTCTGCTACTGAGGGCTCAGGTCTAGAGTAAAAGTCAAAGCATTTTTTCCCACTTTGACATTTGGCTGAGGACCCCGGCATGTTGCAGGTCCTCGGGCCAGATGCCAGAGAAAGCTCTCCTAGTCCTCCTCCTCCTCTGGCTAGAGGACTCAGGGGTAAAAGGTGCTGATTCCTAACTGGATCATTCAGCCATTCCATGGCCTTTCTAAAACTAAGGAGAACAGACATACACTTCAGTTAAGCATCCTTTCTAGAGGTCACAGAAAACTGAGATCGAGCATTCCCTGAAACTTAATCTTAATTCTTATTAATGTTGACTTCTAGACGCTAGCCCAGGCTCTAAGGGGAAGATGCCTGGTCCCTGTTAGAACATTAGCAGCACCTAAAACTTACCTTGCATTCCACTCCTTGCAGTTCAGCAATCGTTTGTTTTGAAACAAAATCCAGAGTTGATAGCAAAAGAGATGAGTCAAATTGGTCATCTCTTTTTCTCAGACTTCTCTGCAGCCAGTGGGTTTGCAGTTGTTTGTAAATCATTGATTTACTTTATATAAAAAGAGCCTGTGAAACTCAAGCATATAATAAATATGCACCTAACATTCACCTCTATTTTTTCTAATATTTAAAGGTTTTTGTTTTGTTCACTTATCTCTTCAGGCCATCTGCTACTTTAAAAGATGTTAAGTCTAGAACTTTTTCATGTAAATGAATTTTGTGTTATTTCTATTTTCCCAAAAATTATCTTAATTGCCTGGTACCATATTTTTAAAATAGTCATTTCCCCACTGATTTGGGATTCTTAATGTGTTGAATTTGTTTTGGGAAATATTATATCAAGAGGCTTGTAATGAAACTGCTTCTTCACTTTATTTTCAGTATGTTCTTGACACTCTTTGTTCCATTATTACTGTATTATTTGTAAAATTACTGTAAGGAATCGGGGGCGCCGCCGAAAGAATTTGTCCCTTAGGGTTTGGCCCTGTGGGGGTTATGCATGGAGCCTCTGGAATATGAATAGATAAGATGGGAGTTAATCTATAGGCTCGAGGCAGGCCGTTCAGGGTGGGAGACAAGGCTGAGCAAGGAGACAATGGTCAAGCACTTTGCCTGGCACCAGTCCCCAGGCTATCGGACATTCCCAACTCTGTGATAATGACAAAGGGGCGCAGATGTCTTTCTGGCTACTTCGAGCTGGACAGGGGCGGCGTAAGGGGAGGGGGCCCATGTCGGCATGATCCGGGCCTGGGGATCTGGTGAGAGGTTGATAATGGCTTAGCATCATGATCTCGTGCACCGTCTGGCTGGTGAAGGCCTTCAGTCGGTTTTGTAGTAGGGAGGAGAGTAGTCGCAGGAGACAGGGTCCGAAGGCTAGGGCTAGAAAAAGGAAAGTTAGGGGACCCATAAGCGGTAAAACCCAGTTGGAATCGAACCAGGTGCTCCAAGATTGATCTCGCCTTTCCCAAATGCGTTGTGCTCTTTCTTTTAAGTTATTGGCAGCATTTCGGACGAGGCCTGACTGGTTAAGATAGAAGCAGCATTGCTCTTCTAGGAAAACACATATACCTCCCCTTTCTGCAGTGAGGAAATCTCGGCCCCTTCGATTTTGAAGGGTGACTGCTGCTAAGGAGTCTAGTTGATCTTGGATGCTGAGAAGGGTGGAGGATTGGGGATAAGAATTGGTGAAGGGCGTCAGGGCCTATGTGGAGAGACTTGTGGATCTCCGACAGTATTTGCAGTCTTTGGGCGTCTGGAAGAATTAAGAGGTCGGTAAGGCGGTGGGGGGAGAAAACCTGGAGAGGCTGTTGTAGATTGATCTTCAGTGCCTCCCTGGTGAGTTCTGCCGCTGCTGCAAGGGCCCGGAGGCAAGGCTGCCATCCATGAACAGTGGGGTCCAGCTGCTTTGAGAGGTAAGCAACAGGGACCAGGGTGGGGCCAAGTGGCTGAACCAGGACCCCTATGGCTAAGTGATGTTTTTCGTCTGTATAGAGGAGAAAAGGTCGTTGGGGACTGGGGAGAGCAAGAGCTGAGGCAGAGCACAAAGCCTCAAGGAGGGTCTGGAAAGCCCGGCAGACCTCCTTAGGGGAGGTCAGGGGTCCCTTGGGGGTGTCTCTGGCTGCCTGGTAGAGTGGTCTGGCTAGGAGGGCAAAATTGGGGATCCAGTGCCTGAAGAACCCCATAAGCCCAAGAAAGGACTGAATTTCCATTGCCGAGGTCGGGGGTTGTAAGTCCCTAAGGGCCTGCAACCTGTCGGACGTGATTGCCCGGTGTGTCGGAGTGACAAGGAGCCCTAGGTAGGTCACTGAGGGAGTCACGATCTGGGTTTTCTGTGCAGACACCCGGTAACCCTTGGTGTAAAGAAAATTGAGGAGAGCGGTGGTGGCTGAGACATTATCTCCTTCAGAGGGGGAGCAGATGAGAAGATCGTCTACATATTGGAGAAGAGTGGATGGGGACAGATCACATTCCCTTAAGTCCTGAGCAAGAGCCTGACCAAAGAGGTGCGGACTGTCTCGGAATCCTTGAGGGAGGACAGTCCATGTTAACTGTTGGGAAATATTGGAGACCGGATCTTCCCAGGTGAAAGCAAAGAGAAAATAGGAATCAGGATGTAGCGGGATGGTAAAGAAAGCATCCTTTAGGTCAAGAACTGAGAAATGAGTAGTATGGGGGGGGAATATGAGAGAGGAGGGTGTAGGGGTTTGGGACTACAGGGGAGATGGATATGACTGCTGAATTAATTATGCGAAGGTCTTGGACAAGGCGGTACTGCCCCGAGGGTTTCTTAACAGGCAGAATGGGGGAGTTACAGGGGGAGTTGGTAGGAATGAGGAGGCCCTGGCTTCTGAGTTTAGATATAATGGGGTGGAGTCCTAGTCGGTGAGCCTGAGAGATGGGAAATTGGGGGCGATTGGGGTAAGATGATAGGTTTTTTAATTTGATGAGGATGGGGGCGTGATGTGAGGCAACCGAGGGGGTGTTTGTGTCCCAGACCCCAGTGTGGACTGCCGGTAAGAGCTGGACTGTGGAAGCTGAGGCAGTAGCCTGGGTAGGGCCAGAGAGTAAAGCTATTAGATGCGGCTGCTGGGGGAGGAAAGAGATGGTAGTATGGAGTTTAGATAAGATATCTCTCCCCAAGAATGGAACTGGGCAGGCAGGCATTACTAAAAAGGAATGGGAGAACGGGTGGCCTTCGAAGATGCAGTTAAGTAGGGCCATTTGTTTGGGGGTTGTAGGGAGCCCATCAATTCCCATAACAGAGACCTGGGAAGGAAAAGTGAGGCCCGAATGGGAGGGGAGGACAGAGTAGGTAGCCCCCGTGTCTATTAAGAAGGAAATAGACTTACCCGCTACCTGGAGCATGACCCTGGGCTCGGCGAGGGTGACTGGAGTCGCAGAACCAGGGCCGCCTCAGTCGTCCATGAGCCCTAGTAGCTCCAATGCTGGGAAATCCTGGGTCTCATTTCCCCGGCATTGAGGTGCTGAGGATTGAGCCAGGGTCGGGCAGTCCGACTTCCAGTGACCCATTTGTTTGCATTGGGGGCAGGGCTTGGTAGGTGGCCTGGGCTGTGGGCAGGCTTTGGCCCAGTGGCCTTCCTTGCCGCATTTGAAACAGGCGCCTGGAGGTGAGCGAGGTCCTCCTTTTGGGGCCTGGTGTCTTTTCGGGTCCCCTGCGGCCGGAGGGCAGCTACCAGAGCCTGGGTTTGGAGGCTTACCTTCTGCTGGAGCCTCGCCTGCGGGCTGCTTCAGCCGTCTCCTCCCGGGCATGAAAAACCTTAAAGGCCATTTTTACCAGGTCTTGGATGGGAGTTTCAGGGCCCTCCTCAACCTTCTTGAGCTGATATCAGGGGCGGACTGGGAGATGAAGTGGGAGGCAAGGACAGTGGCCCCGTGGGTGTGTGGGACCGGGTGTGGGCAGCGACAGGGGAACTGAGGGGATTAAACGGGGGGGGGGGGGGGGGGGGGGGGGGGGCGGGGCAGAGTGCATCCAACAAAGCCTGAATATAAGGGACTTCAGAATCTTTTCCGGTGCCTTGTGTAGACTCTGAGAATATCCCAATTTGGAAAAATTTTCGAGGAGACACCTGAGGGGGGTCTTATGGTTAAGTCTGGATTCGGAATTGCCCATGGCAACAGATTAGAGGGGTTTGAGTGTCGGGAGAGCGGACGTACAAAAGGCGTCCCTTTTGAATGCCCGTCCCCGGAGGGATGTCTGTCCTGGATGGACAGGGTGGTCGTGAAGGAGCCTCAGGAGTCCCTCGAAGCAGCTTCAGACCGGGGGTTCCTGGAACTCCGGCGGAGAGGCGGGGGCGTCCCGACTTGGCCAAGGTTTGGACGGGAGACCCGAGCCCCGGACGGACGACAGATCAAAACCCCAGAAAAAAGCGAAACGGTTTTGGGGCCTGGCTCCGATGGGTTTGGAGACTGGCTCCGAAAACCCCAGAGAAAGAGTGAAACGACTTACGGTTTTGGAACCTGGCTCAGAAGTCGGTGCTGGGTCGAGGGAGATTCTGAATCCAGAAGACGGGTGGCGGCGCAGGGAGAGGAGGGGGACTCTCGTCCCGACCAAAAAGGCCAGGCCGGGTCACAAAACCCTCCTCCCGGGTTTCGGCACCAGATGTAAGGAATCGGGGGCGCCGCCGAATAAAACAGAGAAGAGACTGGAGAGCCAATCAGCCGAATAAACAGGGATCAGGCTTTATTGGGTGCACTCCGGGCGGGTTCACAGACTCCGGGGGTCGAGTCCTAGAAGCCGCGCTCAATGTAGGGGCTTGTGTCTTTTATATCTGCCTGTTGCAGCTGGAATTTGTCCCTTAGGGTTTGGCCCTGCGGGGGTTATGCATGGAGCCTCTGGAATATGAATAGATAAGATGGGAGTTAATCTATAGGCTCGAGGCAGGCCGTTCAGGGTGGGAGACAAGGCTGAGCAAGGAGACAATGGTCGAGCACTTTGCCTGGCACCAGTCCCCAGGCTATCGGACAATTACTTTTTAATAAAAAAATCCCTTAAATTAATATATTATAGTAATTGCATAAAACACATAAATTATTTTGAGAGACATTTTGAAATCTTTAGTTTTCTAGCATATGGTATTTAGAGTGGGTGTTTTCTTTCAAGATATTTTCTTAAGTCTCTTTAAATTATTTCTAATATTTTTTATTTTATTTTTGAGGACTATGACTAAATTGTGAAAATAAATATAAAACTTATCTCAACTTACCTAACAGAATGCTCCCCACCTCACACACACAAAAAAACTTTCTTTATACATTTAATGATGAGAATATTTTGAAAAACGGTTATGTTCATTTTGATTTATTTAATTGGCCAAGATGTAGAATAATTTATTAATAAACTCTTTTAGAAATGATGTTCTTGATTCTCTTAGGGTAGAATATATTTTAATATGCAAATAAAGTTTATTTAATCCATTCTTTCTTAAAGTTATATACAATTTTTATAGCTTTATTGCAGTTAAAACAAATAAAGACAATAAAGAAAAAAGTGTTTATTTGTAGGAGATTGAGTGTATATGTTTACTGTAAATTATACTGTGCTATTTGAAATATGTTTATATATTTTATATTCATAGGGAATCATAAATTAAGAGATGGGCACAATATCACAACTATGTCATAAGGAAATAACTCTAGATCTCTAATATCACTTTGTGTTTCTAAATAAAATTTATATTAGTTATACACTTAACAGATTTAAAGCATTTTAATATATAAATGAATAATAATTTTTTTAACCACATCTAGATTATTTTTATACTTCTGTAAGGAAAAGTTTATTTGAGCAAAACAAAATTTCCTGTTGCAGTATAATTAAAATTAAATAAAATATGCACAGTACCTACGAATAACAGTATACTGACCTAAACGATGTGTGAAGAGCCCTCCCACCGCACCCAGGAGGTGGCGCTGCTGCGCGCTGGGCCCTCTCCGTGGCCCCCGCCGCTCCTGCTGGCTAGACTCTGATCAACGCTGCGTCTCTCTGAACCTGTCTGCTCTGCTCACTTCGGTCCATTTGGTTCTTTTGCTTTCATGATTCATTGACCTCAACCTCAATTTCATTTTTTATGTTTATTTTTTGCTTTCAGCTTTGCCTTAGAATATATCTTAGTTCAAAGGACAGTTTATTTTTTATCCTGAAAGGGCAGGGCTATTGGTTGTGTCCAGGTATTTATTTGTGTGATTGAGATGAGTATCCAGTGAAAAGTATGCACAATAAAATGGAAGGACAAGGAGAGGCTTGTGAGTCTGGCCAGTTTGGCTCAACGGTCAAGCATTGACCCATGCACCGAGAAGTCGCCAGTTCGATTCCTGGTCAGGGCACATGCCCAGGTTGTGGGCTCGACCCCAGTGGGGGCATGCAGGAGGCAGCCAATCAATGTTCTCTCTCATTGGTGTTTCTCTCTCTCTGCCCCTCTCACTTCCTCTCTTTCTAAAGAAATCAATGAAGGAAAAATATATTTTTTTAAAAGAATAGACTTTGAATATTTACCTAAAGAGAAGCAGCATCTTTTTGTCAACCAACTTCTGTCCTGACCCTTCCATTATCCGTGTATGTTTTATTCTCAGAATATCATGCCTCTCTGAATTCGCCCAGCTTTCCTTATTATCTGTAAATCCCTCAAATATCCCATTTCACACCGATCTAGGTATGACAGTCCAGGTTCTCTGTCAACCCCCACCTGAACGTGTATCTTCTTAAGAGGAATACTCACTGCTTAGCCTGCTGGGAAGGCGATTTCATCTTCATCACGAAGGTAAGAAGCCCTCAGGAAACCAAGGACTCATAAAGACAATAGTACAGGAAGCACTAGAAATCCCACAGGACATATTAGATCCACGACTCTGCGAAGCTCCCTAAGCCCGAGCTCCTGTACTTGACCACACTTTACCTCCCAGTGAAGCGCAGAGAGGGTCTGCCTGCCAGTCAGTTCTCCTTTCACGCATCACTAGGCTTTTATGATGGCTTGATTCGTCCATGCATTTTCTCCTTCTCTCTTCCTCTTCTCCGTTGCACCGATCTCTCTTATGCACTTATTTTTCACAGGCCAGCTTTCCTTTCGCCAACAGAGAATATCTTTCCATCCAGGGAAGAGTTACTGTTGGCAGTGCAGAGCCCCCTCCCTGGCACTGCCCAGGCCTCTCAGGAAAGCTCGTAGTTAAGAGCACACAGAGTGGGGAGCTGGGTCCTCTGGGCTTGAACTCATCCTGCCACCAGCTTTGTTTTATTTGGAAAATTACTTAATCTCTGGATCTCACCTTCACCACAGTTAAAGAAGAGGTGATAGCAGTATCTACTTCATAGTGTTGTCGTGAGCATGCCATACGTCTTATACACAACCATTCGCTACAGTCCCTGGCATATGTCAGTGTTAACTGTTCCCATTAATTCCGCCAGGAAGGAAGATAACCTGCCAACGAACCCCCCCTTCTGGGATCACCTGTGTCAACAAAGCACACAAAAACGGGAACATGCTCAGTTCTATAACAGCTCTGAAAATCCAAAAGGTATAAAACAAAGTGTCCACCATTTCACAGCACCTGTTGAAAGTTACCACAGAACCAGCTAAGAATAAAATAATTCCAGGACATTCAAACCATCACATACGAGTGACTGTCTTCAAACACCAATAGTGTTGCTCAAAGACGGTTTTTCCTAAATGCCCGGGTACCTGAAGCTTACTTTTTAGATTGTGATATAAATTTAACTTTCCCCAAATCATTTCTGGAAATATAACAAATTTAATGGTTCTACTGCCTCCGTGAAAGAAAATCTTTGAAAACTATTTGCTTCAGGTGTCGTATAACAATAGCTTTAACACATGTAAACAAGTTACTTTTATTTCATGATTTGTTAGTAGTTACTGTTCATTCTCACAAGTTTGGATTCTGAATTGGTAATATTTCGTGGGAAAATGAAAACAAATAAACACTTCTTGCTTGGCCAGTGTGGCTCAATGAGCATTGCCCCATGCACCAAGAGGTCACCGGTTCAATTCCTGGTCAGGGCACATGCCCAGGTTGTGGGCCAGATCCCCAGTGGGGGGCATGCAGGAGGCGACCAATCAATGTCCTCTCTCATCAATGTTTCTCTCTTTCCCTCTTTCTTCCTCTCTTTAAAATCAATAAAGAAAAATAAAATAAAAAACAAACACTTCTTGCAGTGTAGAACTAAAAATTAACACTTTTTTTTCTTTTTCTGCATCTGGCTGCAGTTATTGGCAAAGGAGAGTGACAACAGACTGCTTTGGCAAGATTGTAACAGCCCGTGCTGCTGGAGATGTCACACTGGAGAACAGCAGCAGCACGCGGAGCAGAAACAAACAAAAACACCGTGAATTAAGTGCTCTTTTTTCCCTACATAGTCTTGAGTGTAAGATAGTTTGCCAAATATTTTAATTGTGCCCTGAAATTAAAACACAAATCCAAATTCCAATGCCCAAAAGTACTTCTCTGTACTGGTATAAGCTATGCTGCATTGCTACTGAGTTTCTTCTTATTGGCAACATTTAACCTCATACTCTTTGCCACAGCTGGGCCTGGCAGAACAGTATCAAATTTTGTAACCCAGTAAATGTTTTTAATTAATGGGAACTGCAGTGGACAGGGCAGATGCTGAGGCCCTTTTGCTCCACAGACATATTTCTGTGCCTTGCATCATCAGGCGAGCACACGTGTTTGGATGTCCCCACCGCCACAGGCATGGCTGTGTACCTGATCCTCCATCCATTCAGCATGTGCTTGTCAGATGGTTCAATGCAAGGAGTGATTCCCAACTCAGGTTAAAGATGAAAGTACAAGATTGCCATTCATCTGATTAAAGCAAAAATTCCAATGATAGATACTTGATTCACAGTATATGTATGTATATACCTAGAAATTTGTATGTGACAATTTTTTACTTTTTTTTTTCTTTATTGATTTTGGAGAGAGAGGAAGTGAGAGGGAGAGAGAGATAGAAACATCAATGAGAGAGAACTGGCCGCCTTCTGTATGCCCCCCACTGGGGATCAGGCCCACAACCTGGGCATGTGTCCTGACTGGGAATCGAACCCGCGACCTCTTGGTGCATGGGTCAACGCTCAACTACTGAGCCACACCAGCTGGACATATATGTGTGAATTTTATGTAGGAATAGTTTTTATGGATCTTATAAATGAAGTATATAGCTACATAGAAATATATATGTTTATGTATGTATGTGTAGAAGGGCAGAAAGATAGATAATGATAGATAGATTTGAAATATAATAGCCTTAATGAAATAACTGATAAAAATCACAGCATTGTTTGATATTATACTAATTACTACATATTTTTCAACAGGTGTAAAAATACATTATCTAGTTGGTGGTTTGTGATTAAACAATGATTTTAGAAATCTAAGATGACTTAAGAACTAACTAGCTAGGCCCATGAAAATATCTTTGGTAAACAATTTGATGTATTTTATTTGGGTAAAATTCTGCATTTGAAAAAAATCACCTATAAGGTTCCTTTAGGTCAGTGAGAAATTGGGATTGATTGGAAATCATTTCAATGAATCGTCTTTTGATTTCAGTAGTTTCACTATCCCAGGGCTCCTAGTTAAATTTAAATAATTATAAAACCATATGTATTTTTGAGTGAACACTGTGATCAATTTTTGATAGTATGGTTATTCAGGCAGTAATTATGTTTAATAATATAATTTGAAAACAATGATAACATTTACTTAGTGCTTAGTAATTGTTAATCACTACTCTAAGTGATTTTAAATGTACTAACACTTGTGATTTTAACAAGCTTATAGAGTAGATATAATTGTATCTCTCATTTGATAGTTGAAGTAACTGAGAGAAATAGGCTAGGTCAGTGGGCCAAGGCTCAACAGCAACTAATTAGCAGAATGGGGTGTGGCGACCAGTTTCAGGCCCATGCCTTGCTGCCCCGTGTGGTAGAGGAACAGTCAAGGGGTCTTTCCAAGAACTGCTGATTTTCAGCAGAGCAGTGTAGTTCAGGAATACTTTTATCATCTAAATTTTAGTTTGCATAATTTATAAAAGAATACATTATCATTATCAAGGATAAGACAGAGTTTGCAGAAGTGATCTATATGAAAAACTATAAAATATTTATTTTTATGGTAAGTATTTTGAATACTATGAAGGAAAGGGCATCTCAATAAGACAGCATGCGTGGGTGCGTACACACACACACACACACACACACACACAATCTCTTTAAGAAACTTGCTACTTAAACAATTTATTCTATTTTCTTCTTAAAATTTTCTTTTATTTTTCCTCCATGCAATTCAATATTATTTTTCAGAAAGAAAATCACGGTCTCCATAATTTCTCTGTAACTATTATTTATGTAAGCATCATCAACCTGTGGAAAATGGAAGCCTTATTAAAATGTGATTAGCAGCACTGTAAATAAATATTAGTTCACATTCCTTATGCCATACTTAAAACACATTCTTAGATGAGAAATTGTTACAGCAAATGACATATAATTATTTGTGATTCTTGATGTGTATTACAAAACTGCCTTCAAAAATTTGCTTAAATTTATAACAGTGTAGGAAATTCCAATATTTCAAAGATTTTTTTTTGCTAATATTGAAGACAAAGAATATCTAATCAGTAAAAATTCTGCTGCATATGATGTCTGAGATTTTGTTGCCCACAGTCTCCTCTAGGATTTTTATGGACTCATGAGTTACATTTAAGTCTTTTATCCATTTTGAGTTTATTTTGGTGTAGGGTGTAAGTTGATGGTCTAGTTTCATTTTTCGGCAAGTAGCTGTCCAATTTTCCCAGCACCATTTATTAAAGAGGCCGTCCTTACTCCACTGTATGCTCTTGCCACCTTTGTCAAATATTAATTGAGCAAATTGCCTTGGGTCCATTTCTGGGTTCTCTATTCTGTTCCACTGGTCTATATACCTGTTCTTGTGCCAGTACCAGGCTGTTTTGATTATGGTGGCTTTGTAGTATAACCTGAAATCTGGTATTGTGATCCCTCCAACTTTGTTCTTCCTTTTCAAGATTGCTGTGGCTATTCGAGGCCTTTTTTGGTTCCATATGAACTTTTGAAGTAATTGTTCTAATTCTTTGAAGTATGCCGTTGGTATTTTGATGGAGATTGCGTTGAATCTATAGATTGTTTTGGCAATAGAAACAAAGGAGAAAATGAACACATGTGACTACATCAAACTCAAAAGCTTCTGCACAGCAAAAGATACAATCATCAAAATGGAAAGGCTACCCACTGTATGGGAGAGCATAATTGCCAATGATATATCAGATAAGGGGTTAATTTCCAATACATATAGAGTGCTCATACAACTCCACAAAAGGAAGACAAAGAACCCAATTAAAAAATGGGCAGAGGAACTAAATAGACACCTCTCCAAACAGGACATACAAATGGCTAAGAGACATATGAAGAAATGTTCATCATCACTAATCATCAGAGAGATGCAAATCAAAACAACAATGAGGTATCACCTCACACCTGTCAGAATGGCCGCCATCAACAAATCATCAAACAACAAGTGTTGGCGAGGGTGTGGAGAAAAGGGGACTCTAGAACACTGCTGGTGGGAATGCAGACTGGTGCAGCCACTATGGAAAACAATATGGTGTCACCTCAAAAAATTAAAAATTGATCTTCCATTTGACCCAGTGATCCCACTTCTAGGAATATACCCTAAGAAGCATAAAACACCAATAAGAAAGAATATATGTACCCCCATCTTTGTAGCAGCACTATTTACAATCGCTAAGATCTAGAAACACCCAAGTGCCCATCAGTAGACGAATGGATCAAAAAGCAGTGGTACATATACACAATGGAGTACTACGCAGCGGTAAGAAAGAAAGATCTCTTATCCTTTGAGACTACATGGAGGGACCTGGAAAGTATCATCCTAAGTGAAACAAGCCAAGCAGAGAAAGACAAATTTCATATGATCTCACTGATTTGTGGAATATAATGAACATAACAGTTTGAGGAATGGGGTAGTCCCAGAGACGCGGAAGCGGGATACAGACTGACAATCCCCTAAGGAGTGGGGAGGTGGGGGAGGGATGAACCACAGAACTTATATGCATGTATGCATGAACAGTGGACATGGACAACAATCTGGGGAAGGGGCAGGGAGGGAAGAGGGATGGGGAATCAGTGGGGGGGAAAGGAGAATCATCTGTAACAAAAAGTAATCAATAAAAAAATAAAATATAAAAGAAAAAAAAAAGAATATCTAATCAATGCTTTAATTCAAATTTTTATTCATTCCTACTGAGGAGGGACATATGTTCCCATGTTTTTAGCTATTTATATTTTATTTTCTGTGAGAGTCTATTTTTGTCCTTTTATTTGTAATACCAAATTGATTTTGAAAGTTTATTTTTATGTTCAAGTTAGCAATCATTTGTTACATGTGTTATTTTCTTTTTCCTCTGTGGGTTGTTTTTTCACTTTGTTTATGATAAAAATATACTTCACATTTTATTTTAAAGTAATACATCTAACTTGGAGAATTGTTCAACATCGCTAAATCATATAAAGATAAAAATGGAAGCACCTGTTTGTCAAATCCACGAATAACACTTTCGCCCTTTGGAATGCAGACTCTTTCTTCTTTCCTCTGCCTCTTTCAATGAAATCCACCTGACTTAGTCCACTCGCCCTCGCCTTTCACAACTCTTCCTCCTATTTCCTTCCTTTCTAAGCTCTCCCTCTCCTTTCTGCCATCTCCTTCCTCACTCCCCTCCCTCTCTCTTCTCTGTCTTTCTGAAAACATCTACATGTTTACAAGATTATTTCACTAAGAAAATGGGATCATCCGTGACCACACTAGTTAACTGGTCTGCAATTCACTACTTCCCCCAACACTTTTTCATGGGTATTGTTTTGTATCAATATATATGATATCACCTCCATTTTAGAAGTTGAGTAGTAGTATATCATTGAATAGATGTATCATACATTTTTATCAATTTTCATAATTAATGACATGTAGATTGTTTCTAAATAATAAATTTTTATAATAAATACTAGTAATAAATATGATCAAGCACATATCTTTGTGTTTCTATTATTATTTGTTACAATTCTTAGGTATAGAAAATTAAAACTTTATGTAGCAAAGTTTGATTTCACAATTTTTCCTGTTATAAACAATACTTAATAGAAATTCTTATACATAAATTTTGTACATCTGATGAAGCATTTTATACATTTTGAGGTGCAAAAGTCTTAAAATTTATATACTCAAATTTATTTTCCATTTGTGACTATTACTGTAAAAACAAAACATGCTTTATTCTCTATAGCTTAGTTTTAGAGCATTCGTTTTAATAAAAACAGAACCATTAAACTTAGATGAAAACAAGCCTTGAACAGGAAGAAAAGGTCAATGCCTATTTTCCTCAATGATATTTTAGGAAAAGATAAAATTGATTAAGAATCACAACTCACATTCTGCAGTTAAAATTGAAAAACTGTCTCAATTTTTAAAACATTATTTTTATACTTTTTTTCTTGTTGAGGTAATACATGTGCATTTTTGGAAACTTAGAAAAATGTCAGAACATACAAATAAAAAATGAGTTTTTCCCATAATCATGACACTCAAAGGTAATCCTGTTAATATCTGAGTATCTCCTTCCAGATGTTGTCTTTATACATACATATACTTGTAAACCAACTACTCACAAATACTATATATACATATTCAAATATTATACTCTACTTATTATATTGCATCCTGAGGGCTTTATATGTCCAAGTATGTTCTTTAAAATATATTTCAAGGTTATAAAATATTTAGGAGAAAAGTCACGATTATGCTTTGGGTCAATGATTGCAGAACTATTTAGTCTAATTATTTAGTCCAAACACAGCATGTTCAAGACATCACAGCTGAAGTGTATGTGTTGATTAACTGAATCTGAGCCCTGAAAATGAGAAAGGTCACTTTGGCTTTCAAGCCCAGACATCAGGGCTCTGGCAGTTATGTGAGGTCAACTGGCTGGTGTGGCTCAGTGGACTGAGCATCATCCCATGGACTAAGAGATCCCGGTTTGATTCCTGGGTCAAGCCATGTGCCCAAGTTGAAGACTCCATTCCCAGTAGGGGGTGTGCAGTAGGGGTGTGATGGATGTTTCTCTCTCACATTGATGTTTCTAACTCTCCCTTCCTCTCTCTAAAAAATCAATAAAAAAAGTATTAAAAAAAAAAAACTACTTGGACTTCAAAATATGAAAAATTGAGTTAAGTTTATCAGACAACTGGTATCATTATATTGTCAATTCATATTTAACCAAAATAATATATTTAAATTTGAATAAGAAATGATTGTGGTAAAGACATCCTCTTTAATAAATAGTGTTGGGAAAATTGGACAGCAACATGCAAAAAAATGAAATTAGACCATCAACTTACACCATACACAAGAATAAACTCAAAATGGATAAAAGATTTAAATGTGACTCATGAATCCATAAAAACCCTAGAGGAAACTGTACGCAACAAAATTTCAGACATCATACACAGCAGAATTTTCACTGATACATCACCTAAGGCAACAGAAACAAAGGAGAAAATGAACAAATGGGACTACATCAAACTGAAAAGCTTCTACACAGCAAAAGATACAATCATAAAAGTGGAAAGGTAACCCACTGTATGGGAGAGCATAATTGCCAATGTTATATCAGATAAGGGGTTAATTTCCAAAATATATAGAGTGCTCATACAACTCAACAAAAGGAAGACAAAGAACCCAATTAAAAAATGGACAGGGGAAGTAAATAGACACCTCTCCAAACAGGACATACAAATGGCTAAGAGACATATGAAGAAATGCTCAACATCACTAATCATCAGAGAGATGCAAATTAAAACAACAATGCGGTATCACCTCACACCTGTCAGAATGGCCGCCATCAACAAATCATCAAACAACAAGTGTTGGCGAGGGCGTGGAGAAAAGGGGACTCTAATACACTTCTGGTGGGAATGCAGACTGGGGCAGCCACTGTGGAAAACAATATGGTGTTACCTCAAAAAGTTAAAAATTGAACTTCCATTTGACCCAGTGATCCTGCTTCTAGGAATATACCCTAAGAAGCCTGAAACACCAATCAGAAAAAATATATGTACCCCCATGTTCATAGCAGCACTATTTACAATAGCTAAGATCTGGAAACAGCCCAAATGTCCGTCAGTAGACTAATGGATAAAAAAGCAGTGGTACATATACACAATGGAGTACTATGCAGCTGTAAAAAAGAAACATCTCTTATCCTTTGAGATGACATGGAGGGACCTGGAAAGTGTCATCCTAAGCAAAACAAACCAAACAGAGAAAGACAAGTATCATATGATCTCACTTATTTGTGGAATATAATAAACATAACATTCTGAGGAATGGGGTAGTCCCAGAGATGTGGAAGTGGGGTACAGACTGACAATCCCCAGAAGAGGGGGTGGTGGGGGAGAGATAAACCACAGAACTTATATGCATGTGTGCATGAACAATGGACATGGACAACAAAGCTGGGGACAGGGCGGGGAGGGAGGGATAGGGGGAAATCAGTGGGGGGGGAGGATAAACATCTGTAACAAAAATAAATAAATTAAATTAAATAAATAAAAGAATAATTTAAAAAAGAAATTATTCTGAAGCAGTAAAGAGATGTGTTTAAGACATATAAAAATAACCAAGAGAACGAGACTGCAAGTTATTGTGATTTATTTTATTTATATGAGCAAAGAAATACTTGTGAATGTATATAATCTTTTCTGTTTCTTCAAAGAGTGCAGCTAGCAAAGGTGTGAAAGTATCATTATGATATTTGTTTCATAATTTAAAAACTCTGAACAATACGGAAAAACAGAAAAGTAAAAAGCTTCACCCCAAAATAAAACTGGCCTTTGGAGTCAGGGTCAAGGAAAACTGCAGGAGAACCCAGAACAGTTGAACTAGCAAGAACTTCAATATTAATAAAGGCAGAGTGAAATTCAGCAAAACCAGGAAGATCACACTGTCGCTGCAGAAGAATAAGCTGCAAAACATCAGACTAATTCTGTTAACTGCATTCTCTACAAAACAACATCTCTCAACATACGAACAAAGAGATTGACAGTCAAATATTCAGAAAGATAACCGTATATCATTTTTATAAATTTATTTAAACTAATAGTTGACAAGTATATGATTCAATCCTGAGTGACATGATGTGGATTCTTACCATAGGTTGAAAGTAACTATATGCAAAATATGTACCTTTTATAATCTTAGATGGAAAACCCAAAGCAACTAGGAAAATTTGGGGCTTTGAATAGGAAAGATGAATGAGTAGGTAGAGTGTAGTGAAGTAAACATTATAGGAGCAGTAGGTATCGGCATTATGGAGCGAATCCAGTTTTATCCTATGAGTCCCAGGAAATTCAATGACAAGTTTACAGTATGACACCAATGGTAGAATCAAAATAACCACTAAGCAGGATACTATGCAAGCAATGCTGATATTTTGAGGTCTGGATCAGAATAAGATCTGGGGTACCTTATAGGTATGCTTACTTATCCCCATGATTTTTAGGGAAGAAGAGACAAAAGTACACTGTGATTCACATGTGCTTGGTGTGCCATCTGAAAAAAGGGATGGACATGAAGCCATGTTAGGATATTTCAAAGTATCCTAAGGCCTTTGGAACAGTGTCTGATGGGGAAACATAGTATCACAGAGGGCGTCTGGGTGAAACTCTGACTTATAAATTGCCTGAAGCCAAAATAAATTGTGACAGTATATTTCACATGATTATTTATTTAGTTTCATCTTCGTGTTTATACTAGAGAGGTTTTGAGGGTTGACTTTGATTTCAACCAAATGAACCTGTGGGAAGTATTTTCTAACTACCTTGTGAGATATTAAATCATGTTTAAAATCACATATTATTGGTAGGGAACTCATGGACATGGACAACAATATGGTGATTGTGGGGGAGGTGAAAGAAGGAGTAGATGGGATAAATGGTGATGAAAAAATTAAAAGAAAAAAATCACACATTATATGTAAACAATGTTTAAATTGAATGAACATTTCAGTCATCTTAATTTATGTTTCAATCCATTTACTGTTCCATTTTACGTATATGCTAAAAGTGGAGTCAAAAGTCACCCCTTCATTTCTGTTTCTTTTTGGTGGTAGGAAATATAACAGAAAAACCGCTCTAGCATGAGAAATATGGTATATGGGCATCCTGTGTCATTACTGAGATAGGCTTTCGAAGCCACAGCTGATGTCCTGTAATTTCCTTCCCACTTCTTTCTAAATGTATCGGGTGATACAGACAATGCCTCCTTTCAGGATTATTTTCATGGCCCATCACTTGGTATTTATGGCATTTGAGTCTCCCTTCCCCCTGCTGAACTGACTGGTGCTGCTGCTATACTGTTCCTGAATTAGTGTTTCCTTCTCATCTTCATCAGCACCTTCTGCTTAAGAGTATGTTCTCATTTTGATTCATGATTCTCCTAATACGGTTTTCCCGTCTTCTCTTGAGTTGATGAGTTTTTATCCCTGAATAAGTCCTGAGAACTGTTGAACTACACACTGGTTTCCATATCCCTCACCTTTAACATATAGGCGTGTCATTCATGGTCATAGGGTTTTTCTTTTTTCTTTTTAATCCTCACCCAAGGGTATGTTTCTATTGGTCTTATTTATTTATTTATTTATTTATTTATTTATTTATTTAATTCCTCACCTGAGAATATTTTTCCATTTATTTTCTTTTTTTTATTGCATTTTTAATTGATTTTTTATTTTATTAATTTATTTTTGTTACAGATGTTTCTCCTTTTTCCCCATTGACACCCTCCTCCCGATTCTGCCCACCCCTTCAGCATTGTTGTCTATGTCCATTGATTATGCATATATGCATATATAAGTTCTGTGATTTATCTCTTCCCTCCCCTTCTACCCCCCTCTCCTGAGGTTTGTCCATTTATTTTCAAACAGAGTGGGAGAGAGACTGAGAGAGAGAGAGAGCCATTGATTGGTTGCCTCCCACATGACCCCGACCAGAGTGGGGGACCCAACTGCAACCAAGGTATGTACCCTTGGTCAGAATCGAACCCATGACTCTTTGGTCCACAGGCTGATGCTCCAACCTCTGAGCCAAACTGGCCAGGCAGGGCATGGTTTGAGAGAGAGAGAGAGAGAGAGAGAGAGAGAGAGAGAGAGAGAAACATTGATATGAGAGAAACACTGATCGGTTGCCTCCCTTATGTGCCCACCAGGGATTGAATCTGAAACCTAGGTATGTGCCCAGACCAAAAATCAAACCCATAGCCTTTTGGTGTGTGGGCCGATGCTCCAACCAGCTGAGCCGCCCAGCCAGAGCAGCTTTTTACTTTTAAACATTACAGATGTGTAAAAGTAAATACTCTGGAAAATAAAATGAGACATGTAGGTGATTTTCAAATATCCTAGGTTTTGAGAGTCTATCATCATTATAATTTTAGGTCACAGAAGTCAGACCAACATGTGTACTATGGATCCGGATCCAAAAACATCTTTTAAAAAAAAAAAAAAAGAACAACTTCTGTGTATCAAATTCTTCACTAATCACTTTATAAGCCATATCTCAAGCTTAAAAATAGGCAGTTATTATATTTTAAATAAAACAACAAGAAAATAATAGATGTTAACAACTTTATAAATGTCACACATCAAAAAGATGGGCCACGACTGAACTTGAACCCAAATAGAATTTGCTCCAAAGGTAACACATGACATTGTTTTTGCTTAATGTTGACAACATATAATATAAAGCCATCAGCCTAATACCTATCAAGAAATCGTATGTATAGAAATATCAGTGTCTCTGGGATGTATAGCTATTGCTTTGTATTCATGTAGACACACATGGGCTGCCCTCTGGCACATCCAAGGTGGGAGAAACATCTGTCTTAAGCTATTGGTGATGCTCAAAGCATCTCAGTATGCTGACCAGCATTATATTAATTGAGTCAGAAAATGGGGGGAAAATCAACCTAACATGCTCTATGTTTTTATCCCCGGCATCTCGACAAATCAGGGAGAGGCAGTGATGGATAAAACTGCTGAACATTAACAACTAATTATAGGCATTCTATAAACGATCATGAATTTGGGAACACTAATGATTTACATTTTAGAGATAGTTATCAGAAGAGTCACAAAAAACTTCCACTGGACCTGAAGAGCATTGTTACAACTGAAAAACAGGTTCAAATTTGATATAATTGTAAAAATTTAAGCTCTCTTTGGTAAAAGTGATCCAATCCAAACAACTGTGTTATCTGTATTAGCATGAAACGATGCAATAAACTGAAAAAGAGCAATCTGTTGAAAGAAAGAAAGAAAGAAAGAAAGAAAGAAAGAAAGAAAGAAAGAAAGAAAGAAAGAGAGAGAGAGAGAGAGAGAAAGGGAGAAAGAAAAAAAAGAAAGGAGGGAAGAAGGGAGGGAGGAAGGAAGGAAGGGTGGGAGGGAGGGAGGGAGGAAGTGGGGAGGAGGGAGGAAGGGACTTTTTTTCCAAGAGAAATAAAACTCTAATGAGGAAACCAAAAGTTAAAATATTATCTCTGAATCAAAATTTTCCAGTGAAAGAATGATTCTTTTCCAAATTAATCGTCAGATTTTCATACTAAAGTGTACATCTTTATCTCGTTGGCACTTGTTTTCTCTTCTTTGAACCAAAACTTACAAAGATACATGTAGCAGATGTTAGAGATGGACGTAATCATTTTAGCAATATCTACAATATCCTGAACCTACAGAAAAATTGCATCAGTTTTAGTTGTTTTCCTCATGTTGGTGTAAATTTCCTCAAAAATTGAAGCTTCCCTTTAACCAAAGAAAAGTCCCACACATGTGGCTTTCTATGTTTGATTTAAATGGCACTGCCTTTTAAAATTCTCATATTTTATATTGCAATCAAATTCCAGGTAAAGTCTTTCTAAATTCTGCTAACATTTAAGTAGTTGCTGTGGTAGACAAATATATAAACACTATACACTAAAAAGTATACATAAAATGTACACATAAAAACTGAATGACTTCACCACTGTGTTAATAAAGTCTCCAGCTCCAGCCTTCTACTTTCCATTCTCTTCGGTTCAATAATCCCAAGATCTCTCCTGATGTAGCCCCTCATTCTTGCCAGTACACATGAGTCATATATATTCATTCAATCACTCCTTCAGTAAGTAAACTATTTCCTAAAATAGCAGGCAGTGTACTACTCATTTTCAAAAAATGCTGTAAAGTGATTGATTCTCCTTATTGGTTTGGAGGTGAAGGTTAGAAGATGTGAGAGACAATCATCAGTCTGTGAGCTACTGATCTCAGGAAAGCTTCTCGAAGTCCCTAAGACAGGGGCACCCACCTCATCCAACAGAAGAGGAAATGCACCCTGATGGCAGCAAAGTCCAGAAGAACCTGGGATTGAAAGAGCTTCAGGTTTTCCTGGTAGAAGGTCGACATTCCAAACCTAACAGTCAGATTCTTTATTTGGAGCAGCGAACACGGCCCAGAAGCCCTATGGAGACCAGCCTTCAGTGCCTTCCGGAGCTCTGCCGCCCTGACCACTGCACACTGGCCAGATTTCCATCGAAGTCTTCACCGTAGCTGCAGAAGTAAGAGCTGGGGACCCACCCATGGAGGTTTCCTGATCTTCACAAGGTGCCTTGGCTCCACCATTGGCTAATGTGTACTGGCCAGTTTGCTTCTCTCAAAGCTTCTGAGACTAGTAACAAAAGCCAGTCGACACCATGACTTCAGAAACACCCCTGCTCAGTGACTGAGCCGCACCGTTACAGAAGCCAGTGTCCAACTTCCCTGCCCAGGTTCTGACCCACCACAAATGAGTCTCAGTGATAGCTTGACAACTTACAGAGACCTGCGACCCTGCCACACGTCAGGGCTGGTCGCTTCCCGCTTCTCGGTGACAATGGGCCATCCAGACCCAGGATCCCATGCTGAGGGCTGCTTTTCCTGCTCTCTGAGCCTGGGCTCTCCCATAAAGGTGGGACTCAGAACAAGGATTTCATTCAGATTGTGTATCTTGAAAACTGACCCCTACAAGCAGAAGTCAAGGGGCACTAAAATAATGAATTGAAGGAAGGAATGCAAAACCAAATTGTGCCTGGCTGGTGTGGTTCAGTGGACTGATTGTCCTCCCACGGACTGGGAGGTTCTGGTTCCATTCCCGGTCAGAGCACATGCCCGGGTTTCAGGCTCCATCCTCAGTAGGGGACGTGCAGGAGGCAGGCGATGGATGTTTCTCTCTCACATCAATGTTTCTCTCTCTCTCTCTTCTTCTCTCTAAAAGAAATCAATAAAATACATTTAAAAACCAAAATGTGTGATAGAGTGTGTCATCACTGAAAGGAAATGGGACATGGTTCTGCTCAGGACACTCTTAAGAATTATGGAGCACATGCTGGAATTTTAAGCCTGAAACCAAAAGGCAGAGGATATTTTATCCACTAGCTTTCGTATGTCATTAGTCAAGTTTTATTCTTGAAAACCTCGGCTCTGTTCATATGTCAACGCTATAGGGTTGAGTTCCACAGTTATCAGAGCAGGAGAAACAGAGAGTCTCCAGATTGCAATCCAGATGAAAAGAAATCCCCCAAGGGGCACGGGGCCTGAATTACCCTGATCTCACGTGTCATCCAGAACCTCAGCACCGTTTTGTTTTTAAACATCTGTTGTGAAACGTGGCTTTCCCTTTGAGTCAGTAATTAGATTCCGTGACCTTGCTAATGACAGGAAACTGCCTTTCATGATCCTACGGGACCAGGAAACCCGCAATTCCACTAGAAGATGCAGCCCTATGTAGGAAGTGAGTAATATCTCTCAGATTTCAGTGTTGCAGAACTCTCCTTTTTTCTGAAGCAATTTCTTTACTGAACAGTTCTGACATTGAGCGTGGTTTCCCTCCCTGGCCTTGGAATTGACCTTTTTGTCCTTTTGGGATGTTACTTCCATCCTGTCCAGCATTGCCTTATCCACTCACAAGCCAGTGCTCACAGAGGGTTTTGTAAGACTTTGGTACATGTAATCTAACCATCACGTCAACCTGCTGTGAAAAGACACATAACTGATTGTTCTTAAAGTAAAGCCATTGATACTTCATGTCTAATTTTCATGTAACTGGAACCCTTACCTCTTTGACAATATTTCCTCTAGTTTTGTAGCTTTCCGTTGTTTATTTCCTGGAAATTTAGTCTCCTTGTCATTTTCTAGGAATTCTTGGTCATGAATGTCCATTTTAAATCACCAGCTTTAAAGCTGCACTGACCAATCATCTCCACTTTTGTATGAGTGATAGTTTGTTACTCTCACTTCTTAAGCTCAATTAAAACAATAAACACCCATTTCCCAGGTACTATATCAAGTGCTGGGAGTAATATCAGCCTCTTTCTTCTGGGATATTGCCCTTAAAGTAGAAGTATAAAAACATACTAAAAAATGAAACCACAATGTGGCAAAATAATACAGAGAGTGCCCTGGCCGGTTTGGCTCAGTGGTTGGAGCGTCAGCCTGCAGACCAGAGAGTCCCAGGTTCAGTTCCTGCTAGGGGCACATACAGAAAAGAAAAAAAAAAAAATACAGAGAGTGATGTCACTGGGCTTAAAAATGTCAAGTTCTATATTTAGATCGGCACCTAGTGATTTAAAAATATATATGAGCTTTTTATTAAAGAAGTATATTTTTTTCATAAAAACAAAATCTGTCATACTTCATATTCTGAAGAAACAGGAGGAAGAAAAACTATTTCCTTGTACCGAGTGTCTGGTGTTGTTTTGATGCTTGTCACACACTATATAATAGTTCATTCATATATGAGAATACAAAATGTCAAGCTAAGTAGAATGGTACGCATGGGGGCTTCTAGATGAGGAAACAGATCAATATCAAACAGTCAGATTGTTCAAAGCCACAAAGCTATTATGTGGCATTTGAGATTTGCTTTTTTACAGTATCACATCTCAAACTAAACAATCATCATTATGCTACTTTTCTGGTTTGATATTCTACTGTTAACTACTAGAAACATTACATTTATATATTCTATTATGACTGCTACTTTTGTTGTTGTTGTTGTTAATCCTCGCCGGAGGATATTTTTCCATTGTTTTTTAGAGACAGTAGGCGAGAGGGAGGGACAGAGAAAGATAGAGAGAGAGAGAGAGAAACATTGATGTGAAAGAGACATACCACTGGTTGCCTCCTGCATGACCCTGACCCAGGCCGGGATTGAACCTGCAGCCCAGGTACCTGCCCTTGAGCAGAATCGAACCTGTGACCTTTGGGTCTTTGGGCCAATGAATTTACCGCTGAGCCAAGTCAGTCAGGGTGTGACTGCTACTCTCCCTACTCCCACTAGGACTTTGTTGTTTGTTTCCACTGTTCCTCTCCTACTGCCACCGATGCTGTTATTACCACTATTACTTCCACCAGGAACACTGCCCCCACCAAAGCCAGCAACCATAGCCATTTACTGAGCACCGAATCAGTATTAGGAATGTGCTGTTTATACCTTTCTCCTCCCATACATACGACACTGCTGGTGAAGTATAAAGCAATAAACGTGAGTCAGATAGACCTAGGTTAAAATCCATACTGTGCTGTATACTTCCGTTTTTGCTGTATAAATTACTTTTAAATGACTTATGAAATTGTATCAGGATATTTTCTTATAAAAATATATATAATTTCATCAGTTAGAAATATTAATGTTAACATCCTGATGTATTCATTTTTTCCTAGTATGTTGTTGTTGTTATTATTATTATTATTTTCTTTTTTTGACAAAATGAGATCCTGATGTAAATACGTAAAAAAAAATTCTTATATTGGGCATATTTCTGATTGTTTTCTCCAGATAAAATCTTAGAAGTGTAAATATTGGATCAATGGTTATAGAAATGTAAGATTCCTTTTAGTATTTCCAAATTGCCTTGTAAAATGTTACCTGAATTTATTTCTTTGTAGTGCTTTATCAATATATATTTGCCTATGTAATAATTTATTTCATGTCACCAGATGAATTAATAAAACTGTACTTTGTGTTTCTTTAATTTAGTATTTCTTCAAACACTCGTAAGTTTCAAAAGGATTTAGTAACTGGTATGCTAAATTTTATTTTAAATTTTGTTTTCAGATTGTTATTGTTATGGTATATTATTATTTCCTAATTTTCAAATCTTATTCTTGCCTTGTGAAATTATAGTGTCTTTATGACATTGACCCTATGCTTCTAACACCTTGATGATAGATCCCAGAGAATAAGCTAGGTTAAAAAAGAACACCACTCTAATATCTCTTTTTTTATATTAACGGTTTGGTACTAATAATTTGAATAAATAAAAAAAGTATTCAATCCCCAGAATCATTTATAATTTTTGCTTATGTTCTACATTAATAGTGTCCTGTTTCACCATTACTGCCCTAATCACAGGTGTGAAATTAGATTAATCTTATTATGTTTACAAGTAATAAAGAGAGTAATATCTGCAAATATTATTTTACTAGAAAAATAATAGAGAAAGAAAGAAAACGAAGGATCCTGTGAAGGTCACTATTTACACAAATGTATTCATTTGCAAGAACACACATAAAGATATGTTTCTTTATGTATTAACAAAGTAATTTCATGGTTGAATACATTTATGTTATTAGCTAACATGGTTTAGAATAACAGTGTCTTTATCTGTAGTTGGTGAGTGACATTTAAACTGAGAACCCTGTTATGTAGCCTATGAGTAACACAGTAGCAAGGGCTCCTTAATACTGTTCGAATGTGCTTTACAAGGCACTTCCATGTGTGTTCTCTAATTTAATCTTCAATCAAGACAGTTCATTACCAAGGGTGGGAGTTTTATTTCTAGTGAACAGGTGTAGAGAATGAAGCATCGGAACATTCAATACAGCTTTCCTTGAAGTCACTGCTGCAGAGTTAAAACTAAAACATACTTCTCCTGGTTCCAAATTGTTGATTTCCCTTACCAAGTATTTTCCCTTCCCATATCCATGCTACAGACCTTATTAACTAAAATATATATTTAATCTGGCAATAAGACTCTGACTTATATTGTCTCATAACTGAATCGAATCCCTCTCCCCAGCATCCTAGACCTTATTCTGACTTTTACACTGTCCCACTGTTTTAAGTTCTATCCCACATTGTTGATTCACACTGATTCCATTTAAATTTTTTTTTCTGTATTGATTTTATAGAGAGAGAAAGGGAGAAGAAGAGAGAGATAGAAACGTCGATGAGAGAGAACATCAATTGGCCGCCTCTTGTATGCCCCGCACTGGGAATCAGGCCCATAACCTGGGCATGTGCCCTGGCCAGGAATCGAACTGGAGACCTCTTGGTGTATTGGTTGACGCTCAACTACTGAGCCACACCGGCCAGGCTGATTCCATTTAATGAGAGTGCATATTTAAGATACATTTTGATATCTTTGGAAATTTACAGGGTATTGGAATTTGAATCCTACATACCCAATTTTAATTATCTTTGCCCTTAAATATCTACTTGACAGTGAGAAATACTCTTATCATATTTATTGTCAATGTACTATGTATTCCTGTTAATTGTGTTTATAAAAACTCTTATATTGCGATAATGATATGTTCTACAATAAGATATTTTTCTAATTGTCACATGAACCTGTAATTAGTTGATAAAATTCTGTCTAAATTCAAAGTATTAATTCATTAAGAAGATATTATTTATTTTATTTTATTGTTTTCCTCACCTGAGGACACTTTTTGCATTTATCCTCAGACAGAGCAGGAGGGAGAGAGAGAGAAGACAGAGAGGGAGAAATATCAATCTGAGAGAGACACATCGACTGGTTGCCACTTGCACAATCCCAACTGGGGCCGGGAACAAACCACAACTGAGGTACGTGCCCTTAGCAGGAGCTGAACCTGGCATTCTCTGGTTCATGGGCCAGTGCTCTAACTGCTGAGCCAAACTGGCCAGGGCAAGAAGATATTATTTTAAAATATGACAAAATCTTTTCTATGTTTGGCATCATTTAATTTCTTGTAATCCATATTGTTTAGGCATAAAAGTTAAATTATTTGTATTATTACTAATAATATTACACCTCTGATTTTACTAAATACCTTAAAATGTTTCTATTTGTTATTAAGAAATGATGGGTAAGACTAACACTTTTCAATGAAATTTTAAAAATTATGAATGGCATGTCTGGCCGGTGTGGCTCAGTGGTTGAACATCGACCCATGCACCAAAAGGTCACTAGTTCAATTCCTGGTCAGGGCACATGCCCAGGTTGTGGGCCAGATCCCCAGTGGGGGGCATGCAGGAGCTGGCCAATCGATGTTTTCTCTCACTGATGTTTCTCTCTCTCTCCCTCTCCCTTCCTCTTTCTCTAAAATCAATGAAGAAAAAAAAATTAAAAATTATGAGTGGCCAAAACCATAAGACGAGGCATCTGAAAGTACAGACAAACTGTAAAACAAGAGTTGTGTTCAGAGTACATGGCTATTTCTGTTACTATTTTGATTTTACTTAATATGATTATTGACTTTTATGCTGAATAATTTGTTTGATTTTAAGCAATTAGTCATATACTGTGACAGCCCTATTAAGTATGACTATTTTCAAAGTTTGGAATATTTACTTATGTATGCTTACGTTAAGAACATGCCAACCACTTTAAAATAGTGCACAAAAGAATTATACTCATCTTTTAAAACAGAATCCATCTTGCAAAACTTTAGACTAACTTTGAATATATTGTGGTGAATGACATGAGTGATGAATAAACTCTTTTGCTACTATGTAGTAGATTCATAAACAGTTGGGGTTTTCATAAATTGTTGTTGAAAATGTTTCATAAAAGCAAAGATCAACTTTATCTGTTTTCCATTTTCATATATTTAAACTAATCATTCACGAGTAAAAGGAAGTATGTGCATATTTTTAAAACAACTACACACCCTCCAAGAGAAGTAATTCTGATATTAATCATGATAAAAAGAATGATAATCAAGATTCCTTGAATATTCTCACATCAGAAAATAGTTTTTGCAATGGAAGTGTTAACTAACCAGAAGTGTTTCATATTAATTAACATTTTCCTTTTACAAGTTTCTCTTACCAATAGCACAAAGTAAAAACAATATTAACATATGTTTAAAATCTTACATAATCAAAACAGTATGGTATAGGCATAAAAGACACATAGATCAACAAAACATAATAGAGAGCGCAGAAATAAACCTAGGTATACATGGACAATTCATTTTCTTCAAAGGAGAAAAGTAAATGCAGTAGGAAGAAATAGTCCCTTCAATGAGTGATGTGGGGAAATGGGACTGCTACATGCAAAAGATTGAAACCAGACCCCATCTTATCACACACGAAAATCTACTCCAAATACATTAAAGACTTGTACATAAAGACTTAAACAATAAATTTTTAAAATATAGGGGTAAGCTCCTTAATATAAATCTTAATGATATTTTGGATTTGACACAAAAAGCAAAAAATAAACAAGTAGGACTGCGTCAAAATAAAAATAAAAAGCTTTTGTTCAACAAAGGAGGAAATCAACAGAATGAAAAGACAACCTATCGAATGGGAGAAAAGATTTGCAAACCTTATATATATATAAACAGTTAATATCCAAAATATACATGGAACTCATAAAACTCAATATTTAAAAAATTAAACAAATGGTCAAAGCACCCGAATAGATAATTTTCCAAAGAAGACATACAAATGGCCAACAGTTATATGAAAAGGTACACAACATCACTAATCGGAGAAATGCAAATCGAAACCACAATGACATGTCACCTCGTGCATTTTAGAATGGCTAATATAACCAAGTTAGGAGATAAACACTGGCAAGGATGTGGAGGCAAGGGAACGCTCGTGTGCTGTTGGAGTACAGCCACTCTGGAAAACAGATGTAGGTTCCTCACCAAATTAAAACTAGAACCACCCGATGATCTGCCATTCCCACATCTGGGTACATATCCGAAGGAGACAAGACCATGATCTCATTTAAAGACATACCTGTTTCCCATATTTATTTTATTTTTCAGAGTGTCCATCAACAGATGAATGAAGAATATGTGGTATATGCTTACAATGTAATATTATTCAGCATTAAAAAAGAAGAAAAGCATGTCATTTGTCACAATGTGGGTTAAATTGGAGGCTTTCATGCTAAGAGAAATAAGCTAGTCAGACAGAAAGACCCATGCTGCATGGTATCGCTTACATGCGGGATCTAAACACACACACACACACACACACACACACACGTCACACTCATAGAAACAGAGTAGAAAGGTGGCTGTCAGGGCAGCTAAGGATGGCAAATATGAAGAGGTTGGTAGAGGGTACAAATTTTCAGTTATAAGATGGGTGATGTTTGAGGATCTGATGTATAATATGGTGAGTATAGTGGATAACACTGTATTGTATAGTTGAAATTTGCTAAGAGAATAAAATTTAACTGTTCTCATCAAAGGGGGGGAAAGAAAAAAAAGTAAAAGAAGATATTTTTAAACCTTCCCTTGTAATTTGACTCTCTACTCATTCCTCGGATAGGGTGTTCAATGACTAACCTTAACTTTGTCTCTTTCTGTGTCTCTGGGAAGTCACAAATGGTCATCTCACACAATTTTTACAATCATTATTGTTGCCAGATCTATTAATTATCATGGCCACAATGTCCTCTAATAACCTTGACAGCGAGTCCATCTTGTGACATGACTGATAATTTGGAGAAAAAAAAATATTGTCACTCATTTGCAGGTTACAAGGGTTCTTTTCTTGCTGAAACTTGTGCAGCCAGTCAAACCAGACCTGAGGAGTGGCGACGGGAGGGTAAGAAAGACACAGAGACATTATAGAGAGAAAAGCTGGGGCCAGAAGGGACACTGCTCTCTGATGGAGGAACATTGACCCCCAGCTGGCTCAGTATGGTTATTATGTAGCAATAATGAAGGGGGAGAAGTTCAAAAGCTTCATTATCTTCAAACACCAGATGTTCCCACAGGCCTCTGAGCTCAAGGTCGAGACTGTCGATACATTCTTGCCCTCGGCTCAGAATGCTCCTGCTTGGGCCTCACCAGCACACTGGAGCAACAAGAGACCTTGGGCAGAATGCTCCTGCGTGGGCCTCACCAGCACACTGGAGCAACAAGAGACCTTGGGCAGAATGCTCCTGAGTAAGCTTTGCAAACACCACAGGAGCAACAAGAGGCCTTGGCTCAGCCGCCCTCCACACCCTATCTACCCAACAAAGAGGCTATGAGTACACACTTCAGACAGCTAAGTAATCAACCCATTTTGAAGTTTTACCTCAATCACTGTATCAGTTGGGATAGAGCAGAAAGAAAACCATATGCTAAAATGTCTAAATGAGGAGAGTTTGAAGAAGGGATTATTTTCAGATATGTTTGAAAGTAAAATGCTCAAAGCTAACATCAAGACATTTTACTACCCTGACTGACAGAACAAGGGCAACAGACAGCTGTGTCATAGCATGAAAATACCTGGAAGCCGAGATAACCACAAAACATTGGCAATGCCAGTGGGAGAAGTAACTACTCTAATTTTTTGTTCCACAGTCACTCCTAATTTCTGAGAATGTCTTTTATTAGAAAAATCCAGCCAGATACTTAAACATAAGAAATTTATAGAGTTATAGTCCATAGAAGTCAAAGTCCTACTAGCCCAGATAGGACAGAAAAGGCAGTAAATGGATTTCAGGAAGGATACGTGAACAGAGAATGATGAGCACAAAGAATGATCAGCACATGAGGTTCCACCTCACTAGTAATGAAGATAACATGAATTAAATGAGAGAACACCAATAAATAATGCTAGACATCAACCAGAAGGTCCAACATGAAAATGTCTGTCACATCCAAGTGCTGGTGAAGATGCAAAGTAGTGAGAACTGCTGGCAAGAAGAGTACATTGTGATAACACCTCAGAAAAGTGTTTTCAATCATTCATTATCATGAAGAAGACCTGGACTCTGTGATGCATTAATCTACCTTCTTAGTACATAGCCAAGAGAATGCACTCACAAGTTTACAAAAAGTTCAGTACACAAATATTCAGAGAAGCATTGTTTTTTGTTTGTTTTTTTCTTTATTGATATTAGAGAGAGAGGAAGGGAGAGGGAGAGAGAGATAGAAACATTGATGAGAGAGAACATCGACTGGCCGCCTACTGCATGCCCCCCACTGGGGACCTGGCCCATAACCTGGGCATGTGCCCTCACTGGGAATCAAACCAGTGACCTTTTGGTGCATGGGTTGATGCTCAAGCACTGAGCCACACCGGCCGGGCAAGAGTAACATTGTTTTTAATAACTAAATAGCAAATAAATGCAATTCATATACAAATCAAGAGAAGAATGGATATTGTAGCTCAATATATCTGGGAAAAAAGAGTAGGATGGACAATTAAATTATGGTTTATACAATTAACAGAACAATGAGGATAAGGAAAATGAAGGAAATGCATTTACATTCAACAACATGGACACATCTTACAAATACAATGACAAGTGCATAAAATGTGCATGCAGAAACCCATGATGTATGGTTTTGGTATATAGACATTTTCAGTAAGACAAAGTTGATTTGTAGTGTTTAGGGATTCATGCTTATATGGTAAACCTAATAATGGAAAGCAAGGGATCCATTACCCTAACAGTCAAGATTGTGTTACATTTTGAGAAAGGTTGTTATATAAAGGGCCTTCTGGGGTTCTGGCAACCTTCCACTTTTTAACTTATTTGGCGGCATGTTGGTATCCACTGTGTGATAAAAATGTTGAGCATGGCAAAAGTAAAAAATAAAATAAAATACCTTACAGAATACAATTATATTTGCTTTTGGAAATGGATTTTGGATGCACAGAGGGAAGCAAAAAGAAAGATTTGTTCATCATGTGATCTACATTTAAGTGACCACTTCTGTTTTCAATGTCCTTGTGACCTTTACCTCCACAGCTGATCAGCAAATAACTCAAATGGTCCATCCTGAAGTTATAGATTCAGGTGGCAGTGTGACTTTGCAAAGAATGGATTGTGGAAGGAGGAGATATGCTTTGGATCATTAGTTTTCCATTTGGTTAGCCAACACCAGCTGATGATTGGCGATTCACTTAGAGACTGACGGAGAAGCCATGAGGAAATGAGACAATGGCTTGTAAAATAGCAGGTGAAAGATGGTGACCAGTCCTTGGGTCCAACAGTTTGTCCAAGAGATCGATAAAAATTCAATAATATCTTCTTTATATTATTCTATAAATCTGGTAAGTAATTTTTCCCCTCCCTGTTCCTCCTTATGAACTGGTATCTGTTTTTACCTTTGAGAATTGCTTCCTAACACTCATAGCTGAAGACAACAGCTCCCACTTCATGCTTAGGTCCCTGATTACTTCTGATTCTTGTGTTTATTTTTACTCTAAGCTGCACTATTCAGAATCTCAAAGTCAGAGACTTTAAATTAGCAATGTACATATATTTTAATATATTCATTAAAAGTATATACATAGTGTCCCTGGTCAGACATGAAAGGTGTAATCTTCCTATAAATGGAACTTTTATCTTCTTCTTGGTCTTCTTTTTAGCCAGATTATATTTAATTTTCAATAGTTCAATGCTCCCAAAATCTTGGGATTTGGAGAACCAGATCAGTGTGAAGAAAAAAAGAATCAAAACAAAAGGAACAAATCTCTACTACTTTATGCTGCGATGGATGTATAATGTATTTTCCACAAAGGTAAGGAAGATATTTTTGTTAACAAACCAAAGTGCAGAATTGAAAATGTAAAATTCACACTTTTAGTCTTAGATCTTCATTCTTTTATTGTCAGGTTAAATTTGGGGAGTGGTAGAGAATTCTCATGGATTTATAAGCCAAAACAGTTTTAAATGAGCCGAAGTTAAGAGCAGGAGCATTCAAAAAGAGAGAAATCAGCAGTCAGTACATTCAATTGTACATTCACTATGCGAGTGTGTGTGTGTGTGTGTGTGTGTGTGTGTGTGTATATGTATGTGTGTATATATATATGTATATATATATATTTCCTTATTATGCAGAGGAATTTCAATTTATTTCTTTTTATCTAGTGATGGATCTATTCACTCATAATTATAAAAAAATAAATGAATAAAACCTATCTACATTTACATCTTTGTATATAAAATGTGAATGTATAATTTAATGAAGCTTTAAGACCATCTGGATCTCATCCTCTGTTTTCATTTTATTTAACAACAGTGATCTGTCAGATAATTGGGCTGAACAAGGCCACTGAAGAGCTACAATAATTAAAGTATGGTTTCAAATAAACCACAATAAATAGAGAGATAGATAACAAAAAGTGTTTTACCATGTTAATAAATGCTTTCCTTGGTACAAACTTATCTATTTTAACATTTATTTTCACAGTTTTATCTGTTCAAAAATCCTCATAGAATATGTTAACTATATAATGTCTAACGAAGTATAATGATAACTCTAAATATTGTCCCTTTTATGCAGTAAATTTTGTAACAGAAAAAGAAATAATACCTAATGAGAGGCATTTCTGACAAAAGTAAAAGTGCTGGCTAGCTTCAAAGACACTGGGTACTGAAAAGCATGACTATTTTAGAGATCTAGAAACAGTACTTGTTACCACACCAGGAGACAATGAGACCTTCCGACTAAATTCAACATAATCAAATTAACTGATAGCAGTTAATTATTTTTTATTAATAATAAAACAGACATGAGCCTTTTCAATTATGGGCATGTGTTCACCTCCATGCAGTTACCTTTTTTCACTGGTTTGGGAGAATAATGAAATATAAAGGAATTGCTTGGTATATTTTAATAAGAGAATAAGTAGACAGTTTATTGAGTGATACTTTAGAACATAAAGTTATCATGATATCTAGGATTCATTATAAAAGTTTGTCAAGATCTCTGTTTTCTTTTACCCAACACAATTTGCTACCTTCATTAATTATGCATCCATTTTTTCAGTTAATTACTACCTATTATAGCAGTAAGATGTTCCTAGACAATTAATAATTGCTGATGTGTTTATATTTGCTCAATTTCACTTAGGGGACAAGCTTTTTTTTAAATCTATTTCTAAGCTGTTAAGGGATGCCTCAATATTATTTCTGTTCTTTGTATTTACATAACTGGATTTGAACATTGATCTAACACTTACTGGACATATAATCACAGATATTCTGTCTTCTCATCACCAAGATGGCTTTCAGAGCACAAACTGTCATCACCGTGTTGAAATTAAGTTAAGGAAGCAGCAGATAGTAAAGTAGATGACTTCAATATATCTTAGTGTTTTTTTTTTCTAATTTAGAATATGCATTTTTAAAAATTCTACACAGAAGAAATAATGACTCACGATTAATATTCCTTAAGGTAAAGCTTGGGTCTGAAGTTAGAACCATGATATTACCTATTTTGTTTACATCACAACTTCATTTTCCATACCTATCATGTTATTTTCCAAAGCAAAAAATTTATTTTTGAACCTAATATATGTTCTATTTTTTACTATTTTTCTAGAAATAACATATAGAAAGATGTGTTAAAAATTGAGAAAAAAATAATCCATTCCATAGGAACTTATTAAATAAATTATGGGCTATCTATCCACTTAGTGTCATAGTCATTAAAAAAGCTTGAGGAGCCCAGCTAATGTAGCTCAATGGATTGAGCATCATCCCATGGACTGAAAGGTCCTGGTTTGATTCCCAATCAGGGCACATGCCTAGGTTGTGGGCTTGATACCCTGTAGGAGGTGTGCAGGAGGTGGCTGATCAATGTTTTAATCTCTCTCTACTTCCCTTTCTCTCTGAAAAATCAATAAAAACATATTTTTATAAAAGGCTCAAGGAAAAAAAATTCCTCCCCCCATACACACAATGGATTAAAACATATAAAAAGTCATAGTACTATTTAGAAGCATCTTCAATATAATGATATCTTTAGAAAAACAATTTGAAGTGCTTTTCCATTTTTTTTGTTCAATTTGAATATTATTTTATAAATGAGCCTACTGCATTTTGATGATCACAATAAAAAATAAAGTTTTGATTATTTAGAATGCAGTCGAAAATTCTGCAATTAAAAGAAAGTTAGATAGCATGTAACCAGAAAAAATATGCAAAGTTGATAAACAAATTGAGGTTGTCTTAAAACATAGGCACTAAATTGAAGGAATTCTAACAGCTCAGAGTGAACTAAATATTAAAGTAGAAATGTATCCAGAGACTGCCCAGATATGGAAAATATCACCAGTCAACAATTTAAAGAATATTTAAGGAGGAGAGATATAGGACAGGAAACCAGAATGCTATTTCAATTTTCAAAGAAGAAACTACTTAGAGAATAAACACACTGCATAAATGTAATTTCTAATGTATATGACTTAGCTCAGAATTCCGAAAAAGGATTAAGGATATCACCATGGAATGAGAAGTGAAGAATGTTCCATGAGAGGAAAATGAGATACATTTGAATACTGTAGAAAATGCTAGTGCAGACTCTTTTCTGGACTTTGATGAACAGGGTAATTCAAAGATAGGATGGAAGCTACGGTCATAATATAGTCAAAACCAGATCATCGTCGATAAATGTGAAGTTTGTTTATAGAAGATGACTACTTAGAGTTGTTAATACATGTTGGACAATAGAAGAAATTAGATGGAAAAGTTAAGATGTGTTCATTTGAAGAGAAACTTAAAAAACACATCTCAAGCTTAACTTGGGTGACAGTGATATCATAGTATCATAGTGTGTTAAGGCCAAGTGAGTTTTCAGACATTCTTTTTTTTTTTTTTTTATCCTCACCCAAGGACATTTTTCCATTTTTGTTCAGGTAGAGTGGGAGGGAGAGAGAGGAACAAAGAGAGAGAGAGAAACATCAATGTGAAAGGAACACATCGAGTGGCTGCCACCCGCACGACCCACCAGGGCCGGGGACAAACTGCAACCAAGGTACATGCCCTTAGCGGAAACCGAACCTGAGGTCTCTCAGAACCGCAGGCCGACACTCTAACCGCTGAGCCAAACCGGCCAGGGCTCAGACATTCTTTTATTGAAATTTTCTGTGAATTTTAATGAGCAAACTGGTGCTCTTAAATGTTTAAATAGCTTGGTCATTATCACGGTGTCATAATCTGAACTCCAACCACATCCCCATTTACAACAGAAATTGTGAAATATTGTAGGATGAATTATTTGGGGGATAGTAATCTCTAAATTATACTGAGGAAATATTAGCAGGATTGGGTGGAAGCACACACATAAACTATGAAGATCAAAAGCCCTTCCAAAGGAATGTGTAAACATAAACATTGAATATAGGCATACCTTGGAGATATTGTGGGTTTTGGTTCCAGAACACTGTAATGAAGTGAGTATCACAATAAAGTGGGTCATGATGTTTTTGCTGGTACAGGGTCTTGCCTTCAGTTTGTAAAAAACATAATACCTGTGAAGCACAACATAAATAAAAATATCTATGTAGTATTTGGAAATGAGAGTGAAGTATAAGTCCTGAAGAATTTTTAAAGGCAGATGTGACAAAATTTAGTGGATATAAGAATTAAAAAATAAAGAAAAAGCCATCAATCTCAGATTTCTGAGCTAGAACACTCTGACGAACTAGGCAGTAGTTCAAAGCCAGATTGCCCAAAGCAAGGACATATTATGGAAAATTTTGCACTGCTTCTGCAAACATATTCCTTTTTTTAAAGTTTATTTTCCAGGAAAATGTTGAAACATACACATAATCAGAAAGAAGATTTTGGGCTTTAAGGAAAGCATTTCAAAATTTAGTGTGTTTGTTTTTCAGAATTAGTAATCTTTCTAAGAAACAAGATGAAATGAAATGGCAATATATGTCATCGTGTCTCTCATTCTAAAATGGAAAACAGAACCAAATTTGGATTTTCCAGAAGACATAAATCAATCTATTTCCATCTCTTATCTCTCTTTTAAAAAATGTTTTCATTACTTTTAGAGAGAGAAGAAGGAGAGAGAGGAAGAGAGAGAAACATTGATGAGAGAGAGAAACGTCAATGGGCTGCCTCCTGCATGCTCCCTACTGGGGATCAAGCCTGAAACCACGGCATGTGCCCTGACCGGAATCTAACTGGTGACCCCCTGGTGCATGGGAGGACACCCAACCAACTGAACCACACAACCCTGAGCTCTCTCTCTTATCTCTTATCTCTGTCTCTACCTCCTCCCCCTTCTCCTATACATACTGGTATAGGAAATTTGATAGAAAATTAAATATACTACACTCTAAGTAAATACTAAATTTGCATGCTATAGTTAAATAATTTACAAAATATAAATTGTTAAGTTCAAATTGTTAGCACACTCAGGTTTTTGCCCTGCATTTCTCCTCTTTATCAATTCTTAAGTCATCCTCGCTCATCTAAATGTCTAAGACATAAATTATCTGTTTTCTTTCATCTAACTTCACCTCTGGGGAAACCAAGTGCTCTTGTTCTGGCTTCATGAGGTCTTGCCCTTTGGTTTTGGCTAACCTTTAATCTCCATGCAAACCAGCCACTGACATTGCCTGATTCCGTCTCTGATCAACATTTCTCTCCACAGGTCTCTCATTTTTGCTGGCTTTGTTGTATCCTTCACAATTTCTCTTACAACTTTACAACAGATTTGTGTCTATTTCTCCTTTCTCACACAAAGACTTATTTAATGAAGATGACAAATGTGCCTTTTCTGATAGCAGAGCCCTGGTACATGTGTGAGTGCATCTATTGAAGTCACAGGCATTTAAATTATAATGTATAATTTAAAAGTTATACCATAATAAGTAGATGACAAGGAGAATCAGAAAAGCAATGAATAATCTACCAGTAAAATATACTCCAATAAATATTCAAATAATGTCAAAATGTCTGTAACATATGAATACATTATTATGACCCAGAACATGTACCCATATTTGTTAAATTTCACATTTACTTCATTTTATTCACTCTAAAATACTGTATTGGTTATATATATATATTTTTTTACCCTGATAAAAATAATTGATAATATATAATAAAAACATCATTGATAATATAAAATCACCATATGAAAATATAAAAAGTAAAATGTATAGTGACTTCTATAGACCCAATAAAATTATCTATGAATAAATATAAAATTTCAAAATAATAAGTAATCAGAGGATTAAAAGTAAATAGAAAAAGATTCACGTCTCTAATCAGCAGAAATCCAGAAAAAGTAAGTAATGTTTTAATATGTAAAACAGTTACGTCTTTTTAAATTTTTTTCTTTATTGATTTTAGAGAGAGACGAAGGGAGAGGGAGAGAGAGATAGAAACATTCATGAGAGAGAACAATGATTGGCTGCCTCCTGCATGCCCCACACTGGGAACTGGGCTCAAACCCTGGGCATGTGCCCTGACTGGGAATCGAACCGGCGACCTGGGTAAAAACTAAAAGCATTTCCCTTAAAAACAAGAACAAGACAGGAATTCCCAATTTTGCCACTCTTATTTAACATACTGGAAGTCTTAGCCACAGCAATCAGACATGAAGAAAAAATAAAAGGGATCCAAATTGGAAAGGAGGAACTGAAACTGTCATTATTTGCAGATGACATAATATTGTACATAGAAAACCCTAAAGACTCCATCAGAAACCTGCTAGATTTAATAAACAAATTTGGCAAGGTAACAGGATACAGAATTAACATTAAGAAATTGATGAAATTCTTTTTTTTTTTAAACTCACCAGAGGACATTTTTTCGTTTTTGTTCAGATAGAGTGGGAGGGAGGGAGAAGAAGAGAGAGAGAGAGAAACATCGACGTGAAAGGGACACATTGAGTGGCTGCCACCCGCACAACCCAGCCAGGGCCAGAGACAAACTGCAAACGAGGTATGTGCCCTTAGTGGGAACAGAACCCAGGTCTCTCTGGACCACAGGCCGACACTCTAACCACTGAGCCAAACTGGCCAGGGCAGTTGATGGAATTCTTATACACCAATAATGAACTCACAGAAAGGGAAACTAAAACAAAAAATCTCATTTACCATTGTGGCAAAAAAATTATGATACCTAACAATAAACATAACCAAAGTATTTGCAGAAAACTACATGACATGAACAAAGAAATAGAGAAAGTGGAAGCACATACCCTCTTCATGGATTAGAAGAATTACCATCATTAAAATGTCCATACTACCTAAAGCATCTATAGATTCAATGCAATCTCCATCAAAATACTAATGACATATTTCATAGAACTAGAACAGATACTTCAAAAGTTCATATGGAACCAAGAAAAGGCCCTGAATAGCCACAGCAATCTTGAAAAGGAAGGACAAAATAGGTGGGATCACAATACCAGATATTAGGTTATACTACAAAGCTTCATTAATCAAAACAGCCTGGTACTGGCACAAGAACAGGCATATAGATCAATGAAACAGAACAGAGAACCCAGAAATTGACCCAAGACTTTATGCTCAATTAATATTTGACAAAGGTGGCAAGATCATACAATGGATTAAAGATAGCATCCTTAATAAATAGTATTGGAAAAATTGGACAGCTACATGCAAAAAAATGAAGCTAGACCACCAACTCACAACATATACAAGAATAAACTCAAAATGGATAAAAGAGTTAAATGTGACTCATGAATTCATAAAAATCCTAGAAGAAACTGTAGGCAACAAAATATCAGACATCATACGCAGCAGAATTTTCACTGATTCATCACCTAAGGCAACAGAAACAAAGGAAAAAAATGAACACATGGGACTACATCAAACTAAAAAGCTTCTACACAGCAAAAGAAACAACCATTAAAATGGAAAGAGGACCCATTGTATGGGAGAGCATAATTGGCAATGATACATCAGATAAAGGGTTAATTTCCAAAATATATAGACTACTCATACAGCTCAACAAAAGGAAGACAAAGAACCTAATTTAAAAAATGGGCAAAGGACCTAAATAAACACCTCTCCAAAAAAAAACATACAAATGGCCAAGAGGCATATGAAGAAATGCTCAATGACACTAATCATCAGAGAGATGTAAATTAAAACAACTATGAGTTATCACCTCACAACTGCCAGAATAGCTGTCATCAACAAATCATCAAATAACAAGTGCTGGCGAGGGTCTGGAGAAAAGGGGACTCTAGTACACTGCTGGTGGGCATGCAGACACTATGGAAAACACTGTGGTGTTTCCTCAAAAAATTAAAAATTGAATTAACATTTGAGCCAGTGATCCCACTTCTAGAAATATATCTTAAGAAGCCTGAAACACCAATCAGAAAGAATATATGTATCTCTATGTTCATCGCTAATATCTGGAAACAGCCCAAGTGTCCATCAATAAATGAGTGGATAAAAAAGCTGTGGTACATATATACAATGGAGTACTATGCAGCTCTAACAAAGAAAGATCTCTTGTCCTTTGAGACAACATGAAGGGAACTTTAGAGTATTATGCTAAGCTAAATAAGCTAATCAGAGAAAGACAAATACCACATGATCTCACTTATTGGTGGAATGTAAGAATCAAGGTGGGCAGATGAACAAAATAGATCCAGAGACATAGAAAGGAGTATGGTTCAGACTGACGAACCTCAGAGTAGGGGGGTAGGGGAAATGAATGAGATGAACTAAAGAACTTATATGCATATATGCATAACCAATGGACATAGACAACAATGCTGGGGGGTTGAGGGGCAGGATGGGGAGGACAGAGTCTAGGGGGGAAAAGGGAGAAATATCTGAAACAAATATAGATTAATAAAAATTGGGGGAAAATGAACAAATTTTCTAAGAAATGGTCACAGTGACAAATATTTCACAGAAGGATATATGTGAATAACCTCAAACCTGTGAACAAAGTTCAACTCACCAAAAATTTAAGAAATATAAATTAAAACAGCAATAGAACACATATTTCACTATCTTGTAGGCAAACACAGAAAAGAATGAGCATAATGTAAAGAAACTTGCTATTTAAAGATAGCTTTTTGGAATAAAGTGGTGCAAATTTTCCTTCAAATCATGTCACAATACAGCACATATTTCCCACAAAGTTCTAATTATAATGGAAATAAATGGGAGCAGCAGTAAATTCCAAAACAGGGTAGTAAAACAAGAGGAATTCACACAGAATATAAGGACATCAATTTATTGGTGGATTAAGAACACATTTAAAGACAGGAAAATGTATTCATTTATTCTTCCTCTGCTACTTGTCCTATAATTGTATCACAGACATTCTAGACACCAAGGATGTTGTGGGGAACAGACAGACATTTTTAAATGTACAGCATAAATTCAAATAGTGATAAGAGGAATGCAAATGGAAATCTGGCTGATGTGATAGAGAATCATGGTGGAGGGGGGGCAGCAGGGGGCGATTTAGAGTAAACAGTGAGGTGAGGCTGACAAGGTACCATTTAACCTGTAATGTCAAAGACAAACAAGAGCCTGATCAAGTTGAACAAAAGGTCATCTAGGCAAACAAATACAAAACTTCTACAATGAAAATGGACTCGGTATTCAAAGAACAGAAAAAAAGCAAGGATTTGAGTGCAGTGGGTCACAGGAGGAGTTCTGGGAGACAGAACTCAGTTTGATGGCCAAATCACTAAGGACTCGCAGACCACATTAAGAAGAATGCACCGTATGTCAAGTGACATGATTAAGAGGCAGAGGACTTTTACTAAGGGAAGTAATTTAGATTTGTTGACATTTTTGAGATTATTCTGGCTGATGTGTGGAAAATGGACTGTAGTGAGAGCTCAAGACAGGGCAGGACCACCCATAAAGTAAATTAAGGGGGGGAATGGTTTGAGCCACTGTGAGCATGGAGAGAAGTGAGTAACTCAATAGATATGTGGTGGCTCAGATCTTAGACAAGGGACTGGATGAAAGGAAGGATTCTGCAGGTTTGGGATAGAGCTACTTGGTGGTTTATTGTTTGTAATGGGGAAGACCTATGGTCTGTGGAGGGGAGGAGTCATGAGTGCTAACTTGGTCATTCTGAATATAAGATGGAATCATGAAGTCAGCTACTGTATATATAACTGTGGGTCTCAGTGGATGAGTCAGAGAGTACATTTGGGAGCCCTCTGCACAAAAAATGGTTTTATCAGTCAAAATGATAGATGAAAACACTAAAGGAAATAGTGTAGATAGAGAAAAGCAGACACATGTTTTGGAAGTGTTTTTTTTTTATCCTCACCTGAGGTCATTTTTCCATTTTGTTGTTGTTGTTGTTGTTGTTTAGATAGAGCAGGAGGGAGAGAGAGAGAGAGAAACATCGAAGTGAAAGGGACACGTCGAGTGGCTGCCACCCGCATGACCAACCAGGGCCAGGGACAAACTGCAACCGAGGTACGTGCCCTTAGCGGGAACCGAACCTGGGTCTCTCTGGACCGCAGGCCGACGCTCTAACCGCTGAGCCAAACCGGCCAGGGCTAGAAGTGTTTTAATTAAATTCCCACTTTTAAATCTAAGCCCCTTAACATTCCCCATAAAATCAATCATGCTTTTTCCTCATTGCAGAAAAATGTAAAATAAAAACTGTGTTATTTTATTTAATAAGTTATAGAAAGTCCTGCAGGGCCACATTTCATGTAACAACTGTTCACCAATATTTTTGTTTTTTTCTTTTTATAATTAGTGATTGAGAATTGAACTCTTCCTCTGCTTTCCATAACAGGAGAAATCTAATTGACTTCTATTCAGGTTTTGTTTTTATTTTTCAAGCTCTGTGCGGCATAAAGCGAACTTTTTCTTAAATTAAACTGAGTAATCCACGGATGGCTACACTCTCTGTGAGTAAAAAGCACCCTATTCTGCATTTTATTTGAAAAATTGCATGGTAGCACTCATTGGGACGCAAACAGAATTTGAATTTTTATTATCTGGAGTAATATGACCATGCTTTAGACTTCTCAGGATTTCTAGTGACTACTTTCCTTATCAGAACCCAGACATGAAAAGCACTGGTAACATATGAGAAAAAAGTATCTTACTTTTCTGAGGGGAATGAATATAAAGCCAATACTTAGAAAAGTATGTGGAGGGCTTAAGACCTGGACTCACTAAGTGTATCTCCCCTCAAATCGTATCCATCCTCTGCTTCTCCAGAGCACAGATTTTACTTCTTCTCTAAATCCTGATTAAATCACTAGGTTGTAATAAAAACCTCTAGGAAAAAAACCTTATATCATTTAAAACATGTAAGTGAGCACACCACCAAGGCAGAATAAATATTAGCTGATACCAGAAAGTCAGAAATGACTTAATGTGTTTAGTTGTTGTTCGGTGTCGGGTTTTTGGTTGGTTTGTTTTGTATTTGACCCAATTTCTTAGACTCATTGTCTTTTATGCTTGACGTTTCTAAAGACGAAAAAAATAAATTGGCTGCATTGCAGGGGGTGCCGTGGGAACAAGTGCCTTCGTCCTTTACAATATCATTATGACATTTAAATACCATTTACTGTTTAAAATGAAGAACAATAAACTAAGTGAAATTACAGAAAGAGTAAAATAAACAGAAGTACTGCATAGAAACTATGCCTTTTGATGTACTCTGGCCATAAAATGAAGTCATTTTTATGTATTTTTACTGAGCATATTAACATGAAGATGAGTAATGTTTTATGTTCAAAAACTCATGGTATGCCCAGCCAGTGTGGCTAAGTGGTTGAGCAACAACCCATGCACCAAGAGGTTGTCAGTTCAATTCCCGGTCAGGGCACATGCTCAGGTTGTGGGCCCAATCCCAAGTGGGGGGCATGCAGGAGGTGGCCAGTCGATGTTCTCTCTCGTTGATGTTTCCATCTCTCTCTCTCCCTCCCTCTCTCTCTCTAAATCAATAAAGAAAAAGAATATTAAAAAAAAAAGAAGCCATGGTATCCTTATATGTGGAATTCTAAGAACATAAACTTCTTATTTGTTTTCGTTGTGTTGCAAGGACTTGACCTCCTGTGTTGAGTTCCATTTAGGCAGCACGTGGGGCTGCAGGCACGATCACAGTTGTCTCTGAAAGGAACTCGGAAAGAAACGACTTAGATGTACCACTGATTATCTGGCCCAGACAGAAAATTCTAAAATCATTTTGTGTACTCACACATATTATACACTGATATTTATACTTATACATCTGTAATAGTGACTTAAAAGTTAGACAGATCCTTGTTATTCTAGAATATAAGTAAGTTGAAAGATGAAGAGCGTAAGTAGCCAAGCGAATCTCCAGGGTGTTCCGTCTCTGTTATAAAATGTGCCCTCTGCGGGGTCTGCATCTGAGTCATGATTTCCCTCCCACTCCATCGCCCAGGGGGCTGTTCAGGGAGTCTAAACAGCTGTCTAAGCATCAGGCTACAAAGACACAGTCAACATACTCACCTGCACAGACACCGGCATTCATTGGTTGAAAGGGGCAATTTTAGAGGTTGTTCCTTGAAGGAAAGTTCTGACTACATGTCCTTCAAAGAACTATTCCCATGTGGCCTCTGGAAGAAACTGCTGGCTTAGGTATGTGTCTCGTCATGCCTTTCCCATACATTGGAAAGTAGCAGGAGATTGAAACTTAATCAAAAGACTGTGAGATTGTTTAGCAATTTTCACTGTTATCCAGACTGCAATGCATAACGGAATCTCCGTAATTGTAACAGGCCAAGCCACTCCAAAAGACTCCTTAGAGTGTATCAGTCACTGAAACTCACACCCAGGAAAATGACTAATAATGTGTGGTTCTATTACTCTCATTCATGATCTGTTCAAATCGGAAACTTCAAAAGTCTATCTTGTCAGGGGATAAATGTGTATTCCCTCTGGAAATGTAATAGCAAGTGAGAGCATTAAGGTGATTAAGCTCTACTGTTAAAAAAAATTCAGTAATGATGCTGGCGGTGCAAGTAATTCTAACTGGTTTGTGATAGCACCTTTAGTCCAAGGCACAGGGCAGATCCTAATCTTTCTGGAATCTTCCATTATTACCTGGGTTTTAATAGACCTCCTGCTTATTGATTTCTCTACCTAAGCAATCATTCTTGAATTGATGCTGCTTGTGCTGCATAATTGATATCATGGAGATTTACTGGGAAAGTGTAAACCAGAGGATGTGGCAGAAAGAGGCTTAATGGAACAGAAATAAATGTAATCAGAAGAGGTTGGTGCTGTCAGGATGGAAATATCATATGATTAACTGCTCTAGCGTCACCTTGGTCTACAGAAAGGCAAGAGGAGATTAGACAAGAGAATAGAAAATAAAACAGCATGTTGAGTGTGGTTTCCTTTTATTTATTCATTGGAGTTGAGGATGGGAAAAAATGTCACGGTTTTTGTTATATCTTTATCTACCAAAGTAAGGTGCAATAACTTATTCTGTTGAAGTTTTATAGAAAAACACTGTTGTTCCATAACTACAGACTTATTATATGAATTTTACAAGGATATTTAGAAAGCATGTATATTTGCAATTAGTTGCCATTATTTTGAACGTGGGGTTACTGAGGGGAAGTGGTAATGCCAACTCTATTAGTACCATGAACTGCACAGGAAATAGTCACAGTGGCCAATAAGTTGAGGTTTTGTAGTGTGTGCTGGTTTTGTTTTCAATTATTCACATTAAGTTATATGAAAACATGTCATATTTGTGGTTGTGTAATTATAAAGGAATCTTTAACTTCCTTACACACACACACACACTCACACAAATGTACACCTTGACGACTTTAAAAGAGAAAAATCAGTTTTACATTATATATAAAACATATAATTTTAACATCATTATGTAATTTTTAAAACTATCATTTTATGTAATGATACAATTAATCAAAATTATTTGTACTGAAAATGGAAACAAAATGGGAAATATTTTCTATTGTTATTTCATATCTCAGAAATCAATTCTAAAATTTAATTCAACTTGTATCAATGTGATAAAGTTTCTGGAACTCTTCACCAGACTGATATGCCTGGCTGTAACTGTATTATGGACACCAGACAGGATTTCCATGAAAACCACTAAATGGGTGTATTTTAGAGCCCTTCATTGCCAAAACAAGAACTTAGTCCCTGGTTCTGATCGGATGGGCAGGGAGGTGATGGAGCTTCATATATCCCTTCTGTAGTTATTAACTTTATTTTGCTTGTTTTTTGGTTTCCCTCTAGCCACACATTCTAATGAACACAAATTTTACCCCCTAACAACTCCCCATCACTTCCCTGTTCACAGACTGACCTTTGAAGCAAAGCATGGAAAACAACACAGCTGTCTGTTGAGCACAGTCACGACCATGGACGTGGGCCGCTTACCGCCATCCAGCCCAACAGCACACGTTTCCAAGGTACCGCTTCTTTCATCCATCTGCGGCCCAGGCTCCATTTTCACCTGTGTAGTTAGGAAACAAGCCTGTGAAACGATGAATATCTACCCATATATTTAAATAATACAACAGGTTTTCAACATTTCAATATAGTATAATTGGTTGACTTTCATTTTATATAGCTTTAAAAAGATGATGTGGTATCCAGGTATCATAAACAGGGATATATATTTATAGATATATGTATATTTATATACACATACACATACACACACACATAGACACACACACACATGAATATGAATATTCATATGTATATGAATATTTTGTTCTTATTATTATATGAACCTGTGAGGTAAATGCCAAATATCAGAATTACCTCTACTAAAGGAAGGATATGTATATTTAAAAATTATTAATATTATCCAATCTTACTTATCCTTCCCATGTCAGTTCCAAATTTCACACTGGATCCTTTTCCCAACCTAATATTAATTGCTGAATTATTATTTGTTTAATACTATTGAAAAGTTATTAATTAATTTAGCACATAATAGCCAAGGCTCATAATTTGTTCTGTGGAGAAAAAGCAACTACACTTTAATACCCAAAAAGGAGCATATGTTATTTTCAAACATAAATCAGATTGTCTTTTCTCTCCTTAAAGACTTCTGTTACTTTTTCTTCGCAACTGACATAAAATGAGTAAAGAAATCAGAGCAAATCAGACTCTATGAGCCAATAAATCTGGCCTATAACTACTCGCACACCTCGTGGAGTACTACTGACTTTTCCCTTAGCTCTCTAGGGTCCAGCCCATGTACCTTCTTTCCCTTCTCCCACACTGGGCATTTGTATCAGTTTTGCCTTTACCAGAGACAATCTGCCTACAGAACTTTGCAAGTTGATCTCCACTTGTTAGAAAAGTTTCAACTTAAATGTCACTTCCATAGTGAGGCCTTCTCTTACTCATACATTGCAAGCACTATCTATTGTATGTGTACTTTATGGATTTTTATACATCAGTGTCAAATTATTTTGTTTATTTATCTGTTATGTATTTATTTTCTTTATCCTAACATTTAGCTGTCGTGGTACGCGGAACAAAATGTCCACATTTGAACCCTGGGAACGGTGCATGTATCACCTAACATGGCTAAAAGACTTGCAGATGCGATCCAGACCTTGCCATGGGGAGGAGAGTATTCTGGATTATCCAGGTAGGTTTCATTTACTCACGTGAATCGTTAAAAGTGGAGAATCTTCCCAGGCTGTAGTCAGTCACAGGGAGATGGGACTGCAACAGAAAGGCACAGAAGAATGCAACATCGCCGGCTTTTTAGATGGAAAGAAGAGTCATAAGCCAAGAAATGTGCGGAGGTCTCTGGAAGATGGAAATGCAAGAAAACAGACTCTCCCCCAGAGCTGTCAGACATGAAGTCCCGCCTATACAGGAATTTTACTCCGCGGGAGCCATGTTGAACTCATCAGAATTGTTAGATATTGTACTGGTTTGGTGTTAAGTCACCAAAATTATGGTAATTTATTATAGCAGCAATAGACAATTGATATAACTATAAAACCCTTAAGATCAGAAACCTCATCCATTTCACTCTATGGCCGGAGCCTATAAGTGTGCATAGATGGTGCTCAACAAATAATTGTTTAATGCGTAAATGTATATAGAGATTGAGCAGAAATAAACCCAAAGGTATAAAATTGATAAGATTTGTTTCTATACAGTTAACTAATATTTTCTTAGGAAAATTCTATTCTTCATTATATACTATGTGAAAATAATATAATTCCTTTATTAAAAAGAGTAAGTTATTGCTAAAAGTAGACTCTTTTAGTACAATGAATGGCTCATGAAGGCTTTTCTTCCCCAGGAAAAAAAAATGATAAAATTGCAAAACAATAAACCCCATGTATCCATCTCTCAACCTCAACAATTATCAACCCACGATCAGATTTTCTTGACTTTGCAACCCTTGGTTCTGGGTTGAGCCATTCCTGTGGCTTGAGTTGGTCAATGCGGTATTAGTGGATGGGATGCACAGAAGGTTGAACAACGTTTTGCATGTTTTCTCTCATTAATTCATTCCCTCTGCAACTGTTTTGAGACGTTCCCAGAGTGGCCCACTGAAACATGAGAGACATGCAAAAGAGAACCAAGTCACCCCAGTCATCCAAGCTAAAACCACTAGCTCGGCTTCCAGCCAGCTGACCCCAGACTTGTGAGTCTAGCCAAACCTAGCTGAAATCACTCTCCTACGGACTCATGAGCAAAATAATTGCTTATCATTTTAAATCACTGATCTTTAAGGGGAGATGACATTATGATACCAGCCGGTAAATGATACAGGGCTTTATTTCATAAATCAGTGATAGGGTGGCCGGTATCTGCAAACTCATTTTTCTTTAGGAGAAGAATAAAGGTTTGGATAAACCAAAATCATATGAAAGTTGGAGAGCCTTATTTAAAAGGGACAAGGATAATAATTTACAAACACAAAACTAGGTATGAAAGTGAAGATGTTTTTAGCCCTGGCCGGTTTGGCTCAGCGGTAAGAGCGTCGGCCTGCTGTCCAGAGAGACCCGGGTTCGGTTCCCGCTAAGGGCATGTACCTCGGTTGCAGTTTGTCCCTGGCCCTGGTTGGTCATGTGGGTGGCAGCCACTCAATGTGTCCCTTTCATGTCGATGTCTGTTGTCTCTCTCTCTCTCTCTCTCTCTTTCTCTCTCTCTCTCTCTCTCTCTCTCTCTCTGCCTCTCTCTCCCTCCCACTCTAGCTGAACAAAAAATGGAAAAAAAAATGTCCTTGGGTGAGGATTAAAAAAAAGAAAAAAGAAAGTGAAGATGTTTTTAGAATGAGAAAATGATGAACAGTAGCCTTGCAAATCTAAGTAACATTCTTTTGTGGTTTGTTCAGCCATTGTACCAGTAATGGCTGCTTGGAAATGTTTCTTGATTGCAACATGGTTTCCCCTCTCCACCTAGAACACTAGAGGCGCTCCAGCACTCCTAAATAACCTGAACCTTCTGTTCTTTCATTTCATGGAATATCTGCCTGCCTCTTCAACCTTATGATGTATCTAAAGAGAAGGTTAAGGGAAGCACAATTAAAGTATGGTAGTGTCATAACAGTTGCTTTTCTGGAGCTCTCCATGGGTGATTTTAGGCAAAAGCAAGTAGGCAAAATTCCTGGGTATATTTAGAACAGTCAGGTTCGTGAAAGAAGGTATGTTGTTCATTTTTCAGAAAGTCTGCAGAAAACCAAGTGAAATGAAGAGAGTTGCTTTTGTCATTCCATTTGTCTTGCTTTACAAAGTCTTCCAAACTTCAGGATTTTATGAATTTTGCTTATTTATGAGTGAACTCTGTTCCACTGTGAAGTTCAGCTATTATACTACTGAAAACCTGCCAGGATCAATTGGACCTCAACAGAGTACTAACTACTTATGACATTTATGTGAAAAGGAAAGTATGCACATTAAAAACAACCCAATGTATTTTTTTACTGAGTGCCTCCTTAATCTCTCTATTTATTTATTTATTTATTTATTTATTTATTTATTTATTTATTTCATTTTATTTTTATTACAGATGTTTCTCTTTTCCCCCCACTGACACCCTCCTCCCCCTGGCCCTGTCCCCAGCTTTGTCCATGTCCATTGTTCATGCATACATGCATATAAGTTCTGCGGTTTATCTCTTCCCTCCCCACCCCTCTTCTGGAGATTGTCATTCTGTATCCTACTTTCATGTCTATGGGACTACCCTGTTCTTCAGACTGTTATGTTCATTATATTCCACAGATAAGTGAGATCATGTGATATTTGTCTTTCTCTGCTTGGCTTGTTTTGCTTAGGATAATACTTTCCAGGTCCTTCCATGCTGCCTCAAAGGATGAGAGATCTTTCTTTCGCCCTGGCCGGTTTGGCTCAGCGGTTTAAGCGTTGGCCTGCGGTCCGGAGAGACCCGGGTTCGGTTCCCGCTAAGGGCACGTACTTCGGTTGCAGTTGGTCCCCGGCCCTGGTTGGTCGTGCGGGTGGCAGCCACTCGATGTGTCCCTTCACGTCGATGTTTCTCTCTCTCTCCCTTCCTCTCTCTCCCTCCCACTCTATCTGTACAAAATATGGAAAAATATCCTCAGGTGAGGATAAAAAAAAAAAAAGAGAGATCTTTCTTTCTTACAGTTGCATAGTACTCCATTGTGTATATGTACCACAGCTGTTTTATCCATTCATCTTCTGATGGATATTTGGGTTCTTTCCACATTTTAGCTATTGTAAATAGTGCTGCTATGAACAGGTGGGTATATGTTTTCTTTCTGATTGGTGTTTCAGGCTGTCATCTGACATAGGTAGAATGAGATATTCAAAAGACAGAAAACACTTCCTTGCTGAAAATGCCAAAACCATGAGCTTGGATTGCATCAGTACATGAAAGTACAAAGCTGAGCCCCTATTGATTAGAATGCTGGTGATGCGAAGGGTGATTACTTAAAATTTTCACCTATATAGCTTTGATTTAGCAGCATCTAAATATTTTCTCTAAGCATTTTTCTATAGGTATGAAAATATGATTGAATGAATTAAATTTTGTGTACTTTTTATATTAAAATCCTTTGTTTTAATCTTCATTTTTCCTTGCATAAAATGAATGTATTACAGAAATATAAAACAAAGAATGTAAAAGTGCCTGATATTTCAACTTACACACCTTTCTGTTCACAACTAGACATGTGCTAAATTTATTAGTGTGTTGAAAACTTCAATGATCCTTACCCAGAACAAGGGTTTACTAAGACAGGCAATAGAAGTATGCATAAAATTCTCATAAATTTGTCAAAGTAGATTAAAATGAGTTTTCCAATTTGTATCTCAGATATTTTTATGTTTATTAAAAAGGTGATTTATGCCCTGGCCGGTTTGGTTCAGCGGTTAGAGCATTGGCCTGCGGTCCAGAGAGACCCGGGTTCAGTTCCCGCTAAGGGCACGTACCTCGGTTGCAGTTTGTCCCCGGCCCTTGTTGGTGGTGCAGATGGAAGCCACTCGATGTGTCCCTTTCACGTCATGTTTCTCTTTCTCTCTCTCCCTCCCACTGTATCTGAACAAAAAATGGAAAAATGTCCTCGGGTGAGGATAAAAATAAAAAAAGGTGATTTAGTTGATTTATATATTTTTTATTACTTTCCTGGTAAAACAGATTGGCAATCAATTACACTCAATATTAAGAGTCATTTAGGCCAGCTGGTGTGGCTCAGTGGTTGAGCATCAAACCATGCACCAAGAAGTACCTGTTCGATTTCCGGTCAGGGCACATGCCCAGGTTGTGGGCCTGAACCCCAGTGGGGGGCATGCAGGAGGTGGCCAATCAATGATCTCTTTCATTGATATTTCCATCTCTCTCTACCTCTCCCTTCCTCTCTCTTTAAAATCAATAAAGGAAAAAATAATTTAAGAAAAAAAGAGTAATTTAGGTTACCCTGGTTCAACTTATTTTCCACGTGTTTATAATGTGAATATGTCTTCTGTTACCTTGTAACCTACGTATACACTTCATTTTTATTACAATCAAGGATTCTAACAGTAAATAAGTGCTAATTTGTGTTGTAGTTAACAACAACTACAACTCTCAGTGGATTTAATTCAAAATGGTCCATTTCTCCATCACACTACTTGCCAGCACCAGTGTTAGGACACTGTTCCTTGAGGACACTTAGGGACCTGTGATGATAATAAAAAGAGGACAGGTGATAGCAAGTTGAAAAACTTCCAAGATATCTTATGTATACAAGTCAAGTGTTCAACCCAATCAAACCTGCTCAGTAATTCAATCTTTTCTAGTGGAATGTATCTAGTCTCCTTGTCATAACTGAATTACACTTGATCTCCTGAGTATCTTCAGGCTGAGAAAATCAATAATGGGGTGGTGGAATACAGACAGAAAATTTCTGCCTAAAGACACCTACGTCGATCTAGACTTTTTAAGAAGGATAACGACAATCACTTTTTCATATGCTATTTTTTGCTGTTGATGTGCTCAGTTATATTTTGCCAACTATTTTTTTTAAGTGATGGGCTTCAATAATCTGATCAGTCTAAGTCCTGATAGTATACATTTCTTAGGCTCTATATGGGAAAACAGAAACCAAAATAAGACTCTGGGTTCCAAGAATAAGGCAGAGGATTTGGTCACTAGATAACTTAATTTAAGCATTATTAATCTGTATTCCATTTTGGTAATGTGTAAATCAATTCATTTTTTTATATCAAATTAAAACCAAGACCCTGAAAGAGATGAGGTTATACCCTTGTTCCCAGGCCAATTCCCATTTAGATAATTGCACTGTGCGGCAGAGCTAAATTCTTCCAGTAATTTCATTTTGAAAAATAAAATTAGACAGCAGACCCTGGCACCCTTTTCCAAATTGTACTTTAGTTCTATAAGTATACTGCTCAACAGCTGTTTTGTTCCACCCCTTAAGTGGTTATTTCCAATTTTCCTAAATAATTCATTTTTGCAAAAATAATACATCTCATTTATACAGAGCTCTCCATTTCATGATGTCAATGTTATTTTCATTCAACCCACATAAACAGTGTCAGTATGAGACGGAGGATAATTTCACAGATAATGAAGCAGATGCCTGGAAAGAGAAAGTAAAGGGCACATGGTGAGTTATGGCTCTACTTCTTTTTAAAATGATCTTCTAAAACTTCTTCATGATGCTTGTGTTTAACCACAGTGCTTCTCTTTATTAAGTTTCCATGTAAAACGATAAGGGAGTCACCTATATCATACGTAAAGATGAAATTAGAAATACTGAATGCATGAAAAATAAAAACAAATATGCACAGGCATCCTAGAATATGAACTTATATTCTAGCATGCCCGATTTCCACGATTAATTTGGCAATCCTAAAAGAGGCAAATGACGCCCAGCAGGTGAGGCTCAGTGGATTGAGCTTTGTCCCATGGACTGAGAGTTCTTGGTTCGATTCCTGATCAAGGTGCATGTTCTGGTCATGGGCTTGATCCCCAGTAGTGGACGGGCAGGAGGCAGACCATTGATGTTTCTCACATTCATGTTTCTATCTCTCTTCCTTTTTCTCACTATAATAAAATCAATAAAAACATTTATTGAGTAGTATTAGTTAAGCAATGGGTTTTGAATATTTTTGTCAAATTCCTTTTAAACTTCTAGTAAGATATCATCTTTTCTTCAACCATATCAATTAACATAAGACATATTAATGGATTTAATTAAAATTAATTACTAGTGAATTTCTATAATAAACCCCACTTGGTCATAATGTGTTACAGTTTAGTACACTCTTGGATTCTCTCTGAGTAAATAATAATTCAGATTGTTTGCTTTGCTCTTCATAAGTGAGGTCAGTATACAGTTTTCTTTCTTGTGTTTAACATTTTTCAGGTTTTGGTATAATTTGAATACCTACTATATAACATTTTTAGAAGATTTATTTTTCAGTGCTCTCAAATAATTTATGTATCATTTAAATTTTAAAATATATTTTAAAGTGTTTGAGAATCCCCATGGCTCTCTGTGCCTGGTGTTTTAGTGCAGGGCAGTTCTTTGCCACATTTTTATGTTTCTTCTATGAAATTATTTTGTTGGAACATTCTGTTTCTACTAAGTGTATCGAAGTTTGGGTATGATTTATTTTCCTAGAAAATTATGCATTTAATCTAGATTTTCAATTTGTTTTTGCACAACTATACACAGAGTTCTCTTGTTATTTTTGTAATGTCCTCTCTTTTGACAGCCATTTCCTCATTTTCATGACTTATTTTGTTATATTTGTTTCTTCCCTTCGTTTTATATAATTGGTTCATTTATTAATTATTTTATGATTTAAAAAAATTTCAGCTAATCTGTTAGTGCTACATGTTTCTTTCATCTACTTTTTTGGTTCAAATTATTTTAAATATTTCAAGTTTATGGTGTTTGGTATTAATTTCTTTATTTTATTTTCTGTTAATTCTCACTGGAGGATATTTTTCCAACTGATTTTTTTAGAGAAAGTGAAGGAAGGGGGGAGGGGGAGAGAGAAAAAGAGATAAGAGAGTAAGAAAGAGAGAGAGACAGACAGACATCTATTGGTTGCCTCCTGTACTCGCCCTGACCAGGCCAGGGATTGAACCTGCAACCCAGGTACATTCCCTTGACCTGGAACTAAACTCTTGACCCTTGGTGTGTAGGCCAACTCTCTAACCACTGAGCCACACCAGCCAGGGCTAATTCCTTTATTTTAAAAAATTTAATTACATAGTATTTGACTTTGATTCTTATACTAGATTCTACTTTTATTGCATTATGTTCAGAGAATGTATACATATCTCTGTATTTTGTAATTTACAGAGATTTTCTTTTTAGCTTAATATATTACCAGTATCTATAAATGTCCCATGTGCAGGTGCATTCTTTATTGTTGATGTTTAGAGCACACCACATATCCCTAAGATCTACTCTAGTAATTATATTTTCATGGTCTCTTGCATTGCTAACATTTCATTTCTGAATTTGTCTTGAACTGAAAAACATATGCTAAGATGTCTTCTGATTCTTCTTGCATGTTATGTCATTTTTCTTTCATTGTTATATTATTGATTACACAGATATTAAACAATTTCTTCATTGTGAACTTTTGCCTTTGGCTTTATAAAGTCTTCTTTATATTAAATAATATGTTTTGACTTGATTTATAGCATTTCTGATTAGTTTATGGCCACTGTATATTTTTTGTATGCCTGTTATTTTTAATGTTTGTGAACCTCTGTTTATTTTAGTTATGTTCCTTTGTAAGGGACATAGAGATGGTTTCTGCTATAATGACTTTCAATACATTGCTTTTTCTTCATAATTTTTTCATATAGAACATTTCATAACTCTTCTAAAATTTACTTCTATGTATAAGCTTTCATATTTATGTGTAGGGTTATCTTTAAAAGCATAAATATTGAGCCCAATACATATTAATCTTTACATTAGTTCAGAGATCTTCAACCTTTTTCATCTTATGGATGCATAATCTAATTATTAAAATTCCACGGCATACCAAAAAAATATATTATTTGCCAGTCTGACAAAAAAGTAGGTATAATTTTGATTGATTCACCAAAAAAAAAAAAAAAAGTATAATAGTAATTACCTACCCTTTTTGATCCAAGATGACTTTTTAAAAAATCGGGTACCTATACTTGTATATACAGATTTCTGGTACCAAGAACTAACCAATCAGACACAGTCGTATTATTTGATGTGACCAATAGGATGAAGCCCTATTATATGACCTACATATTTATGATTCAAGATGGGCATTCACACTGGACAGCTATTGTTATGTTGGCTGTTGTCATTTTATTGTTTGACAGTCTAAGGGAAAAGTGGTCCATGCACCTGACTAAATAGTCAAGTATTGCATGTTTTAAAAATTCTTGTGACACCTGTTAAAAATCACTGCATTAGTTTAACGAACTCTAGGAAGAAATACTCTCCACTTTAGAAAGGTATTTGTCAAATAGAGACTGAAATCTGTCTCTCTCTCTCTCTTATTCAATGCATACCTACATGTCCCTGGTATAAAGGAGCAATATATTGAAAACCGGAGAGACTTGTGCCACATTTTATATTTTACAAATTAAAACTTCAAGTATGCTTTCATTTTAAGATTACTTATTTATATTTATAATACATTTGAAAACTACTGCTCTAAAAAAGCATGTAAACATTGTAAAATGCTAATAACTAATACGCAGTTTAAAATATCAAGTGTATTTTATATAATTTATAAATAATTTACACTTTTTTTTTTTATCCTCACCCAAAGACATTTTTGCATTTATCTTCAGAGAGAGCAGGAGGAAGAAAGGGATGAAGAGAGAGAAAAAGAAACATTGATGTGAGAGAGACACATCGACTGGTTGTCACCCGCACAACCCCAACAGGGGCCGGGGACAAACTGCAACTGAGGTCCATGCCCTTAGCGGAAACCAAACCCGGGTTTCTCGGGTCCAGGGGCTGACACTCTAACCTCTAAGCCAAACTGGCCAGGGCAATTGAGACATTTTTAAAAGTCAAAAAATGTATAGATAAACAGTGAATGATAAGTTTAGAAATTTCAAACTCGCCATGAAAATAGAAAATGTAAAAAGCAAAGTTATAATTTAAAACATAAAAGTAAAAATCTCTTATCTTTTATCTTGTCATTTGTTCCACATAGCTGATATCACGTATGTTTTCCTTCAGAAAGTGACAGAAGTTACTGCCATATTTACTGGAAACACCTGTGTATGCCCAGGTATATGTCTGCACTTAGTAAAAAGGTGGAAGATTTACACAATCTGAAGAGAAACCAGAATATTATGCCCCCCACTTAGATCTTTACCTAATTATGTGCTTGGCATGCTATTTTTCTCTGGCTAAATTCTAGAGTGCTATAACTAAATAGCTTTTTTCTTTGGCTATCCCCTAAAACAATAAAAATCAAGGCTATTTTGAAGCTGCAATAGTATAATCTTGCTTCAAATAGCTCCTTGCCTGCTCCCAGGAACATAGATACTACATCAACCCAGCCAGATCCTCTGAAAGGTGAATGATAAAAAGCTACACAGAAAAAGTATATGCATTCTTTCTATGCAAAGTCTAAATGTCATCTAATTACTGCTTCTATTTTAATTTCTATTGTTCTAAACTCAAAAAAGAAAAATATATTCTTGTTCAAACTGTTATATGTAGCAAAGCACCAATTTAGGAAATAAAATGGTTATAAAGTATTTTAAATTCATGTCATAAGTTACGTTTAAAATATGAATATAATGTATCTATAAAGAATATTTTGATCAACTTATGTGCTTAGGAAAAGAAAATAATTAAGCACTATCTACATCTTAAAACTTATTTCAATTCAATTACCCTGACTCCCATTTGCCGGCCCTTCTTACTGTCTTGTTCCTCTTTTGTTCTGTGTGCCTTTAAGCACTACAACTTGGAACGAAAATAGAATTTTAAATATATACAACAGAACTGCTTCACCTTGGCCACTTTAAGCTAGGTCACCTTGAAGAACTGACTAGGAGGTGAAAGACTCCAAAACCTATTAATCTCTCAAGGCTCCAAGTGCCTTCTTGCCATTATTCTTTACTTTATTGTTGTCTATGTGAGATACACATCTGGCAGGCAGATTCTGATAAGGTTGGCTTGAATCTGATATCCACAGTCATTTCCTCTGAGGAGAAAGCAAAGTACACCGAGGAGCAGGTTTTTGTGTTACATCATGACTGGGTTACATTCCCCCAAGGGGCAGAAGAATCACTCCAGACCTACGAATTAACCTGAAAGGACAAAGGGCATTCTCCATGTCCACTGGGTCCACGGTTCCACTTAGTAATTTCTGTGAGTTTCTTTTGCTTTAAACAAAAAGAGTTTTTGGTAATTAATTGCTTCAATTAGCCAATATTTCTGGGTGTCTGAGGACAGAACTTGTAGAAGCAGATTATATAATTAACAATTTTAACAGGAATATTTTCATGTCTGTGCCAAATTGCAGGCCTTTTATAAGAATAGACTTGCCCGACTGGTGTGTCTCAACAGATGAGCATCGACCCACGCACCAAGAGGTCGCCGATTCAATTCCCAGTCAGGGCACATGCCCAGGTTATGGGCGAGATCCCCATTGGGGGGCATGCAGGAGACAACCAATCAATGTTCTGTCTCATCGATGTTTCTATCTCTCTCCCCTCTCCCTTCCTCTGTCTCTAAAAATAAATAAATAAAAGAGTAGACTGAATAAAATATTTCTCTCTCTCTCTCTCTCTAGATATATATATAATTCTCACAGAGGATTTTTTTTCATTGATTTTTTTTAGAGAGAGTGGAAGGGATGGGGGGAGAGAGAAACATCAATGTGACAGAGACACATTGACTGCTTGTCTTCCACACATGCCCTGATGGGGTTGGGGAGTTGAAGGGGGTATCAAACCTGTAACCCAGGTACATGCCCTTGACCAGGAATCTAATCCCCAGCCCTTCCAATGCTCTGACTACTGAACAACACCGGCCAGGGCCCAACAAATATCTTTTTTTCCTTTATTAATTTTAAAGAGAGGAAGAAAGAGGGAAAGACAGAAACATCAATAAGAGAGAACATCGATTGGCCACCTCCTGCACGCCCCCCACTGGGGATCAGGCCCACAACCTGGGCATGTGCCCTGACTGGGAATGAAACCGGCGACCTCTTGGTGCCTGGGTCGTCGTTCAACCACTGAGCCACATCGGCCAGGCCCAACAAATATTTTTGATTATCAATAAGTGTTGGCACTGTTTTAGGCACTACATTTAGAGTAGGGATAAACAGTCCTTGATCCCTAGAAGGCATTATCTGGTATGGGAACTTAGATCTCTCATCAAATGTCACTTTTCAGAGAAAACTCAGATCAAATAATGTAAATTAACATCTCCCTTTAGCATCTTATCCTCCTTAAATTTTCTTCAGCACAATCATCATTTTTGACATATAAAATATTTTTATGTCTATTATTTATTAGACTGTTGACCTTCTCAGAAAACAGGCAGATCATTGCAGGTGAATTATGCAGTTAAAAGTAAGATAAGAAGATGGTTTGCCCTGAGCCCAGAATCCCTGCCTTGTTCTGGCTGTATGAGGAGTTGAGGAAAAAACAAAGCTCGCCCTCGCCCTTTGGTTGTTCATTCACAGAAAAGGCATGTGTGCTACCAAAGTACTTTGTGGCACCTGCAGAATGCAAATGGCTCCATAGGCTGATCTAAAAACCAGAGACAAATATCTCCAGGGCAAGATTATCCCAGCAGGTGTTCTTACCTATGGCAGCAAACCAATGGCAACTTAGAAGTGGGGAAGGCAGAGTTGCTCTTAGGGACAGCCTGCGTCAGAGTATTGAGTCAGAGGACTGGGAAATGTGACCTAGCAACCAGAGAAACGTCTCTAGAGTTTGATGAGTGGGAAATCTTTAGAGTGTTGAGACTCATGACCTTCCAGTCATAACCACACAGAATGCAGTAATTTATACTAAAACTCTGGACCACATTCCTTGCCTCTTGGGTACTGGAAAATGGAAATCTAGCTTCCTGTCTTTTTCTGTAAAAGGTCCATGGCCTTTTGTCAACTGCCTGTCACTCAGGGACCGCTCTTTGGCTGCCTGCCACTCCTCACTCTACTGCATCCATGCTCCTAAACAATTTCCCTTTTGTGTTGCACAGGCCCTGCTGCGGGCTGAGGGAGATGAGTTCCTCAAGAGCCTGAGAAATACATGTGAGAGAAAGTGGAACATTCAAAGCAACAGGAAGGAAAGCAGAAGGGGGGAGAGATGAAAAGACAGTAAAAGGAGAGTTCCACAACAAAAAAATAATGTGGTATCTGGTCCACTCCATTTCCTTCTCTGTCGGTCCAACAACATAAGCAAGGTCTTTGAAATGCAGTATTAGAGGCAAAGGAGGAGTAAACAGGAGCTTGGACGCGCGGGGAAATGCAAGGCCGTTCTGCAGCCTCTCCCTGTTCCTGTGGTGCAGCTCTCATTCACTGCTGGGATTTAGGGTTTAGTATAAACTAAACAGCTCCACTTACTCTCTCCTCTGTTTTATTTTACAGTGATCATTTTATTGTTTAACAATAGAATTTAAAATCTACAAGTTCAAAGTGATTGAAAATGTATGGATATTAAGATAGAACTAGCCATCTTTCATGAACTTTTATTATATAGAACATATTTTAAAGGTCAATGTGTTCAATTTAGTAGCTGTTCATATATGTCTATTTACATAATATACCATCTATTTAACTAAATCATTCACTATTAGTATCAAAAACAAAAAGGTTATTTTCTGAAATGGAACTACCAAAATGGAATGGCTCTATTGACTATATGTATGAAAAATAAACTACATGTGATATTTAATAATATTTCATATTAGGCAAATATTACGTAAGAGAGAACTATTATAGGCACTGGAAATACAGTAGTGAACTAAACAGACAAAAACATCTATATACATAAGACTTACCTTCTAGTTAGGGGAGGCTGGCAAAAAGCAAAATAAATAAGAACAACGTAGAATATGCAAGATGCCAATGAGGAATAAAGAAAAGTAATGTGGGGAGTGGAATCTGGAATTTGGAATGAAAAAGGATTTGAGTAGTTAAGGAAGAGATACTTAAATAATAACTTTTTTATTATTAATTCATTTTTTAAAAATTATTTTTATTTATTTGTTTTTGTTACAGATGTTTTTCCTTTTTCCCCCATTGACACCCTCCTCCCCATCACCCGGCCCCATCCCCAGCTTTGTTGTCTATGTCCATTGGTCATGCCTACCTACATATAAGTTCTGTGGTTTATCTCTCCCCACCCCAATACTCCCTCTTCTGAGGTTTGTCAGTGTGTACCCTGCCTCTATGTCTCTGATCAATTTTGTTCATTGGTTTGTTTAGTTCATTACATTCCACAAATAAGTAAGATCATGTGATATTTGTCTTTCTCTGCCTGGCTTTTTTGCTTAGCATAATACTCTCCAGGTCCCTCCATATCATCTCAAAAAATAAAAGATTTTTCTTTCTTACAGCTGCATAGTAGACACCTCACCAAACAGGACAAACAAATGGCCAAGAGACATATGAAGAAATGCTCAACATCACTAATCTTCAGAGAGATACAAATTAAAACAACTGTGAGGTATCACTTAACATCTGTCAGAATGGTCGCCATCAATAACAAATCATCAAACAGCAACTGTTGGCAAGGGTGTGGAGAAAAGGAGACTCTAGTACACTGTTGGTGGGAATGCAGACTGATGCAGCCACTATGGAAAACACTATTGTGTTACCTCAAAAAGTTAAAAATTGAACTGCCGTTTGACCCAGTGATCCCACTTCTAGGAATATACCCTAAGAAGCTTGAAATACCAGTCAGAAAGAATTTCTGCCCTATGTTCAGAACAAGTGCCCTATGTTCATAGCAGCTCTATTTATTAATTCTTTTTTGTTGCAGATGTTTCTCCTTTTTCCCCCATTGATACCCTCCTCCTTTTCCCTCCCCCCACCAAGCATTGCTGTCTATGTTCATTGGTTATGCATACATACATGTAAGTTCTTTGGCTTATCTTAAATAATAATGTTTTAATAAGATGAAGAAAACCATGAAGACAGTGTTGGAAAAAGAAAGAGCACCTAGGAAGAGCTACTAGCCAGTCAATCTCAGCTCAGGAAACAGCTGGTAGGCCATTGCTTAGAGCAGGTGGGAGTCAGGGAAATCAGCAGCAGAGAAGGTAAAGAAGAACAGGGGGCCAGATTGTACACAGCTTTATAGGTCACTGTGGGTGTTAAAATGTCTGTATTAGAAATGTTTTGTCCTGTCATGGAGCCTTTTGCTTTCTAACAGTCCTTATTTCGCAAGTGAAATTGGATGTCAGTAGAGGTATTAATCCCTCTGTGTATTAGAAAACCTTTTTGTGTGTGTATGTGTGTGTGTGTTTTCATGTGCGCTAGTATTCTCTTTTCCAAAAACGATGTTTATCATATTTCTTGAGACCACCCCCTGCCAATTTTCAATAAAGCCTATATTAAAATACATGGTTTTCCTACTTTATGGTTCTAAATGGAGTTCTGGATCCTGGTCGAATGGGTTGATAACATTGTCTAGGCTGGGGTAAATATGACCTAAAAACCAACAGTGCCTTGTTTCCACAAGGACTAATTTCCTTCAGAAAATCCAATATTTATTTTTCCATCCCATCACTTTTACTCTGTTTACTGTGAATGGAAGTGTTGACCTTCTTGTGATACTAAGAATGCCCCTTTATAATCTCAATTATTTACAAATCATCATACATTCTATTGGCATAAGCAGAAAAGGCCCAATATATCTACTAGTCCTAAAAGGTACAGTGAACATGGATGATAAGGAGAATTCTCTGTCATCTTGCAATATTTTATTCCCTAATACACAATGTTGCTCTAAACAGGAATTAAAGAAATGTATACAAACATGCTTAATTTAGTTATTAGTGACTTTAGTATTATGATCATCATCATTATTATGTTGTATTACAAGAAGGCAGCCTAGGAATGTAGATAATGCTTTGGCAACCACATCTTAATTCAGGCTGATTATAGACTTCTAGACAATTGTATTCCCATTTAGTCAGTTTTTTATTTTTTCAGACATTTTGGTTAATATAAGTGCAAATCTTTATATTAATCCTAATAAAATTGATCTAGTTAGACTTGCTCCACTCTTCCATCCCCCTAAAGTTATTTTAGGTTCTGAATACATGAGTCTATGTGGTCTTTATCACTCTAGTTTCCTGCCATTAGATAATTTGTTGTGTCAAGTAATACCTTATTCACAATGATAAAAATGTTTTTACACAGTGCAACTAGCAATAAAACCCTGCCATTTAAAACTATATTATACCCTGTCCATTAAGGTTGACTTACATCCTTAATGTGGTACACCAGATAAGATTATTTAACAAGTTTAAAATTCTCTACAAATCATCTTATAAGTCCCAAATTCATTTTTATCATTTAGGCAAGTGATACTGTTACTGGTGATGTCAGCTCTCAGTTCTTGAGTTTGGCAAAGAAAGAATTCAGAGTCAAGAACTCTAATGCAAGAGAAAGTTTATTTAGTATGCAAAGCAAAAGTACATTTGAAGATAAGATTCTATCTAGTGAGTTTATCAGAAAGTAGCCTTGAAATTTTAGAGAGAAAGTCATAGAGGCAGAAGAAGTGAGCCAGTTGGACTGCATGGACTCAGGACACAAGTTACAGAGTCAAAAGAGACAGGTTCAGGGGGTTATCTCAGGATAAGCTGGTGCTTCCTACTGCTTCCCTGGTTAAAAGTCTTCTGGGGGCCTTTAGAGCTTAGGAGAAAGAAAGCAAAGGTACATGCCTAAAGAAAAATGGCATGGGCATGCTCTAGAAAAGAGTGCACATTGGGACCTTTGTCTTAAGGGTTTTTATCTGTATTCTAAAGGCAGGGTTGTAATGGTAGTCTTGGGAGGATCTCAATAGAATATCCATCAGCCTTCCAGATGTGTCCTTTAATATGCTAGTTCATCAAAATGAGTGTATAGGGTCAGGGTGGTGGTCTGTACTGATCATTTAGAGCTAGGGTAGAGGGTCATTAGTCATTATATCAGGTCATGATGCCAGCCATGGTGTTGCGCCATCTGGTCTTGCTGTTTTTCTGGAGCTGGAGCTGAACTACAACTAAAGACTAGATGTTTGACCACAAATCTGTCTCTGTGGACAACAGACTTGAGGCTTTGTTTCTAAGATGATTTGATGCTAATCAGAGCCTCACTGTCCCGAGGGCTTAATGCTTAAGGGTGTGGCCATGCAAGGGAGAAGGAGGCAGGTATGTTAGGGTGCTGGATGAAGCCAGTTTGAATCAGCTATCTGTCTGTTTTCCCATTCCATTTGCCAAGGAATTTCCCTAACTTCTTACTATACTGCCTCAATGTAAACAGCACATCTTTCCCAACCCAAATCTTGTATATTTTTTAATGTTATGCCATAGCAAGGCATTAATCAGGATGGTGCATAATATTGCAGCAGACCTAGTTTTTTTAGAACCCGTGTTGTTTCTTTAGGCTTACTCTCTTCTTTTCTTTCTTTTTTAATCACCCAAGGACAGTTTTTTTTTATTGATTTCAGAGAGAGAGGAAGGGAGAGAGAGAAATATTGATGTGAGAGAGAAACATCAACCGGTTGCCTTTTGCACACATGCCCCCAACTGAGCATTGAAACTGCAACCTAGGTATGTGCCTTGACTAACAATCAAACCCCTGATCATTTGCTGCACCAGACAATGCTCTAACCACTGAGTCACATCAGCCAGGGCTGATCACACTTTCTTCTGTTTGTAATCACAATCAACATGTTTTTTTGTTTTGTTTTTTTGTGCTATGCATTGAAAACTGACAGATATTTTTAGTTTGTCTTCCACCATACTATTACTTTCTGATATGATTGCTACTTCTTGAGATATAATTTTATTGTTTTTAAATGGAGAAATCACCCTTGCTACCTCCTCAGTTCAGAGTCCCAATAACATTAACTAGATTCTTTGTGAGAATTATGTAGAAGGGCCCAGCTGTAACAATCTGCTAGTATTGTTGCAGCCTCTTAGTAACTCATTTACTTGAAGAGTACTATAATTTGGGTGTTGCCCAGCTATTAAAATACCCATAACAGCTGTATAGCCACATCTTCTGAAAAATGTACTAAGAACTTAATTTGCTGACATACTGCAAAATTATGTCTAGTGGCCAATTTCAGGGGATTTCCAGAAGCCTTCAAAGTAGCTTCATGTAGAAAACTCTTAATGTTAACAAATTCTTTGACTTGGATTTTTGTAAAATTTTTACAAGAGCATAGTGTTGTTGCAGTTTCAGGGCATATATGTTACCTTTAACACCTGGTGGATTCTGCCGATAGTCCTTATATTGGTTATGAAGGTGCCAGCTCATGAGTTACATAAGGTCATGATAATTAGGACACTGTAATGATCTCCATATTTGGAGACGGGTTTGGTTAGAGTCAATTATTATAACATCTATTAGAGTCAATATACTTATTTTATATTCATAACAATTTTAGATTACAAAATTTGAACATAAATACTGTCTTTGGCTTCACACACACACACACACACACAAACTTAAAAGAAAGATCAGTTTGTTTCTTACCTCCAAAAGAAATGCAGTTTCATCATTGTTACTCATTGGACACTATTAAAATCTATCATCTAAAATTTGTATCATGATCTCTACATAGTTTTAGATCACATTTGTTTACTTAACATTACATGATAATATCTTAGTGGAGAAGATATTCTACAAAAGTATGACTTTAACAGTTGTTATACTTTAACATTTTCTATCTCAAAATTAGAATACATGAAACATTCTGAATATGTCTGATCTTTTTACAAGATAAATTATCATAGAAAAAATTACTTAGATAAACGAAGCTTCATTATTTAAAGTTATTAATAAAAAAAACTGTCAAATTATCTTCCTTTATTGATAGCAGATAAGTAATCACGTGCTTCACCACTGTGACTAACCATGGTAATTTTAATTATATTTAATTGTTTGCCTTCATTTGCATATTATTGATTGCTGGCAAGATTTAAAATATTTGTAGTTTACTTAGCAAATTACATTTTTAAAATATTTTTTCTGAACATCTATACTGAAGTTCTGTTGTTCTCTTTGTCCATTTTAACATTTCCTGAGATTTTAAAATTAATGTCCTAATTTGTTAAAGTTTTTCCTTCTGTGTTTCTATTTCAACCCTTTTTTTGAGTCTGAACTTTTGATAATTTATTTATACTGTTAGTTTGCTTCTTTTATCTCTATAAATAGATGCATTTTTTTTAGGCTGTTATACACATGAGCTAAATTCAAGAAGAAATTATGAATATGTAAACTAATATTTCTCTAAGTCAAAAGAAGCAAACCTAATAAAAAGCAGTGTTGTAAAATGAGAATGTTAGCATTTCGAGATACATGGCATGCTCTGGTCTCATCTCACCAACCAGTGTTTTCTAGGTGGTCTTTTAAATTCATGTTTCTGTTAATTTTAGTTCCTGTATTATTTCATCTATTATTTTTGATATTCACTTTATAATCCATGATTACACTAAGCCAAAGGAACAAGGTTTTCTGTTTTCCTTTTATGGCATTTATTTTATGTCATCGTTTTCTTCTTCTTGCTTCCTGCATTACACTCATTTCTAAGTTGCCTGGCATGTTCATAAATGAAATTATGGAGGTATATTATCAGAGTTCTTCCACATCTTACCGAGCTTTCTATTGACTTTACATATCATTGATAACATTTCCAAATGTAGTTCTCAATTTAAAAATTTCCCCAACATCACCCTTCTAGTAATCACTATGAACATATAACATTCTGTTTCAACATTTCCTGAAGTGAAGTCTAATGTATAACTTTTTCCTTTGTGAATATATTTATATTTTGCCTTCACGATGTTTAAATTGTAGAAACAGGAAAATGGTTACAGCCTAGACTCTAGGACAGCGGCTCAACCTGTGGGTTGTGACCCCTTTGGGGGTCAAACAACCCTCTCACAGGGGTCACTTAAGACATAACAGTGGCAAAATTACAGTTATGAAGTAGCAAGAAAAATAATTTTATGGTCAGGGGTCACCACAACATGAGGAACTGTATCAAAGGGTCGCGACATTAGGATGGTTGAGAACCACTGCTGTAGACCAAAACACATGAGTTTGAATCTCGTCTTTTCCTCTTGCTTCTTATGGAAAGCTGACAAATTCTTAAGTTTCCATTTATATTCAGGTATTAGTAATTAATAATAATAATGATGATGATGATGAAAGATCACAATTGAACTATGCCATAAGACTGCTGAAAGAATAAAAAAATGGAGAGAAGAGAAATGGGAGAAGAGGGAGAGAGAGGGATAAAGACAAGGAGGGAGAGGAGGAAATGATAAGGAAGACAAAAAACTTAATACTGTGCTCAACATATAGTACATAATATACATATATATATATACAGTAAATAACAACTATCACTATATATTGAAGTGAGGTTAGCCATTAATTGTAATTGTAATTAGTGAACTCACTCCATATACACATTCAAGGCTATCATCAACTTAGTGACATTTTTCCATTATAGGTACATATTTGCCCCTTGAATTTAGCTTATGTACTCATACATCCCCCCCATTTTCATTGTCCCTCTCTCTCTCCCTCTCTTTCTCTCTCTGTCCCTCCCACCTATCTCTCTCTCTCACCCCCTCCACACACAGACACATTCACACACACACAACATAAAACTACTTCAGAATGGTCTTTTAATTCATTAGTTTGTTTCTTTGTTTTTGCGCGTTTCGTCTCTTATTAGCAGTTCACACCCTTTTTTTTTCACTTTGAATATAACAATTTAGCCTTTTAACCATCAAAAATCAAGGTTCCCTTAATTATATTTTCTCATATATAACACCACCTCTCACTCCTCATTTAATTCCTTACTGTTTTAATTTTTGTAGCAGTATTTCTGCTTAGCGTGCTATACATTTGTCTATTTCACACTTTAGAATAGGGACCCTTGCATTGTTGCTGTACTCTGCGTCTAGAACGGTTTCTGGCATCAAGTCATCACTTAATAAATGTTTTCTAACAAATGAATAAAAATCAACAAATGAATAAATACTCAATATTTAATTCACACAATTGCTGTGTGTTCCAGTGAAATACTTTGTTTTAACTCTGAGCTTTATTCTCTCTTGAGCCTCCGCATGGCTTTGGTTTGACAATTTGTTAGTAGATACACCTTTGTATCAGGAAGCTAACTTCATTGATATGCACAGTTTTTCTTTGCTTGTGTCAAGGGCACTATAGAGATAGCTGGAGAATCGTCTTACTCTTTTAATTGACATGATCATCCTCAATAGGAGCACACTGCAAAACACTCTTGCTTTATGTAGAACCCAAGTTACCACGAGTCAACATTTTATATTCTCTCTGTCCAAGTTTGCAAATACACTTTCGCAGTCACAGACACAGTCCTGAGGTAGTCAATATAAATCACAAAAAGCCCTATGACCTGACCCAAACTGTAGCTGTTAGTGCACAAAACCAGATACGTTTGGAATACCTATTTCTTCACTAGCCAATCCATTTTTTTTTACAATGAATTACAGTCTAATATTTTCTGCCCAAACATAAACTCATTTAAACATATCTTGCAGGGAAACAAAAGTAAAAATATTTAATTTGACTGGCATGAAAGATACCCTTTCCTGTTTCAACTACTGGAGCACATTTACTTTTGTGATAGTTCTTTAGTCATTTTGATTGAAGTGGAGCTGGGTTTGGGGAGAAAACAGAATTAAATAAACAAAAGTAATCATCATAATTTAGTTACTCAGAATTAAAGTTTTCTTAATGGCTCTTACTGATTACAACAGACATTCTAAAGACTTAGGAATATGCATATTTTATTGCAATCATTATGTATCCACAAGCCATATATGATTAAAAAAAGACATTGCCTGGCCAGTGTGGTTCAGTGGTTGAGCATCAGCCCATGCATCAAGAGGTTGCCAGTTTGATTCCTGGTCAGGGCACATGCCCAGGTTGTGGGCCAAATCCCCAGTGGGGGTGCATATAGGAGGCGGCCAATCAATGTTCTCTCTCTCATTGATGTTTCTACCTCTCTCTCATGCTCCCTTCCTCTCTAAAATCAATAAAGAAAAAAAAAAAAGAAGTCATATCCATTTCAAAATTCTTACTAGCTATGACATTAATGTTATTATGCCACCATTAAGTTATTTATATAAAGTAACAGCACTCTACCATCAAAGGAGAGAAAAGGAAGAGGTTAACGGTCTATATGCTAGGTAGAGCAACTGGAAGCTGTTTCACAAATGAAAATCATCCATTATGTGTTTCAAGTGCCAATGCTTGACTTTTTTTTTTAATGTAGCAAAAATGTAAAGTATATTAAGTTTGATAAAAAATTATTCAAATATTTGAAAACTTAAAGCTGCTGAAAACAAATTTGAAATTACTATGTAGTTAATTTGATACCATATAACAAAATGAATATGCTGTATCTTTGAAAATGAATAATCTGTACCACCAGGTAGGCCCCAGAACAAGCACACTCAGTGAACATCTTCAGACCACATCAAAGCATCACCCAACCACCTCCACAGCAACACACTACAAGGGCAGACTCAGTAAGCACCAGAGCCCTGCATAAGTAACTCCTGCTCTGTGGGGCAGGCTCCTGCATAGCTGATTCTTCCCCGTGTAGTGGTTTCAGGCAGTCCTTACAGATGATTAGCCTGGGGGTAAATTCTTCTCATTTACATGCCAACAGTAATCAAGGCTCAAATATAATAAGAGGGTGTATACAGACCACAGTGGTATGCACCTGGAGTGCCCAGCTTGGGGATAGAAAAGGCTATGCCACTGGACCCTACAGGACACCAACTATATTAGGCTACTCTACCAAGCCTGTATTAGTTCTACCTAATACATAGAAACAAACACAGGGAAGCTTCCAAATGCAGAGACAAAGAAACATGTCTCAAATAAAAGAACAGAACAGAACTCCAGGAAAAGAAGTAAACAAAATAGAAACAAGCAATCTAATAGATGCAGAGTTCAAAACACTGCTTATAAAGATGCTCAATGAACTTATAGAAAGAGTAATGAAACTTAGAGAGAACTTTAACAGCATAAAAAAGTACATCAAAACCATAAAAAAGGACATAAAAACCATAAAAAGGAACCAGTTGGAAATGAAAGATATGCTAACTAAAATGAAGAACCATTTACTGGAAATCAAAAGAAGAGTAAATGAAAGTCAATGAATGAAGTCAAGAATCAAATAAGCAGTTTGAAATATAAGGAAGAAAAAACCAAGACAGCAAAAGGAAGAAAATTAAAATAAAATAAACATAGTTTAAGGGGCCTCTGGAAAAACTTCAAGCATACAATATTCACATCATGGGGGTGCAGAAAAAAGAAGAGATAGAGCAAGAAATTGAAAACCTATTGAAAATATAATGACAGAAAAGTTCCCTAACTTGTTGAAGAAAATAGACATACAAGTCCAGGAAGTGCAAAGAGTCTCAAACAAGATGAACCCAAAGAGGCCCACACTAAAACACATTATAATAAAAATATAAAAGTTCAAAGAAAAAATCTTAACAGCTGCAAGAAAGAAGCATTTAGTTACCTACAAGGGAGCTCCCATAAGACTATTAGTTGATTTCTCAACAGAAACTTTGCAGGCTAGAATGGATTGGCAAGAAATGTTCAAAGTAATGAAAAACAAGGACCTAAAATCAAGATTACTGTACCCAGCTAAGCTATCATTTGGAATCAAAGACCATATAAAGAGCTTCCCAGACAAGGAAAAGCTAAAGGAGTTCTTCACCAAAAAAACAGTATTATAAGAAATGTTAAAGGGTTGTCTTTAAGAAGAACAACAACAACAAAAAAAGATAAAAATATGAGCTAACCCTGGCCTGTTCGGCTCAGTGGTTACAATGTCAGCCCATGGACCAAACAGTCACATGTTCAATTCTAGTAAAGGGCATGTACCTCAGTTGTGGTTCAGTCCTTGGCCCTGGTTGGGGTCGTGCAGTAGGCAACCAATCAATGTGTCTCTCTTGCATTGATGTTTCTCTCTCTCTTTCTCTCTCTTCCTCCTTCCCTCCCTTCCACTCTATCTGAAGATAAATGGGAAAATATACTTGGGTGAGGATTTGAACCATAAAATGGCAATAAATACATATCTATCAACAAATGAATCTAAAAAAATAAATAAACAAAGAAGCAGAAGAGAAACAGACTCATACATACAGAGAACATTTTGATGGTTGCCAGATGGGAGGGGTTTGGGTAGATGGATGAAAAAGGTTAAGGAATTAAGAAGTACAAATTACTTGTTACAAGATAGTCAAGGGAATGTAAAGTACAGCATAGGAAATATAGTCAATAATAGTCTAATAACTATGCATGGTGTCAGATGAATACTAGCTTTATCAGGATGATTAAGTAAGTTATATATCTACTCACTGGAATGTACAGCTAAAACTAATATATTGTATGCCAACTATAATTTAAAAATAAAAATAATTTAAATTAAGTTAATAAAATAAAAACATAAAAAAGGTAATATTCTTTCATAACATGGCTTCTTCACAGAAACTAATATAATGTTTTACACATAAGAAAAAAACACAAAAATTTCAAACTTTAATGTATAAATATGAAATATAATTTGAAATATGCTACTTGCTTTTATTAAAGAAGATTTTCATGTCAAACTGTATTGTATCAATTCTAAAATCATTTTTGCACACATCAATGTCTTTAAAATAATAAAAATAGTATAGATTTAATAAAATATGGTACTGGGACACGCACATAGAATTTTATGTGCCGAACAGATTTTCTGTTCTCTTTGTGTGGGGGCCATTAAGACCGTTTATTTAACTTTAAAGTTTTCAAAATAAGTAAATATTGTATTTATAAGTTTTTTTGTACTGTTTTAAATGAAAGAAGAATACCCTTCTCTGAAAAAGAAGAGTTCATAGAAAAAATGATCTAGACATTACAAATTACCATAAATTTTAATTTTGTCTGTGAAAATAGATTAGCTACCTCCTCTATTAATAGTTTTATTGCCAGAGTAGTTAGCCTATACTCTTTTTATTTTATTATTATTTTAATCAATTAATTTTTGTTACAAATGTTTCTCTTTTTCCACCCATTGACACCCTCTGCCGCCCCTCCCCCAGCATTGTTGTTTACGTCAATTGGCTATGCATATATTAATAAATTCTTTGGTTTATCTCTTCTTACTCTTCATTATTACTATTTCTCCAAATACACATTCTAGATATGATTGCTTATAATACCTTAATATATAGAGAGAGCAACTTCTGGGGTAGCTGATCTTCATGCTTTTCCTCATCTCAATTAACCACTGCAGTACAACATGCTTATTTCATGAGGTGAAACACATTCCTCTTGATAATAATTTTATTTAAGAATTCAACACATACTGCAGTACAAATATATATAAAGGTGATCACAAGGGAACCTCACCAACTCTGAGGTGACTGTCTTGAACTCTGATCAGCAGAGGTACCCCTTGCTGAATTGTTCCAATATTACCCATTCAATTACACTACTTTAGTCAATAAAATCACCGAAAAAATAAATTTAAAATGCATGCCTGACCACATATGACCACCTCCACTGTTACTACTCTGGCTTAACCCATCATTTTTTATGTGGGTTATAGCAATGGACCAACTTGTTTCTTTACTTTTCCTCTAGAATCCATTTCACAGAACATCTAGAATGACTTTTTAAAACATAAAACATTGTCACTGCTCTGCTCAAAACCTTCTATGGGCTTCCTATTTTACTTGGGGATTAGTTGAAGTTCTTAGGTAAGCCTACAAGCTCCTCCTGTCATCTTGGTACCACTTCCCATGACCTCTCTGACATGACTGCTATCCTTGAATTGTTTTACTTCCATCGTAACTACTATTTCTCAGACACATCCCGATGCTCTCCCATAGTGCAGTACCTGCTGTTCCCTTTACCAGGATTACTTTTTTTCCAGGTAGTTGCATACCTTATTTTCTCATCTCTTTCAAGTCTTGACTTACTTTTCACTATCTCAGAAGATTCACTTATTGAACCTCCAACCAGTAAAAGTGTAATTTTCATAAGAAGAGCAATTTTTATCAGTTATTCTACTTTCAGCACCTCATCAGTTCTGAATACATAGTCACTGAATAAACGCATAAATGAATTTAATATTTCTCTGCCTCTTTGTAGTCTGTGAGAGTTTCATAATATTATCATATAAAACAAGAGTTGATCATCATAATAGTTGATGATATAGTTGAAAATTAACCACAAGGAGCAATCACATGGTTCAAGGTAGGAAAAGAAATCTGTTCCATTGCTAGAGTGTGAATGGTCTAGAGGGACTGAAACATCAGGGTCTTTGTTGGAGTTCAGGTTCTCACTTTTCACATGACTCTTGCCTGGTCTTTCCTATCTTCAGACATATTTGAAATCAAGAGCCAAATTCCAAATATAAGGCCTGAACCCAATGCAAATAGAACCAGGGGAAGGGCGGGTGTTTATCCTCTTTTAAGTTCTGAGCCCAAATTCAATAAACAAAACATTTACATTTTGTTAGTGTTTGGTTAAGCAATCACAATGGCAGGTGTTCTTCTTTTCAATGTGCACAAGAATCCTGTTGTAGATTCTCTGACTCCATTTCTATAAGGATTTTACTTACTGTTTAGTAGGGCCTAGGAATCTACACTTCTAACAAGCAACCAACACCTACCTCTGAGGTCAGCCAAACAGTACAACAAATTAGGGAAGAATGACATAGGGTTGAGCACTGAACTAACAGTGGTTGTTTTGAGAATATGCCTTTTTGGAGGGGGGGGGTTAAACATTTTATTATCTTTCAGAGCACACTTTATAGTATTGTGTTTTAGGAATCAGAATATAACATCAACAAACATTTAAAAATCCCTCAAAACTAAAAATACTTTTTTTTTTCTTTATCCTCACCTGAGGATATTTTTCCATTTTATGTACAGATAGAGTGGGAGGGAGAGAGAGGAAGAGAGAGAGAGAGAAACATCGACGTGAAGGGACACATCGAGTGGCTGCCACCCGCACGACCAACCAGGGCCGGGGACAAACTGCAACCGAAGTACGTGCCCTTAGCGGGAACCGAACCCGGGTCTCTCCGGACCGCAGGCTGACGCTCTAACCGCTGAGCCAAACTGGCCAGGGCTAAAAATACTTTTCTTAAGGAGTACTTCCATTCCTCATTAGAAATATAATCAAATCCAAGAAACTATACATTTTCACATTAACAACAAGTTAGTGATTTCAAGTAGTGTTGATATAAGCTACAACTTTGCCCCAACTATTTTAATTATTAAAATTTCAGATTTTCCCACAATGCACTAGCACTACATTGAGCTGATACTACCAAGGCAAGGGAAAAAAATTACTAGCAAACACATGAATTGGGCCATTGTTATAATTTTAAAGACAAACTATATTTATTAGAGGAAGTAAGTAGAAAAACTAATGTTTGAGAGCTGTACCATCCCTACCATGCACTGTATCACAGACAATTTACAGCTAAAATATAAATTTCTGCATCTTTAACGAGCTGTGGGCTATAACCGTAGGTTTTTCAGAAAGATAAAAGGCAGTTAAACATGCAGAAATTTATAGCTTAGCCTTAAATTTTCCATTTCTGACATGTCTAACAATAATACACCACCTAATTATTAAAGAAAATGTTAATTATCTTTATTATCATCTATTTATTTAAGAGTTGGTCATAAATTTGAAATTAAAATCAGCCCTCTCTATCAAAGTTAGTATTTCTAAATACCAACTTCACTTCAAAACAAATTACTCACTTTAAAGCACAACAAACCATATGGCATCCAAGAATCCTTAAGACTTACACTAACTCAAACAGAAGTAGGATATTATTGACAAAGAGATTGTTCTGGGGGGAAAAGTATAGGCTACATTAATAGGGAATCAACATGAAATATCAAAAAAAAAAAAAAAAAAAGAAAGAAACCTCGATTAACAATGTAGTTTCTGCCATTGGAAGGCCTTACTTTCTTTTTATGTAGAATCAATGAGCTTGAATAAATATTTCTAAAGTTTCTATCTCACTCAGGCACTCAGGGTTTTAGTTTCAACATAATGTTTAGAAAACCAAAAAAATATGACAATTTTATCAAAACTTTAAAATAAACACAAGTATTTAGATGAAATAGTTTTAGTGACCTGAAGAATTGATTCCTCAAGAAGTAATTCCTCACTTAATTTCTTATAATATTGAGTACGGGAGATCTAACTATAAATTTATGCAAATTAATCAACAATATTTATGCATAATCTTCATAATTATAAATTTTATCAAAGAAATAAAATGTATTTAAATAAGGCAGCAATGACCTCTTTGACGTTGGTGGCACTCTAGCATTGATTCTCAAAGACCACAAACCCTTTGAGCTAAAATGTGTAAATCTTTTCACTTCAGAACCAAACCAACCTCAGTCTATTTTAGAAGGTCTAACTTTGTGTACTTGACCTCAAGACAAAAAGTTGTAAAAATCTGTTTCACTGACTACATTAAGTAGAAAAATAAATAAAAAGCTCAGAGAAAAATGACTAATTCTTATTGTACCAAACCTGGGTTGTAGTGGTAGATTATGCTATGATTGCTATGTGTATATTGAAAATCACATGTAAGAAAAAGAAATCTATACAAATCCCCTTGAAATCACATACCACATCTTTATTGTTCACATATAAATTTTTAGTGACTGTGTTAGATAATTATTCATGGTGATTATGAATGAATTATTAGTATACAATAACTAGTCAGGACTACTATTTAACCTTTTATGAAACAACAAAAAAATTTGCACTGAATTGTCAGAATTTGTACTTGTATTAGACTTTTCCTTTTCTCAGCAAGCTCTGGAAAACCCAGTTGGCAGGGTGATCTGAAATGTAGTCATCCCCTCAGCATTTACAGAGTATTAGTTCTAGGATTCCCTGCAGGTACCAAAATGCATGGTTGCTCAAGTCTATTGGTGTGGAATTTTTATATAACCTATGAACATCCTCCATATACTTCAAATCATCTCTAGTTTATCTACAATACCTAATACAATGTAAATGCTGTTTAAATAGTTGTTAAACTGTACTGTTTAAGAAATAATCACAAGCCCTGGCCGGTTTTTCCCAGTGGTTAGAGCATCGGACCACAGACCAAAGAGTCACGAGCTCAGTTCTGATCAAGGGCATGTACCTCAGTTGTGGGTTTGATCCCTGGCCCTGATTGGGTTCATGCGGGAGGCATCCAATAGATGTGCCTCTCTCATATCAGTGTTTCTCTCTCTCTCCTCCCCTCTCCCACACTGTCTGGAGATAAATGGAAAAATATCCACAGGTGAGGATTAAAAAAAGAGAAAGAAGAAATAATGACAAGAAAGAAAGTCTATACATGTTCAATACAGACACCACCATCATAGGCCTAACTACACAGTACATGTCAGTAACAACATAACATTTTTTTCTGAATATTTTTGATGTACTGTTCCTTGATTCCAAGGATAGGGAACCCACGGATATGGAGGGCTTACTGTAACTAGAATTTGATATCTAAGAGAAATGCAAGGTACCACAGGGAGGCACTAATTCTCCCAAAGTATGTAATATGTATAACAATTTGTAAAAGTAGTGCTGAGCTCATACAATGGCTCAAATTGTTTCATAAATTCCTCCAGGATCCCCTGAAGAAATTTGTTGAATTTATACAACAGCCTATCTTCCTATGAGTTCTTTGGACCTTTGCCTTAAATCCAGACACCTAGAGTAATTCCTGGAATCCTTACTGCAATGCATTCCACTGTCTGTGAGGCCTCACTATTTCTGGTGTAACCAGAGAACTATTCGGCAAAGAAATTGATACTGATTGTTTTGTAATTGAGATGCCCATTATAAGATACGTAAGGATTGATTCACCCTGACACTTACAATCAAGGAAGATGTGATTAGATTTTTATCATAAATCATGTAATACAATATTAAGTGCAAAAAGATTGCTTCGGATAAATTTATTGGTAGTTCAGAGAAAATAACTATATATTTATCTGGAGATATTTGCCCAAGTGGTAACATGAATTTGACTTATGTCTTGCGAGATGGGTAGATGAACATCTCAGAATTAGGTGAACCATATACCAAAAAGATAAAAGAGAATAAAGCAAAACATGTTTTTCATTTATGCATAGAAACATAACAAAATTAAATGGAGGAAGAAAGGGAGAGAAAAAAGGAAAGAAAAGAAAATTAGTGAAACTAGAATATAATTTAAGTTGAATAGTTTGAAAAGATGGAAAGTCACATTAGGACTATATCATATGATTCTCTGAACGACAGAGTAAGAAGAAACTTAAGAATTTTGCAATTTCTGACCCTACATTTAACAATCTGTGTATAATTTCTGCAGACTGTTTATCTTATATTTTCTTGATGTTTGTTTCTTGTCGATATGAAGACTCAAAACAAGATAAGTCAGGCTGTCATGATTATAACTGCTGCAACATTATGGCCTATTTTCTTGACTGCCATGTCAAAACTTAAGAAACATGGATTTACTTTATAAATGTCACTGAAAAAAGAAAGAAATGAAAAACACAGAATTTATAGTTTTCACATCCTCATACTTCTTGTAGCTCAACAGCTCCTTGTTTTTTGAAACATTTGCTTCATGCTGTGAACTGCCTTGAAGACTGCCTTCAAGGTGCCATTCTTATTCAATAAAGACAGTTCAACCTCTTTCTCCTTTTGGCAAGAAATCAATAGTGCATTAAATTCTAGAATGTGCATCCTTTTTTTTCTATTTTATGTATTTATTCATTTATTTATTTGAATTAATTTATTAGTTTTGTTACAGATGTTTCTCCTTTTTCCCCCACTGATAAACCCCTTCCCATCCCTCCCTGCCCTATCCCCAGCTTTGTTGTCCATGTGCATTGTTTATGCATACATGCATATAAGTTCTGTGGTTTATTTTCCCCCCAACACCCTCTTCTGGGGATTGTCAGTCTGTACCCCACTTCCACGTCTCTGGGAACACCCCATTCTTCAGACTGTTGTGTTCATTATAATCCACAAATAAGTGAGGTCATATGATACTTGTCTGTTTGGCTTGTTTTGCTTAGGATAATACTTTTCAGGACCCTCCATGTTGTCTCAAAGGATAAGAGATCTTTCTTTCTTACAGCTGCGTAGTATTCCATTGAGTATATGTACCACTGCTTTTTAATTCATTTGTCTATTGATGGACATTTGGGCTGTTTCCAGATCTTAGCTATTGTAAATAGTGCTGCTACAAACATGGGGGTACATATGTTCTTTCTAATTGGTGTTTCAGGCTTCTTAGGGTATATTTCTAGAAGTGGGATCACTGGGTCAAATGGAAGTTCAATTTGTAATTTTTTGAGGTAACATCATATTGTTTTCCATAGTGGCTGCACCAGTCTGCATTCCCACCAGCAGTGCACTAGAGTCCCCTTATCTCCACACCCTGGCCAACACTTGTTGTTTGATGATTTGTTGATGTCAGACATTCTGACAGGTATGAGGTGTACCTCATTGTTGTTTTAATTTGCATCTCTCTGATGATTAGTGATGTTGAGCATTTCTTCATATGTATTAGCCATTTGTATGTCCTGTTTGGAGAGGTGTCTATTTAGTTCCTCTGCCCATTTTTTAATTGGGTTCTTTGTTTTCCTTTTGTTGAGTTGTATGAGCACTCTATATGTATTGGAAATTAACCCCTTATCTGATATATCATTGGCAATTAAGCACTCCCATACAGTGGGTTTTCTTTCCATTTTGATGATTGTATCTTTTGCTGTGCAGAAGCTTTTGAGTTGGATGTAGTCCCATGTGTTCATTTTCTCCTTTGTTTCTGTTGCCTTAGGTGATGTATCAGTGAAAATTCTGCTGCATACGATGTCCAAAATTTTGTTGCTTACCTTTTCTTCTAAGATTTTTATGGATTCATGAGTCACATTTAAGTCTTTTATCCATTTTGAGTTTATTCTTGTGTTTGGTGTAAGTTGATGATCTAGTTTCTTTTTTTTGCATGTAGCTGTCCAATTTTCCCACCATTTATTAAAGAAGCTGTCTTTACTCCACTGTATGCTCTTGTCCCCTTTGTCAAATATTAATTGAGTATATTGTCTTGGGTCCATTTCTGGGTTCTCTGTCGTGTTCCACTGGTCTACATGCCTGTTCTTGTGCCAGTACCAGGCTGTTTTGATTACAGTGGCTTTGTAGTATAACCTGAAATCTGGTAATATGATCCCTCCAACTTTGTTCTTCTTTTTCAAGATTGGTGTGGCTCTTCAGGGTCTTTTTTGGTTCCATATGAACTTTTGAACTATTTGTTCTAGTTCTGTGAAGTATGTTGTTGGTGTTTTGATAGGGATTGCTGTGAATCTATAGATTGCTTTGGGTAATATTAATATTTTAATGATGTTAATTCTTCCAATCCATGAACAAGGTATGTGCTTCCACTTTTTTATATCTTCCTCTATTTTCTTTTTCAATGACCTGTACTTTTCTGGGAATAGGTCCTTTATTTCTTTGGTTAAGTTTATTTCTAGGTATCTGAATTTTTTTTGCTGCATTGGTAAATGAGATTGTTTTCTTAGTTTCTCTTTCTGTGAGTTCATCATTGATGATGTATATGAATGCCATCAATTTCTTGACATTAATTTCGTATCCTGCTACTTTGCCAAATTTATTTATTAGGTCTAGAAAATTTTTCTTGGAGTCTTTTGGGTTTTCTTCATATAATATCATGTCATCTGCAAATAATGACCGTTTCACTTCCTCCTTTCTAATTTGGATCCTTTTTATTTTTTCTTCCTGTCTGATTGCTGTGGCTAAGACTTCCAGTACTATGTCAAATAAGAGTGGTGAAAATGAACATTCTCGTCTTAAGGGAAATGCTTTTAATTTTTGCCCATTGAGTATGATGTTGGCTGTAGGTCTTTCATATATGGCCTTTATTATGTCGAGATATGATCCCTCTATTCCTACATTGCTGAGTGTTTTTATCAGGAATGTGTGCTGGATTTTTGTCAAATGCTTTTTCAGCATCTATTGATATGATCTTATGAATTTAACTTTCATTTTATTTATGTGGTGTATCAGTTTTATTGATTTGTGAATATTGTACAAGCCTTGCATCCCTGGGATGAATCCCACTTGGTCATGGTGAATAATTTTTTTGATGTATTGCTGGATTCAATTTGTTAGTATTTTGTTCAGGATTTTGGCATCTATGTTCATCAGGGATATTGGTCTGTAGTTTTCTTTCTTAGTACTGTCTTTTTCTGTTTTTAGAATTAGAATTATGCTGGTCTCATAAAACGAGTTTGGAAGTCTTCCTTCCTCTTTAATTTTTTGGAATAGTTTAAGGAGAATGGGTATTAGTTCTTTGAATGTTCGGTAAAATTCCCCTGAGAAGCTGTCCAGGCCTGGGCTTTTCTTTGCTGGGAGAGTCTTGATTTCATCTTTAATTTCTTTTGTTGTTATTGGTCTGTTCAAATTTTCGATCTCTTCCCATTTCAGTTTTGGGAGACTATGTGTTTCTAGGAATTTGTCCACTTGTCTTCGATTGTTGAATTTGTTGCCGTATAATTGTTCATAATATCTTTTAACAATCCTTTGTACTTCTCTGCTGTCAGTTATTATTTTTCCTCTTTCATTTCTGATTTTGTGTATTTGGGTTCTCTGTCTTTGTTTTTTGGTAAGTCTAGCTAAGGGTCCAACAATCTTGTTTATCTTTTCAAAGAACCAGCTCTTTGTTTCCTTGATCCTTTGAACTGTTTTTTGTTTTGTTTTGTTTTGTTTTGTTTTGTTTTGTTTGGCATCCAAGTCATTTATTTCTGCTGTTATATTTACTATTTCCTTCCTTCAACTTGGTCTGGGGTTTTCTTTTAGTTTGCTTTCTAATTCTTTAAGTTGTGAGGTTAGATAGTCTATTAGAAATTTTTCTTCTTTCTTGAGGTAGGCCTGTAGTGCTATGAACTTCTCTCTCTGAACTACTTTTGATGCATCCCATAGATTTTTTGTTGTGTGTTCATTTTTATTGGTTTTCAGGAAGTTTTAAATTTCTTCCTTGATCTCTATGGTAACCCATTCATTGTTCAATAACATGTTATTTAGCCTCCATGTTTTCAAATGTCTCTGCATGTTCTTGTTGCAATTGATTTCTAGTTTCATGCCATTGTGATCTGAGAATATGCTTGATATGATTTCAATCTTCTTGAACTTGTAGAGACTTAGTTCGTGCCCTAACATGTGGTCTATCTTTGAGAATATCCCATGTGCTCTTGAAAAAAAAAGGGAATTATACAGTTTTGGGGTGTAATTCTCTGTAGATATCTATTAAATCCATTTGATCTAGTGCTTCATTTAGAGTCTCTGTTTCCTTGCTAATTTTTTGTCTAGAAGATCTATCCAGTGATGTCAGTGGGGTACTGAAGTCCCCTGCTATGGTTGTATTGCTGTTGATTTCTCATTTGAAGTACTCCAGAAGATTTTTAATATATATTTGTGCTCCTAAATTGGGTGCATATATGTTTACCAAGGTTGTATCTTCCTGTTGGATAGATCCTTTCAATATTATGTAGTGGCCTTCTTTGTCTCCAGTTTTGGCCTTCATTTTGAAATTTACTTTATCAGATATGAGCATTGCTACCCCAGCTTTTTATTTTATTTTATTTTTTATTTTTTTGCTTTCCTTTTACTTGAAAGATTTTTTTCCATCTCTTCCCTTTCAACTTATGTGAGTCTTTTCTTGTGAGGTGGGGTCTCTTGTAAACAACATATATGTAAGTCATGCTTTCTTATCCAGTCAGCTACGTTGCATCCTTTCATCGGAGCTTTCAAACCATTCACATTTAAGGTGATAATTGACATGTACTTATTTATTGTCATTTTTGTTTAGTGTAGTTCTATTTTTTTTTTCTATTTCTTCTACTAATTATAGCAGTCGTTTTAGCATATCTCGCAATGCTGGTTTGGTGTTAATATATTCGCTTAGCCATTTTTTTTTTTTTTGTCTCGAAAATTCTTTATTTGACCTTCTATTTTAAATGATAACCTTGCTGGATACAGTAGTCTTAGATTCAGATCCTTGTTTCTCATGACCTTGATTACTTCATGCCACTCCCTTCTGGCCTGTAATGTTTCTGTTGAGAAGTCAGCTGAGAGCCTTATAGGGTTTCCTTTGGAGGTAACCTGTTGTTTGTTTCATGCTGCCTTTAGGATTCTCTTTTTGTCTTTAATTTTTGGCATTTTAATTACTAGGTGTCTTGGTGTGGGCCTGTTTGGGTTTTTCCTACTTGGGGCTCTCTGTGCTTCTTGAACTTGAATGCCTTCTTCCTTCACCAAGTTAGGAAAGTTTTCTGTCACTATTTCTTCAAATATATTCTCTAACCCTTGCCCATTTTCTTTGTCTTCGTGGACTCCTGTGATGAAAATGTTATTACGTTTCCAGTTGTCCCACAGTTCTCTTAAGCTCTCTTCCTGTTTTTTTTTTTGTTTGTTTGTTTTTTGTGTTTTTTTATCCTCACCTGAGGACATTTTTTCTATTTTTTGTTCAGGTAGAGTGGGAGGGGGAGAGAGGAAGAGAGAGAGAAACATCGATGTGAAGGGACACATCGAGTGGCTGCCACCCGCACGACCAACCAGGGCCAGGGACAAACTGCAACCGAGGTACATGCCCTTAGCTGGAACCAAACCCGGGTCTCTCGGGACCGCAGGCCGATGCTCTAACCGCTGAGCCAAATCGGCCAGGGCTCTTCCTGTTTTTTAATTGTTTTTTTTTCTTTTGGTTTTCTGGTTGGTTGATTTTTTCTACCCTGTCTTATAGTTCACTGATCTGGTCCTCACCTTTCTCTACTCTGCTAGTTAGTCCTTCAACTGTGTCCTTAATTTCTGCTATGGCATTCTTCATTTCCACTTGGTTGGTTTTCAATGTTTCTATGTCTTTACTCATGGTGTCGATGTCCTTACTCATGCTATTGAGCTTCCTGAGGATCATGGCTCTGAACTCTACCTCTGATAATTTGCTTAACTGCATTTCATGAATCTCATTTTTGATAGTTCTCTTGTTCTTTCATTTGGATTTGTTTCTTTGTTTTACCATTTTGGCTATCTCAGAGTGTTTCAGAGCCTGCCAAATTTTGCTGTGGGTGTTGGTGTTCTGCTGTTTGTGGCTCCCTCTACTGGGTTCAGATGAGCCAGGGTGGGCCCATGTTAAGCACCACTGTTAAGTATTACTTTCCTGGGTAGATTTGCCGTCCCAGGAAAGGTTCAGTTATCCTCTACCTTTTTTCTGGAGGCTAGTAATCTCAGTTACTCAGTGCCTTGGAATGTAGCCCTGGTATTCTGCATAAGAGGATTTCTAGAGAGTGGGACAGATGCTGCTTGTTAATGAGCCTCAATGTGCATTCCTTTGCCTCACCTGGGAAAGGCAGAATCTCTGGGGGGGGAGGGGGTCATCTGCTGCTCTTCCCCACAGCTCAGGAAAGGAGCACACTGTCCCCTGTCCTTTGTGGCCGCAACTCAGCAAAAACTCTGAGTGCCCTCCAAATCCCAGGTGCCCACACAGAGTTCTAGCCCAATCTGCCCTCCCTCTGCTGTAGCCCCCAGGTGAGTGGCTGTGGCTATTTTAGTGCTCTGTCCAGGTTCTCTGCACTGTGGAGCTGGTCTGGTCTTTATTCCCCAAGTGTGCTGCTCACAGCTAAGACTGCTGCTGTTTTGGGGCTCCCAGCCCACCACCCTCTCGCAACTCCACAGATCCTACCAGTGTCCCTCATTATATGGTCCTGTCCTGCTGCCTTTTTATTGCTTTTTACCAAGGATTTGTCTTTATTTTAGTTGTAATTTCTGTTTGGTCCTGGGAGATTGTCTGAGTAGCTTCTATTCACCCTGCTTCCTTTTTTTCACATTCTTTATGCCTATCTTGTGTGCAGCTGGGTGGCACAAACCTTCCTGGTGCCCCAGCACTCTGCGGGTCCTGTGGGTAACTAAATTGCACAGTCCCTCTGGGGACCTGGCTCTATGCCTGTGTATGGGCTGCTGAGTGGAACAGGCCTTTCTGGTGCTTCAGCACCCCACAGGTCCTGTGGGTAACTAGATCGCACAGTTCCTGCTGGGTTGAACAAGCCTCTCTGGTGCCCCTGCATCCTGAAGTTCCAGGGGGCTGGCAGCTGAATAACACCAGTCTCTCTGGGGCTCAGGCTTTCCACTGCTCTTGTAAGCTACTGAACCACACAGCCCTCTGTGGAGCCCCAGGTCCTGCCACCTGTGGCTGGGGAGTGCTGCTGCCCCATGGGGCTCAACTCCTTCTCAGCTTTTATTGTAGTTTTGGGGGATGGGTTTCAGCTGCTGGTCTAGGCTTCTGTTGCCTGGAGATAGATGTCTGCTCCCCAGCCTCTGTTGCTGGGGGTACATCAGGACTCTGATTGGGCTGCTACTATGTGGGATGGTGCTTGCCTTCAGGTTGTCTGTGGCTTCTGCGACCAGCACCTTGGGAGCTCCACTACTGTGTACCGGTCTGTGTTGACACAGAGTGTCCACTGGTTCGATTGTGCCAGGTGTGCTGGTGGGCTCAGGTTGCTGGGCCCTATCCACTCCCACTGCCTCCTTTCAGGGAATACCTGGGATCTTCCAAAATGGTGGGACCTCCCCATGGAGCAGGGAGAACACGCTGAAGGACCGCTTATTGAGGTAGCCGGCTGCTCTCATCCACAGCACAGGAACTTTCTGCTCCGTGGCTCTGCACTGCCAAGGTTCGGTCATCCACCTTCATATCCATTAACACTCTCTCACTCTCTCATAAACTCACCCTCCCTCTGGTCCTGCCAGCCGCCATCTCTCGCCTTCAATATCTAGAATGTGCATTCTTTTAGAAAAGCATTCTATTGCATTAACATGTTTTTATGATAATATCTGAAATAGGATGAGGAGATGGCTTCTGTCTTAAATTAGGCAATGCTGAGAGATCTAATCTAGCTTTATAAATGTATGATTCTAGTTTTCCCTATCCCTGAAAAGTCTAGAAAACCCAGAGATCTTAAGGATGCCATATCAGGATTTCTGTGTATGCATCATTTTTTAAAAATTTATCTTTATTGTTGAAATATTAAAAATGCCCCCTTCTTCCTCCCCCATTGACCCCAAGTTAACTGGCTCCTGCCCCCCACCCCCCACCCCAGGCCATCACTGCATTGTTGTCTGTGTCCATTGGTTGTGCATATATGCATACAAGTTCTTTGGTTAATCTTTCTGCCACCCGGCCGCTTCCCTCTGAGGTTTGTCAGTCTGTTCCCTACTTCCATGTCTCTGGATCTATTTTGTTCAATATATTCCGCATATAAGTGAGATCATGTAATATTTGTCTTTCTCTGACTGGCTTATTTCACTTAGCATAATACTCTCCAGGTCCCTACATGCTGTCTCAAAGGGTAAAAAATTTAAAAAAAAAATTTTTCCTTATTTATTTTAGAGATAGAAGAAGGGAGAGGGAGAGAGAGATAGAGACATCAATGAGAGAGAACATCAATTGTCTGCATCCTGCTTGCCCCCCACTGGGGATCAGGCCCACAGCCTGGGCATGTACCCTGACTGGGAATCAAACTGGAGACCTCTTGGTGCATGGGTCAATGCTCAACCACTGAGCAACACTGGCCGGGCAAGAGAGATACTTTTTTTTTTTTTTTACAGCTGCATAGTATTCCATTGTGTAAATGTACCACCGCTTTTTTATCCACTCTTTTTACTGATGGATATTTGGGCTGTTTCCAGATCTTAGTTATTGTAAATAGCACTGCTATAAACATGGGGGTACATGTATTCTTTCTGATTAGTGTTTCAGGCTTCTTAGGGTACATTCCTAGAAGTGGGGTCACTGGGTCAAATAGCAGTTCCATTTTCAATTTTTTTTTAATTTAGGAAGTTCACTAATACAATAAATAAGATACAAAAACTGAGATGTTTATTTATGTTTTATTCTTGCTGAATTAAGATTTATGGAAAAAGACAGAATAGGACAGTCATGCCTTTGCTATCTTGTATCTTATGGCAGGTGTCAGAGAGAAGGGGTCTGGTGAACAGACTCTTAGTGTTCAAGAGCTGTCCCGAATTAGAACTCCACTCATGTCGTTATTAAGTAGGAGAAATCATTTGAGAAAAAGGAGCAAAAAGGTGACTCCTTAATGTCAAATCTAGAATAGACCCAAAGTGGGTGAAGTGGAACTTTAGAGAGTTGGGAACAGGGAGAAAAAGAACAATCACTACCCACTGAGCTCACTACATCTGGAAGAGGAAAGTGTGAAATGCTGGTACTGCGGCCATTGTAGGCACCTGGGAGGTGCAGTGGGCCAGGATTTATAGAGGAGTCTCCCTGGTGAGTGTGTTAAATAATTGGGACCATCACACTTGCCACACTACGTTGCATCCACTCTCCCTCTGTGAGCATGATGAGGAGTTGGTATCATCTACACGCAGAAAGAGTTCTCTAAAATGAAACTGATTTACTAAAACTCTAGATTACATGTATACCATGTCCACATATAAGACTCTCAATATTTTTATTCCTTTTAAATTTTCCTGTTAGTTAAGAAACTTCCCTCCTAAATATTTATTTTATTGATTGTAGGTCTTTGCTTTCTCCTGTGAAAATGTATATACATGAGCCAATAATTTGTTAGTTTCCAGGCAATGTATCGATCTTTCCATTTCATTTTTCTGTTGTCATTGTTTGTATTCTAATATACACTCGTCTCCTTAAATAACATTTTCTGGAGTAAACTAATATGCTCTAACAAGGAGTTTAATTATATCTGAGCTGAATAATAGTTCAGGCAGTTTATCTGCTTGAACTCAAAGTGAACCTGAACCTTTCATGCTGTTGTTGAGACCAAACTGCTGATGGAAACAAAACGATGCTTCCCCGGTTATTCATTAAAAGCAAAGAGAAAAAAATTTAAAATCATAACTAGAAATTCATGATCTTAAAGCTCATTAAAATTCTCTACAGAGAGTGAACATGACCACTAATTGTCCAATATTCTTAAATTTCAAGTTCTATTAAAGAGGCCAGAGTGCTTCACAGTTTGAGTAATTTTTATTTATTTTGTTTTGTTTTTAAATCCTCACTGGTGAAAGTTTCTCTATTTATCTTCAGATAGAATGGGAGGGAGAGAAAGACGGAGAGAGAAACATCGATGTGAGAGAGCCACATTGACTGGCTGCCTCCTGTATGACCCTGACCTGGGCTGGGAACCAAACCACAACCGAGGTATGTGCCCGTGACTGGAATCAAACCTGAGACCCTTTGGTCTAAGGGCCAATGCTTCAACCACTGAGCCAAACTAATCTGGGCAAGACTGAGTAATTTTTAAAAATCGTAAATTGGAAATAAATTACAAAAAAATTTTACAAGAAAATTATTTCTGGAATTGAATGGTATGCTTCCAAACTTTAAAAAATAATACTGGATTTATATACAAAGATAAAAAGGAATACCTTAAGAAGTTTCTGTTCTGTTAATAGTAGCACATCTTTGATCAGAGTAATAGTCCTACATTTGGCAACTGAATACTTGGCAATTGAATGTGAAGTCATCGAAGAGCAAACGAAACCAGGCAAACACTAGAGGGGATCAGACCTCAGTAAAAAAAAAAATAATAATAACAGATTCTGCCCCAATGCTGTGGCTCAGCTGGTTGAGCATTGTCCCATGCACTAAGAGGTCACTATTTGGATTCTCGGTCTACCGCAGGCAAGGCAGAATTTCAGTCTCTTTAAAATACATAGCTGAGAAGATATCTCCTGTCTTTTGTTGAGACCTCGAAGACCACTGCCTTAGGAGTGAAAACATGTACCCCTGCACTATGGGATTCTCTATAGGATTATGGACAAATTAAAATAGAACCATCCTAACAAAACAAATAAAAAACACAAGGCTACAGGAGTCCCAGGTGACCTCCTCAAGAGTTGCTGCCAGAAGAACTAAACAGAAGCAGGGTTTCCATAATATAGCAGATAAATGTCCAGGATACAATGCAGTTATTACCTATCTGGAGAAAGAGGGAAATATGAAAACATGGGCATAGGAAACACCATTCAACAGGGAAAAAATCCACAAACTAGCACTGAAGGACATGAAAGTGATCATGGTAAATAAAAGAGTTTAAAAATAATAAGAGTATAATGGGTGAGTAAATGAAAATTTAAGGAGAGATTTTGGGTCTATAAAAATAAACAGAATGCAAAACTTAGTACTGAAAACTAAAATAACAAAATTTTTAAAGCCCTGATGAGATTCTTTTGGAAAACGAGAGCCTAACATCAGCTGACTCCAAATTAGAAACCTATGGCCTGTCATAAAAATAAGAGAAACTTATTTTTTTTTTTAGATAAAGGCAATTAGTAAGCACAAGTGGCTACCAGAATAATGAATAAACTTAAGGTGCATTATGTGTGACAAATGGTGTTATCAAGTCCCCTTTCTTGAGTTAGCCTTCATCTCAACGTGTGTGACATGAGTTGTATCCACTTGACCATATAAAAGGATGGAATTGTTTCTGTCCTTGCAGTATCTTTAGTGGAGTGCCTGTAATGCTTATCACATTCTGGATTAATGCTTATTCAATAATAAAATTGTTTCCTTTCTCTTCAGTTTTGTGGAGGTGTTTGTTAGATTTTAAAAATATTTTGTTTTAAATTATGTTTTCCCATCTGTATGCCCTAATAACAGAGCTTCAAAATATGTGAAGCAAAACAGGTAGGACTGGATGGGTTAATAAGAAATTCATGGTCATATTTTGATATTTTCAACTTCCCTTCCTCAGTGATTAATAGAAATTTGACTAATTATCAATAAGTGCTATACATGATTTGAAAAACACTATGAGAGAAATTGATTAAATTAATATAAATAATAAAATATATATTGAGCCCTGGCTTGGTGTTTCAGTTGGTTAGAATGTTGTCCTGTACACCAAAGGGCTTCAGGTTTGATTCCTGGTCAGGTCACATATCTAGGTTGTGGGTTCAAACCCCAGCTGTGGAGCGTAAGGGAGGCAACCAATAGATGTTTCTCTCTTTCTCACTCCCTTACTCTCACTCTAAAATCAATTAAAAATATCCTCAGGTGAGGATTAAAAATATATATACATAGATAGATACTTATGAAAATTATATCATGTAATTAAAGAGTGTACATTTTTTTCAAGTGCTAATGGTATATAAGAAGACCTAAGATAATAGAAATTATTTCACATTGAAATACATATAAAGTATGTTCTCTGAAAAAAATGTAGTAATATTGAAAATAAATAAGAAGATTTTTAGAAAAGTCCAAAATTTGGAATATAACACACATCTAAATGAATCAAGGATCAATCAGGAAATCATATAATTTGTGGTTTTAAGAGGAAAAGGTATAGTTTTATACTCTTATAATAGAAAAAAAGGTATTAAACCCATTATCTAAATATCAGCTTTACACAATGAAGAAGACAAATTAAAAGCAAAGTAAGTAAAAATGTAACTAACAATAAATGTAGAAATTAATGAGTTAAGAAACACACATTAAGAAAAAAACCCAAAGGTATAATTTCATCCTTTGAAAAGTTTGAGAACATTTATAAACATCTAGATAGAATAATAGTAAAGAGGAATATAAAATGTTATAATGAATTGGATGGGAGAAAGGATATCATTACAGACCCTACAGACACTTAAAAAGCTAATAGAGGAACCAATATAAAAATTATAATAAATTTTATAATTACATGAGATGAACAAATTTCTTCATATAATTATTCAGCATTAGTATAAAGTTTAGAAATATTGTCTCTTTTCAGGTATGTTTGGACATAAAGTCCATGATCCTAGTCATTGGACCATACTTATTGTTGTGAAAACACAAGTCTTGATGCATCACTCTATTATCACAAAGTTTATTTATACACTTAAATATTTGATAATATGTTTTATTTTAGTAATGATAGTCTATTTATATTTATTTCTTCCCAATTTATGTATTACCTTATTAAAAACCTTACATTTGATTTTTACCTTTTCCTTTTAAAATCTGATTTTAGTCAACATCACTAATCATCAGAGAGATGCAAATTAAAACAACTATGAGGTATCACCTCACACCTGTCAGAATGGCCACCATCAACAAATAATCGAACAAGTGTTGGCAAGCATGTGGAGAAAAGGGGACTCTAGTACACTGCTGGTGGGAATGCAGACTGGTGCACCACTGTGGAAAACACTATGGTGTTACCTCAAAAAGTTAAAAATTGAACTTCCATTTGACCCAGTGATCCCACTTCTAGGAATATACCCTAAGAAACCTGAAACATCAATCAGAAAGAATATATGTACCCCCATGTTCATAGCAGTACTATTTACAATAGCTAAGATCTGGAAACAACCCAAGTGTCCATCAGTAGATGAGTGTATAAAAAAGCTGTGGTATATGTACATAATGGAATACTATGCAGCTGTAAGAAAGAAAGATCTCTTATCCTTTGAGATGGCATGGAAGGACCTGGAGAGTATTATGCTAAACAAAACAAGCCAAGCAGAGAAAGACAAATATCACATGATCTCACTTTTTTGTGGAATATAGTGAACTGAACAAACTACTGAACAAAATTAACCCAGAGACATAGAGGTAGGATACAGACTAACAAGCCTCAGAGGAGGGGGGTGTTGTGGGGGAAGAGATAAACCACAGAACTTACATGCATGTATGCATGACCAATTAACGTAGACAACAAAGCTGAAGATGAGGCAGGGGAGGAAGGGGAGGAGGGTGTCAGTGGGGGAAAAATAAGAAACATCTGTATCAAAAACAAATTAATAAATAAAAATTTTTTAAATAATAATAAAAATAAATAAATAAAATCTGATTTTAGAATCTATGTATCTCTAATACCCTGATGGCTTAACAACTAATTAATAGTCATCCTAACAGGTGTGAGGTAATATGCCATTGTGGATTTCATTTTGTTTCTCTGATGATTAATGATATTGAGCATCTTTTCATATCTCTATTGGTAATCTGTATGTCCTCTTTGGAGAAGTGTCTATTTAGGTCCTATGCCCATTTTTTATTTGGATTGTTTGTTTTTATGATGTTGAGTTGTATGAGTTCTTTATAAACTTTGGATATTAACCCGTCATCAGATGTGTTATTTATGAATATGTTTCCCCATTCAGTAGGTTGTTTTTTCATTTTGCTGCACAAAACCTTTTTATTTTGATGTATCCCATTTGCTTTTTCCCTTGTCTGAGGAAATATATCAGAAAAATATATTGCTAAGAGAAATGTCAGAGACTTTATTGCCTATATTTTCTTTCAGAAATTTTATGGTTTTGAATATTATATTTAAATCTTTAATCCATTTTGAATTTATTCTTGTATATAGTTTAAGAAGGTGGGGTAGTTTCATTTTTTGCATGTATCTGTCCAATTTTCCCAACACCATTTATTGAATAGACTGTTTTTTTACCCCATTATGTGTTTTGCCTCCTTTGTCAAATGTCAGAAGACTATCATCAATAAATCAACAGATGTGTTGGCAAAGATGTGAAGAAAGGGAACCTTCCTACACTGTCAGTGGGCATCCCAGTGGGTGCAACCACTTTGAAAGAGAGTATAGAGGATCCTCAAAAATTAAAAATGGAACTTCCTTATGATCCAGCAATTCCATTTCTGGGAATATATCCAAAGGAACCCAAAACACTAATTCAAAAATGATATGCACCCCTATGTTCATTGTAGCATTATTTACAATAGGAAATATAAAAGCAACCCAAGTATCCATCTATAGACAAGTAAATAAACAAGTGGTGGTACATATATGCAATGGAATATTACTCAGCCATAAAAAAGAATAAAATCTTACCATTTATGACATCATGATGGACCTAGTGGGTACTATACTAGGTGAAATAAGTCAGAGAAAGACAAATGCCATATAATTCACTAATATGTGAAATCTAAAGAACAAAATAAATGAACAAATAAAATAGAAACAGACTCAAAGATATAAAGAACAGATAGATGGTTGCCAGAGAGGAGGGGGTGGGGAGACTGGATGAAAAAGGTGAAGGGATTAAAAAATAGAAATTGATAGCTACATAATAGTCATGGGCATGTAAGTACAGCATAGGGAATATAGTCAATAATGTTGTAATAACTGTGTTGTAATAACTGGTGACTGGAGATATCAGGGGCATAACTTTTAAAGTATATGATTGGCTAACCATGATGCTGTACACCTGAAACTAATACAAAATAATATTGAATGTGAACATTAATAAAAAATACAATTAGAAAAAATAAATATAACAATAAAAAAATAAACACCTAATTGACACTTCAAACCAAGCACAGACATTCTACCCAGGCAGACACCATTTCAAAATAAATGAAAGACTTGCATTTATGCATATATGTCTGTATGTATTTCATATATGCTAAATATTATAACCTGTGGATGTGAGTTAATAAATAGGATATCATATCATCTAGATAAAACAATCTTTATATCACTGTAGTAATTAACACCTGAAACTGTGATCCTTAATATTTAAAATAGAATCTTACCATTACACAGGTCATTTGATACAATTGCTATTAAAACTTGAACTAGTAAAATTCAGAGGAGAGACACGTGGTATTCTGTGTATAAAGCAACTGATGCACTCTGAAGAAATAAGAAACACCTTACTATAAATTTCTGAATCAATATTCTTTCTTGATACAAACTCATGTGCAAAAATGTCTCTTAATTTGTTCCGCAGTTTCTGCTGGCATTAAATTATACAACCCACTAAGGAAAAAAGCCAGCTTATGTACACAGTCACTCACTTAGATAGAGACTCAAAGTGGCAGAAATCATTACCTGTAATTGTCATATATGTTCCTCTGCAGGAGCTATTGAGTTCCCAAACCCCTTTGAACAAATCTGATTAGGATATAGTCTCTCAACATACTTTTTGTAACACATAGTGAAACAAAACCTTCAAACTCCTCAAATGAATATAATATTTCGTACATTAAATATAGAGTTTTCCTAACTGGATAATAAATAATGAGATTTTTTAAACTTTTATTTTTTATTTTGTTTTTCTTTATTGATTTTAGAGAGAAAGGAAGGGAAAGGGAGAGAGGTAGAAACATCAATGAGAGAGAACATCGATGGGCTGCCTCCTGCATGCTCCCCCACCCCCCCGGGGATTGGGCCCACAACTTGGGCTTGTGCCTGACTGGGAATCGAACCGGCAATGTCTTGGTACATGCATCAATGCTCAACCACTGAGCCACACCGGCCAGGCTGAAACTTTTAATTACCCATTTAGTAAAAACAAAACAAAAACAAAAAAACATTAAATCTTAATCTAGTCAATAAAAAAATAAATAAATCACATTGGGAAGCAAAAAATGTGATTTAATTCTATTTGTTATTTCAGGAGCCCATTGACTTTGTTTTAGGTTATAGGCTACATTGGGAAACTTCACAATATAAATGTTCACCATCAAAACTACAAATGATTTCTCCCATTTACTTTCTTAAAAAAAATTACATGTGAATAATTATGCAGTGGTATTAAAATCTCCTAAATAAAATGATTATTTTCTAACAGCCCACATATAGCAGTGAGAGGTTTTATAGTCAGCTCAAAGTTACATTCTATTGCACAGGGTGACTGAACTGCACTTACAATTTGGTCTAAACCATGAAATAAATGGGCATAGGTAAATCTGCTTTTGATGGAATGGACAGCTCCACATTAACTTTCAGGTGTAAGTATTAATGGTGCATCTATTCTCAAAAACAGGTGAAGATGAGAAAGCAAACATGCCGGTGATACGGTTATCACATTTCCAGACACTGCCTTATCAAAGTGCACATTTTTACAGAGTCAGGTCTTGTAATTTTGTGTGTATCTTATACATTTAATTTATCAAGTATTGACAATAATATCAATTGACATATTCAGTCAATAAAGTGAGGTAGACAAAGACAAAAGTGAAAGAATAGGTAAAAGCAGAGTGTGTATACCAGAAGAGTAGGTGAAAAACCAGGACCCACTGTCTAGGAGTATTTAAATTCAAGACCTTCTACAACAGTGGATTTTCTTCTGGGGGTGGAGTGACTATATAATTTATATAGTGAGTTCCACATCCCTTGGAGATTCTTTATGCTCTTCTAAAGAATCTTGAAGATTGTTGTTCTTAGAAGAGTGTGTACAAAAGGTTGTGGCAGCAGTAGCAGTAACAAGACACACTTCATAAGGGGTGTCTCCAGCCTGAAGTAACAGTGATAAGAGAAATGATTATCACAGTGATTAGAAAACACATTTGAGCTCATGGCTGAAGATGATTCTGCATGTTTGCTCTCCAATGCAACCAGCTTATAATTGATTCAGCAAGCAGCTGCCATGTGAAACTGGGCCTAATTACAGTAGCTGAAGAATGGACAGGTACTCTCCAGATTACTACAAGCTCATTGGTTAAAGAGAAGTGCTGTAGGATCTGCAATTAAGAGATTATTCTAATACAACCTACAACTGCTATAAAAAGAAGTCTTTAAATATAGAAATATAATTAAAAGGTTAAGAGAGGAGAAAATATGAAATCATATAAAATGATCAATTAATCTAGAGAAGGTAGAAAAAGAGAGGAAGAAAAAGAAATAAAGAACAAGTGTGATGAATGGGAAACCATTGTGAACATGTATATATTAATCCCATTATGTCAATACTGTATTAAATGTGAATGGTCTCCCTAGAGCAATTCAAAAACAAAGATTTTCACAGTGGATTAATAAACAAGATCTAACTATACTACTTACAAGAAATCCACTTTAAATATAGATACAAATAGGATAAAAGCAAAGCGATGGAGAAAGATATGCCATGTTAATATTAATAAATATTTAGAACTGAATTAAAATACAACTTGTTGAGATCTGTGGGGGTAAAAGCAATAAATAGAAGAAAATTTATATCATTAAACACAGACATCAGAAAAGAAGATAGAAAACAAATAACCCAAGCTTTCATTTAGTGAAGAGTAAGAAGAGTAAACTGCATCTAAAGAAGCAAAAATAAATTTAAGTAAGATAAGAAATTATTGAAATTGAAAACAGGAAAACAACTGAATCAACAAAACTAAACCCTGGTTCTTTCTAAAGATAAATAAAATTGATAATTCTATTGATAAGCTAACCAAGAAAAACGAGAGAAAAACACACAAATTACCAATGTCAAAAATGAGAAGGATGATTACTACTGATTCTATGATCATTCTAGAAAGGACAGAGGAATACCATGAACACTATGCACACACATTTGGTAACTTGGATGATATAAACCCAACTTCTTGAAAGCCTTACAAAATATTAAAATTCATGCAAGGAGAATCACTGTGGAGGTAGAATGAACACCAAATAATGCATTAAAAAAAATCAAAAGATTTAATTGTAGATAATAAGATTTTAAATATTTTTAATGGTAGTGTGAAATATGAAAGTATTAAGAAACTTACTCCATTGACATTATGGCTCAAATGTTTACTACGTCAATTTACTCATGGCTACTACTGACTAAAAAATATATCTATCTATCTAGATCTATCTATCTATCTATCTATCTGTCTATCTATCTATCTATCTATCTATCTATCTATCTATCTATCATCTATCTATCTATATGAGATTTTTTTGTAATTGAAGTTAGTATGTTTATAAATGTCTTTGTTTTTATTATAAGGCACCCACTATTGCTATAAATTATTATTAGTTTTTCTTTATTGACTTTAGAGAGAGGAAGGGAGAGGAGGAGAAATAGAAACATCGATGAGAGAGAACATCAATTGGCCGCCTCCTGCATGCCCCACACTGGGGATTTGGCCCACAACCTGGGCATATGCCCTGACCAGGAATTAAACAGGCGACCTCTTGGTGCATGGGTCAGTGCTCAACTACTGTGCCACACTGGCCAGGCACTATTAATTATTTCTTAATTGACAAATATTTTACACAAAAAATTATACATTTAATTTGCTCAGAGCAGTGTTGCATAATCTACAGAAATCTGTGTTCGGCATGTTTCAGACTGTTTCTGAAAACTACAAAAGAGATTAAGTAGTTTCTTTAGGCCACTTAATAATTAAGAGGGGAAGATATTAGAATCTATTCCTATGGAACTTACTGTTACAACCACTTTCTAATGATTAATTTTACCAGATATATTTTTGGTGGTTTATTCCTCTTATATATAGGTAATTGCTAATGTGTAAGTCAATCTTTGAGATAAAATATTCTTCTTTAAAGCTTAAAGCCATCAAACCTTTGGCATAATTTTCTGATTTCTGTTAGTTCAATACTCAGGTATTTTTGAGATGCAAATCACAGAAATATTTTAGATCAATCAATGTATATTACTTGGAATATTATAATCACCATCGTTTTACATTTTTAATAGCTTTACATAACAATTTGAAGTAATTTTATAATTGATAGTCATAAGAAGTTATCTATTTACAAGACTTTTGTTTATTATAAATTCAAACTTTCCATTTCTAACTAAGTACAAGTAGGATGGTTAGATATTTATCTATAGGAAAAATGTCTGCTCTTTCCATTTCTACAGTTAATGTTGAGAAACACCTTTCTACTTTCTGTAGAACCATGCTGGCCAGGAAGGCCACCAGCTTCATGGTGCTATTGAATACTTAAAATGTGGCTAGTCTGAATTGAAACGTGTGCTAATTATAAAATGAACACCCAGTTCTGAAGACTTAGTATGGAAGAAAAACAGCATCAATATTTTTACATTGCTTGCAATTGAAATGATAATATTTTGGGTAGATTAGTTAAATTAAGTATATTATTGACATTAATGGTATTTATTTTCTTCTACTTAATATGGCCACTAGAATGTTAAATTAAATATGTAGCTCACATATGTAGTATGCTGAGGAAACTATATATTCTAATGCATTCTTATATATACACACAAACACACACACTCTTGACCGTATTGTAACATTTATGCACGTATATTATATCTGAAATATAATAGTTCCATATTTGATATATCTGTATTTATTAAAATCCAGTTTTAATTTGGGTAGTTTTAGGGCTATTTCCAAACAAACAAAAAACTTGTATTTTAAGTCTGTCACATGGCCAGTGCTTGCTAACCTGAAACAAATAGCCAGGTATTTCTCAAGAACAATGTGTTTATTTGGGGAAAACAAAGAACTGTACTTGGGATGTTGGTCTAATGACAAACCATGCTCAAGTCTACAAAACCAAGGACTTGGGAGAGGCTGTTGTAAACGAAGAGTCCATTAGAAGAAGCTAAAAATTCAAAGCATAATGACTTTCATTACTGAGCTATGGCAGTCTCCCATTGGCTGAGCAGGTACCAGGCAAGAAGGAATGTTCTTCCTCCTGCTGCGGAAGTAAAATGGCATCACTTCCTGTAGGAGATGAAGGTAAGTCTCCTCCTGTTGGACTTAGTAGTGAGTACTGAGTGACACATGCATAAAAGTTTTCTCCTCCCTCTTCCCAACTCTATTTTAAATAAGGTTTCTGGCCCACCAGTGTGGTTCAGCAGTTGAGAAATGACCCATGCACCAAGACGTCACCAGTTCAATACCCGGTCGTGACACATGCCCAAGTTGTGGGCCCAATCCCCAGTGTGGGGCATGCAGGAGACAGCAATCGATGTTCTCTCTCATCTCTCTCTCCCTCTCCTTTCCTCTCTCTCTAAAAATCAATAAAGAAAAAAAATATTAAAACAAATTTATATATATATATCTTTATGAACTGATGATTATACATAAAAACAATTGTTTGATAATTCACGAAGGAATATCTACTTTAATGTCTAGTTTCAAATATAAAGTAATCAGATGTAATTAGACAGTAAAACAAAGACATACTTCTGCCTATTAAATGAGTAAATTAACAATAAAGATAAAAAATATATAAATAAATGAATGAATATATTGGTAAAGGAAATCTAAGAACGCGTTATCCATAGAAAGAATCACCAGTTTTATTTTATATACTTTCTATCATTTTCATTTTAACATTCTAGTATAAAAAGTAAAATTGAACGATGCACATTTTCTAATGCACTGATCTCAAAAATAACCAAGCAAGATCTGAAATTTATTTTTAGAACTTATTATATCTTCACTTGAAATAAACCAAGTGCCTATTGTAATGCTCATTTGCAGAAAACTTTCTTTCTTTAAAATATTGTACTTTAGCCTGGCTGGAGTGGCTCAGTGATTGAAAACTAACCCATGCACCAAGAGGTCACCAGTTCGATTCCCAGTCAGAGCACATGCCCAGGTTGTGGGCCCAATCCCCAGTGGGGGGCATGCAAGAGGCGGCCAATTGATGTTTTCTCTCATCAATGTTTCTATATTTCTCTCCCTTCCTTTTCTCTCTCTAATATCAATAAAGAAAAATAAAAAATAAAATGATTTAAAAATTTTTGTACTTAAAAAAGATCAATATTTCACTAGGAATTTAGTAACTGAAATGTATTTTCATAAATACATACAAAAGATGTTAAGGATTTAAAGTGGACTAAAACATAGTAATCTTAAAAAAAACTTTACAACCTTACATTTTTTACAACTTTTACTTAACAAGAAGCCATTTCTAGAATCCTGCTGAAGACCCCTACCTGTTCTACAGAGAATTTTTGTTTATTCACAAGGGGTTAAAACCCATTATCAGGCTTGTAATTTTTCATCTTGTGTACTAGGCCTGATTGAGATGGGAATAATCATTTATATGGATGGCATGTATCCATTAACCCATGAATCTACTTTAAGAAAACTTTCTCTTGCCCTGGCCAATTTGGCTCAGCAGTTAGAGTGTCAGTCCAAGGACGAAGGAGTCGTGGGTTTGATTCAGGTCAAGGGCATGTATGTACCTCAGTTGCAGTTCAGTCCTGGCCTGGTTGGTGTCCTGTGGGTGGCAGACAATCAATGTGTCTCTCTCACATCAATATTTATCTCTCTCTCTCTCTCTCTCTCTCTCTCTCTCTCTCTCTTCTCTCTCTCTCTCCCCTCCCCCCTTTTTCCTTTTCTCCCCTTCCCTCCTTCCCACTCTATCTGGAGATAAGTGGAGGAATATCCTCAGGTGAGGATTTAAAAAAGAAAGCACAACTTCCTCCTGCCCTAGCTGGTGGTGGGTTGGATTCCCAGTCAGGTTCCGTCCCCACTTCAGGAGACAACCAATCAATGTTCCTCTTTCTCCCTCCCTGCCTCTTTCTCTCCAACCACTAAAAGCACATCCTTGGGTAAGAATTAAAAAACAAACAAAGACTTCTTCTCCCTCCTGTGTAAGGATTCCAAGAGCTCTATTCAATCATGTGGAAACTTATGATATGGTATTTATTGTTTAACTGCATGATTGCTAATTCAAATTAATCACTACACCTATTTCCACATGATCTTTCTGTTTCTTGCAGACCAAAATAGGCGTAGAAAGAGACTACTGAATACTCTCCTAGCTAAACTGTTATTTTGTACATTAATAATGAAAGTCATGATATTGTGGGGCTACTAATCCATTTTATACCAAGGCCAGTCAGGTCTATTTTTCTAACCATTAAATATAGCAAATTAGCAAAGTTCACAGTACCAACAAAGGCAGTCAACTTAATCATGGTCATGGAATCCACAGCAAAGACGAATAGTGTATTCTTTATTTCCTAAGAGTGAGTGATAGAGAAATTGCATGAGAAAGATTGATCTACTAATGCAGAATTCTAATTATGAATAACTGGAAGAGACTTAAAAAGCACCCCCACGTGCCGTAAACTTCATTTCAAACAACATGAATTGAAATGAGCAGACAGAGTAAGAACAGTTTGGCATAAAGTGGACACTCTGGTATGAACGGCCACCAACTCTGACATTATTAAAGCTAACATGATGCCTTTTTAAAGTGCTTTATTTCATAAAAATTGAATCTGTTTTATTTACTTAAAATGAATGCTTCTTGAGTGCTTTTTGAAAATTCAATTTGCCATCAATATTGATCCCATTTACTAGCTGCCCCAAAAGTCACATGAATAAAGGCGAGGGAATTAGGAACTGAATGGCATCATTTAAAAAAGTGTACATAGTTCAAAGCAACTTCTTTTCCGAACCCTTCACGGGCTCCTGGAAGTTCTTTCAAATTCTGCAACATCGGAGCAGCTTCAGCACTGACAGATAGCTTACCCTTTTTACATCAATTTCATATCACAAAAATTACATATTACCACATTTGTCCACAAATCTTTTTCACTGTTTCTTTTGTATCACTCTTATGTTCCATCCTCCACAGTCATATTTCATTCCCACAGTAATAGTTCATTTCAGTCAACTGTTTAAAAGCCAGCCGGCCTTCCCTTTCGTCTGTAGTCTGCTCCCCTCTATGGCAAGTTTGACGCCTGTACAGAGGAAGTCAGTTTCCATCAATGTTCCTACTCTACAGCTACTATCATTGTATTAACAAAAAATATTATAAACTTAAAGCAGGGTGTCATATTTGCAAGTAAATATTAGTTAAAATATTCAAAATGAGTTTCTTTATTTGGTTTAAGTTACAGTCGGTCATTTAATAGCAAGGACCAATTTTCCTCTAGTTGTTTGGGTAACAAGATTACATGAATGCAGAGGTTGACGCAAATGAAATTCATGACTTCAACAAGCGAAAATCAATCTATAAATGTATAGGCACATAGACCTATACAGGAAGATACCTCAGAACACACGTGCCCTAATTCTCATCTGGTTTTCCAGTGTCTTCTCCAATATCTTCATCAGCTGGACATCAAATATCTACTTGAATACCTCCAGAGAAAGAATAGTCAGTACCTCCGCAAGCAATCCATATTAGAAAGCCCAAATCTATCACAAGATTCCTGATCATCCAAGGGCCTAGGACAATTGAAAATTTAAGAGAACCCTAGGTTTCTCATTAATCAGCCTTTTTACTCAAGAAAATAAAATACCCTGGCTGGTGTGGCTCAGTGGTTCAGTGACGACCCATGCACCAAGAGGCTGCAGGTTCAATTCCCAGTCAGGGCACATGCCCAGATTGTGGGCCTGATCCCCGGGGGGGGAGGGGGCATGCAGGAGTGGCCAGTCGATGTTCTTTCTCATCAATATTTCCCTCGTTCTCTCCCTTCCCCTCTCTCTAAAATCAATCAATAAAATAATAAAATAAATAACCAAATCCCTAAATAGTTTTTGAGTATTTTAATGTACCAAACCTCCAAGCCTACAGTACAGAAAAAGAAATTTGAAAGTGCATTTTTATAAACGGAGAAAAAAAAAATCACCATATATGTGATGAAGGAGAATTGATCACAAGGAAGAAGGAAGAAGAGACTTTGAAAAAAATAGCATTGAGAGAAAGTTGTGCGCGAATGTGAGTGTTGCGCCCACTGCCCCGGCCCAGGTGCGAGGAGGACGGCCCTGGACCGAGAACCAGCACGCTCTCTGATGTGCCTATTCCCACGTGAAAACCTGCTCCAGAGAAAGTCCTCGAAAATGAATGGGTGTGTTTCAAGTCCACAGGTAAGGAGCTTGAAGTCACCATTCCATCCTAGGAACAAGGAAAAAGCTGAACAGACTAAAATATCCACAACTTTCTTGGAGCCCGAAGAAAGAGGAAGATACGGGCAAGCTGATGTCCCCAGGATCGGAGACAGGAGACAGGGGGATGAGGACTGGGTGGGAGCTACCGCAGGAGCCAGGGCCAGGCAGGAAAACTCACACTGAACTGTTGTCGAGCTGCTGGAGGCTCGGTGTGGGCCACTCTGAGCATTAACAAGTCCAGCGGAATCCAGGCATAGGGGGCCCCCATAATTTGGTGAAGTTTATCCCCAGGAGCTCCATCAGGTTTGCACAGTAAATATCAGAGAAAAATCCCCTAATGCATCTAGGATGATGGGGCAAGTAACAACTTTGAAATACACCAGGGCACTCGGTTCTTCACAAGACTTGCCCTCTGGAGAAACTAGTGAAGAGGAGGCTCACCTGCTGGGATCCAGGGGGAAGGGAAATACCCAACTCCAGCCCACCTCAGCAACCTTGGTTCAGCTAAGGGGGGAGAAATAAAATGAGAAAAACCTGCAACATTCACCAACCGGAAGAATAGGCTCTCTAAAAGACTGAGACCAAATCGTAGATTCTGTCCCATCGCCCAAACCTCAACGCTACAGGCAGCTTACAGCAGTGATTTTCACACACTAGATCATGTCTGGCTGTCAAGAAGCACTTACAAGTCCTAATAAAAGGCAAAAAAAAAAAAATATTCCCCCAAATTTGAAGACATAGATCAAGCACCGGAACCAAAATCTGACACAGCAGTAAAATTGGAAATTTCAGACCAGAATTTAAAATAACTGCTAAAGTCTCTAGTGGATAAAGTACACAACTTGCAAGAACAGGGGGGCAATGTAAGCAGAGAGAGGGAAATCCTAAGAAAGAAAGAAAAAGCAAAGCAACAGAAATCAAAAGCACTGTAATAGAGGTGAAGAATTTTGAAGAAATCCTTTGATGGACATATTAGTAGACAACACAGCTGAGTTAGAGGGTATAGTAATAAAAACCATAACTACAGTAAAATTATGACAGAAAACATCAGACAATTCCCAATCAAGAAAAGTTCTAATAATATCTAACCAGTAATCCTATAAATTGTTCAGGTAATCACAAAAAAAGAAAAGAAAAAAAAACCTGTGAAACTTTCACAGCTAAGAGGAGTCATAAAAATATGATAGATAAATGTACCCTGGCTGGAATTCTGGAACATAAAAAGTTAGGTTAAAAAAAAACACTATGCAAATCTGAATAAACATGGACTTTAGTTAATAATTTGTTAACATATGCACCATATTATATAATAGAGAAAATAGGGTTCAAAGAATATGAGAACTCAAACTCTCTTTATTATCTTTATAATTTTTTTTTGTAAATCTAAAACTGTTTGAGTATTTATTTTATTTTATTTCATTTCATTTCATTTTCTTTTCTCTTCTCTTCTTTTCTTTTTTCCTTTATTGACCTCAGAGAGAGAGGATATGAGAGGGAGAGAGAGTTAGAAACATCAATGAGAGAGAACATTGACTGGCCGCCTCCTTCATGCCCCTCATTGGGGATTAGGCCCACAACCTGGGCATGTGTCCTGACCTGGAATCACACTGGCGACCTCTTGGTGCATGGGTCGACACTCAACTACTGAGCCACACAAGCCAGATAATCTAAAACTGTTTTAAAATAAAACTTTTATTTAAAGAGAAGGCATAAAGACTGGTCTCAATGAAAGAGTCTGAACAGATGAAGCATCCAAATGCAATTAATGAAACATGATTGAATCATGAACAGAAAAGAAAATTATAAAAAACTTTTATTTACAAAGGTGAAGTTTAAGTATAACTTGTATAGCAAATTATATTTTGAAAGTATCATTATTTTTCCTTAGGTAAGATGATAGCTATGTGGAAGACATACAGTTTTGTGGTTATGAAGAGTATCCTGATTAGGAGAAGCATATTGCAATATTTAGGACAAGAGTGACATGACGCCTCCAACTTACTTGTAAATGGCTTGAAAGTGTTTTCAAAATATATATTGAATTGCACATACATGGTTGAATGTAAACAACTGCTAAATCTACTCAGAGGATACATGTATGCTTCTTGTAACTGAACTATGAATTGCAAAATTTGGAAAAATTAAAAAATACCTCAAAAAGTTTAGGATTCTTCAGCATATTTTTACTAAATTATATGATGTGTTAATGTATAAACAAAAGGTTGGGATTGCATAGCCACATTATTTTACTCTATACCTCAACTTCAGGTGCTGTGTTTCCCCTCTCTGAGTTACGCCAGGTGTCTGCAGTCCCTAGTGTTCTCGAAAGAGGTGTGACATTGAAGATATGGGCGGGAGGCAACTGATCAATGTTTCTCTCTCTTTCCCCGTTAATCTCTCTAAAATCAATAAACATATCTTCAGGTGAGGATAAAATAAAATATATTTTAAAATTTAATGTTCTATAGAGATTGTTTCTGGTCCTTTTAGTAACTTTCATATGAAAATGCATACTATTTTTAAAATAGTATAATAGGAGATTCTGTTTTGTTTATCAAGTGTCCTGTACTAATTAAATACAGTAATAAATATTATGCTTTCTTGTAAACTTCACTTAAGATGTATTGTTAACATTTTTCCAGGTCAGATAATACATATCAAATAATCACTGTTAATGGTTGCATTGCATGAAAATGTCTTAATCACTTTTCTATTATTTCCTTAGATTAAATGATCTTGATTCTTAGGTATATAAAGTCTACCGGAGAATATCACAGATATTACTACTACTAGTTGAATATGCAAGAAATAATCAGAATGACTAATATAGGCTGAGTTCCCAAAATTGAATCTTCTTATATAAATGATATTCTAGACAAATCCTATTTGCTGTAACCATTTATATCTTATTGCCTAACTTATAAAAGAACCCCAAAACATTTAAACTAAAGCTGACATTGAAACTATATATGCCCCTTTTCTTAGCTGTTTTTCCCTTTCCACAATGGAAGGGTGTTTAGTCCCTTGCTACCTGCCAAGTCTTTACTAAGCAGGTAATTTGCTACACGTTTTCCCTTTCAGTTTCCTTATTTCAGATACATTACAGGGTTTCTCGGTATCTCATGAAGTATAGTATACTTCTAAGTGTTTTCAAATACCTGAAAAATAGAATTCTACAGTGATCTTATGTGTGGGAGACTCTTAAATCCTCGTTCTAGATATTACATGCTGCTTAACATTTTTCTATTTGCCATATTCTATGATGGCATGATATTGCTTTTAAAGTTTTCTATAATGTTTTCTTATTTCTGCATTAATAATGTAACTCAATCTTTCAAACAACTGAAGTTGCTCAAGATCTCTTGACATATGATTTGCTGTTTCTATTTTTGAACTCATCTGACACCTTCCTGTTTGGCTCACTAATATATGCAGATATTTCTCCCTATTTTTCCTCAACAAATCTGTATGTAGTTTCATAATTTCCTTTTCATATCCTCCTATCCCAAAAGTACTTTTTTTCATAAGAATAGAACATTTCCCTTTTTCCTCCCTAAAATATTTGCGTTTTGGTCTGTACTTCATCAGATCATACCAGATGTTACTTCACTCTGTCTGGCCTTCTAATACCCCCAGGATACTCCATTTTAGTCCTTGAAGATTTGAGCACATGGGTGACTCTCAATCTCCCCTGCACTACTGTTATCTTCATCCTTGGTAATTTTAATATTCACTTTAATAATCCTTCCAATATACCAAAATCTAATTTTCTAGAACTTTTTTCTTCCAATGACTTTGTCTTCCACCCTGAATTAGCCACTTGCATCTATAGTCACAGCTCACATTATCATTACCAGCATATCCAAAAAGTATCAATATACTGATTCATTTTACTAATACCTCCCATCTTCCTAGCTTACTTCCTCTAGTACTCTAACAAATACCTTATCAACAATATTATCTTGTCCTTTACTGACCATATCATGTTTACATTCCTCACCTTCCTCGTGCCCTTCCTCCCTCCTCACACTGTTTAAAATCTATTGTCCACAATTAAAATTACTCTCCTGTACAGAGGCACAACCTTTATGCCCTCATATTCCTTTTTAACATTAAACCTTAAGAACAACTCCCACAAAATTAAAATTAAAAAAGAAAATAATAATAATAATCACATCTTCTGCATCGACCTTAATAGCTAAGGTAGAGATAAGACAAAATCATTTTGATTTGCCCTATTTTCAACTGATGAGAAAAAATCCCAAGTGGCCTTAATGCTGGAAGGCATTCATAATGCATATCCCATTAATGGGAAGCTATGATCACTTCCGTCATGGAGAACTATGTAATAGTATTTCATAGAGGCATCATATTTCTTAGAGGCTGAAGAATGTAGTTGCTAAGACCCCAGATGTCTATTTGACATCTTCACTTGAAACTCTCATAATCAGCTTGAACTTATCAGCTACACAAAATGAGCTCATCATCATTCCATCAAATTAATTCCTCCCTTCACATCTCATTTCAGGCCCATATGGTCTGCCCACCCTCCTGATATTGAGCACATTTCCTCTACCTGTTTACTCTCCTCCAGCCGCTCCAGCCTCCTTGCTTCTCACAAACATCTTACTGATTTTCTGCCTGCTTGATTAACCAGCTGTCAATTTATCAAAAGGGCATGTTAAATTTCCCAACTATAAAAGTGGAATTACCTTATTTTTATTTCAATTCTATCAGATTTTACATAAACATCACCATCAATCAAGTTGATCTAATTAACATTTATAGAATACTTCATCCAACAACAGTGAATTACAGGTTGTTTTCACATCACAAGGAATATTCACCAGTATCGACCACATTCTGGGACATAGTAACCCTTAAGGAAATTTAAAGTAAATAAATCATACAAAGTATATTCTCAGACCACAATAAAATAAAAATAAATTAAAAAATACAATTTAAAAATACCAAAATATTTTTGAGATTAAACAAAGTACTCCTAAATAACATGAGTCAAAAATTACATTTAAAGATAAATTTAAATTTTTAAGACAAACTAAAATAAAAATACAAGTTATCAAAAGTTGTGAGATGCAGCAGAAGGAGTACATAGATAGAAATTTATAGTATGTAATAGATATATTAGAAAAGAAAGGTCATCTAAAAGTAATAATCTAAGATTTTTACCTTAGAAAACTAGAGGTAAAAATAAAAAAAATAATAAAAAAAACAAAACAACAATTTAATCCTAAAAGAAACAAAAGAGAGTCTGAAAATAAAAAATAGAAAGGTAATATAGAAAATTAATGAAAATGAAAGCCTGTTTTTGAACACATTTTTAAAATTGATCAACCTCTAGACAGACTAAGCAATAAGAAAAAAAGAAAAGTGATAAATTACTATTATCAGAAATATATAGAGGGTGATAACTACTTTTTAAATGGACATTGAATGGGTGAAAAACGGAATACTAGTAATCAAGACAGTGTGGTATTGATAAAGAACAGACAAACATAGATCAATAGAACAGAATAGAGAGTCAGAATTACTACACCCAAATAAATGTAGTCCACTGATCTTGGATTGCAAAGGCAATACATGGAGCAAAGGTAAGTCTTTTCGACAAATGGTACCAGAACAACTGGGCATCCACACACGAAACAGTGAATCTAGACACACACCTCATATCCTTCACAAAACTAGGAAACTACCAGAAGATAACAGGAGAAAACCTTGGGTATGATGATGGCTATAAAGATACAACACCAAAGGCACAATACATAGAAGAAAGAACTGGTAAGCTAAACTTCATTAAAATTGAAAAGTTCTGCTTTGCAAAAGATGAAGTGAAGAGAAGGAAAAGACAAGCAACAGACATACAAAAAAAAAAATGTTTGCAAAAGACACATCTGATAAAAGAGTGTTATCCAAAGCATACAAAGAACTTAAATTCCACATTAAAATAATGGGGTAGGCCATGTATGTGTGGGGACAGGAGGTATACGGGAAATCTCTGTGCTTTGGTCTCAGTTTTCCTTCAAAATCATTCGAAAATCAGTAAATTCAATCTACAATATCAAAAACTAAAGAAGAGAAATAATGATAGTGTCAATTGATGCTAAAAATCATTTAACAAAATCCAACACATATTAATAATAAAATGTCTTGACAAAATCCAACATCTATTAATAATAAAAATCTCTCAGAAACTAGGAATAAAACTCTAATTACATAAGAAACATCTAAAAAATCACAGCTAACATCATAGTTGGACTAGCATACATACATGTATTTCTCAGCTCTGTGAGGTGAGAGAGCATAAAATAAATGACACCCAGTAGCAACAACACCCCTACTATCCAGATCTTAGTTTCTAATATTATTCTTCAACAAAAGGAGAATTTATTCTTCATGCCTCCATGGAGAAATGGCTAATTCTAAGAGCAGGGCAGTAAATATATAAAATCACCCTTGTAGCACATCTTGTAGTGGCTAAAGTAATGAAGTGTTCTTGTTTTCGGCAGACAGATGATAGATATATAGATGATAGATAGATAGATAGATAGATAGATAGATAGATAATGATAGATAGGTAGGTAGATAGATAGATAGACCAAGAGACAGGGATATGACAAGGGGGCACATAATCCAACTAAAAGAACTTCTAATAGCCAAATTGGAACAACTGAACAACAAAATTAATAAAGGTAATATTAGTTTATAACCCAAAGCATAAAATAAATATCTATGAGTCCATACTAATATAATATAATAGTGGAGCTGAAGAAAAAAATCCCAAATAATTTATGTAGATACTTTGTGCTACACATAGTGACTTCCTTCCACAGACAGTTTGGAAAGAGAGGTGGAGTATCTTTACAGTTGAGAAACCTGGCAAACAACACCTCCACCAGATCAAGGTCATCATCTACATTTATATATCATGTTGTAATATGTGCCTTGATATATGATGCAAATAATACTTTAGCTCTGTGAACTTCCTCTCCCAAACTCACAAACCCCATCTAATCATGATAAAAACATTAGATAATTATCAGCAGAGGGTCATTCTACAATATATCTAATGAGGATCCTTCAAAATTGTCAAGGTTAGCAGGAGGAGCCAAGGAAGTCGTCTAACTAAATATGATGAGATATTGTAAATAGGATCCTGGAATAGGAGAAAAACAGACGTTAGGTAAAAACCACGGAAGTACAAATAAGCTACAGATTTAATAATATAGCAGGATTGGTTAATTAATTGTAACAATGTAGCATACTAATGTAAAATGCTGATATTAGGAGAAACTGAGTGTCAGGTATATGAGAAATCTCTGTACTATCTATGTAATTGTGTAAATCTAAAACTGTTATATAAAATATAGCTTATTAAAAAATTATATACCTATAGGATTCAAATAATTGTGCATAAAATTACCAGACTTGTATCTGTCAATAGTTAACACTGCTGATCCAAATTTTCTATCTCTTTAAAAAAAAAGGGGGGGGAGGGTTGGGAGGGTGGAGGGATTGAGCAAAGAAGAAAAAAAGATAGAGAGAGCCCCTGGACATGGATAACAGTGTGGTGACTGCAGTGTGGGGAGAGGTGGAAGAGAGCACATAGGGGATAAATGGTGATGGAAAAATAGAATTAAATTAAAATTTTAAAAACAAAAGGAAAAAAACTGATTTAATTTCCATCAGCATTTCTGCCAATAGTTCTCCAACTCACATTACTCAGTACTGGAACTATTTTTATGTCAACTCTGTGTTTTCTTATTGCATCCTTGTTACAACTGCCTTTGTTCAAGACTAACTTTCTTTTTTTTTTTTTTAATCCTCACCCTTGGATACTTTTGTTCCATTCATCTTCAGACAGAGTAGAAGAGAGAGAGAGAGAGAAACATTGATGTGAGAGAGACACATCAATTGGTTGCTTTCTGCACAATCCCAACCAGTGCCAGGACTAAACCATAACTGAGGCACGTGCCCTTGACTGGAATCGAACCCGCGACAATTTGGTCCATGGGCCGATGCTTTAACCACTGAGCAAAAACCGGTCAGGGCAAGACTATTACTATTAATGGCCTTACTGTGTATTATTTCACCTACTAGACTTTAATCTTGTTTATTTTATTCTCATCTTATTTTTCTTGCTTCTATCCTCCTCAGTTCTCCTGAAGCTAAACTGACTTCTCTTCCCATCCAAGGCTTCACTGCCAGTAACTGGAATGAAACAGCAATACAGATCAGACAATATTATATTGCCTGACCATCACTGCCCCTGCATGTGTATATACTTACATACACACTCACTGAACATGTGTGTGGACGAGGTGTCCAGTTTGGGTGCTCAGAGGAAGACACGGGCTTAGGTGTTAAGGGTTTATTAAACATGCTCTTTGGAGAAACCTGTACAAGAATGGGGGATACAGGAAAGAGAAGGGGAGGATCAAAATCAAGCAAGGATATGATTTCAGGCCAGGTTCCTGTAGAGTAATAGCCTGATTTCAAAGGGGCGTGAGTTCTGGAAAGTGCACTATGCCTCAATGATTTCCGCTGTTGGACATAAAGGAGTTGGGCTTTTATATGTCCTCCATCAATTATTGGTTAAGCCCACAACAAGCTCACAGGCACTTTGAAGAAGGGCCCGATGGCTTCAGCAGAATGAGGGCAATTCTCCGAACTGCAGGTGAATGCTATTACATCTGAACACACAAAAGCCTGGAAAATAACACATGAAAATAGCTGATGGTTTAGTAGGTTCTTTGGGATGAGAACCAGCCCTTTCTAGTCCAGAGGGGAAGTGGAGATTCTCCTCAGACTTTGGATCTTCTTCCTCAGCAATGACTTCTTAGCAGCACGTAAAAGTCAGATCAAACACACCATTTCTCATTCTCATGTTCAACAACATCTCACCCCCAAATCATACCGAATAGCACATTGTAGATTTTCATTTTCTTCATATCACTTCTGGCTCACTGAAATTGTCATATATTCCCACTTGGAAAAATGGGAAACTTGAATCATCGTGATATATATTTTTCCCAATATCATTTAAATTTGCTCTAAAATGTCCTAGGCAGCCCTGGTCAGTGTGGCTCAGTTGGTTGAACATCATCCCGTGCACTGAGTAGTCACAGGTTTGATTCCCAGTCAGAGCACATACCTGTGTTTCGGATTTGGTCCCCAGTGGGGGGTGTGCATGAGGCAATTGATCAATGTTTCTCTCTCACTCCCTCTCCCTTCCTCTCTCTAAAATCAATAAAACATATTTTTAAAAATAAAATGCACTAGGTAGAGATGCTTTTCAAATGTTTTAACAACTGTCAAATGAAGATGCATTTCCTTTTAGAAACCAGCTAGTTCTATACCCTTTTGGTTTTCTACCTACCAGCTTCTCCCTCCTTTAATCCTTTGTTGAGAGAGCCAAGATGTTATCTGTTTAACACTCTTATCTCATTCAAGAGTAAGTCTTTGTTTTCCTAAATCAATCAGGTAGTTCTATTATCACCTCGTTTACACACCAGAGTAGAAAACATCTGAAGATTGGCAACTGTGTCCCAGGGGTAAAGCAAAGCTGCAGAATACATTTAATATATTTTCTTAGAGAATACCTTTTACTCAAAGGTATGACATATATTTTCTTATTATGTATTGAACTAGCACAAATTTGCTATAGTGAACATATATTATGAAACCTAGTATAAAAATAATGATAAAGAACGAGACAAGCCCAGCTGGTGTGGCTCAGTGGTTGAGCATCGACTCATGCACCAAGAGGTCGCTGGTTCAATTCCGGATCAAGGCACATGCCCAGGCTGTGGGTCTGATCCCCAGTGGGAGGCATGCAGGAGGTGGCCAATCGATGTTCTCTCTCATCGATGTCTCTCTCTCTCTCTCTCTCTCTCTCTCTTTCTCCTTCTCTCTCTCTCTCCCTTCCTCTCTCTCTCTAAAATCAATAAAGAAAAAAAAATTAAAAGAATGAGACCATTTTAAATTTATCCCAAGAATACATGGTTGATATAACACACTGAAATCATTTAATGTCATACATTATATGACTATAATAAAAGACAAAACCTCAACAAATGCAGAAAAAGGCATGAGGCCAAAAATAATACCCATAGGAAATAAAAACCCCAAAATAGTGGGTAATTTGAGTGATAGTAAAAAAGAAAATCTGGCTTTTAGCTTTCAGGAGTTAATACTTTTGTTTTAATTGATCATTGGATATGGTTGATTTATATCGGGTTTAAACTGTGGAGCTTTTTCATGTTTACTATAATTTATCTTAAGATATATTTTACTTAGAAATTGTTATGGGTGGGGAGATCTCCACATCACCACCAGTTGCTCGTGGAAGTGGGATTCTCGTGATATCCAGAGAAAAGAAATTTCCTGAGACTCGCCCAAGAGGATGAGAGAATGTAGAAAGCTTTATTTCTATGGATTCAAACACTTGAGTCTTCAAGGTCCCAGTTCCCTCTGTCCTGCCATAGAAAAAAGTCCCATTTTGCTTTCAGCAGAGAAAAAATAAAAGCCAGTGTCCAGAATCTCCATTCATGCTAGAGCAGTCCAGTCCAGCATCAGGCTAGTTTCATTTGTGTCCCCATCTATCGTCCATCAGTCTATTGCATGTGGGGTGAACTTGGGCAGGAGACAAGGAACCAGAGAACCGAGAGAGAGAGCCAAGAGCACCAAGAGAGCCAACAGATCTCCTTTGTCTGCGGGATTATGTATCCCCAAATTTTCAGGGGCTTGCAATGGGCCTGCCTACTCTAACCAATCCCTGGTTCCCCAGGCTTGACCTACAGGCACTTTCCTTGTGTCACCCTGACTCACTATGTATGTGCCCCTTCACATGTGCTGGACTCCTTAACCCAGTGCTCTTCAGGAATGGGCCCCATCATTTCCCTGGGGAGTGTGAAATTGCAGCTTCCTGGTGAAGCTGTCCAAATGGCCATGCTTACAGTGTCTGGCCTCCATTTTGCTCTTTTTCTAATTTTAATAAGTAGCTAATTACAATGGTACCCTGACCAGTACTTTTAATAATGTAGTTGGCAATAAACCAGAAACAATCAAAAAGCGTCATAAAACATTCTTTGAGTTTGGGGAAAGTTATTTCAGCTCTTACTCTACAAGCATATTCACATAGTAAAAGATTCAGACAAGGGTCTGTGTAGAGGAGTAATCTGCATTTAGTTAACATAAACCTGATTTGCAGTGATCTTTAAGTGCTTCTGCAGAATCTGGTAGTGCTATATAAAGTCACTGCTTTGGGTTAATTGTCTGACCCTGTTGTAAATGTAAAAATAGAAACTTGAAATTTTAAAAGTGAACAATTGTGCTGTCCCAGAAATGGTTTTATTGCTATTGTTTACTGGGTATAATCTTCCACTGCATTGATATGAAGAGATAAAAAATCTAAATGAATTTAGTTATATGAGGGGGGGAGCTGTAGTTACTCTGATAAAGATGAGACAGATACCATCAGAGCTTTGTGAGTCAACTGGGTGTTTTCACTAATAAACAACCTGTAGCAGGTGTATATTCATTACAAAGACAGCATCTGACAAGGCAAAGGCACTTGAAGAGTGAGTTTTGCCTTGTATCTAAAGTGAAGACAAGGGTTTGTTTAAACTGTAAGATTTTTCACTTGCTGGAGAATCTGTTTCAATGCAGGGTTTGCCATCTGATTATTTATAGATTTTATAAATTTTAGAATCAATTTCTCTGTAAAGTGGCTCAATTTTTTTCAACTCTCGTGGACATAAAATTGAGTTTGCAAACAAAAACAAAAAACCCAAAACATAAGAATAGAAAGAACTTCTTCAGCCTGATAATGGGAACCTATAAAAAACTGACAGTTAAATTCCTACTCTGTGCTGAAAAGACTGCATGCTCTTTGACAGATCACAAACTAAACACACGTATCTACTCCAAAATCAGAAAAACAAAATGGAAAGTACCCAGGTTGGAAAAAAAGAAATAAAACTATTTTTAATTCACAAATAATATGACTCTGTATATGTGCAACTCTAAGAAATAATCAACGATTAGAATTTAAAAATAAATTCTGCAAAGTTGCAGGATAAAAAAAATCAATGTAAATGTCAAATGTATTTATGTACACTAACAATGAGAAATCCAAAAATAAAATTAAGAAATCATTTCACATACATTAGCATAAAAGAATAGAAAAAATTACCAAAAGAATTGAGACTTATATTCCAAATCGATGGTTTGCTTCTTGGATTTACATACTCTACAATTGAATCTGTGTAAATTATTCTTTATTTCAGTTAATGCCTCCTTCATTTCTGACTGTGCATCCATCATTTCTGACTGGTCCTTTTTTATGCTCTTGAGGTCCTCACTAAGTTCGCTGAGGTTCTCACAAAGCTCATTGAGCATCCTTAAAGGCAGTATTTTGAACTCAACAAGTGTTAGGTTGCTTCTCTCCATTTTGTTTAGTTCTTTTCTTGGGGTTTTGTTCTTTTCTTTCATTTGGGACCTGTTTCTTTGTCTCTGCATTTTGGCTGCCTCCCTGTGTTTGTTTCTGTGTATTACTTAACAAGAGGTATGGGGCTAGCTGACACCAGATGCTGCTTGTCTGAAAGAATTTAGGAAAACCTGAAGCAGGATCCAAGACAGGCCAGTCCTATGGTTAAGCAAGTGGCAACAGCTTGGGTGGGCCTGAAAGTTGGGTGGGGCGGGGCCTCAGGGAATCACCAGGGTGGGGCTACCAGTGTGAGCCAGGTTTCTGGAGTTTCAGATATGGTGCCTGTGTGCCGCCCCCGGGAAGGGCTCACCAAAGGAACAAAGGCCTCTGACAGCACGTTTGTCCCAGAGAAAATGCCTGTCCAGCCCTCGCTCCAGTGCCAATCGGCTCAGTTCTTCCCTGTATGTCTTTGGTGCCCCTCAAGCTGCCTCCCCTCCAAACTTAGAGGGAGAGAGTCCAATAAGTCCGTGCGCGGGCCCTTTAAGGAGCTTCCTGGGGCTCCAGCTGCCTCAGCTTCCCTGAGCCTCAGTTCCTGCTGGATTTTCCAGCCAGAAGTTATGGGGACTTCTCTTCCTGGCACTGGAAACGTGAGCGGGGCAGCTGAGGTGGGACGGGGAACCCTCAGTCCTCAGAAAGGACCTTCCCAGCCGAGGTGTCCTCCTGATTTTTATCCACCACACGTGGGTGTGGGACCAGCCCGTCCGCCTCCGCCCCTCCTACCAGTCTGGATGTGGCTGCTGCTTTAATTCCGTAGTTGTAGGATTTCCATTCAGCTTGATTTCAGGTGGTTTTGAATGATGGTTGTTCTGTAGTTTACTTGTAACTTTGATGTGGTTGTGGGAGGACGCGATACTGCATTTACCTACCCGCCATCTTGACCAGAAATCTACAACAATAACTTTTATTTATTAATTAAAATGAATTATGTCATAGGAAAATAAGGGCTAAGAACAGAAAAAGAAAATAATAACCACAAACCCGCCCCAAAGCTCGTCATAATAAAAATAGAAAAATAAAAACCCGAATCACGCAATGAAGTACAGACAGACATAAAAGTTAAAGGAAAATGGGCAATGCGTCCAGGGTCAACAGCAAGGGCCCTGCAGCTGCCCTGACGCATTTTCCAGCACCGCCTGCTCCTCTGTGGCAGGAACCAGGGCAGTTTCAGAAGAGGGCTGTTCAGGAGGACGAGGACTGACTGGCAGGGTCCACCCCGAGGGACATGAGGTTCCAGAGGGCACTCGACCGGGATGCTGCCCACCCAACACCTGCAGTGCTTGCACACACACATGAACACGCACAGGCACCCATACATGCACAGATGAGCGTGGGAACACAGGTGCACACACGTGCACATGCCGAGACAACATGCACACTCAGGGAAATGGTTAGAATGGTGAGCACACCTGTCAGGAATCTCCTCCCTGGAAGGACTTTGTTCGTGATTGTGAACTACTTTAGAATTCATTATTGCACTATAATCAACCTTTGCTTTTCTTGTCATAATTTTATTTACGATTTAAAAATGGTAGGATGTGCTTTACTACATTAATGAGTGAAAAAAGGATACCATAGAATCTGACTTCAGGACTTTTACAACGATCAAAGTCATACATGCATTATAAAACATGTAGACATCACCTTACAGAGAAGATAAGAGCTTTGCAAGTCCCTCACCATAGGTGACCCTCATGAGTGGCCTGGTGGGCCTCTCTCAGCCTACGCCTCTCTCATTGTGTTTGTCTGTCTCTGTCACAGGCAGGCTCATTTTCACAGATGCGTGTCTGCCTGTTGAATTCAAATGTTCACGGTCTAACAGTTGAGATCCTGGATGCGGACGGTTGGCCCACGTGTCTCATGGGAGAGGACCCCTGAGGTCTTTATCTGTTGGCACATAGAGACTCCTGCACCCACTTTAGCAGCTGCTGAGCTTCCCTTGTCCAGGTGGACCAGGATTGGTGGGTCCCATCCCTTCTCCATGCACACTAGTGGCTTTTCAAATTGCCGGTCATTTTATAATTTTGTCTGTGCTCTGAAGATTGGTCTCGAAAATATATCTTTGAACAAATGTACAAGAATTCCTGAGGGGCAACCTCCATGGGTGAGCAGTGCCAGGGCAGGTGGGCCCCTGTGAAACTTGGACAGGTCCTGACACTGTTCTCCCAGAGGAGGGGCCCTTGCCCTTCTCTCCAGGGGACCTGCGGAGGCCTCTGCTGCCTCACCTTGTCCCCAGGGCTGGTCGCCATCAGACCAGCAGCTGCCAGTGTGATGGAGACAGAGTTCTCTCCCCAGTGTTTACGGTGCGTGTGTCCCCATCGGGAGGTCGTGCTTCTCTGACATGTACTGTCGTGTGCCCCGCCCCTCCTCGGAAGTCCTGTGATTGCCCTTTGTCCCTTTAGAAAACAGACTTTTGAGAGTTTTCTGTACTACACAGATGTTAAATCTCGCTGTGGCCTTCGGTTGTGAGGAAAGCTTTCCAGGTTTTGGTTTGTCTTTCCAGCTTTCTGCCTATATTTCTTCCTTGTTATGGGCACAGAAAGAGCCAGCCGTTGCGTGACTGCTTTCTGGCCCTGGAGTCACACTTAGCATAGTGGTCTCTACCCCCAAGATGATGCTCATACTCACTAAAAGGGCTTCTTTTTTTTTTTTTTTTTTAACATCTGTTGTCTAATCCATCTGGGAATTCCCTTTCAAATAACAAAGATATTATTTTATTTTATTAGTATTTTGTTAGTTATCCATTTTTCTATTTATTTATTTATTTTATTTTTGTTTCAGATGTTTCTCCTTGTTTTCCCCATTGACAGCCTCCTTCCCATCCCCCCACCCCGACCCCAGCTTTGTTGTCAGTGTCCATTGGTTATACGTACATGCATGTAAGTTCTGTGGTTTACCTCTTACCTCCCCTCACCACACCCTCTTCGGAGGGTTGTCAGTCTGTACCCCACTTGCACATCTCTGGGTCTACCCTATTCCTGAGACATGAACAAAAGTGCTCTTTCAGAGAAAACCAAACAAAAGCATGTGAGCAGACACAAAACGGCACCTACGTAAGATTCCGGTCATAGGAAACGTCCAGAACAGGTGAAGGAGCAGAGACAGGAAGCAGATCAGGGGTTGCCAGGGCAGGAGGAGTGGGGAGTGGGAGAGAGTACTTTGGGGCAGGGTTCCTTTTGGGGTGATGGACCATCCTGTAACTAGACAGCGGTGGTGCCTGCACAGCGTCGGGGGTGTTCTTCATGCTCAGGAATGACACAATTCAAAATATGAACAGGAACTTTACTTTATTAGTGATCATGAATTATGCCAGGGGAAAATAAAGGCTAAGAACACAAAAAAAGAAAATGATAAAAGCAATGACCCCCAAAGCCCCCACATCATAAACGTGAAAAAAGTAAAAACTGAATCCCTCCAAGGAGAAAATATAAACATAAGAACAAAGGAAAATAAAAGGAAAAGTTCAGTGAGTGGAGGTAAAGCAAATGCTTCTGAGGCGTCAGGTTGAGCCCCTTCAACAAGCAGCTCTGGAGTTGCCCCTGGTGGATGGTCCTGAGGCAGCTCTTCCCCTGAGGCAGGAACCAGGGCAGGTTCAGGGGAGGGTCCTTCAGCCAGGGGTGGGGGGGCCTCAGCCAGGTCAGGAGAGGCTGCCCAGGCCGGCCCCGGCTCCAGAGCCTCAGCTGCCGCTGCTGCTGGAGGGGGCAGGGCCTCTGGAACTGGGCACCCCTCCGGGTCTGTCTCTGCATCAGGCTCCCTGGGACGGACGACAGCTGGCTCTGCCCCCTGGGCTGGTGCTGGAGTTGTGAGAGGAGAAAAGCTCATCCGTGTGCCTGCATTTCCACGTGCCCCCCAGAGACAGAACACAGCCACAGCCCAGGGCCCGCAACAGCACATGCTCTCCCCCAGGAGTCCAGCAGATGGCTAGTCTGAGGCCAGTCTTTGCTCCTGGACAGCCTCTGGGGGAGCTCCCTGAGTGTCTGGCAGCGACCCTTCCCCATAAGCTCCTATGCAACTCCACTCCCCCTCCCACTCCCGCTCCCCCACCTGCTCACCCCTGGGCTCTGCCTCCTTGGGCTCCAGGTCATCCGGCCGGGTCCACTTCACATCAGCACCGAGCTCCCAGTTGCAGTTGAATACTTTGAGCTGCCTGTCCATCTTGGGCCCCGGTGGGGTTGGGGGCCCATGGAGCCTGGGCGGCTTCGGGATTGGTTGGGGCCTGTGGAGCCTGGGAGGCTTTGGGGGAGGAATCCTTCTTCCCCGGCCATCCACAAGCCCTGGATCCCCAGCGGCCCAAGTGGCCACACTCACTTCAGGCCTGCTCTGGCCCTCCAGGGTGTGGCTCACCTGCCCCTCGTTGGTGGACATGGGGTGAGGGTCTTCATTGGCCAGCTGCCGATCCTCCTTGTTCTGGGTTGAGCTCTGCAATGACAGTGACAGGCAGCCGGTCGGGAGGCCTCAAGCCCGGCCCTGGGTCTAGTCTCTGCTGCCTCTGCCCACTGGACCTTCTGCTCCCAGATCAGGCCCAGCCCTGTGTCTGCACAGACCTCCACCCAGGGGAAATGAGAGTCACCTCCAGGGCTCGGGTTAAACCTCAGGCAGAGAATGCTGCCCACACTCTCTGTCCACCCAGCCAGCCTTGACCTGGGTGTGAACATGACCTGCCCACCAGGCTTCTGACCTCTTCACCCTCAATCTGTTCCTGCTGAGGACAGTCCCTTACTATGTGAATCCCGTTCTGCGCGTTCACTCACACACACACACACACACACACACACACAAACCTAACACACGGAGGTGACTTAGGGCTAATCAGGTGGGATCAGAATGGTGGCCGTGCCCGAACAAAACCTCCTGGGCCTCCCTGAGTTACCTCTAGGTCCCGCCTTGAAAAGGGCCACAGGCGCCTGGGTGGAGTCCAGGTCCAGTGGCGGCCACGGCGGAACCTACTCTCGTGACTGTCTCTTTTGAGGCCACGGCCTCGGGTCACTGGTAGACAGCAAGAGAACATTGTGTCCTCTCCAATGTCTGTACCCAAGTGAGCTGGGTAGGGGCAGTTAGAGAAGGTCACTGCCTGGTGACCAGGGTTCCAAGTTCTGTTGGGCTCCATCGTCAGGAAGTGAGGTCACTGCCTGGGTCATCTACCGCGAGCATCTCCTCAGACCTCACTTCCTGCCTGGGTCATCTACCCCAAGCATCTCCTCAGACCTCACTTCCGGACAATGGAGCCCAATCTGGGCTGTGTAAATAACACTGCAATGAAGATAGGGCTGCATACATTCTTTCGATTTAATGTTTCAGGTTTCTTGGAATATATTCCCAGAAGTGGAATCACTGGGTCATAAAGAAGTTCTATTTTTAATTTTTTGAGGTAACTCCACACTGCTTTCCACAGTGGCTGTACCAATTTGCATTCCTACCAACAGTGCATGAGAGTTTCGTTTTCTCCACATCCTCACCAACACTTATCCTTCATTTTGTTGATTTATTGATGGTAGCCTTTCTATAGGTGCAAAGTGATATCTCATTGTGGTTTGAATGTGAATTTCTCTGAGGATTAGTGATGATGAGCATCTTTTCATGCCTAGTGGCCATCTGTATGTCCTCTTTGGAGAAGTGTCTATTCAGGTCTTTTGCCCATTTCTTAATTGAATTGTATGTGTCTTGAATTGTATAAGTTTAAATATATATATAGTGGGTAATCTTTATGAGTTGTATCATTCGTGAATATGTTCTCCCATTCAGTGGATTGTCTTTTTATTTCGTTGATGGTTTGCTTTGCCATGCAGAAACTGTTCAGTTTGTTGTAGTCCCATTTGATTATGTTTTATTTGGTTTCCCTCGCCTGAGGCAATATAACAAAATTATTGCTAAGAGAAATGTTCCAGATGTAACTACTTATATTTTTTCTAATATTTTTATGGTTCCAGGTCTGACATTTAAGTTTTAATCCATTTTGAGATTATTCTTGTGTATCGTGTAAGAAGGTTGTCTAGTTTCATTTTATTGCATGTGTGTGTCCAATTTTCCCAGCACTATTGAATAAACTGTCTTTACCCTATTGTATGTTGTTGCTCTCTTTGTCAAATATTAATTGGCCATAAAGGCATGAGTTTATTTCTGGTATCTTCATTGTCTTCCATCGATCGATATACTTGTTTTGATGCCAGTACCATGCTGTTTTGGTTACTAAAGCCTTTTAATATACTTTGATATCAGGTCGCATGATTCCTCCAACTTTGTTCTTCTTTCTTAAGATTGTTGTGGCTATTTGGGTTCTTTTGTGGTTCCATATATGTTTTTTGGAATATTTGTTCTAGGTATATGAAATATGCCATTGGTATATTGATAGCAATTGCATTGACTGTATAGATTGCTTTCAATAGTATGGATATTTTAATAATAATTCTTTTTATCTATGAATACAGTATATGTGTCCTCTTATTTGTTTGTTCTTCAATTTCTTTCTTCAGTGTCTTATAAATTACTAAGAACAGGTATTTTATATCCTAGGTTAAATTTATTCATAGGTATTCTATTATTTTTATGAGGCAATTGTGAATGAAATAGTTGTGTATTTTTAGTGTTTATATTGATTTTAGTGAGAAGGAGAGAGAGAGAGAAAGAGAGAGAGAGAGAAACATCAATGAGAGAAACATTGATTGACCATTTCCTGCTCCTCCCCTACAGGAGATCAAGCCCTCAACCTGAGCATGTGCCCTGACTGGAAATCAAACCAGCAACCTCTCTGTGCAGGGAATATTGCTCAACCAACTGAACCACACTGGCCAGCACTGGGATTGTTTTCGTAGTCTCCCTCTCTGATATAGTTCATTACAGGTGTATAAAAACGCAACTGATTTCTAGATATTTATTTTGTATCCTGTTACAGTACTGAATTATCAGTTATGGTAGTCTTTTGGTGGAATCTATAGGGTTCCCTGTACAGTATCATACCATCTGCAAATAATAAGAGTTCAATACTTCCTTTTCAATGTGGATGCATTCTATATCTTCTTGTGTAGTCGCTGGGACTAGGACTTTCAGTACTGTGTTGAACAACAATGGTGAAAGTCCATCCCAGTATTGTTCCTGATCTTCAGGGGAACATTTTGGTTTTTCCTCATTGATTTTGATGTTGGCTGTGGGTTTTTTATATATGTCCCTTAGTATGTTGAGGTATGTTCACTCTATTCCCACTTTGCTGCGAGTTTCAAAGAGAAGTAGGCATTACATTTTGTAAAATGCTTTTTCTGCATGTATTGACATGTGCATGTGGTTTTTATCCTTCATTTTGTTTATGTGGGGCATCTTATTCATTGATTTATGGCTATTGACTCAAGAAAACATCTATTGTAAGGTTCCATTTATAGCCCATCCGGTGTGGCTCAGTGCTTGAGCATTGACCCACGCACCAAGAGTTTGCTCTTTCGATTCCCGGTCAGGGCACATGCCCAGGTTGTGGGCTGTTTCCCAGTGGGGGGCATGCAGGAGGCGGCCAATCGATGTTGTCTCTCCTTGATATTTCTCTCTCTCTCTCTCTTGCCCTCTCTCTCTAAAGTCAATAAAGAAAAAAAAAATGATTGCATTTATAGCAAACCTACAGATTAGGTACAGAAACAGAACGTAGGTCAGGGGTTGCCAGGACAGGAGGAGGGGAGAGCGAGTACCTCAGGGCAGGTTTCTTCTGGGGTGAGGGACATTCTGCCCTAGGGGGAGTGATGCCTGCACAGCGTTGTGAGTGTGCTGCGTGCTCAGGGATGGCACAGTTTAGTATACAACAATAACTTTTTAAAAAAATCTTTCTTCTTGAATGCAGAATGCATTACAGATGTTTTTCATTTTTCCCCCAATGACCCCCTCCTCCCTACTCCCGCCCCCCTCTTACCTTTCCCCACACTATTTTCTGTGTCCATTGGTTATGCATATAAGTTCTTTGGTTTATTTCTTCCTACCCCCCAAGCCCTTTCCCTTTGAGGTTGGTCAGTCTTGCAATGAAATTTTACTTCTTTTTTTTTATTATTATTATTGATTAATTTTTGTTACAGATGATTCTCCTTTTTCCCCCACTGATTACCCCCTCCCTCTCCCCTCCCTGCCCCTTCCCCAGATTGTTTTCCATATCCACTCTTCATGCATACATGCGTATAAGTTCTGTGGTTCATCCCTCCCCCACCTCCCCACTCCTTAGGGGATTGTCAGTCTGTACCCAGCTTCCGCGTCTCTGGGACTTCCCCATTCCTCAAACTGTTATGTTCATTATATTCCACAAATAAGTGAGATCATATGAAATTTGTCTTTCTCTGTTTGGCTTGTTTCACTTAGGATGATACTTTCCAGGTCCCTCCATGTAGTCTCAAAAGATAAGAGATCTTTCTTTCTTACCGCTGCATAGTACTCCATTGTGTATATGTACCACAGCTTTTTGATCCATTCGTCTACAGATGGGCACTTGGGCTGTTTCCAGATCTTAGCGATTGTAAATAGTGCTCCTACAAAGATGGGGGTATATATATTCTATTTCATTGATGTTTTATGCTTCTTAGGGTATATTCCTAGAAGTGGGATCACTGGGTCAAATGGAAGATCAATTTTTAATTTTTTGAGGTAACACCATATTGTTTTCCATAGTGGCTGCACCATTCTGCATTCCTACCAGCAGTGTATTAGAGTCCCCTTTTCTCCACACCCTCGCCAACACTTGTGGTTTGATGATTTGTTGATGGCGGCCATTCTGGCAGGTGTGAGGTGATACCTCATTGTTGTTTTGATTTGCATCTCTCTGATGATCAGTGATGATGAGCATTTCTTCATATGTTTCTTAGCCATTTGTATGTCCTGTTTGGAGAGGTGTCTATTTACTTCCTCTGCCCATTTTTTAATTGGCTTCTTTGTCTTCCTTTTGTGGAGTTATATGAGCACTCTATATTTTTGGAAATTACCCCCTTATCTGACATATCATTGGCAATTATGCTCTCCCATACAGTGGGTAGCCTTTCCGTTTTGATGATTGTATCTTTCGCTGTGCAGAAGCTTTTGAGTTTGATGTAGTCCCATGTGTTCATTTTCTCCTTTGTTTCTATTGCCTTAGGTGATGTGTCAGTAAAAATTCTGCTGCGTATGATGTCTGAGATTTTGTTGCCCACAGTCTCCTCTAGGATTTTTATGGATTCATGAGTTACATTTAAGTCTTTTATCCATTTTGAGTTTATTTTGCTGTAGGGTGTGAGTTGATGGTCTAGTTTCATTTTTCGGCAAGTAGCTGTCCAATGTTCCCAGCACCATTTATTAAAGAGGCTGTCCTTACTCCACTGTGTGCTCTTGCCACCTTTGTCAAATATTAATTGAGCATATTGCCTTGGGTCCATTTCTGGGTTCTCTGTTCTGTTCCACTGGTCTATACACCCGTTCTTGTGCCAGTACCAGGCTGTTTTGATTATAGTGGCTTTGTAGTATAACCTGAAATCTGGTATTGTGATCCCTCCAACTTTGTTCTTCCTTTTCAAGATTGCTGTGGCTATTCGAGGCCTTTTTTGGTTCCATATGAACTTTTGAAGTAGTTGTTCTAATTCTGTGAAGTATGCCGTTGGTATTCTGATGGGGATTGCGTTGAATCTATAGATTGCTTTGGGTAATATGGACATTTTAATGATGTTAATTCTCCCAGTCCATGAACAGGGTATGTGCTTCCACTTTTTTATATCTTGCTCTATTTCTTTTTTCAAAGACCTGTAGTTTTCTGCGAATAGGTCCTTTATTTCTTTGGTTAAGTTTATTCCTAGGTATCTTAATTTTTTTGCCGCAATGGTAAATGGGATTGTTTGCTTAGTTTCTCTTTCTGTGAGTTCATCATTGGTGTATAAGAATGCCATCGATTTCTTGACGTTAATTTTGTATCCTGCTACTTTGCCAAATTCATTTATTAAGTCTAGTAAACTTTTGGTGGAGTCCTTGGTGTTTTCTATGTACAGTATCATGTCATCTGCAAATAATGACAATTTCAATTCCTCCTTTGCAATTTGGATCCCTTTTATTTTTTCTTCCTGTCTGATTGCTGTGGCTAAGACTTCCAGTGCTATGTTAAATAGGAATGGCGAAAGTGGGCATCCTTGCCTTGTTCCTGTTCTTAAGGGAAGTGCTTTTAGTTTTTGCCCATTGAGTATGATGTTGGCTGTAGGTCTTTCATACATGGCCTTTATTATGTCTCGATATGATCCCTCTATTCCCACACTGCTGAGTGTTTTTATCAGAAATCGATGCTGGATTTTGTCGAAGGCTTTTTCAGCATCTATTGATATGATCATGTGGTTTTTATTCTGAATTTTGTTTATGTGGTGTATCACATTTATGGATTTGCGAACATTGTACCAGACTTGCATCCCTGGGATGAATCCCACTTAGTCATGGTGGTTAATTTTTCTGGTGTATTGCTAGATTCGATTTGCGAGTATTTTGTTCAGGATTTTGGCATCTATGTTCATCAGGGATATTGGCCTGTAGTTTTCTTTCTTTCTTGTGTCTTTTTCTCGTTTTGGAATTAGAATTATGCTGGCTTCATAAAACGAGTTTAGAAGTCTTCCTTCTTCTTGAATTTTTTGAAATAGTTTGAGGAGAATGGGAATTAGTTCTTCTTTGAATGTTTGGTAAAACTCCCCCGTGAAGCCATCCGGGCCTGGGATTTTGTTTGCTGGAAGAGTCTTGATTACATCTTCAATTTCTTCTGTTGTTATTGTTCTGTTCAAGTTTTCAATCTCTTCCTGATCCAGTTTTGGGAGACTATGTGTTTCTAGAAATTTGTCCATTTCGCTTAGATTTTCGAATTTGTTGCCATATAATTGTTCATAGCAGTTGTTAACGATCTTTTGTATTTCTGTGGTGTCAGTTGTTATCTCTCCTCTATCATTTCTGATTTTATGTATTTGGGTTCTCTCTCTTTGTTTCTTGGTGAGTCTAGCTAAGGGTCCATCAACCTTGTTTATCTTTTTGAAAAACCAGCTCTTTGTTTCATTGATACTCTGAATTGTTTTTTTTTTTTTTTGGTCTCTATGTCGTTTATTTCTGCTCTGATCCTTCCTATTTCCTTCCTTCTACTTGCTCTGGGGTTTTCTTTTTGTTTACTCTCTAGTTCTTTAAGTTGTGAGGTTAGGTAGTCTATTAGAGATTTTTCTTCTTTTTTGAGGTATGCCTGTAGTGCTATGAACTTCCCTCTCAGAACTGCTTTCGCTACATCCCATAGATTTTGTATTGTTGTGTCCTCATTTTCATTGGTTTCCAGGAAGTTTTTTATTTCTTCCTTGATCTCCTCGGTGACACATTCATTGTTTAATAACATTCTATTTAGCTTCCATGTGTTAAAATGTCTTAGTATGTTCTTCTTGCAATTGATTTCTAGTTTCATACCATTGTGGTCGGAGAAGATGCTTGTTATAATTTCAATCTTCTTGAACTTGTAGAGACTTAGTTTGTGTCCTAACATGTGGTCTATCTTTGAGAATGTTCCATGTGCACTTGAGAATAATGTGAATTCTGTAGTTTTGGGGTGTAGTTCTCTGTAGATATCTATTAAATCCATTTGGTTTAGTGCTTCATTTAGAGTCTCTGTTTCCTTGCTAATTTTTTGTCTAGAGGATCTATCCGTGATGTGAGCGGGGCGTTGAAGTCCCCTGCTATGATTGTATTGCTATCGATTTCTCCTTTGAAGTCCTCCAATAGTTTTTTTTAATATATTTTGGTGCTCCTATATTGGGTGCATATATGTTTATCAAGGTTATATCTTCCTGTTGGATAGATCCTTTCAATATTACATAGTGGCCTTCTTTGTCTCTAGTTATGGCCTTCAATCTGAAGTCTATTTTATCAGATATAAGTATTGCTACCCCAGCTTTTTATTCTTTTCCATTTGCTTGAAAAAAATTTTTCCATCCCTTCACTTTCAATCTATGTGAGTCTTTTGTTGTGAGGTGGGTCTCTTGCAAACAACATATAGATGCTTTCTTATCCAATCTGATACTCTCTGTCTTTTTATGGGAGCATTCAGTCTATTTACATTTAAGGTGGTTATTGATATGTACTTATTTATTGCCATTTTTGTTTAGTGTAGTTCTATTTCCTTTCCATTTCTCCTGGTAATTACAGCAGTCCTTTTAACATTTCTTGCAGTGCTGGTTTGGTGCTAATGTATTCCCTGTGCCTTTTTTTGTCTGGGAAGCTCTTTATTTAAACTTCTATTTTGAATGATAGCCTTGCTGGGTAGAGTATTCTTGGATTCAGATCCTTGGTTTTCATGACCTTGATTACTTCATGCCATTCCCTTCTAGCCTGTAGTGTTTCTTGTGAAAAGTCAGCTGAGAGCCTTATGGGGTTTCCTTTGTAGGTAACATGTTGCTTATCTCTTGCTGCTTTTAGGTTTCTCTCTTTGTCTTTAATTTTTGGCAGTTTGATTACTATGTGTCTTGGTGTGGGCCTGTTTGGGTTCTTCTTACTTGGGGCTCTCTGAGCTTCTTGAACTTGAATGCCTTCTTCCTTCACCAAATTAGGGAAGTTTTCTGTCACTATTTCTTTGAATATATTCTCTAGCCCTCGCTTACTTTCTTCTTCTTCAGGGACTCCTATGATGCGAATATTATTTCATTTCCAGTTGTCCCACAGTTCTCTTAAGCTCTCTTCCTGTTTTTTAATCGTTTTTTCCTTTTGGTGTTCTGATTGGTTGGTTTCTTCTAGCCTGTCTTCTAATTCACTGATGCGGTCCTCAACTTCCCCTACTCTGCTTTTTAGACCTTCCAGTGTGTTTTTCATTTCTGATATGTCATTGTTCATTTCTTCCTGTTGTTTTTTTCTTTTCCAGATGGTTTATTTTCAACATTTCTATGTCTTTACTCATGGTGCTCATGACCTTACACATGCTGTTGAGCTTCCGCAACATCATGGCTGTAAATTCTAGTTCTGTTAACTTGCTTAACTGCACCTCATTTATTTCATCTTCCGTAGAGGTCTCTTGTTCTTTCATTTGGCTTTTGTTTCTGTTTCTCACCATTTTGGTTATCACAGTGGGCTTTGGAGTCTGCCAAGTTTTCCCAGTGGGTATTGGTGTTCTGCTGTTTGTGGCTCCTTCTCCTGGGTTTGGATGCACCAGGGAGAACCCACTTTAAACACTACTGTCAAGTCTTAGCCTTTCTGGTTAGTGTTGCACGCCCAGGGAATGGTAGTTATCCTCTAGCTTTTTTTTTTTTTTGCCTGGAGGCTATTAGTAGAGGTCACCTGCAGACACTTGGTTTCTGAGTTGCCTGTAAAACTCCCTCAGGTGCTCAGTGTATGAGGATTTCCTGAGAGTGAGGCAGGTGTTCGTTGTTAATGGGCCTCAATTAGCATTTCAATGGCCACCAGGTGGGGTTGAATCTTTGAGGGAGGGGCTACCGCCTCTCCCCAGGGCCCTGAGAAAAAGTAAAATGACCACAGTCCTGTGTGATTGCACTCAGCGAAAGCTCTTAGCACCCTCCAAAACCCGAGTGTCCCCACACAGTTCCAGTCCAGTCTGCCTTCCCTCCACTGGAGCCCAAGGTGAGTGGCTGCTGCCAATTTAGCCTCTGTCTGGACTCTGCGTCCTGGAGCCGCCTGGGACTTTTAACCCGAGGGCGCTGCTTCCAGCCAAGGGCGGCTGTGACTGTGGCACCAGCTGAGGGGGTTGCACTCAGCAGAAGCCCCAGGACTGAGCCGCAGTAGCGGGACACTGCAGAGGTGGCAGTAGCGTCTAGCACAGTCCCCTGGTCCACGCGAGTTTGTGCGGCGCCCGCCGAGGGCTTAGCACGCAGAGTTCGCAGGACTCAGCCTTGGTAGCAGAATCCCGCCCAGTCCCCTGTTTTCCGGAGTCTGTATGGCTTCAGCCGAGAGCTTAGCAGGCTACAACATTCCCAGGGCCCATGCAGGGTGGCAAGGGAGGTGGTGGGAGTAATTTCCCACCGAGTTCCCTGGTCCCGCCGAGTCCCCTGGTGCCCACGAGTCTGTGGGCTTCAGCCAAGAGTTTAGCAGGCTAAAGAGTTCCCAGGGCCCATGCAGGGTGGCAAGGGAGGCGGTAGGACTAACTTCCCGCCGAGTTCCCTGGCCCCGCCGAGTCCCCTGGTCTTCGGGAGACTGTGCGGCTCCAGCCGAGAGCTTAGCAGGCTACAGAATTCCCAGGGCCCATGCAGGGTGGCAAGGGAGACAGTAGGATTAACTTCCTGCCGAGTTCCCTAGTCCCGCTGAGTTCCCTGGGGCCCATGAGTCTGTGCGGCTCCAGCGGAGAGTTTATCTGGCTACAGAGTTCCCAGGGCCCATGCTGGGTGCCAAGGGAGATGGTAGGAGTAACGTCCCGCCGAGTTCCCTGGGGCCCACGAGTCTGTGCGGCTCCAGCGGATCCACCCAGGGCCCATGCTGGGTGCCAAGGGAGACGGTAGGAGTAACGTCCCGCCAAGTTCCCTGGGGCCCGCGAGTCTGTGCAGCTCCAGCGGAGAGTTTAGCCGGCTACAGAGTTCCCAGGGCCAATGCAGGGTGGGAAGGGAGGCGGTAGCAGTAACTTCCAGCCGAGTTCCCTGGCCCCTGCCCAGCAGCTGCGGACCCTGGGTTCTTGGTCCCCTCTCGTGTCCTCGCAAGCCTACCAGGATTGAGTGGGTGTTTCTGGTTAAGTGGTCCTCCAAGATGTCTTTTGGCTGCCCTTTCCTGAAGATTTGCCTTTATTTTCGTTGTAAATCCAGTTTGGTCTTGGGAGATGGCCTGTGTCGCTCCATTCACTTCGCCGCCATTTACTCCTATCTCGAAATTGTACTTCTTAATCCCTTCACCTTTTTCACCCATTCCCCCAACCCCGTCTCCCATCTGGCAACCAACAAAATGTTCTCTATATGTATGAGAATGTTTCTGTTCTACCTGTTCATTTTGATTGTAGATTCCATTGTTGATAGATATGTATTCATTGCCATTTTGTTTTGTTCATATATTTTACCTTTTTCTTCAAAAACCCCTTCATCATTTCATAAAATAACGGTTTGGTGGTGATGAACTCCTTTAACTTTTTCTTGTCTGGGAAAGTCTTTATATGGTCATGGATTCTAAATGACAGCTGTGCAGGATAGAGTCAATTTGGTTGTAGGTTCTTGCTTTTCGTCACTCTGAATATTTCTTGCCACTTTCTTCTGGCCTGCAATGTTTCTTTTGAGAAATCAGCTGACAGCCTTATGGGAACTCTCTTGCAGGTAACTAGCTGCCTTTCTCTTGCTGCTTTTGAGAATCTCTCTTTGTCTTGAACCTTTTGCATTTTGATGATGATGTGTCTTGGTGTGGGCCTCTTGGGGTTCATCTTATTTGGGACTCTCTGTGCTTCATGGAATTGTATGTCTGTTTCCTTCACCAAGCTAGGAAATTTTTCTGCCATTATTGTTTCAAACAGGTTTTCCATTTCTTGTTCTCGCTCTCCTTCTGGCACCCCTAAGATGCGACTGTTGGCACGCTTGAAGTTGTCCCAGAGGCTCCTTACACTATCCTCATTTTTTTGGATAATTTTTTCTTTTTGCTGTTCTGATTGGGCGTTTTTTGCTTCCTTATATTCCAAATCGATAGTTTGCTTCTTGGATTTACGTACTCTACTATCGAATCAGTGTAACTATTCTTTATTTCAGTGAATGCCTCCTTCATTTCTGACTGGTCCTTTTTTATGCTCTTGAGGTCCTCACTAAGTTCGCTGAGGTTCTCACTAAGTTCATTGAGCATCCTTATAAGCGGTATTTTGAACTCAGCATCTGTTTGGTTGCTTATCTCCTTTTCACTTAGTTCTTTTCTTGGGGTTTTGTTCTGTTCTTTCATTTGGGACCTGTTTCTTTGTCTCTGCATTTTGGCTGCCTCCCTGTGTTTGCTTCTGTGTATTACTTAACAAGATGAACAAGAGGTATGGGGCTAGCTGACACCAGATGCTGCTTGTCTGAAGGAATTTAGGAAAGACCTGAAGCAGGATCCAAGACAGGCCAATCCTAAGGTTAAGCAAGTGGCAACAGCTTGGGTGGGCCTGAAAGTCAGGTGGGGCGGGGCCTCAGGGAGTCAGAAGGGCGGGGCTACCAGTGTGAGCCAGGTGGCTGGAGTCTCAGATATGGTGGCTGTGTGTCGAGCCCGGGAAGGGCTCACCAAAGGAACAAAGGCTACTGACAGCAGGTTTGTCCCGAAGAAAGCCCCCTCTCCAGCCCTCGCTCCAGTGCCAATCAGCTCAGTTCTCCCCTGCATGTCTCTGGTGCCCCTGGAGCTGCCTCCCCTCCAAGCTCAGAGGGAGCGAGTGGGATAAGTCCCAGCGAGGGCCCTTTAAGGAGCTGCCTGGGGCTCCAGCCTCCTCAGCTTCCCTGAGCATCAGTTCCCGCTGCTTTTTCCAGCCAGAAATTATGGGGATTCTCTTCCTGGCACTGGAACCCTGAGCGGGGCACCTGGTGTGGGACGGGGACCCCTCCGTCCTCAGGAAGGACCTTGCCAGCCAGGTATCCTCCTAATTTTTATCCGCCACACGTGGATGTGGGACCAGCCCTTCGCACCTCTTTCCTTCGGGCCTCTGCCCCTCCCACCAGTCTGGATGTGGCTGCTGCTTTAATTCCGTAGTTGTAGGACTTCCATTCAGCTTGATTTCAGGTGGCTTTGAATGATGGTTGTTCTGTAGTTTAGTTGTAACTTTGATGAGGTTGTCGGAGGGCAGATACTGCGTGTACCTCCGCCGCCATCTTGATCGGAAGTCTACAACAATAGCTTTTATTTATTACTTAATGAATTATGTCATTGGAAAATGAAAGCTAAGAACAGAAAAAAGAAAATGATGAAAACTAACCCCGCCAAACCTCCTCATAATAAAAATAGAAAAATAAAAACCCGAATCACGCAATGAAGTACAGACAGACATAAAAGTTAAAGGAAAAATGCTCATTGCGTCCACTGGCAGAGGGCGAGCAGACACAGCAAGCGGCCCTGCAGCTGCCCTGACGCATTTTCCAGTGGCGCCTCCTCCTCTGTGGCAGAAACCAGGGCGGTTTCAGAAGAGGGCTGTTCAGGACGACGAGGACTGACTGGCAGGGTCCACCCCTAGGGACATGAGGTTCCAGAGGGCACTCGACCGGGATGCTGCCCACCCAACACCTGCAGTGCATACACACACATATGAACACGCACAAGCACCCACACATGCACACGTGAACGTGGGAACCCAGGTGCACACACGTGCGCATGCCGATACCACACGCACACGCAGGGAAATGGTTAGATTGGTAAGCACCCCTGTCAGGAATCTCCTCCCTGGAAGGACTTTGTTCGTGATTCTGAATTACTTTGGAATTCATTATTGTACTATAATGAACCCTTGCTTTTCTAGTCATGATTTTATTTGAGATTTAAAAACAGTAGGATGTTCTTTACTACATTGATGACTGATCAATGGATACCATAGAATCTATGACTTCAGGACTTTTACAACGATCAAGGTCATACATGCATTATAAAACATGTAGACATCACCTTACGGAGAAGATAAGAGCTTTGCAAGTCCCTCTCCATAGGTGACCCTCATGAGTGGCCTGGTGGGCCTCTCTCAGCTTACGCCTCTCTCATTGTGTGTGTCTGTCTCTGTCACAGGCAGGTTCATTTTCACAAATGCGTGTCTGCCTGTTGAAATCACTTGTTCGTGGTCTAACAATTGGGATCCTGGATGCGGACGGTTGGCCCATGTGTGTCATGGGAGAGGACCCCTGAGATCTTTATCTGTTGGCACAGAGAGACCCCTGCACCCACTTTAGCAGCTGCTGAGCGTCCCCTGTCCAGGTGGACCAGGATTGGTGGGTCCCATCCCTTCTCCATGCACACTAGTGTTTTTTCCAATTCCCGGCGACTTTACGATTTTATCTGTGCTCTGATGAGTGCTCTCGAAAATATATCTTTGCACAAGTATACAAGAATTCCTGTGGGGCAACCTCCATGGGTGAGCTCTGCCAGGGCAGGTGGGCCCCTGTGGAACTTGGACGGGTCCTGACACTGTTCTCCCAGAGGAGGGGCCTTTCCCCTTCTCTCCAGGGGACCTGCGGCGGCCTCTCCTGCCTCACCTTGTCCACAGGGCTGGTCGCCACCAGACCAGAAGCTGCCAGTGTGACGGAGACAGAGCTCTCTCCCCAGTGTTTACGGTGCGTGTGTCCCCATCGGGAGGTCGGGCATCCATGACATGTCCTGACGTGTGCCCTACCCCTTCTCTGAAGTCCTTGGTTTGCCATTTGTCCCTTTAGAAAACAGACTTTTGAGAGTTTTCTGAACCACAGAGATGTTAAATCTCGCTGTGACCTTGGGTTGTGAGGAAAGCTTTCCAGCTTTCGGTTTGGCTTTCCAGCTTTCTGCCTATATTTCTACCTTGTTATGGGCACAGAAAGAGCCAGCCGTTGCGTGACTGCTTTCTGGCCCAGGGGTCACACTTAGCATAGTGGTCTCTACCCCAAGATGATGCTCATACTCACTAAAAGGGCTTCATTTTTTTTTCATATGTTGTCTAATCCATCTGGGATTTCCCTTTCAAATAACAAAAATACTATTTTATTTTATTAGTATTTTGTTAGTTATCCATTTTTCTATTTATTTATTTTATTTTTGTTTCAGATGTTTCTCCTTGTTTTCCCCATTGACAGCCTCCTCCCCATCCCCCCACCCCAACCCCAGCTTTGTTGTCCGTGTCCATTGGTCATGCGTACATGCATGTAAGTTCTATGATTTACCTCTTACCTCCCCTCACCACACCCTCTTCTGAGGGTTGTCAGTCTGTACCCCACTTGCACATCTCTGGGTCTACCCTATTCCTCAGACATGAACAAAAGTGCTCTTTCAGAGAAAACCAAACAAAAGCATGTGAGCAGACACAAAACGGCACCTACGTAAGATTCCAGTCATAGGAAACGTCCAGAACAGGTGAAGGAGCAGAGACAGGAAGCAGATCAGGGGTTGCCAGGGCAGGAGGAGTGGGAAGTGGGAGAGAGTACTTTGGGGCAGGGTTCCTTTTGGCGTGATGGACCATCCTGCAACTACACAGCGGTGGTGCCTGCACAGTGTCGGGGGTATCCTTCATGCTCAGGAATGACACAATTCAAAATATGAACAGGAACTTTACTTTATTAGTGATCATGAATTATGCCAGGGGAAAATAAAGGCTAAGAACACAAAAAAAGAAAATGATAAAAGCAACGACCCCCAAAGCCCCCACATCATAAACGTGAAAAAAGTAAAAACTGAATCCCTCCAAGGAGAAAATATAAACATAAGAACAAAGGAAAATAAAAGGAAAAGGTCAGTGAGTGGGGGCAAAGCAAATGCTTCTGAGGCGTCACGTTGAGCCCCTTCAACAAGCAGCTCTGGAGTTGGCCCTGGTGGATGGTCCTGAGGCAGCTCTTCCCCTGAGGCAGGAACCAGGGCAGGTTCAGGGGAGGGTCCTTCAGCCAGGGATGGAGGGGCCTCAGCCAGGTCAGGAGAGGCTGCCCAGGCCGGCCCCGGCTCCAGAGCCTCAGCTGCCGCGGCTGCTGGAGGTGGCAGGGCCTCTGGAACTGGACACCCCTTTGGGTCTGTCTCTGCATCGGGCTCCCTGGGACGGACGACAGCAGGCTCTGCCCCCTGGGCTGTTGCTGGAGATGTGAGAGGAGAAAAGCTCACCCACGTGCCTGCATTTCCACGTGCCCTCCAGAGACAGAACACAGCCACAGCCCAGGGCCCGCAACAGCACATGCTCTCCCCCAGGAGTCCAGCAGATGGCTAGTCTGAGGCCAGTCTTTGCTCCTGGACAGCCTCTGGGGGTGCTCCCTGAGTGTCTGGCACCGACCCTTCCCCATAAGCTCTTATGCAACTCCACTCCCCATCCCACCACCCCACCCCCCACCTGCTCACCCCTGGGCTCTGCCTCCTTGGGCTCCAGGTCATCCGGCCGGGTCCACTTCTCATCAGCATCGAGCTCCCAGTTGCAGTTGAATACTTTGAGCTGCCTGTCCATCTTGGGCCACGGTGGGGTTGGGGGCCTGTGGAGCCTGGGCGGCTTCGGGATTGGTTGGGGCCTGTGGAGCCTGGGAGGCTTTGGGGGAGGAATCCTTCTTCCCCGGCCATCCACAAGCCCTGGATCCCCAGCGGCCCAAGTGGCCACACTCACTTCAGGCCTGCTCTGGCCCTCCAGGGTGTGGCTCACCTGCCCCTCGTTGGTGGACATGGGGTGAGGGTCTTCATTGGCCAGCTGCCGATCCTCCTTGTTCTGGGTTGAGATCTGCAATGACAGTGACCGGCAGCCGGTCGGGAGGCCTCAAGCCCGGCCCTGGGTCTAGTCTCTGCTGCCTCTGCCCACTGGACCTTCTGCTCCCAGATCAGGCCCAGCCCTGTGTCTGCACAGACCTCCACCCAGGGAAATGAGAGTCACCTCCAGGGCTCGGGATAAACCTCAGGCAGAGAATGCTGCCCACACTCTCTGTCCACCCAGCCAGCCTTGACCTGGGTGTGAACATGACCTGCCCTCCCGGCTTCTGACCTCTTCACCCTCAACCTGTTCCTGCTGAGGACAGTCCCTTACTATGTGAACCCCGTTCTGCGCGTTCACACACATGCACACACGCACACACACACACACACACACACACACAACCCTCACACACGGAGGTGACTTAGGGCTAATCAGGTGGGATCAGAATGGTGGCCGTGCCCGAACAAAACCTCCTGGGCCTCCCTGAGTTACCTCTAGGTCCCGCCTTGAAAAGGGCCACAGGCGCCTGGGTGGATTCCAGGTCCAGTGGCGGCCACGGCGGAACCTACTCTCGTGACTGTCTCTTTTGAGGCCACGGCCTCGGGTCACTGGTAGACAGCAAGAGAACATTGTGTCCTCTCCAATGTCTGTGCTTAAGTGAGCTGGGTAGGGGCAGTTAGAGAAGGTCACTGCCTGGTGACCAGGGTTCCAAGTTCTGTTGGGCTCCATCGTCAGGAAGTGAGGTCACTGCCTGGGTCATTTACCACTTGCATCTCCTCACACCTCACTTCCTGCCTGGGTCATCTACCCCAAGCATCTCCTCAGACCTCACATCCGGACAATGGAGCCCAATCTGGGCTGTGAAATAACACTGCAATGAAGATAGGGCTGCATACATTCTTTCGATTTAATATTTCAGGTGTCTTTGAATATATTCCCAGAAGTGGAATCACTGGGTCATAAAGAAGTTCTATTTTTAATTTTTTGAGGTAACTCCACACTGCTTTCCACAGTGGCTGTACCAATTTGCATTCCTACCCACAGTGCATGAGAGTTTCCTTTTCCCCACATCCTCACCAACACTTGTTTGTTGATTTATTGATGGTAGCCTTTCTGATAGGTGCAAAGTGATATCTCATTGTGGTTTGAATGTGAATTTCTCTGAGGATTAGTGATGATGAGCATCTTTTCATGCCTAGTGGCCATCTGTATGTCCTCTTTGGAGAAGTGTCTATTCAGGTCTTTTGCCCATTTCTTAATTGAATTGTGTGTCTTGAATTGTATAATTTTTTTTTTTATATATATATATATAAATTGTGGGTAATCCATATGAGTTGTATCATTGGTGAATATGTTCTCCCATTCAGTGGATTGTCTTTTCATTTTGTTGATGGTTTGCTTTTCCGTGCAGAAACTGTTTAGTTTGATGTAGTCCCATTTGTTTATGTTTTCTTTGGTTTCCCTCGCCTGAGGCAATATAACAAAAACCATTGCTAAGAGAAATGTTCAAGATGTTACTGCTTATGTTTTTTCTAGGATTTTTATGGTTCCAGTTCTAACATTTAAGTTTTAATCCATTTTGAGATTATTCATGTGTATGGTGTAAGAAGGTGGTCTAGTGTCATTTTATTGCATGTGTGTGTCCAGTTTTCCCAGCACTATTTATTGAATAAACTGTCTTTACCCTATTGTATGTTGTTGCCCCCTTTGTCAAATATTAATTGGCCATAAAGGCATGAGTTTATTTCTGGTATCTTCATTGTCTTCCATAGATCGATGTACTTGTTTTGATGCCAGTACCATGCTGTTTTGGTTACTAAAGCCTTTTAATATACTTTGATTTTGGGTCGCATAATTCCTCCAACTTTGTTCTTCTTTCTTAAGATTGTTGTGGCTATTTGGGTTCTTTTGTGGTTCCACATACTTTTTTAGGAATATTTGTTCTAATTATGTGAAATATGCCATTGGTATATTGATAGCAATTGCATTGAATCTATAGATTGCTTTGGGTACTATGGATATTTTAATAATAATTCATCTTATCTATGAATATAGTATATGTGTCCAGTTATTTGTTTGTTCTTCAATTTCTTTCTTCAGTGTCTTATAAATTACCAAGTACAGGTATTTTATATCCTAGGTTAAATTTATTCATAGGTATTCTATTAATTTTTATGAGGCAATTGTGAATGAAATAGTTGTTTATTTTTAGTGTTTATATTGATTTTAGTGAGAAGGAGAGAGAGAGAGAGAGAAACATCAATGAGAGAAACATTGATTGACCATTTCCTGCTCCTCCCCTACAGGAGATCAAACCCTCAACATGAGCATGTGCTCTGACTGGAAATCAAACCAGCAACCTCTCTGTTCAGGGAATATTGCTCAACCAACTGAACCACACTGGCCAGCACTCGGATTGTTTTCGTAGTCTCCCTCTCTGATAATTCATTATTGGTGTATAAAAACGCAACTGATTTCTAGATATTTATTTTGTATCCTGTTACAGTACTGAATTATCATTTATGGTAGTCTTTTGGTGGGATCTATATGGTTCCCTGTATAGTATCATACCATCTGCAAATAATAACAGTTCAATACTTCCTTTTCAAAGTGGATGTCTTTTATATCTTCTAGTGTGGTCGCTGTGACTAGGACTTTCAGTACTATGTTGAACAACAATGGTGAAAGTCCCTCCCAGTATTGTTCCTGATCTTCAGGGGAAGATTTTAGTTTTTCCTCGTTGATTTTGATGTTGGCTGTGGGTTTTTTATATATGTCCTTTACTATGTTGAGGTATGTTCATTCTATTCCCACTTTGCTGCGAGTTTCAAAGATAAGTAGGCATTACATTTTATAAAATGCTTTTTCTGCATGTATTGACGTGTTCATGTGGTTTTTATCCTTCATTTTGTTTATGTGGGGCATCTTATTCATTGATTTATGGCTATTGACTCAAGAAAACATCTATTGTAAGGTTCCATTTGTAGCCCAGCCAGTGTGGCTCAGTGCTTGAGCATTGACCCACGCACCAAGAGTTTGCTCGTACGATTCCCGGTCAGGGCACATGCCCATGTTGTGGGCCCGTTCCCCAGTGAGGGGCATGCAGGAGGTGGCCAATCGATATTGTCTCTCCTTGATATTTCTCTCTCTCTCGCCCTCTCTCTTCCTCTCTCTCCAAAGCCAATAAAGGAAAAAAAAATTCCATTTATAGAAAACCTCCAGATTAGGTACAGAAACGAAAAGTAGATCAGGGGTTGCCAGGGCAGGAGGAGGGGAGAGTGAGTACTTTAGGGCAGGTTTCTTCTGGGGTGAGGGACATTCTGCCCTAGGTGGAGTGATGCCTGCACAGCGTCGTGAGTGTGCTTCGTGCTCAGGGATGGCACAGTTTAGTATACAACAATAATTTTTTTTTAAAAATCTTTCTTCTTGAATGCAGAATGTACTACAGATGTTATTCATTTTTCCCCCATTGACCCCCTCCTCCACACTCCCCGCCCCCCGCCTTTCCCCACACTATTGTCTGTATCCATTGGTTATGCATATAAGTTCATTGGTTTATTTCTTCCCACCCCCCAACCCCTTTCCCTTTGAGGTTTGTCAGTCTAGCAATGAAATTGTACTTCTTAATCCCTTCACCTTTTTCACCCATTCCCCCAACCCCGTCTCCCATCTGGCAACCAACAAAATGTTCTCTGTATCTATGAGAATGTTTCTGTTCTACCTGTTCATTTTGTTTGTAGATTCCATTGTCGATAGATATGTATTCATTGCCATTTTGTTTGTTCATATATTTTACCTTTTTCTTCAAAAAGACCCTTCATCATTTCATATAATAATGGTTTGGTGGTGATGAACTCCTTTAACTTTTTCTTGTCTGGGAAAGTCTTTATATGGCCATCGATTCTAAATGACAGCTGTGCAGGGTAGAGTCATCTTGGTTGTACGTTCTTCCTTTTCATCACTCTGAATATTTCTTGCCACTCCCTTCTGGCCGGCAAAGTTTCTTTTGAGAAATCAGCTGACAGCCTTATGGGAACTCTCTTGTAGGTAACTAACTGCCTTTCTCTTGCTGCTTTTAAGATTCTCTTTGTCTTGAACCTTTTGCATTTTGATGATGATGTGTCTTGGTGTGGGCCTCTTGGGGTTCATCTTATTTAGGACTCTCTATGCTTCCTGGACTTGTATGTCTGTTTCCTTCACCAAGTTAGGAAAGCTTTCTGCCATTATTGTTTCAAACAGCTTTTCAATTTCTGGTTCTCATCCTTCTCCTTCTGGCACCCCCAAGATGCAAATGTTGGCATGCTTGAAGTTGTCCCAGAGGCTCCTTACACTATCCTCATTTTTTTGGATTCTTTTTTCTGTTTGCCATTCTGATTGGGTTTTTTTGGTTCTGGTCAAGATGGCAGCGCAGGTAAACGCGATATTGCATCCTCCCACAACCACATCAAAACTACAGAACAACCATCATTCAAAACCACCTGAAATCAAACTGAATAGAAGTCCTACAACTACGGAATTAAAGCAGCAGACTGGTAGGAGGGGAGGGGCGGAGGGGCGGAGGGGCGGAGGGGCAGAGGGGCGAATGGCTGGTCCCACACCCACGTGTGGCTGATAAAAATCAGGAGGACACCTCTGCTGGGAAGGTCCTTCCTGAGGACTGAGGGGTCCCCATCCCACACCAGGTGCCCCGCTCACGGTTCCAGTGTCAGGAAGAGATGTCCCCATAACTTCTGGCTGGAAAATCCAGCAGGAACTGAGGCTCAGGGAAGCTGAGGGGGCTGGAGCCCCAGGCAGCTCCTTAAAGGGCCCGCGCATGGACTTATCCCACTCGCTCCCTCTGAGCTTGGAGGGGAGGCAGCTCGAGGGGCACCAGAGACATACAGGGAAGAACTGAGCTGATTGGCACTGGAGCGAGGGCTGGAGAGGGGGCTTTCTTCGGGACAAACGTGCTGTCAGAAGCCTTTGTTCCTTTGGTGAGCCCTTCCCTGGGGCAGCAGTCAGCCGCCATATCTGGGACTCCAGCCACCTGGCTCACACTGGTAGTCCCACCCAGGCGACTCCCGGAGACCCCACCCACCCAACTTTCAGGCCCACCCAAGCTGTTGCCACTTGCTTAACCATAGGATTGGCCTGTCTTGGATCCTGATTCAGGTCTTTCCTAAATTCTTTCAGAGAATCAGCATCTGGTCTCAGCTAGCCCCATACCTCTTGTTAAGTAATACACAGAAACAAACACAGGGGGGCACCCAAAATGCGGAGACAAAGAAACAGGTCCCAAATTAAAGAACAGAACAAAACCCCAAGAAAAGAACTAAGCAAAATGGAGATAAGCAACCGAACAGATGCTGAATTCAAAATATTGCCTTTAAAGAAGCTCAATGAACTCAGTGAGAACCTCAGTGAACTTAGTGAGGGCCTCAATAGCATAAATAAGGACCAGTCAGAAATGATGGATGCACAGTCAGAAATGAAGGAGGCATTAACTGAAATAAAGAATGATTTACACAGATTCAATAGTAGAGTACGTAAATCCAAGAAGCAAACTATCGATTTGGAATATAAGGAAGCAAAAAAAGCCCAATAAGAATGGCAAAAAGAAAAAATAATCCAAAAAAAGTAGGATAGTGTAAGGAGCCTCTGGGACAACTTCAAGCATGCCAACATTCGCATCTTGGGGGTGCCAGAAGGAGAAGGATGAGAACCAGAAATTGAAAAGCTGTTTGAAACAATAATGGCAGAAAGCTTTCCTAACTTGGTGAAGGAAACAGACATACAAGTCCAGGAAGCATAGAGAGTCCTAAATGAGATGAACCCCAAGAGACCCACACCAAGACACATCATCATCAAAATGCAAAAGGTTCAAGACAAAGAGAATCTTAAAAGCAGCAAGAGAAAAGCAGCTAGTTACCTACAAGAGAGTTCCCATAAGGCTGTCAGCTGATTTCTCAAAAGAAACTTTGCCGGCCTGAAGGGAGTGGCAAGAAATATTCAGAGTGATGAAAAGGAAGAACCTACAACCAAGATGACTCTACCCTGCACAGCTGTCATTTAGAAACGATGGCCATATAAAGAGTTTCCTAGACAAGAAAAAGTTAAAGGAGTTCATCACCACCAAACCATTATTATATGAAATGATGAAGGGTCTTTTTGAAGAAAAAGGTAAAATATATGAACAAACAAAATGGCAATGAATACATAGCTATCGACAATGGAATCTACAAACAAAATGTACAGGTAGAACAGAAACATTCTCATAGATACAGAGAACATTTTGTTGGTTGCCAGATGAGAGGGGGTTTGGGGGAATGGGTGAAAAAGGTGAAGGGATTAAGAAGGACAAATTTATTGCTAGACTGACAAACCTCAAAGGGAAAGGGGTTGGGGGGGGTGGGAAAAAATAAACCAAAGAACTTATAAGCATAACCAATGGACACAGACAATAGTGTGGGAAAAGGTGGGAGGGGGCGGGAGTGTGGAGGAGGGTGTCAATGGGGGTAAAATTAGCTACCTCTGTGATACATTCTACATTCCACAATAAAGACTTAAAAAAGAAATTAATTGTGAGACTTGTACAAAAAATAAAAAACATGGCTGAAAGAAAATAGTTTTCATGTTCATCGATTGGGAAAATGGAGATCATTGAGACTGCAATTCTTTTCAAACGGATTGATTAGGCATTCAGTGTAATCACTATCAAAATCCCAGTGGGCATTTTTTCCTTCATAAATTTAGAAATTAATCTTAAAACTTGTTTCAAAGTGCAAAAGCCACAAAACAACAAAAACAATATTGAAGAACAACAGGATTCCACTCCTCTTTTTCAGACTTCATACAAGACTACAGTAGTCAAGAGAGTGTGGTACTGAGATAAGGACAGACATACAATTGACCGAACAGACAGAAGGTCCAGAAATAAACTCTTACATTATGTCAATTAATTTTTCAACGAGGGTTTAAAGGCAATTAATGGAGATATGCTATGCTCATCTTTACAATAAATGGTGCTGGGACAATTGAATATCCATGTACAAAAGATGAGTTTAAACTATTTTCTCACACTTAACTCAAACATAAACTCAAAATAGATCTGAGACCTAAATGAAAGGTTTGTAAATCTTTTTGAAGAGAATAACAAGAACACTGTTGACTCTGTGTTAGGAAAGTATTTCTCAGATACCATTCTAAAATTGCTGTGCATAAAAGAAAAATATAGCCCTGGCCAGTTTGGCTCAGCGGTTAGAGCATCGGCCTGCGGTCCGGAGAGACCTGGGTTCGGTTCCCGCTAGGGGCACATACCTCGGTTGCAGTTTGTCCCCGACTCTGGTTGGGTTGTGTGGGTGGCAGCCACTTGATGTGTCCCTTTCACGTCGATGGTCCTCTCTCTCTGTGTTCCTCTCTCTCTCTGTTCTTCTCTCTACCTGAACAAAGAAAAAATGTCCTCGGGTGAGGATAATAAAAAAAAAAAAAAAGAAAAATATAAATTGAACTTGGTCAGGATAAAATACTTCTGCATTTCAAAGCTCATCTTTAACCAAAGAAAAAGAAAAGATGTAATCTGAGAGAAAATATTTGCAAATCCTCTATCAGTTAAAGGACTTGTATCCAACATTCATGAAGTAGAGTTGACCCTTGAACAATGTGGATTTAGATTGCTGACCCCTCATGGAATCAATAATCCATGTATAATTTTTGATTCCCCAAAACTTAAGTCAAGCCCACTACTGTTGCCTTGAAGCCTTACCAATAACACAAACAGTTGATTAAGATGTATTTTGTATGTTTTATATATTATATACTGTATTCTTATAATAATGTAAGTTATTGGAAGAAAATGATAGCAAGAAAATCTTAAGAAAGAGACACTATATTTACCGTCTTTGTTGAAAAATATCTGTATATATGTGGACCCAAGCAGTTCAAACCGCATTGTTCAAAGGTCAATTATAAACTTATAACTGAATAACTCGAAAAAAAAAATGATCCAGTTTAAAAATAGGCAAAAGTTTTAGACATTTCATCAGAATTATGACATTAGCTCTATGACACAGAAACGATGTTCAGCATCATATAAAGGAGAATGTAAATTAAAATCATAATAACAGCCCTGCTGGTGAGGCTCAGTTGGTTGAGCATTGTCAGTGGAAAGGTTGCCGGTTCAATTTCCGGTAAGGGCACATGCCCAGGTTGCACCCCAGTTGGTGTGCATACCAGAGTCAAATGATCAATGTTTCTCTCTTGCATTGATATTTCCCCCTCTCTCTCTTCTTCCCTTTCTCCCTTCCTCTCTAAGTCAACAAAATTGTATTTAAAATAAATAAATAAATAAAGTCATAATAACATATCACTTAACTCCCACTAGATTATTCTAGTAAAAAAGACAGAGACCAATATCTTTTTGTGGGCATGTGGAAGAACTGGTACCTGGGGATAGTGCCTTGGAGAAACAGTTCAAAACTTTCTTAAAAACTTACATGTAAAGTTACCACATAACCCAGAAATACCACTCCTGGAAATTTAACCAAAAACAATGAAAACACATGTGCACACAAAAACTTATATTTGAGGTGTATAGCAACACATTCATAATACCCCAAAACTAGGAACAACAGAATGGCTATCAACCAATGAATACTTTTCAGCAATAAAAAGAGCAAAACTGGTATCTGCCATATGTATGACTCCCAACATTATACTATGAAAAATAATCCAGGCCAAAAAACCCTTCCCACATATCCACATATTTTATGATTCTATTCATATGAATTGTCCATAAATAGTATAGAAAGTATGTTAGTGATTGTCTGGAATTAGGGGTGTGAATATGGGTTTTCTAAGAAAGATACAAGGAATATTTCTGGAGTGCTCAAAATATTCTAACATCTGTTTAGTTTGTGATGGATCTGTAACACTGTAAATTTACTAAAAATGTAACTGTATACTTACCCAGGTAAATTTTATGGGATGTAAATTATATTTGAATTAAACTTAAAAAAAAAACCAAAAAACCTGAAGTTTGTGGAGGCCTCTCCCTATTTCACTGGTTATAGGCTGATGAGAGGGCCTCTCGATTTGCAGGTGAACATCCTTGTGGCACCTCCGTGTTCCCCTGCTCTTTGGATGGTTGAAGTTCCTCCTTCTCCTCCCTCCACCACCACGGCACTGCTAGTAGCTGGGACGTTTCTTTTGGGATCTAGGTTATTCCTGGTTTTACCTTTCCCGTTCCTTTTGTGGATCATGAAGATCACTTATCATGCAATTTTATTAACAATCTTAGCCATGTAATATTTATTTTGCAATACCTGCTTGTGTTTCCTAGGCAATTTGAAAGGTAAAATAATTCAAAACTGCATTGTTATTATTATTCTTTCCTGTAAAGCAATATGAATCTTTACTAAGTCATAAAGCCGAAAGTAGTATCAAAAACAAGAGACAATAAATATGATGGCATTCGTAGTGTTAGCCAAGGATGTAGCAGGGAGACAAAAATGCACAATATTGTTACAAATGTCAAAAGAAAGAATAACAAAATCGTTACACAAACATTTACAACTCAGGCCCACAATGCCTCTATACATAAACTGATATGCTTGCTTAGAAGTACATTTACACCGCACCGGCCCTCGCTCTGTGGTAGGCAATTAGACAGACATTAGCAGAGCAAAGATGATGGACCAGGTACAGAAGGTCACCAAGACAGAAAGCCCTGGATGCCTAGCAAAGGGTGGAAACTCGACCCCAGGGTGACCTTTCTTCCCCTAGCACATCACTGGTCATGCAGTTTGGACCCCCTGACCTTTCCTTCCTAGAGATAACATCTAGACCTCAGTTGTATTTCAGCTCCAGGCTCAGAAAAGCAGCAAAACCAGACAAGGTATGCCACAGCTGACCTCAGGACCAGCTGCACTGGATAATGACACTCTGCCCTGGCACCGACCAATCAGTAGAGACCTAGACCATGAAAGGACACACCTGAATATTCTATTAAGATCTTCCCCTGAGACCTCCCCTAAAATCTCTACCCTTAAAACCCTTAAGATGGAGGACTCAGCATACTCTCCTTCTTGGGAGCACCCCCGAGCCTTTTCCTTCCCCCTCTCCCTCTCCATTCCCCAGGCGGGTTACCCTAACCTTCCTCATCCCCAAGCTCAAGGGCCCTTCCTTTACCTCTGTCTTATTTCCTAAGCCCACTTCTTCAACCTCTGTGATTTTTCAACCTTGTCTCATAGTCTGAGTCTTGGCTCTGAATTCTTTCCTAGCCAGAACTCAAGTACTGAGGTTGCTCAACCCAGGTCCAGTCTGACCCCACTGGTCTAACATCTGGCACCCCTCCCGTCGTCTACAACAACTTTGACCAGATAATTCCTCCTCATTTTCAGAGCCCAATATAAAATCTACCTTCTTCCTATTTTACCCCCAGAAAAACCTTCCCTGATCCTCAAAATATGAGTTAGCTGTACCTATATTCATAGCAGTCCTCTTTAAATTTATCTAATTTATTATAAATAGTTGTTTACTTATTTGTTTCTTCCTCTAAAGTGTGAGTGATTAAAAGCTAGTGGCGGTGTTAATCTTATTTACCTTAAAACCAGCAGCTCAACATATGTTTATTGGATTAATTGGCCATCCAATCATTCCTTCATTACTGAGCCTCAATATATGCAAACCTACATATTTTAAAATTTTAGCTATATGTACTATGGTTATTTTGAGCCAGCATTGTTGAAGCTCACATTTTTATCTTATAATTTTAAACTTCTGATTTTTATTTTTTAAATTATGAATTTCTATATTTTCTTCCTTCTTTGAATGTCTATGACATATTATCTATATCTGTCTTGTGATATTTACTTTATACTATCTTGCATAATATTTGTCTTTTTCTCTCATCCTAGCTACTAAAATTTAAATCGCCTATGGAAACAAATGGGACTTTCTGACTTTTACTTCATTGTTAGATTTAGCATAGAATAAGTGTACAACATACAACTGATTCATTTAGAATAACTTAGCTTTATTGAGGATATAATATGTGCTAAACATGTAGTGGAGACATCAGATAGGTCTTTTATCAATTGCTTGATGTGACTGAAAACAAAACAAAATGTTGATTTATTATATCTGTTTGCAATGCTAAGATCTCTTGTCAATGTTCCATGTCTTGGATAAATTTAGTATGATTGATAAGAGAGCAAAAGTGAAGTATTTGATTAAAAGAGTAAAAAAATAAAACCTTTCACAGTTTGTTTTTCTCTTGTGGATAAACTCCTTGAAGGTATGTTTTACATTCCCTGAGAAACTAACAAAGAGAGGCATTGATACATAATCTATTTATTTATTTTTTGTCTAAACACACATGCTAAATACTGTATAATTTATTAAACATCCTTATATTTCTTATCATCAAGTCTCAACATATATTTATTATATTGCTCAGTTTTTATTTTATTTTTCTTATGAGAATTCAGCTGAATTCTTTAGCCTGACTCATATTGAACCATTGCCTTAGCGAGACTTTTTTTACACTGTAAAAATTTCCTTTGAAGTTTCCGCTTTAACAAGTCCCATGAACCACAGAATATAGTTGAGTTAATAACATGTAAGTCCTAGCTTTTAATATGAGACCTTAAATAAATAAATAAATAAATAAATAAATAAATAAATAAATAAATAAACCAACCAATAGAAAAAGATCATACCCTTTCAAATTGAAAAGAAAGGAAATGGGAAGTAGGTAGCAAGCCCTTGATTCTTAGAAGCAAAAAGGGAACTGGAAGAAAGGTGAGACCTTGCCTTACCGGTCTCATTCCTCCACCTGGGAAAAAGATGGTCAGAGTGCCCAGGCAGCTCTTCATGGTCCGAAAGCAGCCATTAGCATCTGCAATACACTGAATGAATGACGTATGTTCCTCCCAAAGTAACATGTCAATCTTAATCCCCATGTGATGGCATAAGAAGATAAGGCCTTTGGGAGGGGACTAAGTCATGAGAGTGGAGCCCTCATGCATAGAATTAGTGCCTTCATGAGAATGATCCCAAAGAGCTCTTCTGTCCCTTCACCATGTGAGGACACAGCAAGAAGAATGCTGCCTATGAACAAGGAAGCTGGTCTAGATACTGAATCTTCAGGCATCTTCATCTTTTACTTAAAAAAAACAAACACATTTGTCTTTCTTTTTAATTTATTGGTTTTAGAGAAAGAGAGGAAGGGAGAAGAGAGAGAGATTGATTTGTTGTTCTACTTATTTATGCATTTGTTGCTTGACTCTTGTATGTGCTCAGACCGGGAATCGAAACTGCAACCTTTGGCATATCGGGACAAAGCTCTAATCAACTGAGCTACCCAGCCAGGGCTGAGCATCTTGATCTTGAACTTCCCAGAACTGTGAGAATGAATTTATTTTTTATAAGCCACGCAGTCAATGGTTTTCTGTTACAGCATCCTGAATGGCTAACAAAGCATTCATCATCTCTACTTTTAGCCACATCTACCCAGTTGGATGCACTAGAGATGTCAACTGACTTGTGAACAAAGATTCTGAACAACAGTGACTTGCACCGGTTTTCTTTTTTATCTACTGTCATTCAAAGAAGAGTCTGAGTCTCCATTGTGTTTAACTTAATGTAGTTGGAGTCTCATGACTTAATTGTGAAATTGGAGCAAGTGAGCTATGTCTATTCTGAAATCAGTGTGTTCTTATGAGCTTTCTACCAAGTCTAAACCTTTCAGATATGGAAGAATGCCTTAAGAAGGCCAAGGTCATGGTCTTTTGGCCAGTTCCAAGCCAGAGATTTCAATTGAATTCTATGACAGGTGATGCTAGCATAGGTCTGTAAGAAAAACTGAACTATTAATGGACACTAGAAAGTTTGCAGAACTTGCCCCACACACCCCATCAAAAAGCAACCAGTAAAGAAAATAGAAAATGAGTAGGGAGAGAACCAAACAAACGCATTGTTCTCTGAAAGCTTGCTCTGATCCATGCTCTCCTAGAAGAAGGGAGAGTGTTTGAAATTAAACCAAGATCAGAGTTTGCGTTATTTTTTGACCGAAGCATTCTATTTACAGAATTGACATTTTATTTGCGACTTTAAAGTGATTTGAAGCATACCTGTTATCCTAAAGTAAGCAAAATTCATAGTGAGCTGGAGTAGTGAGCCCAGGGGAAGATTTTCTCCAGGCAGTAAAATTATAGATGATAGTGGCATACAAAAATGTTTTGTGTTTTGAGTACAATAAACACTCAAACTTGTTAAAATCTAATTACATGTTATAAGGACAGTAGCCTTCAGGGAAGGGCCCTGATCCTCCACCATCATCTATGCATGAACAGTCTAATTCTATCCTGGGATCTAATATTGAAACAACAGCAACAAAACAGATGTTTCGGAGTCATGCCCTACAACCTAGTTTAGCAGCAATATGGCTGAGATATTTTTCTCATTCTGCTTACCTGTTTGCCTTTCTTAAACAGCAAAGAGAGAGAAAGAGAGAGAAAAGATAATCCTCTTCTTCTTCAATAGCAAAAAATATTCTTTTATTTCTTTTTTACACTCTTTAATCTGATATCTACTTTATCTACTTTACATATGCTTAAGAGGCATCTCGTGCTGAGCATGTTCTCAGCCAGGAGAGAATCTTACCAATGAACTTTATTAAATGATGACCAACCACCATATAAAATAATGACCATGATACAGGCCTTGATAATCTTATCAAACATAATATCCCTTTTCTGTTTTCTTCAAACATTCAATACCTTCTGATATGCATATACACATATGTATTACATATGTATATGTGACTACTGATCACCTGCTTCTTCCAGAAACCAAGCTTCATTAATGTACCAACTATCTAGCTTCTTCAGCCCTCGAATACCCATTTCTAGATTTTGGTGAGACTCATGGTGGAAACTCCATACATCTACAAGTAGTAAGCATGCAAAACATATGTATTCAAACCAGGAAAGCTGATCCTAAAGTAAAATGAGACTTATGTAGTTAAACCCTGATAAACAAAGCTCCGCATCTTAGCTGTTGGAATCTTAGCTATTCCTACACTGTGAACCTCTAGCTCCTTTAAAAACGAACTGAAATTTATCCAACTTCTGTAATTAGTGTATGTGGCAACATGGTAGAAAAAAGTGTTCTCCACTTTATATGGTTTCTCAGAGAATACTGTTACCAAATTATCAATAGTTCTAATGCTAAACATTGATATAATGGTGATAAAATTTCAAAGAATAAAACCGATAAGACTGACTTGTTGCTAAGGCATCAGGGTTAAAAATAGCCACCAAAATTAAAACTTAAATGAGATATACAAAGTTGATTCCAAGTGAAAGCACTGTATCTTCCTAATTTTAAGGGTGAACTGCAATTTTCAGCACAAAGCTACGATGGTCGATCTGTTAGGGTCATCGACCAATGTCACCCACGGAAGACTTGCCCAGAAAGCAGGTAAAAAGCAGTTCTCGGTACGGTACAAGTTCACTTCCATAAATGCTACGGGTAATAAATTTAATCAATATTTTTAATTTAAATAAATTTGCTCTGACAAAGGTTTGGCATTAGCCATTTCACAAACACTTAACTAATTCTCAAACAAATCTAAAAAGAAATAGATGTTGACATATGGCTCTTTCTTGTCACATTCACTTGCTTTCCTTTAATTGGCCTCAGTCTCAAAATCGATATGAGTCCAAATCCGTTTTTCAATAACCTTTTTCATTGCGTTTGTCCTACTTACCCCCATTCTGTACATCTTTTTTTTTTTTTAATCCTCACCCGAGGATATTTTTACATTTATCTTCAGACAGAGTGGGAGGGAGGGAGAGAGAGAGAAACATCAATGTGAGAGAGACACATCAATTGGTTGCCACATGCATGACCCCAACTGGGGCTGGGGAAGAACTGCAACTGAGGTGCCCTTGGCTGGAATCGAACCTGGGACTCTTTGGTCCGCAGGTTGATGTTCTAACCGCTGAGCCCAATCAGCCATGGCTGTACATCTTTTAAATGTGTTTTTGCAACATTTAACTGACTTGCTTCAAATAATAAATAATATTTAAATTAATTACACAGTTGAATTTGTTGCATTCTCAAAGTGATGGGTCACTATAACACAAAAATATGTAACTCTAAAGTGAACCTTATACTGCAATTAAGGAACATTCTACTATAAATGTTCTGATTTCTACACACATATATGGAAGGCTGTCTTCTTTAAGGAAGGACAAAGCAATACAATCTTACTCACTTTGACAGTGATAAAAGATATCACATGCAAGAGAAATTTAACTTCTTTGAATCTAGTCTTCCCCTGTACTATGTCAACACACTTGAAATAATATCCCATTTCTTCTAACAAACATCAAGTAAATAAAGTTTTTTCCAGAGTTAGTCAAATTATGACACCTATTGATAAGAAAATTGTAATTTCCAGATTGAATTCAGAAATGAGTTCAAGTAATCAATTTGAAAGGTTCTTAACTCTAATGATAATAGATATCATTGTATGTTAGTGTTTTATTTGTTGTTTGTAAAGAGCACAAGATAACAGGACATATATAGAAGAATAAGAGATAGTCATGTGAATTTTGTTGAAACACATGAAGAGTAAAGAATGTTGATATATTTTTTGTATAAGAAAGCAAACAAAACAAAAGAGATACATTCTACTACTGTGACCTGTTGACCATTGATTGTCCTTATATTATTGAACTACTTTAATTTTTAGGAGATCAGGAGAGGATAAGAGATCAAACACATCATTATACATCATTAATTGGAGTATGATTTTGAAGACTTTAGTAATAATTTATAACATTTTATAGGTGAAAAGAATAATTCATGTTAATTACAGAAAAATTATTTTTTAAAAAACTAATACTGCAGCACATGTCTAATATTCAGATTTGTCAGGAATAATGTACAATGTTGATGAAAGCTTCTAGAAAAATGTAAAAAATATCTCAAAAATATAAGTCATCTGGCAATATCAGAAGGCAAAGAAGTCACCCTTGTGATGAGCATGTGATCCTGAGATTTTACCAGAGTGTAAGACCACTGAGGTCAAAAAGGGTCCATCCTTGTTCTGGCCTCTGTGCTAGCAAATCACCAAGCAATGTTTTTACGTTTGGTTTCCTAATCTCTAAAGTAGTCTAGTTGTTCATTAATGTGTACAACATATGACTGGGATAAAACTATAAAACCGAATCAATATATCGATAAGAAAAGTTCATGCTGTTTACTGAAGATGCACCTATTTCTAGAAATTCCCATGAACTCTGTTGTTGAGAAATGCTTATTTTGACCAAATATATTCCTCCTACAAACCAGTCAATAATTTATTATTTTTTCCTTTATTGATTTTAGAAAGAGAGGAAGGGAGAGGGAGAGAGAGACAGAACCATTGATGAGAGAGAACATCCATTGGCCGCCTCCTACATGCCCCCGACTGGGGTCTGGCCCACAACCTGGGCATGTGCCCTGACCAGGAATCGAACCAGTGACCTCTTGGTACATGGGTTGATGCTCAATGGCTGAGCAACACCAGCCAGGCACCAGTCAATAATTAAATAATGAGATTTTATTGTGTTTTCTCTTTTAAATTTCATTGAAGGGAAAAAGCTGAAGAAAATTTTCTATGAAGACTATTGGAATTTCAAGGATATTTTTCTGTCCCACTTTTGAACAGGCATTTGTCTTCATACTACTTTACCTGCTCTTCCCTTTCACTACATCATTGGCCACGTTCTGAAATAATTACAAAAGGACACAACAAAGCTAACCACTCATTTTCAACAATACCTTTTGTCTGCCACTTCCACAGGGCCAGATGTCAAACTGCCCTCCCGGGGAAAGGGGCAGCATCACCCCCAGGAACTTCTGGCTGGAGGCCACACCAGGCTCTGTGCTGCTTGCGGTATATTAGCTGTGCTTTGGGAAAATGTCTCTACTTATCCATATGCTCACTTGTATTTCTGGGACTCTTGCAAATGAGGTGCTGCTTGGAAATGTCATAAGCCTATAGGTTTACACACAACGCAATGTTGTCAAGTATAAAAGAAGAAACAAATGAACTTTTACAAAAAATAATTAAATATGTTTATCAAAAGTCTGTTGATATGATTGAATTCTACTAATTTTGGACACTTTTATTTTAAAAAGTATAATCATTTTCCAAGATTAAGAATAATGTACTCCTAATAACATATACTGTTGTGCCATGAAGTTATCATAAAAAAAATAGTAAAATATGTGCTCTAGGAAATCACATATATAACTTGATGCATGAGGAGGCAGCTGGTTTAGAACTGTGGAAAGGGGTAAGGATCCAGACAGTTTTAGTTACCAAAATGCCTTAATTTGTTAACAAAAGATAATAGCATAAAGCCATTCAAGTAAAATTCCTACTATTAATTTTAGGACATTTTATGTGTTTGTTTCTGTGTGTGCTTGTTTCTGCATGTGTTTTGTTTACTTTCTTTTAAATACAAACTATATCTTTTATTTTCTTTGTTTCTTTTTCTGTTTTTGTGGAATTTTGGGGGGATACTTAAAGTTTTTCCCCAGAGGTATAATGCCAAAGAGCAGACTTCTTACCCATTTGAAGTTGAAGAACACACTGAAATCATTTCGGTGTCAAGTCCTCTAATGATCCACTTTCCATGAACAGCATGGTTCGCGTTCCAGAGCTCCTGCCCGCCATCGTAAAGAAACCTCAGAGGGAGTCTTTTGCCCGACACCCAGATCAGACAACGGACTTGCACATCAGGACCACTAAGAACCTCCACCTGACTTTCCTCTGGCTTCCCCTCACCAGGGACAGTTGTTAACAAATTTCAAGAGTAGAGGTGAAGGAGGTAAATGGGAGGAGTAAAGGGGGGACATCTGTAATACTTCAACAATAAAGACAAATAAAAAAGAATGTAAACTCAGAAAAGGATAATCCCTTCAACAAATGGCTTTGGGAAGACTGGACATCCACACATGAAAAGAATAGAACTGCACCCTTTTGTTACACCACACACAGAATCAACTCAGAATGCATTAAAGAGTTAAGTGTAAAATTCAAAAAAGAAAACAAAAGAAAAATGTTTCTTGACACTGGTTTTAGCGATTGTGGCATATGACACCAAAAGCAAAAACAGACAAGTGGGACTACATCAAACTAAAAACCTTTTGCACAGCAAATGAAACGTAGAGTAAAAAGGAAAGCAATAGAGAGAAAATATTTGCAAACCATTATCTGATAAGATATTAATTTCCAAAATACATAAGAAACTGCAACTCGATAACAAAAAAAAAAAAACAATAAATAATTTGATTAATATAGAAAAAGATGTTCAGCATCACTAATTATCAGGGAAATGAAATTGAAACCCACCACAAGAAGATATCACCTCACACCTGTTAGGATGGGCATTATCAGGGTTAAAAAATATAATGAACATAACAGTCTGAGGAATACAGTAGACCCAGAAACATGGAAGTAGGGCACAGACTGACATCCCTCCGAAGAGGGGGTGGGGGGGTGGGAAGAGATAAACCACAGAACTTATATGCATGTATGCATGACCAATGGACATGGACAACAAAGCCGGGGACAGGGCGGGGGGGGGGGATGGGGAGGAGGGTGTCAATGGGGTAAAAAAGGAGAAACATCTGTAACAAAAAAAAAAGATAACGTGTTGGCAAGGATGTGGAGAAATTGGAACCCTTGTACATTGCTGATGGGAATGTAAAATGGTGCTATTAATATGTGCAGGTTTCTCAAATAATTAAAAATAGAGTTACCATATGATTTAGCAACTCCACTTCTGAGCATATGACCAGAAGAAATGAAATCAGGATCCTGAAGAGATATCTGTACTCCCAGTTCACTGCAATATATTCACAAAGCCAAGATATAGAAAGAACCCAAATATCCGCTGACATATGAGTGGACAAAGAAAATGTAAAATAGCATTTCCTAAAAAAGAAGAAAATCCTAAGTGCATGAACACTGTGATGTGCCTCATGGAAAAGTGTTAGATACACTTTGTTCAGACAGGAGTTGTAATGCTGTTCACTGTGAGTTTAATGCTAATGAATCAACAAGGAAATCTTACCTTCTGCGACAGCATGGATGGACCTGGAGAGCATCATGCTAAGTGAAATAAGCCAGTCAGAGAAAGGCAAATACCACATGATGTCACTCATATGTGGAATCTAATGAACAAAATGAACCAATAAAAAGAGTAGAGAGGGACTCGTAGAGAGTAGGCTGACAGCTGTCCAGGAAGGGAGGGCAGGGGTGTGAAAGAATTGAGCCCCTCCCCCCACCCAGAAAAAGGAAAAGAACTCATGGACAGGGACAACAGTGTGGGGATTGCTGGGGGAAGGGGGGGAAGGGGTAAATGGTGGGGGGTAAATGGTGATGGACAGAGACTTGATTTGGAGTGGTGAACACACAATACAGTGTACAGATCATGTGTGAAAAAGTAGAATAAAATAATTGGTGTTTTTTTTAAAACAACAACAACAACAATAAGGTACTTGCCCAGCCACTGTTGACCCATGCACTAAACAATAAGGTATATTCCGGAAAAGCAAGAGGAAATTCACTAATCTGTATGTAAAGTGGCCCTGAAAAGTGCCAAAGTAACATCGCTAGGGTATGATGAAGCTATAGAAAGTAGCTAAACATGTGAATTCATGAGACAATGACTGGATTTTTTTTGGGGGGTGGGGGAGAAGCATATTTGGACAGCACTGTTGACCTGAAAGCTGAAGGAAGTCCCTATCACATTACCTAGGTTTAGGAAAATGTCCCACCCTTCCTAATAGGGCTGGCTGACTGATAAGTTTTCAAAGGTTATATGGCATGAAAAATGTTAAACTTACAGGTGAGGTAGGTTCTGCAGACCAAGAGGATGCAGAAAGAATGTGATACCTGTGAAGTGGAATACGGAAAGAGAGGTATGCAGAAGAGATTATGTTTCACAAGGATGTTGGCGACCAAACCTAGATAACACAAATGGCATTTCGGTTAAAAAAAAAAAATGCTATGGCACTGGCCAGTTTGGCTCAGCAGTTGAGTGTCGGCCTGTAGATCAGAGAGTCCCGGGTTTGGTTCCCGCTATGGGCACGTACCACCAAAAAAGAAAGAAAAAAATTCTATGACAAGAGGTTTGCAGGAAATTATAAACCTGTGTTTTTATTTCTCCTTGGAGCAATAGTTCAGTATTCACAAATTCAGTGTGCATGGTGACTTGTAGAACATAACTCCTCAAAATAATAGGAACAGAATATTTTGTGTCTAAACCTATGTAATACTTTACAATAAAATGACCTCTATCCTTTAGTCAGAGGCTTGATTTTTAGCCCCAGGACTCAATTTATTAGTTTATTCCTATTGAAGCACGTTTTACACCTAAAAAATTATATTTACTATTGAAATTTGTTTTGTCAAAAAAAATTTAAATGACTGGGTAATTTTTCAGGGTTAAGTCATTTGCATTATAAGAAGATATTTCTGGTATTGATCTTGACAATAACAGAGCATTTTCCTGACTTTCCAATGCAGTGTGATATCACAGATGTTTAATGCTACTTAAGTGTTTTCATTTACATGAGTACTGTGATGGGAGGTTTACCAATAAAACTGGGGACAAAGCAAGAAGATGCCAGGGTTCAGGTCTGTGGATAGAAAGACAATTCTGCCATAGTTCAGATTCAGACATTCTAAAATCTGTTTTCAGATTCCTATACAAATGGATAATCAACCATGATTTTATGTGACTATTCTAATTTGTAAAAATAAATGAATAGTTGTGTAAGGCTGACTGTTATTGATCCCCTCCCTTGAGGACTCATTTTGTATTATGTATTTAAGAGTTTCTAATTCTGGGATTTCAAAATGGCGGCGTAGTGAATAGAAGCTACACAGACCATCTCCCAGGACCACATTGGAATTACAATGAAAATAAAGACAAATCATCAGGAAAAGGCAACAGAAAAGCAACTTGGAGAAGCACATAACCAGGGACACTGACTCAATCCTGGTAGGCTTGTGGAGACACAAGAGGGGGGCTGGGAGCCCACTGTCGGCAGTGGCTTTAGCTGTGAGCTGCGGCCTTGGCTGTGAGCAGTGCCCTCGGGTTAAACTCCCAAGAGGCTCAACAGCGCAGAGCCGGGACAGAGGCTAAAATAGCAGCAGGCACTTACCTTAGGCCCCAACAGAAGGAGGGCAGACTGGACTGGAACTGTGTGGGGACACTCGGTATTTGGAGGGCACTCAGAGCTTTCGCTGAGTTGCAGCCACGCAGGAATGTGGTCATCTTACTCCTTCCCAGGGCTCTGGGGAGAGGCGGTGGTCCCTCCCTCAGAGATTCAACCACATGGGGTGGCCATTGAAATGCTAATTGAGGCCCATTACCAACCAGCATCTGCCCCACCATCCAGAAATCCTCTTACACTGAGCACCTGAGGGAGTTTTTCATTCAACTGAGAAAACAAGGTTCTTCAGGTAACCTCTAATGATAGCCTCCAGGCAAAAAGCTAGAGGATAAGTACCATTCCTTGGGCTAGCAACTCTAACCAGGAAAGTAAGACTTGACAGTGGTTTGTAATGTGGGTCCTTTCTTGCTCATCCAAACACAGGAGAGAGAGCCACAAACAGCAGAATACCAACAATCCACAGGGAAAATTTGGCAGGTTCAAAAGCCCACTGTGATAGCCAAAATGGTGAAACACAAAAACAAAAGCCAAATGAAAGAACAAGAGACCTCTACCGAAGATAAGATAAATGAGGTGCAGTTAAGCAAGTTAACAGAACTAGAATTCAGAGCCATGATCTTGAGGAAGCTCAACAGCATGTGTAAGGACATGAGCACAATGAGTAAAGACATAGAAATGTTGAAAATCAACCAGCTGGAAAATAAAAACCACCAAGCAGAAATGAAGATGACATAGCAGAAATAAAGAACACATCGGAAGGTCTAAGAAGCAGGGTAGAGGAGGCTGAGGACCGGATCAGTGAATTAGAAGACAGGATAGAAAAAATCAACCAATCAGAAAACCAAAAGGAAAAAACAATTTAAAAATAGGAAGACAGCTTAAGAGAACTGTGGGACAACTGGAAATGTAATAACAGTCACATCATAGGACTCCCTGAAGAAGAAAATGAGTGATGGTTAGAGAATATATTTGAAGATATAGTGACAGAAAACTTCCTTAATTCAGTGAAGGAAGAAGACATTCAAGTTCAAGAAGCACAGAGAGCCCCAAGTAAGAAAAACCCAAACAGGCCCACACAAAGACACATTGTAATTAAAATGCCAAAAATTAAAGACAAAGAGAGAATCCTAAAAGCAGAAAGAGATAAGCAACAGGTTACCTACAAAGGAAACCCCATAAGGCTCTCAGCTGACTTCTCAACAGAAACACTACAGGCCAGAGGGAATGGCATGAGATAATCAAGGTCATGAAAAACAAGGATCTGAATCCAAGACTACTCTACCTAGCAAGGCTATCATTCAAAATAGAAGGTCAGATAAAGAGCTTCCCAGACAAAAAAGGCTAAGGGAATATATTATCACCAAACAAGCACTGCAAGAAATGGTAAAAGGACTCCTGTAATTAGCAGGAGAAATTGGAAAAAATATATAACCACACTAAACAAAAATGGCAATAAATAAGTACATATCAGTAATCACCTTAAATGTAAATGGACTGAATGCTCCAATAAAAAGACACAGAGTGGCCCTGGCCAGTTTGGCTCAGCGGTTAGAGCGTCGGCCTGTGGTCCGGAGAGACCCGGGTTCGGTTCCCGCTAAGGGCACGTACTTCGGTTGCAGTTTGTCCCCGGCCCTGGTTGGTCGTGCGGGTGGCAGCCACTCGATGTGTCCCTTCACGTCGATGTTTCTTTCTCTCTCTCCCTCCCACTCTATCTGTACAAAAAATGGAAAAATATCCTCGGGTGAGGATAAAAAAATAATAATAATAATAATAATAATTTGCCCTGGCCGGTTTGGCTCAGCGGTTAGAGCGTCGGCCTGCGGTCCCGAGAGACCCGGGTTCGGTTCCCGCTAAGGGCATGTACCTCGGTTGCAGTTTGTCCGTGGCTCTGGTCAGTCATGCGGGCGGCAGCCACTCGATGTGTCCCTTCACGTCGATGTTTCTCTCTCTCTGTTCCTCTCTCCCCCTCCTACTCTACCTGAACAAAAAATGGAAAAATGTCCTCGGGTGAGGATAAAAAAAAAAAAAAAAAAGACACAGAGTAGCTGATTGGATAAGAAAGCATGACTCATCTACATGTTGTCTACAAGAGACCCACCTCACAAGAAAACACTCACATAGGTTGAAAGTGAAAGGATGGAAAAAAATCTTCCAAGCAAATGGAAAGGAAAAAAAAAAAAAAAAAAAGGTGGGGTAGCAATATTCATATCTGATAAAATAGATTTCAAAATGAAGACCATAACTAGAGACAAAGAAGGCCACTACATAATATTGAAAGGATCTATCTAACTGGAAGATATAACCTTGATAAACATATATGCACCCAAATAGGAGCACCAAAATATATTACAAATCTTCTTGAAGACTTCAAAGGAGAAATCGATAGCAATACAATCATAGCAGGGGACTTCAACACCCCGCTGACAACACTGGATAGATCCTCTAGACAAAAGATTAGCAAGGAAACAGAGACTCTAAACAAAGCACTAGACAAAATGGATTTAATGGATATCTACAGAGAATTATACCCCAAAACTACAGAATTCACATTCTTTTCAAGTGCACATTAGACATTCCCAAAGATAGATCACGTGTTAGGACACAGACTAAGTCTCTACAAGTTCAAGAAGATTGAAATCATATCAAGCATCTTCTCAGATCATAATGGCATGAAACTAGAAATCAATTGCAACAAGAACATGCAAAGACATTTGAACACATGGAAGCTAAATAGCATGTTATTAAACAATGGATGGGTCAATGACGAGATCAAGGAAGAAATTAAAAACTTCCTGGAATCCAGTGAAAATAAGCACAAAACAACACAAAACCTATGGGATACAGCGAAAGCAGCTCTGAGAGGGAAGTTCATAGCACTACAGTCCTACCTCAAGAATAAAGAAAAATCTCTAATAGACTACCTAACCTCACAACTTAAAGAACTAGAAAGCAAACAAAAAGAAAATCTTAGAGCAAGTAGAAGGAAAGAAATAGTAAAGATCAGAGCAGAAATAAATGACATAGAGACCAAAAAAAAATTCAAAGGTCAATGAAACAAAGAACTGGTTTTTCAAAAAGATAAACAAGATTGATGCACCCTTAGCTAAATTTACCAAGAAACAAAGAGAGAGAACCCAAATACACAAAATCAAAAATGAAAGAGGAGAAGTAACAACTGACACCACAGAAATACAAAGGATCATTAACAAATACTATGGAACTGGACCAGGAAGAGATAGAAAACTTGAACAAACCAATAACAACCAAGGAAATTGAAGATGTAATCAAGACTCTCCCAGCAATCAAAAGCCCAGGCCCAGATGGCTTCATGGGGGAGTTTTACCAAACATTCAAATATGAACTAATACCCATTCTCCTCAAACTATTTCTAAAAATTCAAGAAGAAGGAAGACTTCCAAACTCATTTTATGAGGCGAGCATAATTCTAATTCCAAAACCAGAAAAAGACACCACAAAGAAAGAAAACTACAGGCCAATATCCCTGAGGAACATAGACACCGAAATCCTGAACAAAATACTAGCAAATCAGATCCAGCAACACATCAAAAAAAATTATTCACCATGACCAAGTGGGATTCATCTGAGGGATGCAAGGCTTGTACAATATTCGCAAATCAATAAATGTGATACACCACGTAAACAAAATGCAGAATAAAAAACCATATGATCATATCAATAGGTGCCAAAAGCGACAAAATCCAGCATCTATTTCTGGACAAAATCCAGCATCTATTCACGCTCAGCAGTGTGGGAATAGAGGGATCATATCTAGACATAATAAAGGCCATGTATGAAAGACCTACAGCCAACATCATACTCAATGGGCAAAAAATTAAGCATTTTCTTTAAGAACAGGAATAAGACAGGGATGCCCACTTTCGCCACTCCTATTTAACATAGTACTGGAAGTCTTAGCCACAGCCATCAGACAGGAAGAAAAAATAAAAGGGATCCAAATTTGATAGGAGGACGGGAAACTGTCATTATTCTCAGATGACATGATACTATACGTAGAAAACCCCAAAGACTCCATCAAAAATGTACTAGACTTAATAAATAAATTTGGCAAAGTAGCAGGATACAAAATTAACGTCAAAAAATCAAAGGCATTCTTATACACCAATGATGAACTCACAGAAAGAGAAACTAAGAAAACAATATCATTTACCATTGTGGCAAAAAAATTAAGATACCTAGGAATAAACTTAACCAAAGATGTAAAGGACCTATTTGCAGAAAACTACAGGTCATTGAAAAAAGAAATAGAGTATGATATAAAAAAGTGGTAGCACATACCTTGTTCATGGATTGGAAGAATTATCATTAAAATGTTCATACTACCCAAAGCAATCTATAGATTCAATGCAATCTCCATTAAAATACTAATGTCATACTTCACAGAACTAGAACAAATACTTCAAAAGTCCATATGGAACCAAAAAGACCTCGAATAGCCACTGAAATCTTGAAATAAAAGAACAAAGTAGGAGGGATCACATTACCAGATTCCAGGTTATACTACAAAGTCACTATAATCAAAACAGCCTAGTACTGGCACAAGAACAGGCATATAGGCCCATGGAAAAGAACAGAGAACCCAGAAATGGACCCAAGGCAATATGCTCAATGAATATTTGACAAAGTTGGTAAGAGCATACAGTGGAATAAAGGCAGCCTCTTTAATAAGTGATGTTGGGAAAATTGGACAGCTACATGCAAAAAAAATGAAACTAGACCATCAACTTACACCCTACACAAGAATAAACTCAAAATGGATAAAAGACTTAAATGTGACTCATGAATCCATAAAAATCCAAGAGAAACTGTAGGCAACAAAATTTGAGACATCATACACAGCAGAATTTTCACTGATACATCACCTAAGGCAACGGAAACAAAGGAGAAAATGAATACATGGGACTACATCAAACTCAAAAGCTTCTGCACAGCAAAAGATACAGTCATGAAAATGTAAAGGCTACCCACTGTATGGGAGAGCATAATTGCCAATGATATATCAGATATGGGGTTAATTTCCAATATATATAGAGTGCTCATACAACTCAACAAAAGAAAGACAAAGAACCCAATTTAAAAAGCTGTGGTACATGTACACAATGGAGTACTATGCAGCTGTAAGAAAGAAGGACATCTTATCCTTTGAGACTACATGGAGGGACCTGGAAAGTATCATCCTAAGTGAAACAAGCCAATCAGAGAAAGACAAGTTTCATATGATCTCACTTATTTGTGGAATATAATGAACATAACAGTCTGAGGAATGGGGTAGTCCCAGAGACGTGGAAGTAGGGTACAGACTGACAATCCCCAGAAGAGGGGGTGGTGGGGGAGAGATAAACCACAGAACTTATATGCATGTATGCATGAACAGTGGACATGGACAACAAACTGGGGAAAGGTCAGGGAGGGAGGGGGTGGGGGAGGGGGAAATCAGTGGGGGGAAAAGGAGAAACATCTGTAACAAAAATTAATATAAAAAAATAAATGGGCAGTGGAACTAAATAGATATCTCTGCAAATAGGACATACAAATGGCAAAGGGACATATGAAGAAATGCTCAACATCACTAATCATCAGAGAGTTGCAAATTAAAACAACAATGAGGTACCACCTCACACCTGTCAGAATGGCCGCCATCAACAAATCATCAAACAAGTGTTGGCGAGGGTGTGGAGAAAAGGGGACTCTAGTACACTGCTGTGGGAATGCAGACTGGTGCGGCCACTATGAAAAACAATATGGTGTTACCTCAAAAAATTAAAAATTGAACTTTCATTTGACCCAGTGATCCCACTTCTAGGAATATACCCTAAAAAGCCTGAAACACCAATCAGAAAGAATATATGTACCCCCATGTTCGTAGCAGCACTATTTACAATAGCTAAGATCTAGAAACAGCCCAAATGTCCATCAGTAGACGAATTAATAAAAAAGCGTGGTGGGGCAGGGGTGGGGTGGGGCAGGGGTGGGGTGGGGAGGGGGTGCCAATGGGGTAAAAAAGGTAAAATATCTGTCACAAAAAAATAAATTAAAAATTTATAAAAAAAAAAAACAAAAACAAAACTGTGGTACATATACACAATGGAGTACTATGCAGCTCTAAGAAAGAAAGATCTTTTATCCTTTGATACTACATGGAGGGACCTGGAAAGTGTCATCCTAAGCGAAACAAGCCAAACAGAGAAAGACAAGTATCATATGATCTCACTTATTTGTGGAATATAATGATCATAACAGTCTGAGGAATGGGGTAGTGCCAGAGAAGTGGAAGTTGGGTACAGACTGACAATCCCAGAAGAAGGGGTGGGGCAGAGATAAACCACAGAACTTACATGCATGTGTGCATGAACAACGGACATGGACAACAAAGCTGGGGAGAGGGCGGGGAGGGAGAGAAAGGGGGGAATCAGTGGGGCGGAAAGGAGAAACATCTGTAACAAAAATAAATTTATTAATTAAATAAAATATTCTTACTGATTAAGGAATTCATTTTGAAATAAATACTCATACTGTCATACAGGAAAGAAGAAATTCTACAGAGAATGTAGCTACAGGGATAAGTCAGCTTTCTATCTCAATTCAGTACCTGTGTGCTTTCTCTGTTCTCTCTTTCTAAGTAAAATTGATGTCCCTGAAAATAGACATGAATTTTGAATTATGACTCTTGAAACAACTAATAAATAAGTTTGTTTTTGTTTTAGAAAAAATAAATAAATAAAAGTGTTTCTAATTCTGCCCGGCCGATGGGCTCAGTAGTTGAGCGTGGATCCATGCATCAAAAGTTCACTGGTTCAATTCCCAGTCAGGGCACATGCCTGGGTTTCAGGCTCAATCCCCAATAGGGGGTGTTCACGAGGCAATCAATCCATGGTTCTCCCTCACATCGAAGTTTCTCTCTTTCTCCTTCTCCCTTCCTCTCTCTCAAAAAAAAATAAAATAAATAAATTCAATAAAAAATATTTTTTTAAAAAAAAGAGATTCTAATTCTTAGAATTTATGGACCCCTGTTGAAATTAGAGCTATTTATCTAAAATATGTTCTGTCCTCCAGAAAAAGTAATCATGTTTTCAGAAAAAAAATCTCATATATACAAAGATCCCCTTTTACTCTTCTTCATAGCTCCAGAGAGTTAAAGAATTTTCCAAACTGAGAGAAAAATAAAGAGAAATGTGTAGTATAAAAATAATATTAAACTATGGCCACCCCTTGCAATTCAGATTTTCCAGGAAACTCCTAAACATAAGAAGAAACAGGTATGTCTGAGAATATTTCTCTCCATTACAGTATTTGCTTGAACAGAAATCTGAAGTCATAAGAGCAGAATCTTCCTACTCCTCAAGAAGTGTTAAAATCAAGGTGAAATATCTAGGTCAGTCTGCAAGCAGAACATCAATGATTTCCAGGTATACTTTCTCAACCAAAAAGTAGACCAAATAACAGGACCAATATCAGACACCAATTTTTAGCAACCATGGATAAGTATTTTTAATTTCCAGGGCGTATCAGAAAAGACAGGAAAGCACATGAGAGAAGTGACTGGTACTGAGGAAGCAATAGAAGTAGAATTATTTTTTAATCCTTTCACCATTAGTTTTCAGAAATATGATTTTTATTATCCTTATATAAAACACTGGCTTTTCAAAACCATAACCTTCTTCAGTGACTTAATACCACAGTGTAGTAATAATTCATTTTTGCTAAATTAACACATACAGTATGCCATTCGTGGTAATTGATCATTATATTCGATGTAAGTACTTACTATGGATAAAGGGAAATGTCAAGCATAACTAACACATTGGTAGTTGTATATGTTAGGATTCTCCCAGAGAGGCAGAAGTACTAAAAGTGATCCAATGGATTGCAGGAATGGATTAGACCGACCTTTCATGATTGCAGGAGCTCATTGAGCAGTTGGTATCAGTCTGTCGTGTCTGAGGTCAGCAGAAATGGCAGTGTGGAGGAAAGATGGACATGGTGTGAGAGAAAACAAGGACAAAATAGAACCCATGAGGACAAGTGACCCCATGAGACTAAACTTAAACTATACCTGTCTTTAGAAAAAAAAACACAAAAAACATTTTTTTTTTCTTTATTGATTTTTAGAAAGAGGAAGGGAGAGGGAGAAAGAGATAGAAACATCAATGAGAAAGAACATCGACTGGCTGCCTCCTGCATGTCCCCACTGGGGATCGGGCCCACAACCTGGGCATGTTCCCTGACCGGGAATCAAACTGGAGACCTTTGGTGCATGGGTCGACGCTCAACCACTGGGTCACACGAGCTGGGCAACTATACCTGTCTTTCTCTGGAACACACATTGGTCTCTATTCTCCTCCAGGTCTTCAACTTCAGTGTGCAAGTGGCCTGAAGAAAAGTTGGTGCAGTCTACCATGAAACTTACAGGAACTCCCCTGAGAACACAAATGTCTGGAGCAGGGGAAAGAAGGAAGTGGTAGGGACTTGACAAGATGATGGAAGAGATCCACAGGAGCTGTCGGAGCCACAGGTCCAGCACTGCCTCTCATCAACGCTGCAGGTACATCAGTGAGCTGCAACCTCATCTACCCCACACTGACCTGGGTAAGAGCTCATCATTGCTGCATCAGCTCCACACTGTGTATCTTGGGCAAATTTCACAGCACTCATCCAGTTAAAGTAAGAAAGGGAATTCTGATAAATGTATCTGCAGTTCACGTAAACTGACATCATAAATAGCCATTTGGTCCCAACTTTTATTACAGGCCATGTTTAGCCTAATTTTCCCCATCTTCATGTAATAGTCTGAAAATTTTATTTAAGAGATTTTAGAGTTTTTGTATTTCTGAGTCAATAAAATGTTGGAGTCATTAATTACATAAGAAGGACATTGGTTAGTCTTGCTCTTTACATAAGTAAATCCTTTCTAGAAATAAAATTTGCATCAAATATCACATATTTATATACATTTGCAAAATTAGAAATGTTTGAATACGTAGTTTAGGGATCTTTTTTTTCCCATTTAACATTTTAGTAAATGTTTTCCCATGAAAGTAAAATTATTTGAAAACATGATTCAAAACTACCAATATTATATCATAATTATTTAGCATTATTTTCTTTACTAATTCTGGAAATTTAGAGTATTTTCAATATTTAATATTATAATCAATGATATCACCAACATGTTTGTGCACAGATTTTTACAAAAGTATTTCATTATTTCCTTAAAATGTATTTCTAAATGTTGAATTATTAGAAGACATAGTCTTGAAAATATTATTCTTGCCATACTTGGTAAGTGTTTAGAGGGTCTTTAAATACTTCTCTTGATAAATATTTCCATGTTGCTGAATGTTAATCCAATTTCAAGTATTGGACTACTTTTGACACAACTAAATGCAAAGCGTATCTTTTTAAAAATGAACAAAGCTGGGGACGGGGCAGGGGAGGGGGGATCAGGAGGAGGATGTCAATGAGGGAAAAAGGAGAAACATCTGTAACAAAAATAAATTAATAAAAAAAAATTGGACTAAAGCTCCTTAAACTTTCCCCACATATCACCCATATCTCTTTTAATCAGAACTTGTCTTTTGATAAGTCAAATTTGTCTGCTCTCTGGGTCTTTGTTACTTATAGGAGGTCTAACCATTTGACAGTAAGTTAAGTGCTTCTTTTGTTTTTATTGAGTATATCCAAAAGTTTTCTAAATTTTTATTCTAAAATTAATTTTCAATGGCTTGATCTTTCACTTACAGAATTCACATGATATTCCCACTCACTTATTCTGCAAGTTAAACATGACTCCATGATTTATATTTGACATGAAGATATGCTTTGTTTTATTTCAATTTAGGAATATTTAATTCTCTTGTTCTGCTTCTTTTCTCATTATCATCCATACTTAGAAAAATCTTGTTCAATCCAGAAATAACAAATACAAATATAAAAAAAAAAAAGCAAGAAGAAAGAAAAGGGAGAAGTGTCCCAATGTTTTGTAACTGTATGTTCTCAATATTTCCGTGAGATTCCGCTGTGATGCGGCGCATGGGAGCTGGCCGTCAGGTGGAAGGGTGTCAGCGGGAAGCACAGCCGTCTGGCCCTCGCTGCTCAAGTCCGCGGGTGCTCATCCGGGCTGAAGGAAGAACCGGGCAGGGCAGCAGCTGTTTTACTTGTTTCAAATCATCAGGATCAGAATGAGTGGAACTTAACTAATTCTGAAGCTATTTTTAAACATCTTCCTTTTTCTGTATTTTACAGATATTTTGTAGTTGAGAGATTCTCAGTAAGAAACTACTAATAAAATGCCACATAATTACTTCTTGCATTGAGACCTCCTACATTTATCCATGAATTCTTATACAAACAAGCCACAGGAAATCTCTAAACACTGGCTTCACAATCTACGTAATGTAAAAGAACATAAAGCAATAAAACACAAATTAACATGCTACAATTCTTGTTAAATTCAGCCTGTCCTTTTAAAAGCAATGTATTTTTAGTATAAAAGCAGTATATATGCATTTATTGTAGAATATCTCTAAGAAGACAAAACAAAAATAAAACAAAACCACCAACAGTTCCACTTCCAAATATATTTGACATATTTCTTTCAAATGTCTTTATTTATAAATTTTACATACATCTTTTATATACATCTTTAATATACATCTTTTATACATCTTTTATATTAATTGTTATTAATAGAAGTATTAATTCTACTTAGTTTCTCCTTATCTAAGTCAATCTCATAATTACAATAACTCATTAACAGTCTAAAGTTCTTATCCTCTGTATTTTGTTTCTGCTGTTACACATATTTAAATAGTTGTAACTCTCTTGCCTCTTTTATTTTGTATTTATTTTAATTTGTTTTTTCCTTTATTGAACTTTTTTAGGGAAAGAGGAAGTGAGAGGGAGAGTTAGAAACATCGATGAGACAGAACATCGACTGGCCACCTCCTGCATGCCCCCCACTGGGAATTTGGCCCACAACCTGGGCATGTGCCCTGACTGGGAATCGAACTGATGACCTTCTGGTGCATGTGTTGATGCTCAACACTGAGCAACACTGACTGGACTCTCTTGCCTTTTTTAAAAATAGTCTTCCTTTTAGGCCCCCTTCCCCTCTAGATACTTGCTTATTTTGCTTCTTCCCTTTATAATCAAATTTCTGGAAGTCTTCCACCAGTCCCTCTCCCCCTGTTCTCCCTCAGCCCATCGTGGTGTACTTCTAACTCCCCAACAGATCACCAGAACTACACTCACAAAAGTCACCAGAGCACTCTATGTTGACGGAGATAATGGGTTATTCTCTGAATAATATCACATTAATAGTCCATGTCCTCTACCACAGCCAACCGTGCCCTTCTTCATTAATTATCAGTGGCCTCTGATAGGCTGACCAGGCCCCTGAACAACAACTCTGCCTCGGTCCCTGTAGGACCACGTGCTCCTATCATTTTCTTTCTGACCACTCTTCTCAGGCTGCTTTGCTCCACCTAATCAGGTTTCTTATTTTACTAGGAGCAGAGTGGAGTTAGGTTGTGAAAGACTTTCCTTATAATTCAAAACTATTCCTGATATTCTCATCCCAAGTGAACACAGTGCTCTGCACATCCTTGATTCCTTCATTCTCAATCTTGTCTCTTTGTCCTGGAGTGTGTCCTTGAGGTTATTTTGTTTTTGTTCTTTTTCCTCCAGAAGAATATAAAGCTCGTATATGCTGAGCGCTTGCAAACATGAGCATGCATTTCAAATGCCATAAAGAAAGAAAGGCAATTCTAATCAGCGTTTTTCCTGAGACATTCAAATACGTTTTCTGAACCTTATAATTAAATATTTTTGGAGCATTTGTGCTATATGTAATGCAAATAACAAATGATTAAAAGGAATTTCTTGACTCTCTTCACTTTTCCAATGCTAGCAGTATGATGCTGCTAAAGGGGGGGGGGCAGTATTAGAGTCCTAGTAAGACTTTCCTTAACCCACGTGTCTGTGAGTAGTAGGGCACAGAAACTTCACTGTTGAGTAGCTCCACATGCTGCCCAAATGCAGGCCAGTTTAAAAGTCTTCATTTGAGGGATAAAGAAAATTCACAAGAAATAGTTTTCTAACATCAAATTATTTTTAAAGTAATTTACTACTAAACAATGCTAGAAAAGATTTCAGCTACAAAAGGGCAGTGTTTCTAAGGGCAAAAAAAAAGTCACAAAAACACTGATAATTGTTTGGAATAGTGATTATCAAATAAGCAGAAAGAATATAAGGAATAGTGATTATCAAATAAGCAAAAAGGATATGAATGAGGTGGATTCAGCCTTAGCTTTCTCCCACCTGCCCAATGACAGAATCACTGAACTGTTAATAAAATTTCATCATCCATTTCTCCAAATTAATGTCTTAGCGGAGGAGCTAATATTATCCTGGTTAAGAGCCATTTATCCTAAGAAAATCTTGCAAAATGTTTTGAAGAATACACCAGACAAAGATCAATGTCTCTTCTCAAACAAGAATGTGTTAATAGAAAACTCCAACATAAGGGATTAGCTAAAGAACAGGGACAATAGTTTGGTGAAGGTCAAGGGAGAGGAAATTTGGGTAGCTGGAGGTGGGCAAATAGGGAGAAAAAGAGGACACCTGTTATGATATTAACATTAAAAATTGTAATAAAAAACAAATAGGTGAAAAAGATACACATACAGAATGAAACTATAAATGTAATAAATTAAACTTAGTCAAGAGGAAAAGTAGGAATATATTATTGAAAAATATGTATTATAGAAAAGAGATATCAACTTTTACATTCTTTTTTCTATAATTATGAATTTTAAATAAACAACTCCATTGAGATCAAAAGAGAGTGATACATCTTTATCCATCTCTATATCCACATGTATATCCACCTGTACCTATATCTATACCTCCCTCCCTCTTTCTCTTTAGTTACCTGAATAAATAAAAAAAGAATGTAAGAAAACAAAAATAATAAAGTAATTAATATCATAAACATTATAGGAGAGGAATACTACAGAAAATATAAAAAATAATAAAGTAAATCTTGAAATATTTTAAACAGAGGACAAAGAGGTAAATTTATGTGAAGAGCTTTGTTATAACATTTAGACATTGAATGTTTGAAATTTGGATAAGTGTAAGAAGAGAGTAAACAGGAAGTCGATTGGAAGCTATAGTAATCTAGGTATCACAGAGACTTGCAATTTCTATGGAAGATAAGTTGACATCTTGTAAACATGTTTTTCTTTCTCATTTTGTTTTCTTAAAATTTGTTTCCAAAAATAAAGAACCCTATAAAGACTAAGGCAAAATAATAAATAATAATAATAATATTAATAATTATTGTTATTTACAAAAAAGCATAGAATTAAGCTATTTAAGAATTATTCTCTATAATGCTGAACCCAGCACATAATAAATAAGAATTATAAACTTTCATAGTAAACTAAATGGGCCTGCAATCCCTTTAATTATCCAATTTGTTTCTTTTTTTTTTTTTTTCTTAATCGAGGCAACCAAAAGTGATTCTTAGATATGTAAAGTCTTAAAGTAATGTCAGCTATAATTTTTTCCTAAAACACTTATTCAAAATATATTCTAGGCAATAAATTGAGTTCCATGTAGACAGTGTCAGAAGATGTGAGAGTTGGGCAGTCACTGGGCAAAAGAAAAGATAGATAGTAGATAGATAGATGATAGATGATAGATAGATAGATAGATAGATAGATAGATAGATGATAGATAGATAGATAGATAGATAGATAGATAGATAGATAGATAGATAAAGTAACCAGAGAAACAAAGTAACCACTAGACAAATGCCATATAGTGTGCACTCTGGAAGGCCAGTACTGCTAAAGAAAAATAAACTGAATACATAAAAGTGACTAAGGACTATAAAAAGAGAATTGAAAGTCAATATTCCTCTTAAAAAGGGAACAACAGGAATTACATGGACCCCAGTGCACCCAATGAGCACCGTTCAACCATTTTCTGTTGTGTTCCCAGTATCACCTCCAAGTCAAAGGAAAGCATCTGAGCCTAACCAATGGATATATCCCCCCCCCCAAAAAAAAACCAAGAGACTTAAAAATATGGCTGTAGACAAGAAGCGGACTTCTTGTAGAAAGAGGCTACTAACACAAAAGAAAAAAATGTAGAAATGATTTTACTGCATAACAGACTAGAGGAAAATCGTATGTGGAAGTAAACAAAATTGCCAAGGCTGAGACATACAGGTAAAAATGTAGGGCGGTCATATATCAGATAAAGAAAATAATAGGAGGAAAAGGATGCAAACTCAGTCGGTTCCAGTGCATAATATTTCCTGCCCATAAATAATTTAACTTTCTTCTAAAAGGAAACATTCAAATTCAAGGCTGTGTAAGATATACATATTTAACATGTTACTGAACATGTCTTTAAACAAATGTGGCCTGGTGGTATCTTAAATAGCCCCTTGCCTTGCCTGGTAGGGAATGAAGGTATGAAATTGTGTGGACATTTAAAACATGTCCTGCTGGTGGACAGTGAACAACACAAACTAATTAGACGTGGAGACTGTTTTCATTTTTAGTTGTGTTTGAAGCAACATATATAATCATTGCTGTTCTGTTATCTCAATACCATCCTGTGACAGTAAAAATAAATGTAGTCATTATGTTGACATTCTGAATTATTTTAGTTTCATAAAAAAGAACATAATCTGGTTAAGAAATGTACCACACTAAAGAACTCACATGAGCATGGAGTCTATGTGTATAGCTACAACTCAAACTCCTTCTGTGGCTTTGGGTAATTATTAAACTTTCACAGCCACAGAATATTACTTGTAAAATAGGGTTAACAGGCCCTTGCCAAGTAGCTCAGTTGGTAAGAGTGTCAACCCCATACACCAAGGTTGCGGGTTTGATCTCCGGTCAGGGCACATACAGGAAGCAATAGGGTTAACAACAGTAACATCTAAAAAATGCTTGCCCTGACCGGTTTGGCTCAGCGGTTAGAGTGTCTGTCTGCGGTCCAGAAAGACCCGAGTTCAGTTTCCGCTAAGGGCACGTACCTTGGTTGCAGCTTGTTCCAGGCCCTGGTTGGTCATGTGGGTGGCAGCCACTCGATGTGTCCCTTTCACGTCGATGTTTCTCTCTCTCTCTCTCTCTCTCTCTCTCTCTCTCTCTCTCTCTCTCTCTCTCTTCCTCTCTCTCCCTCCCACTCTGTCTGAACAAAAAATGGAAAAATGTCCTCAGGAGAGGATAAAAAAAAATGCTTAAGTGAAATAACGCATGTAAAAATTTTAAACAGAGAAAATTACAAGCAGTCACTAAATATCATTATTATATTGCAGTTATTTGTAATATAATAATTACTTTGTCTATAATAGGCTTGTTTAAAAAATTAAGTATTATCATTCAACATTAGAAGAAATCGAAGAGAACATATTTACATTTTAATTTTTAGTTCAGATGTCTTTCAAAACAAAATTGGAAGAGAAATGATTATAGTGTTAGTATTTTCACCATTAAGAGAATAAATAATTAAAATACTGAGCATTATATCTCAGAAAACATCTTAACCTAGAATAGCTACAAAATGAAATTTAATAGAAAGCCACACAGTCACATACACACTCTCACACACACACACACACACACACACACACACGCGCACACAGATGTTTGGATAGCCACTACTTCAACAAATATCTCTGGTGAATGTGTCAGGGCATCAGAAATATTAATGTATAAAGTGTGAGTTCACCCAACCTCTTGGAGGAAAATGAGTTACTTCTCTCCAAGTGCAATGGAACTGCACATCATCAATTCTGAAAACCACACTATTTGCCTTAAAGATCTAAAGCACTCATATTTCTTGAAAGATTTACAGTGTTATTTACTCAGAGTATTCATTTATATTCTAGCCATTGCAGAGTCTGTGATATTTGGATGGAGGAATAAAAATAAATATTGTTTTCTTCCTCTGAAAGGTTAAATGTGCCTATTCATTAAGTTAATTCTTCCAAAATTCATTCAAATTGAAATGCAGAAAAGGTGTCAAATAGTAATATAAAAATACACAGCCTGCATAAATAGAAATTATATATCCTCCCATTGATTTCTCACCCTGCTGCCCAGCCAACTTTATTCCCACTCAGTTATAGCTTTAGTTTATAACCCCAAACTTCCATTCTAATATTATCTGGGGGCAGCTTTGTTTAGTAGAAAAGAAACATTGGAAATCATGCAGACGCCACTTTTAATAGCCTTTCTTTCTCACACAAGATTTGTGAACTTAGTAAGGTCACTTCCTACAGCTTAAGTAACCTAACTCTTAGATTGTTATGTAGATGTTAAGGGCTCAGCCTCCAGGATTAGTCTGCCACTAATACCTGCGTGAATTTAGAGAGTTAGTTAAACTCTGAGCCTCAGGGCAAAAATCTAGAAAGGAAGGATAAGGATTGCTTTTATTTCCTGTGATTTTCTGGGAATTAAATGAAATGGTTCATGTCAGTGTTCTTAACTAAGCTCCTGGCATCCGCTGAACAATCCATAGACAACAGTTATTATTATTGTATGGTTTTTATGCCCAATAAATAAAATATTGATTTTATTCCCCACTTTTCCTCATTTTTCTCAGAACATGTGGCGAGATGATTCCCATTATAGATTCCCACGTTCAGTCCATCTCAATCCTTCTACTCTGCAGAACCCACTCTGTTCTCATTCACCTTTTCCTCTCAGGCGCCTGGTGCAAAGCCTCCCACATAGTGACCCCACACACACACACTAATTGTCATCGTTCCATTAACCTATTTGGCACTTTTTAGTAGCTCTGTGTACATATTTCAGTGGCAAATGCACTGGTATTTCTGTGTGTAACTTTCTTGAGTTTTAGTATATCTTCAAAGTTTATAAATTCTCTACCATCTCTGGGGAACTCTACAAAGAAGATGGTAAATACATATTGATGACTAACTGGCTAGCAAACGAATATTCATTTTTAACAATTCTTAGGAGTACTTGAAAAAATCCTATTTTACTTGTTATAAGTATTCTGTAATTTTACTTTTCAAATGATTACAATTATTTCCTAGGAGCCATTCTATATATCAAAATGCTGAAAGAGCTCAAATAAAAATGTAGCTTATTATGTTAGTAATTTATCTTAAATAAGTCTTTGAGTAATGGGTAATTATATACAGAAAAGTATAAGCATTAGAAATTCTCTGTAGAATTTAGTTTGGAGATTTAATCGGGATTTGACCTTTGCCTACACACAAAGGCAGGCTAAGAAATTAGGTAACTTGCTATCCAACAGAATGAGCTAATGGTCATTTACAGCTGTTTTCTCTCATTATTCCCCATGAAAATTCTTTTCTTTTTCATCCTCCCTTTATATTCCCTTCATTTTCCTACTTCACTGTGCTTGCTTAAGCCTACTTACTTCTTCACATCAAGTCAGATGTGAAGTACCAACAATCTGCGCAATGCAGAAAAAGCCTTTAGAGAAAGTGATCAAAATGAAATAACGTAAAAATTTACATTTCAGCCCTGGCCGGTTTGGCTCAGCGGTTGGAGCCTCGGCCTGCGGTGCAGAGAGACCTGGGTTCGGTTCCCGCTAAGGGCACGTACCTCGGTTGCAGTTTGTCCCCGGCCCTGGTTGGTCGTGCGGGTGGCAGCCACTCGATGTGTCCCTTTCACGTCGATGTTTCTCTCTCTCTTCCTCTCTCTCCCTCCCGCTCTATCTGAACAAAAAATGGAAAAATGTCCTCGGGTGAGGATAAAAAAAAAAAATTAAAAAAAAAAAAATTTACATTTCAATTCTAAAAGTGAAATTTATTTATTTTTGCATTATAGAATGGCCTGCTTCCGGGATTTTGGATTCGGCTATGTTGTGTAAGGGAGGAAAAAACCAGCTAGACCATTGTGAGCACACTCACAAATGGAGCACACTTCTCCCTTAAAATGAGACATCTGGGGAGAATGTTTCCACATTCTGAAAAATTGATTAGGCTAACTAAGATTCAGATTCCAAAATTCTGACACCTACATATCAACGTTAAGTTCTATCTTCTGCAATGACTTACTGAAAATGCTTATTGTACCATTATAACTTATAATTATACTACTTAAATTTAAAATAAATATGAGGAAGTTGATGGTTATAAAATGGAGATGTTTACAGTGTGTGCAATATTTAGTCACCTTTGGTACCTAACAGAGCGGAAGAAGAGGTTTAACTCTACCGGGTCACCCACCAAATACATTTTGATAATGCCAATCCAAGGCAGGGCCTGCCATTGTCATGACCTAATGAAGATGCCAGGGACTGAAGGCAACAGGAGGCAATTAGGTAGAATCTGGGATCCTCCAGATCAGGAGAGCAGGAAGCTGAGAACCTGCTGCAGGAGGTAGAGAGGTGGCAGGTGGCAGGCCCTTGGAACACAGGCTCCAGGCCCCAGACACATGCTCATTGCCTAAATGGACATTGCTTTTGAATAAAATTCAAAGAGAAGATCATGAAGAATTACATTCAAGAACTACATTTCAAAATGGCAACTTACAGAGTATTAAATCCTAAGGGTGAGGGCCCTTCTGAATTTGGGCCCATGTGCACTTGCCCTGGGCACACTGACATGAAGCCCTGCTGCTGAGCAGTGTCTTCTATGCATAGGAGACACAGTACTGATAGAAAAGTAGACAAAAAATAAAAGTAAAGAACTCACCAACACAAAGTTTACATTCTAGCCAAGGAGAAGAGCTGAAATACGATCAACACATTTTATAATGTGAGAAGGTGAAAAGTTCCATGAGAAAGGAAAAAAAAAAAATCAAGAACAGAAGTATATGAGTGATGAGCACAGCAACTTCAAATAGGTTGTCCAAGGACAAGGTCTTATTGAGCAGTTGACAGTTGTACAAAACTTGAAAGCTATGAAGAAGGTGAGACTATAGATATCTTCAAGATGTTTCAGGTAGAGAGAAGAAGAAATTGACAGCTGAAGCATGCACAAATTGTTTGAGAGAAAAAAAGAGGCTAGTGAACTGGAGGAGAATGAATAAGATAAAAGGCAGTACAGTAATTGAAGATGAGACCCACATTTTAAAGGAATCCACACTGTGATGACCTGTAAACGTAACCTTTGAAAGGATGTTAGCTTTTACTTTGAAAAAGCAAAGGAGGTACTAGAGAGTTTTTTTAAAAACTGAAATGATGTCTCTACCTTTTAAAGGAACTGGCTGTTTTATTGCGTGTAGGCTGCAGAGATGCTAGAGTAGAAGCAGAAGCCAGCAGAAAGTTATTGCAATGACGCAAGTAGAACGTGACGGTGGGAGCTCCAGTCACTATTCTCACATCCCAGGCAGCAGCAATTAAGAAGAACAGATTGATAGTCACAAAATGGCCATAGGGATATAAGGTACAGCATAGGGAATATAGCCAATAATATCGTAGTAACTGTATGGTGCCAGTTGGGTACTGAAATATCAGGGAATATCATTTTGTAAAGTATAGGGTTGTCTATTATGCTATACACCTGAAACTAACACAAAATAATATCAACTGTAACCTGTACTTTTTAAAAGAAAATATGTGTTTTTAAAAAGTGGGTGGTCATGCTCATTTAGCTTTTTTTGAGGACAGAGAAAGGAGAGAGAGAGAAAGAGAAAGAGAGAGAAAGAGAGAGAGCGCGCGAGCGAAATGGAGTCAACTTTTGAGTAAGTTTTATCATAAGAGAGGAGCATAAGAAATGGCTGAGTGGCAAATTGTGATGAGGTCTTTAGAAGTTACAAAATCTTCCCCCAAACCTTGGAGATACAAGAATGGTGTGCTTAGTTTCTAAAACCACTGTGATATGGGATCATACCATTTTAATTACTCTCTTAAGCTACGGTAACCAACAGAGTAGAGACTTGGAGATAGCCAAGCACTGGATATCCACCCATACTTCTGTGTCCCTCAAGAAGGGTTTTTAGTTTCTTTCTCCAAAACAAGAAGGGTCATAAAATTTTAGAATATGTAAATTGAAAACTTTGTATTTAGTCACATATGTGTAATTCAGATGGAAATTAAAGAAAACTGGACTTCTTTATGAAATATATTTCTCAGAACAGGGCCTGCAAACCCACTGTAAACAAACATCCTTTTGTATAGGACAATGGCCAAGTTGTCAAAATAGAAAGTCATTTATCAACATTTCTGTCAAGAAATATTAGACACTATCTGATAATCCTTCTTCCTTCCAAAAACTGTTTTGTTGCTCATCTCCGATATTTACAACTATGTTGTTAAAATCACTTAAAAGTTGTAGGAAGCATTTTACAGTAAGTTTAAACGTAGACTTTATAGCTGCACCAACATTTAACAAGTAGACTGCCATGCTGGATTGTCAAATTCATGTCCACACCTACCTAAGCCTATAGGTAAAACATATCTTGAACTTTACTAATAATCCTTTGGTCTTTCTGGGAATCTCATAAAAGAAAGAAGAGGGATATCTTAATTTTACTTGGACATCTCCTTGATTAACTTCATGAACAGCCTCTATCAATAAAGTCCCACTATAGGTTAAGTTTATTCAAACATATATTCCCATATCATAGCTATTTCCCAGACTGCAGTGATTCCCTCCCCCCCCCCCCCTCCCGCGCCTCTGGTTTCTGTGGCTTGTTATCCTTTGAATTTGTATCTCTAGGGAAGACCTACCTTCAGCCATCCTGGCTGTGGCTTATACAATAACAACCTTAGAACTGTGGCAGAAACTAACCCTAATTACTACTCAGTGTTTATTATAAGTAACATAAATAAAGGGTGTGTTAGAGACAAAAATAATCTCAACCTAATTAGGTAGTTTGAAAATTTTAACTGTTATCTATTGACTAACAGAACACACTCTAAGAAGTTGTAATCTTTTTTTTATCCTCACCTGAGGACATTTTTGCATTTATCTTAAGATACAGCAGGAGAGAGAGAGGGAGAAAGAGAGAGAGAGAGAGAAACATCGATGTGAGAGAGACGCATCGACTGGCCGCCACCCACACAACCCCAATCGGGCCAGGGATGAACTGCAACCAAGGTGCGTGCCCTTTGTGGGAACCAAACCCGGGGCTCTGTGGTCCACGGGCTGATGCTTTAACCACTGAGCCAAACCAGTTAGGGCAGAAGTTGTAATCTTACAGACATTGGAAAGGTTCTAATTTTTTCTAAATTTATTTTATTGTTGAGAATATTATAGATGTCACCCATTTTCTCCCCTCTACCCGGCTCTGACCCCTTGCCAGTCCTTCATAGATCATTCATGTTTAGTTCTATGTAAAAAATAATAGCAAAGTAATGGCATTGCAATTTGGTCTTTTGCTGCCATGTCAATTCAACACACCTTTGACATGTAATTTACACAGATAGCATGAAGAGCAGTAGGTAGAGAAATAGGTGCATTTACTTATATTGATGTCTGTGTGTGTGTAGAAAGAGGGGGAGAGAAAGGGAGGAGAAAAATGCCAATATTATCTAAAGGTCAGGTGGTTATTTTTTTTCCTGTTATATACAATTACACTATAACAGAGTTTTTCCTTAAAAGATTTTTATAGGTTTGTTTGACTTCATTAATCTCGCCAGTCAATCACATCAGAAAGAAGAGTCCTTTAGAAGACTTTTAACTTTGCAAACAGGTCCTTGAAGTCAACGTTTGGAAAGAAGAACTCCAGGATTGATTTTTCTTTCATGCTTTGAAATTACATTAGTATTGATTGCCAAAGACAGGTGGCATAAAAATGGTACCAAAAGAACTGGCATAACTTTAAAAAAAAAAAAAAAAAAAGCCCTGATAATATTAAGCAAATCACTCTGCCACAGTGCAGAATAACCTGAAGTCACAGAAAACCGAGAATCCTGCTTTGGGTCATTCTGTATAGTGTGTCACAGTTAAAAGAAAACCATATTGCCTAACAACATAATTCTTATGTATATATAGATTTAAGTTTTTAGAAAGGTTTCATTATTTTCCAGCATTTCATAATTTTCCTTAAGTAAAAAAAAATGCTTTCTCATTTTTTAATGTAATGGTTTATGTCTGGTCTTTTATATTAGATTATAAATGAGTGTGTGTCCTGGGCAGAACCAGGGTAAGCTAGAGAGCAGGAAACACGCTGCTGTCCATTCTCACCACAGACAACACTCCCTGTTTCCTTGCTCCTACATTTCTGTACAAAGCTGTTAGGTTGAACTTCCCATTACAAAGGAATGCCAGCCTTAAAACGTTACCATGCAAGCGTGTTCACATCTATTAAACACCATCAAATATACTCTTTGATGTATTTTCTTTTAAAAAATATTTCTTTTAGCCCAGCCAGTGTGGCTCAGTGATTGAGCATTGACCCATGCATCAAGAGGTTGTTGGTTCAATTCCCGGTCAGGGCACATGCCCAGGTTGTGGGCCAAATCCCCAGTGGGGGACATGCAGGAGGTGGCCAGTCAATGTTTTCTCTCATCGATGTTTCTATCACTGTCTCCCTCTCCCTTCTGTTCTCTCTAAAATTAATAAAGAAAAAATATTTTTTCTGGAGTCCTCCATCCTTCTACTCAAATCTGGGCTGCTGGTTCTCTGAACTCATTGCAAAGGTGTGATCTTGGCCCCTTCAGTTCCCATGTTTTGGGAGATTCTCTCTTAGTTACAATTCTAATCCTCTGTTTACTAAAATTTATTTGAATCTTTTATTTATTATCTCATTTTTTATGGAGTGCCTCTTTTGTAGAGGCTTTGGGAAGAATGCAAGAGTGAAAAATTTTATATATCATGCAAGTCTAAAAAATATTCTCAACCCATTCTTATAACTATTTGGTTTGTTGGTTAAATGAACAAAATAGTTTTCCTTCACTATTTTGAAGGAAATACATCACCATTGCCTTTTAGATTTTTGGAGTCAATACCTTTTTGATGCAAATATTTCTAATATGACCTGTTCTCTCTCAGTATCTATCTATCCATCTTTTAGGGTTTTCTCATTGATCAGATTATTTTCAATATACCTTTTTAGTACATTTTTCTAGATAATATTGGACTCAATCAATCTGGTAATACATGGTATTCAGTTCTGAATTTTTAAAAATTATATGTTTAGTAATTTTCTCCCCTCCAGCTTCTCAGTTCTCTTCTCTAGAATTTATATCATTCAGATGCTGGACTACCCATATTCATTCCCTAAAATTATTATTTTTTTACTTCTACTTTTCATCATGTGGTCTTTTTTCCTACTCTTTGAGAGAGTATCTCAATTTTGTTTCCAATTCTTTTACTTTTAATTTCTGCTATCATATTTTGAATATCTACTTTTTCTTTTTTCTTTTTTTTTTTTTATCCTCACCTGAGGATATTTTTCCATTTTTTGTACAGATAGAGTGGGAGGGAGAGAAAGGAAGGGAGAGAGAGTGAGAAACATCGACGTGAAGGGACACATCGAGTGGCTGCCACCCGCACGACCAACCAGGGCCAGGGACAAACTGCAACCGAAGTACGTGCCCTTAGCGGGAACCGAACCCGGGTCTCTCCGGACCGCAGGTCGACACTCTAACCGCTGAGCCAAACTGGCCAGGGCAAATATCTACTTTTTCTTATCTTCTAAACTTTTCTTGATCATCTTATTTCTCACATCACTGGATATGTTATTTCCTTCAAGAATATTAATTATTTAGATGGATAGATATAAATGTTTATTCCTGCTATCTATATTTCTGTAATTTCCTTTACACCTCTTCATTTTGTCTTTGCCTTTCACATTCAACTGTTTACGTAAACTTTGCGAAATTCTTTGCTATGAATTCCTATTTAGTAGGAAGCACTGGAAAGCATATTGGAAGCTCTCAATGCATGATTACACCTTGGTGGTGATCCAGCTCTCGCCTACGTATTTTGCTGGGGAAACTTCTACTGACAGGACCTTTGAGACTATTATCGTATACAGGCTTTATCTGGAAATAAATCCTTCACTCTCCTAATTAGGGACTTTAAGCTTGACAGTAGTGGGTAATTGTGGAAATGGGCTGGTGAGTCTCACAGTTCAGTGTATTAGATTTCACTTAATACCCTTTTGATCACCTATGACGATATCCCAGAGTCCAGATTTCTTCTAGCTTGATTGCGGACAGAACGAACGTCTTTTCTTCTGCTGACACCAAACAGGGTAGTTGCCAGCTGTATGGAATATGAAAACAGGCAACTAACAGCATTTTATACAAAGAAATTCTCCTCACCTCGACCTCCATTTAGATCCCTGTCGCCTCCTCTATCTGAGCCTTTCCATGGTTAGGTGGTGTGAATGTTCCATCTTTCGCACTTCCCTGACTACTAGATTAGATTTCAAATGTCCCTGTTATTTTAAACACTGGACACTTATCTGTGTTCCCGCTCCCACAGATATATTGTAGTCATATCCTCTCTCATTTTTCTGGTCCTTCTGCAACTTTTCTTTTACTGTAGTAATTTTAGTGAGTATTGGGAAAGAGCATAGGTAAAACATGAATTGAATCTTTTGTGCTTAGTGAAATGCTCTTCTTTCCCCATTTCTGTTTTTGAATTTCAGGCATTATTTACTGATGAAGGAAATATTTTGTGTTTCTTAACATCGCAATAAACATATCTATGGCTATGTTATTGTGTTAATCAAGTATATGTGTTAGCTTAATCAAGCTAAGATATGTACTTGATTTCCATTTGACTATATTTATAATGTGGATCTTTAATGGATTTATGAAAATTTTGTACAGGGCTATTTCTTGTTATTTTAATATTTCCTCATTTGTTGATAATTTATTTTCAAATATATTTAATGTTAGGGTTACAGAGACAAAATATTTGTCCATCACTTTCTTTAATCACATTTTCTAATAATCATATTAGCACACTTAGAAAAAATAGTAGACATAACAGAAGAAATATCATTATATAATTATGAATTATTTAAGTTTAAGAACATTGTAATTATGGAAATGGCCAGAAGGAAAGAAAGAACAATTGGTTCTGAGGACTTTCCATTCAGTCTGGGGGACGTCTAAGAGTATGACCCTTAGTCATTTTTCTCTGATGCCAAAGGGCCATCTTGATCTATCATCACTATCAATAAAATATTGACATAGTTCATTCTCAAATGTATACATTATCAAAGCCATTAAAGCTAAGGGCCTTGTTTCATTGCTTCGGGTTCTTATGGTTTTTTTCTGAAATAGCACTTTCAGAATGTAAGAAATGAAGGTCAGACTGATGGGGTAAATTATAAGGCAGATGCTCGAATGGTACAATGATGACGAGCAGGATCTAGGATCAGTGGGATTCTGTCTGGGATACTCAGGCCATATCATACTGAATAGGAGTCGTCAATGGTTTGCTGGGAGAATATAAAGATATTGGCCAATAACCTCATTAATTCTGTTAATAGAAAACCAATTAGCAAGCAGGAACTCTAAAGTGCCACCCTTCTTCAAATCTCTGCCTAGATTCCGACGCAGGATAGCTTTCCCTGGAAATGAATCTGTACGATGTCTAGCATTAGAGGAATTCCCAGACAATTCAATGTAAAGCTAAAGTTAGAACTAGGATTTGGGTGCCAGTGAAGTTAGTTGCCGGAAAAATGAAAGAAATATAAGTGAAGATTGTGTATTTATTCTGTTTTGCAGTTCAAATTAGTTTCAGCTGCAGATAACTAACAAACCAAAAAGCTACAGAGGCCTAGGGAGACCGGATTTTTCTCTCATATAAAAATCCCAGTTGTGGGCAGTCCAGGGTCGGTAGGAACATCACTAAGGAGATGGAGTTCTGTTTGTCATTCTGCTGTCACACCCTAGCGTGGCATCTTGTGCTCAAGTGTTCTTCATGATACCAGAGCTTCTGCAGCTCCTCCCAACTCGTTCAAATGCAGGTGGCAGGGTAGAGAGTAGAGGAAAAGTGGAAGGATAAAGACTGCTTCTCTCAGCTAGGTTATCTCCATTAACCACCTTCTGTGGTTTCTTTTCATCATATTGCCTCAACTTGTGTCTCAATATCATTATCTAGATAACAAGGGAGAATGGGAAGTGTTGATAATTAGCTAACAACATTGAGCACCCAAGTAATATTCAGGATCTGCTACTAAAGAAGGAGGAGACGTGGATATTTTGCAGCAATCAGTAGTCTCAGAAGATGCCTGTTTTCCCCCCTTCAGCTTCCTCCCACTAACACACTTCTTGCTAACTTGATTGCTATGATTGCTGACACAGAAGCCTCCCTAACTCTGGCCTCTTCTTCTGCTCTGTGGCTTTCCTTTCCTGCCTCGTTACCTTCCCGTCCTTCCCATGTCCTTTCCTACCCAGAATAAAAAATTCATTTTATGAACTATAAGTAATTTCATATTTATATTAGTTTTAAAAGTAGTAAAAGACTATTTACTTTTTTTCTACTAAGGAAATTGATCAACTGAATCAGGATGCTTTAGCTGATGTAATTGTGCTACCATTTCCCCTCTTTTAGTTGCACTAGCTATAAAATAAAGAAAAAAGTCTAACCTTTTTTTGCTGATTTGGTAAGAATTGCTTGTTGTCTTCTTTATCCTTTCAGAATAAAACTTGTAGTCTCTGAATTCATGGTTATGTCTTTTTTTTCTTCTTTAAAAGTGTTGATTCATTTTGCAATTCTAACACATTCATATGTTAAATAAAAAGCATCTTTACAAGCTTGAGTTTTATATGTATAATTATAATAATATGCTAATTATATGATACTATAAATATCTTGCAGAAATTATAAGGAGTGTGGAATAATAATGTATTACTTGTAATTTCAGATAAAAACAAATATTATATTACTTTCATCTTATAATTTAACAATTTGCAGCTAGGTAAAAAATGTAAAGTGTTAAGTGCAATCATCTCTCCCCAGAGCTGTGGTTGTTAAATTATAGTATACATAAGACTGATTTAGAATCCTTGATAAAATTCTCATATTTCTAGGCTTCATGCCCAGAGACTCTGGTTTAGCACATGTAATGTGGAGTCCAGGAAACTGCATTTTAAATCAACACACCAAGGCTCAATACAGGACGCCAAATGTGGACTAAGGAGAATCAGAGTATAAAGTGAAAGATCAAGAAGAACCTTCCTCATGTCATAGAGTTTAAAACTAAATAAAGAGCAGAAAACGAAAAGGTCAATACATTCATATTAGAGCCTCTGTTGTTCAGGAAAACATACCTACAAGGGAGAGTGGTTATGAAAGATCATGAAAGAACTTCCTAATTTTAAGAGAAGATAAAAGGAAAATGATTATGATTTTTCACTCGGAAATTGAAACCACAATACTATCTACAATATGAGAGATTAATTTATATCCAATAAAAAAATTGGCAGAGGGTGATTATATTTTCTAAGCAACCAAAAACAAACAGGAAGCACATTGTGAAAAATATTACTTTAAATAAGAAAAAATATAACGATTAGGTCACTGACACTTGTTTTTCACATCAGAGGAAAACTATTTTTGTACTATGTAAATAAAAATGTAGTACTTAGGAGTTCTATATCTGGAGACAATTCCATTACCTATTAGCTATATGATAAGAGACAATTGTACTAAGCCTCAGCTGTGTGAACCCTAAAATTAGGATGAAATTGTTAATTAACTCATGAGATTGTGAAGATGATTAAATATGACAATATATGTAAAGTATGTAACACAGTGTCTACTGCAAGAATTTTAATACTGTTATGCTTACAACATAATTTCTCATATCTTCCAAAGCTGTGATTAGAAAATAAATAAGGGTGAAATCAAACAATAATTTCTCACAGTCTACAGGTATGGGGGGAAAAAAGAAAAGGCAAGCAACAACAACAACAAAAAATCGTGCTACAAAAAGGTTTTGCCTAATCATGGACTAAGAATGTTTTGTTCTGGAAGGATTCATGTTATCTTTAAGATTTTGGCTGTCTTGAAAAAAAAAATCTTTGAAGTATAATGAATGTAGAAATGAATAATTGCTAAAAATCCTCTGACTATGTATTACTGAAGTTCTCTTTCCTATAGCTACTTTTTTAGGAATTATCAACTATTACTCATTCCTGTAGGTAATCTCCCCTGGAAAAGGAGGAGAGACTAAACCCTTTTCAAAGAAAATCCTCCAACTGCATCTATTTATTTTATCTCCACCATTGTCATGGGTTTGGCTGGATCTGAGAAATTAACTGAGCAATTCTATCCTTAAGGTCTTTTCCCGATTGACAACCTGATTCATAACCGGGAGAGGATGTCTACTGTTTTACCTTACAGCTGAGATGTATTTATAAGTTGCCTGAATTCAGTTTACTTGCCTTCATAAAGTAGGTACAAATTATCAATTGCATCTGGTGTTTTACAACTGAAATGCATCCATTAGTCAGATGCTAGAAGGAGACAGCAAAAACTTGAATAGCAGAGGCCTCTGGTTTTATTCAGTATAGGACATAACTAAATGTCATGTAGTAATTAGATGGTGGTAACTGTCATCTCTCTACTGATAGCAACCAAATCCGTGTTTCCAATTAAAACATCTCTCCTCAGTTTTAGATCAACACATCGAGTACCTCCTGGATTATTACCGAACTGTAGACTCATCAGCAACTCCTACTCAACTCAGGCAACCCACCCCCAAACTGTTTCTTCCACACAGCCTTTCTGGAATCAGTCACGAGGCCTGTATGTTTCCTCTGACTACTTCATTATATTCATACTGGTAATCTTTCATTGCGGTCCTCATCACCTCTTGTCAAAATTGTTAAAACTGTCTCCCAAATTATTTCCTTTCTGTATTGCCCCTACATCAATGTGTCTTCCAAACTACCACCAAAATGATGTTTAAACAATTCTGAAATGCTGCCCCCATCTGTTACATCTTCTGATGACTGTCCAGAGCAGAAAAGACCAAGGGCCATCTTCTTGGCATCATACATTCTAGTATGCCTTTGTAACTTCAGTCCAGCCTAACCAGAGAGGATCAACTCCTGCCGCTATTGTCAAAGCCTACAAACCAACGACCACCACACACCTGTCATCAAACAAATTTAGGTTTATTTAACTTCTTGTAGCACGAGAGAACACACGTTACAGAGACACTGATGTTTCTGTAAAATGGAGTTAGAGAAGCTTATTACAGCATTTGAACTCATGTTGAGGGATTCTGAAGAGGATTTAGAGATGTGTCAGTAATTTGGGATAGGATGCTGTCAGATAGCAGGAACAAGTCACTAGTAATTTTTATACTATTTATCTAGGGGGAAGGGGTTCAAAGTTGAGAGAGATTTGTCAGTGGTAAAGAAACAGCTGTCTCCCGGCTGGTGTGGTTCAGTGGTTAAGCGTCGACCCATGCACCAAGAGGTCGCCAGTTGGATTCCCAGTCAGGACACATGCCCAGGTTGTGTGCCTGATTCCCAATGTGGGGCATTCAGGAGGCAGCCAATCAATGTTCTCTCTCATTGATGTTTGTCTCTCTCTCCCTCTCCCTTCCTCTCTCTCTCTTTCTCTCTCTCTCTCAAATCAATAAGGAAAAAAAAAAAGAAACAGCTGTCACTTTTACTTTCCTGAAGAAGGGGATGTTTAGCTACTTTTGTGGTCACCAAATGTCTTCTTTGTCTTGCTCTATATGGTCACACTGTGGCCTTGTCAGAGCATTGATTATTTCTGAGAAAGCTGTTTATGTTTAGTTGGGAACCCTATGGCCAAGCTGTCAACTTCCAGCAGTGAGCTGCTAGAGTCGTTTCTCACTTTCTCACTACCCAGGTCAAGTTCGACTTCCTGGTTTGCCAGACAAGGCACAGCCCCTGCAAGAAGTGTGCTTTTCCTAGTGTTCGAGTCTCGATAGAATTGGTTCTCAGAGCTTGAAAAACTTCAACTGCATCCTTCCCGGGACTTTCTCTTACTCTTTTTTAAGGATTTCCCCCCTATTCTTACATGCATGCATGTGTTAAAAAGTGGAAGAAATACATGAATATATTAATATTAATTTAAAAAAATTAACCATGTAAAATTAAGTGTCTTTCCACTAATCAATTCACGACCCATCTCATTCTCCTTCCCAGTTTCAAAATGAGAATAAAGTTGTTCTATTCAAGATTAACACCATGAAAAAATAATATCCAAACAGCATAGAGATTCTTTCTCAGTTTTTTAGGGATGGATATGCAACCACTGAATCTAAACGTTATTTATTTGGATTTCAGAGGGTTTTATAATATTAACTTAATAACATTAACTTTTGTTTATCACTGTGTCTTTGTGGAGACATATTTTTTGTTTGTTTTTTTTTTGTTTTTTTATCCTCACCCGAGGATATTTTTCCATTTTTTTGTACAGATAGAGTGGGAGGGAGAGAGAGGAAGGGAGAGAGAGAGAGAAACATCGACGTGAAGGGACACATCGAGTGGCTGCCACCCGCACGACCAACCAGGGCCGGGGACAAACTGCAACCAAGGCACGCGCCCCTAGCGGGAACCGAACCCGGGTCTCTCCGGACCGCAGGCCGACGCTCCAACCGCTGAGCCAAACCGGCCAGGGCTGTGGAGACATATTTTTTAAGTTCTTTTTATTAATTTGTTTTTGTTACAGATATTTATCTTTTTACCCCCATTGACACCCTCCTCCCCATCCTCCCACCCCATCCCCAGCTTTGTTTTCTATGTCCATTGGTTATGCATACATGCATATAAGTTATGTGGTTTATTCCCCCAACACTCTCTCTTCTGGGGTTTGTCAGTCTGTACCCCACCTCTATGTCTTTGGGTCAATTTTGTTCATCAGTTTGTTTAGTTCATTATATTCCACAAATAAGTGAGATCATGTGATATTTGTTTTTCTCTGCTTAGCTTGTTTCACTTAGCATAATACTCTTCAGGTCCCTCCATGTCATCTCAAATGATAAGAGATCTTTCTTTCTTTCTTACAGCTGCATAGTATTCCATTGTGTACATGTACCACATCTTTTATATCCATTCATCTACTAATGGACACTTGGGTTGTTTCCAGATCTTAGCTATTATAAATAGTGCTACTATGAACATAGGGGTACATATATTCATATATTCATTCTGATTGGTGTTTCAGGCTTCTTAGGGTATATTTCTAGAAGTGGGATCACTGGGTCAAATGGCAGTTCAATTTTTAACTTTTTGAGGTAACACCATAGTGTTTTCCATAATGGCTGCACCAGTCTGCATTCCCACCAGCAGAGACATATTTTAAAGGGAAATGATTTTCCCAATTCAACTATTCTATAGATAAGATTTTTAAAAGAACTAATCTTGACTTTGAAATCAAATTATCTAAAGATATGTCAAAATAATATATTTTGGAACTACATATAGAAGACGTCTCCATAAATTATAATGGTTGGGTTGAGTTAGAACATACAGTGTTCTTTACAACAACAACAACAACAACAAAAAGTCACCAGAGTACTGCTAGCAGAAGTTTAAAATTGAAAGTATTTTTCTATGCTTTAAATTCCTCTAAAGAACCCTGTTATATAAACAATAAATCTTCATTACCACTTGCTGACTTAACCATTATAATACCATTTCAGTAAACTCTAAAAGGGTGATTAAATACAACAGGAATTATCATCACAATGTTAGTTCAGGGTAGAATGAAGTATAAATAACCATTCTGAGTCCATTAACACAACCTTTAGGAAACTGAGAGGTTAAAAGTAAGTTAACAATAAAAAGCCCAATTAAACCAGACCTTAAAGTGTGCGTATAGCTTACCTAACTCAAATAAAAATCCAAGCAGAATACAAATAATATAAAATAAGTAGTATTAATCTGAAAATGTAATACGATAACACGCTAAGTATACTAGCAAGTAAGTCACTTGGGCAAACCAAAGTGCAATGCAATTTAAATTTAAAGCAGCAGGAATGAGAATGCCATTGGGAAATTCAAAGTAAATATGAAACCCCTCTGAATCAATTCCAGCTCAAGTAAAAAATATATATATGCAATTACTACTAATAGAGCAAATACAACTATTGCTAATAATTCAACCAAATATTAAAAAGTACACTGTGAAAGAGAAAAACAATGTAAATGTTAAGGAAACAGTATTACAGAGCTTTAAAAAAGGAAAGAGCGGCACCAAGTCCAGGCCTCCAACCTGGCAGCCCTCCAGCAGGACAGGGAGCGGAGCGTCCCAGAAGTGACGCAGGCGCAGTGCGGGCAGCTTCTGTCCTTCCAGGAGAAATTGCTCGCCCACCACCAGCTGAGCTCACAGGTGAGGGCAGTGACCTGTAGGCCCCTGAGGTCAGCGCCAACCCTGCAAAGCCCTGACTTTTCATACACAAGGCACAATGGGTGAGGTGCCCACAGGGTCAATTCAGGGGCACAAGCATGATGAAAAATTTCTGAGGAAGGTGCACCATGTATTGTTGGAGGCGGATGGGTAGGAGGGTACCCTATAAAACCACGGGATCCCCAACATGCTGCCTGGTGAGGAAACACAGACTTAATTGTGCCGCCCCGGTTTTTAATTGCTGAGCGTGTGTCTTTGTCTACACCCTGTTTGCTGTGTGTATCCCCAACTGTTGACCCGAGGACATGCCAAACAAAGTTCTTGAGCTCAATATACATTATTATTATTACAGGTTCACACCCAAAATAAAACATAAATTAGAAAAGGAAAGATCGAATCTTATACTTGAACAAAATGAATTTAAAACAAAATAAACAAAGAGAACTTTAACTTAAAACATAGAAAACATACAAGCTATTTCTGAACAGTTAATATGAAAAATTCTTCTCTGTGACAAAATAATGAGGATTTACAGGTAAAGGTAAAAAAAAAAAAATTAAATAATACCTTGTTATCCAAAGCAGAATTTAAGTTCAACATTGAATTTACCTTAGAAAGAACAAATCTTAATGTAAATTTAAATGTTAATCAGAAGATGTACAAATCATTTGAAATAGGATAAAACCTTCCTTGGAGACTAATTAGTTGTGAAATTCTAATTGTCTTAAGAGCAGCACCAATTACAAATGGATTCTAGCTCAACTATAATTAAATATGTATAAGCAAAACCACCTCCTAATACCATACTGGATTAATATATGTATGCAGAGAAAAGTTAATATAAGTAAATACCTTTTCCATAATCTCCTACAAAAATGGATGAGCCACTTATAAAGACTAGAAAAAAAATTTGAACATATTAGTTTAATATAATGTTGACCTATAACATAAATAAAGAAATGAAAGTTTAAAAGAAGTTAAAGTAACTTAACAAATATTCAACCTTTCCTCTATTTACTAAAAGAATCCATAAAACAAATTGTTAACTGGATATGAACATCAGCTATCTAAGTAACTAAAGTAAGCATATCTGAATTATTTTGGTTTAGGTGACCTCAGACCACAGAATTAACTGGACAGCCTAAAGTACAGATGCTTTGGAATACTTTCATATATTGTAACGTATTGTTCAGGAAAAAAAATATTTTAGTTGGATAAAAATAGTCTGAGCTGCACTATCATTTAGAATTTTAGGCTTGATTATATATCACGTCATAATTGTACCCTGATATTGAAGTACATGAGCGAGCATATCTCATTTCTGCAGCTGTAATTATACTATGTAACAAGAATTAAGTAATAAATGATCACCAGCTATACTCTGAGCAGGTTAACAGGAATTATCTAATTTATTATTATATAGTGTTCTATAAGATACATATTATGGTGTTGATGATTTCTATCACATCTATCTATAGAAGTAGTATTCACTATCATAGATCTCTATGTTTACTGATTGCCATTATTTTCAAGGTATGTGCTATACACTATCTGAGGCAAAGGCCAACAATTATTTGTAGATGTTAACTTTCTCCAACATTTTCTTGGCATTTCTGGAATGCAGTGATGATATTCAGCCTCTACTGATGCTAACATGACATACTTTTATTTATGGAATCATTAGTTCATTAACAGCAGTGAAAATAAAATATTAATAATCCAAAATGATTTTACCTCAAAAAAAAAAAAAGCACTGAATCTTACTACAAAAACTGACTTCGCAGATACTTTCCGACAACACATCATGTTTTTATTTTATTCATTGTTTTAAATGTTTTTATTAATTTTTTTAGAGAGAGAGAGAAACATACATGTGAGAGAAAAACATCGATCAGCTGTCTCCTGCACGCCCCCTACTGGGGATCGAGCCTGAAACCAGGGCATGTGCCCTGACTGGGACTGGAACTGGGACCTCTCAGTCCATGGGAAGGTGTTCAATCCACTGAGCCACACTGGCCAGGCAACACATCATGATTTTAGATAGCCCACTACATAAAACCAATAATATCAAGAAAGAAATCAAATCCATTCTATAATAATTGGTTCAAAGCCAACATCATAACCTTTATGAGCTTTTCTTGGCAAATAAGACATTGGTCAAAATATTTTCTATCTTTATCAAAGTTAATTTATAGATTAAAAGTAATTGTCCCTTAGCATATCCAGTTCAACTAGGTTTTCAAGGTATATATTTTCCATTATGGAATAATGCTTACATCTCCATGTCTTATAATAGCATTTATAACTATCTCTTTAGTATTATATATGTTAAATCAATTAAACAAGGAGGTTGTTAGACTGATATGGCTGAATGTAAGCAAACCAAAATTTAAGCCTACAAATGCCTTAAGATTACAAATTCTAAACACTAAGGACAACCAATAACAAACAGCATTCTTAACCACTTCCTGTTTGGTGCTGCCCAATTTGAATAGATTTTTGTTATAATGAACTCTTAAAATTTTAATATACCTAAATTTATTTTTTAACATATATTATATATCAAAATTAACTCTACAATTAACTCACAAAAACACAACATGCTTAAGAATTAAAAATAATACAAGATTCCATGGCCAGGTTGGCTCAGCGGTTAGAGCATTGGTCTTCGGAGCAGAGAGTCCTGGGTTCAATTCCCACTAAGGGCATGTACTTTGGCTGTGGTTTGTCCCTGGCTCCAGCTGGGGTCGTGCGGGTGGCAACCACTTGATGTGTCTCTCTCATTTTGATGTTTCTCTCTCTCTCTCTCTTTCTCCTGCTCTCCTTCCCGCTCTACCTAAAGGTAAATGCAAAAATGTCCTCGTGTGAGGATTATAAATGAATAAATAAATAAATAATACAAGCCATCTTATCTTTAATGATCTTAATTCCTATTGTCCTTTCACTATTATGCTTTACTTAATTATTGGGGAAAAACAACATCACCTTCCTACCTGCAGAAACAACAGGGTGCCAGAGCATTACATTTATGATTATGTAAACAATGAAGTTGTTAACTTTGATCCAGATTTATAACTCACAGAATTTTATCTCCTAGAAATTGATAGTCATGCAGTAATTCTCATAGATCTTCCAATCTAACTTTTAGTCTCATCAGAATATGTGTTGTGTCCATGAGATGTTCCTTCTTTAGGTTTAAAAACAGTTGCTATTCCCAGGAAGTAAAGTGAGAAATATTAGCATTTACCAGACATCGGTTTTATTATAAATAGTTCTCTGAAATGCAGTGCCTGAGACCAAAACTTCACAGTGTGCTTGAGACAGTAGCTTTAGAATATTTTGAATACTGATCCACATAAATACTGTGAATGCATTGGGTAGCTACATTATCACTGAAATTTTAAGCTAAAGATTGAGAACTTAAATCCCTCACCAATGGTATGTCACAGTTAGAGCACCATAAACCATTGCTGTCTTATAAATAATCCTAACACTAATATATTTCAATAAAAATGTTGTTATAATTTTGAACTAGCATCCTCACCCAAAACAATTACACTGTCAAAATTGAGTAACAAAATGATTATTATTATTCACCTCTTTCATCACCCTGCTGTAGTTAGATTATTTATTGTAAACCTTATGCATTTACTCCAGCCACACAACTCACAATAATCCTAGGAACGGGCATCTCACTATAGGCAGGAATAATTGTTAATGGTCTGCACCATAACGCTGAAGCCTCATTAATGTATTTTCTATTTCAAGGAACACCTATTATAATTATGCCTACCTATAATTATCATAACTCCTGCATTATTCATTTGACCAAGTCTTAGTGATGTGATTTACAGCCAATTGTGTAGCTTGTCCCCTGCTGATTCACCAAGCTGGAGGGGCTGCTTCAGCCTATTGGCCTTAATCATGTTTATTAATCCAGTACTTCTTACAATTTTAGAGTTCACAGTTGTCCTAATTCAACCATATACTTTTGCTGCTTTTGGAAGGCTATCTTTATAGATTATATTTAATGACTTTCCACATACTTGCTTACATAGAATGACGGTAAGCCCCTGCCCTCTAACAGGGGCCTTATCTGCACCATTGATAATTCTATTTTAAAGCAGACTATTAATACTCGGACTATTAAACAATAGACTCACAATATGCTAATAATAAAGGAATAGTGTCTAAGGATACTTTCAAAGGTTCCCATATATCAGTTGTACAAAAAATTCTTTATTTAAAATAATCCTCAGTGAATTAACAGTATTTTATTTTTATTTTTTCAAAATCCTCACTGGAGGATATTTTCTCCACTTATTTTCAGATAAAGTGGAAGATGAGAGAGAGAGAAAGACCTCGATGTGGGAGAGGGACAGAGCTGCAACCGAGGTACATGCCCTTGACAGGAATCAAACCCATGACTCTGCTCCGCTGACCCACGCTCTAACTGCTGAACCAAACCAGCCAGGGCTAAAAATGTCTTCATTGTAGGATATTTTTGAGCTGTTAGTCACTCAAGTGTAACCCTTATTCGAAAATTTGATAGAAGCTTATCATTAGCATGAATTAAACTTCTAAACCCTTGAGTAGTGTAATTTCTGCTGAGTCTCCATAGTCTAAAGGAAATAAAATGTTTAAAAGCCACAAATATTACAAACATTTATATTTATCAACATTGCCTAGCTATTTATATTATAATCATTATAAAACATCAAACATTAATTCTGACAGCATCTGTAAGTCAATATTACTTATAAAAATGTATTTCATAGAATTACAGTGATTTACCAGTAATTACTGATAAGACTTTCCCCTATTATGTGCTTATATGCCAAATAAAATTTTACTTTACATCTGATCACTTCAATTTTGAAACTGACCCCAGTAATGACCACTTTAATTGTCATCTATTTCTTGTTACTTGTCTTATTCTTCTTGTGCTAGTTAATAACTAATTGTTAATTTGTTAGTTTTGCTATAAACCCAATGAAAAGTAATTAATCTATTGGTGACAAGACTATTTAACATTGTTAACTTCTATATTAGTAATTTCACATTCTGATTAGTATAATTACTACCTTAAGTACAGAAAAATCAAGTCCATGTGAATTAAATTTGAAAATCTAGAAATGTCTGTCTGGAATTACAACAAAATATTTCTTAGTATTAATCAAATTTTTACTGTTTGACCAAAATTTTATTCTTACTAGCATTATCTTGGACTTCTCAAGATATGAACCTGTAAGTAAAGAAAAGAAATAAAATAAAAATAAATAATAAGTACAATTTAAATAAATAAAAGCTATTCTTTTTTTAATTAATAATTTATTTTTGTTACAGATATTTCTCCTTTTTCCCCCACATATCCCCCCTCCCCCTCTCTCCTCGCTCTGTCCCCAGCTTTGTTGTCCATGTCCATTGTTCATGCACACATGCATATAAGTTCTGTGGTTTTTCTCTCCCCCACCACCCCATCTTCTGGGGATTGACAGTCTGTACCCCACTTCCACGTCTCTGGGACTATCCCGTTCCTCGGACTGTTATGTTCATTATATTCCACAAATAAATGAGATCGGATGATACTTGTCTTTCTCTGTTTGGCTTGTTTCACTTAGGGTGGCACTTTCCAGGTCCCTCCATGTCGTCTCAAAGGATAAGAGATCTTTCTTTCTTACAGCTGCAGAGTACTCCATTGTGTATATGTACCACTGCTTTTTTATCCATTCGTCTACTGATGGACACTTGGGCTGTTTCCAGATCTTAGCTATTGTAAATAGTGCTGATATGAACATGGGGGTACATACATTCTTTCTGATTGGTGTTTCAGGCTTCTTAGGATATATTCCTAGAAGTGGGATCACTGGGTCAAATGGCAGTTCAATTTTTAACTTTTTGATGTAACACCATATTGTTTTCCATAGTGGCTGCACCAGTCTGCATTCCCACCAGCAGTGCACTAGAGTCCCCTTTTCTCCACACCCTGCCAACACTTGTTGTTTGATGATTTATTGATGGTGGCCGTTCTGACAGGTGTGAGGTGATACCTCATTGTTGTTTTAATTTGCATCTCTCTGATGATCGGTGATGTTGAGCATTTCTTCTTGGTGCCCTGCAGGCCTAGTGTCTGTGAATCTGGTCACAGGGATGGCTGGTGTCAGAGAAGGATGGCCTGGCTTCATCCCGGGGATTAACAAAGCAGATTAACCTCAAAAAAGCCTCCCTGGCTGGCAGATTTCAAGTGAAAAGAGTTGGGGGAGGGGGCATTTTTCTCTCTAATTGTCTTTGAGGAAAATTCTTTCTACTTTTTTTTTTTTTTTTTATACACTCGGCTGAAGTTTTCAGATGCCACTCACGTTTTTGTCTTCTACTTTCAACTGGTTAAAATTCATAAATATCAGCTCTGAATCGGAGGAAGCCCCCAGTTTTTTTTCATTGACAAGAAGCAGCTGCTGGACTGTGGCCTCCTGTGGTGTGGGTGTCTTTCTTTCCCTGAATCATCTCCTGATCTCGCAGGTAGCTATGCAAAGAACAGAGTCAGTTCTGAATGTGAAGGCACAACACCCCACAGAGTCCCCTGTGGCCGACCTGTGTCACCTCTCGGTTGGGTCCCCAAATAATGCGAAGGTTTATAATCCCTGAAAGGGGCGTCCTTGGATCCTTTTGGGAAAAGTGTTCTGGGGGCCGGCCAGGGGCCTGGGCTGTCTCCCCGGGGACGGAGGCCAAGTGTTCTGCTGCGATGCCCACGAAGAGGTCTGCCGCGAGGGGCACGTGCATTTTCTGTAGTTGGCTGTTTCCTCTCCCTCGCGCTATACTGTTCCTTACTGGCTGTCTTGCCTTTCAAAAAAGGAAAGATTTTAAAAAGTTTGTTTAGTTTACTGTGAAATGAACTGTATGGCTTATTTACAGTATTTTTAATTCTTGATAAACATGAGCTTTGTTATTAAAAAAAAAAAGCTATTCTTATTATAAAATGAGTCAGAATTAGTCTGCACAGCAATACAAAAAAGACTTGTAAGAGTAAAATTCAGTAGTTTAACAACAAAACAAATAATTTTGACAACTAACATTATGGGAACATAATTCCCTACAACACCTATGAATAATAAACCTCTCACTAGCATTTATAATAGCCCTTCTAATTTTTTTAATGTATCCAATACAAAAACTCCACTGCAATATTTAGTGGGCATAATATTATTTTTACTTATTTTGCTTTATTAAAACTAAATGTTAACCTCTAACATCAAGCACTACATTTTACATTTGTACCCCAAAAAGCCACCAAAAGTTTAGCACTCTTAGAATAGTATTTGGTATATGTATCGTTTTTTACATCAAAATTCTCAAAACACTCCATCATTAAAAATTGATTTTCTACCTTAAATATGGTGCTCCAAAACAAATGAAATTCGAATTAACTATATCCTAAAACCTCATTATTTAATAAATGTATGAAGAAATAAACTTAATTTTTTAACTCTTTTTCAACTCACTTTCAACATTTTTACCAGTAGGTGTAAGCTGATTGCTATTAAAACTAGTTGCTACCAAATTTCATCTATTTAAAGTGCTTGAAATACCAAAATTCTACATTTCAATATTTATTTTAATTCAAATCATCTTTAGTTCGAATCATCAAACATTCACTAACAAAAAATTTATTCTCTTCTCTATATACGTGTACGTATATATATATATCTATTATTTGAAGCAATATTAATTTTAATACTTATTGTTATTTGATTTTAAAAAGAGACAAAAATGATTACAGGATTCTACTTTTCATTCTACGTGTTAATAAGATTCGTTCCATCTTTAGTAGCACTGATTTATAATCAACACCATGGACTCACTAAATTTATTTGTAATATAATGTTGTATTCCCAACTAATCCCCAATAAGTGATCTAATAAATTGTTATAACTAACATGAGTAATAAAATTTATTGTAAAAATACCTCTATAGGGATTATGTCATTGACTACCAAAAGTATACTTTAAAGCACAAATTGCATTAATTAAAGAGTAAGATTATAGAGACAGGTCTTATATCATTTTTTTCATAACACTGTGCCTTAATGTGCCTGAGAAAATGTCTTCCACTAATGGAGACCTAAAATTTATTTAAATACTGGATTTATTAAATTAAAATTTGTCTTTGGAAAATATTTCTTTTGAATTCCAATCTTTGTAGACTCTAATTAATCACTAAAATTCTTAGACATGTTTACTAGCCACCTCTTATTACAAAAATATTTTAATGTATTACACTCCCTGTACCTACTACAATGAAAATTCTCAATGAATATTACAATAGAAAAATCAAATTTTTATCCCATTCTTCATTCAGTAAGAAAATCTGAATAGGTGGTTATCACCAAAATCAGCAATTTAAATTATTACATAAAACTATTCACTGATTCTTTCAGCCCTAGTTTCTGCTTAGTTTAAAACAGGATTCTGATTTCTGCTGTGGGAACATGTGTCAATAAATATTATGAATACATGTTTTAAATAATTAGCTTGATTTTTATAGCCTGAATGTCCCTAGTATCCATGTTTATATGTGTCTGAACAGCAAAAATAAAACAAATCCATCTTGTTTAGACTTTTTGCTTTCATGATTTTCCAGGTATACCTAATCAAGTAAACTATGATGTAGAGAAAAATATCTAGAGAATCAACTGACTCTAAGGAGGGAAGAAAATTTCTGTAATAATAACTATTCTAATCCTATTCTAAAGTGGTCAGAATTACGAATTAGGGACCAAAGAGTGCATTATAAGGCAAATACTCAGTGTGAATGTCAGAGAGAATTTACATCACTAAAGATTATGGACATTGATATGCAAGATGTTAAGGTGTTTTTTTATAAGAACTATTATTATGCTTTCTCATCTGGTAAGGTAATACTGGCATTTATTCATCTTTGAAATAATAATGAAACCTAACAGGGCTATGAAATAAATACTAGCTGACAGGGCTATGAAATAAATAACTAGCTGACAGTCACTACCACTCTTGCTAAGGCAGGTCTTCACCTGTCTGCCCACTGTAATAATAGTCTTGTATTTTGATTTAATCAAGGGTTCTACTTTTATACTCATCTTCCCTACATAGAAAAATCATGGAATACTCTTACCTTTCTTTTTCATCTTTCCCAGTTCTTTACTATTGGCATTGTCTAAATTATATTTAAAGAATTAATGTGAAAAACTAAGTAAATCCAAACATTAAAGTATATATACTATTTATTGACAATCAACATTTCTGAGAAACCTAAAACTTGTATTTCCACACATCTTACTCACAATCAAAACCACAGGCCTGGGTGGTAACTTTGATGCTCCTGTTCTGACCTGGAGATTTTCCTATCTTCCTCAAATATTGAGTGTGTCCAGTAATTCCACCTAAAATGCTAGATTCTACGTCATTGTGGTATGCTGTTCGTTTCTTTTTCCATTGGTTTTCTGCATCCACAGTACACATGCTCAGTGTTTGAGAAAAATAGGAAAATCTTTACAAACTAGTGGCTGCTGAAATGACCTCTCTTTTTCTTAGATCTAATAGAATCCTTCCTGTTTTCTTCTGTTATTTTCTTCTCATAGAGAAAAACAAACAATAACAAAAGAATATAAAACAAATCAACAAGATCTTGAGTCTATGAGTAAGACTGCAAGTAAGTGCCACATAGATGTTAGAAGGAAGGATATATATTTTTTTTATCCTCACCCAAGGACATTTTTCCATATTTTGTTCAGATAGAGTGGGAGGGAGGGAGAGAGAGAGGGAGAGAGAGAAAAAAAACATTGACGTGAAAGGGACACATCGAGTGACTGCCAGCCGCATGACCCAACCAGGGCCGGGGACAAACTGCAACCGAGGTACATGCCCTTAGTGGGAACTGAACCCGGGTTTCTCTGGACCGCAGGCTGATGCTCTAACGGATGAGCCAAACTGGCCAGGGCAGAAGCAAGGATGTTTTAGAGTTTGGTATGGAAGGTTGAGCTCTCCTCCTGAATAACAAAGAGCCAGGGCTGTTTTTTCACACATCTAGAATATGTGAGCATTATAATTGTATTACCTATGTATTGTATATTCCAATTTCTTGTGTGTCATGAAATGAGAGCATGTTGAATTCTCTAATTAAAATGATTCGATCAATGAATAGTAATTTTCCAGATTTTTTAAATTTCCTTTTTTATTTTTTAATTACATGTATTGTAGTGACAATGGTCAAAAACATTATCAGGTTTCAAGTGTACACTCTGGTTTCTCTCCAGGGAGCATATATCTTCTTTCTAGAAACTCTTGTGACTCTAATGATTTCTGTTTTATGTTGTTCTGAAGAGATCAGGTAGGCGAGGAAGAAGGAACCCCACCAACTAAAGACCAGCACCCACTGTGACAGGTAGAAATGGGGGAGCATGTTATTTGACTGGAAGCCAAATGGAGAAATATTTTAAGGAGGAGGATGGGACTGGTTGTGTGAAATGCTAATAAGTCATGTAGGAAGGGCACTTTGGACATACCGATATGATGCTTATTACTGGCCTTTACAAGAGCTGTTTCAGTGGAGCCAGACGATAAAAGCTCAAAGTTGGTTCAAGAAAGAATGGGAGGAGCAAAATCGGCAACTGCAATTATGCTTAATACTTTGAGGACCTTTCTTAAAGAGGAAAAGAGAAATGGACAGTATTTGGAGAGGAATGTGATGTCAACACATCAACAACAACAACAAATGGCATATTCTCAAACTGATGGGAATAACCTCCCCAAACAAAAAGCTTGAAAAGTGAGGAAAGGAAGGAGACAGCTGCTGGGCAGTATAAGCAAGAGCTGATGCATCCCAGTGTGTGGGGGAAGGGTCGATAGTAGCTGAAAGCACAGACATTTCTCCCTAATAACTAAAGCGAGGGAGAGTATATGGTACAGATGTAGGAAAGTTAATTTAATTTTATGGAAGTGAGTCTACTTGCTAAGAAACTAAGAAGCAAGGTCATTTGACAGAGTAGAGGAGGAGAAGGCTTAGAGATTTGTGAGGAGTGGGGACAGGGAATGATAGTTAAAGGGAGTTGAAGAGAAAATAGACTAAGAAATGTAGTATGGTTGTTTTTCTATTCTGTTATTTGTTCTGTTTCCCTTTTTTTCTAATATTTAAATGAGAACAGGTTAATTTTATCAAGCTTAATATTTGAAAAAAAAGAATGTTTAAAAAGGAAGAAGAAATAACAATTTTAGTGTATTCTACTTAAATCTCTTTCATGTCTGTCTGAACATCATTTGAATTTTCCCTGAGGCTCTGGAGGGCTGGATGTTGTATATTTCCATTATCAGTTTAGAGAGCTGAAAAAAAAATATTTGGAGAACTAATAATGTGGTTAGTCATAATGTGGAAAATGTTTTTACTTTCTCTCTATATATAATTTTGCCTAGAGATAGTTTTAAGTATGATAGCTGTAGAAGTCAGCTCACAGGATGGACTCCAATAATTGTTGCCTCCTTGTAGTTCATATTTTTCTCTAGTTTCTTCCCACATTGAAACAGGCCTGATCTGTGTGCCCAGTAGCCGTGGTGGAAGTGTATTTTCCAAGGCTAGGCCATAAAAGGCAATGGCAGTTTCTCCTTTGGTGTTCTGAATTTCCCGATCTGTGGGAAACCCATCATGATGTGAGAATATTCAAGCAGCCTTATAAAGAGAAAAGGTCCTGAAGTCTCTTAGGAATTCCCAGCACCAATGTGCCAACTTTGCAGCAGCATAACCTTAAGTGGACCCTCTAGCTGTAATGAAACTTTCAGGGGGCTCCAACCCAGCCAATATCTGGCTGCAACCACAGGAGAGACTGTGAGCCAACACTTCCCAGTCAAGTCACTTTCAAATTCCTGAACTAGAGAAACTGTGAGTGGTGTCATATTATTGCAGTTGGATTAACACACCAATATTTGGAACACTTGTTATTAATGCTAGATAACTACAAAGAAGAATTCATCCAATTGGAGAGGTATATAATCTGAAGAGCTTTCATGGTAAAGAAAAGTCCTGCACTGTGGCTCACTGATTTCCCTTTTTTGTTTTTTTCAGACTGCATGCATTGCTGGCAAGAGTCTTGCAGTTTGATTCCAGATAAGTTTGGCTCTTTTTCTCTTAAGTTCTCACAATATTTTTCCCTACCTCACATTTATTTTCTGGCTTACTCCAGAGTTTTCTTAACTACCCCTTGCTTGAAATCTGCATATCAAGATGCATCAAAAAATGCCATGCTGGTATCAATGTAAATATATCAAATAGAACAGAAAAGAATACTAAACATTCACCATATAAAAATGACCTATCATTAATTTGTAAAATCAGGAACAGAGAATATGAAATACAGATATATTAAAATTGGCAAGGTGCCTGAGCAATATGCAAAAAGGGGCATAAATAAGGTCACTCCAGATTGACTGGAAGTCTAAGACTGTCAAATAAATCAAGTTAATCAAGTTAGCTGATAAAATCATGAACCTTTCCAATTGCTGATACACCCCAGGGGGGTCATCTGCTGAACAAAGATAAGCCATAAAAGGAAATCAAATTGGGCTAAATTTAAAACAGTGTTAAAGCAAAACTCAAAAGGATAAAATAGCACTATTTTCCACAAGTTCTGGAAACATTTATTTCATAGAGTTTCATCTTGTCAGTATGTCAAGATTAAATATTTTGACATGCTTACTATCACCTTCTATCTTTTACCATGAGAATTTCTGAATACTATGTGTTCAATCAACAGATATTTATTGAGCACCTACTTTATGCCAGGCAGTATAGTGAGCACTAGGGATACAGAAGTGAATAAGAAAGACAAAACTCTTCTTCCCTGGAGCTTAAAATTAGTAAAGGATGAAAGCAATAGACTGATTATTATACCACATGGTATTATTCCATGAATGCAAATATAAACAGTAAGGTGACCTAGAAAGTTAAGATGGATGGTCAGTTTAAGAGAGTATAGTCAGAGTTGTAGAGTCAGTTACCGTTAAATGTAAAACAGGTATAAATTTAATTCTCAACACTTAAGAGCATGAACTCTTCCCCATATGCTCCAAATTGAGTTCAATTGACTTTGAGTACTTCCTTATCTCTGCCTTGACCTTGGATGTTTAATGAGAAACTCAGTCATTTTGCAGGATATGTTTGTCTTCCTTAGAGTCATGCAAGACTCCCTACTGAATAACTTTGGAAAGTTTGAGGAAAGACCACAGGTCTAGACATCACGGTCCTCACAAAGATGTTCATTATCCAAGGCTGCAAGGGCCATTCAAAGGCATACAGTTCTTACACACTGGACCAACGCCCAGCTTTCTCGCTGCTGTTATTTCCAAGGCTCTGTTACTTACACTTCAGTCCTCAGGAATCCAAATGCTCCTTAGATGTGCCTACACTTCTGGTCAGTTTGGAAGATGCAAGTGCATGCATGTCTTTAACCTCAAAGCATACAATTTACAAAACTTAGACACCCTTATGCTCTGAGAGTCAACGAGCTCCTTTTTTTATTTTTATTTATTTTTCTTTATTGATTTAGAGAGAAAGGATGGGGGAGAGAGAGAAAGAAAGAGAAGCATCAATGAGAGAAAACATTGCACGCCCCCCACTGGGGATTTGGCCCACAACCCAGGCATGTGCCCTGACTGGGAATCAAACCAGTGGCATCTTGGTGCATGGGTCGATGTTCAACCACTGAGTTACACCAGTCGGGCTCACTCCTTTTTTTATTTTATTATTATTTTTTTTAATCCTCACCCGAGGACATTTTTTTGTTTTTTGTTCAGATAGAGTGGGAGGGAAAGAGAAGAAGAGGGAGAGAGAGAGAAACATCAACCTTAAAGGGACACATCAAGTGGCTGCCACCCACATGACCAACCAGGGCTAGGGACAAACTGCAACCGAGGTACGTGCCCTTAGCTGGAACCAAACTCGGGTCTCTCTGAACTGCAGGCCAATGCTCTAACCGCTGAGCCAAACCAGCCAGGGTTCACTCCTTTTTTTAAATTCTAGAAGCCAACCAGTCTTGAACATTTAAGCTTTTATTTCCCCAGGCCTCTTATCTATTCTAAGAGAGTAAGAAAAAATGAGTTCCTAGGGGGAAGATTGATTTAAAAAGGGTAGATGACATGTATTAGATAATGAAAATATTCTTTATCTTTTAAAAATATTTTTATTGGTTTATATAGAAAGAGGAAGGGAGGCGGAAAGAGAGAGAGAAACATGGATATGAGAGTGAAATATCAATCAACTTCTTTCTGCATTCCCCCTACCAGGGATCAAACCCGCAACCCCAGCATGTGCTTGGACCAGAACTCAAACCGGCGGCCTTTTGGTACATGGGACAATGTCCAGCCAACTGAGCCACATTGGCCAGGGCTGCTCTTTATCTTGATATCAACATTTGTCAAACTATGAACTTAAGGTTTGTGCATTTTGAACTAACAAGCAAAATAGAGAGAAACTCTTAGAGAGTAAGCTGACAGCTGTCTGGGGATGGAGGTTGGGAGGCTATGGGGGAAGGGATTGAGCAAAAAAGAAAATATATATATAGACAATCTCATAAACATGGACAACAAGGTGGTGATTGCCAGGGTTGGGGAGGTGAAGGAAGGTGTATATGGTGATGGAAGGCTACTTGATTTGGGGTGGTGAGCACACAATACAGTGTACATATGTTATAGAATTGTCCACCTGAAACCTGCACAATTTTGTTAACTAGTGCCACCCCAATAAAGTCAATAAAAAGGGAAAAATGATTTGTGCATTTTATTGTATGTAAATTGTATTTCATGGATAGGAAGATATTGCCACCACAGTGATGTCAGTGAGCATGATGGCGGTCTTCATGGTGGAGTCCATTTTTAGTTAAAACGCAACGTTTTCTACCAGGAGTGAAATATAAGCTATTGCAGTAGCGTGAAGAGGATTTTGATGAAGCAGACTTGGGAGCCCCAGATAGAAAGAAAGCTGCCATGCAAACTGGCAAAGACATTCCTGACTTAACAAGCAGACAAAGCACCTGCTTATGCCCAGTGTGAGGGACTCAGCTGAACCACCCCAAGACCACGCACAACGTGAACTTGAATATTTAGACAGTCCACATAAGAGAACTATGTTGCAATCTCAATTCAGTTCATAAAACGAGAAAACATCATCCCAACAGAAGATGGCAAGTGATCAGATCCCACGGGACTCAGAAGAAAAGGGTCCATTGGATGGATGCTGCTCAAGAAAAACAGAATCCAGTCTCATCCAGGGCCATGATTATGACTCTACCTAGCAGGTTGAGGAGAAGCACTATTTCCTTAATAACAAAGAACTATGAATTCATGAATAAATTTATGCTCATGGAATAAAACTATATAAAATCATAATAAAACAATCATTTTCTTCACATTCTTTTGAATGGGTTCAATCCATTTTAATGAATATTTTCAGTAATGTCTACAGTGAAAGGACCTCTCTAGCCCTTGTTGCAGAGTTACCTAGACTATAAATTCTATCTGATTGTGCTAATGATTATCCTTTAAATTACAAAACATACAACTGCTTCCTGGAAATCCATACTTACCTGAGAACTAGAGCTGGACTGAATACGAAAGCATGAAGGTATACCAGTGAGCAAGGAGAATGAACTTTGTGGGACTGATTTATAATTTAGCAAAATCTTGGTAAGCTCTACACCTAACTTGATAGATACTAATAACAAAATCAGATTCAGGTTAAATGCGCTTTGTTAGCATGTTACAAGTGAAATAAAAGCAGATGGAGAAAGAGATGCAGAGTTACTATACTTTTCTATCACTTTAAAACAGGAAACCATTTGAATGATAAATGTACAAACATGGTCATTTTATAATGAGTACATTTAATGTGTGCATGTTACTAAACACTTTCACCTGATTTACTACTTTTTCTTAGGTAACATAAATAAAAATGTTTTATTTTCTGGGGTAACAATAGGTTTTCTCAGTGTTTGGGGTGGTGTTTCAAGAAAGAATATGGCCCTGGCCAGTTTGGCTCAGCAGTTAGAGCATCGGCCTGTGGTCCCGAGAGACCCGGATTCGGTTTCTACTAAGAGCAGGTACCTCAGATGCAGTTTGTCCCCGGCCCTGATTGGGTCGTGCAGGTAGCAGCTACTCGATGTGTCCCTTTCATGTCAGTGTCTCTCTCTCTCTCTCTCTCTCTCTTTCTCTCTCTCTCTCTCTCTTTCTCTCTCTCTCTTTCTTCCTCTCTCTCCCTCCCACTCTATCTGAACAAAAAAATAAAAACAGTTCTCGGGTGAGGATAATAAATAAATAAATAAATAAATAAATAAATAAATAAATAAAGGAATAATATATTTGTTTTATTATTTTTTTATTATAAATTTTTATTTATTTTTTTGTTACAGATATTTTACCTTTTTACCCCATTGGCACACCCCACCCCACCCCCCCTCCACCCTGTCCCCGGCTTAGTTGTCCATGTCCATTGGTCATGCATACATGCATATAAGTTCTGTGGTTTACCTCTTCCCACCCCCCCACCCCCTATCCCCTCTTCTGAGGGATGTCAGTCTGTGCCCTACTCCCATGTGTCTGGGTCTACTGTATTCCTCAGACTGTTATGTTCATTATATTCCGTATATAAGGGAGATCATGTGGTATTTGTCTTTTTCTGCTTGGCTTCTTTCACTTAGGATAATACTTTCCAGGTCCCTCCATGTCGTCTCAAAGGATAAGAGATCTTTCTTTCTTACCGCTGCATAGTACTCCATTGTGTATATGTACCACAGCTTTTTTATCCAGTCGTCTACTGGTGGACACTTGGGCTGTTTCCAGATCTTAGCTATTGTAAATAGTGCTGCTATGAACATGGGGGTACATATATTCTTCCTGATTGGTGTTTCAGGCTTCTTAGGGTATATTCCCAGCAGTGGGATCACTGGGTCAAATGGAAGTTCAATTTTTAATTTTTTGAGGTAGCACCATATTGTTTTCCATAGCGGATGCACCAGTCTGCATTCCCACCAGCAGTGTATTAGAGTCCCCTTTTCTCCACACCCTCGCCAACACTTGTTGTTTGATGATTTGTTGATGGCGGCCATTCTGGCAGGTGTGAGGTGATACCTCATTGTTGTTTTAATTTGCATCTCTCTGATAATTAGTGATGTTGAGCATTTCTTCATATGTCTCTTGGCCATTTGTATGTCCTGTTTGGAGAGGTGTCTATTCAGCTCCTCTGCCCATTTTTTAATTGGGTTCTTTGTCTTCCTTTTGTGGAGTTGTATGAGCACTCTATATATATTGGAAATTAACCCCTTATCTGATACATCATTGGCAATGATGTTCTCCCATACAGTGGGTTGCCTTTCCATTTTGATGATTGTTTCTTTTGCTGTGCAGAAGCTTTTTAGTTTGATGTAGTCCCATGTGTTCATTTTCTCCTTTATTTCTGTTGCCTTAGGTGATGTATCAGTGAAAATTCTGCTCCGTATGATGTCCGAAATTTTGTTGCCTACATTTTCTTCTAGGATTTTTATGGATTCACGGGTCACATTTAAGTATTTTATCCATTTTGAGTTTATTTTTGTGTATGGTGTAAGTTGATAGTCTAGTTTCATTTTTTTGCATGTAGCTGTCCAATTTTCCCAACACCATTTATTAAAGAGGCTGTCTTTACTCCACTGTATGCTCTTGCCACCTTTGTCAAATATTAATTGAGCGTATTGCCTTGGGTCCATTTCTGGGTTTTCAGTTCTGTTCCACTGGTCTATATGCCTGTTCTTGTGCCAATACCAGGCTGTTTTGGTTACAGTCGCTTTGTAGTATAACCTGATATCTGGTATTGTGATCCCAACTACTTTGTTCTTCTTTTTCAAGATTGCTGTGGCTATTCGGGGTCTTTTTTGGTTCCATATGAACTTTTGAAGTATTTGTTCTAGTTCTATGAAATATGTCATTAGTATTTTGATGGGGATTGCATTGAATCTATAGATTGCTTTGGGTAGTATGGACATTTTAATTATGTTAATTCTTCCTATCCATGAACAGGGTATGTGCTTCCACTTTTTTATATCTTCCTCTATTTCATTTTTCAATGACGTGTAGTTTTCTGCAAATAGGTCCTTTACTTCTTTGGTTAAGTTTATTCCTAGGTATCGTAATTTTTTTGGAGCGATGGTAAATGGGATTGTTTTTTCAGTTTCTCTTTCTGTGAGTTCATCATTGATGTACAAGAATGCCATCGATTTCTTGACGTTAATTTTGTATCCTGCTACTTTGCCAAATTCATTTATTAAGTCTAATAGATTTTTGATGGAGTCTTTAGGGTTTTCTATGTACAATATCATGTCATCTGCAAATAACGACAGTTTCACTTCCTCCTTTCCAATTTAGATCCCTTTTATTTTTTCTTCATGCCTGATTGCTGTGGCTAAGACTTCCAGTACAATGTTAAATAAGAGTGGCGAAAGTGGACATCCCTGTCTTGTTCCTGTTCTTAATGGAAATGTTTTTAGTTTCTGTCCATTGAGTATGATGTTGGCTGTAGGTCTTTCATATATGGCCTTTATTATGTCGAGATATGATCCCTCTATTCCCACATTGCTGAGTGTTTTTATCAGAAATGGATGCTGGATTTTGTCGAATGCTTTTTCAGCATCTATTGATATGATCATGTGGTTTTTATTCTTCATTTTGTTTATGTGGTGTATCACATTTATTGATTTGCGAATATTGTACCAGCCTTGCATCCCTGGAATGAATCCCACTTGGTCATGGTGAATAATTTTTTTGATGTATTTCTGGATCCGATTTGCTTATATTTTGTTCAGGATTTTGACATCTATGTTCATCAGGGATATTGGCCTGTAGTTTTCTTTCTTCGTAGTGTCTTTATCTGGTTTTGGAATTAGAATTATGCTGGCCTCATAGAACGTGTTTGGAAGTCTTCCTTCTTCTTGAATTTTTTGAAATAGTTTGAGGAGAATGGGTGTTAGTTCTTTTTTGAATGTTCGGTAAAACTCCCCCGTGAAACCATCTGGGCCTGGGCTTTTGTTTGCTGGGAGAGTCTTGATTACCTCTTCAATTTCCTTAGTTGTTATTGGTCTGTTCAAGTTTTCTATCTCTTCCAGGAATAGTTTTGGGAGACTGTGTGTTTCTAGAAATTTGTCCATTTCGCTTAGGTTGTCGAATTTGTTGCCATATAGTTGTTCATAGTAGTTGTTAACGATCTTTTGTATTTCTGTGGTGTTGGTGGTTACTTCTCCTCTTTCATTTCTGATTTTGTGTATTTGGGTTCTCTCTCTTTGTTTCTTGGTGAGTCTAGCTAAGGGTCCATCAATCTTGTTTATCTTTTCGAAAAACCAGCTCTTTGTTTCATTGATCCTTTGAATTGTTTTTTTGGTCTCTATGTCATTTATTTATGCTCTGATCCTTACTATTTCCTTCCTTCTACTTGCTCTGGGGTTTTCTTTTTGTTTGCTTTCTAATTCTTTAAGTTGTGAGGTTATACAGTTTGAATTGTTTTTTTGGTCTCTATGTCATTTATTTCTGCTCTGATCCTTACTATTTCCTTCCTTCTACTTGCTCTGGGGTTTTCTTTTTGTTTGCTTTCTAATTCTTTAAGTTGTGAGGTTAGACAGTCAATTAGAAATTTTTCTTGTTTTTTGAGGTAGGCCTGTAGTGCTATGAACTTCCCTCTCAGAACTGCTTTCGCTGCATCCCATAGATTTTGTGTTGTTGTGTGTTCATTTTCATTGGTTTCCAGGAAGTTTTTAATTTCTTCCTTGATCTCCTCGGTGACCCATTCATTGTTTAATAACATGCTATTTAGCCTCCATGTGTTGAAATGTCTTTGCATGTTCTTGTTGCAATTGATTTCTAGTTTTATGCCATTGTGATCTGAGAAGATGCTTGATATGATTTCAATCTTCTTGAACTTGTAGAGATTTAGTTTGTGTCCTATCATGTGGTCTATCTTTGAGAATGTCCCATGTGTACTTGAGAAGAATGTGTATTTTGTAGTTTTGGGGTGTAATTCTCTGTAGATATCTATTAAATCCATTTGGTCTAGTGCTTCATTTAGAGTCTCTGTTTCCTTGCTAATTTTTTGCCTAGAGGATCTATCCAGTGCTGTCAACGGGGTGTTGAAGTCCCCTGCTATGATTGTATTGTTGTCGATTTCTCCTTGGAAGTCCTCCAGAAGATTTTTAATATATTTTGGTGCTCCTATATTGGTGCATATATGTTTATCAAGGTTATATCTTCCTGTTGGATAGATCCTTTTAATATTATGTAGTGGCCGTGTTTGTCTCTAGTTATGGTCTTCATTTTGAAATCTATTTTATCAGATATGAGAATTGCTACCCCAGCTTTTTTTTGCTTTCCATTTGCTTGGAAAATTTTTTTCCATCCCTTCACTTTCAACCTATGTGAGTCTTTTGTTGAGAGGTGGATCTCTTGTAAACAACATATAGATGAGTCATGCTTTCTTATCCAATCAGCTACTCTGTGTCTCTTTATGGGAGCATTCAATCCATTTACGTTTAAGGTGATTATTGATATGTACTTATTTATTGCCATTTTTGTTTAGTGTGGTTCTATTTTTCTTCCCCTTTCTACTGCTAATTATAGCAGTCCTTTTAACATTTCTTGCAGTGCTGGTTTGGTGCCAATGTATTCCCTTAGCCTTTTTTTGTCTGGGAAGCTCTTTATTTGATCTTCTATTTTGAATGATAGCTTTGCTGGGTAGAGTAGTCTTGGATTCAGATTCTTGTTTTTCATGACCTTGATTACTTCATGCCATTCTCTTCTGGCCTGTAGTGTTTCTTGTGAGAAGTCAGCTGATAGCCTTATGGGGTTTCCTTTGTAGGTAACCTGTTGCTTATCTCTTGCTGCTTTTAGGATTCTCTCTTTGTCTTTAATTTGTGGCATTTTAATTACTATGTGTCTTGTTGTGGGCCTGTTTGGGTTCTTCTTACTTGGGACTCTCTGTGCTTCTTGAACTTGAATGCCTTCTTCCTTCACCAAATTAGGGAAGTTTTCTCTCACTATTTTTTTGAATATATTCTCTATCCCTTGCTCATTTTCTTCTTCTTCGGGGACTCCTATGATGCGAATATTATTACGTTTCCAGTTGTCCCACAGTTCTCTTAAGCTGTCTTCCTGTTTTTTAATAGTTCTTTCCTTTTGTTTTTCTGATTGGTTGATTTTTTCTACCCTGTCTTCTAATTCACTGATCCGGTCCTCAGCTTCCCCTACTCTGCTTTTTAAACTTTCCAATGTGTTTTTCATTTCGGATATGTCATTTTTTATCTCTTCTTGTTGGTTTTTAATTTCCATTTGGCTTATTTTCAGTGTCTCTATGTCCTTACTCATGCTGTTCAGCTTCCTCAAGATCATGGCTCTGAATTCTCGCTCTGTTAACATGCCTAATTGCTCCACATTGATCTCATCTTCGGTGGAGGTGTCTTGCTCTTTCATTTGGCTTCTGTTTCTGTGTTTCACCATTTTGGCTATCACTGTGGGCTTTGGAGCCTGTCAAGTTCTCCCTGTGGGTGTTGGTGTTCTGCTGTTTGTGGCTCCCTCTCCTGTGTTTAGATGAGCGAGGGAGGACCCACGTTGAACACCACTGTCAAGTCTTACTTTCCTGGTTAAAGTTGCCAGCCCAGGAAACGTACTGTTATCCTCTAGCTTTTTGCCTGGAGGCTAGCAGTCTAGGTTAATTGATGAGTTTTGGGTTGTCAGTTGATTGAAAAACTCCCTCTGGTGCTCAGCCAAGGGGCTTTCACGAGGGTGGGGCAGATGCTGGTCGTTAGTGAGCCTCAATTAGCACTTCAATGGCCCACAGGGTGGGGTTGGATCTCCGAGGGAGGGGCTGCTGCCTCTCCCCAGAGCTCTGGGAAGGAGCAATGTGGCCACCGTCCTGAGTGGCTGCACTCAGCCAAAGCTCTGAGCGCCCTCCAGACCCCGAGTGTCCCGACACAGTTCTAGTCCAGTCCGCCCTCCCTCTGCCGGAGCCCAAGGTGAGTGGCTGTGGCTGTTTCCGCCTCTGTCCCGGCTGCGCTGTGGGGCCGCCTGGGAGTGTGACCCGAGGGCGCTGCTCCCAGCTGAGGCCGCTGCCGAGCTGCCGACCGTGGGCTCCCAGCCCTGTCTCGCGCCTTCGCAAGCCTACCGGGATCGAGTCGGTGTCCCTCGTTGTATGGTCCTCGCAAGCTGCTTTTCTGTTGCTTTTTCCCGTCGATCTGTCTGTGTTATAGTTGTAATTCCAGTTTGGTTCTGGGAGATGGTCTGTGTAGCTCCGTTCACTCCGCCGCCATTTTTCCGGAATAATATATTTGTGAGCATATCACGCATAGGTAAATGCACTGTAAACTTTGGGATCAGATAGACAAAACCTTGTATCTTGACCCTGCTCTGTTACAGGATCTTGGGAAAGTTACATCAGCCTCGTTTTTCTCATCAATGAAATTAAGATGACAGCAATCTTTCTCACAGTATAGGAAATCCTGAAGAATAAGGAGGATAACATAACAAAAATACCCACCACATATTTAGGCCTAGAACGTGGAGCCCAAATTAGGTCTGCATTCTCTCAGGAAGCTCTAAAGAGCTTGCATTCCTTGCCTCCCACAGCTTCTGGTACACCCTAACCTTCTTTGGTTTGAGTCCATGTCTCTCCAGCCTCTAACCACATCTTCACAAAGCCCTGTCCTCTGTGTGTCTTCTCCTTTCAGTGTCTCTCCTATGAGGACAGTCCTGATGGCAGGCAAGGCCTACCCATATGATCCAGGATAATCTCATCTCAAGGTTCTTAACAACCCCATTCTCCAAATACGGTGATATCTGCAGGCTCCAGAGACTGGTGCATGGACATGTCTGAGGTGGATTAGTGGCCTTTTTTGCCTACTGCTGTGCTAAGTGCAGGTTGAGAGGTTTCTCTCTCACATATGGGATCCCTTCTGATATGGATTGTTCCATTCATATCTACCAAGTAGACCTGAGGAACAAGAATTTTATCCTCTTTACTGTCTGAAGCCATATTAGGGGGACTGTTCTATCACCCATGGGTGCAGAAAACAGAATTTTTTTTATAAAAGGTTGAGCGTAACCAAAAGCCAAGGAAAATCTTAAAGCTGTTTTCTTCTCTTGCCATCAGATGTACCTTGTTAAATGAAAGAGAAATATTAAGATTACTTTATCAGGAAGTATGCACTCAACACAATACAGCTTAACAAGCAATATTTCCTCAAGTAATAATGGTATATAAATTTTCTGCAATGCTTATATTTGTATAAAACTGAGGGACAGGCTGGCCAATGTGGCTCAGTGGTTGAGCATCAACTCATGCACCAAGAAGTCACCAGTCAAGTCCCTGTCAGGGCACATGCCCAGCTGGGGAGCATGGTCTCCAGTGGGGGGCATGCAGGAGGCAGCCCATTGATGTTCTCTCTCATCGATGTTTCCATCTCTCTCTCCCTCTCCCTTCCTCTCTGTCTAAAAATTAGTAAAGAAAAAGAAATTAAAAATAAAACCAAGGAACATTCACACATTCAATTATTTGAATTTGATGTCTGCTGAAAATAAAGCTAGAAAACTGTTGAGACTTTTAAAGTAGGCCACATACGTAAAAAAAAAAAAAAAAAAAATGTGGTAAAAGAGCTTAGCTTGGCAGATGGCTGGGAGTGAAATTACAAAGTGGTCTAGTGAGACGTTTGATTGGTTTTTTTAAAAAAAAGCAATGATAAGCTGTCAGCTAATGCATTATTAATTGCTCTAAAAGTTCTCACGAAAATATACTAAAAGGCAAAATCTTTTGAATACAAATACACGCTAAAGTACTTTTCTTATCATACCCTAAAAGGATGAGTTTTTTCAAAGCAGTAGTTTAGACTTTTAGAACCCACCTACATATACATATTTTTTTTAATTTTACATAAAAAGAATTCTTTCTAAGGTGTTCAAAGCAATGCTTACATAATTAAAATAAATAATAAAGTGATAGGAATTCTCAATCTAAATTTTCCTTCATCCCAAATGAAAACATTGATGATGAAAAATAGAATGGGAATTACCAACCACCTTTCCATAATGCATTTTTTTTCAATCAACAGATTAAGTTTCTAATGACATGCCGTTAGTTCTTCTCACAGATAATCACTGATCTGAATAACTATTTAACTGTCCAAATCTTCAAGTACACAAAAACTATCCTCAGTTCAGGATATTAGACATGGCTGCTTTAAAATCACTGCATTGTGGATCCCTATAGAATGCATGTGTAGATAGATGCTCCTTCCTGACAGTACTTAGTGCTCCTGGTCCCAGACACACCCCAGCCTCACATGCTTCTCATTTGCAGTCCCAGCATTGACAGCTTTCACCCCTTTCCCTAATGTGTTTTCCCTCCTCGATTTCCCACATCAACATACTTTGCTTAGGTTTATGAATTTGAAAAATTACCCCTCTCATACCTTGATCTCTTTAGGCAAAATGAATTTATGCTTTCTTTCCTTGAAAACTTGATTTAAAAGACCATTCTAGCCCAGCTGGTGTGGCTCTGTGACTGAGCGTCAACCCATGCCCCAAGAGGTCACCAGTTTGATTCCTGGTCATGGCACATGCCCAGGTTGTGGGCCAAATCCCCAAGGGGAGCCACGCAGGAGGCGGCCAATCAATTTTCTCTCTCATCAACATTTCTGTCTCTCCCACTCCCTTCCTTTCTCTCTAAAATCAATAAAGAGGAAAAAACATTAAAGATCGTTCTAGTCCTGGCTAATTTGGCTCAGTGGTTAGAATGGACTGAAGAATCCCGGGTTCGATTCTGGTCAAGGGCATGTACTGGTTGCAGTTCATTCTTGGCCCTGGTTGGGGTCGTGCAGAAGGCAACCAATCGATGTGATGTTTCTCTCTTTCTCTCTCCCCCTCCCTCTCACCCTATCTGAAGATTATTAGAAAAAAAAAATATTTTCGGGTGAGGATTAAAAAAAAAAGAATGATAAAAAATGAAAGACTGTTCTAAGAGGTTGCTAGCCTTGCTGATTCTACATTTAAAGTGCTTCTTGGTCCCATCACTTTCTCTGTATTTTAAGCAGCTGCAACAGAAGCTGAGCCTTTGTGATGTCATCTTGTCATCATCCTCAACATCTGTCCTCAGATTTTTGTTTGTTTTATTTTCCTTTTTTTCCCCTTAGCCTCATTACTCCTTAAAGAGAATGATCTAGATGGCCTTGGTTGTGCTCTCTGTTTCCTCTTTTAGTAGTTTAGGGAGAAATTATCTCAACCCTGGGACACAGCTTCATTGCCTTAGGAAAGATGAGGAATGTGAGTATTTCAATGACTGATCCCTTGGGTAGACTTGCTAGATAAAATACAAAATGCCCAGTTAAATTTTTATTTTGTATAAACAATGAATACTATTTTAATTTAAATATGTTCCAAATATTGTATGAGGCATACTTATACTACAAATTTACATTAATTGTTTATCTGAAATTTAAATTTAACTGCATTTCTTGCTTTTTTTTTTTTTTGGTAAATCTGGCAATTTTATCCTGGTCACTTGGTGCCAGGGAAATTAGTGGGCCAGATTTCACAGACACTAGTGGGAGTGGGTTAGTTCTTGTAATATCTTCAGAAAAGAAATTTTCTAAAACTCACACTGGAGAGTGAATGGTCTTTATTTGCATGGAGCTATATTCTTGGAGTTGTAGTAAAGTCCCATTTTTCTAACCTAGTCCTGGAAGACATGCAGCTGGGGCTCCAGCAGAGCTAGACGCAGGGCCAGTGTCCAGAGTTTCCTGTTTATGTTGCAGCCAGGTTCAGTACAGCCTCAGTCTAGGTTCAGTCCATTAATACATTGTGTGGAGTCCACATGGCTGTGGGTCATGTGGAGACTGCAGGGCCTGGGAGCACCACAAGCCAGGAGTCCAGCTCAGACAGCAAGAGAGAGAGGGCCCAGAGAGTGAACTTCCTTTGTCTAGGGGATTATGTATCTCAGATTTAGCATGCTTGCAGTGGCCGCATCTATTCTGCCCCTGATGTGTTCCCGGGTCTGACAAACAGATAAGCACCTTCCAGTGTCATTTAGATCTTACTGGACATGTGTCTCAACTGACTTTGTCCAGTCCTTTCCCCCATCAATTAGCAAGGAACAGACTTGGAGAGTCTTAACTTTAGCTTTCTGGCAAAGCTGCATAAAAGGCATACCTATATTATGTGGTCTCCTCTTTACTCCTTTTCTGTTAAATAATACCCCCACTGTTACAAGGGAACCAATGTACTCCTTCCCCCTCTATTGGTGCCTTAGACACTGGATCAGCAGGGCATTGGAAAACAGCTTTGTGTATCCACTTGCATAAAAAATAACTCTCTGTTCCACCTGACATAATCCTGAAAACATTCCACTGCTTTTGATTCTGAAAAATATCCGTTTCCTTACATACAATCACCACTTTCATCTGACTGGCATGATTTTATAATTATGTTTATATTCTTCAGTTATAATTAATGCTTAGTCTAGAAAAACTGACAATTCAGGGACGGATGAAGTCAAACACCTTTAGTGCTCCTGCTCAATGATGATAATAAAACTATTAATATTTTACAAGTTATTATTTCATGAGCTCATTTAATTCTCCCAGATACAGCATAAGATTTTTCTACTATATAACTTGCCTTTACTAAGAAATCTAGAGCTCCAAGAATAACCTGTGAGAGACCTGAAGCTGGTAAACAGCAGAGAAAGGGTCCATCTCAGAATCTCTCTATTTAAGTCCATTCCACTGTGCTCCCCCTGTGCTGTTAACATGTTGCTATTTTATAGCACAGGCTTCTTTTCAAAAACTATTTTGCATATTGTTAATCATAATGAATATGTACTTTTCTTAAACAAAAGCATTTTAAAAATATATATTATTTAAGGAAGTATAATTTTACATACTGTAAAATGTGCCAGTCTCTGTCATGAAGCTTTAGTTAATTCCCTTGGCCACCCTGACCTCTTCTACTCACTATGGTTAGTGTGAACATTTTGTCTTCCACAGATCACTCATAATTTCCCAGAAGACATCATCTGATGCATATAATCCTCCATGATGCACAGAGCTGAGCACAGAGCGATAGTCCTATTACTCTAACAGCTCCTAATTAGGTGCATGTATCTAGGAAGGCTCTTCACACACATTTTCTGTAATCATCACAGTGACCCTGCAAAGCAAATATTATTAAGTACATCTTAAAGATGAAGAAATTGAGACTCAGAGATGTTAACTAGAACCTCAAGGCACAAAAAACTTCGTGGGAATAAGAAAAAGGTTTCTCTACCTTCAGGTGGAAGTAGGTCTGAATGTCTCCTGGTGAGTAGAATAATAAGTCAACTGAGAGAATTTGGGCAGAGCACAACCCACACAACCATACACAGCAGCTTTGCTCAATATCACACAGCTAGCAAATTATTGTGTTTAAAGTCAGGTTTTCGGACACAGCAATGCATGTGTATCTACCAGGCTATACAATCACTGAATCTCTGGTTCCTCCCATTTCAGTATGAAACTTGACATAAGTTTTGTGATATCTTTGGAGCTACTCAATCAATGTCCTTCTTACAAATCTCCCGCAGGTTCCCAGCTCCTGCTCCAAACTTAAGGACAACACCTGTGGCTGCTGCATCTTCTCCCTCGTCCTGAGTCACATTATGCTCAGTGTTTCAGGGGAGAAACATTAGTACCAGGTCTTCATGCTAAATACTAATCAAGATCACCAGTCCCTGATTGAATGTGTAGAGTTAACTTGTTTCATGTGGTAAGGAATGCCTAAAAAGTTGGGAAGTTTAAATTCTTGACATATACCTTGATATTTTAATTGTTCTTAGGGTGTTTTTTGATTTAAGGGACTCATATTGAACTTATATGCAAAGGAAAGACACGTATAAATGGAAAAGTCACTACCTACAGTGTAGTATATGACCAGACCATCCTGAGGAACTATCCAGTATGTTGAATTATGCAGCAATAAATCAATTGGCTAACTGTATAGCAATTGCCATCACTGTGGTTATGGTAACAAAGGATGCTCTTCAGCAAAGATGTCCTTCCCTCCCTAGACTCTAGATTGAAGTACATAAGAATAAGCTTTCACAGGGTCATGGGCTCACTAACATGGTAAATTGTTTCTATACTCTTGGTGAATTCTTAAATTTTAGCCACAGGGAACTAGTAAAAAAGAAGCCATATGCACTTGGGCCATCATTTACCTTTTATCATGCATTTATACAGAAATTCTTTGCATAACTAATTTGCTAGTGAGTTGTATAATTAATTGACTCAACAAAAATTCAACTGTTATTTTTCTTCTTTAATAATTTTAGAGAGAGAGGAAGAGAGCGGGAGAGAGAGAGAGAAACATTGATGAGAGAGAACATCGACTGGCCGCCTCATACATACCCTCCAGTGGGGATCAGGCCCACAACTTGGACATGTGTCCTGACTGGGAATCAAACTGGCGACCTCTTGATGCATGGGTTGAAGCTCAACCACTGAGCTACACCTGCACGGCAACTGTTATTTTTACTAGTACTAAAATCTGATTCTTATTTGTACATCAGGCTTATTGTTTGTTTCTATTCTTATTCTTTTTTGCTAAAAATGATGTGAAAATATATTTATGAAACAAGAGATAAATGCTTATATAGAATCATAGCCTTTTTACAGAATCCAGGCAAATTTCTAAAATAGGAGAGCAATACCACTCCTGAGCAATATGGGGACCTAAGCAAATATTTTTTAGGGATACCCATGTAAATAATATGATTATTAATCTATTAGAAAACACATGGAACCCAAGAGTAGTAAGTTATTGATGAAAATCTAAAACAATGAGTAGAGCTGAGTTGCTTATTTATTATTGACCAGTCAGTGGACAAGAAGATGCTAGATAGTGCCCTAGCCTTGTCTCCTTCTCAAATCCATTCATTCTCTTTTCAATCTTCTATATTGTGAAATATGCTATTCCTGGCTAATTTCACGTCTCCCAACTTGAGAAAAATGTAGTAACAGTTATTGTCCAAAATGTCATAGTTTTATAAAACTGGTGTTTGTTGAAATAATATGGAATTTTTTTATCCTTTCAGTTCTCTACCACCATTTACGTAATGCTAATTACAAATTTTTTCATAATGCAATGATAACCATAATGCAGTGATAACCATGAATACTGACTTCCATTGGCTCTCTCAAAATTATTACCCTGCATTCTTGACAATGACCATAAATATTGTGTCACTTACATTAAACATAAATTATTTAAATAATAATTTATTGTAAACTCATGTTAAACTTACCATTCAGAATTTTATATAGTATAAATAGAATAGTACATCTTCCAATAATGCATTCTCTTGAACTCTTTAGTCGTGATCAATGCTTTTTTAGAAGGTAATATATTTCAATGTTGATCTACCCCTGCTTTCCACACACAACCAACAGTGAATGAATACACAAAAGGCCCATGGACAGAATAAATGGTTTCATTTATCCAGCATTATGTAAGACTTACTTGGGAGAGCACAAAATCACTGTGATTAGATACAAGAAAAGGCATCAACTGAAAGGTTTCATTGTGTTTGAGGAGCGAAAGTCATGAAAGTCTTTGGAAGAAATAGGCTCTGCTACTACCAGAGAATTTGGCACAGACACTGAATAGGTGGTAGAGTGACCACCATGAGTGCCAGTGTCAAGGGGTCCACGGGGTAAAGTATACCTGCTGTTAGTCTGCTGCTCTCAGTTGTTATACCCTAGAGGCTGCATCAAAGTTGAAACATAGATAAATGAGAACTTACACATAAAGCTACACACATAGCTTAAGTCTAGCCTTTGACAGTGGATCGTTGGTAATCCAGAGCCTGAACTCATCCTTCTCTGTATAAAGTGAGTGAGAATAAGAAAGCACTGGTTCAAAATCCCAGCTCATAAAATCTACTGAAAGAAATATCATGTCGGTCAATGAAATAATCAACTTTCTAGACCTGGACTCAAACATGAGGACCCTTAGGTAACTATATGAATCAATCATGGAGCTCACTGGGGCAGCTGGTCAACCTCTTTAATGCAAATAGATTTCAGAGAGCATCTAGAAGTGGATTGGAGACTGGGGCCCACACAGATCCTGGAACTGATTTGGGCCACCCTGCTGGACACTGTTGGTCCTGAAAGGTCTGCAGGTAACTAAAGGTACCCAAAGAGCAGCCCCATCTGAATATGTGGCTAGATCTAAAAGGGAAACTAAAGATAATAAAACTGTTCTTACATGTTGTGGCCTATGATCCTTAAAATCGGTGAGAGAACTAATTGTACATCTCAGGTCTCTGACATCCAGAGCTCTGGCCCTGCTAGATATTATTCCACAGAAATCCACAACTTAAAAGAATAAGTTCATTTTTGTCAACTTCCCCAAATTGTTTCCTCCCTATAATTTTTCTAGTGTGCAGTCTTCTATTCACACTTGAACATTTCCAGTTATTCGAAACTCACCACCTACTGACACAACACTTGTTGTCTAAAGAATGGATCAAAGAAGGTGTTATGAGAAATCTGTGTTCCCATGGCTCTTCAATATGATGTTTCTTCCAATGTTTGAGAGCAATAATAAATCTTTCTTAGTCACCTTTTTCTTAGGTCAAATGTCCTGTTTCCTGAGTGCTTGATGATATGCTTTTGAGCCCTCTTAGCATTCTGCTTTTACTACTTGGCCGGTACTCCTCTTAAAATATGAGCAAGGTTGGTACATAAGATCTGAATCTGTCATTTTTCGAAGATATTTATCAGGATTTTATTATTATGCAGTTTTTATTACTTGAATAGTTGTCACAATTGATTAAAAGTGGGTCTTTGAATTTCTTAATGTTTCATTCCCCTAATAGATTCTCATTATTCTCTAGATGGAATATTAGTATTTCAGAGTTATAATTCTCTGGCAAACTTTATAAAGCAGCTGATGTAGAAACCACAATTAAGTTTGCTTTAGGTCTAAAGAAAAATTTACTCATCATTGTACAAGAATTATACAGACATTTAAATGAACATAAAATAACACTGACAGGGCATGAGGAAAAAATCATAGTCACTTAACGTCCTGACTATATTATGGAAAAGACTCAACACTGGCACCCATCTAAGCCAGTTATATAAAAAATAGTTTAATGTTTAAAAAAAACCCTACATTTTTCCAAGTGTCTGAAACAGTTATAAAATAAGCACATATGGTTTCTCTTCAGTCATTTTCTTTCTAGCAGCTGTGAATGAAATCCCAAGAGAAAGTTCACTCAAGGCAAGTATGCTCTAACAGAGAAATCAAAATATAGCCACATTTCTCTCTGGAAGTCATGAAAAAGTTGTTTGAGAAGTTATAAGCACTCTTCTCCTTCTTATACCAATAAGTCTTTACTTGACATGTCCTTAGAAAGGTAAAAAGTAAGGAAAGTTCACTGTAATGATCCAACCAGCCTTTGGCAATCAAGGAGGGCTTAGATATTAGCAAAAGTAAATATTCTATACCAAGTTCTAAAAATGAGGAATTACAAAATGGAGACAGAGTGAATGGAAGCTACACAGACCACCTCCCAGGACCAAACTGGAATTGTAATTAAAATAAAGACAAATCATTGGAAAATAGCAACAGAAAAGCAGCTTGCAAGGACCATTGAACCAGGGACAGTGACTCAGTCCTGGCAGGACTGCAGAGGCACGAGAAGGGGGCTGGGAGCCCACGGACAGCAGCGGTCTAAGCTGTGAGCAGTGTACTCAGGGTTAAACTCCCAAGCCCGCTCCTCAGTGCAGAGAGCCCAGACAAGCGCGAAAATAGCCACAGCCACTAACCTTGGGATCCGGCAGAGGGAGGGAGGATGAGACTGGAACTGTGTGGGGACACTTGGGATTTGGAGGGCGCTCAGAGCTTTTGCTGAGTTGCAGTGGCCATCTTACTTCTTCCCAGGGCTCTGTGAAGAGGCGGCGGCCCCTCTGGCAGAGATTCAAACCTACCCACGTGGGACATTGAAATGAAAATTGAGGCTCATTAACAACCATCATTGGTCCCACTCTCTGGGAAATCCCCTTATGCTAAACACCTGAGGGAGTTTGTCATTCAGCTGAGAACCCAAGGCTCTTCAAGTAACCACAACTAATAAGCTCCAGACAAAGAAGCTAGAGGATAACAGAACCTTTCCTGGGCTTGCAACTCTATCCAGGAAAGTAAGATTTGATAGCAGTGTTTAATGTGGGTCCCCCCATGCTCATCCAAACCCAGAAGAGGGAGCCACAAACAACAGAACAACAATATACCCAAGGAAAATTTGCCAGTCTGCAAAAGCCACTGAGATAGCCAAAATGGTGAAACAAAAAAAACAAATCCCAAATGAAAGAACAAGAGACCTCTACCAAAGATAAGATAAATAAAATGTAGTTAAGCAAGTTAACAGAGCTAGAATTCAGAGCCATGATCTTGAGGAAGCTGAACAGCATGGGTAAGTTCATCAACACTATTAGTGAAGACATAGAAACATTGAAAATCAACCAATTGGAAATAAAAAACCACCAAGAAGAAATGAAGAATGACATAGCAAAAATAAAGAACACATTGGAAGGACTAAACAGCAGACTAAAGGAGGCTGGAGACTGGATCAGTGAATTCAAAGACAGGGAGAAAAAATCAAACAATCAGAAAACAAAAAGGAAAAAACAATTCAAAAACAGGAGGACAGCTTAAGAGAACTGTGGGACAACAGGAAACGTAATAATATTCGCATCATAGGAGTCCCCAAAGAAGAATAAAATGAGCAAAGGTTAGAGAATATATTTGAAGAAATAGTGACAGAAAACTTCTCTAATTTGGTGAAGGAAGAAGGCATTCAAGTTCAGGAAGCACAGAGAGCCCCCAAGTAAGAAGAACACAAACAGGCCCACACCAAGACACATAGTAATCAAAATGCCAAAAATTAAAGACAAAAAGAGAATCCTAAAGGCAGCAAAAGATAAACAACAGGTTACCTACAAAGGAACCCCCATAAGGCTATCGGCTGACTTCTCAACAGAAATACTATAGGCATGAAGTAATCAAGGTCATGAAAAAACAAGGATCTAAATCCAAGACTACTGTATCCAGCAATGCTATCATTCAAAATAGAAGGTCACATAAAGAGCTTCCCAGACAAGAAAAGGCTAAGGAAATACATTAGCGCCAAACCAGCACTGCAAGATATGCTAAAAGGACTGCTGTAATTAGTAGAAGAAAAATATGACCGCACTAAACAAAAATGGCAATAAATAAGTACATATCAATTATCACCGTAAATGTGAATGGATTGAGTGCTCTGATAAAATGACACAGAGTAACTGATTGGATAAGAAAGCAAGACTCATATATATGTTGCTTACATGAGACCCACCTCACAAAAAAAGACTCACATAGGTTGCAAGTGAAGGGATGGCAAAAAGTCTTCCAAGCAAATGCAAAGGAAAAAAAAATGCTGGGTTAGCAATACTCATATTAGATAAAATAGATTTCAAAATAAAAACCATAACTAGAGACAAAGAAGGCCACTACATAAATTTGAAAGGATCTATTCAAAGGAAGATAAAACATTGGTAAACATATATGCACCCAATATAGGAGCACCAACATATATTAAAATCTTCTGGAGGACTTCAAAGGAGAAATCAACAGCAATAAAATCATAGCAGGGGACTTCAACACCCTGCTGACATCACTGGATAGATCCTCTAGACAAAAAAATTAGCAAGGAAACAGAGACTCTAAATGAAGCACTAGACCAAATGGATTTAATAGATATCTACAAAGAATTACACCCCAAAACTACAAAAGTCACATTCTTCTCAAGTGCACATGGGACATTCTCAAAGACAGACCACATGTTAGGACACAAACTAGTCTCTACAAGTTCAAGAATATTGAAATTATATCAAGCATCTTCTCAGATCACAATGGCATGCAACTAGAAATCAATTGCAACAAGAACATGCAAAGACATTTGAACACATGGAGGCTAAATAGCATGTTATTAAACAATGAATGGGTTACTGAGGAGATCAAGGGAAAAATTAAAAACTTCCTGGAAACCAATGAAAATTAACACACAACAACACAAAATCTATGGGATGCAGCAAAAGCAGTTCTGACATGAAATTTTCTAGCATTACAGGCCTACCTCCAGAAAGAAGAAAAATTTCTAGTAGACTATCTAACCTCACAACTTAAAGAACTAGAAAGCAAACAAAAAGAAAACCTCAGAGCAAGTGGAAGGAAGGAAATAGTAAAGATCAGAGCAGAAAGAAATGACATAGAGACCATAAAAACAATTCAAAGGATCAATGAAACAAAGAGCTTGTTTTTCAAAAAGATAAACAGGATTGATGGACCCTTAGCTAGACTTACCAAGAAACAGAGAGAGAACCCAAATACACAAAATCAGAAATGAAAGAGGAGAAGTAACAACTGACACCACAGAAATACAAAAGATCATTAAATACTATGAAAAATAATATGGCAACGAATTTGACAATCTAAGCAAAATGGACAAATTTCTAGAAACACATAGTGTCCAAAACTGGACCAAGAAGAGATAGAAAACTTGAACAGACCAATAACAACTAAGGAAATTGAAGAGGTAATCAAGACTCTTCCAGCAAACAAAAGTCCAAACCTGAAAGGCTTCAAGGGGGAATTTTACCGAACATTAAAAAACTAATACCCATTCTCTTCAAACTATTTCAAAGATTCAAGAAAAAGGAAGACTTTCAAACTCATTTAAGGAGTCCAGCATAATTCCAATTCCAAAACCAGAAGAAGCGACTACAAAGAAAGAAAGCTACAGGCCAATATCCCTGATGAACATAGATGCGAAAATCCTGAACAAAATACTAGCAAATCAGATCCAGCAATACATAAAAAAAATTATTCACCGTGACCAAGTGGGATTCATCCCAGAGATGCAAGGCTGGTACAATATTCGCAAAGAAATAAATGTGATATACCACATTAATAGAATGAAGGATAAAAACCACATGATCATATCAATAGATGCTCAAAAAGCATTCAACAAAATCCAGCACCCATTTCTGATAAAAGCACTCAGCAATGTGGGAATAGAGGGATCAAATCTCGACATAATAAAGGCCATATATGAAAGACCTACAGCCAACATCGTACTCAATGGGCAAAAACTAAAAGCATTTTCCTTAAGAACAGGAACAAGACAGGGATGCCCACTTTTGCCACTCTTCTTTGACATAATACTGGCCGTGTTAGCCACAGCAATCAGACATAAAGAAAAAATAAAAGGGATCCAAATTGGAAAGGAGGAAGTGACGCTGTCATTATTCACAGATGACATGATATTACACATAGAAAACCCCAAAGACTCCATCAAAAATCTACTAGACTTAATAAATGAATTTGGCAAAGTAGCAGGATACAAAATTAACATCAAGAAATCGATGGCATTCTTATACACCAATGATGAAGTCACAAGTAGAGAAACTAAAAAAACAATCCCATTTACCATCGTGGCAAAAAAATTAAGATACCTAGGAGTAAACTTAACCAAAGAAGTAAAGGACCTAATTGCAGAAATCTACAGGACATTGAAAAGAGAAATAGAGGAAGATATAAAAAAGTGAAAGCACATACCTTGTTCATGGATTGAAAAAGTCAACATAATTAAAATGTTCATATTCCACAAAGCAATTTATAGATTCAATGCACTCTCCATCAAAATACCAACGACATATTTCATAGAACTAGAACAAATTCTTCAAAGTTCATATAAAATCAAAAAAGACCCCTAATAGCCACAGCAATCTTGAAATAGAAGGACAAAGTAGGTGGGATCACAATCCGAATATCAGGTTATACTACAAAGCTACTGTAATCAATACAGCCTGGTACTGGCACAAGAACAGGCATATAGAACAGTGAACAGAACCAAGAACCCAGAGTTGGTCCAAGACATTATGCTCAATTAATATTTGAAAAAGGTGGTAAGAGCATCCAATGAATTAAAGACAGCTTCTTTAATAAATGGTGTTAGGAAAATTGGACAGCTACATTCAAAAAATAAAACTAGATCATCAAATTACACCCTACACAAAAATAAACTCAAAATGGATAAAAGTCTTAAATGTGACTCATGAATCTATAAAAATCCTAGAATAAAATGTAGGCAACAAAATTTCAGACATCATACACAGCAGAATTTTCACTGACACATCACCTAAGACAACAGAAACAAGTAATGGGATACATGGGACTACATTAAACTCAAAAGCTTCTGCACAACAAAAGAAACAGCCATCAAAATGGAAAGGTAACTCACTGTATGGGAGAGCATCATTGCCAATGATATATCAGATAAGGGGTTAATTTCCAATATATATGGAGTGCTCATACAACTCAACAAATGGAAGACAAAGAACCCAATTAAAAAATGGGCAGAGGAGCTAAATAGGCACCTCTCCAAACAGGACATATAAATAACCAAGAGACATATGAAGAAATGCTTAACATCACTAATTATCAGAGAGATGCAAATTAAAACATCAATAAGGTATCACCTCACACCTGTCAGAATGGCCACCATCAACAAATCATCAAACAACAAGTGTTGGAGAGGGTGTGGAGGAAAGGGGACTCTATACACTGCTGGTGGGAATGCAGACTGGTGCAGCCACTATGGAAAACACTATGGTGTTACCTCAAAAAATTAAAAATTGACCTGACATTTGACCTAGTGATCCCACTTCTAGGAATATACCCTAAGAAGCCTGAAACACCACGCAGAAAGAATTTATGTACCGAATTATTTACAATTGCTAAGATCTGGAGATAATCCAAGTGTCCATCAGTAGACAAATGGATAAAAAAAAGCTGTGGTACATATACACAATGGAGTACTATGCAGCTGTAAGAAAGAAAGATCTCTTATCCTTTGAATGACATTGAGGCATCGGGAAAGTATTATGCTAAGCCACACAAGCCAAGCAGATAAAGACAAGTATCATATGATCTCACTTATATGTGGAATATAATGAAAATAACAGTCTGAGGAACAGGGTAGATCCAGAGACATGGAAGTAGGGTACAGACTGACAACCCTCAGAAGAGGGGGTAGGAGGAGGGAATAGATAAACCACAGAACTTATATGCATAACTGGTGGACACGAACAACAAAGGTGAGGACGGGGTGAGGAGGATGGGGAGGAGAGTGTCAATGGGGAGAAAAAGGGGAAACATCTGTAACAAAAATAAATTAATAAAAATAAATAAATTACAGTTTCCTTAATCTGGTTGGGTTTTATTCACTGGAAAATTTGATAGTTTCAAATCTCTTTGAAGCACCCAATTGAAGCATGAAATAAATATATATATATTTTAAGATGCTGGCCATCATTAAATTGCCTAGTGTCTTTAGTTTGCACATGAACTTCAGCAACGTGACTAAGATTATAGGCCCTTGAGTTAGACTCCCTGGGCTCAGATTCTGGTTCTCTTATGCATCATCTCTATAACTTTCAGCAAGTAGCTTGAAAGTATTAAGATCTATCTAATAGTAGCAACTTGTAATGTATGTTACAGTTCAGGAGATGTCTTCTCATCTGTAATTGTATTTGTCCTCAGTGACTGTCTCAGAATAATAGGGTAATTTTTTTGTCTTCCATTCAACCCATATATATTCAGAATCTACTTTGTGTCAGGATGTAACACATTAAAAAGATGGACAAGTCTGTGCTTTCACAGGATGTTATTCTCTCAGGGATAAAGAGACAGTAACATGTAAACAAAGCAATACATAAGATAATTTCAGATAATGACAATTGTTAGAAGCTAATAAGATTGGGGACTGAGTCATGTTTATGTAGTGAAGACGTGTCTTTTAATATTAGAAGTTGGATGAAGAGAAGAAATCAGCCAGAAGAAAATCTGGTTAATAGATGGTGAGGGGATTTTCTCAAGTAAATGGCCTAAGGAGTCAGGTATTAGGTAGATTTCAGAATAGGCAAAAGTCATCCAACATTTAGTATATGTAGTTTTTGTGTATCAATTATACCTCAATAAAGTTATTACAATAAAATCAGCTGAAGAGTAGTGAGGTCAGGGAGGATGAAGAGAGAGGGATCAGGAAGGTATTTAGGGCAGAATTCTTCTGCAGCATGCAGGTTTATTGTCGGTAAAAGTCCTTTCCAAGGTCACTCGAGAGCCAGAATCTAGATATTCTCACTCCAAATAGAATATTGGTCTTTCTTTTATAAGATGTCTTGTTTGATATACTGGATTGCTGGGTAGAACCAAGCAAGATCTTGTTCATTTTAGAATATACTTGTAAAATAACATTTATCTCTTCTAATGGATTAGGGGTCACTATCATCACTAGTCATTATTGAGTACTTCTGGGGTAGCACAAAGTTAGCTAAACACTACATTTTCAAATAATGTGTTCTACCAATAACACTGTGAAGATGATAATTAAGTTCTTCTTAAAATTATGGAACTTAAACATACACTATTTAGAAGCTAACTTAAAGTGACACATCTCATAATAGTGAGACTAACATAGGAATAGTTTCCTGTAATGGACATTTTGATGTAAATCACCTTAAATTGAAAGATGGGAGAATATGAATACACATTGATTTCATCAGCCAACACCCAGGCACCTTATTCAAACATCCCTCTTAAATATTTGAGAGCTTCTAGAGTTAAAACTTTATGATTGTGATAACGTTGTTTTAGAAAAGCTCAAAGTGTAGCCAATGTATGATTAACACATAGGTTGTTAAGCAGTCATCTTACTACAAATAAGATTATTTAAAGTCTATTGACTTTAAAAACGGTTAGGCAGGGACTGTAACTTTCAAACATGAACAAATGTGTTAGAAATGGCTCAGAGTATTGGGGCTAAATGAATTAGGTTGCTTGAAGTGTGTCCAAGTTAGGCAGAGGGGTGGAAGGTGAACGCATCAGTGCTGAAGTTTATTTTGTGGCGAGTAGATGAAATTAATTGGGATCAACCACTAATAAGAATATTTGTCAATTTTCTTATTGTCTTTTGTATGATTCGATGTAAGCTTGTAAGACAAACACTAAAATACTCTATTCCTTTACATGTTTGAAACATAATGGTTGCAGTCATAGACCTTGGAGTAGGAGTGCCTGGTTCCAATCCTAGTCCTCCTATATAATAGCTTTGGGACAATCACCAAACCTCCATGTGCTTTGGTTTCCTTAATTAAGAATAATAATATATGCCCTGGCCGGTTTTGCTCAGTGGTTAGAGCGTCGGCCTGCAGTCCAGAGAGACCCAGGTTCGGTTCCCGCTAAGGGCACGTACCCCGGTTGCAGTTTGTCCCCGGCCCTGCTTGGGTCATGCGGGTGGCAGCCACTCGATGTGTCCCTTTTATGTCAATGTTTCTCTCTCTCTCTCTGTCCCTCCCACTCTATCTGAACAAAATATGGAAAAATGTCCTCGGTGAGGATTAAAAACAATAATAATAATAATATATGTACTTTATTACAGTATTCATGAGGATAAATAATATTCTATATGTAAACATATTGAACAATGCCTGAGACATAGCCATGGATAAACTCTAGAAATATTAGGTGTTATCATTATTATCACTGTTATTATATTTCATGTATAACGTGTATTTTCTAATAACCATCAGCTGGCTCAGAATAATTCCCTATGGCTGCAGGAGCTGTTATGGGAAGTGTGTCAGCTTTCAGTTGAGTACAATGCCTTCTACTTTCTCTTAGACAGTACTTCTCTGAATCATGACTTTCCTTGACACACTATTCAAAAATAGCAGAACCAATCAAAGTTATTTAGAGAAGTTTGACATTTGATTATCAACTCTGATTCCGAAAGTTTTCCCATTGTCCACAAAATGATAAAAGCAACTTTTTTTCTGACCACTATCGCCATCAAAGTAGAGGCAACAGGATACTTTTTCTGGTTTAGTAGAATCAGTGATTGTTGTGAACTGACTGTGTGCCAGACCCTGTTTGGGCTTGGGATCACAGACATAGAGATTTAGAGTCCCTATGTTTACCAAACTCCATTGTTTTCTCCTTTTCTGGTAATTTCATTATTTTGTTGTTGTTGCTCTCTTTTAGTCTATCTGAAAGGTAGCAAAAAGGAAAGGGGTCTTATAAACCAGCCCTGTCAAGAGTCAGTTCAATGGCACTAGAACATAGGGAAGTGGGCAAAAGTAGCTTCTCTGCCTTGACTGAGAGGCAGATGTACGTGGCGATGGTTGCATCAGTTACGGTGTCCACTAACGTTAGTCAAGGTCATGTACATGCCAAATGTTTTTTTGATCCTGTGTGTCGTTTTTAATCCTTTCGATAATTAACTTCTTTTCATTGTGCAAATTGTGGACATCATAATCTAGGGATTCAAATCCTGCCCTTCTGATTCCCTTACTTTTCCACGGTACTATGTCTCCTTTAATAGATGTCTGCTCACATTTTCTTCATCTCTTATTGCTTGATGTAGCAGTTAATTCAAGAAGTTTAGGAAGATTGAGATTAAATCCATGAAGAGTTTAGATTACACCACACCATCGACTCCTAAAGGAGGTGATGTCTTGACGTTACCATGTCTAGTACACTAATCAAATTAATCAACAGCTTACTGAAGGACAACTCGTGATGCAATAAACACGAAAGAGGAGCTGATATTATGAAAAACTTGGTTTTTAATGGTGCAGAGCCTATCATTTTTAAGTATTTTAAAGCACTTCATGGGATATTTTATATAACAATACATAACCTGATGTTCAATGTATTTGTGGGACTTTTATAGGAGAAAAACATCAAAGGCTGACTTTTGATATCATTACACACAGAGAACAAAGTGGAATTGTATGATTGTCTCAAATACTTGTGATAACTTAAAGTCGGCTACAACTTTCTCAAGGTTACTTAGGAAAAAGCATCACAAAGAGGAAGGCAAGAGTCAGCAGCAAAACTAGCAAGCATAGACTGACTCCCAACATTAGGAAACAGCCTCTCTTTAAGCCAAAAAGCAATATGTACTGAATTTGCCTAAGCAAATACAGGCAATCACATTCATTGGAAAAAAACTGTCATCATATGAACATTAATCTAATAATAAATAAATTTTTAAAATATGCCATTGGTTTTAACTAGTGAAAATACACAACTGGAAAATAACATCAGCATGACTTGACTCTTGCAAAGAGATGAACTGCTCTGCAAGGCTTGGCTTATTGGATGGGCCTAGGCCATTTCTGAGCTGTTCAAAGTGAATGGTCAAGAAGCACAGACTATGGCCTTCCCAGGGCTGCAGGGAGCTTGCGATGTGTCAAAGCAACCCTGATAAATATAAATATAGCTCTGTAGGAGGACACTGATAAATTCACAGTCTCACTTAAGAAAAAGCATTCTAGTGAAGTGACATTTCTAGGAATGGTGCAAATGACCCACTGTGAGAATGCAAAAACAAAGGTCCTGGATGGACATTTATTACGTAAGAATGGAAAACATCACATCTGCAGATGCTGGGCTGCTGAGCTTCTGTCAGGTGGACCCGCAGCCATGTTTTTAACAAGGCACAGAAAGAATCTATTTGAAAACATCGATCAACTACGCTGATTAAAAATCAGGTTCTTCAAAAAGCACCCAGTTCTCCCTTGATTAAAGTGGAAAAGCTCTAATCACTTTGAGCTACGTGAAGATCACATAGGTGTAATGTGGCACCACTATTTTTTTATTCAAATCTGTGAAGCTGGCTGGGGAAAAGAAACAGGCTTACAATGACAGGGGGAAGAAGTGAAGGCATTTTAGCAGCACTTTTTAACTGCATCCCTTCTTGTACAAACAATCCACTGAGGCCCTAGAGCCCAGATGCAAAGGCTCCTGTCATAAACTGGCAGGGAACCAGTGTCGTCTCAACTAAATCTCTGCTAAATTATCAATCATTGTTTAAATTCAGATCAACTATATTGTGATGCGGATCATGTAACGGAGGTTGAAAACCAGTTATGGGCTTCATATCCACTTGGGTCAGAAGACTTGCTTTTTTCTCATAGGTTCACACGCGAGGCTACCTTCTCAGGCTACGTGAGAGGAGGGGAGAGTTGTCTTCTGGCGTTTCAGTCTGTTCCACAATTGCTGACTGCAGCCTGCACCTTGAGCTGCTCTGCAAATAAGCGCGGTTTGTAACAGGGATTGTGGCCCAGAGAGGATGTATGGAATCCCACACACTCCTGCTAGAAAAACACTGTGAAGTGATTCTATATGAAGAATGTTTTTGTTTACCCAATGTTAAGTTCTTTGAAATAAAAGCCTCCATGGAGCTTGTTTAAAACCATTATGAGTTACACAGACTGATTTAAGAACTTGTGTTTTCCAGAACATAAACACAATATGAACAAATAAATACAGCAGCAAAAAACTCACAACTCTATCCTAAATCAAATAAATATATCATACTGGCTCTCTGACTTACTAAAAACAAGAGTCTGGATTTAGGAAGATTTTCTTTGTAGTCTGGCAAGAAGTGTTTTTCTACTGATAATCAGGTTTAAGGGAAAAGTGCTACTGGGTAGCTGAGATCAAGATGAAATGGACCAAGATCAGATAAACATTTCAAAATGATTTTTTTCTGTTCCATTTGATCTTTTCCCTGAAACTTACACACACACACACACACACACATACACACAGCAAAATTATGTCCTTGCTCCAATGTTTACTATTTTTTTCTTCATCAAATGTATTATCAGGGTTATGATTTTTTTCTCCCTTATAAAATAGGACTCCTGGAAATTTTTTTAAAATATGTTTTTATTGATTTTTAAAGAGAGAGGAAGGGAGAATGGGAGAGAGAGAAACATTCATTTGAGAGAGAAACACCATCAATCACATCAATTGGCTGCCTCCGGCACACCCTCTACTGGGAATCGAGCCTAACACCCAGTGGTCATGTGTCCTGATTGAAAATTGAATCTGCAAACTTTTGGTGCATGGGGCAATGCTCAACACTTTGAGTCGCACTGGCTAGAACTGGAAATGGTTTTTATCTTTATATCTTGTTCAAACTTTTCAGAAAATTGGCAATGTTCCTACTTTTGAGGAAATAAGCAAGAGTGTATATTTAGTAGATAATTAAAATATTGATTATGCTGTCATCATTAAATAAAAATATAATACCTCAAACGGTAATGATAATATTTAAGCTTATATTCAAAAAAGAAAAAATAAATCAATAAACACAAAAGATTTTAAACAATCTTAGAGGAAACATTGAGAAACTTGAATTTATAAAGTTAGTTTATTCTACCTTTCTCTACAATGTACTAGCATTTTACGAGATCAATTTCTCCTTTTTTTTTTTTTTTTTTATCCTCACCCGAGGACATTTTTCCATTCTTTGCTCAGGTAGAGTGGGAGGGAGAGAGAGGAACAGAGAGAGAGAGAGAGAGAGAGAGAGAGAAACATCGACGTGAAAGGAACACATCGAGTGGCTGCCACCCTCACGACCGATCAGGGCCAGGGACGAACTGCAACTGAGGTACGAGCCCTTAGCAGGAACCGAACTCGGGTCTCTCAGGACCGCAGGCCGACGCTCTAACCGCTGAGCCAAACTGGCCAGGGCGAATTTCTCCATTTAACAAAAGATACCACAATGACCTGTGATACAGTCTCCCGGCACAAAAGATAATTGGCAAACTTCCTCAGTGAACATGTTGATAAATGTAACACTATAGCTCACATGGCGCCTAAGGTTTATGGAATCATATAAAAATCAGTCAGCAGATAAAATATAGCAGGCCAAAGAACCTTGTGAAATGTTTAAGAAATAGTGCTTGAAATTGGAGAGAAGATATTTTAATACTCATTTCCTTGACATATTTATTATATTTTGCAACACTTTAAAACATACGTTTAAAATGAAAAGGGCTATCAGTTTTTGTTTGTTTGTTTAGCTGCTCTGTGGAAATGAGTTTAGTTTTACCTGTATAAAATTAGAATTATGTTATATAAATATTGGCATGTCATTAGGTATTGTGGTATCATAGAGCACTCATTAAAATAATTTATCCTGATACAACTATTGTGGTCAAGGTAGGTGTGCATAATAAAGGTGAAGAAGGAAGTAAAAAATCAGAGTAGTACTCTTTCTTTTCTTTAGACTGCTAGAGCAATAATCAGTCTAAGGCAAGATTTCACAGGAAGACAGGTCAGCGTTGCTGTATGGCACTTCTTATCCCTACGCCCATATTGCAAACTACAATATGGTATAAGCATGATTGCACCTAGGTACATAAGGTGAAAGGGAGACATTATATGTTTACACACCCCAGTCAGAAGAAACCCCTGCCTAGGTATTTGAGAAAAAAAAACAACAACACGTATATTAGAAAAAGAAAATCTGTTACTTGGATTTCTGTGGCATTATCTCTTGTGCATGACTTCTTAGGGACACCGTCAAGGGATCAAATAGGGGCAACTGAAGGTTAAAACAACTATAGGCATCTCCTGTTTAGTATTAGTAAACTGCTTATAAAAAACTAAACATGCTTCCAGAAAACGCTAACTTTGAGCTTATTTCCATATGCTAAAGGAAAAAAAATTATATTGCATTTTATTATTAGCCCAAACCTCTAGCTAATTTCCTGAAACATAACCAGAAGAAGAAAGAAAACTGCCTATGAAGGAACCAAATTGTCATTAAGAGGTAAAATCATTAAAATATCACTTCCTGATCACCAAACAATATGGTTAAAATGCAGGGTTTTTGTTTGGTCTGTTTCATGTAGTAACAAGCAGAGTTTGCATGTTCTACATTACAACTCAACATGGCATAAAATACTCAGTAGCAGTATATATTTGATAGAAAAATATGCAGAAAATTTTCCAATAAAATACAAAGCAGTCTACTTATCTACTTCTTTTGCTTTATGAAAGTTAGAAATCTAATCAAGGGAAAGGGATTAAAATAAATTTTTCTCCAATTCATCATGTTGTTGAATGTACCTATTCCTTTTTGTTTATTTCTCCCTTTCAATTGCTAAATTGAATGTTTTTATGATTATATGACAGTCTGTCTATTCTTTCTCTCATTGCCAAAAAAAAGGGGTGATTCTTAGTTTTTTTTGCTAAGTAAGTAGTGGGATCTTATTCTAGTTTAATAGTCATTTCCTTGTTGAATGATGGTGCTGGGAATATTTCTATGTGCTAATTAGATATTTGCATATTCTCTTTATAAAGTGTCTGCATTAGCCATTTGTCCATTTTTACTGAGTTGCTGTCCATTTTGTTATTGACTTAAAATAATTATTTGTATGATATAAATCGCGTGCCTTCAATGAATACATGTGGTGAGAATCTGATTGCCCACTCTGTAGTGTGCTTTTCATCTCCTGTGTGTTGATGAGTCCAAGTTTCTGTTTTTGATGAATTGCAGTTCAATGCTTTTCGTGTTCTTTCAAATCTGAAGCCATGTTTCACATTGCAGTGATATTCTTCCATGCGTTCTTCTGTGAACTTTGTACATTTAGCTTTTACATCAGGTTGATAATCTATCTTGAGTTAATTTTCATATGGTCATTTGTGTATAATAAGAGATATAAGTCATGGTTCAACTTTTTCCGCACGGCTATTCAATTCTCCAGTACCATTTGTTTAAAAGAATTCTTATCCATTGAATCATATCCATGCCTTTGTCAAAAGTCATTTGTGTATATGTATGTCTACATTTTAGGTGCTTTACAAGTAACCTTTTTTTTACCTATTCTCAACTGCATTTTTGTTTCTGTGCCTCATTAGTTTCTTGTCTGTCTTGCCATTTATCTGCAACTTCAACCCTAATCCTTTATAATACTTGAACGGTTTCCTTCACTTTGGCTTAATTAATTTCTCAAAGACACAGCTAGGTCTCTCCTGATGGATATCACTCCATTATTTTCTGGCTTGCATTGTTTGAAGAAATTCAATGGTAATTCTTATTGCTGCTTCCCTGTATAGAATAAATAACCACTAGCCCTAAACAGTGTTAGCATCTACTCTTTTATCTTTCATATACTGTAATTTGATAACAATATACCTAGGTGTGGTTTCCTGAACGTTTATTCTGTTTGTGATTGTGGATTAATGTTTTCATCAAAATGAGTATGTTTGGGCCAATATTTCTTCCAGTGTGTTTTGCCTCACTCTTTTCTTCCTGGGATTCAAATTACACACACATGAGACTGTCCTCTATATCCCTGATTCAATTCAGGGTATTTTAGTCTTCCTTTTTTTTTTTTTTTCTTCTGGGGGTTCTTTCTTCTGTCAAATCTTCTAAAGTTTTAGATTTTAGTTATTTTATATTTTTCAGATCTAGAATTTCTATTGCTTCTGTTTTATGGTTTTCATTTTCACATTTGTTTATTCATTTTTTTATATTTTCCTGTAATACATTGAGCATATGAATAATAGCCATTGTGAAGTTGTCTGCTACATCTAATATCTGAGTAATCTCTGAGTTGGTTTCTGTTGAATATATTTTGTTTAAATATATGTTCCATATTCTTATTTCTTCATATCATTTATATCTTTTCATTGTAATACTCGATTTGGCATAGATAAGATGAGTGGTGATTGAATAATATTACATATTTTTTTCCTAGAGAATAGATACTCTTTCTTATCTTTCCTAGCTAAGGTGAAAAGAATTAGAAAGAGTTGAATTAATCTGTGATTTCACTTTGGTTTAGGAGGTTTGGACACAGGGGCACAGTTCTGGTAACCCCAAACTCAAATGTGCAGCTTCAGTTGAAGATCCACTGCTCCCTCTTCCCAGAGATCATCCAATACCCAGTTTGCCCCCAGAGCTGACACAGCTCAGTGCTCAGCTATGGAAGGTGTGTTTCCTGGACATCGAAGTTAAGAAAATGGGGAGAGTTAAGGGCAACACATCTGTGAACCTTAGGCAAAAGGTGGGCAGAGAAATAGTCAAGTCACAGTAAGGAAACAGCAAATAACAGTAGGAAAACAAGAGGTCAAAGGAGGAAATGTTTAATAGAGAATACATTATAATATAGTTGCGTATTTCTGGTTATGACACAGTAGTGAAGGAGTACATGATAATTCAAAAAACAAGATGGTTTTGAAAGAATAAAGATTTAGAGTATAAAAAAGATGAGACTGGCAGCACAGGTGAATAGATAAACTTCAATAAAGAAGGATCATGTCTTCCATTAGACAAGAAAGTTGGGTGGTAATGTAATTACATATGTAAATCACTTTGCATCTCTGGATCTCATTTATTTTATCAGTGAAGTATTTCATCAGCCAACAGTGGTGAGAGAAAGAATGTGTTTTTGTCTGAGAAGGTTTGAAAGAGTCACACTGGAAAACAAGAAAGCAAATGCACATATTAAGGAAGAAGGGGGTCAGTAGTAATGGTGAATAACGATCTTCAAAAATTCTGTCCTTCATAGCAATGAGACTGCTGGTAAAAACTGTCAATATCGTATACTTATACATTCTGGAAATTAAACAAAAACTTGCAACACTGGCTGTTCAAGAAAAATAGCTGCATCTTAATAAGAACCAAGGGGTTTGTTGTATATTAATTACCCTAATCTTGCAATGAAAGCCAGCACTCTGGAAGCTTCTGAAGAAAGATTTAGAGTTCCTCTAAAACCCAATTCCCACATAATTTTTAGTTTTTGATGTGTTTGGCTGTTCCCTGAAAAATTCTGTTTCCAAGGTTTATCTTTATTTGACCCGAATCAGAAATCGTCCAGTTATGGTGAACTCATCAGCTCACTTACAAAAGCCTTTTGTCTGGGAGAGGGAAGTTGTTGAAAAACAATCAGTGGCAATTATTTAGTCTCACTGTTATCTAAGGTGTTGATAACATTTCAGCCAAACAACAATCTGACTTAAAAACAAAGGAAAAGCTGGGAAATAGATGTAATTAGATGGCTTTGAAAACTAGGATATATTCCTGAGATTCTAGGAGGCTATGCAAATATGCAGATGTGTGTCGATGTCTAGGGCTAGATAAGTGTCCAGGAAAACCTACATGTTTACCTATACCTGACCTAGAGGCCCTGTACAAACAAGAAATGAAGGGTAACATGGAGTTGTAAAATGTCCATCTTAGCATCAAAGAATATACCCAATTTTCACACAGAGATAGTTGACAAAGTTGAGAAGACTTATTGGTTCCAGACATTTAAAGGAATCTCTATAGAATTATTTGATGGTCACTAAGGTAATAAAACAAAGACTTCAGTGGCCTCACATGACAAAGAATGCAGGGTTTACAGAATTAGTTAGAGAAAAGCCACTAAATAAACAGTTTCAACAAAATTCTTCAGCAAAATCAACAGATATGCAAATGTTAATAATCTGTTTAAATATGTAGTGAATATGTGCAAATTTACATGGAGAATATGTGCAAATGCTAAAAATACATGGAGACATATATGATACGGGAAAGACAACTACAAGTGCAGTGTTATACTTAAGAAAAGACATATGAGGTAGCAGTAGGAGATAAGACTGCAGGGTAAATATGGGTAAGATTACCAAAAACCTTAGATGTAATGTAAAGATATTTGCATTCATACTTCAGAAAGGTCTGAGACACTGGAATGGTAGGTGAACAACTGATTTGGGGAGTGTGCAGGATATCTTCAATTTACTCCCTAGATCCACTTTGTATCTTTCTACTCTCCACTCGTCCCATTGACATTGGCCTGCATGACCTGTATTGATGGGCTCCCTTATTCTATTGTTTCTGGGTTGGACTGCACTAAACAGTATCACCAGTAGAAGATCAGGGGAGGGATGAAAGATATGTTGGAGTATTTATTAAGATCCCATCTTTAGGTGGAGGGAGGCTGCACCCTTTTATCCAGCTGTCGATGGAAAACTCAAGTATCCCTGCCCACATGAAACTCAATTTTGGATTCAGTAACATTTCTCCTCTGCTTATTCTGATCTATGGAAGGTGATGACATTGTGTCGTTACTACTCATTTTAGATGTAGCTTTCTATGTTCTGCTTGTATCTTTTCCTTTTTAAATTTTTTAAATCCAATAGAACAAAATATATCCATTATGTAAATATGGGATTTTACAAATGTCACTGAATATAAATGTACCCCCAAAAAATCTACTCAGAAATGTTCTCACCCCATGAGTAGGGATTCTTTCTTGGAAAGCATTTGGTAAAACTTACTGTAAAACTTCATCACTTTCAATGCTAAGTTCCTTATCCATGTGGAACATTGAAAAATTCTGAAGCTTTATTCTTCAACAGAATTGGGGGTGAAGACTTAAATGTAATACTATCATCATTTAATTTTACTATTTTTACCTTTAAATGGGCAATTATAATTTCAACCAAGTGATTAAATTTTAGTTTCTCTTTAATAGACTACAAATCTATTTCACAAAATAACCCAATATCTTTTTCTCAATGACTTATTTAAATTCCTGCTAGACAAAAATGGTTTAGGATACAATTGGGTACTGGAAAATCTGTGTTTTTATTCCAGTTCTTTTGACCTAAAAATCAGATATTGAACCAGATGATTAATATTTAAAGTGTGATAAGAATTGAATCTTTGGAGCTATATTTAAGGTATATAATTTGCATAATGTGCTTTGCCTACCTCATCATAAATCATTTTTAAATATATTTGAAAACTGGCTGAGCATATAGTGCAATTACGAGCACTTGAAATGTCTCATTGCAAGAGGAAAATGCATTTTTCCATACTTCAGTGGCACACTAAAATGCTATCCCCACAAAACTACTGAAATTCTTAAAGACGTTAATTGGCAACAGGGAGAGGTGCTTTGGTAGAAGTGCTGTGGTGAGCCTCACAGGCACTCTGTCTCAGGCCCTAGCTATTTAATCGACTTATCACTCCTTCAACTAGCACATTATTATTAGCTCCTTCTAGGCGCCCAGCCTTGTGTTATGCACATGACAAGACAGGAGGTGGTCACAACTTATATTGAGGTCAGTAAGGGAGAACACTTAGAGATGATCATCAGAAAGGGAGCATAAAGCCACTGCTGAGGAGTTAAATAAAAGGGTAAGCCAGTAGTAAAGAAAACATTCCCTCACATTTTACTCCTTCTTCACCTCCACTCCTAGTGAGAGCAGCATAGTCATCAAAACCTTAACACTGTATACAGAATGTTGTTTTTTATATGTAAGAAGGGTGCATATAAGAACATATAGAAGCATGGAACAGATTTATGAATCTCAGAGGAAGGAGATGGGGAGGAGATTAACCAAAGAACTGATATGCATAAATGTATAACTCAGGGACACAGACAACTGCACATTGAAGGTGGCAGGGGGTGGAGGGTGGAGGGAGTCAATGGGGCAAAAGAAGGGGACATCTGCAATACTTTCACCAATAAAAATAGATTAAAAAATAAAAAGGAACATATGTGTTTGTTTGACTTAGCCTAAAGAAACACTAGAAGCATAATAAAATCCTACGATTATAAAAATAGTTATCTCTACTAGTAAATGGGAACAAGAAAGGAGCAAGACTTCTCCATATAAAGGTTTTTTTGTGATTTTGACTTTTGAGTCATGTAATTATAGTACTTCAAAAAGGAGTAGCAATTGATAAGGACACATATACAAAGAAAAGCATGTTTGAATATTGACGAAATAAAAAGTGTGTTAGTAGCTACTTTTAAATAAAATCTATTATTTATATTATGCTTTAATATAAGTGCCATAGCTTTTCAACCTCTAGGTGATGCTGTCTGGGATGCAATAATAGATACCGTATGTACAGAGCAATCTCGTGTAGGCCACAAAATAATGTTGCACTTAAGACATTCAGCAAGCTTAAGATGTTATTTTTATTAACTCCTTTTTTTTTTCAGGTGAAGAAACCAAGTGGAAAAAAAAGTATAAATCCCCCAAAAGCACATTCTGTGTTGCCCGAGTTGCTGCCATTCTCCAAATAGAATGAACTGATCCAAGATAAATATTCCAACAAAAAATACTGACTTTCTTTCCCTGAATAACATCTGGAAACTTGAGTGCTTTTCCTAGTCAACACCTATAAACACCTGGCTCACAATGTCTGGCTTCCAGGAATAAAAATAATCTGCATATTTCCTCGTGGGTAAGGACACACACACACACACACACACACACACACACACACTCTTAATCCCTCCCCCAAAGTAAATGAAATTCAAGGAGAGAAAGAATTTCTTTGTTGGAACATTAACCTAAACTTGGGAATCAAGGAAAATGCCCTGGCCCACCATGCCTTCATGTCAGATAATAGATGAGGAACCGTGCCTGCTTTTCTTCCTCTGCTGACTCTGATCTTCTATCTACTCTTCCCTTAACCTGTGCTGTGTGATGCTGCAGACTCTGATTCTAGGCCAGTCGTGCAACAGGCAGGGGATCAGACAGGACCTACTTCGCATGATGCTCACAGCTGCGTTTGTACCAACCTTGTTCGATCCCCAGGTGGAGCACTGGTCTCAGCTGGGTTGGCCAGCCCTATTGAGCTGGGTCCATAACTAAATGGACTCTGTGTGCCTGATCTAGCCACTAAGTGTTGGATAAGTTCTGTAGAGCAAGCGCTTACAGTCCATGTGCCCTTTTGGCCCTCTCTACCTTCCAACACAGCATAATGTCAATACTTGTCTCACTAATAGTTCAGTTATTGCTATCAGACAGTTGTAGCATAGTTCATTGGAGATCAAGAAAAAGACATATGGCTACTTTAAATCCCTGCCTGATTTGATGATAGGTACAATTTAATGAACACTTTCCAAATGCCAGATTCTACGCTATATCCTTTACAAATGTCATTTATAATCTTCACTAATACTGCAAGATAATATTGCTGCATTGACCCCATTACAGATGAGAGAAACAAATCTCTCCCAGCTAACACTTTTTTTCTTAAGCAACCTCTTAGTTACCACGTGGTAGAGTTATCATCTAACTAGCTAGTTAATAGTAATAAATGAAGGAAAGCAAAGGGAAATCAGACATTGTAAGCATGCTCACCTGGGAAGCTTCACCAAGACGCTACAGCTTCCCACAGATTGTTCCTGTAGAGGGGATTAATATCCTTTCTTCCTCCCTCCAGTACTGGATTGTTGTGGGAGAGATAAGCACATGCCCAATAAAGTCAAAACAGTGCAGGGGGAGGGAGATGACTCTAGAGGCCTGTCGGTCTAACATGGAAAAAGATAGTTGGCTAAGGGGTGGACCCCATGCAAGCCCACAGGCATTTGGAAGTTGGTTGGTTCTTTTGAAAAGCTTCTCATTCCTCCCAAGGCTGAGAATACACAATTCCAGGTGGACAAATGCTCTCTCTCTCTCGCTCTGAAATCTGCACTCCTTGTCATGCCCTCTTGAGGTCTCTCTCCATAACCAGGTAGCCTCAGCAGCCACATGGCTTATGACTGTGCAGACTCCACACACAGGATGCTGGACTGGACTGTGCTTTAATATGGAGCAGAGACTATTGGTAGTGACATTTATTATGGCCCTGCTGAAGATGCAGTTGGATTTCTTCCATGGCAACATGGATGGAGATGAGACATTAGAAATCCAGGGGTTTATTTCCACCTGAATAAGTATTACTCACCCTCCCATGGGAGTCTCAGGAAATTCTTTTCCTCACAACATTGCAAGAACTCTATTTTCGCTGATAACAGGAGAACCAGAAATCATTCATGATATTTCAGATTTCACAACCTATGTTTGTTTGATTGTTTTTTTAATAATCTCAGACCATTATTCATTTAGAAAAGGAATCAATATTTTAAAGAGGTTATTAAGCCATAATTTGGAATTGGTCATAAGGCAGATCAGCCAGTGGAAGTACTATGAGTATCATTTGCAAACAAGCTAAACAAAAACTGATTCCATAACAACAGAGGTTTTATCTCATAAATTCTGAATCTCAGTTGGGAGACTGATAATCTCCAAAGGCTCACAGAAGCTATATGCTGAGAATGCCACATTTAATGAAGGCTCTGATCAGTTAATATGAGCCCCAGAGGAAGCTAAACTGCATGGTATAAAGAAACAATAATAATCATTTGAGTTATAAATGCAATGTTTCATTTGGGAAAGAGACAAGAGGATATAAAAAAATAGTCTTCAAAATGTTAAAGTGGCGTTGTGGGGAAAGGAAAGAGGACATTCTCTTATTCCAGAATGGTGTGTGCTCACCTTGGCTCAGTCATGTGACGAACTCTTAAAAAATTCACACACCTGTACTCATGCTAGGAAGATTGCTTTAAATGGTTTGGGGTAGGATTGGGGTTTTTGAAAGATATTCTAACTTGAACCCAAATCACTAGAAAGAAAAGAAAGGGCCAACAAATAATAGTAAGGTAGTTTTCACTGATCCCCAAAATGACAATAAATTCAGCAGTGATTTTGAGTATCTAAGAAAGCACAAGGCTAATCACATGAATACAGCATAGTCCTTCACAGTCTTTAGCCACAGAACTTATATTCTAGGAAGAAAATATATTTACATAGAACTTCAATGTACTGTGTATTACGTGCTGTGCTAATTCGTTCAATAAGCATCATAAAATCTAATAAAATAAGGAGTCCTAAGTATATTTAAATAAATTATAAGGATAATAAGAGAGTTAAGCTGGAGTAATGATTTTAGTATAAAGCTTAAACTATAGAACACTGAAGTAGTTAAATCAATACAACAATACAAAAGGCTACCTCACAAAGCAAGGAGCTTTCCATAAATGAAAAACTCAGGAAAATGAAGGTTCTTTTAGTCAAATATGTAAAAGAGATTTTTTTGCATTGTGTAGGAAATTGGACTAGATAGTAGTATTAGTTAGGTTTCTCCACAAGAAATCGAACCAGTAGGAGAATAGATAGATGATAGATAGGTGATAGATATTAGATAGATAGATAGATAGATAGATAGATAGATAGATAGATAGATAGATAGATAGATAGATAGATAATAGTAAAGTAGACTGATAGGCATAGGCAGGTGGAACCACAGACAGGTTAGCAAATGGGTGGGTGGATGGATGGATGGATGGATGGATGGATGGATGGATGGATGGATGGACAAAAATATATTTGTCTTAATGAATTGGCTCATGGGATTTGGAGCAAGTAAGTCTGAAATCTTTTGGACAGGCCAGCAGGCTGGAAAGTCTCAGGCACAGGCAAACTGATGCTGTTGTCTTGAAACAGGATTTCTTCTTCAGGGAAACTCCAGTTTTGCCTTTAAAGCCTTTCAACTGAGTGGATGAGGCCCACCCACATTACTGAGGACAGTGGCCTTTACTCAGAGTTGACTGAATATAGATGTTAACCACCCTGACCAAAGACCCTCATCATAACACCTAGATTAGTATTTAGTGGACTAGCTAGGCATTATATAACTTAGCCAGGATGCTCTTCCAATTCCAGGATTTTTTCAAACATAAAAAACTATTCTTCTCACTTGCAAAGCCATCTCTCCAGAAGTAAATTATGCAGCAGCCATGCCCACCACCTATGACTATGTTCTAAATCATTGCCATCCTTCCCCACTATTGCCACACACCTTGTTTTGTCTATCTCGTCAGACTGAGATGGAAAATCAACTAGAGGTCCAGGGCTGTCCAGACACAGGCCTACCCATTACTTTCCATCTCCCGCCTAATGTTGTCAATGTTAACATACGCAAGAAACCATGGTCACTTTTGAAAATGAAATACCAAGTTCTTTTTAAAATCAAATTATTTATCCCAATATAGAAATCTGGCAAAAATAGGTTTCAATAGGTTTACACCAGAAATCTAAGCAGAGTTTCCTATCTCTTTCTAAACCTTATACACCAAATGGAATCTTCAATTCTTATGATCTTTTGGTTGTCTGTGCAGAATAAGAACTGTGTAGTGACAACTATTAGGGACCAAAGCAGGCATAAGGGACATAAAAGAGTGAACTGGATGTGTGTTTATGACACCTTCTTTTTCAAACTGATACAATCTGAGAGTATAGCTCAGGAAGAAACTGAATTTCTGCTCATTCAGATTAGTTGTATGTTCTCATCTATCACTGCAATAGAAAAAAAACTCAGAAAAGCTACTACAAATGTTCTGAATAACAGGAAAATACTGCCAGGTATGTGTTTGGGTTTGGCTGTGCATACAGTTATGAGGAAAACCTTCTAATTCAGTAGAAGAATTTGTTGATAATTAGATGATTGATAGATGATTGATAGATAGATAGATGATAGATGATAGAAACAAAAGATGCAGAAATAGACAATAAACAAGTAGATTAATAAGCATAGATATTTTAAAAGACAGATTATGTTTAGTGCATTAAATATCAAACAGATTCACTAGATTATAGTGACTAATAAACTACATATTCATACATTTTTCTACACTGAACCATATTTTAATATTTATACTGTTACTTTTTTATTTTACTAGAATTATGAAAAATAAAAAAAGTGGCACCGTTCACATAAACATATCCGGTTTTGAAGATAAAATGTTGCCAGTATAAAACTCAGAAAGGAGAAGTAAGAAGAAATACAGTGATACCTCGGTTCTCGAACGCCTTGACTTTCGACCAAATCGGTATTCGACCAGGAGATTCGAGAAACTTTTGTCTTGGAATCCGAACAAATATTTGGAACTCGAACTTCCGAGATGAGCCGAGTTGAGCCGAATGGCGTTCATTCGGCCCAGCGCGCCTTGCTCGCGTCATCAGTGTGAGTGCAGAGAGAGAGTCACGCTTTGTGGAGAGAGTCACGCTTTACACTGAATTTAACCCTTAGACATACTGTACACTTTTATTTCTTGTTGAGACTTATGTTTTTCTACATATTATATACAAATTAGGCCAGTAAATAGGCATTTTCTGGGGCTTGGAACGAATTAATCCAGTTTCCATTATTTCCTATTGGGTTTCATTGCTTCGGTTCTCGAACAATTTGGTTCTCGACCGTCCTCCTGGAACGAATTCTGTTCGAGAACCGAGGTATCACTGTATAGACAATATGAGCACAGGTCTGAGACAAGGAGCTTGTATTCTAGCCCAACTCTGCTGCTACCCAGATGGGGAGCACTGGACAATCACGGAACATCTGGGACCTTTCATTCTTTCTATATAAGTTGAGAAAATGAGTGACATCTCTAAGACCCTCATATTTCTAAAATATGATGAATCTTTTATTTTTAAATTGGTGAATAAGCAGATTGAAAATAATCTGTCTATAGCTTCTGAGCACAAACCTCCCTGTTTAAAGTTGTACAAAGAGTTCTTATTATCTCTACAAGAAAGCTGTAATATGAGATATCTAGCAATATCCTCTCTGCTATATACCACTCCTATCTCTTCCTAGTTTATGCTACATTGCACTAAATTCCAAGTATGTTGAACTGAACTGCTCACATATTCTCATTTGTCTAGATCCGTCTGTCTAGATCCACCATTAACAAACTTCAGGAAATCAAACAAACGTTTTATGTTGATTGGAACAACTTACAGTGGTAAAAAGAAAGGACTTAAATATGTAGTTCTAATTTTTGTTGGAAATTTTGCTCTCATATGTAAATCTTAGACCTTGTCCACTAGGAAATAAAAGTTCAAAGTATGAAAGAATGCCCGGTTTCCCAAGCAATCCCCCTGTAGACTTCCTGCGTATAGTCTACAGGACAGGAATCATGAACAGCCTTAGGAAAAACAATTATCCTTAAGACAACCACACTTATATAAAATGTCTTAGAATTGTTGTCTATGACAATCAGTGGTGAAATGCAGTGGTTGTGGGGGCTCTAGGAAGGCTGAATGTGATCACTTCAGTAGCATTAGAGAGGAATAGAGGCTGAGAGTGACTATAGGGAGAGCTGAGGGTGTCGTAAATAACTAGAAAAGACACATACCCTGGTCACTGAAATATGGTCTTCTCGTCAGCTAGAAATCCAGAAATCCCCCTAGGCCTGAGCAGATCTGAGACATACCCTCAGGTAGAGAAAGTAATAGAGGTTTGGGGTTGGGGAAAAGAATCCAAAGTTCTATTATAGTAATCAGGAATAAAGTGGAGACATATTCTCTGTAAAATTTTAAGAGTCTTGGACATAATCAAGTTCTGAGTTATCAAATGGTTGATTTCAGTTCTCCCATTTCCTAATGATGATGTCCATTACTTAAATCTCTCCATTTTGTCTTTTCTAGGATGGAACATGACCTAAATAAACTGCCATTTCTATTAAAAGGGCTTTTAAAAGCTAACACATTAACTATTGCTATATATAATATTGTAAATATTATTCAATACTTAAACCTGTCAGGTAGTTGTTATCCTAATTTTTCATATGAGAGAGGATTGAGACATCTAATGTACCACACAATTAACAAAAGAAGAGTAAGGATGTGAACTCAGATACATGTTAACCACTATGCAAATTTATGTTACATTGGAATAAATCTAACTATATTATTCAAGAAAGACTTACTGTTCTAACACCCTAAATCTCAGTGGCTTACATGTAGAAACATTATTGATCAATTATGTCACAGTCAAATGTTCCGTGTGTGTGTGTGTTTGGGTGTATGTGTGTTCATATTGGGAAATGAGGCTTGAGGGAACTTGTCTCTTACAACTTATGACCCTTCGTTAAGCAACCTATCAAACATGGCTTCAAGGGTGTCTACAGAAGGAAAAAGAAAGCAGAACTGTGTAAAGATGATTTTAATGAATGCAGAGGCAGTAACATCATTTATACCAGTTTTCACTGACCTGAGAGTCAGGTCTATGGTCCCATCTAACATGAGGAAGCATGTAGCAGAGAGCACAGGAAGAGCAGGAGGTACATATTCTTGTCACAATGAAGCAGGTTATACAGTGAAGCCAAAGCAAATCTAGAGAAGTGACACCATCACACAACATTACCATTCACCAAGAATATCTCTTTACTATGAAAAATCCATTTCATGCTTGTCGACTTTGGTATATTGCAAAATTAGGCTTGAAATTGGTTAAAAATGAGAGTGATCACAAGAAAACTAAAAGGCATTTGATGTTGATAATCAGAGGCTGGCATCTGCCCAGATGTTAACATAATCTAATTTTAGTTCATGATCATAATCTGTGCTATTTCTCTTCTTGGAGAATGGGTGTTCATTTCTTGCAGGCTGTTCTTGACTTGATAAATGCTGTCTTTTTTTCAGAAAAAGTTTCCCAATGCATACGTCTGTAAACAATATTTTAATATTTAGTCCAAACTAGGTAGCATTTAGAATGCATGTCACAAAATACCAGAGCACGAAAACAGGCTTTTCAGTCTTGCTGTAACAACTGAACCCTATCACCTTAGCAACCATTCAACAAATGGAAGATTTGCCTACATATTGCTTTTATACCCATCACAGAGCAAAACAAATGATATGAAAAGGGAGATAAATGTAAAGTTTATTGAGTTTCATATTTGTTACATTATAATAATTTCCTCATTCATAAGAACTTATAGTTAACAATAGAAGAAATTACTGTGCTGTTTATGGTTAGTACATTATAGTAAATGAACCATCAAATATTTTCTTATTCATAAAATTTTATATTCATATTTGATGGCATCATTTGAAGAGCATTTCAATGTACTAATAATGATAAACAACTTTTTAAATTTAAACCTGGGGAAATAAAATGTGATTTTGTACAATTGTCAGTACAGAGAGACAACGAACCTTGTCTTACACACAAAAAGAGTAAAGAAACAAATACAAAACCTAGAAAAGAAATAAATATTGAGATCAACAGGTGAAACTGCTGCAATTTTTTCTTCTTTGTTTTTGTTTTTTTCTGATCAAGAGGGTTCAAAGACTATGAAAATCTTACCAAGCCTAAGAGAGAAGCCATTGTTTCTTTTTATTGCTTATTTTTCCACTATGGGAGGGTAGGTAGTGATTTTGAGTGTGTGTGTGTGTGTGTGTGTGTGTGTGTGTTTTAGCAAACATACAATAACAAATAACACAATGAAATAATAACTGCATATTGGTTAAAAACTGAGATTCTCTGGTTTTTCACTTACTGGCTGTGATCTTTGAGAAGTTACTGAATTTTACAGAAGTTTAGTTTACTCGCCTGAAAAAATGGAGCAAGAAAAGTTCCTAATGTACAGAGGTATCATGAGCCTTAGCTGAAATAATACATGTAAAGCACATGTAACATAGCAAAGCACATGATATGAGCTCAGTGCATGTATGCAATTGGTGTTATTACTAGCTGTTATTACCACCCCAAAACATAAACTACCTTTATTTTCTGTCTGCCTATTTTTGTTTAATATTTGTCCACATTGCATTAAAGCAGAAACCATAAGTTTTGTTGATAAAACAAAACTTAAGGAAAACAAAAGGTGATGACAACTAAAGGGTTATATATATGGAGACCTTTGGATAAACCTAGAGGTTGTATTCCCTTTGATCTTATGTCAAAACACTAGTGTGATCTGTAGGAGGGAATTCATGGTATGTACAGAATATTTTCAACAATATTAAGTCTGGAACTGTTGAAAACCCTGTAATTGAGAGAAGTCAAGTGAAATAGATGCAAAAGTCTCAGAACTCTGAGCCCAAAATAACAAAATATAATTCTTCTGGGAAGGATGCAAACTGATATCTCTGGGAATGCATAAATGGTAATAGATATTAAATGAGCAGAGAAGATAGAAAACATTATAACTGAATGATTTCTGGGAGTTATTAATGGGAAACAAATTAAATGTGAATTTATATGGAAACAGAGCTACAAAGAATGAAGTGAAATGCTAAAGGTTTAATAACAGCAAAGTACTTATTTCAGTTGAAGCAACTAATGGAATCCATGACTATGTGATTATGTGCAAGAGGTCTGTTTCCTGAGGGAAATAGCCACACAGAAAGAAACCTTATAACTGAGTCTTTGAGTGGGGGTGGAAAAAAGAACTAGCAAAAGACACAGTCCCAACTGACCAGTAGTTTCATAGGGAGAATGTCAGGAATCACTCTTGTTTGGAAGATAAAAGAAAGTATAGTGGAGAATCAAACAAGATAATTAGGGGAAAATAAATTTAGGATAAATAATCAAAAGAAGTCTTCTTGACAAGACCCAATTATATCTAGTTTCCAAAAAATAAAAATAAATTAATTAATTAACTGTTTACAACAGTTCCAGACTTAATTTTCCCAAATTGTTTACAATTTGGTTGACATATTACCTGGGGAAATGTGTGTATGGGAAAAAATTATTTTACTAGGGAAATATCTCTATTTTCTGAGGGTAAAACATCTTATAGAATCTACCTCACAGGAACAGAAAAGCTATTCCATCTCAGGTCATTCTTATTTTCAAATCCAGATCCCTATCACTGTTATACATGAATATTTGCATTTATTTGTTATATTCATAATACTAGAATGATCAACCTTTTTAATAATTAGAATCATGCAAAAAAATTAAACTAGACCATCAACTTACACCATACACAAAAATAAACTCAAAATGTATAAAAGACTTAAATGTGACTCATGAATCCATAAAAATCCTAGAAGAAACCATAGGCAACAAAATTTCAGACATCATACACAGCAGAATTTTCACTGATACATCACCAAAGGCAACAGAAACAAAGGAGAAAATGAACACATGGGACTACATCAAACTCAAAAGCTTCTGCACAGCAAAAGATACAATCATCAAAATGCAAAGGCAACCCACTGTATGAGAGAGCATAACTGCCAATGATATATCAATAAGGGGTTAATTTCCAATATATAGAGAGTGCTCATACAACTCAACAAAAGGAAGACAAAGGACCCAATTAAAAAATTGGCAGAGGAACTGAATAGAAACCTCTCCAAACCGGACATACAAATGGCTAAGAGACATATGAAGACATGCTCAACATCACTAGTCATCAGAGAGATGTAAATTGAAACAACAATGAGGTATCACCTCACACCTGTCAGAATGGCCGCCATCAACAAATCATCAAACAAGTGTTGGCGAGGGTGTGGAGAAAAGGGGACTCTAGTACACTGCTGGTGGGAATGCAGACTGGTGCAGCCACTATGGAAAACAATATGGTGTTACCTCAAAAAATTAAAAATTGAACTGCCATTTGACCCAGTGATCCCAATTCTAGGAATATACTCTAAGAAGCCTGAAACACCAATCAGAAAGAATATATGTGCCCCCATATTTGTAGCAGCACTATTTACAATAGCTAAGATCTGGAAACAGCCCAAATGTCCACCAGTAGATGAATGGAAAAAAGCTGTGGTACATATACACAGTGGAGTACTCTGCAGCTGTAAGAAAGAAAGATCTCTTATCCTTTGAGACGACATGGAGGGACCTGGAAAGTATCATCCTAAGCGAAACAAGCCAAACAGAGAAAGACAAGTATCATATGATCTCACTTATTTGTGGAATATGATGGGCGTAACAGTCTGAGGAATGGGGTAGTCCCAGAGATGTGGAAGTGGGGTACAGACTGGCAATCCCTAGAAAAAGGGGTGGTGGGGGAGAGATAAACCACAGAATTTATATGCATGTGTGCATGAACAATGGACATGGACAACAAAGCTGTGGACAGGGCGGGGAGGGAAGGGGAGGGGGGAATCAGTGGGGGAAAAAGGGGAAACATCTGTAACAAAAACAAATAAATAAAAATTAAGAAAATAATATGATAAACTAAAAAAAATAATTAGAATCAACATGAATTGAGCTGTTGGAAGACGATTTGAAGTGTTTTGCATGCACCCTCTCCCCTATTAATCAAATCTTCACCTTATTTCAAGATTCACTTCAAATCTCAGGCTATATTTTTTATATATAATGATAATTAGAAAATTTATTTTTCTATTTTTAATAAAACTCTGTGTCTTCTTTGAGTCAAGACAGGAAATAATACATTGGGTTCCATGAATTTTACCCACATGGCTTAGATGATTCTTGATGTAGAGTGGATATCATAATTACTTGGTTATAACCAGGAAGAGGACATATGTAGTCAAGTGGGCTTTCCGAAAAGATGCTCATCAAACTTTCAGTGTTTTATCACTTTACTTGAACTTTACATTTAAGTATTTCTAAAATAAATAAATAAATAAATAAATAACTGAGAAGTTGTTATTGACCTCCTGGGGAAAAATAAGAGACCCACTGTTCTCCATGTAATGGTTGTCTCCTTTGACATTAACTTATATCACTAATGGAAGACACTCTCATGTCTCTTCCCATTATTGGGTAATTTCTACTATCCATTCAAGTCAGTCCTGAAGCGCCTTGATGAATATTCAAATAGCTATAGACATGGAATTAGTGAGACACAATGTAAAGTTCTGCCTTTCCTGGTACCCCACCATACATATCCAAAAAAATATCTCCAGTGATTACTCTCTTTCATTGATAGTTTTCATCACTGTAGTGTATTTGTTGTTTTTTTGGGGTTTTTTTGAGCTTGCTTGTTTTTGCTTTTTTTAATTCATTTTTTACTAAGTTGGCATTGATATATCCCTCCCACAGCTCAAACTTGCAAAAAAATATTTGCAATCAAAAGAAGGCCTGGGAGTGAAGTCAGAGGAGAATTGGTCTGTCTTGGATAATTTCTAAGAATTCTGATCTGGCTGCTATTTCAGATTTTCTTTCTTACTTTTATCTCTTTGGTGAGAAAGAACAGCAACTCTTTCCAACCATCCTTATCTAGAAAGTTACAGATGTGATTTGAAACCAGACTTCTAATTTCCATGAGAGAAAAAGAAGTCTCTGCGTGTCTGGCTACTCATTCCAAATAGCCAGGAGAGAGAAAACCACAGCAAGAGGTCACAACATTTTGTGAACTTAATAGGATTGCTGATGCGTAAGGAACTGGGTTGAAACAATTGAGGTAATATGGGAAGATATAGTTATTATGGATGTTAGATCACATTCAGTCTTAAATATTTAGTTACCTTATCATTTACTAGTTAAACACTTAGCTATATATTTCCTAGATGAATAGGTAACTGCAGTGAAAAAGCATTCATTTTAATCTCAGAAATTCCATAAAACTTGTGTTAAGAGGATATTATCCACATTTTAGTAATACTTCAGTAACTGGAGATCACCTGGTTTCAAGTTCTTTGAGTATCTCTTATTGTTATTAATCAATATAAAATATGAACCCAAGAGGCCTTTATCATCAGTAAATCATTGTAATAGATTCAAAATCAATGCATTAGTAATAATAAACTGTCAAAGGCTAACGTATTAATTTTTACATGTTGATGTTTTGGGAATTACCCCATCTCCCCCCCAAAAAACCCCACATTTTGGTAATTCTGTATGGTTTTAAATCTTGAGTTATTTTTCCTCAATTAATTATTACAATTTTCAATACATAACACTATTCCTCACAGAGATTTTTATCTTTAATGTTGCATTATAGCATCAAGTACATTCATCACAACAGTCATAACTTGTATTCTTGGAGCACAAAGTATGAAATTGGGCTTGTGCAGAGGTAAATTAATTGGAAAATGGTCCCTAACAGCAAACACGAGGGACCAAGAAACCGAAAGGAGGAAGGTGAAGAAGCAGGACAGCCAGGACGGAGGGTGTTATCTCAGTGGTCCGGTCTGTGAGCAACCGGAGTACTTGATGCAAGCAGAACCTTCTTCAGAGCCTATAGAATTGAGCACTTCTTGTCCACTGTCGTTTGAAAGTTGATCCATGAGGCATTAATTCCCTGAATTTTGGAGTTTCTCCGACATGAGTGCATTGGTGCTTTGTCAGAGTCAGAGAAACCTCTGGAAGGGAAACAGGATCTCTAAATATTTGAGGCAAGGTGTATAGTGTAAAGAGGTGGGAGCCATTACAGTGGGCTCAGTGGCCAGGCCAGGAGAGTGAGAGGTGTCCAGGAAGTAGTCAGTACAGAAGCCTAGCCTTGGACATGTGATAAATGTCTGATGTTAACACTATCATAAAGCAAAGATCACATTCACTTATAATACAAAATGTCTTCAGCTGAGCCCAAGTGCTACCCCGCTTACTTTTCACACATTCACGATGCTCCCCTCTAATCAGAACATGAAGATATTATTTTTGAACAGAGGAAGAGGACACCCTCCCTTATCCCCTCACCCTATTCCTGTGTTCAAAGTTATATCATTGTTGCATTGATAGTAAACAGCAATATAGGCAAAAATTGATGTATTTCCCTAAACTTTCACTCAATGTCTTCTTTTTGTCTGAATTATTCAGTCTTTGATGAGCACTTTTCTATAAATGCATACCAATGTGGAGAACGGAGTCGGCAGAATTTGCTAAAATCAGACAGTGCCGAACGAAGCATCAATTTGATGCCTTCCGCTCCCTCGTGTACTAGGTGAACATTGCCTAAGTTCTGTCCTGAGGATTTATACATGCCAATCACTCTAAGGAGTTTAAAGATAAGCTATATATAAAATACATGTGAATAATTTTGTGCATTTGACTATAAGCATTCATTGTGTATATGTAAATGGCATAATCAAAATTTTGTAAATTACTAAGTACCAGAGAAATTCCTTTCCAACCCAAACAGTTACTGTATATTATGTCTAATGCTTACAAAGACTCTGGTTTATCCATACAACATTTACATGCAGACTATAACACGTAAGCAAAGCTTTGTCACTCCTCTGATTAAAGGAATTGATTTGACTTTAAGAAGAGTGACTTTAATTAGCTGTGCAAATGCCATTAATTCCAATTAATCTTCTCACACTGTCAAGACAAAAATCCTGAGAGAAGATAAATTGTAGTAAATCGATATAGCCCTTGTTTTTACTAGGAACAGGTGCTCGAGGAAAGAAGCATGTCATTAATGGGTGTCTATATCAAGAGGTATTTAAACAAGACAGTAATTCAATGTGAAAAGCTTCTAGATGATTTTGTATATCCTGTTTATATGTCCCTTAAGTGCTTTTAATTGGATAGGAAGTATTTACCATAGAGGTTTTGAAAATCATTATTATAATCTATGGAGAACTATACAAAAATTCATGTAATCTTTGCTATTATAGACAATATAAAGATTAAGACATATGTTCAAATGCATTCTCCTCTCCATGTGCTTTTAGTTCAAATACAGAAAATTCTGCTTAATATGGTAGCAATGACCAATAGTTACTATATCAAATCAAAACCACAGTAAAATATCAGAGTGTGAAGACCAAGTTAAGTAAAAAATATCCATGTGCTACATTCAGAGAGATTATCCATGACAATATTTTGGAATATTAAAAAAAAAAATGTATTCTTAGACTGCATATATTTTCGAGGTCTGATTTCAATTCTTACCAATTTCCCTCTCATTCATTTTATTCTCCAGTCAGTTTGCTTTTTCTCTCATATATATATATATATATATATATATATACACACACACACACACACACACATATATATACATATAGATAGATAGATACACTAAACTCATTCCCACTATCAGGGCCTTTAAATTTGCTTCCTTCCCATTGAATTCTTTCATGATTCTTCTAGCAAGCATCTCTCCCTATGGAGATCACACCATCTACAGTGCCCCCTAGCCAGTGGGTCTCTTGTTTATATTTACTATTTTTTAGTTTTCTCTTAATTAATTTCCTCTATAGTTCTTCCAACTTCTGTGAGGCTACCCTAAGTGAAAGAGATAGAAACATCCATGTGAGAAAGAGCCACATCTATTGGTTGCCTCTAAAATGCTCCACATATCCAACCAGGTCCAAGGATCAAACCCATGACCCTTAGGTATGTGGACCTACAATGTAACCCCTGAGCCACACCTGCCAGGGCTAGACCACTTCTTTTTCCAAGAAGCTCTTTATTCCTCCAATATCCCTGAAATTATTCTGTTCTTGTTGTCCACTCTTTCCCCCTTAGCATCACAACACACACACTGCACCCAGCTCTAAGCATTTCTGACGCCTTGTGCAGCGTCCTCATATCCTAAGGAGGGGTAATAATATCTATTACATTGACTTATTATTGGGAATTTATGTGTAGTGGGGAAGAGAGTGGGGGCTGAGAAATCACCGACCTTATCATGTTCAAAATTTAGAGCAGAGTCAAGATATACCCCCAACAACAGAGGCTGGGGCGTAAACATCTATCCCCAGGCAGCATAAGCACAGATCAGCAGCTGAGACCCATCCCCAAAAACTACAGCAAAAGTTGAGCAGGAATTGAGCCCCCTGGGGCAGCAGCACTCCCTAGCCGCCAGCTGCGGGACCTGGAGCTCCACAGAGGCCTGTGCGGTCCAGTAGCCCACAAGAGCAGTGGGAAGCCTAAGCCCGAGAGGACCTGGTGTGATCCAGCTGCCTGTGGGTACTGCGGGGTGCTGGGGCACCAGAGAAGCCTGTGCGACCCAGTAGGCACTGTGAGATCTAGTTATCCATGGGACTTGGGGGTGCTGAAGCATCAGAGAGTCCTGTGTGACACAACCGGGACTGTGCGATCCAGTTACCTAAAGGACTTGTGGGGTGCTGAAGCATCAGAGAGACCTGTATGACCCAGCAGGGACTGTGTGATCTAGTTATCCACTGGAGGTGCGGGGTGCTGAAGCATCAGAGAGGCCTGTGCTCCCAGCAGCCCATAACATAGGCATAGAGCCAAAGGGACTGTGTAATCCAGTTACCCACGGAACCTGCAGGGTGCAGGGGCACGAGAGAGACCTGTGAGACCCAGCTGCGCACAAGATAGGCACAGAGGATGCGAAAATGGAGGTGAAGTGAATGGAAGCTACACAGATGATCTCCCCAGAACAAACAGGAATTACAACTAAAATAAAGACAAATCCTCAGAAAAAAAGCAACAGTAATGCAGCAGGACAGGGACACTGGTAGGATCTGTGGAGTCTTGAGAGGATGGCTGGCTGGGAGCCTAAGGACAGCAGCAGTCTTAGCTGTGAGCAGCACCCTTGGGGAATAAAGACCAAGCCCTCTCCACAGCGCAGAGAGCCCAGACAGAACACTAAAATAGCCACAGCCACTCATCTGGGGGCTAAGGCAGAGGGAGGGCAGACTGGACTAGAACTCTGTGGGGACACCTGGGATTTGGAGGGCACTCAGAGTATTTGCTAACTTGCGGCCAAAAAGGACAGTGGTCAGTATGCTCCTTCCCAGAGCTGTGGGGAAGAGCAGCAGCCCCCCCTCCACCCCTGAGATTCAGCCTTTCCCAGGTGAAGCAAAGAAATGCAAATTGAGGCTCATTAAAAACCAGCATCTATCCCACCCTCTGGAAATCCTCTTATGCAGAACACCAGGGCTACATTCCAAGGCACCAAGTGACTGAGACTATTAGCCACCAGGAAAAAGCTAGAGGATAACTGAACTTTTCCTGGGCTTGCAAATCTACCCTGAAAAGTAAGACTTGACAGTGGTGTTTAATGTGGGCCCACTCAGGCTCATCCAAACCTAGTAGAGGGAGCCACAAACAGCAGAACACCAACACCCACAGGGAAAATTTGGCAGGCTCCAAAACCCAAGACAGAATGCTCAATTAATATTTGACAAAGGTGGCAAGAGCATACAGTGGAATAAAGACAGCCTCTTTAATAAATGGTGTTGGGAAAATTGGACAGCTACATGCAAAAAAATGAAACTAGACCACCAACCTACACCATACACAAGAATAAACTCAAAATGTATAAAAGACTTAAATGCGACTCATAAATCCATAGGAATCCTAAAAGAAACCGTAGGCAACATAATTTCAGACATCATACGCAGCAGAATTTTCACTGATACATCACCTAACGCAACAGAAACAAAGGAGAAAATGAACACATGGGACTACATCAAACTCAAAAGCTTCTGCACAGCAAAAGATACAATCATCAAAATGCAAAGGCAACCCACTGTATGAGAGAGCATAATTGCCAATGATATATCAGATAAGGGGTTAATTTCCAATATATAGAGAGTGCTCATACAACTAAACAAAGGGAAGACAAAGAACCCAATTAAAAAATGGGCAGAGGAACTAAATAGACACCCCTCCAAACAGGAGATACAAATGGCTAAGAGACATATGAAGAAATGCTCAACATCACTAGTCATCAGAGAGATATAAATTGAAACAACAATGAGGTATCACCTCACACCTGTCAGAATGGCAGCCATCAACAAATCATCAAACAACAAGTGTTGGCGAGGGTGTGGAGAAAAGGGGACTCTAGTACACTGCTGGTGAGAATGCAGACTGATGCAGCCACTATGGAAAACAATATGGTGTTACCTCAAAAAGTTAAAAATTGAGCCACCATTTGACCCAGTGATTCCACTTCTAGGAATATACTCTAAGAAGCCTGAAACACCAAGCATAAAGAATATATGTACCCCCATGTTCATAGCAGCACTATTTACAATAGCTAAGATCTAGAAACAGCCCAAATGTCCATGAGTAGACGAATGGATAAAAAAGCTGTGGTACATATACACAATGGAGTACTATGCAGCTGTAAGAAAGAAAGATTTTTATCCTTATCCTTTGAGATGATATGGAGAGACCTGGAAAGTATCATCCTAAGCAAAACAAGCCAAACAGAGAAAGACAAGTATCATATGATCTCAATTATTTGTGGAATATAATGAACATAACAGTCTGAGGAATGCGGTAGTGCCAGAGACGTGGAAGTGGGATACAGACTGATAATCCCCAGAAGAGGGGGTGGGGAGGAGAGATAAACCACAGAACTTATATGCATGTATGCATGAACAATGGACATGGACAACAAAGCTGGGGACAGGGCGGGAGGGTGAAGGAGAGGGGAATCAGTGGGGGGAAAATGAGAAACATCTGTAACAAAAATAAATAGATTAATTAAATAAAAAATAAAATAAAATAAACAAACAAAATTTAGTGAAAAACTATCATAAGTAATATAATTTATTTAATTATTAATATAATTTCTCTTTTTCTTAGAAAGTTAGATCTTATATATTCTCTATACTACCAAGTAAGGCCTTATTCTAAAATTAGAAAGAACAAGGCACAATAAACAGAATTATTTTCTGGATCACAAATCAGTAATGGAAATACAGACAAGGAATGTCGGCCTTCCTGGGAGCAGTCGACTCAACTGCACTAACTGAGCCTCTGAGTGATTGATTAGGGCTGTAGGTATTTTCAGGAATAGTGATTTACATTAAGCACAGAACAGCTGGATAATGAATTACAGATCTCAGAACATGCTAGGAGCACATGGCTTGTTCAAGGGCACACAGAGCTCTGTTGCTGTATTTTATAAACAATGATGAAAGATTTTCCATTTATGAGAAGGTATTTTTCCTGAAAATGTATTCTTGGCGTTAATAAATTTATACTTTCTAATTCAAACAGGCAAAGTAAGCTTCTTTTTCATTTTATAAAAATGTAAGAAATTAAACTCTTTCATTCAATATGAATTGAGTACTTTCTAAGTCCTTAACATTATAAGGAATACGTGTTGCACTGTGAAAAACACAAAAGCAGTTCAGAAGCAATTATTTCCCACGTTATCTTTCTAAGGATGTGTCAACATATGCAAAGCTCAACCTGTATTTCATGGAAAAGCTCACATCGGTCTCCCTTCCATCAGAGAAATGTATGCGATATATATATAACTGATGAAAATCCCAATAAACTTTTTTTCTGTAGATCTTTCCATTGTTTTTTCTATGCATATGCCTACGTGCTTTCTCTCGAGTATTTCACAAAATTGATGCTCCACAGTGTCCACTCTTCTGTGAACTAGTTTCTCACTTAACGCTTCATGTATATTTTGTTATTAAATAGATTCCAATGTTGCTGCACATTATTTCCAAAAAAAAAAAAGATTAAATACATCTATTTCAAAGTTTTCAACATATAAATGGCAGTTAACTCAGAAAGGTAGGTAAGTCACTGACGATATAAAAAGTGAAGGGATCATGAAAATGAGGGTGGATGATTGAGCAACACTATACTTCATTAGGCAGATAAAGACAAAATCTCACACAAAATAGAATGGGTGGCTAGAGAGCCCTACCAAAGGGAATGGCCAGCAGCATTTAATGCCACTAACAGCCCAAGTAAATGAGGACAAAAATGGCTCATTGTTTAGCAATGTGATGGCAATCCCATCATTACAAACAAAATCAGTCACACAAATGATCAGGCGGCACAGCTCCGTTGTTAATGCTCTCAGAACTGTTTCCTTTGTCTCATGCATTAATGGAAAGGAGCAGGAAGAATGAAATCACACTGCAGGGGATTGGGTGGCGAATGAGATGAGGACATGGGCACAGAGGCTTATAGGTGAAAAAAAAAAGTTTGCTGGAACACATGATCGAAGGTGTGTTTTATTATGTCTTCATTATTAAATAATACATAACAATTAGATTCCGTCTGCATTTTCTTGGAAATTTTATCAGCTGTTTTAATGCATGCTTCACAGAAGCAGGGCTGAGTGATGGGCAGGCAATGCAACAGCCCCGTTCTGTGCAGCGTTTCACCAGTTCCCTAGCAGCAGAAGCCCGCTGCAGCCATTCCTGAGAGTGATCTGTGTTCACTAGATATTACTTTGGCTTGAAAAACTCTATTTTCTTCATATTTTTCTGTGATAACTGTCATGTGCAACTCCACCACCTGTTAGCTTTTAAAAAGGGTAAAGGGGGTCAAATACATGGCGACGGAAGGAGACTTGATTTTGGGTGGTAAACGCAATGCAACACACAGATGATGTAGTATAGAATTGTGAACCTGAAACCCATACAATTTTATTAACCAAAGTCATCCCAATAAATTTAATTTTTAAAAAGTCCATGAAGAAGAAGCTTCTGGGGAAACCTTGACACCCATTTTAAATATTTGTTTATTTATTATTTGTTATCATATTTATTGGGGTGACATTGGTTAATAAAATTATATAAGCACTATCCGTATGCAGATTGAACAGTCCAGACATGCATCACCCCTTAGAGAATCTGTGCTGCAATGTGTACTTTTTAATCACAATTATTTCCAACTGGAATAATAATAATATGAAACAAACATGTAACACCTACTATACGGAAAGCATTCTTTCCTGAAACTCTGTGATTCATTTAATTAACCCAGAAGTTCTGTGCAGAGGGTGCTGTTATTAAACCCATTTTACAGAAGAGAAAACTGAAGTAATTTGTGTTGTCATATTAATAATAAATGGAAGAGCTTGGAATTGAATCTAGAGCCTACCCTATGCTCATAATTCCTACACCATTGTCTCTAGATAGGCTGTAGTGTAGTTGCTTGTATCCCATCCCTGCAACATGACTTTGTAACACAGGGGAGAAAACAAGGAAGATGATGGAATTATCCCATACCAAGATCAAGATTGCTGACTGAATCTGAGAGTCTGGAGAGAAAACTGAAGATCCTATACATACCTTACATTGACTTCAATCCAGTTTGCTATAACACAATTCTTAAAATTTTAATGCCATCTGACTATTTTGAGCTATAAATACTAGGCATGAAATCATTGAACCTGGAACCAAGCTCTTAAACAAATGATTTCATCTCTATGGGCCTCAGCCTTCTCATATGTAAAGTGCAAGTAATAACTAGTAACCTCTAGAGGTGGGGATTACTATGTAATAAATGTATATAAAGGCACCTTGGGTATTAGATGAAATGGTGTTCATTTTTAATCCTTCATAGATTCTTTCACTTAAAATCTTTCCACATTTAATCTCAGTGCTCATTCCCCAAGGAAGGTATGAACTCTAATATTCTGAGATAACTAAGGTTATGACAGAGACTATAAGGTGGTAGAGTACTTGGATATCTTATTGACCATATACAGACCTCTTTGCCTGTTTCAGACAGCACTCCCAACTGAATCTGATTCAGAGAAGAATGCTTTAGAAAATATAACTAGTTCTTAATTCAGGAACAAAGCAGGGCCCTCTTTACCAGTATCATATTCCTTCCTACCCAATGCCTGCCCATTATATCAGAAAAGGAAAGTCCTGAAGGAAATATTATCAAGAAAGCTTGGAACCATGTGTCTTTTATGTTGTGTTTGAGAGCTTTTGGCATTTTGTAATTGTCAGCATCTAGCAATATGCACTGAAGAGTTTATTCTAGATTTCTGCCCAGCCAGTGTGGCTCACTGGTTGAGCATCAACCCATGCTCCAAGAGGTTGCCAGTTCCATTTCTGGTCACATGCCCAGGGCCCAGTGGTGGCCAATCGATGTTCTCTCTCATCAATGTTTCTATCTTTTTCTCCCTTTCCTTTCCTTTCTCTCTAAAATCAATAAAGAAAAAAACAATTTTTATGAGGAATAATTAAAATGGCTGGTAGGTCTAAAAACATACATTTTTTAATCCACTTCCAACAATACCACTTGAGGTGATGGTTAGAGGGCTATCTCTGAACATAAGTCTTGAGACAAGTTTATTTTACATGTGTTCCAATATATTTAGTGGGAAAGGAAAAGAAAACCTACCTATAAACCTATATATGCCTAATAGTGAAAACCCATTCTGCTTTAGGAGATACTCTGAGTGAAAGTTGGGAACCAGTTTTCAAGTTCTCACCCTCTCCAAATTCACAGCTAACTCGATTTTAATGCTAGGGTTCTATATCTTTAATGCTGCCATAATAATTCACAGCAAGTAAAATTTAGATTCGGTTTAAAGAAACATCATCAAATGAATAAATACAAATAACCCCAAATCATAATTGCCCGTTATCTTAAGGATGACGCTTTAGGAATATTAAGTAATAATTTTAAATTAAATATTATGATACTTTTGAGAGAATTCATAAATTATTTTTTGTGAGTGAAGTGTTTCTTTAAAATATATTTATAATCTGACCAGTGAGGCTTAATGATTGAGTATCAACCCACGCATCAAGAGGTCGCTGGTTCGATTCCCAGTCAGGACACATGCCCAGGTTGTGGGCCTGATTCCCAGTGGGGGGTATGCAGGAGGCGGCCAATCGATGTTCTCTCTCATCAATGTTTCTATTTCTTCTCCCTCTCACTTCCTCTCTCTCTAAAATCAATAAAAGAAAAAACTTTTTTTTAAAGATTAAAAATGTATATATAATTTATAAAAATTAAACCTAGAAAAGTAGAAGGCTCACATATGTTGCAACCTAGTAATGTCACATCTGCTCCAGGAAAACTTTGTTAAGGTATACAGCAGGTAAGAAATCCAATTGGCACTGTTTTGATTAATGGTAAAATAGGAATATGGCATAACTGTGTACCCTCACAGGAAATGTTATGAAACACAGCACTATCCAGCTGCCTACGTGAGATTAGATCTGAAAGTATCAAAAGAATGTATCTAAAAAATGTGGAGCAAAACAAGTTCATTGCAAAATTATACATGCAGTGTGATAATATTTCTGTGTGAATATCTCTCTATGTAAAGTAACAAGATTGCAAAAAAGAAAAAAATCTAAGAAATAATACATGCCTTCTTCATGCAACACACACACACACACACACACACACACACACATATTTCCAAAATAAGAAAAAGAGAGAACATTCTAGTATTCCTAAGAGAAACACATGAAGACCTGAGTAACCAGGGATTATCCCTGGAGTGCAGTGTGTCACGCAGATGAATCACACTCTTCCCTTCCAGACAAAATGTGTGAAAACACGTTGATGAACTCCCTTTTTCCATTCTGCATACTTGGCTTCCATCTAGTGACTGTGTTTGCTTGGGTTGGTATTATGGTTGGGGCTGGAGAAGGGATGACAGGCATAACATTATTACAGAATGAATGCAAAAAAAGTCATTTCCATTATTCATGACTTTGCAGCAAGCCTATAGATTTGAACCCCTATGCTGAATAGTTATATATAAATTTAAAGCTAATTCTAACATGAGAACACATAAGTTTAACCAGCAACTTGGTACCCTCGGTGAGGTTATATTTTTCTATCTGGGAAAACCCAGCTCGTCTGCTAATCATAAAGTTACAAAAGGGATATCCACAAATATGTGAACAGAATGAGTAACCAGACATATCACCCAGATCAACCTGGCAGATCATATCCACTGGAACTGGACAGTGGAGTTAATGAGTTAATGAGCATCATTTTCTAATGAGCATCCTAAGCTCTGCTGGAATTCTAAGGCCTGTCTTTGTTTTTTGGGGTTTTTTTGTTTTTTGTTTTTTTTTACTCATGGTCATTCATCATCAAATGAACACCTGTATACTTCCAGCTAAGAGTTTCTTCTTGATGGAATTTGGACAGCCCTCTGGAACTGAACTTGAATAATTGACAAACATGGATATCAGAAAGATTCCATTTTATTTTCAGAGCTGCTTTGCTCCAAAACCCAGAGGCATGCGTACTTGAAATTCTCCTTTTTCAAACTCAGAGTCTCCACAGCAGATACAGACAAAGATAAAAAGAGGAAAGATTATTTCATCATGAGTAGTCTTGATCCTTGGTATCTAATTCATAGCTTCTTTTTGATCACGAAGATGGTACAGTATTCAGCACTCTAGAATGTAATGAATCATAATTATAACTTTAAAAATCAGGTGTATGGCTATAAATACCACAGAACAGACATACCTAGAATATCCAGACTGATTCAGGTAACATTATTAAAAACCTGAAGTGTGACTTAATTGTTTGTCATTAAATAATCACTTGCAGCTTAAATCTCTGTAGAACTTAACGTTTTTAAACTATATCAAATGTATAGCATTTATTACTTGATGCTTATGAGGGAGGGAAGGGAAGGCAAATATACCTCTTTAACCAATATAGATACTGAGTTTGAGAAAGATTAAGGCATTTTCCTAAGATATGCAGTTTGAAATTATTGTGCAAAGATCTCAAAATCTAGTTCCCTTATTCTAAATCCCACATTGACTCCACGAGGCATGAAAAATAATCTCAAAAACAAAGAGGTTCCAGGGAACAGAATATGAGACAGGCTCAGGTAAAGCAAGGCTCTGTATCCTGAGTCTACACATCATTTTCTTTAACACACACTTACTGAGCATATTCAGTACAAGAGGTAGATGACAGTTGGCAGATACATCAGGACGAAAGGAGGTATGATTTATGCCCTCATCAAACTTACACTCGAGAGTAGCATTAAATGTGAGACAGAATAGTGTTGATTTTGCAATGAATAAGCAGGTTCTCAGAAAAAAACACAGCAGTGAAGGATTCCATTTGGGGGAATGAGAGTGGCCTTTTGAAAGAAGATGTCTTAGAAGTAGGCTGCTTAAAGTTGCTTCAGTTTTGATTGGCAGAGGAAATCAGAATGGTTTAGCTACAGTTTTCCATGTGGAAAATTGTAGATACCAGTATTAGTCTTCTAGCCAAATGTGAAAGAATTAATGGCACACAGGATTATTCAGGGTCTTCTTCTAACTAAGTTATTAAGCTAATTTGGTGATTGAAAGAACAAAAACTTTATTGATGAGGACTGAGAAATAATCACTGTTTTTCTGTATTCCACAAGAATATTCTTATAATGACCTTATGTCAACCTGCCAACTCAAATAACATGTTTATTGTGCTAAGAATAATTTACACGGTTGTAAAAATAAAATTAAAAAGGACAAAAGGTATACAATGCATGGCTGAAAAGTTAAGTATAAGAAGTATAGAAAATTATAAAATGATTACTAAAACATATTAGAAATATTAAAAATTATTTGTTAATTAAACAGAATAAAAAATTCATAAAAGAAAGAAATTAAAATGAATAACAACAAAAAAAGGTACAAAAATAGCATTGGAAAGCTGAATATTTAAATGACAATTTTTTTTTCCATTTTGAAGAGAAAGAACACATGGAAATGATCAAATCCTGCAAAAAATATAAAAGCAAAGCTCACATTTATCAATGTATTTGTTTTTACATACAAATTTTATATTTTTAAGAATCAGCAAACAGCAGAGCCAGCAGGCAGGTACACATCATTTCTCAGCAAGGATCTCCACCCTGCAGCAAGCCCTTATGAATGGCGCTTGGGGGATTCAAACAAAACCCTCTTTCAAAAATGTCTGAGCATATTTTGACCTCGTTGTCAATTCCTTAAGTATATGTGATAAACAGAGAAACCAGTTCACAAAAAAACCTTCACTCATCTTATTATATCTTTACCATTAACTGTGTTTTTGTTGTGCTTCTTTTAAACCACTGTTTTTGTTTTTAACTCTGTAATCATATAGATGGGTTAAATGAAAGATGGCTGGTGGAATTTTTGCTTTCTGATAATATTTCTATATTTGTTTTTGTTTTTTTTAAATCTTTATTGTTGTAAGTATTACAGATATCCTTCCTTCCCCCCCCCCCCCATTGACACCCTCTTCCCCACTCCCACCCACCCCCTGCATTCACTGCACTGTGTCTGTGTCCATTGGTTGTGCATATATGCATGTAAGTTCTTTGGTTTATCTCTTCCTGCCCCCACCCCCTTTTCATCTGAGGTTTCTCAGTCTATTCCCTACTTCCATGTCTCCAAATCTATTTTGCTCATCAGCTTATTTTGTTCATTATATTCCACAAATAAGTAAAATCATGTGATACTTGTTCTCTGACTGGCTTATTTCACTTAGCATAATGCTCTCCAGGTCCCTCCATATCGTCTCCAAGGATAAGAGATTTTTCTTTCTCACAGCTGCATAGTATTCCATTGTGTACATGTACTACAGTTTTTTTATCCACTCATCTACTGATGGACACTTGGGTTGTTTCTAGATCTTAGCTATTGTAAATAGTGCTACTATGAACATGGTGCGTATATTCTATCTGATTGGGGTTCCAGACTTCTTAGGGTATATTCTTAGAAGTGGGATCACTGGGTCAGCTGGCAGTTCAATTTTTAATTTTTTTGAGGAAATTTCATATTGTTTTTCATAGTGGCTGCACCAGTGTACATTCCCACCAGCAGTGTACTAGAGTTCCCTTTTCTCCACACCCTCGCCAGCACTTGTTGTTTGATGATTTGTTGATGGCAGCCATTCTGGCAGATGTGAGGTGATACTTCAGAGTTATTTTAATTTGCATCTCTCTGATGATTAGTGACAATGTTTAGCATTTTTTCATATGTCTTTTGGGCATTTGTATGTCCTCCTTGTGGAAATGCCTATTCAGGTCCTCTGCCCATTTTTTAATTGAACTGTCTTCTTTTTGTTCAGTTATATAAATACTTTATATTTTTTGGATATTAACCCCTAATCATATGTATCATTGAGAAACATGTTCTTCCATAGAGTGGGTTTTCTTTTCATTTTTGATGCTGGTTTCTTTTTCAGTCCCATTTATTATTTTTTCCTTTCTTTCTCTAGCCTTAGGTGATATCAGTAAAAAATTTTTGTGTGATGTCTGAGATTTTGCTAGCTACATTTTCTTCTAGGATTTTCATGGTTTCATGACTTACATTTAAGTCTTTTATCCATTTTGAGTTTATTCTTATGTATGGTGTAAATGGTGGTCTAGTTTTAATTTTTTTTGCATGTACCTGTTCAATTTTCCCCACACCATTTAGTGAAGAGACTGTCTTTTCTCCATTGTATGCTCTTGCCTTCTTTGTCAAACATTACTTGAGCATAATGTCTTGGGTCGATTTCTGGGCTCTCTGTTCTGTTCCATAGATCTATGTCTGTCTTTGTGCCAGTACCAGGCTGTTTTGATTACAATGGCTTTGTAGTATAACCTGATATCCGGTATTGTGATCCCTCTTACTTTGTTCTTTTTCAAGATTGCTGTGGCTATTCAGGGTATCTTTGTTTTTAAATAAAACTTGAATATTTAATTATTCTTTAATTATTTTGGTACTGATTAATTATCATTTGATTAATTCTTTCTTAATTTGTTTCCTTAGGAAAAAAAAGTGAAAATCCCTCCTTAATATTATCCCTTACCACACCTATTCTCCCTCTGGTCCAGCGATAGCTTTTTTGTAATAATTTTCTTCCATTAATAGACAAAACATTACAACATAAAATTTACTTCCATTCAACACAGGACTCAGAATTCCATTCTCAATGTTACTTTGTTGACACTACTCAGATTCAGGAATTCTTTTATTATAAGGACACTTAAATAAGTCTACTGAATAGATAGATATATGATTTTAAGAGACTGAAATAGAAAAGTGTAAGCTACATAATATAAAAGGAATACCTCTTGCATTGTTTAAAAAGATATAGTTATATTTTATTTTAATGATTTCTTCCCACTAGCTTTAATTTTTTCATTGAATTTACTGTCATTTATTTAATGCCTATTTCAAACCTTGGCCTCCACATCTCTATTTTCAATCCCTTAACATCCTAATCTTTCTCTCTCCTCTCTCTCTCCCCCTTCACCTCTCTCTCGCTCTCTCTCTCTCTCTCTCGCTCTCTCTCTCTCTCTCACACACACACACACACAGGAATTCCATGTGTTTATTTTCTGCTAAATTCTGATAATCACCCTCCAACTTTTAGAACATGGTTTCTGATGACTTTATGACCACGTTCTTCTACTTACCTTACTTGTTACTACTAAATATTAAATACTTAAATCAAAAGCCATAGTCCCACTTTTATGGCTCAGTAAATTAGTAAGTACAACAGCAAGGCAAGGAAATACATGCACTTTAATGTAGTTCTAATTAATCTTGATTTGCATGTTCAAATTTCATGATTATTATTAGGATTAAATAAAATTGTGCCTACACAGTATTTATCATAATATATGAGACATATGAAGCTCTTAATTACAACTTCTATGTACCTCTACTATTGCAGATGAAAGTGGGCTCTTTTGCAGTATTTTGAGAAAGGAGTTTCAAAGGGCACATACATGCAGAAGTTAAATGTACTGGTCATGTTATCGAAGAAGTTGGGGTGTCCCTTTTCCCACTGAGTGCTGGGGGTGGGGTTCTTATGATATCTTTAGAAAAAGAATTTTCTGAGACTCCCATGGGAGAATGAGTGATTTTATTAGTGTTGAATTACATCTCTGTGCTTCCAAAGTCCCATTTCCCTTAATCCTGTCCTGGAAGAAGCGTAGCTGGGGATTCTGTAGCTCTAAAAGCAAAGCCAGTGTCCAGAGTTTTCGTTCTATGTTGCAGTCAGGTTCAGTTCAGCATCAGGCCATGCTTCTTCTGGCCAATGACCTGTTCCCAGATGTAATCTTCCCTATGTCATCCCAATTTTACTGAGCATGCATCTGTCTCCCTCCTGTCCAGTCTCTTCCCCCACTGATCTGCAGAGAATGGACTGGTGACTCCCTGGGGAGTGTAAAGCTGTAACTTGCTGGCAAAGCTGCCCTAATGACAAGCCTATAATATTTGGCCTTCCCTTTGCTCTTTTCCTGTTATTAATAACTAGGTTAATTACAATGGTATCAATAAAATTTGATTGGGGTGAAGGGAAATAATACACCTCAGGGATGCAGAGGGTGGATAGGCTCTAATAGGAACTGCCCTGAGATTCCTGATAACCCTCCATATATTTTCTTTGTTCTTTTTTTTTTTTTTTTTTTTTTTTTTTGATTTAGAGAGAGAGCAAGAGAGAAAGAAATATTGATTAGAAAGAACATTGATTGGCCGCCTCCTGCATGTCCTCCACTGGGGATCAGGCCCACAACCTGGGCACGTGCCCTGACCGGCAATGGAACTGGCGACCTCTTGGTGCATGGGTCGTTGCTCAACCACTGAGCCACACCAACTGGGCTATTTTCTTGGTTCTTGATAATAAGCAAGTTGTCATTCAAACCATCCAACCAGCCTGGCTGGTGTGGCTCAGTGGTTGAGCATCGATCCATGCACCAAGAGGTCACCAGTTCCATTCCCGGTCAGGGCACATGCCCAGGTTGTAGGCCAAATTCTCAGTGCAGGGAATGCAGGAGGTGACCAATCGATGTTCTCTCTCATCAATGTTTCTATCTCTCTCTCCCTCTCCTCTTTTTAAAATCAATAAGGAAAAAAAAAGTTAAAAAAACAAAAACATCCAACCTACTACCTGATTCTTCCAGGGCATGAGTTAGACCCTTCCCCTAACCAATTTTTTTCCTAGACCTACTGGGATTCCCCTACTCAATTTAATTTTTTTCTCAGATTTTCCCAGGCTAGATTCCTCCCCTTTCTGTCACCATTTTGGTTTCTATTGCTCATGCCTCATGGTAGTGATACTGTTGAAGCTATAGCTTTGCACTCCATGGAGAACCACCAGTCTATTCCCTGAATATCGCTGGGGGAAGGGACTAGACAGGGCTGAAATAGAGGCATGCCTAGTACAGCTGGGGGAATTTGTGAAGGTGTTTGCTGTCAGCTCCACCTGGGAACAGGTCACTGGCCAAAACAGGTATGGCCACTGCAAGCACACGAAATTTGGAATATTTAATCCCTTGAACAAAGAAGTTCCCTTTCTTGGTTCCTCTTATGTTCTCGGTAGCTCATGGTTGACTCCTGGCTTGAGGGGCTTTTGCTCCTGCTTCCCGGTATTTCCCCACAGGGTCCACAGCCATGCACCCCCATACACAAAGCACTGATGGACTGTAACTAGCTTGATGCTGAACTGGACCCGGCTGCAACATGGGATGGAAACTCTGGACACTGGCTTTGTTTATACACTCCTTCTATGACTGGAATGAAACTTTGAAAGCCCAGGGATGTGATTCTACACAAATAAAAATCACACATTCTCCTGTATGAGTCTCAGAAAATTCTTTTTCTTGGGATACTATGAGGACTTCACCCCCAGCACTCAGTGGGAAAAGAAATACCTCAATTTCCCCAATAACAATAGAAGCATCTCCTCCTACACCATCTTGACTTCTATTGGGCATGTGCCCAGCAGAGGAATTTCCCCCTCCACTATCCTCCCCATAATCCAGTTCCTCCAGCAGAACTCCTCCTCACCCCAGGAGATTTTCTTGCCTAGTTGGAGGATTAAGTCTCCTCACGGAGGCCCCTTGGACTGTGTGAATGAGTTTCAGAATGCTACAGCTTCCTAGTAAATCAAGCTTAATGAAATGCTGCAACTTCCTAATGATCTAGGCCCAATACCTGATTCAGTTTCCCAGTTGTTGAGGCTTAATATTTGATTCCCTTAGCTCCCTCTCCTTATAAAACTAGCTAACTACCTACACTAGCACTACTACTATTATTCCTGATACCGTGTACTACAGTATAAGGGATATCCATCACTGAAAATAGAATTATAAAACCCACATGAGATTGTTAGGTTCCTGAAAATTCTGATGATTACATTATTTCTTATTATAAGTTTTAGAACTCATTAAAAATAGTCACAGAATTTTTGAGACAAAAATATAACCTTAATTATTAGTAAATCAGAGCCAAAAAACACATCTTGGGATGGTTGCATCAATTTTCTTTCTGCTTATTTTTGTTCCCATAATTGTCTTGTGCATTAGTCTCTGGGAACCCACTGGGCAATGACTACCTTACTTTTCAGAGGCACAGCTGACCTGACTTATTTCCTAATGTCACAAAAACAGCAGGAACAGAGAAAAAGAGTACATAGGAACTGTGCCAAGCCATATGAAAGTGATACCATTGTAATAACCTGGTTATTACATTTAACAGGAAAGGAAGATTAGCCAGTTTAACACTCCAGGTCTACTCCCCATGTAGGGGGAGGGAGTTGAGAAGCATGCCCAGTAAGATCTGAGTAACATGGAAGGTGCCTACCTGTCTGTCACACCTGGAAGTGAGTCAGTGGCCCGAATAGGAGTGTCCACTGCAAGTGTGCAAAACCCGAATATTTAATCTCCTGGACAAAGGAAAGTGCTTACTTGCTTTCTATGCTCTGGCTCCCTCTCTCTTGCTGCTCGAGCCAGACTCCAGGTTTGTGGGGGCTCCCATGTCCCACACCCACCATGTGGCCCATGGCCATGTGGGACCCACACAATGGACTGGTGGACTGGATCTACCGCAATGCCTAATGCTGATCTGGACCGAGCTGCATCACGGAGCAGACACTCTGGACTCTGGCCTTATGTCTGGTCTTGCTCAATCCACAGCTGCCCCTCTTCCAGGACTGGACTGAGGGAACTGGGACACTACAACCCCAGAAATGTAATTCTACACCAACAAAAATTATCCATTCTCTCGTGTGAGTCACCATGCTTGAGTTGGTCTCCTGGGCTTTTGTGACAGCTGAATTCTGGTTGACTGAGTGGTGTGCATCAGGCTGCTTCCTAGGTTCACACTGGAACAAGAACTCCCGAATTGTGAAGTATACTAAAACCCTTTCACATGCAAGCTCTAGCTTTGAGAGAAACATCAGGTTAGAGTGACTGGGTTTAACATTTACTCATGTTAACATAGGTAGCTTTATGTAAAAATTGTTATAAGCTTATTTTGTTAGTACATTCTCATTTTAGTTCTATCCTATGGCTAGTCAGACTAATATAAATAGTATAGCATATTCACCCCCCTTTATAGCTAGACACCCAGGGGTGATTCAGTAGTATAAATTATCTATTTATGTTTATTTTGGAGAAGGGGATTTTCCTTACTCTAAGTCCTTCAGTGTATAAATAAAAACCTTTAGTGGTTTCCAGATATCCTTATGTGTCTCCAGCTTTTATGACCTAGAGATGTCTCTAAATTCTTGGCTACCTAGTAACACAGCCACTCCAGACTCCCTGGCATCTTGAGTGTGATATTGTGATTTAAAATAAGAAATAGATATTTAGTCTTCCTTCACTTTTCTGGCACAGAGCTTCTAAAACCTTTGAAATTTTCTACATGATGAGAGCTATAAACATGTCCTTTGTTGTGTTAATAAGGCTACTTTTGGAAGCACCTAAAAACCTAAGGGGCTACTTGCCAGGGGAGCCAACCTTGTGATTAGAAGCTGAAACTTTTAGTTCCCCACCCCTCACTTCCTGGGAGGGGAGGAGGAATGGAGGTTGAGTCAGTTACCCATGGCCAAGATTTCATCAATCTTGCTTATGTAAGGAAGCCCCAAAGGACTGGGCTGGGAGCACTTTCAGATCGTGAACCAGAATGCTTCCATGGGCCCCCACTGTAGGGATGGGAATTTGGTGGATGAACAAAATGTAACCATGTGATATGCATTCTCACTACCTGTCCAGCCTAGGATCAAAGTGTGTGTGGACAGACAGGTTTGCCTGGAGGGCAGGAAGACCACCCTGTTTGGAACTGAATGTTTTGTTTGCATGTGAATAAATAAGTTTTGCATGACAATGGGTTGGAAGACCACCCCAAGAGGATAATGGGCTGCAGATGCCCAGGTGAGTATGGATTTGTTATTTATTTATTTTAATCTTTGATGTCTCCTTGCCTTAAAAAGCAAGAGACAGGGCTTGGCTGTATGGTCAGCAGAGGGGCCATCTCAAGAAAGTAATTTACTTAATCAACATGTGACCTGGGGAACCACTCTGCAAATAAATTGGGCTGTATCCAGAGATCTGTAGTATTTTGCTCCCTTGCAAAGCTCCCCTTCACTCCTACAAGCATGATCTTGTAATTCCTTGCATTGTGCCACCTCCTGTCAGGCCTAAAGAGATGGCACCCCATGTCAGGACTCAAACTCCAGGACAGAAGCTCTTTTGTTTGGGACCTTACCTTATTATTTGTGGTTCATCTGGAAGTTGATCCTTATTTTTTAACACCGTCTGTAACAAATGGGTAGTCTAATGAGTAAACTGGCTTCTTGAGTGTTTGTGGGAACCTCTGATTTATTGCCATTTGGTCAGAACATATGATACTTGTCTTTTATTGACTGGCTTATTTAGCTTAGCATAATACTCTCCAGGTCCCTCCATGGACCTCTTCATTTTTAATGTGAAATATTTGGACAAGAAGAGTTATTTATTTTGAGCTCCAAAATTTCATTATACTTTTTGCAAAATTTTCAAGAATATGTTAAAATATAAAAAGTCACATGTGACAAAACTTCTAATCAACTAAGAATCAAACTCAGAGGCAGCAACATCAATTCTAGTGTACAAATACATACACATACACACACACCAATTTAGATTATAAGATTAAACAGCAACCACTAGTTATTAGATTTGGAATAATTACAATTCACTGTATTTTCCACTCATTTTAGGGTAAATTAAATTAAACTGCTTTCTCCTTACAATTGGAATTTCAAGTGAGAAAAGAAAGCACATCATAGATATTTCACTATAATATCTGGAGCCGTTATAATAAAATCTTTGTTATTTGAAATTTTCACTTATTATAAAATACTTTTTTTCATACATATTCTTGAAAATGTATTAAAACTAAGATAAACTAAGTTTCCTCCTAGCCTTATTTAATCTGTTCAGAAGTATTATGCTTTTACATGGTACAGTGTGTAAGTTTGGTGATTTTTCCAGCTCAAGTATTGCATTCACTAGATGCTGATTCAGGTCAATTTTATATACATTCTGTCTTTTATAACAGATAATAGAAAATAAAATAAAATATATAGAGGTGCCCAAATGACCTTCAATATCAGGATTATGTGTTGAATTCTGACAACACATATTTTTTTCTCTTTCCACATTCTTTATTTCCAAAATATTCTTTTAATGAGTATATTCAGACTAATAGCCTGATGATTTTCAATAATCAACTACTTATGGCTTTCATTTCGTACTGTCTCAACAGTATGAGTCAGCTTCCTATACAAATCTAAGAATCTAGATCACATTCAAGTCCCTTCCAATGTAAAAGGAGGCTCATCATCCTCCTTAAAGGTTCTGACCTTCACCTTTCCATCACTGAATAGTCTAGTTCTTCTTTAAAGAAGAGTAAGAACATGTCCTTGTTTCTTTTCATTTCTCATGATTTTTCATTGAGAATTGAACATGCCAGTAATATAATGCAGTTACTTTGTCAATCTGATGCCCCAGTCCCCAGGTTTTGAAGTTGTTGCTCCTTGTTCTTGTGATTAATGCTCCTATTTGCTTGTTCAGTGACTTGTCTGAACTTATCTGTGAGGCCTGTATTTTTAGTCATGGGTAACCAATGAAATCCCTGCTTGGTTAGCATAGTGGTCAGCTAATGCCCGGACAGAGATTTCGTTAACTGCCTTGTACCTATTAGTCTCCTAGCCCTTGTAAGGCTCTCTGTGTGTTCCTTGGCACACACCTATAATGCTCTGCAGGTGGGTCATCCTCTGCCTCAGACTTCAAGTCCATTCTGCAAAAGAAGAGTCCACTCACGTGCTCCAGAACCTTTCCCGATATTTGCTTTTAATTCCACCTCTTCTTATTTTAGTTGAAGAAAAATATCCATACAATTGAGATGATTTTTTTTTAACAGAGATTATTGTTACTATGAATAAATATGTGCTCACTTTGGAGAGTTTCTACTTGTAATTGATCTTTGGGAACAAGAGAGTGATTTTCTAGGTAAAAAATTTGTAACAGAGGTATGTGTTTTAGAAATCTTTTTCTTGATATTGTTGTAGAATTAGGTAGATGGCATTATTGATCCTTTCTATTTGTAAGAGAGCTCTGGGAACTCAATGAACACTTATTGACTGATGACTTGAAATTTCTTACTCTATCTTAGGAGCCAAGAGTACTGTACATCATCTTTATTCATAGAACTATACAGTGTCTTTCCCTTTGTGTTCTGTTTACAAATCAAATTTAAAGCAAATACGTAATGACATACACACATATTTGGCTATAATTTCTTAGATGTACATGTATGGGTCAAGTGTAACATGTGAATGTTGTGATCGTGTACATTTAATATGGGAGGTGAAATGAAAAAGATGGAAAGGGAATGTTATGACTGCCCTTGATGTTATACTTGAATCTGATTCGAAAAAACAACATTGCCTATCTAGTTCTCATCAATACTGTGTACCTGAGGAAGTAGAATACTCATTTATATGCAGTAAAAATTATTCATTCATTTTGAATTTAGTTCCTTTATTAGAAACTATTTGGGGTACATTGCCTACAGATACTTATATATCTCAATATGAATTTTATTAATGACAAAACCAATACCAAGACAATGTCACTGACAATAGGCCAATATAAATATCGTTACTGCATAGAAAAATTAAACTTTACCACATTTACAAAACCATTGCTAGATACTTTGCATTATTTGTCCAGCAGTGTCTGCACAGCCAACTGTGCCATATATATGTACATGAAATTTCATGTCTCTATATGGAAATGTACTTCAAATCAATTTACCAGAAATATAAAAATATTGCTCCCAAACTTAGACATGTTCCTCTGCATCTCGACTCAGACTTTACTTCTTTCTGAAACGACAATTACCAAAAAAAAAAAAAAAAAAATGGTTTTGAAATTCAGGCTTACAAATCCTTCTTCTCTCTTACATTTTTCTGGGAAGAAATAGTTCCTTTGCTATTATTTTTGAAAGTTCAACCCATATTTCATTTAAAAATATTTTCTAGCCCTGGCTGGTTTGGCTCAGCGGTTAGAGCATCAGCCCGCAGACCAAAGAGTTGCAGGTTCGATTCAGGTCAAGGGCGCGTTGCTCAGTTGTGGTTCATCCCCACCCTCATCGGGGTTGTGTGGGAGGCAACCAGTGGATGTGTCCCTCTCAAGTTGATGTTTCTCTCTTTCTCCCTTTCTCTCCCTCCTACTCTGTCTGAAGATAAATAGAAAGATATCCTAGGGTGATGATTAAAAAACAATGATAGTAAATAATTAAAAAATAATACACTATTTTCCAGAAAATGTGTACTGGAAAATGTGAGTTTGGGGGCATATTCTCTTTCTTTATGGTCTCATTTTATTATCTCTTTAATTTTACCACCTTCTAGCTACATGATTTAAGCCAAATTACTTACTCATCATAAGCCCCAGTTTCTCTTCTGTAAATAAAAATTATAATGGCAATACCTAACTCAAAATATTGTTGGGAAAATTAAAAAGGTCTTGTTTTATGTGAGGTTAGCACCTAATAAGAATGCAATAAATATCAGCTCTCACCATTATTACCATTACCAAATGTACTCCATTCATTGATACAAGTTTTCTGAGATGTATTTTCCCCAGCTTTATTGAGGTATGATTGGCAAAAATTACATATTTAGTTTATACAATGTGATTTTTAAAATACTCAATTTATTTAAACTAAAATATCCATTTGAGTTGTACAATGTGATTTTTTAAGGTGTTCAATGTGATTTTATATACATATACATTGGGAAATAATTACCACACTAAGTTAATTAACTCATCCATCACTTCACATACTTAACTTTTTTGTGTGCAGTGGGAATACCTAAGATCTACTCTCTCAAATTTTGAGTATACAATGCAGTATCACTAACTATGTCACTATACTATGTATTAGATCCCCAGAATTTGTTTATCTTATAATGGGAAGTTTATATTCATTGACCAGCATCAACCCACCACCTGGGTCTTGGTCACCACAGACTTTTTATTAAAGGACAGGAGTCTCTTTAGACTTACTTTGCTTTAAAGTTAACAGCGATGTTTTTTAGATCCCAAACTTTGTGAACCTTATTTTTCTTAAGATTTCAATCTATAAGTACCATCTACTTTTAAATTTAGCTATTTGTGACTAAAAAAAAAAAAAAAAATTGTACTTTAAACAAAGTTGGATTTTAAAAGAATAATTTCATTGATTTTGAGATAAAGAGAGGAAGGAGGAGAAAAGACAGAGAGAGAGAGAGAGAAAAAAAACTGATTTGTTGTTCCACTTATTTGTGTATTTGTGTATTCATTGGTTGATTCTTATATGTGCCCTGTTCGGGGATCCAACCCACAAACTTGGCATATCTAGATGACTTTCTAACCAACTGAACTACTTAGCCAGGGCTATGTTTCAAATTTTTTTTGTGTTTTGTTTTGTGTTTTTTTGGTACATGCCCCTAGCAGGAACTGAACCCGGACTCTCTGGTCCGCAGGCCAATGCTCCAACTGCTGAGCCAAACCAGCCAGGGCATTTCAAATGTTTTGAACAAAAAATGAACAATACATAATCCCTAATTTCAAGGAGTTTACTTACATTTTCGTGAGGGAAAAATACTTGTACAAAATGGACACCAATAAAAAACATACTGTGGCAAAAGGGTGCGTGACATGAATAGGGGAAATAAGAAGAGGTTATTTCGATTGGAAAGCTTGAAAAAGACTTCATAAAATTGTTCTAAGAGTTGAAATAAATGTAATATATAATTGTTTATATTTAAGTTTGGTCACTGTCTTACTAAAATTTAGCATTTATCAACATATTTAAATCTATTCTTTAATACAGACCTGCTAAACTAAAATAAATATTTACTTACACTTTATTAACCAGGGGGCAGCAAAATAGAGCCAAGGGTTAAATCCAGTCATTTCATTTGTTTATTTGTCGTAGATGGTTATTTTGCAATAACGACATATTTGACTAACGTAACTGCGACCTTATGGCCGGAAGATCTGAAAATACACCCCCTGGTGTTTTACAGTGAACATTTGCTGATTCCTCCTCAATTTATATTAATATTAGACATTCCTGGAATGTTAACCCAAAACTTCTAGTTGTCCTAACATCTCAGTGCTTCTGGTTAATGATCACAGCTGCTGGCTATGGAATCGCTCTTCTGAACTCTGTTTCCCTGGAATATCTAATCAGGAAAGGGCCGTTGTCTACTTTATACATGTTCGTACATGGTAGAACTGCTGCCCCTTTTTCTTTCAGACTTGAGCTGCCTGAACTAATTTACACCCAAAGCTTAATTAGTTCCCTAACTGGCTCTCCTATATGTTGTCATAGCAACACTTGGAAAATGGCCACTTTTAATTGCCTTTCCAAAAGCCTTATGCAGAATGGCATAAAACATTTTATATGGAAATTTAAAGAAGTCTTGAATGGAATAAAAGAGTCCTGACTTCTGGGAGCTTACCATCTGAATATATTGAAGAGTTTGAAAACTAACTCCTCTTTTCTGTTAAACCACAGATTCTTCATCATAAAAAAATTCTTGCCTATGAATACAGAGTGAAGAGTAATTTCTGTACCCTCAAAGTCTTGATTCACTGAACAGTAACTATAAGCTTCATTCAAAATTTCTGTCTAATGTTTCTTTTATAAAGTAAGAAGTTCAATTTATGAACATGTATTAAAGGCTTCTGTTTACTCTGCCTTAACAACACCGAGTCAAAGCGAGCAAGATATTGTCCCTAGCTCTGAAATGTTTCTGTTTCTATAGGAGATGCATATTTTCTAAGGTAATTGTGACATAGTGGGCTACCCTATGTGCTACAAGAAATGTATTTTGCATGATTGATTCATGTAGACAGGAAAATTGGAGCAGGTTTATTAAGAAAGTAACATTAAGCTGGACCTTAAAATATGGGCAATACCATTTTTGATGTGAAAATGCAAAAGAAAAAAGTTTTCCAGAGAAGGGACCAAGTTAGCCAAATATCTGTACTAGAGATCAATGGTTTTGGTGTTACTCACTTCCAAATATAGTGTAGTTGCAAAATGTTATCATTAATACTATCCTAGTCAGTAACACAATTATTTGGTCAGTTTTGTTCAAACTTCAGTATTACATTTAAGTGCTAGTTATTCATTTACAAATTCTGATCTGAAAATCAGAAAATCAAAATTCTGATCTGAAAAGCTCATTAAAATTTAAAAATAGAAATAAACGGACAATTGGTTTCCCTGGTATGGTTTCAGAGAAAGATGAGCCTGCTTCTGAAACATTTTAAATAGAACATCGACAGCACAATTCCTTTCCCCATTTGTCCTATTAGACTCCTTCTTTCTATTTCTCAATATTATTTCATTCACAAAGTACCACTATTAGTATTTGAGGCTATGCGCCATGAATGTCACAAACATATTCATTTAAGTTGAAACCTAGAAAAGAGCTGAACTTATACCTTCTTAAACCATATTTCGAAAACAAAGAGCTGCTTTTTCCTAGGAGACACTGACCTCACATTAAATACATGTGTTGCACACCAGTTACACATGAAAAGTGCCTCTGGCTTAGGAAGCAGCCAAACTGAAGGAGCCACGATACCATCTAGTGTCAGCTACGTAGAGTCTCTGCTAACACAGTGAAGAACTGTACACCCCGTGAATATGGAAAAAGCAGTGGACAACTAAACCTGTGCCATCTTTCTCAAATGATCTAAGAAATAAATCCCTGATCCTCTTCTACCTTTTATTTATTTTTGAACCAATCTTGTCAAGAGCAAATATCAGACTCCCCAGTATATAATAATTTACCATTTTGCTCTTGAGAGTGATTGCACCAGTAGTAGCCCATCAGTTTATTAAGCAGTATTTCTTAACTATGTGATCTGTTGAATTAAGACCATGCTAATGCACCGTAATGTCCATCAGCAAAATCATCTATAAAAGTCAGCAATTATTCATCCTTGATGGGATTATCTGTGCTCTGTGCTAAGGCCATTTTCATTGATTTTTACCTTTTTCCTTCATTGCAGTCTAAAAATTGTCATGCCCCAAATTGGACTGAGTGTTCTAAGAACTTGCGTGTCTCCAGACTGACATCCCTCAGAAGAGGGGATGGGGGGTGGGGGGGTGGGAAGACATAAACCACAGAACTTATATGCATGTATGCATGACCAATGGACATGGACAACTAAGCCGGGGACAGGGTGGAGGGGGGGTGGGGTGGGGGGTGCCAATGGGGTAAAAAGGTAAAATGTCTGTAACAAAAAAATAAATAAATAAATAAATTCATAAAAAAAAAATAAATAAATAAATTTTTACTTCCTTCCCCCCCCCCCCCAAAAAAAAGAACTTGCGTGTCTCGGGAAGTATGTAATCTCAAAGTAAATGAGGTGTCCTGTATGTCCTATTACTTTATTTCTCCTGAATATTGCTCTAGTGGTTGCTTTCCTTGACTGGGCTCACAATACATATTTTAAATGGATTAAATAATACTGCTCGCTTCATTTTTTAACATATGCAATGATTTCACAATCACATTTTGAGATTTCTGATTTCAGAAGGGGGTGTATATATCTTTGACTAACAAACATTTGCTCACAAAGTTAACAACAACAACAAAAGTTGATATCTGGTATCTGCCTTGAACTATATCTTGATAAATTAAAATTATATCAATAGCCCTGGCTGGTTTGGCCCAGTGGTAGAGCATCTGTCTGCAGATCATTGAGTCCTGGGTTCATTTCCAGCCAAGGGCACATATCTCGGTGTGGTTTGTCCCAGCCCTGGTCAGAGTCATGCGGAAGGCAACCAGTTGATGTGTCTCTCATGTCGATGTTTCTCTCTCTCTCCCCCTTTCTTTCTCTCCAGATGATAAATAGAAAAAATATTCTCAGGTGAGGATTAAAAATAAATAAATAACTAAATAAATAAATAAATAAATAAAATTATATCAATAAGAATTAATCTTCTGCTGTATCAGATTTTATGAGAACTCATGCATATCTTTTCTAACATTTTGGCAGCTTTAAGATACAACTGACACATAATAAACTGAACCATTTAAACTGTACAACTGATTATTTTGACATATGTAAACTCACACGACTCCATCATCACAACCATGACCATGAACATTTCTTCACCACCAGCACCTTAAATTTCCTCCTGTCCCTGAGCAATCCCCCTTTCTGTTCTTCATCCCCAGGTGTCATGGGCTGAACTATGCCTTCCCAAAGTTTATACGTTGACGCCCTGACTTCTAGCGCCTCAGAATGCAATTGTATTTGGACATAGGGCCTTCAAAGGGGTGGTTAAGTTACAGCGAGGCCGTGAAGGTAGGCCCAAATCCAAACTGACCAGCAGGTGCCTTGTAAGAAGAGGAAACGTAGACACACCAAGAGACACCAGAGCCAAATGTGCACAGAAGACAGACCACGCCAGGACACGAGGAGAAAGCAGCCGTCTGCAAGCCCCGGAGACAAAACTCAGAATGAAGTCAAACCTGTCGACAACTTGATCTCAGACTTTTGGTCTCGGTAATTGAGAAAAGAATGTCTGTGGGTTAAGCTTTCTCACCTGTACTATTTTCTTAGGGGAACACTAGCAAACCAATGCACCAGACAAGTGATAGTTATCTGTCCCTAGAAGTTAGATTGGATTTTCTAGAATTCTACATAATAGTACTCTTTTCGGAATGGTTTCTTTGAGGGCAGTTCACACTGTTGCTGTTTCAATATATTCCTGTTTTATTACTAAGGAATATTCCATTGTAAGGATATGCCAGTTTTTCCATCCATTCACCTACTGCTGGACATTTTCTGGTTGGGAATATTACAAATAAAAATTCAGTGGACATTTATTACCAGTATTGTTATAGATATGTATTTTTTTAAAATCATCACCTGAGAATATGCTTTTATTAATTTTTAGAGAAAGAGAGAGAAAGAAACATCGATGTGAGAGAAACATCAGTTTCCTCCTGTATGTGCCTCGACTGGGGATTGAACGCACAACCTAGGTATGTGCCCTGACCAGGAATCGAACCTGAAACATTTTTGGTGTATAGGATGATGCTCCAACCAACTGAGCTACTGGGAAAAGGCAATATGTCACTTTTTTAATCTTGAGAAATATCCAGGATTAAAAAGTCTGAGTCATATGATAGGTATATGTTTAACTATTTAAGAAACAGCTAAACTGTTTTCCAAAATTGTCATACCATTTTATATTCTCACCAGCAGCTTTTGAGAGCTTCAATTGCTCCATATCCTTGCCACAAATTGATATGGTCAATCTTTTTACATTTTAGACTTTCTAAGAGGTATATAGTAGCATGTAACTGTATTTTAAAATATGTATTGTCTTAAGACAGTGGTGTTGATTATCCTTTCATGTGCTTACTTTCTAATAGTATATAATCTCTGCTGATATATTAAAGAGCCATGTTCAGCCAGGCCTGTGTGGCTTAGTGGATTGAGCATCATCCCATGGACTGAGAGATCCTGGTTCAATCCCCAGGCAGGGCACATGCCCAGGTTATGGGCTCGATCCCCAGTGAAGGGTGGGGACGAGCAGGAGGCAGCCAATCAATGTTTCTCTCTCACATCAATGTTTCTATCTCTCCCATTCTTTCTCTTTTTAAAAAGAAAATCAATAAAAACATATTTTAAAAGATAGAGAAATAAAATGCCATGTTCAGGAAACTTTAAGAAGACAGGTATGGATGCAGGTTAGAATTCATGGAGAGGAATTATCTTTGTTGATAAGATTTAAGAGGAAGACTGGAAAATATAGAGTACTCACATTATGGAAGGCGTACTATGCTGTAGGAGAAGGGTACAAGTGACCTGCAGGCAGCAGAGATCCATGCTTCCACACCTTGTTTCCACCGACAGAGGTGCCACTCAGAAAGTTTACTCGGGCAGGAGAATACAAATTAGAATGTGTGGATAAGGACTACAGTCTGTGAAACCATTGGAAGCCTTTTTCAAAACTTCAGAAGAGATGTAATGAGGGTGAAGTGTCCATTCAGATTTTTTTGCATTTTTATTGTGTTGTGTATTTTCTTATTACTAAGTTTTGATAATTCTGTGTCTATTCTGAATACAAGTCCTTTATCGAATAGGTGATTTGCAAATGTGTTCTCCCAGTCTGTGGCTTATCTTGTCATTCTCTTAATGTCTTTCACAGAGCAGAACATTTTAATTTAAATTAAGTCAATATATCAGTTTGTTCTTTTGCGGGTCATCCTTTTGGTTTTAAATCTGGGAAACTTTTGCCTAACCTCAAATCAAAATGATTTTCTCGTATATTCTCCTAGAACTTTTATAGTTTTAGGTTTTAAATTTAATCCATTTTGAATTAATATCAGTAACGACATTTTCCATTTTCATTTCTGTGTGGACTCAATGAAGGTAATGATGCTTTCTGTCTTAAATGTTCTGCCACCGCACTTAGGTGTTTCAATGGACTTCATCACTTTCTCTTTTTTCACACCCTTTCGTCCAAGCTTTAGATCCTCTCCGCCTCTAAGTCATCATGATTCTTGCCGTGTCAGCAAAACTAACATTATTCAAACCCTTTTTCTCCTCGTTTCTTTCCTTCTTGTATATGCAAGTCTCTTCAATTTAAACAAAAAGTAAAATAACACATTTTTGGAACCTACATGGTTTTCTAAAGACAATATTAACTTGCCTTGTTCCCCAGATGTCTGCCCTAGTCATGGCCCTAAAACTGCTCTTAGCATCTGCATTATTGATTTCCCTTTGGCAGGTGCACAGGTCCTGTTTCTTCCTCCATCACACGGGCTCCCTGGGAGGCATTACACTGCTGATCCCTTCCCTGTGGGAATTCCCACGCCTGGGTGAGTCCACTCTTCTGGGTCTCCTCCTATCTGTACAACTTTCCTTAGTCTCCCACTCTGTCTCCTCTCTTCTCTGTTACTGGAAACATGTTTTCCCTGTGTTTTCTCTCCTGATTCTATACACTCTACTGCTGATCATATGCAAATCAAGGATGCTACTGACACCTTTGAAACAATGACTATCTATATCTCTGGTCCAAACAATTATAATCAGACCTGTATAATCAACTCTCTATTGTATATTTTCAGTAGGAATATGAAGTACAATATATGTCAAGTTTAACGAATTCTTCTTTTACCCAAACACATGGTTCATTCTGTGTTTCTTGTTCTGGGTTACCTGCACCCTGTAACATAAATCAGAAACCTATGCTTCGTCCTTACCACTTCCTCTCCTCCATTCTCTCTGAAAAATAAGGATGATCTTTCAGTTATATCTCTTACGTTTCCAATCCACGCTTCCTCCCCATACCCACTGTTTCTCCCCACATGACCTCTCATCTGAAGTTTTGAAAAAGACTCCCAATAGTTTCACAGACTGTAGTCCTTATTCACAAATTCTAAATTTTATTCTCCTGCCCAAGTAACCCTTCTGAATGGCAAATCTGTCCATGGAAACAAGGTGTGGAAGCATGAATAGCATGAATCTCTGCTGCCTGCAGGCCAACTTGCACCCATTCTCTTACAACATAATATGCCTTCCCTAGTGTGACTACTCTATATTTGCTAGTCTTTCTCTTAAATCTTATCAATAGTGATACTTCCTCTCCATGAATTCTAACCTCCATCCATATCTGTCTTCTTAAAGTTTCCTGAACATAGCATTTTAATACCCCCCCAGACCTTAGTCCATGTTATGCGCATCCTCCCCTAAATGTTCTTCACTTTCCTATCTATGGGTGAGCAACACATCCTGAAAAGGGTATCTTTTTTAAAAATATTTTTTCTTTATGGATTTTAGAGAGAGAGGATGGGAGAGAGAGAGAGAGAAACATTGATGAGAGAGAACATCAATTGGCTGCCTCCTACATGTCCCCCACTGGGGATCGGGGCCACAACTTGGGCATGTGCCCTGACCGGGAATCAAACCGGCGACCTCTTGGTACATGGGTCGATGCTTAACCACTGAGCAACATTGGCTGGGCAGTAACTTTTTTTTTTTTTTATCCTCAACCAAGAATGTGTTTTTTATTGATTTTAGGGAGAGAGAAAGGGGGAGAGAGAGAGAGAAAAACATCGATGTGAGAGAGAAGTATTGATTGGTTGCCTCCCTTATGCACCCCAACTGGGGATTGAACATGCAACCTAGGTATGTGCCCTGACTGGGAATCAAACTCGAAACCTTTGGTGTATGTCTATGAGATGATGCTCCAACCAACTGAAACACTGGTCAGGGCCTGAAAAGTGTATCTTATTCCTTCTTTTTTGCATAGAACCTTCCAGTAAAAACTAGATGAGTATTTCTTTCTTCCCCAGGCATATACTTTTAAAATAGTCCCTAGTACATTCTGTAATAATGGTATTTTTACCTATTTTTCCCCACCGTTGCACCTGAGGGCACAGGCCAGCACATATTTTTGTTTATACTCTCAGTGGCTAGGACAACGTTTGGCACTCAGAAGATTCTCAATGTGTTTGTTAATGAATGATCAGTTTAGCCTGCTTGTCCTGGAAAGTACTGCTCAAATAGAGGTCATTTGCAATCAACGGTATAAACATTTCTCTTTTTCTTTAAGAATATAGACATTGGGCCCAGCTGGTGTGGCTCACTGGTTGAGTGTTGACCCATGCACTAAGAGGTCACTGATTCAATTCCCGGTCAGGGCACATGTCCAGGTTGTGGGCCCAATCCCCAGTGGGGGGGGGGGGGCATGCAGTAGGTGGCTAACTGATGTTCTCTTTCATCGATGTTTCTAACTCTCTTTCTCTCTCCCTTTCTCTCCCCTAAAATCAATGAAGAAAAAATATTTTTTTTTAAAAAAGAATGTAAACATTGGGTAACATAAAAACTTTAATAGAAGCTAGAAAATGCTTCCTGAATTAGGTGTGACCAAAGACAATTCGATATGCTGAGAATCCAATAAATGTTCAACCCCCTGAAGGTTCGGTGTGTGATCATAAACTCAAAAGGCAGTGATGGTATTCAATCCCTGTAGATGTTCCTACTCGTCCTAAAAAGTGAAAATATATCTGGCTGCATAGAAAATAAATGTTGCTTTTGCTTCCTGTTCTTTATGACTATAGAAGAAAAACTTGATGGTTTAAAATGCAATTTTTAGTTCTGATAGTTTTGTTTATTTTTCATTCCTCACCTGAGAATATTTTTCTACTTATTATCAGATAGAGTGGGAGGGAAGGAGGGAGAGAGAGAGACAAACATCGATGTGATAGAGCCACATCTTCTGGTTGCCTCCCGCACCACACTCCCAGGGCCGGGGACAAACCACAACTGAGGTACGTGCCCTTGACCTGAATCGAACCCACCACTTTTTGGTCCATGGTCCGATGCTCTAACCACTGAAACAAAGTGGCCAGGGCCTGATAGTTTGTTTGAACTTAACAGTTAATGATTGAGCATAATTTAAAAATTAGCATAATAAGTCTAAACTTAAGAACATACTTTATGTGATATACTAAATCATTAATGTGATATTTCAAAGTACTTTATAAAAAGCATTTTAAGAGGTATGGCCCCAAATCCACAGGTAAGAGAATAAAGAGAAAGGTTAAGGGAAGTTAAAATAATCATACATCCTAAGATATTTTATTTCCTTTTATTTTTATCTTAATGTTCAATATTATATGTTCTTGTCATCAGAAAACTATCAGTGAGGAAATGAAATATCGAGTCCAGGACTCATGAAAGTCATCATAAAAGGAGACAGAGTGAAAATTCACATTCTAAGGCCATCTCTTCCATTTCAATTATGGTCCTGAAGCCAGCCAGCAGTATTCGTTACAATGACCTGTGAACACTTAGAAACCAGGGTGCAAAGATGATTCCACTTGTTTGCTTAGTTGTGTGACTATAGGCAGACCATTAACCTCTGACTCTCTATAAACTCACTTGTAAGTTTAAAAGTAAAAAATAGTACAAAAAAAGTTTAAGGGTAGAAATAAAAAGGCCTATTTAGCAAAATAATTTAATGAAATATGTGCCAATCAGGATAGGCTGGGCTATGCCATGGCTAATGCACAACTCCAAAAGCCTAGTGGCTTGAAACTCCAAGTTTTATTTCACACTCATGCTCCAGGTACTGCGTGGCTGGGCAGAAAGACCTCCTGCTCCACACCACCACTCCCAGGACCCAGGTTCTCCCAGCGTCCACCAAATGGAACATTGCCGGGTGCCCAGGAAGGAAAGGAAAGTGTAGTGAGTTGCGTATCAACTTTCAACACTTCAACCCAGAAGTAACACATGCCACTTCTGCTCATGTTTCATCGATCGTATTTCAAGAGGACAGTGAGGTAAAAACCTACCACGTGCTCTGAGGAATATCCAAAAACATTTATTTTATTTTATATCAATATTCTATACTAGTATTTATTTCATTAATTTAATTTAATTTTAGTTATCCTCACCCAAGGATATGTTTATTGATTTCAGAGACAGAGGAAGGGAGAGAAAGATAGAGAGAGAAACATCAGTGTAAGAGAGAAGCATCGATCAGGTGCTCCCATATCCGCCCTGACCGGGAATCAAACCCTAACCTTCTTGGTGTTCAGGACAGTGCTCTAACAAACTGAGCCACTCAGCCAGGAGTTATATTCATATTTAAAATGAAAGCATATGCTATTGCATTCTGATACATTCAGTGGGTATATGACAATAGTAACTGCTCACTGTACTGAGAGCTGACTCTGTTCAGGGCACTCTGCTAAGGGCTTTGCTCCCACAATCTCATTTAATTCTCACACCGACCTATAAGGCAATACCTTGACCTATTATCCTCGGCCATATGCCTGTCTAATGCCCACTCCCCCAGTGTTTTTGTCTATAACAGAGCTGTGATTTCATTGGTATAACAGTGTATAAAGCTACATTATCCTTACAGCTGCCAGGAACCAGGAGAAAACCTTCTGGCCAAACTATGGTATGTGGAATTCCTGAAAATGACATCTCCTCTTGAAAAATATAGACAAACGAAGCAGAATTCCCTCTTCTTTCCACAGAAGGCATAAATGATGTCCACTGGCACAGGCAGTCATTTGGGGACAGTGAGGTGAAAGCATGGGGTGGAACAACAGGCATCGGGGTACTGGCCATGACTTCATTGTGATGGTGTTGATCCGATGCCCACAGCCACTGGCCGTGGCCTTCCCGTGAGGTGAGCTAAATAAGCCTACCTCTTTTTGAGCTGATTTCTAAAAAGATTCTCTGTCATTTTGATCTGAACCATTCTTTCTTTTTTTTCTTTATTGTTTTTAGAGAAAGAGAAAAGGAGAGAGACAGAGAGAAACATCGATGAGAAAGAACATCAATTGGCCGCCTCCTGCATGCCTCCCACTGAGAATTTGGCCCACAACCTGGGCATGTGCCCTGACCCAGAATTGAACCAGCGACCTCTTGATACATGAGCAGATGCTCAACCACTGAGCCACACCAGCTGGGCCTGAATCATTCTCTTTTTTTTTAGGGAGAGAGAGAGGAAGAGACAGAGAGAAACATCGATGTGAGAGAGACACATTTAGTGGCTGCCACCCACATGACCCCAATTGGGGCCGGGGACAAACTGCAACTGAGGTACGTACCCTTAGCGGAACCGAACCTGGGACTCTCAGGTCTGTGGACTGATGCTCTAACCGCTGAGCCAAACTGGCCAGGGCCTGAATCATTCTTAATCAATACAATTTATATACTCATTAATTAATAACAAAACCCAATGAGTAATGGAAAAGTATACACTAACCAAAATAACAAGAGCAATTAGTGCCAGAGCTGACTCTAAAATGGGATATGAACAAGGAACTAGCCAATTGATTCCAAACAGCTGTGAGTCAGTCAAACCCTAGACACTTCACGTTTCAAACATGTGTGAATAAGTTATTGACAAAATTTAAGTATTAGTAAGGAACTAAGAAATTCTCAATGTTTATAGAATAGAGTTTGCATAAAATACATGCTTTAGTTCAGTGTATCCAATTTTTCTTATTAATATAACGCGGGCATTGGATTTCACTGTTTAAATATACTGTTCAGTGAAAGATTAACAATCTAAGTGAAGGTGGAATAACTAGTAACTTCTTTAGGCCTCTGTTCCCTCCCATATGAATTATAATCACCGATTAGGTGCTTTGCTTTTATTTTGTGGAATCTGTGATTTTATTGTAGTAATGAAAGCAGATACGTTTTAGAAACCTAACCATTCTTTGCACACTGTTCCGGTTAGAACAAATAGTAGTTATTTGTTTAGTATCTGTCTTCTCCAGGGTTGCAGACCTGAAGGCATGGCCATTCCCTCCTCAGTCACTCTGTACTTCTAGCATTTAACAGAGGATCTCCTCAAAATAAATTACTTAATGGGCACCATGTTCAATATCATCTGCCTAAAAACAAGGGCAGAATAAACAGGGGACAAAACCACCACGTTGAATTAATCACAGCCATTTGTATTGATTTCTTTTTTTTTAATTTGGAACCACTGTGACTGTTACAAATAGGCAAATTTAGACTTAACTACATAAAAATTCCCTTACCACCTAGAACTGCATTTTAAAATGACTAATCTTGTGAATTCTGAGTCACAGAATGTAATGATAATAATAGTAAGTATTAACCTTTAAAAAAGTATGTGTTTTTTTTTTTCTGGATTGAAGGTAGTCTGATAATATTTATCAATAATAAATAGATTCTAAAATTTGAGTGGTATTAAAAGTATTACTTGCTCAGATAACATTTTCCTCAGCAGGGTGGTCTTCTGCCCTGAAGTAATTCCGGATGCAGCTTCCCACATCTCTGGTTGCACCATCTCCTTGGTTTTATCTCCATCTGTATCCAGTGGGTATAAGGGACATTCCATCAGTGTTTTATGGTTTATGCAGGAAAGAGGTTTATACCACCAGTACTCAAACTCACTGGTGAGAATTTAGATGGAGTGGAAAATGTAGACTGGCCTTTGCCCGAAAAAGAGAATAAAGGATTTCAGTAGACAATTGTCTTTGCTGCTCTTATATTACAACTCTGTAATCTGTAATGCTACATGAAATAATGCAGACAATACTTCAACAGAAGGATGAGCAACTGCCCTTCTACATATACTCTGGTCTTTCAACGTCCCTCAACACACCTCCAAGCTTTGGCTGTTTTTCTTGGGTGATATGAAGGTGTGTAAAAATAAACTGAACTCCCCCTCAGTGTTCCAGCATGGAGCTGTCAATCACACTGTAATGATGCTGGGTCACTTCTTCTCATTTTCTTAGAAAGCTCATTGAGGGAAGATTTTGTGATGCTAATTTAATGTCAGTCTCTGTACTAAGCCACATTATTTCCATTAGAAGTTCTATTCAGTACAGAGACTGGATAAGCAGAGAAAACAGAATTGGGAAGACATTTAAGTTGATTATAAGAAGTCAGTGGCTTCTATAGTCCCCTTATTATCTTCAAATGCCAAAAGAAACTTTCAGTAATGGGCACTGGCCATTGTTGTTTTTCATGATCATTTCACATTTATTCAAAAGTAAAAAAAAAAAAAAAAAAAAAAAGCCATGATTAAAATAATAGAAGGTCATCTGTAAACTAATTTATTGTGTGTGTTCTCCCTAAGAACAAGCACCTGTAACAAATTTTGGGCTATTTTCTGATACATAAGGCACAATGCAAAGCAAATGAATAATAAAAATAAAGGGGAAACACACAGTAAAATTCCATTATGTTATTTTTTATTTGCTTCTAAAATTTAGACTGGTCAGTCTAATGCTCATTTTATAAGCTTTCATATATAGGTCTTTACTCATGCTTTTTTATTTTGAATTATTTTTTTTTTACCCAATTAAACTTTAATTCTCAAGGGTCAAGAATCATGTCTCACTCTTTCAAAATTGTCCTCAGTAACCTATGTTCTAAGTAAATTTTAGACACTCAGTAATTATTTAAAATGATGAATATATAAAAAACTTGATTTCAAATATTAGGTTTATCTTTACACACACCAGTAACAACACACACAGGAACACACACACACACACACACACACACCCCTACACACCTCTATCTCACAGGAACAATGGCACCCAGTCTGAGTTACACATCAATTTGTAGCAATTTGTATTCCTGTTACTCATTCATTATTTTTTAAGATTTTTAAAGCTGACTTTCTGTCATCATCATGCACTATTATGGATAAAAGAAAAGATGTTGACTTTGACAATTCCATTATTGCTGCACTTGTTATAGCCAGACTGTTAATATATATCTGCTTGTATGTAATCAAACCATCTTTATAACATTTCTAAAGCAAAGATATTGGTACTTTTATGTTTGATTCAAATAATATATAGCCCAAGAAAAGACAAAAGTTAACAAGATCGTATTTTATTCATAACAAGATTTATATTTTATATTTCAAAGAGACCCAAGCTAACTTATTATTCAAGTCTTTGAAAGAAAATGTGGCATGATTTAGGCAATGAAAAATAGAATGTCTGAAAAAGATTCCATATTACTCTAGAAAAAACAAATGCATTAATAGGGCACATTCTTTTAAGAAATGAATGTAGTCATTCACAGAATTAGAAATGCTCTGAAAGAACTCCATACATGTTTTTATAATTAATGTATATTAAAGCCAGAGCTATAATCATTATTATCCAATTAAACATTTCAAGTATGATAGAATCTGCTAAACTGCCAAGAACCAAGCTACCCAAACATGCAGTGAGCTATGCTAAGAATAAAAAGTAGAACACACATATAGACACATGCATTCCCTGCCTTCAGAAGCCAACTCACTTCATTAAGCTCCCAGGTGAAGAGCTGAAACTAAGAACTGTAACAGGGGCTCATCTGACGTCCCCAGAGCTGGTGAATGGTAACCTATCTATGTACCTAGAGTTGGGTTTAACCGCTACACATATCCAAGGCTCTCTAGTGACCAAATAGTATTTGGAAAGACAATCCTGGCCTGAAGAGAAGACATCACCTCCCTTGCAAACATTTGAAGTCTAGAATGTGACCTGTTCCATTCACCCTCTGTGCTTAATATCACTTGAAAAAAAATCACATCTTGGACAAAGATGCTGAGCTGGTGTTCAATCATATAATGTGGAAGATGGCCCTGTCTGCACTGGAGACAAAGTGTCTACAGGGACTTTTTCTTGAGGGGGTTCTGATTCTTTCTCTAGGAGAACCTCAGCTTAGGCACACTGGGCCAGTACTTTGGGATAAGATAGACAGCTGGGGAAATAAACAAGGGGAAAGGGGTACATGTAAATATTACAGGGAATCAACTTTAATATAACCCTTAAAGAGGTTACATGTGCTGAAAACATTGACAGAAAGGTAAATTACTTTTTACTGGTCAGAGTTTGCCTTACTGCGACTGACATTTTACCTTTTAATTTCCACGGTTTAGAGTTTCTAGTTAAGACACAAGCAATTACTCTGCTGTAAGACAATGAATGGAGAATGTTTGCATTGTGATACTATTCCCCAACAAAAGCCAGCCCTTCCCTGACTTTTTTTCTCTCTCTTCGGCCATCCCATTAGACTCGAACATGAATTTTTAAAACCCAGTGATCATACTTCATTTTTTTTCACATAGCAGTTAACAATGTTTGACAAATAGGAGAAGCTTAAATGATGAATTGAATTATAAATATATACTCATGGAATTAGAAAACTTGGTCATAGGAGAAAGAGACCCTTTTCTCTCATTCCTCAGTTCCATTATGCACTAGACTAGGGACAGAAAGTATGTAGCATCCATGACGACTCTACTCAGTTGTATACGTTAGACATCAATAATCCATCACAATAGTTTCCCGATGGAATGGCAATAGCATCCATTTCAATGCAGAGATCCAGATATTCCCACTTAATTGATTGCATACGTCATGTGAAATAAAAACAATACGCCCACCATGGAATATTTTATTAGTTTATTGAGAGCTAAAGAAACTAAGGAATAGAAAGTAAGTACTTTAGCCACAGACACAAAATTACTGTCTGAAATGCAATTTTCATCCAATTCTGTATAGATCTGCAGCCTTGGCTCTGCCCACTGTACCATGTTATGGTTCTAGGGGAAAACATCTATTAGAATAGTTCATGATGTGTTCCAACAGAGATCAGTCTCTGGTTTCAGAAACAATTTGTTCACCGTTCACCTTTTTCTTTGCAACTTACTCTTTCCATAAGTTGGTCATGTTTACTTAAACTCTCTGTATCTCGGCATTTTCTCATATGTAAAATAGGATAATCCTAATCCCTGCGTAATTATATCTCAAAAGTAAATGAAATAATATTTGTAAAGTGCTTAGCCTAGTACCTGACACCTCATAAATGCTCATTAGAAGTTAGTATAAACAATAAAAAAGTATATTATTGTCACCTGTTACTCTTGGTATATGAAATCAGGACAATAACGCAAATATAAAAATGGAAATTATGACTGCATACCAGAATAATCAAAAGCTAATTCCTCACCTCAAAGAATAGGACCTGCTAAGCATCATGAACATTTTTCTCTGAATTGGTTCCAGCCATACTGTTCTATCATAGACAAGTTCTCAGGGTCCCATGAAACAGTATGTAAAGGCCCTACACTCCTAAAAGAATTTATGCAAATGTGTAACTGGATAGTGTAACACGTCATGGGTAACGCATGGCTTGTCTGAAAAGCTGGAGAGGTTCTCGGATCAGGAATGACTACAAGCTGGTAAAGAATGAAGATGAAAGGGAATTCCTTTTGCTTTTGCTTTGGGCAGTCAGGATGCCTTGCAGTGCTGTGTGAATTCTAGAGGGGCTGTTGACAATGCATTGGTGAGCACTGCAGGGGGGTGGCAGCACCTAAGAGCAAATCACAGGTGGCACCAATCAATGATCATGGGGGAAGAAGCATCAGGAAGCCCGGAGTCACACAGTAGTTGTTCAGGAGCGCGGACCAGCACGGCGCAGGACTGCCACTGCCAGGCCGTGTTCTGCTCCTCCAAAGCGCCTATGGAAGGACAAGGGCAACACTAAGCAATACTCAAATCTCACCAAACGCTGGACAGCCAGTGTTGAAATGCAGCCTCATGGATAAGCTACTGCCATCTAAAGGAGCAAGAGGGACGTATGACAAGTCCTGGGGAATTCTCAGCGTCATGAGGCTTTTTGAAGGGGAGCATGGAGCTCTATCCTTTTCACCTTGGTGCAGTTATTCTTTTTTAAACTCTGAGGAAACTGCTAGTGCTGTCAGAGTCCAGCAATAAAGGACAAGTATGGACAAAGTGCAAAGGAAAGGAAAACTGGCAAACAGCACAGAAAGTCACTTCTTGCTTCCTAAAAAGTAACATTTCGGGTTGGAAAATCAGAACAGCAGGGGTCGTTAGACTCATTTCCCAGACCAGAAAACTCAAGTGACGTCATGTGATTTGCACACTCATGTAGCAGCAGGTGGACACAAAATATTCAGTCCCCTTCTGGCTTTAGAAGGTCACACCTGTGCCACCTGGCAACATGCACCATGCCCTTTGACCCTGTGTGGCAGGCCAAATTCTGATGGTCCCCACGATCCTCACCTCAGATGTAACACACCTTCTCCACTCACCCTATAAACTTCCAGTTATTTCCTTTAAAACTAGTTGAGGCAATGCTCCGAAGGGTTTTTTCCTGTGTAATTAAAGTCCCAAATCAGTTGACTTTAAGATAGGTAGAATATGCCCAGTGAATCTGACCTAATTAGATGGGCCCTTAAAAGATGCTAGATTTTTGAGAGAGTTTTAAAACATGAGAGTAATTTGATATGAGACTATGTTGCAGACTGCATTGTGTTTTCCCAAAAATAAGATGTTGAAAGGGTATCCCCTACTGTGACTGTATTTGGGGACAGAGCTTATAAGGAGGTAACAAAGGTTAAAGGAGGGCATACATGTGGCGCCTTAATTAGTAACTAGTGTCTTCATAAGAGGAAGACACACCAGAGACCACCCTCCACTTGCACACACAGGAAGAAAAGGCCATGTGAAGCCAGAGCAGGAAGGCGGCCACCACGAGCCAGGAAGTGGGCCCATACCAGGAACCAACCCTACCAGCACCTTGATCTTGAACTTCTAGTCTCCAGAACTAGGATAAAATAAATGTCTGTTGTTTGAGCAACCCAGTCTTGATGTTTTGTTGTGGCAGCCCTAGCAGACAATTACAGATTCTCCGTTGCATGTTTTGAAGACTGACAGTGTCATGTGGGAAGAAATATGAAAAGTGACCCGAAGCTGACAGGAAACTAAGAAACAGGAACCTCAGTTTCACATGTGCAAGGAGATGAATTCTGATTCCATCATGTGAACTTGGAAGAGAACCTTGGGATCCAGATGACGGCCAAACCTACTGACACTTGGATTTGAGCCTTGTGGAAATTTTAGCGGAAATCCAGCCATACCACAGCCCAGTGTCTGCCCTACAGAACGGAGTTAGTAAGGGAGTTTTGTTTTAAGTCACTGAAATTGTGGTAATGTTTGCAAAGTGAAAGAAAAGTAATACACCTAGCAATACTAATTCTAGTTTTTTAAAACTGAATTATAAAGAGATAATTGATATACCAAAATATGCAAAGTCCTGGCCAGTGTGTCTCAGTTGATTGGCGCATTCTCACATACACCCCCATACACTGAAAGGTCATGGGTTCGATTTTAGGTCAGAGCACATATCTAGGTCAGGTTCAACTCCCAGTTAGGGTACACACAGGAGGCAACCAATCAATGTTTCTCTCTCATATAGATGTCTTTCTCTCTCTCTTCTTCTTCTTCTCCTTCTTCTTCTTTCTCTAAAAATCAATGAACATGTCCTTGGATAAGAATTAAAAAAAAAAAAAAAACAACTAAAATCAGCACATATTTAATGTGTACAATTTGATAAGTTTGAACATATGCATATACCTGTGAAACCACCACCACACAAAGTCATACACATATTTGGTATTTCATGTAACTATAACCCTCCAGAAGGGGTATTCAGGGATATTTTTCCGTGGATTGCCCAATATTTTTCCAGAGAGAAGAGATTTTCTGTATTTCTTAAAGTCATCTGAATTAGGGGCTACAGGCACAGTCGCCACCTAGAGTATGAGCCGGATATCAACAGCCTCAGGACACATTTTCTCACCAGGGCTTAGGCCTCAGGGTCCTAAGCGATTACTTATGTCATAGAGACTAGACAAACCAATGCCAACACGTATTATTTTACAGCTCCTGGAATATTTTAAAATACATTTTTGAGAGCCCATAGGCTCGAGAAATTAACTCAGGTGGGACATTTTGTTTACATTAATAAATTAGATATGTAACCACAAGCGGTGACGGGGGGAGGGGCGGTGTTAGTTGGCGAGCAGGCTCTCTGATGTGTTCAGTGCCCTGCAGTACCCGAGTCCCAACTGATACAGAAGATGTTCAATGATGATTTAATTTAAAAGTTCCCTGTGCTTTATCTTTCATGTTTAATTATAGTTAGTTCATTAATTACCTTCTTGAGAAGTGAGACTGGAAAGAGAATTAAATGGTACTTAAAAAGCTAATTTTGCAAACAATTAAATGAAGCCAAATATAATTGATAATTGCTGCCACTGGTCCTGAGGCATTCCTCTTTAGAAAAATTGTTGTTCAGACTTTGATAATGTGAGAGAATAGAAACTCTCTCCGTAACTTTAAGCAAGAAAAAGTCAAAATAAAGACATTTAAGCTTTTCATAAAATTTGATTCAAGCTAAAAGTGGCAACTTTAGCAACACAAATTTTAACATGGTTTCTGGAAACAAAATATGGGTGATGATGACCAGATCTGGAAGTTGGGATGTGATATATTTCAATCATCATAAAAATATAGATTTGAAAAAGGCAGGGAAACTGGTACGACCGTCTTTGTGACCCTCTTTTGCCCAGTGCTCACATGACTTTTTTAGAATTTGCAGATTGGAACCACATAGTAAACTGAGCATGGCATGGTTTTAAAATGTAAAAGTCCACTCCTCTTTGTGACAGGCACCGTGCCCAGTGTTCAAGCATCCTGACTTCTCATGGGGTCGCCGTGCCAGAAACACGTTCTGACCCACAGGCTGACTTCGCTGCTGCATCCCTGTGCTCCCGGCAGCTATATCACCCTGCTTGTGGGCTCGGTCACCCCGTCTGGCCCAGCGGCACTCTGGTACCTCCCTCAGGGAAGGTCCTGAATCAGATTCTTCCTTTTCACCTTGGCTTCTTTCTAAGCCTCATGACTCTGCTAAGATGCCCTTTCCGTGAAGTACTGAATTTCTTTCCGCACATGGTCCTAAACACAAAAGCATTTTGAGAAACAGCAGAGTGAGGACTTAGAGCAACCACCTCGCTCTCTCCCTGAGTGGCCCATTCTCCGTGTCACTTGGTGAGGGAGCAGGCCACATGGGAAATGATTCCAGCTGGAATCTGGGAGTATGAGTGGACATGCCAGTCCCCATTCATCTTTGAACATTGAAATGATCTGGGGCCAGAGAGAAGAAAAGACTGTTCCAACACAGTCTGATTTAATCATGGCTAAGAGCAGAAGAAACGAACGCATTGCACTGTATACATAGGCACCAGTATGGACGCAAATCACCTTGGCATATAAAAGAGACAAGAGACATCTGGATCCAGCCCAAATGACTCAGAACCCAGAATAGCCTACTGTGAAGAAAGCAAGGTCCACAGGAAAAACAATGAACTATGCTCTGTCTCATAATAAGTAAGGAATCCGTCAGCATGTTGGCCACTAGAAGAAGTGGGTAGACCAGGTAGCCGTGATGAAAAGAGGCCAGAGGAGAGAATACACGGAAGGTAAAGCCTGTGGTGGCAGGTGCTCCAGTAGAGGTGTGAGTACAAGTTCCAGCTCCATGGGAAAGTCACTGTCAAACTGCTCTACAAAAACAGGTTCATCAGATTACAAGATCTACTAACAGTATCATGAAGCAAACAAGTCTCCTACCCTCACCTGCACTGTTTCAAAAGATCATTACTAGGATAATAATCCTATTCTGTTTTATTTTTATATTCAAGAGCCAAGAGATTTCATGCATTTCTTGGTAGCATCTTTCATTTCTCTGTCCATTGGTAAAGGAATGATCAGGAGTTAATGCTGTAATGATAACTGATATTAATCTGCTGTGTTCCCCTGAGGAAGGTCTCATATGAGCCTGCTCTTTGTCAGCAAGGATCCCACGAAGTCCACTCCTCATTTGTAACTGAGGTGATGGACATTTTGATAATTGGATGCTTCGAGTGGGAATTACCTGCTTCAGGTACCAGCCACCAAATTAAGTTTACCTTGCTTATTGTTTTGTGTCTACAAATCTGCTTATGTGAAGATGGAAGATTAAAACCCAAGGAGAAAGAACAGGACCTGATTGAATGTACATAAATTTATGATACTTTAAATCTAATTATTTTCCTGGTAACAAAGGCAGGCCCTGGCATTATAATTGCCTTGAGTTTTTTTTTTTTGTTTTTTTTTCTGTAATTGCTTCAAACACATTTTGAACGTAGGTGAAATAAGGTTTCCTTGATTGTGAGTTTCTCTAGAGCCAATTAAATTTGTATTTCCAAGGTTTAGGACAGTGCCTGGCACAGGGCGGTGATTAATGAGTATAGTAAAATAGTTTTATAGTTTATGAAAAGAATATAATAAAACAATAACAATATATGTGATGCTCAAGACTATAAATTTATATGAATGTCAATAAAATAATCTATCCTGACATCTCTTTTTTTCATGCAATGGGAATTCTAAAAATGCCATTCTATTGACATAGTGTTCCCCTCTTCTCATCATTCATGACAATGCATCTTTCTCCCTCATTTTACGGGTGGGAGCTATTGGCATTTTTCTATGGAAGCATTTGCAGGGATTATACATTCTCACCGTTTGGGGTGTTCTTTGATAGAGAAATGTGCTGCATTGACCTGTAAGCTGTAAAACACTAGAGATTTACTGTCTTTATCTTCTGCAGATGAGAAATAGCTCCTCTTCACTAAATACTAAATAGAAGTTATTTTTCTATATAAATATTATCAGACATAGCATTTATCTTCTTGATAAATATGGAAATACATTTATCTTTAAGAACTTCATCAAAAGCAGGTATTTCAAGGCCAATAAACACGTCAAAGAACTAATTAACTTTATGAATTGAAAATAAATTCTATAGAAATGTATTATAATTTCTTCATTTTAAAAACATTCTTTTCTGATTTTATTTTTTATTACAAAGGAAATACAATCTCATTTTCTCTAACTAAAGACTATTAATTCATTTTCAGAAGAAATAAAAATTATATAACTCATCACCTAATATTTTGTGAATACATTTGCAAGTCTGTTAAAGAACAAAATTGCAATTTCATAATCAAGTTTCCATGTCAATACATAACGACTTAAAAGGCATTGTGGAAATTTAACTATAATTTATTTAATCATATGCCTACAGGAAATTTAGATTTTTTACAGTGCTTCGGTCCACCCTGAATTTGAATGCTAGCATTCCTACTAACTAATTTCATGATTTAGGGTACTTTTCATGTATTCTCCTAAAAAGGAGGTAGAATGATTTTATAAATTTTAAGTGCTTAATACCTAATGTTAAAATTTTTCCAGAAACCTATACATATTTGCACTGCCATCTGTAGTATATGGGTGCGATCATAAAATTATTATTTCATTTGAATAATGATGTCTGTTCCTGGAAATGCAGCTACTTATTACACTTCCAAGTAAAGACCACAGCATATGCTTTGGTATAATGTTTTAAATGAGAGTGCGTGTTTATTGAATTATACTTTTCCTTCCTAATGACAAAGAAAGGCATTTTTAAAAGATAAATTAACCCTGGCCAGTTTGGCTCAGTGGTTGAGCGTCAGCCTACGGACCAAGAGTCCCAGGTTCGGTTCCCACTAGGGGCATGTACCACACACACACAAAAAAAAGATAAATTAAAACTGTACAATTATACATAAAATACATCATGAAATCATCCTTCATAATTTATAAGTACTATCTTACTTCCCAGAGGAAATAAATATGTCATTTTTTATATATGTGCACACACATGTATATGTGTATATACACATATATACTCTCTCTCTCCACACGCACACACAAATACACATACAGGTTAGATGTGTTTGTAGTAGTATCTTTTTCTTGTTCCAGAATTGAGATCATACCCAACATATTATTTGTACTTTTTGTTACTTAACATTGAACATTTCACAGACACTTTCCTTTTGGTTTTTATAGCTCCCTTTTGAATATAAAAAAAATTTCACTTATTTCAACATGTCCAGTTCACATTTCTTTACATCAACTTATCAAAAAATAAGTATTGTGAAATGACTATTGATTTTTTCCATTTCTGTTCTCGTTAGCATCATCAGAAAAGGCAAATAAATGGATATAATGCACATTTTTTTCTTGTAAAGCTACTTCTACATTGAATGTTTTTTATTAAAAGCTATGTGTTATGAACAAAAGTGCAGTAAAATTAGTTTCACGTGATTTATTTTAAAAGGAAGAGAAAGGAATTTTGCACTTTTGTTGTTAATTGTCTGGATGGTGACTTGGAAGTGTGAAGAGGGGAACTTCATTTAGTCCCATCGACTAATATCGGGCCAGAATCCTCAGATCAGAGTATGAGTTTTTACGTTAATCAATGATCATGCTGCAGAAATCAGCGATGCACACTTGCTACATGTGGCTAAACCTTGAAAACAGGATGCTGAGTGAAGGAAGCCAGATGTAGAAAAACACTCAGCTTGCCCTCTTTCTCTCCTAGCCTATCGCTCTTAAAATATTGTAGCTAAACCTGATGACTCTCAAAGTGAACAGCACCACCAGACATTCTTCGGGTGTGAACATTTCTCCAGAAACTGCAACAGCTATCCATATGTGCCTAGAGCAGACGCTGGTGGACTATCCCTAAGTCACACTGTGATGTATTTCTGCTAAAGACTCTTCATCCTCAATTACTGCTCCAAACCCATCACCTGCTGCCCCCACCACCCACATGCTCTACTTGTGTATGAGTCACACCTGTACTCTTTCTTCCTCAGGCATCGTTGTGGGACATACCCTTCAGCTGTAAATACATTTGTTCACCGATTCTTCTTGAAATCGACATAGCCAGATCTATGTGACCAATGCTTCTACTGAAGTCAGCGGGTCCCAGAACACAGCCTTTGGCCTCTAATCAATGATGTCTATCACCCACCAAGTTCAGCACCTGGGAAACTAGACCATGGCCATTGTTTTTCTTTTTCCTGAATATTTTCTCCGCCATTTACCCTCATTTCCACCCTGGGGATCTGCTAAAGGGTCAGCCAAAGGATTGGTTTCAGCCAAATGATTGGTTTCTTTCTTTTTTTAAATTTTTTTATCCTCACCCGAGGACATTTTTCCATTTTTTGTTCAGATAGAGTGGGAGGGACAGAGAGGAAGAGAGAGAGAAACATCAACGTGAAAGGGACACATCTAATGGCTGCCACCTGCATGATCCAACCAGGGCCAGGGACAAACTGCAACCAAGGTATGTGCCCTTAGTGGAAACTGAACCTGGGTCTCTCTGGACCGCAGGCGGACGCTCTAACCACTGAGAAACCTGCCAGGGCAGGCAGGCTGGCAATGTTCTGTTTACTATTCATGTATTGAGCAACTGTGTCCAGGGAAAACTATAAATAGAAGAGTGTGAGGTCCAACAAAGTGCTTCCAGATAAACCTATTTTCTGAGGACTCACATAAATACAAATAAGATTGAAGCATTTTTATGAATAGTTGTGTGTTTTTACTTATAAATTATTAAAAGGAGAAAAGAGTAAATAGACAATAAAAGTAGAGAGAGCAGCAGGACTTCAGTTTTAAAATATATTTTTATTAAAAATTATGCAAATAACTTGCTGAAAACACAAAAGTGTAGAAAGTAAAAATCAAGTATTTTAAGTTCTGCACAATTATGTTTGTTTATCATTCTGTTTATAGTTTTATAGTTTTTCTTTTGCATATCATATTATTGTTTCTATAGACATTATCAGCCTCTTTCAAATGTCATAAATATGTTTTTGTGTAATTCTTTATTTCTCGTATGTGTGTTGTAGTGTATTTGTGTTTTCTCCCTTAATGATTCAAAGACTTTGTATTGTGCTCTGAAAAGCACTACCTTCTCCCAATATTATGATTGTTGGCGGTAATTTGAATGTGGTAGTCGAGCAAAGGGGGATAGAAAACCTTTCCTTTTTTATAACAGGCTTTTTACAGACACTGAAATCACTGGCCCCTGGGAAAGGATGACATTGCATTTAATGGAGCAGAACATGTTAGGAATCATCAAGAACAGGATCAATTAACCAGAAAATTGATAGCCCCATAAATTTATACAGAAGCCTCTCAAGGAACCTACCTACGATTTATGAGCCCTTGGCAAGAAGGGCACTTACAGAAATCATCCGCGGAGTTGACTGTTAAGTCACATCGCGATTTACAAATGCTATAAACTATGTTGTAAAGTATATGCATTCATTTGCACACACAAAAGCACATACATTAGTAGACTTAAAAATGGGTTCTTAAAACTGTTCTCAGGAAAAATCTCAAACTCAAGACATTATTAGGTTTTATATATTTTATTTTCATTTGCATGCGCCATTTGTTGGCTTTATCCATTACATATCAAACTTTCTGATATCACCTCCCCGATATCTTTTGTTTGTTTGTTTGTTTTGTTTTGTTTTTACTTTAGAGAGAGAGGAATGGAGAGGGAGAGAGAGAAACATCAATGTGAGAGAGGAACATTGATCAGTTGTGTCCCATATACATGCCTACTGGGGATGAAACCCACAACCTAGATACCTGCCCTGACCAGGAATCAAACCCCTAAACTTTCAGCGTTCAGGAGGATGTTCCAACCAATTGAGCCACGCTTCCCAGGACCCCAATATTTTTATAATTGATTATAATTTAACCATGTTTAGCACCATCTCTGTATGTTCAGAGAAAGGCAACCATGTTCAACTTCTGGCTCTGTCTAAACTCCACGGAACACTTTGCTGTTGTGCCTCCTTTCGAACAAGCTGATTTGATCTGATGTCAGCTAGGTTAGGCACCTTATGATTTAAATTACAATAAGTATATCATCTGCTTGTATTCATGAAATCATTAAGTAAAATACGATCAGGTTCAGAATCCCTCCTCAGAAGCTCCCATGGGTAGACATGAGACGTTAATCTACCCACTTTCTGATGGTTACTTAAAGACTGTGACTCCATTTAACCCCACTGAAATCCAGTCCACACTTCTCAAGCAAGTCTTTAGGGACAGCATGAGACAAGCGTTTGCTGAAATATAGAAATGCGGTATATACTGCCTCCCCCAGCTTCATCAGCTCAACAGCCTTGCTATCTAAACGGATAAAATAACCTTGCAATTGACTGTCTGTAGTCGTCAAAGCTACGAAATATTACTGTAGGAAGAGAATTTTCTACAAGTGGGATTAAGCCTTCCAGTTAATCTGTTTTCTCCTTAGAAACTATGTAAATATTTCATTAGTATAAGTCATTTTTAATACATTGTGATTATACAAATCATACATGCTGACTTTAGAAACTAGGATGACACAGAAAAGCACAAAGACATTGAAAGAAATTCAAAATTTATAATTGCCATATCTGCAGATAGCCTGCATTAACATGTTTTGAATATCCATCAGTATGTATGATATTTATAACTATCTATAGCTTTTATTATTTCAAATATAATTTTATCTACCAATTAAAATGCAACATAGAAAGGAGTACGGTTCATACTGACAAACCTCAGAGAAGGGGGTGGGGGGAGGGATGAGATAAACCAAAGAACTTAATATGCACGGATGTGTAACCAATGGACATAGATAACAGTGCTGGGGGTATTGAGGGGTAGAAAACAGTGCATAACCAATGAACATAGATAACAGTGAGGTGGGCGTCTGTGGAGGGAGGAAGGAGAAACATCTGTAACAAAAATAAATTAATTAATAAAAAATAAAATAAAATAAATGAAAAATAAGTACTCTATATAAAATCAGAATGAAAAGATGACATTAAAAAAAAAAAATCTAAATACAGAGACCACCCTACTGGTGTGGCTAAGTGGTAGTGTCGACCCATGCACCAAGAGGTTGCCAGTTGGATTCCCAGTCAGGGCACATGCCCAGGTTGTGAGCCTGATCCCCAGTGTGGGGGGCATGCAGGAGGCGGCCAATTGATGTGTCTATCTCTCTCTTCCCCTCCCTTGCTCTCTCTAAAATCAATAAAGAAAAAATATTATTTTTAATTATAAATACAGAGACCTTAGTGAGTATATACATGACAAATATCAACTGCAGCCTTAAAGAAATAGCTTCTTTCTTTGTCACCCACAGTACCAGAGTAAAAAGTCCCACAATAGCCCTGGCCAGTTTGGCTCAGCAGCTGGAACGTCAGCCTGCGGACCATTTGGTTCCCGCTAGGGGCACGTACCCCCCCAAAATAATAAAGCCCCACAATGGACAAAGGGTTCTGTATTTGTTCCTTGCGGGGTTAGGTTTCTGGAGAGTCAGTCTGATTTCATTAAGGAAATCAGTGTGTTCTATGCTGAATTAGATAGAAATAAGGTCAACACAGGCTAAACCAGTCAGTCTATGGCATCAGTTCCTTAAAGACCTAGAGGTTGTACACATACCAAAAGGAGATGCTAAAGAGGCAGGAGTTATTATCATGAACATGGTAAAATTCTATATTCTGTAGTACTGTGATTATGATATTTAAAGAGCAGCCTTAACTGTTAATCAACTCTATGACAGTCAGTCTGATAATATCTTTGTAAAGTTCCAGGGTGCCCTGACCTGTTTGGCTCAGTGGTTAGAGTGGTGATCTGCAGTCCAGAAAGACCTGGGTTCGGTTCCCACTAAGGGCACATACCTCAGTTGCAGTTTGTCCCCGGCCCTGGTTGGTCGTGCGGGTGGCAGCCACTCGATGTGTCCCTCTCATGTCAATGTTTCTCTCTCTCTCTCTCCCTCCCACTCTACCTGAACAAAAAATGGAACGGTGTCCTCAGGTCAGGATAAAAAAACAAAAAAAATAAATTAAAAAATTTAAAAAATAATAAAGTTTCAGGGCTGTTTTTTTTGGTCTTTAAGATGCTGCAGAACAAAGCCCCGCCCACTCCCCTGGCCCCTCCCTGTGACCTTGTGCTCCTCCTACCTCTCTGATCATGCTCGGTGTTCTCACACTGCAAAAGCTGGCCCCTGGCCATCTGCATCTATACCTCACTGGCAGATCTTAAAGGGCAGAGAATTATTTTTATTTTTGAGACCCTTTCACTAATTATAGTGCTTGTGTCATATATAAAAGCAATACACATTAGCCAAGTTTACGAATTAACTAATTACATATATATCAATGAATGCATCTATATATACATTAAAGAATGAGTAAATGAAGAAACCTTTGTCAAACCATCATTGGGACACAATTTCCAACACATCCTATGGGATCTAGAGAATGGTCAAAGAGTAAAGAAAAGGAACTATCTCACCATCTCCGTGCTAGTTCCTAAGGAGATGTGGAAACAGAGGTAGGATACCTGGTAATAATAAGATGGGTGTCTTCTCTGTGAATAGGAAGAAACACTTGAAAACGAACTGCCGATACTTTATTCATAAGCCTAATTTCCTAAATACAAACATCCCTCCCCACAAAGCACAGACACACGGTCATTGTCTTCATTTTCATCCAAGGAGGAGCAGCAAAGAAGAGTGGACATTCGGTCCTCAACATTACGGAGTACGGGACTGAGAGGAAAAAGTAATTCCACTAGAGATAAACACATTTTCTATAGTTTATATCTTAGAATAAAATAAAAAGCATAGACAGTCATTCTTACTTACAGAGTATTGCTTTGACAACCGCCTGCCTGGATGCCATTCATTGCCTGTATTTAACATAATTGAAACTGTATTGACAACATCTATTCGTGCAGAGAAGATGAGAAGAAATGAATAGGAGACTTGACAATGTATTGCCTGTACTGTGAAGGCTTTGATATTTTTGTAATACTTTTTTTTTTTTTTTGCATTTTAATTACAGCCCTAAAATTTTCAAAATCCAGGGTCAAAAAAGTGAAAGGAGGTATTTTTTGACATCGTGGATTGTAATTAAGATTCAAAGAATGCTCTCGTGATAGGTAACGGCAGACTCTCGCCAAATCCTCGGTGGCTCCTTTGTCTGGAGGTCATGGGGACAGAGCCCATTCGGTGAGCAGAGGAGATAAGATATCACGTCCCTGGCACCCACGTGCCTGTCAGAACTGCCACTGAGTCCACCCTGTGTTACACAGCAATTCTCTTTCTCATTCTGTTTCTGTGAGTTAATAACTTGGCTTTGAACTTAAGCTATCGGATGTAAGAAATTAAAATTTTTAGCATTAACATATTTCTAAGAACAGCCAATGCACGTTGAAAGTTCTAAGAGTAATCTTTAAGCTCAGAAGGAAAGAACGGTGACTTCGGCGGAGACAGCACAAAGCTCCTGCCCTCCCCTCCACACTGGGACGAGGCCGAGCACTGGGGAGGTCAGGGGGCAGGGGCTCATTGTTCAGCAGCTGGGCACCAAGTCGCTTTGAAGGCAGTGGGAACATGACCCTTCCAGCACCGCAAGGTCGAGCGTCCTTTACTCTGGCAGTGCCCACATTGTCGCTCTGGCATCTGAGATGACCATGTGCCCTCTTACCAGGCATATGAGGGAAATCGTGGTGCAGCCCTGGGTCTGGGCTGGATTTGCCCACTGAGAAACCTCTGACTTTCTCCTGGACAACTCTTTACTTCCTAACCTGGGAACAGATAAAATGCAGCCATATCTCTGGTTATTAGTTCATAGTTAGATTCCTAAGTTCTTCTACCAAGTAGATATCTTTATAAATTCAGCAGTTCTGAGTTGTTTTGTTATCGCCCATACCCTGCATCCTTATCTTGTTTTTTTTTTTTTTTTTAATTTTTTTTTCTTTATTGATTTAAGGGAGAGGGAGAGAGAGATGGAAACATCGATGAGAGAGAACATCAATTGGCCGCCTCCTGCATGGCGCCACTGGGGATTAGGGCCACAACCTGGGCATGTACCCTGACCGGGAATCGAACCGGTGACCTCTTGGTGCATGGGTCGATGCTCAACCACTGAGCCACACTGGCCGGGCATTTTTGTTGTTTTTGTTTTGTTTTGTTTCTTATTCTGCATAAAGCTTTATTTCCTTTTAGTCCACTGCTTGGGAGAGGGCTCAAGAGTGGTTATAACGCTGCCCGGTGTCTGCAGGGAGAGGCTCAGACAGAAGTCCTGACCCCAGGGGTGCACATGGGCCTGCAAAGGCCACTGGGCTCTGCAGGATCCCAGTCCTGCTGGAGGGTGAGCCTTTCGGAACAGTCCGTCGCCCAGCCTTGCCAGGGCAGCCAGCCTGCGGAGGTCAGTCAGGTGGGCTCCCATCTTCCAGAAGAGGTCTGACTCCTCATCTAGGAAGTGGCTTTGCAGGAAGTCACAGAGCCCTGCTTCCTTATCATAACTATGATATATAAGCGATATATTTTAAAAAGTGTTACAGTTACATCAACCTGGAGAAGTTCTGCTGTGCACACATCACGGAAGTCCCTTTAATGAGAGTATATGTCGGAGAAAACAATATCCCGTGGTCCTAAGCATGGGTTCTCGATTCACACAGAAATCTGGCTCTGTTACTTTCCAGCATGTGGCTTTAGACGACTAACACATCCTAAGATTGATCATCATCTATATGGTGGTCGTGATGACGTCTCTGTCAGACAATGCTTGCACACTGCAAATCTTCTCAGCCCCACCTCTCATTCAAACCAGTGCCGCAGTGACAGGTTTCCCACAGACTGTCCAGTTTCATGCAGGTGCAACTAAACAATGCCTTGACTCCTGTTAACCCGTGAGCCTGCTGGTTCCTACCTTGGGCGTCTCTGAGAGAAAGCTTGGGATATTCAGAGCGACCATCTGGGCATTCCTGCATGCTCATCATACTTATCTCGTATGTGCAAGGGAATGAAGACACCACAAAGCCAACTTTGACCAGTGGTGGATGGGATTCAATGAATAAATGACCCCTCCTTTGTTTCCTGCAGAAAGATGTGAAGTGTATCTCATAGGCTATTCTAAATAGCCTAGTGCAATTGCCAAACTATTCGTCATAGTAGTGGCATTTTTGTATTGGCTCTGCAAAGCCAATAGATACTGTTTTCCTTGGGGTAAGTGTGACCTATTATAGGTTCAAAGACTTCTCTCAAAGGCTTAAATGTCAGGTTAAGTAATGACTACAAAAGATGTATAATACCATGAAAACAACACTAAATGTGGATTTATTCGGACTAGATCATGATTCTCATTGAGGAATGATATATTTCTTTCCTATTTGAAAAATAATATGATGGACTAAATTATTTCAATTGTGTGTTCTAATGCTGCCTCACTGTGGATTTTATCCCCAGATTATTACCCTTCCCTTTCTTTCAATCGATTTCTTATAAATCAGTTGCAAAGCATGATTATAACTAAGAAATATTATTGATAAATTTCCCCTCTTTGAAAAAAATATGTGTGTGTGTGTATACATATACACACATATTTACATAATGAAATTATTGAACATGTATTTTGGAATTCGAATATAATTAGAAGTTAGATCATTTGAATTAAAATAACAATACATTTAGCTTGGATATAATTGGAGATAAAAAGGAAAACCGTGTCATAATGATTTGAGTAAGCATCAGCCTCACAACTGTTTGGATTTAACCTCCTTGAGAGTCAGTGAGGTTAGCTCTAGTTCAGAGCCACGGTTTGGACCTTTTGTTAGTTGACCTAACCTTGGTGCTTTGTGTGGTGAAGGGGACCATGTATGACATGGTCAAGTACCACTTGCTTGCTCCCTTAGGAGTCAGTGTCCACATGTCTAGACTTTAGTAACCATCTTTTCCAAATGTCAGCTTGACTCTGATGGTTTGACCATGTGCTTTATTATTCATTTACCCTTGACTGGGTTTGAATGATTTTAAAAATGCAATCTTATCCTGTCATAAATATAAGCAGTAGCAGTGGTGTGTTTGTGCTAATCAGGATCAGTTAAAAATGGAGCAGCAGCCTGGCTGGTCTGGCTCAGTGGACGGAGCGTCGTCCCATGGACTGAGAGGTCCCAGTCAATTCCTGGTCAGGGCACATGCCTGGGTTGTGGGCTCGATCCCCAGTAGGAGGCATGCAGGAGGCAGCCAGTGGATGTTTTTCTCTCACATCTATGTTTCTATCTCTCTCTTCCTCCCTCTCTCTCTAAAAAAATCAATAAAAATATTTTTTAATGGAAAAGCATTTTGCAATAATAAAAGCTCATTTGATCAATCTTTTTCCTTTGCAAAGGTATATATTATTTGTTTGTTTTGTTATACCTGTTCGATTTTTGAGATGTAAATAACATTACTAAAAATATATTGCCTGCTATGATCTTTATTAGTGATTCTAAGCTTTCCCCCATGATAAGTATTTAAAATTGCAATTTGTCTTTTAATTAGTAACCAATGCACCCAAAAATATATTATTAATTCGGTCAGTTGTCCTTCAGTCTTTACCATTTAGGTTAAGAATGAATACTAATTTAGAAAGCACAAAGAGATGAGATAGCTATGCCATGTATCTAATAAGATAATTATTGCACAATGTCTTGCTCCCTATAAAATTCTCTGAAAATTTAAACAATTAATCAAAACAATTTTCCTATAACTGAACACTCGAGTTCTTTACTTAGTTACTAAAAATACTTTTGTACTTGCAAATACTAAATATATAGACACACATATCTGTGTATCTATCTATGTATCTATCTACTGATTGTACTAAAATAGAGTATTCATTAAACATAGATGTAGTACTCCAAATTAACCATGGACAAAATAGGAAAAAATACTGCATACATACTTAATTTTACTTGCTACCCCTAAGCCTCTCAAACCATCTTAAAACTACTGTTCCACTAATATAAACAGAGACAAATGGCCAAAAAAAAAAAAAAAATCCAGTAAACAAGATTTGAGTTCAAGGAATAGAAAGAGGATTAAAGCATTTCTTTGTTTGTTTTTCAAGTCATCAGCATTCCAGGGCATTCCATGGTTAGATCCTCTTCTGTAATGTGAAGGACTTATAAGGGACTCTGCGGGTAGACCTCAGTTCTTGGGTTTTGTGTAAGAAGCTGAGTTGTGTGCTGGGTCTTACTACATGAAGTACTACCAGGCCAGCCTAAGACACCGTGTCCTGCTCCTCTGACGGTTGAAAGTGCCTCTTGTTTCTCTTCCCCTGCACCCACCTAACCCAGCACAAATCAGTCTTCATATGACATTCAAAGTAGCATATAAAATGTGTTTTTATTCCTCATCCGAGGATATTTTTCTACTTATTATCAAATAGAGTGAGAGCGGAGAGAGAGAGAAAAAAAAACATTGATGTGATAGAGCCAAATCGACTGGTCGCCTCTCAGACGACTCAACCAGGGCTGGGACAAACCGCAACCAAGGTACATGTCCTTGACTGGAACCAAATCCGCGACTCATCGGTCCGAGGGCCACACTCTAACCACCTAGCCAAACTGGCCAGGGCTCATCTTTTAACTTCATTATTCTCATGCTTCATAGCCTTCAATAAATCTCACAGACTTCATGATAAAATCCAAATTTGCCAAAATTCCTCTGAACTCAGTGTTAATGCCTAATTCTTAGGTCTCCCGTCTCAGCTACCTCAAGTTTCATTTGTCTTAAAATATACTTTATCTAACACCTCCACAGACTTTATGCAGATTTCTTGTCATCTTGCTAATTCTATCATCAGGTCTCTGACTCGAACTTTATTCTTATAAGACAAAGGTGAACCCTCATGACAATGCCCCATAAAAGCCCACCTTCTACTTTATAATGTCCATGGTTATAGGAAGAATGCTTAAAAATTAGTAAAAGAAAGAGAGATTGAATTGAGACTTTTCTGCCAAAAAACCCTGCAAAGAAGTAGCTTGAAATCATCAAAAAATCCAAGAAAAGTATTCAAATTTCTCCAAAGGCTGAGACAAGACAGACGAAAAATATATTTAAATAAAATAAAATAAAAGTATATTAATAAAGTGAGTTGCTTGCCATTTAATATACATCAAAGGCTAATATGTAAGAATCATTTAGCGGAATGCTATTTTTGCAAAAGAGCTTTTTTATATAACTCAAATGACAAAGAATTGAACTTGTTTTCAGCTGAATACTTTGAGTACAATTGAAAGGTAAATAAATAGAAAAAGCTGGTTCATTTCTTTAATTTAGCTTACCTTTTAAAGGAGATAGTGTAAATCATTTCAAATGCTTGGATTAACCTTGACTCTTAGCTACATTTGTGAAAATGAATGTTTTGAGTTTTTCTTGCCTTAACATAAGTTGTTCACAATTTTCTTTATATGCTATAGATTTGGAAAATGCTGTAGATCATGGAAATTACTGACTTAAGCAATCTCGAATTTGATTATTTACTGAAAGACAAATCTGGATGTGTGTGTGTGTGGTTTTTAAAAAATACTATATTATGATCTGGCAAACTGGAAACCTACTAGAATGTGATATATTTTTATTGACAAAGGTGTCATTAACTGAAGGACACATTTTATTATCTTTTCTGTTTGATAGTTCATATTTTCCTCTGGTGTGAATCCTATTTATTGCTACCTTGCAAGAAACATGAACATGAAACTGTTAAAAACTCCGCAACTTGTCAACAAATTGTGAAATTATTAAGGTTGTGTTTTCCCCAGAAGTCATTTTAAAAATTCATCTTCTATTCTTATTTTATTTTATTTTTTTATTCTCACCCAAGGTCATTTTTGCATTTATCTTCAGAGAGAGCCAGAGGGAGAGAAAAGTGAAGAGAGAGAAACATTGATGTGAGAGAGACACATTGAGTGGTTGCCACCCACACAACCCCAACCGGGGCCGGGACAAACTGCAACCGAGGTACACGCCCTTAGCGGGAACTGAACCCAGGTCTCTCTGGACTGTGGGCTGACACTCTAACCGCTAAGCCAAACTGGACAGGGCTCTATTCTTATTTTAGACAACAAATTTCCAGTTTGTGAGAATGAACAAGCGTCACTTTAACCCTAATTGTTTTTCCTATTACTATATATTTCATCAGAGACATGCTAGAAGATGCATTAAAAAATGCATATAAATTTGAAATAATTCCATATTACTAAAAATATTGCTAACTTGTTTATAGTATTATTAAAAAAAAAGCCAAGGGGAAAGAGGGCACTCCTCAGATTCTCCTCTCTCAGAGAACACATCCAGTATGTTCAATATCTGAAAATTGTTGTTTTATATATTTTGCTCTGTTTTTCATTTATTTATTGTTTAGAGAAGAATGGTGGATACTGTTCTTCTCAGTCCGTCATACACAGAAGCAGAAATCTATAGTCTGGCTAGGATTTGTATAAATTTTCGAAGTCAGTGTGTCAGTTTTCACAGACATTTGGTTTTTAATACAATGCCTATGTGTATGTCAAGATGTGACTATTAATTATTAAAAAAAATTAAACCATAGCCTTTGTATTGAAACTTATATCTAATCCTGGGGTATCCAGGTTAGCAGAGTAAGCAAGTGAAATAAAAGAAAATATAAAATGTGTAAAGTCAGTCCCTACCTTATGGGTTTGCTGGTAAAATTACTTTTATAACATCTGTGAAGGGCTTGGGACATTGTCTAACCCAGCAGGTCTCAAAGTGTGGTCCGCATAGCTCGGAAGGTCCCCAAGGCCCTTTCTCTGACTCCATCAAGGCAAAACTATTTTCATAGCAATACTAAGAACTATTTACCTTTTTCACTCTGTTGATATTGGCACTGATGTTGCCCAATCTGTGATGTGACAAGTAAGAAATATGAATAAAATAAGAACGCTTGCCTTCTGAGACATCATTGTTGTGTTGAGAAAAAGTGTTTGTGCAGTAGTTTGAGTTGAGAGGTGAACTAGCTCTTTTACTCATGAAACACTAGTTTTCCTTAAAAAATGGACTAACCAACAAAAACAGTTATCAAAATTTGGATATTTGATATTTTCTTAAGCATGAACAAAAGGAGTTTATCAGTTCAAGAAAAACAATAGACAGGTATTTGTTGCCAAAGATATAATCCAAGATTTCAAACAAAAATTAGGATTTTGGAAAACTTGTATCTACCACAATGACCTCAACATGCTGATACTTATAGCATTTTCTGATAAGATCAATGTGATAATAATATGTGTCATTTTTTGATAAAATATAATAAAATGTGTCAACATTTGTATAATTTAGTGAACCAATAATTTTTTCTAATTATGCACAAGCAAGAGATTTAGTAAAAAGACAAGGAGACCAAGGGATATTTATGTAATAGTATTTTTTTTTCCCTTTATTGATTTTAGAGAGAGAGGAAGTAAGAGGGAGAGAAACGTTCATGAGAGAGAACATTGATTGGCAGCCTTCTGCATGGCTCTCACTGGGGATCAGGCCTACAACCTGGGTATGTGCCCTGACCAGGAGTCAAACCGGCGACTTCCTGATGCATGCATGGGTCGATGCACAACCACCTAGCCACACACCAGCCGGACTATGTAATAGTATTAGAAGTTCATGTTATGGTTTCAGATTTTACTTTGTGACTAACTTTGAAGAAATTATCACTTGTCAAGTTTTGGGATAGTATGTATCAAAGAAGAATAGTGTTAATTATTTGAAGGTTTTAAAAACATTTCTGTTTTTTCCCACGTAGCTAAATGAGACTGCATTTTTTCATCCACTGAAATAAGGTTGCAGCACACTGAGTACAGAGGCTAAGACAGACATTTGCCAATATGTAAATCAATGTTGCTGCTAACTAAACTTTTAAAAATATATCTTTCTTTATTAATTTTAGAGAGAGGGAGGGAGAGGGAAAGAGATAGAAACATCGATGAGAGAGAACATCGATCGACCGCCTCCTGCATGTCCCTCACTGGGGATCGGGCCCACAACGTGGGCCTGTGCCCTGACCAGAATTGAACTGGCAACCTCTTGGTGTGTGGGTCAATGCTCAACCACTGAGCCACACCAGCGGGGCTAAACTTTTTCTTTTAAATATACAGTTATGTTTCATGAAATCTACTAGTTAGGGAAATGCTTTAATGGATTTACTACAGACATCTCGAAATAAGTCAATCCTTAAGTATAATCAAATGCATAATATTTTAACTTTGCTTTAATATATGTTTGAGTCTTACCTCACCTCATTCCATGATTCTTCCAGTCAAAATAATTTATTCCGACTACGGACAAGAAGCTATCTTACAACTGGGAAGCAGAGGGATCCTTAAACACTGCATTATGCCCTGCTCTCATTTCTCACCGGGGACTCCTGACACTCAGCGCCTGACGTTTGGGAGATTCAGACATGACAGCGAATAGTTGCAAAATCCTAAGTGTGGCACCACCAATATTGCTTTCTATTTTGTATTTCAAAAATACTTCTTAGGCAAAGTAAAAATATTAAGTAATGAAACAAAAAAGAGAAAGAAACTTAGAAAGTGAACTCAAATATCTTCTTAAATAAATTCATTCACTGCTGAGGAAAAAGGGGGAATGGCAGGTTACCACTTTATTTTGCCATATGTTAAGTACACTTTAAAAATCTTTCAATTTCTAAAACAAGCCATTGAAACTCATAAGTAGTGCTGAGAGTAAGAAATGAACATTTTGTGGTGTGACACATTTTGGGGAGGGGGGCTAAGTGGGGGCTTGAAAGTGAACATCTCAGCTACTGAACTGATAGCACTTTGTTTACAACATACCATCTTTACCAGGGGATGCTACTGACATTCAGGAAGAAAAATGTTCAGTGCCAGGAAGAAATAGTGATAAAAGGATCCATGTGGTTATATTTTTCAAGTGTATGCAAGTATTTCTTTAACAACTCAAGAGCGAATCTCTAGAAATCTAAAATTGAAAAATACAATGAAAATGTGTTTGGGGAAACCTAACTTACGCTTTCAATCTAACGCCTGGGAAATTTTTATTGATCCTTTAGAGTATTAAATCCTCTGTCTGGTCAAATAAATTTTGAATCCCCGTTTCTCCTTGAAGACTGTTTTTTGTTTTTTTCTGTAAAGATGCAACATAGTTAAAAACTAGTAATTGATTGCTATTTTTACATGTGTGAACTTCTAAATTAGAATAATTAAGACTAGAATAATTTTTAAAAAGTACTTTCTACCCTTCTTAACCTTTTTGGGGGGCTGAGGGTTCTAAATTTTATGTATAGGACATATTTTTATTATAAAATTTTACCTTATTCTATACATATTTATAACAATGTATAGTATTGTTTGTGGTATTCAGTTCATTGTTCATAGAATGAGTTATCCTTTTGCTTACTGATGCATTATTCAAAGTGCTTCAATTTTATACTGTGGGTGATTCCCTTAAACAAGTCTATATTTCTGACAGATGTTTAGCTTAGATAAACTTCAGATTTATATTGCCACCAGAGAAATACAGGACATCTGGCATTTTTGAAAATGAACATTTCTTGATTTATTTAAGCATAATAGATGTATTTACATGACTGTGATTCTGACTTTTATAGTAATAGACTCTAAGACTAATGAATCTGAGACTAACTCAAATACCATTCACTCCCCAGCTTCATTGCAATGACTCTCTAGTCTATTTTTTTTCCTTTTAACTATTCTTCTAATTCATTGCCTAATTGCCTATGATATAAAGAGGCATTTTGTCTAAATGCAGCAGCATCAGTAAAACAAATGAGGCTAGACTTTGACTATGATATCCCTTCTGGTGCTTAATCACCCACAGAAGATTCTCTCTGAAGTGCCCTATTTCCTCTTCTATTCCTCTCCAGCAGCACCCGCGTACATATTCTGGAAGCATTTTATCTAGATTTGCATTTTAGTGAACAGAAACTTATGCATGGGAAAGCTTTCAAAGTTAAAAGTCACATGGCAGATACATTTTTTATAAAGTATTCAAATGTGCTCTAAACTTCTTACCATAAGTTCCTCTTTCAGCAATATTTGGAAAATAATCTTTGCATAAATAAAATCAACATAACCTGCTGTTGTATAGAACAGAAAAATAAATCCACAAGCTTCCAGAAGGATAATTAGAAACTACCTTCAGATTTTACTGCAGATTCTATAGCAAGGGCATCACAGAATAGAGATGAAATAAACAAGTGTGCTACACTTTCCCTAGGTCTATTAGCTATTGCTACCCCTCGCTAGCTATTTACTGGAAACATCACCCCCTCCTTATTCCTGAGTTGTGTTACTAACTTCCTTAAGGTCCCAGAAGAAAATGAAGGCTAATTAAGGTGAGGTTTTTAAAGACAATTTGATGAAGAGACTAGTTAAAAGATACGAAAAGGAACCATAAGCAATACTGAAGCATGCCAGGTGAGGAAAACCAGAAGCAGCAGGATGAGCAAAACCAGAAGCTACTGAACGAAGGTGTGAAGAGCACATCCCAGACTGAGAACCCCGATTAGGCCAAGCCTGTGCAGCCGCAATGTAATACTATCTTACCAATGGCACTTTTGGGGTCCACCTAATATGCAGTATAGATTATGTGCAACGTGTTGGCTATATTGGAGAAAATACGGAGACCTTAAAATGCCCGTCCAGTAGAAGAAGAGAAGTTCTACTGATGATCCCCATGTTAAAAGCCACATGTCGGGCCTGGTCATGCAGGGGACACCCATCCAAAACACTGACAGTCCAAAGCCTGCAGCAAAGACCCAGCGAGCTGTCTCCCTTCACACCACATACTTCGCAACGTTTGATGGTCAGGTCTGCAAAGGTACCTGCCAACTGTAGCAGGGAGCAAGAAAGGTCTTTGTTACTAGTAATGCTGTTATCATTAGAATTGAATATAAGACTTTTTAAAAATCTTAACCTTATATATTGTGCTTCTGATCTCTCTCTCGCGCTCTCTCTCTTTCTCTCTCTCTCTTTCTCTCTCTCTCTCATTCTGTAAAAAAGGTGAGTTCTTGTATAGGGAAGAAAATAAAAATCTGGGCTTAAAAGCCTAGGGAAGGAAACCGTAGAAGCCTGGTGAGAGCTGGAGCCATGGACGTTCCAGAGAGGAGATGTGCTTTGGAGGAAGAATCGTACCCAAACCAGAGACCCGAGGCCCAGAGGCCCAGGAGGAAAAACAAGCCATCCTTGGCTTCCTCACTCGGACCCGTTGGCCCAAACCAGCTGAAAGTGGGAGGTTTCCCAGAAGTCCTGGGGGAGCCTCTGCAGTCAGCCCTCAGGCACAGAAGCCGGGCAGAGAGTTTCTTGAGGGAGGACAAGCAAACAGAATTAACCGACTAAGTGACTAAAATTGTTGTCATTACGTAAACCAAATCACATTGTAAAGTCCAAAGGGTAATTGCCTACCTAAAGACATGGGGGAATGAATCCTCATTTTAGGCAAATTTTCCATTATTTTATTTTAAAATATATTATATCAACATGTAAATGTTTTTAATTCATAAACATTACATCAAGAAAGAACTAATTTCAGGAAAATACTTCTAATTTTTCTTATAGAAAATCTTTGGCTTTGTGTTTTCATCTGAAAATAAGTAATGTTATTAAGTGACCACTGAATGCTGTTACAGAGCAACAGTTGTAATTTTATAACATTGAGTGATTCGGGGCTGAGCCCATTTTCTTGAGTTGTGTGCAATATATAAAGCCATATATAATGCTATGCAACTAAGTAAGTGACAGATTTGTTGGTTTCTTTCTTTGTGCCCTTTTGCTCTTTAAAATTTCTTTTTAATTTATTTTTAGAGAGAGAGGAAGGAAGAAGGAGGGAGGGAGAGAGAGAGAGAGAGAGACATCGATGAAAGAGAACTGAGGATCCTGGGGATCGGGCCCACAACCTGGGCATGTGTCCTGACCAGGAATGGAACCAGCGACCTCTTGGTGCATGGGTTGATGCTCAATCACTGAGCCATACTGGGCGGGCCCCTTTTGTGCTTTGAAATTATTGAGTATAATTTGCATAAAGGGTAAAAGAGTAAGAACCATAAAATAATATATATATATATATATATATATATATATATATATATATACCCATATATTATATCTACACCTAGAAGAATATCTATATAACCACCACCATATAACAGTATAGGACACAGGTTAGAATTTGACTTGGGATCTGTCATCCCTGATTATAAGAGAATCATGACAATGAGTTGCTCATTTCGGTCTCAGGAAAATGTCCCCTGGAGCTCCTTATCTTTGTTCCTGCCTATGTGACAGCATTATCCTAACATGCCCTACTGAGACCCAGCATTCAGGGTCTGGCTCATATCCCACAGTACAAACCGCGCCATGTGGGAACAAAAGACAAAGAGGAGTCACCACTTGGCAACTATCACAATAAAAATTGATTCAGGCAAAAAACTTCAACAGATGTTACAACATGAAAGTGAAAGGAATAATAGGATACTTCTCTGTCCTCAAAGTAGTTATTAGTTATTATATTTATTAAATACAAAAGAACATAGTCACTTCATAATGTGGAAACTTGGCAGAAATCCCCACCGAGGAGAGCTACTGTCATCATCAATTCTTCCTGATGCGATGAAGTAGGAAGAACACAACAGCATTTCCGTGGTATTCTTGTCAAAAGTGAAACATGAATTCAATCATGAGCAAACATCAGCCGAACTTAAATTGATGGTCCTGCTGCAGACTATCTGTCCTGTACTCTTCAAATGTGCCAGTGCCCTGCGCGACAGCACAGTGAGGGACTGTCCCACAGAAAGAACCCTGAGACCTGAATCAATGCATGGTTTGGAATTTTATTTACTCTAAAGGGTGATATTGGGACAAGTAAAAAACTCTGAATATGTGTCAGTGGTAATTCCCCAATTTTAACTATTACTGTGCGGTTGGATAGGGAATGTTCTCGCTTTTAGGAAATACACATTCGACTGCGCCACATGAGGAGATGTGAGCTGTTCCACACACAACGACATGAATTGCATAACACAGATGACACGGAGAAAGAGCTGGAGAGGAGAGAGCAGATCTTCACGTTTAGAGCGTCGTGATTAAGGAGTATAGGAATATTTAGTACTATTCTCAAAAATTTTATGAAATAATGTCAAAATGAAAACTTAAAATGGACAGAAAGAGGGAGAGACAGAGCTAGGCAAGGGAGAACTATGGCAGACAACAAAAAGCCCAGTCCTGATCCTAAAGCAAACCCAGGAAGAGGTAATGAAGCCGTTTGACCAGTCAGTGATGTACATACATCTCTTCTGTCAAAAAGCAGAGGTCGTCTCCCTATTCCAGCAAAACCATGGAGAGGAAAAGGCCTCAGAATAGAATGACTGGCTGATGCTGTGAGGGACGCAAGGTCCAGGCAGGGGCATTTCCATTCACACATCATAGCCCCGTGCCCCAGGGCACAGAGGTGACAAACAGCTGTCCTGAAAGGACCTGGCTTGTGACCACAACAGGTGCTCCCTGTTAGCAATGAGAACTATTGGATGCTGATCTAAAAGCACCCTCAGTGTCTCACCATTACATTAACCTCTGGTAGTGGGATCCCCAAGAATAGCTGATATGAATGTTTCCAGCAGGTTGGCAGAACAGGGCTCTGAGTCAGGGTGTTTTCAAGTAAATAGTTCCAGCGTCTCCACATCCTCACCAACACTTGCCTTTCAGGGTTTTGATCAGCACTATTCCAACAGGTGTGAGGTGATACCTCACTGTGGCTCTGACTTGCATTTCCCTGATGATCACTGATGTTGAACATCTTTTCATGCTTGGTCATTTGGTTTTGTTGAGAGAAATGTCTATTTAAGTTTTACCCCATGTTTTAATTGAGTTACTAATTTTTTTTGCTATTGAGTTACAGGAGTTACATGTATATTTTGGATATTGACCTCTTATTAGATATATGGGTGCAATCATTTTTTCTCCATTTAGTAGGTTGCCTTTTTACTGTTGTTTCCTTTTCCAAGTGGTGGTGAGAACGTAGAGAAATGGGAGCCCTCGTGCACGGTTAGTGGGAATGCCAAATGGTGCAGCCTCCATGGAAAACAGTGTGGAGCTTCCTCAAGAACAGAAGTAAAAACAGAACTACCATATGATCAGAAGTCTCACTACTATATATTTACTCATCCCCAAATCTATCAAGATCACAGAGAGATATCTGCCCTCCCATGTTTATTGCATCACTATTTACAATAATCAAGATGCAGCAACAACATAAATGTCCACCCATTATTCAGTGCATAAAGAAAATGTGGTGCATACATACAATGAATATTCTTCAGCCTTAAAAAAGAAGTGTGTCCAATCACCTGTTCTGCCAGCCTGCTGGAAACATTCATATTGGCTATTCTCGGGGATCCCACAAGTGAGTTTAATGTAATGGTGAGACACAGAGGGTGCTTTTAGATCAGCATCCAATAGTTCTCATTGCTAACAGGGAGCACTGCATGGGGGCATGCAGGAGGCAGCCAATCGATGTTCTCTCATCAATGTTTCTATCTCTTTCTCCCTCTCCCTCTTCTCTCTCTTTAATATCAATAAAAAAAAGAAAAAACTGTTTTAAAAAATTAACCAGGATAAATTTATATTTACTCATATTTATGATTATTCCTTTCATTCAATACATATTTAAGTATGTAAGTATGTGTTTTTATCCTCTTCTGAGGACATTTTATTGATTTTTTTTAGAAAGGGAGAGAGAGAAACATCGATCGGTTGCTTCCCTCATGCACCCGGACCTTGCAACCTATTTGTTGTAAGGGAGGGAGACACTCCAATCAAGGGAGCCAGCCAGTCAGGGCTAAGCATTTGCTAAGGAGCCCAGTCATAGGCTCCTTGCTGGTGATTTCTGTCTAACTTCAAAAGAAACATCAAACACATAAGAACACAAACCATCTATGATACGTGCAACTGGATGAAGGTGCGTGGTGTGATGAGAGGAGTCTGGATGAAGGCATGCAAGTCAAGGTGGCGAGGGTTACATGGAGATAAAAAGAGGTCATAGGAGGTAACTCAACAGGGGACAAGCAACCCCTGTGAGAAGTCACTGTTTCAGGACAGAACATAGCTCACTGAGGACAGAGAGCAGGTGACTGCGGCTGGGGTTCAGCACATGGGGGATCCGTGAGCAGCCGAGGCCGCAGTCAAATCTGGAGCCAGAACAAATGTCATAAACAGGTGAACAGGGACCATCTTCTTTGCCTTGCATTTTTACTGGCTGGTACACTTCCTGACACTTAGTAGATACTTGGTAACGGCCAAATGCTTCCAGGAAGAAAGAAAAGGAGAGACGAGGGGGAAGGAAGCTGTTCTTTGCTCTTGCATACCCTCCTTCAACAGGGCTCCATTCTCACAGTGGGTCTCAAATTCTGCTGAGCGTTAAAATAATCTGGGATATTAAAAAGTTCCCTGCTCAGCTGGTGTAGCTCAGTGGTTGAGCATTGACCCATACATCAAGAGGTCGCTGGTTTGATTCCTGGTCGGGGCACTTGCCCAGGTTATGGGCCCGATCCCCAGTGGGGGGCATGCAGGAGGCAGCCGATCAGTGTTCTCTCTCATCGATGCTTCTATCTCTCTCTCCCTCTCCCTTCCTCTCTCTGTAAAAAAATCAATGAAGAAAAAAAGAAAGTTCCCTTACCCACGTTGGACCACACATGTAAAGAATTAAAATATTTTGCCCTGGCCGGTTTGGCTCAGCGGTTAGAGCGTCGGCCTGCCGTCCAGAGAGACCCGGGTTCAGTTCCCGCTAAGGGCATGTGCCTCGGTTGCAGTTTGTCCCCGGCCCTGGTCGGTCGTGCGGGTGGCAGCCACTCGATGTGTCCCTTTCACGTCGATGTTTCTCTCTCTCTCTCTCTCTCTCCCTCCCACTCTACCTGAACAAAAAATGAAAAAATGTCCTCGGGTGAGGATATAAAAAAAAAAAATTAAAAAAGAATTAAAATATTTTGAGGGGGACTTAGACATCACAGGTAATCTCACTGCGCAACTAAATTTGAGGAGAGGTGACCCGTCAGTCCATAGTTCTGTAGGGTAAAGTGGAGAATGGTGCTCCCTAATTTTTGACCTTAACTTGCAGTTTTAAAGTAAAGAAATTAAATCTAGGTCCTAATGCAACCAGACATTGGTAAGAAATAGGGAACAAAAGACCAGCGCTGAGTATCATTCGACATTAGAGAAAATATAAAATCTAATTTGAAAAATATGTCTCCATGCCTGTGTGCTAATAAATTATGTAAGTAGACTATGTCATTGTTATTTACTGAAACACTCACTCAGTGGAATACATTGAATAAATATGTCAGGAAAAAGTAAACAAATCTGGTTAAATAACTACTATATCATGGACTATTCAATAAAAAATATATTTTTGATCATATGTCTTAGCACCAGCCTAGCATAAAAATGTAATTACTGTTCCAACTGATGGCTGTATTGTTCCTGATAAAATAGTAATGCTAATTTGATTGCTACATCAGTAATAACTGTGGAAAATACCACAAAAGGACACACTATTTTCAATAGTTTATAAAAGACAGCTTTGATGTATGGGCTGAGTAAACTTGTTCATTTTTCTCGCTCCTTACTGTAGCCTGTTCTGGGGTGTTCTATGAAACCTGATTCTGCATCACTTCAGGAGAAACTTGAATGTGATATTTTTCTCAGCAATTTTTGGTCTCTCCATTATGAAATTCAGTATAGATAGACAGACAGACAGACGTAGTCATAGATATAAACATATCGTTTGATGATTTGAAAACATAAAAATGTCCATCATTCAAAAAATATACGTAAATTTAGTATATAAATATCTACCCTTAAATTAATGCAATATTGAATGTTAACTGTAACTGAAAAGTAAAAAAGTCAATAAATGATATAACTTTATAAATGATATACGTGTGATATTAGGCTTGTGTTCTAATGAAGAACAATTTTCATAGAAGAATACTGTCTATTTTTAAAAAATATTTTTTCTTTATTGATTTTAGAGAGAGAAGAAGGAAGAGGAATAGAGAGATAGAAACACTGATGAGAGAGAACATCAATTGGCCACCTCCTGCATGCCCCCCACTGGGGATTGTGCCCACAATCTGGGCATGTGTCCTGACCAGGAATCAAACCTCTTGATGCATGGGTTAACGCTCATCCACTGAGCCACATTGGCTGGGGCAGGAATTTGTCTATTTCTTGGAATGATAGTGCCCATGGAAAGACAGCTCCTTTACTTCACTGGTAGGCTATGCTTTCATATTTTCTTTAATCCAAGCAGCTATGTTGCCTTCATGGTTGCATTGTTTGGAATTAACTACTTAACAGTTTCCAGTTGAGTTTCCTATCTGTGTAAATTTGACCCTGAAGTTGTCTCCAGCTGCTTACTACTGATTAGACCTAGGTCTACACAGCTCTTCTCTGGGTCGTGAGTTGAAAAACAGATGCTGCCGTAACACCGATTGCCTGCACCATGAGCACTTTCCAGTTTGCTCTGCTCTGCCTGGCACCTTGGTGCTGTTCCCCTCTCTCCAAATATTTTTTCAGCATGTCACATGATCAATCATCAGATTGACCTCCTTCTAGAGACTTTTTCTGTGCTGTGGAGTTGACTAGGTGTGGACTTGCATTCTTAGTTAATCTTCATGACAAATCCATGAGATGGGCACTCTGATTCTGATTCTAAAAATGAGAACTGAGCACACACAGATTCTTAGTAACTTGCACAAATTCTCTGAGCCAGAAGAGAACAGAAATATGAACCAGGACCCCCAACTGTAAGTCCAGTACTGTGTTCCAAATAGAGGGGCTCCACTTTCACCCAGTTAAGGAGACAGTGTCTCCAGCATTTCTTTTAATGTGTTTAGCCCTTGCTCTGAAAGTTTCCATCACTTGAAATAATGCTATTAAGTCTAGCTATCTATAGTACATATTTGAAAAGGGGAATTGAAACACTTTAAACCAAAAATGGACTCCTACCTTTGTTTGTTTGTTTGTTTGTTATCCATTGCTGCTTTATGGCAATTTTTTCTTGGGAATTTTCTTTATCAGGATATTTGACATTGTTAACTGCCTAAAAGTGTGGACTCTGAAGTCAGGCAGAGGAAATTCACAATTCATTACATTCCGCCTGAATGACCTGAGTCAAGTTCCTTAACCTCTTGGTATCTCAGTTTTCTCATTGTAAATAGTGTTAGCTAGAACTCAGAGGTCTGTTAATTGAGTGGCAAAGACAGCTAGATAAGATAATGCATATAAAGAATTTATTTTAATGCACCAACAATAATGATAATAACACTTTAATGATAATAATAATTAAAAGAATTGATCCTTTATTTAACTGGCTTTGGGTGAATTTTTTTTCAGCAATTTATTTATTTTTAATATTTTTTCTCTATTGATTTTAAAGAGAGAGGAAGGGAGAGGGAAAGAGAGATGGAAACATTGATGAGAGGGAACATCAACTGACTGCCTCTTGCATGGCCACCACTGGGGATCAGGCCCTGACTGGGAATCGAACCAGCAACCTCTTGGTGCATGGGTTGACACTCTACCAGTGAGCCACACTGGCTGAGCTGTTTTTAGCAATTTTACATAACATTTTACCTCCCCAACATTAACCTTAAAGTCACTGGAAAATTCTTTCTCTCCCTAGTTTCTCTAAAGCAAAAAACATGCCTTTCTTCTCTTTGCATCTAATAAAATAAAAAGCAGTTAATGAAGTAATAATATGTGATGGATAAATAACCAAATCCTTGAACCCATGATCTCTATATTTCTAGACCTCTCCTTCAGCCAAAAGTGTCTTTCCCTCCCACATCAGCAGCAGCTCCCAAACAAGTTTCACTTTCTATAACTTCTCCCCCATTCAGATCTCTATACAACCCAAAAGCCTAACAAAACTTCAGAAACACATATTATATTTGAATCAATACCATTAAAAACTCTTTGTGGGATTCAATAAACTACCATATAAATTATACCCTCCATCTAAAAGCTTTTATTACACTGTGTTGTTTTTTTTTCCTTTTTTTTTTTAGCAAAATGGTGGGTTTTTGTTTGTTTGTTTGTATTTGTTTGGTCATGATGCACTGGAACCTGTTATCCTTTCTTCTCTGAACATTATCCTCACACCAATTCATCTCCCATAACTCCACTTACCCAACTCCTATACATTTTTTAAAATTTTACATTATACCTTTCATTAACTTTTCTACCTCTCCTTTCAATACAGATGCCCCCTCAATATGCATTTATTATGCCCTCTACTTGTTTTTCATTTCACACATTACCATTTTATTACAAATTCAACATTTCTCCTCTCCCCCAGTCTATAAGCTTCATTAGGGCAATGTCCCATGTATCATGATTTCCCCTAAATCCAACAAAATGCCCGTTGCTTGACAGAAACTCTGTACATGAGTTGATGAATGAACAAATGAGCAAACAGATGAATAACTGGCTGCTGCTGGAATTAACGACAACGGTCCTGGCTGTGCCTACAGAGGACATGACTGGGCTGGGAACATCTGGGGCCCGCGTATGTCATGCGAAAGTCATCCCCAGGCTTGAACCATTTATATTCTACAATCTGTGATTGTCTTGAAATACAGTGGTGACAACAATTTAATGTTTTTTTGCCTTTATGATAAGCTAATTTGTTAGACAACAGAGACCCGTCTCCTCTTCTTCTAGGGGATTTCACATTTCAGGCTGTGGCTCAACACCACAGAGAAAATTGGAAAAAAACAAAAACAAAAAAGAGAGGCAACCAAATTTTTCATGATGCTAACAACAGTAATGGCAGTAGAGGTATTAATGATATTTACAAAGGGAACTTACATTTTCTAAATATATACTATGGGTTATCTATTTTGCTAAATGCTTTATGTATATTATTTAATTTATACAACGTACTTGCAAAGGGTGTCCTATTATTTCCCCCCACTGTACAGATAAATGAACAGATTAGAGGGAATAAAATACCACCAGGCAATCAGGTCACTTCATATGGCTCACAGGACACAAACCAAGATCTCTTTGCTTGGATAAAGGGCCAGTGCTTCAATGTTGGTTGGGGATAAGGGCTCTTGGTCCACATTCTGGTTACCCAGGACATGTGGCTTCATTTTTGGCAAGAAATTACTTCATTTGCTTCATCTCCTTCGGAAGCCTGCAGACAAGTTAACTGCACGCAATCCCATACTGACTTCCTTTTCAAAAATAGGTTCTGTCAGGATCTATGATATGCACTACAAATTAGACAAATAATAACACCATTTTACACAACCATAAGACCACTGAATATGGTTACAAATAACTGTCTAATATCAACCAAGAAAATAGCATCTTGTCTGCACAAATCCATAGAGGACAGTTATATCCATCTAGATATAAAAGCTTTATGTTAACACAAAAGGCAATAGTTCTGTTCTTTGAAAGTGTCCCTAGATACATCATCTTTTAAATAACTGTCAACATTTCTGGTATCTTGTAGCTTTAATGCTGCACTTAGGCTGTAAGCCATAGAATAAAACTAGAGACACAATCATAATAATGAGGTTTCTTTGTTTTCTTTCAATAAAACAAAATACCAGAAACAAAACACTATCTTTGCTACAATACAAGAGGTAGCTGATATTTTTAAGAACACAGTACTTGTCTTTGGTTAATAGCAATTTCTGAAAACTTAAATGTTAATATATTTTTCCAAAATTTACAAGAATTTTTTTTAGCCCAGCTGGTATGGCTCAGTGGTTGAGCATTGACCCATGCACCAAGAGGTCACCGGTTCAATTTCCAGTCAGGGCACATGCCCAAGTTGTGGGCCAAATTTCTGGTGGAGGGCATGCAGGAGGCAGCCAATTGATGTTCTCTCTCATCCATGTTTCTATCTCTCTCCCTCTTCTTTCCTTTCTCTCTTAACAAAAAAAAAAAGAAAAACATTTTTTAATGAAAAATAAAAGAATTGTTTTAGTCACTTTTATTGGTGAGTCTCAAAGCATGTAAGACTAATTTTTAGTGTTTGCAAAGAAAAAAGTTACCATCATGTTAAATTATGAGAACTTCTTTGAAGGACATGAATACTGCAGATGGGTCAGAACCAGAATCTTTCCCGGGGTACACTGATTGGGAAGTCCTGGCATGGAGGGCTTTTAGGAAGCTCGACTATTTTCAGGGATCCTCAGGAAGCATTAAGTCTTTAAATCAAAAGTTATACCAAAGCGATATTTGTGTTATTTGCTGTGGTGATTTTTTTCACATTTTAAAAATACTTTACATATACCAAGAAAGTTGGTACCTGCTTTAAATAGTTCATTTAATTTTAACTCTCCCATAAGCACATGAGATTAACAACGTGCCTGGAGTGAGTGGAGAGGAGGGATTTAAGCTCTGTGTCTATGACTGCAGGCCCCCTGGTCTCAGCTGCCATGCTCTCCTGTGTCCCAAAGCAAGATGTATGAGGTCCAGAAGGAAGTCCTACACCTTTTAGCATCATAAGTCCAAGTTACACAGGAACAGTCACATGAATAGAAGTGATTTAAACCTGACCTGAGACCAGGATGTTCCCAATCATTCATTCGTTACAATAATGAACGTCTATTACCTGGCATCTAGTCCCTCAAGAAACAGGGCAATCTTGACATGCTGAGATATACTGTTTCCAAACAGAAGGAGGTGAAGTACGCAGCAGAATGTAACGATCTTTCCTTTGGATGTAACAATGTGTCTGATGGAAACAAAGCCAGATCCAGACTAGCGGGGTCCAAATCTCAGAAGCAGATATCTTACTCTATTTTCAGTTCAGTTATTTAGAGCAGAATGGTAAGAAATAGGGGGAACACTGAGCAAGAATGTGCAACAATGATACAGACATTGCAAAGGTACACAGAAGCATGTTCTTTAGACATAGAAAAGCAAATATCGAAAACCATGGAGTGTATTTTGAGGAAGAAGAGCTCAGGTTCAAGGTGACCAGAGAAATGTGAGACCCTCATTGAATCTACGGACTTGACTCCCGGTGAACTCGGTGCTACTTGCTCAAACCACAGTGCCAAGGATGGTGCTTCTGGTAAGAATTCAGCAAAATATCTGTGAAGGGAGTAAAACCATAAGCTCAGTACAAAAGATCTCACAAGGGTACCTAAGCAAAAAGTATTAGCTTTCTAAACAACAACAAAAATTGCATACATAAGTGAAAAGAGACTGCACATGTAATTACATTGAGGGGAACTAAACAAAATCCAAATTTACACTGGAATCATCCTTTTAAATGGTCTAAGAGAGAAGCATTTCTCTTCAGTAGGGAATGAGAGAACTGTTGTTCGACTGCACAGCTTGTTCTCTTCAGTTCTGCTCCCTAGAAACATTTACAATAGGAGAAAGGTTAATAAGCTCCCTGGTGGCAGCCGGGGCATTCACAGTGGAGAGGAAGAAGAATGAATGAATTCTTATTTCCATCCAATCTGTTTCTCTTTTCACTCTAATGCAACATGCCAAGTGCTCCTATTATAGTAATTTACCATAATATATATGGTGAGATGACCCTGACACCAGGCAAAACAATGAATGTGTCTATTTCTCAAATAATTGAAAAACAGACCCTGAAACATTTTCTTTTGAAATGGTCCATTAGCTTGTCTACGCAGCATGGTGACTGGTGGAATACTTAAGGAACAATGCCACCTGTATTTATATATTTCTGGACAGCTGACAGTATAAACTCATTTTATGGGATTGCTAAAACAGCTGCAGGTAAGAGATAAAGACATTTTATCATTTTAATTTGCTACCACCAAAACATAACGGCAGTGTAACAAAATTGTCTGGGATTATTGAAAATAATCTGTCATGAGAATTGATAGTATTTACCAAAGCAGTCTCACCAGCAAACTTCAGTCTGTTTTGGGGTTACCAATATGCAAACCTACTTTATGCCATGTTCTACCCTGAGTAGAAAATGCCCTTAGTTCTATCTATATTAATAAATAAAGACATTAACTGCAACAAAACTGACTTGGAGTAAAGAATATTATTCTTCTGAAAAACAAGTAGACATCCTGGCAAGACAGACTGGAAGCCAGTCTATTCAGACCATCTGACTTCATAAGCTACCACTTAAAGCCACACTTATAACTAGGTGTTCACGCTTCTTAATTCTTATTCCCCCAAAACCAAAACCAAACAAAAAACTCTATGAAATCTGTAACATTTGTTAAAAGCCAACAATCCTAATAAACTCAATAAAGAAATAAATGTATTCCCAGAGCCTTATTATCATTTTCAAGCCAGATCATATGTTGAATTTCATATTAAAAAAGCATCATTTTTGATATAAAAAATAATTTTTTTTTTTTTTTAATATGGGGGTCATGATGGCATCATAAAAATTCAGATAACCCCATCAGGGGCTTACACTGGGCGTGGGGTGGGGAGGTTATTAGTTTGTCTTTCTGGTAACTGGAGAAGCTTTGCTGACATAGGACTGAGGACACACACACACGCACACACACGCACACACGCTGTTCTGTGCCATGGGGAAGCTGCACTCTCCTGTAAGAATGCTGCCTACTTCTCCGATGGCTGAGTTACTGCTTCTTCCTGGAAACACCACCAGCACTTAGTCTGTGCAACTCAGTGAGGCACAGGTCGTGATCTGTGTTCACAAGACGAGCTGAGGAGGAATGCGGGGACCAGGGCAGCTGCAAAGAACACTGCTGGGCAGTGTATGTCAGACGTGGTTCACTGACAGAGTGCTGACGCCGCGGGCAAGCTGGGGAATAAGAACATTTCCTTTGACTCCAAAACCTTTCCAAAATCTGTCCTTAATTATATTGTTTGTGTCCAGAGACACAAACAGATACGTTTGTAAGTAATCTGAAAGCAGGGATAAGATTTTACCTGTTTCTGTGTACCCAGAACCACGTGTTCAACTGTGCTTGTAGAAAGCATTCAGCAGAGATTTAGCTGTCAAGAAAACATAGTTTACAACTAAAAGAAATAACTAAAAAGTAGTACTTGGGGAATTTGACTTTGTAGCATTTTAGACTTTAAAGGATATTCAAAATCATCTTATTCAAGCCTCTTATTTTGTTAGTATTTATTGGATCAAAGTAATATAAGCACATAGTTTAAAAAGTCAAGTTATAGCCTGGCCAGTGTGGCTCAATGGCTGAGCATCGACCCATGCACCAAGAGGTCACCAGTTCTATTTCTGGTCAGGGCACATGCCCAGGTTGTGGGCCTGATCCCCAGTGAGGGTGCATACAGGAGGCGGCCAGTCAATGTTCTCTCTCATCAATGTCTCTATCTCTCTCTCTCCCTCTCCCTTCTTCTCTCTCTAAAATCAATAAAGAAAAAAGAAAAATTTTTAAGTCAAGTTATAAATGTTTATGACAAAATATGAATTCTGCCCCTTCTTCCATACAGTGGTTCTCAACCAGGATAAGTAAGCCACCCAGAAGACCTTAGTGAATGTCAAAGACATTCTTGGTTGTCACCATTCGTGGGGATGGTGTCGATAGAGGCAGCTAGTGGGTAGAGGCCGAGATGCTGCTAAGCTTTCTAAAACGCACAGGACAGACGCCCACAACAAGTGTCACAGAGGACCAGGGTTGAGGAACATGCCACAGACCCTCCAAGGAGGCAACCACCTTCCACTTTTTAAGATGTTTCTTGTGACTTTTCCAGTCTCTCCAAATCTGAATAACATACACACCCTGCAAGCTTTTGTATCACTAGTTAAGTATGTTACCTATGTCCTCTAAATTATAAAGATGATAATTCAGTTCTTTTACTAACATTTCCTCTGCTTTTTACAACATCCTCCTGACATGGGTATATTCAAATGATTGTTTAAATTATATTTATATATTATATTTATATAATTATATATATATCTTATATTAAAACTTGTCATTACTTTGTTTATTTATGTTTTATTTTTTCATCATTAATGTTTCTTTGTACCCGTTGCTAATTCTTCACACCTTTCTGAAGTTGCAAAAGTCTTTAAATTAAATGTCACACATGGTCAATTACATTATTGACACTATTCAGTTTGTTTCAAGATCTCTCTCTGAAACTTCCCAGCTCTTGCTATGTGGATTGGCTTCTCTGTAATTCTACTGCAAAGCCATTATCTTGGGACTTACCTCTGCTTGGATCCTTGGAATTCCCTTTTCTTCCTTCTGGATTAATTGCCCATTTTCTGGAGTCTACACCCTCCTCCTTCCTGGTTTACTCTCTTGTTTTGATGAAGCATATCTATCCTCCAACGGGGACACCTGGTTCAAAAGCTAGAGGTTGTCAGGAATCTTGGTTAGTTTTTCCCCTCAACAGGCTAGAGTCTTGAATCACACCAACCCAATCAGTAGGCAGGCTCAATTTCAACACATTAGAATTACTTGGGTACCAATTAAATTAGAATCTCTGGATATAGTATTTGGTGTCCAAAGTCTAAAATTTTCCAGGTGATACCAAAACACAGTCAGGATTGAGAATCAGTGGTCTATTTGCTTCTTTAATATTTTTAATCTTCACCTTTTACTACTAGATACAGGAGTCACTGGTGTTGCCTCTTCCCACACACATTTTTTTTCTATTATACAATATAGAACTGCATATCTGAGTCTTTCCCCCTAATACCTTAGCATTTGTTTGTGTAGAGTCTAATAATCTCTCTGGTTTTGTATTCTTCTTTGCTCCTTTGTGCTCCAAATCATTACATTGTTTTGTCTTGACAATAAGAATCCCATTTCTTTTTTTTAAGTTTTTTTTTTAATCCCCACCCAAGGACTTGCTTTTATTGATTTTTAGAGAGGGAAGAAGAAGGGAAGAGAGAGAGAGAAATATCTATGTGAGAGAGAAACACCTATCAGTTGCCTCCCACACATGCCCTGAATGGAGATTAAACCCACAACTTGGGTATGTGCCCTGAGCCAGGAATAGAACCTGTAATCTTTTGTATTACTGGATGATGCTTCATCCAATTGAGCCACCCAGCCAGGGCAAAATCCCATTTCTATTAATTTTGGTGCTTTAGGAAAAATTAGTCTTTGTCTAACCTCTCACCTCTGTGTGGAACTCAGATCTAAGAAGTCCAAGGGCTTGCCCAGGGTCAGTCACATGGTTAGCAGCCTTGGTCATGGCCTGAAGCCAGGTGTCCAGTTTTTACTTATAAGCATTTTATAAACATTCCACAGACCATCAAATCTACTTCATTAAGTGCTTTAGCAAACACTCTTAATGACACATAACTTTATATCTCTTCCACAACCACAGAATACACATTTGCGTACCATCAGCAATTCTATATCAGTTGGTAAACATGTGTGAGGCATGATACATGTGTGAGACATGATTTAGACCATTGAGGCCAGCAGAAAATCAGAGCAATAGACATGGTGGTATGGGAACATCACGTTTCGTGAGCAAAGATTAAAATTTTAACTAACAAGTAAGTCTGTGTAGTCAAATAGCCATAAACATATGGAAAACCATATACATGGTTTATATACCAACACATCAAGTGTAAGTACTGAAATCTTCATTCAGATATCCTATATTTCTATATTTGCCTCAATCTCAAAATAGTTAAACCGATATTTATTAACCATCCACGAAACAAAGTAAAACAAAACATCCACAAGAATCCCCATTCTTCCTTCTCTTCTGCATTTTTGCATATGAGCACCTGGCACTTGGCCCCTCAAAACACAGCATCCTTCACCACCCCGTCCAGTCAGTCTCGAATACCTGAACACTCCTCCTAAGTCTCCATCTGTTTGTTTCTAGTGTCTCTACCTTATCTCAGCCTATTATCATTTTGTAAATTAAACTACTGATATAGTCTAATAATAGGCTCATCCGTTTCCAATCTCGAACACTCTTCCTTATTTCCCAGTCACACTGGTATCAACTTATCTTCCCACACGCACATCACTGCTCTTCTTGGAGGCTCACAGTGCCTTCCTAGTCCTGCCAGAACGAACACATCACACATAGCCCTCCACGGCTGGGATTTCTCAAGGGGGTCACTAGGGTAGCCATGTGATTGAGGGTATTAGCAGCATTAACTGAGCAGCAGACAGGAATGGGTCATGTACAGGGCAGATGTCTTTGGGGAAGAATTGCCCTGTGTCCCACACAACTTCAGTGGTCTCAGCAGACACTAATCTCTTAATTATGTTGTCTAATATGGTCTTTCCCTTTTAGTGATTTAGGCTGGGTTCTTTGGGGAACAGGCTCTGAAATCTGATGTTTAAGTGCAGTTGGGTTATTGGGGGAACTCTCAGGGACAGCTCTTGGGGGTAAAGAAAGTAGAATTGGGCAAAGGGAGAGGCTGCACTGTGATTCTGCTGCAGTTGAGCACTCAGCCTATCCTACCGGGGGCTCTGACGCTGCCCCAGCAGAGAATGGGACTAATTTTTAAAACTACATTAAAGACTGGACATTCTGACAAGCTACCTTATGTAAAAGGCAGTAAAATACAATTACTGTTCAACTTTAAGAAGAAAAACTACATTAATGACACACTGGCTGTAGATTATCTCCTGTGATCCATTTATAGTTCATTTTTGCATATGATGTAAAGTGTGGATCAACTTTTTTATTTCTGCCTATGGGATTCCAATTGTTCCAACACCATTTGATTAAAAAACAAAACAAACAAAAACTATCCTTTCTACGCTGAATTGCTTTTGCATTTTTTTGTGAAAATGCATTCTCTATATATGTGAGGGTCTATTACATTAGTCTATAGTTACATTGATACAGTACAGCAGTTATAATATCTTAAAATCAGATAGAATTAATTCTCCAACTCTGTTCCTTTCCAAAGCTGTCTTGACTAATTGTTTCAATTTTATAAATTTCTTATACATTTTAGAATAAGCTTGTTAATTTTCATAAATACCTACTGAGATTTTATTTAATCTATAAATCAATCTGGGGAGAATTAACATCCTAACTTTGGGTCTTCACACCTATGAACACAGTAAGTCTCTATTCGAGGTTTCTTAATTCCTCTCAGGACTGCTTTGCGATTTTCAGTGTACAAGTTTCTTTGGCAGATTGATTCTTATATACTTCCTAAATGTTTTCTCTGCTTGTTTGTTGCCAATATAGAAATTTAATTAATTCTGCCTACTGATCAACCCATCCTGAAGCTAAACATGCTCATTAGCCTTTAATTTTTAAAGTCTATGAGATTTCCTACATAGATCATTCTGTCTTTTGCAAATAGAGACTTTTTTCTTTCTTATTTCACTGGCTAGATCCTCCAATCTGATGTGGACTAGAGTAGCAAGAATCACTGATTTACTCCTGATCTTAGGCGAAAGCATTCAGTCCTTCACCAATAGAGATGTTAACCATAGTTTTGTTTTGTTATTCAAGACTATTAACATTTCGAAAATGATCCCTTCTATGCCTAGTTTTCTAAATGGTTTATTCATAAATGGATTTTGTCAAATGTTTTACAGGATTTACCATGTTGATGATATCATTTTCTTTTCTAGTTTTTTTTTTTAATGATAATAAATTACATTGATTATTTTTTTTAATCCTCACCCGATGATATTTTTTTCATTTTTGTTCAGATAGAGTGGGAGGGAGAGAGAGGAAGAGAGGAAGAGAGAGAAACATTGACATGAAAGGGACACATCAAGTCGCTGCTTCCCGCATGACCCAACCAGGGCCAGGGACAAACTGCCACCGAGGTACATGCCGTTAGCGGGAACTGAACCTGAGTCTCTGCAGACCGCAGGCCAATGCTCTAACCGCTGAGCCAAACCAGCCGGGGCAACATTGATTAATTTTGAGATGTGAAACCAACTTTGCTGTGATAAATCTTACTTGGTTGTGATGTATTTTTTTATATTTATTATATTAATTATTAAATTTGACATGGTAAAATATTATTCTGAATTGTTTACCTCATATCTATGTTTATGAGGGGTATTGACCTGTAGATTTCTTTTCTCTTAATCTTTTTTTTCCATTTTGGCACCTGGGTCATGCTGGTCTCATTGACTAATTTGGGAAGTGTTCCCTCCTCTTCAGTTGTTATAATTTCCTTCTTTAATGTTTAGTAGAATTCACCAGTGAAGATATCTGAGCCTGGATCTTTCTTTCTGTGGGGATATTTATCTATAAATTCAATGAATTATAGATTTAGGGCTTTCAGGGTATCTTTCTCCCCGAGTGCACTTTGGTCATCTCTGTCTTTCAAGGAACCTCACCTAGTTGATTCCCCCGACTCTCACCTCAGTGTCCCCTGCTCAGGGCATCTGTGAAGCTCCATCTGGATTCGCTCTTCCTGAGCCATAGTCTAGAACATTCTCAAGGCAGTAAACTTGGGCAATTGTAGAATAGTGTTTACTGTCCTTGATTCCTGACCTGAAGTGTCCTGAAAACTGTTATTTCATATGTTTTATGCTTTTCTTTTGATGCAGGAAAACATAATTGTTACTATGCCATCTTGCCTAGAAAGTCACAATTAACTTTGAAATACATAAAAAAATAAAATATTAATTGATGGATGGTTTTAGGAGTTGATACCATAATGGGTATGTGATAAAGCAAGTTCATAATAGAATAGAGATGATAAATATACAAGTATTCATTTGAAAATTATTTCAGTTTTTCTGTTTGATAATTTTTATAAGAGAACATTAGATAAAAGTTAGTAAGTGAGGTTAATAAGAATTAATTATCTTATAAATTAATTGACAGGAATTATTATTTATTTTTCCTATTAAAGCATATGATGCTTATCCTAATCTTAATAATGTTTGTTATTTAAATTTGAAAACAATTATGTTAGCAAAAATTTTCTTTATTTTATTTACTTTCATTTTATTTTGACCTTTGGATTCTTTATAACACTTATAAGTTTTCAGACTTTCAACAAGAGTTTTAAAAATTACTGTAAATGATCTCATATATATTGGGAAATTTAATTATTTTATTTCCAAACAAATGGTTCATTTTGTTATTTGACTCAGAATACAGGTCTGGTCTCCTTTGGAAAGAGATTAAAATTTTCTGAGTTTTTTGGCATTCAACGGTTTTATGCAAAGATCGTGCACCTGAATTTTATTGAAAGTAAATGCCTATAGCCTTGTATCGTACATGAGTTACTATGAGGCAACCTACACGTCCTTGAGGTCAGACTTTGTACTCTGAAGATATTAGGTAGAGCATTGGTTTTAACAATATTTCAGAGAATCTCTGTGATAGAATGTGTTTTCTAGTGGCAGGGTTGCTGTGTAATTTAGATTTTCAGTAAGACTAACCTAAACCCACAGTATATTACCTGTGCATATACATGTATTTTGAGGCAACTCAATGATTAACAAATAATTTGTAACATCAAACTTCTTGAATATTTTATTAGCTCTAAAAATGCTGTTTCTATATTTTTTGGAGCTTGAGGGCTAGCTATTTTATTATACAAAATGTAATTAAAATGGCACTAAACATAGTATTGGATAGAAGCTGGTGATCAATTCAAGAGTGAGGTTAAAGTTTGCAAGGCTTTAATCAATGGTACCTGCTTTTAACCAATACTCCAAACTAAAAAATTAGAGTCATCCTGTTTCTCTCACTTAGCCACAAAATTCTATAGGCTATAATTTCCAAACAATTTCAAATCATGGATTTTTTCACATTATCTCCAGTGAAAATATCTTGATTTGGACCTTTACTGCCCATTATCTAGGTGATTTTAGTAGGTCAGAAATGCTCTCTCTGTCCTCTCCCAAATGATGCCAGATTTCTCCTGGCTCCTGTCTCTTGGAGGTGGTTATTCTGTAAACTGTATCTCTATATCACTAAATACATCCCTTTATCATAGCTCTTCTTTCACTGTATTATTTGTATTCTGCCTGTCTCTTCCGAAGGGCATGGTGTTCATCACCTCTCTGAAACCAAAGGATCTGGTCAATGCCTGGCACGTCGCAGGCAGTCAAAGCTGGATTAACTGAACTGAATTCCAAACTGTTAGCAGGATCTTAGATGTCTCAGTTCACGCCACCCCTCCAGGGTGGGGAACGTAACTGGAACCGACCCGCTGCGCCCCCGTCACTCACTCCCTCCTCCATCCCCAGCCAGAGATGCAAGTGCAAAGCTGTGTGAAATTTAAAAATACATTGTCCAGAGAGTTTAGGTGTGTGAACCACTTGCTTATTTTTATCCCAACTTTATCTATATGCTTTATAACAAGGAAGCTATTCAGCCAGATTTAAAAGAACAGGGGGGAAACTGTTAATGAATTATTTCAGGAATAGAAAACTGAAAGATACGCTCTTGTCAATTTTCTTGAAAGATATTTTTCAAACTCTTATTTACTGAAAAATGTTAAGAACATTGATACTTATGCCAAAATGTTTGCCATGGTTACACATCAACTTAAATTATTTTGTTTCAGTTTATAAATATAACTGATGCTAAAAGACTTCTCCAATATATAATATAGAATTCTTTAGAAAATGCATTTTGTTTAACCCATTGTTACACCCCAAATGAAGAGTAAGTCATTGTGAATTTCTTTAAAACCTCAGAATATCATTATTATTAAACATGAAAATTTATCTTTAAAATTACTTTTATATTGTTCAAGTAGTTTATTCATATTTCAAATTAAACATGAAAGCAGCTTTATTACATAATACTATTTCATATGAATTTTATTTCTTTCCTAGTTTTCATAATAATCTTATGAATGGTTAAAATCAATTCAAGTGACATCATATGTTTGTTTTTAACATAAATCACTTAATTATGGGATGAAACTATTCAATTCACATAATAAAGCTCCAATAATTATTATTATTTTTTTTTGCTTTAAAATTATTTGAATTTTTTTCTTTAGGGCATATTCCTACAGTTAATTATTATATCAAAGGATGACCACTTGCATGGCTATTGATATATTTTGCCAAGTTTTGTTTGGTTTTTTTAAGTATGTGTTTATTGATTTTGTAGAGAGAAAGGAAGAGAGAGAGATAGAAACATAGATGTAAGAGAGAAACATCAGTCTGCTGCCTTCTGCACGCCCCCTACTGGGGATCGAGCCCACAAACCAGGCATGTGCCCTGACCGGGAATTGAACCAGGACCTCTCAGTCCATGGGACGGCGTTCAATCCACTGAGCCAAACTGACTGGGCATATTTTGCCAAGTTTCTTGACCTGAGGTGTGCTAATTTATTTTGACACTCGAGAATACAGGCACATCGCGTCCCCTGGATTCCCTCTCCTAATGCTCCCTGGTGCTCCCTGGACTGCACCTCACTGGGGGAACCGGGCAGGAGGAACGAGCTTCAAAGGCCTCCCCGCCAGCATCACCTCTCGGGCTCATTGCTTAGACCTTCCTAGGACTCAGACAAGGACTGACCGAAGAGCCTTTTCTGCCCCAGACTGTTCACAGTTCAGGAGATACATGTGTCTAAGCGAAAAGGCAAAACAAACTAATAGAATAGAAAAAAATAAAATAAAATAATCTCCAAAGATGGTCATTCTTTGAGCCTTGGTATCTCCATCCATTCACCTACTCCTACTTAGGTTTCAGAGACCTGTAGCACTTGCTGTATGATGTCTTAGGTTTTCATCCATTATCAATGGGAGAGATACAATGGAGTGCACTGATTCCTTCTTTACTGGAACCAGAGCCTGTCGATACAGTTTTAATTGGGAAAGTGTGAAAGTGGATTTTATCTTTTGTGTCACAAGTTCATTTCAAAGATAGTGAGCCTGTGACAACAGATATTTGATTTTGAGCTAGTCTGACTCATTGACTATGAGATTTAACATTGATTAATTTATTTGATATGTCTTATACTAAAATTAGACTAGTTGGACAATTTAACCATCTCATAAAAAATGCAAGATTGGAAACAGATAAGCTGTCTTCCAGTCCCCTTCCCACTCCCTTCATGTGGGAGCCCAGATACACGGTTAGTCATTTTTTTTTTTTTCTGTAAAGGGCCATATATTGTCTCAGGATTACAAATATTCAACTCTATTGTGGTATGCAAGCAGTCACAGACAACATGCGAGTGAATGGGCATGGCTGAATTTAGCCAAAACGCTGTAGTTTGCCAACCCCTAGCTTGGAACGTGGAATTAACACCTTTGCGCCCTGCTATTGATCCACCAGTAAAGTTGTTGCACAAAAAACTCATACTAACACTCTATGTGGATTCAAAATCTTCTACTGAATAAAATTTATATTTGTGTTATTTGGAGGTAAGTGATGCCTGGCACAAGGCTGGACCGCTAGCAGGCATGGGTCCCAACTCTGGGGTTTCCCCAAGCCAGTCACTAATGACTTTACTTTACATTTGCTTTATTATTTACATGTGTCCTTTTTTTTTATTTTTTTTATTTTTTGTTACAGATATTTTACCTTTTTTACCCCATTGGCACAAATTAGTTAAGTCTTATATAGGATCCCATGTAATCTGAATAAAACGTCTTTGTAATTTTATTGTGTAGGTTAAAGGTACAGGAAAACAACATGTAAGTGGTTCAAACCAAGAGATGCCAGATTCCAAGTTGTGATATTACCTTGAGACAGAATTTCAGAAGGTTCATGTATTTATGAGCATTTAGTAAAAAATTGTTTAAGCTATCTTTTTTTATTGTTAATCCTCACCCAAGAATATTTTTTCTATTGATTTTTTGAGAGAATGGAAGAGAGGGAAGGGGAGAGAGAGAGAGAGAGACATCAATTGGTTGCCTCCCACACATATCTGGACTGGGGCCTGGGATCAAACCTGCAAGCCAGTTACGTGCCCTTGACCAGAAATTGAATTCATGACCCTTTGGGTAACGAGCTTGTTCAATGCTCTAATCATTGAACCACACTGACCAGGGCATAATCTATCATTTTTAATATAGCCCCTTCAAACAAGAAACAGACTGTATTTGGCCCTTTGACTGTGGGACTCCATAAAAGCAAGTTCTTCCTGCAAAACCCCACTCTATAGTAGGAGTTCGATCTTTGTAAAATATCCTCACAGAGTACTTACACTTGGCCTAAGTTGAGAGGCTTCTGTACAAACCAAGAGCACTCTCAGTTTTCGAGTTCACAATTCAACGTGGTCCAGCTCTATTAGCATCATGTAATTTACTGCAGTTCTACTGCTCGTATTTCAGGGGGCAGCCATGGCAGGACCGGAAGCAATGATAAAACAAAGCACACATTTTGGAATGAGAATGATCTCAAGAAGAGGGGATAGCCAAAGGCATAAAAGAAAATATATTTTCTACATAAATATGAATAATATCTATGTGGCGATTTATGCTACAAACTAAGTCACCACGAACACTTAACAGACAATTCCCTTTCAATGATTACAATTCAAGAAGGAAAAAGAATGCGATGTAAAACTGGGTGAAGTACTTTAATAGGGGATTGACAAAAATAATTGCACAACATATAAATGGAAAGATGTCCAAACAGAAGAAAGAGGGCAATTTTTTTTCAGGAATGCAGGATGAGGGTAAATGAAAGGGAACCTAGGCATCAGAATACCTCCTCAAGCTATGAAAAACATGGCTCCTATATCTCCTTCTCCCCAGGTATAGTCATCTACAGTCTCACCCAAAAAGTTGTTTCAAATCATATTTGACACTACTCAGAGTAGCAGAATTATACCCCCATTAAGCTTCACTTTCTTAAAAAGACATAATAAGAATATGAATATAGGACATACTGAGGAGCAGTTTACTGGCTAAACAAAAATTATAGCACAGCATTAAGAGATGGCAATCCAGCCTGGCCAGTATAGCTCAATGGATTGAGTGTCGACCCATGGATTGAGAGGTCCCAGTTTAATTCCCGGTCAGGGCACATGTCCAGGTTGTGGGCTGGATCCCCAGTGGGGGGTGTGAGGCAGCCGATTGATGTTTCTCTCTCACATTGACGTTTCTATCTCTCTCTCCCTTCCTCTCACTCTCAAAAATCAATAAAAGCATATTTTATATTAAAAAAAATTGGCAACCCATTATTAAACTGAGCTTTTCCTAATGACACTCCAGAAGCGTATTTAATTATGCGTGAAAAATATAACATACTGCAAAGAATGGTGGTATTAATATTAATGAAATTCCCATTGCCAGATGAAGAAGTACTCATCCATGCCGCACATGCTTTCTCAGTACATGGTCAGCACAGCATTATAGGAATCTGAGGGGCTAAATTGCAAGGTATGTGAAGGGGATTGCAGGCTGGTTTGTTCTGAGAATTTTTTCATGAAATCCTAGGTGTCACAATAGGGGCCACATTTCTTAAATGCCCATCACGTTATCATTAGAAGGAGACATGGAGAAGACTCAGTCACTGTACATATTATTGTCGCCCAATATTTTCCCCCAGTATCCTTCACCCTTGGCTTTTCAGGACACACTGAGAAGCAGAGAGCTCCGGGAAGGCCTGGGCTTCGGGAATGCAGACCACGGCAATCCTGCATCATCTCCTCCTTTCTCACGTCACTTAGCATACTTTGAGAGTCTGGACAGGTTTTCAGTTCTAGTGAAGCAAACCTAGCAATGAGCTTTATTTACAACTTCAGCAGTGTCCTTTGGTTCCTTCCTCACAATATTTTAGAAAAATACCAATGCCTCTGAGCTAATGAAAAGTGCTGGGGAAACCTGCCATCATAAACTATGGGAAACGGACGATAACATATCCACCCAGGCTCTACAGCCATTTATTATTTATTTATTTATTTATTTATTATTTTTCTTTATTGATTTTAGAGAGAGAGGAATGGAAAAGGAGAGAGATAGAAACGTCAATGAAATAGAACATTGAATGGTCACCTCCTATATGCCCCCCATTGGGGGTTGGGCCCACAACCTGGGCATGTGCCCTGAACAGGAATCGAACCGGCGACCTCTTGGTGCATGGGTCGTGCTCAACCACTGAGCCAAACCAGCTGGGCTCTACAGCCATTTAAATGTAGGTGTAGTAATTATAGGACAATGTCACTCATTCTTCAATTTCTTCATCTGTGAAATGAGGATACTAATAATATCTACTTTAATAAAATGATATAAAAATAGAGTCTAGAAAATGTCAGAATAAGTAACACAGCTGAGGAAATGATAAATTTGACAAATTTGCCTTCTGGAACAGAGGTTGGAAATGAGGGGTTTGTTTGTTTATTTCTGGACCAGGCAGCATGAATAGGCTTTACTTAACAGAGAAGAGTAAGAGCAATACAGAGGAAAAAGCATGACTAACACCCAAATACATTAGCTAGAAAGGGACCCAGCCGATTCATTCTGGAAGGACACAGGGTGACATCATAATACTAGAGAATTAATGTGCGGTACAATTGTAACATGTTTTATAGCTTTACTAGGGAGTTTAACATTCATGGTGTCCATGGGAAGCCATAAAGTTTTTTTAATGAGCAGAGTGAGTGAATAGATCTAGGGTTATTGGATGATCTTCACAGGAGCTTAGCAGTTTTCACAAAGCAATGATGGACATATGTCACTTGGCTGCATGAAGTAAATCAGGCCATACACAAATCTGTTCCAGAGTGTAGACCTAAATGTGAAGGGTAAACAAAGTTTTAAAAGAAAGTACAGAATTTCTTCATGACTTTGTGGTAGGTAAACATTTCTTACAGAGGCATAAAAAAGCACTAATTATAACTAAAAAGGAAATCTTGGGGAAAAAACATAGGCTATTAAAATTAAGAACTCTTATTTATCAAAGGACAACATTAAGCTTAAAAAGACAAGTCACAAATCTTCAATATTCATATATGACAAAGAACAAATATCCAGGAAACATAAAGATCGATAACATGCAGACACCTCAATAGAAAGGGTAAAAATATGCATATCAATGGTATAGCAATTACACTCATGGAGACATAGATTAAAAATGTATACATAGGTTGACAACAAGATATGTACAAAAATGTTTAGAATGTAACTATTAACCAAAGTCTGTCAAACAGGATACTTTCTCGTGTTTGCATACAGTAGAATTCCATATAGCAGCAAGAATGAATGGCTACACATATATATACTATGTGCACATCTCACAATGTGTAGAGTGTGAGAAGCTTGACAAGTAGTGAATATTCTACTTGATTCCATTTCTACAAAGCACAGAGAAAACTTGCACATGGTGTCAGAAGTCAGCACAGTGGTTATCCTTGTGGGGTTGGGCATGATGACTGAAAGGAGGAATGGTGAACCTTTTAAGATGCTGGCAGGATTCTGTCTCTTGATCTGATGTTAGTTACATTTGTGTTCAAATTCATATTTTTGTACTTTTCTGTATATATACTTGAATAAAATAAAAAAAATAGCCCTGGCCGGTTTCGCCCAGCGGTTAGAGCGTCGGCCTGCGGTCCAGAGAGACCCGGGTTCGGTTCCCGCTAAGGGCACGTACCTCGGTTGCAGTTTGTCCCCGGCCCTGGTCGGTTGTGCGGGTGGCAACCAATCGATGTGTCCCTTCACATCTTCACATCGATGTTTCTCTCTCTCTGTTCCTCTCTCTCCCTCCCACTCTACCTGGACAAAAAATGGAAAAATGTCCTCGGGTGAGGATAAAAAAAAATAAAAAATAAAAATAGAGGGACTTCTACTTCCAGTATTAAGGCTGACTAAATTATCTGAAAAGGCCTCCAATGCAAATGCCAAGAGACTGGATACATCAATAGTCATCTTTAAATGTATAGCTGAGCTCATAAGAAAGCACAGGAAACCTGTATGGGGACAGATGAACTCAAGGAGAGGATAGCAGAGCAGTTAAAACCAAACCGACAAAATGTAAAGAATTCTCTGTTGGAGACTAATGTGAATTTCAATTGAGTGCTTCCCTCACCCAAATTTCCCTGAAACTTATCAATGATTCTTTGCTCTTCCAATTTTGTGACAGTAAATGGGCTTGCCCTCAGCAGTCTTGTGATTTACATTCAACGCACCACATACAGACACTCTTTTATGTCTAGCCCCACTTAAGGTACCTGGTGACTGTCTGTTTAACAGACTCTTCATGCACGTCTAAGAAAATATTATGGAAGAGTTGTACACTGGCAGTCAGGGGGTGGTGGGGAAAGGAGCACCTGGCACCAGTCTCAAGATTCCCACTAATTCTGTGATAACCTTGGGCAACTTACTAGAACTATATGGGTCTCAGTAAGTTCATTTGTCAAAGTTAGTAAGTGCACACTGATTTTTCTAGGCCTTATGGTGCACAAGGAAAGAGCGCAGCTTTGAGATCAGGCAGACTGAGAATCTGTCTCTGCTCTGGACCAGGTAAGTAAATTAATATAAGCTCACACTGAAACACCAGGCAGCCCTTAAAGAGATGAAGGAGATCTGTGTGTCTTAACACGGAAAAATCTTTAAGACATATTGTTAAGTAATAAAGAGCACAACGTTATGAACAACATTTTATAAAATGTATAATGAAAAAAGAATAGAGTATCAGCCCTGGCCGGTTTGGCTCAGTGGTTAGAGTATCGGCCTGTGGTCCAGAGAGACCCGGGTTCGGTTCCTGCTAAGGGCACGTACCTTGGTTGCAGTTTGTCCCCAGCCTTGGTTGGGTCGTGTAGGTGGCAGCCACTCGATGTGTCCCTTTCACGTCGATGTTTCTCTCTCTCTGTCTCCATCCCACTCTATCTGAACAAAAAAATGGAAAACTGTCCTTGGGTGAGGATAAAAAAAAATAATAATAAAAAAAGAATAGAGTATCAATAAAATTTCTGCAGGGAGCTATATAAATCAAGTTTCCTCTGCGGATTTAAAAAAGGAAGCAGTATTATTTTTTTGTATTAATTGAATAGTTAACATATGGATGTATAACTTCCATAATTTTTATAATTATAAATCTAATTAAAATATTTTTAATGCTGTCATAAAGTTTTAATTAAATAAAATTTAATTTCCTTTTCTATGGTAAGTAGTCTGTGAAGCTACTTATTTTGAAAGCTAGAAAGAAAAGAAGAGAAAAGCAAAAAAAAAAAAATCTTAGAGTGAAATACTTGAAATTGGTAGATTATCTGACAATGACATAATAATTTTTATTTTTATTCTTGTAAATATATAGTTTTTTTTCTTTATTTTTGAGAGTATTACAGATGTCCCCCCTGTTATTTCCCCTAACGCCTTCCTCCTGGGTCCTGCCTTGCCCCAGGCCTCCACCACTCTATTGTCTGTGTCCATGGGCTATGCACATCTACATAATAACTCTTTGTTAATCCTCCCCACCTTCCTCACTCCTACCCTCTGAGATTCTTCAATCTGTTCCTTGTTTCCATGCCTCTGGTTCTATTTTACTCATCAGTTTATTTTGTTCAAAAGATTCTATATATAAGTGAGATCATGTGATACTTGGTTTTCTCTGACTGGCTTATCTCACTTAGCATAATAATCTCCAGGTCCCTCCATGCTGTCTCAAAGGGGAAAAGATACTTCTTCTTCAGAGCTGCATTGTATTCAGTTGTGTAAATGTACCAAAGCTTATTTATCCACTCATCCACTGTTGGGCACTTGGGCTGTTTCCAGATCTGAGCTACTGTGAATTGCACCACTATAAACATAGGGGTGCATGTATCCTTTCTGACTAGTATTTCAGGATTCTTAGGATATGTTCCTAGAAGCGGGATCACTGGGTCAAAGGGAAGCTCAATTTTTAATTTTGGGGGATATTACATACTTTTTTCCATAGTGACTGTACCAGTCTGCATTCCCCAAGTGGAAGAATATACCATGTGCATTGATTGGAAGAATTAACATCATTGATATATCCATACTACCCAGAGCAATCTATAGATTCAAAGCAATCTCTATTAAATTACCAATGGCATATTTCACAGAGCTAGAAAAAATACTCCAAAAACTTATATGTAACCAAAAAAGACCCCAAATAACCACAGCAATCTTGAGAAAGAAGAACAAAGTAGGAGGGATTACAATACTGGCTATCAAGTTATACTACAAAACCATTGTAATCAAAACAGCCTGGTACTGGCTTAAGAACAGACATATAGATCAGTGGAACAGAACCGAGAACCCAGAAATTGACCCACGTCATTATGCTCAATTAATATTTGACAAAGGAGCTGGCCAGTGTGGTTCAGTGTTTGAGTGTAGATCCATGCACCAAGAGGTCACTGGTTCGATCCCTGGTCAGGGCACATGCCTAGGTTGTGGGTCCAATCCCCAGTGGGGTGCATGTAGGAGACAGCCAATCAATAGTCTCTGTCATCGAAGTTTCTCTCTCTCTCCCTCTCCCTTATTCTCTCTCTAAAGAGCAATAATTTTTTTTTTTTTAATTTGACAAAGGAGGCAAGAGCATACAATGGAGTAAAGATAGTCTCCTCAATAAATGGTATTGGGAAAATTGGGCAGGTACATGCAAAAAATGAAAACTAGACAACCAATTTACACCATACACAAGAATAAACTCAAAATGGATAAAGACATAAATGTAAGTCATAAAACCATAAAAATCCTAAAAGAAAAGGTAGGAATTAAAATTTCAGACATCTCACGTAGCAGAATTCCCACTGATGTATAGCCTAGGGCAAGAGAAACAAAGGAAAAATAAACAAATGGGACTACATCAAACTAAAAAGTGTCTGCAGTACAAAAGAAACCAGCATCAAAATGAAAAGGGAACCCACTGGATGGGAGAACATTTTGCCAATGATACATCTGAAAAGGGGTTAATTTCCAAAATATATAAAATACTTGTACAACTGGACATAATAACTTTTTAATCAAATAAATTTGCACTGAGTCCTATTTATTCAGGGTTGGGTGGAGCTTAGGTGTGCAATAAAGCTTGATCCAGTAGAGTTTGAGTGTAGACAAAGGGAAATGATGAAGGATTTAGCCATGTCATTTTTCTTTGGGAAAGAAGGCTGAGACAGGACAGGTGACTAATGGAATAGAGATTAAGCATGACAAAGAATATTGTTATGGCATCTATCTGAGATCATGGAGTCAACCAAACAAGGGTCCCAAGTAGAAGGATATAGAAGTTGCCAAAAGGGATTATACATTTCTAATACAGGCTAAGTAACTACCACAATGATAGGGAAGTGGCATTAACTAACCTAATATAACGTTTTTAGTCTAATTGTCAAATTCAACTTAGGGTATAAAACATCAGGTGCACCAGAGAGAGAAAATTCTTAGGAGTTTCTCTGACCACAAATTGTTATTTAATAGAATCCCATTTTTGGATGTACATAGTCTAAAAAAAAAAGAGAGAGAGAGAGAGAGAGAGAGAGAGTAGTCGATTTCTCTGGCTATGAAACTGAATCAAATAACAACCCTGCGCCCTGAGTGACATCAGTGTAAATGAGCCTTATTTCCCATGAGTGTCCTGTTGTCAACTGCTCACAGCTGTCAGTTGGCTTATTAAACGACTCCTGTGTCAATGATGCTGTCACTTTATCTTTTGGCCTTTCATAAAACCAGTCATTTTAGCTCGTTTTAAAGAGCATTCCTCTTTTCTCAGGTTTATGAGATTTCTAATATCTATCAAAAGTTCTTGAATTCCTATAAAAATTTTTTTTTCTTTAACTCTGGCTGTTGTAGAGGAATCTGGAGAAAATTTTCATGATGTTCAAGTAAGGAAGGCCTTTCTAAGCCTGACTGGAAACTAATCACAAAAAGATAAAAAATAGCGAATATAAATGGTAACATATCCCCAGCTGCATATAACTCCAAAACTCCCTGGGAAGAAGTCAAAAGACAATCATAATCTCAGGGAAAAATTAACACCTTCAGAATTGGCAAAAGCCCTTGAAAGACAGACAAAGCAGTGCCTCCATAAATTAGGCTAAGAATATGGCTGAAAATTCTGAGAAACAGTCATTAGAGTATGTACAAATTATTCAACAAATTAATTTTAATTTAAATTAGGATGGTGTATGATTTTGCATAATCTGAGACTGGAAATTCTGAGAGTGTACATTTTTAAACACAAGAAAAGGACAATTTGTTATATATATATACATATACATATATATATACATATATAAAGATGTAAAAAATTTTGATCAGAATTAAACCTTAAATATTCTCAAGTAGATCAAGGAGCAAACATGGGGGTTAGCATCAGATTTGCACGAGGAGGTGAGACATTCACTGAAACCTTAAAGAGGAGTGGAGGGAGCCAAACAAAGGCCAATCAGTGGTTGGCAAAAACTGTTAGTGCTAATGAAACACACATGTTTCTTTACATTTCCCAGCCTCCCTTGCAGCTAGACTGGTGTCATATGTCTGAGTTCTAGCCAAGGAAGGGTGGGCATAAAGGATGCATATTATTTTTAGCATTACCTCAAAAGCACTGCTCTATTGTCTGTTTCCTATCTACTGTGATTGTGGAGACTACATGTTGACAGCTTCATGAGCTGAAAAGAGCTTGGATCCCTGAACTTAGGGTATAGCCCCCAGGGAAAGTCACCTGGCCCACACTGACTGATGATACCAAGAACAAACCTTTATTCTTTTACAACATTGAGACTTCCAGATTTATTTGAAATATTATAGGATAGCTGAGAACAGTGCTTCTGAAATCTTGGTGGGCATAAAATTCTCTGAAGACCTTGTTAAAACACAGGTTTCTGGGTGACCTCTTCAGAGATTCTGATTCATTGGTCTGAGGGTGAGGAAACTGATTCTCTACTTCTAACCAACTCCCAGTTTTTGTTGATTCCACTTGTCCACAGAACACATTGGCTTAAATACCCTGAATAAAATACTGAGAGTGGAACTAGGTAGTAACGTTTGTGTGCAAGATATGAGGTCCTTAGGCAGGAGGGAGCCTCTGCCTTACACATACAAGGAACTGGGGATAGGTGAGTAAGGCAGACTTATAAGCAAAGATTACAAATCAAGAGGAACTGGTTGGGTTAGGCAATGGGGTGGGAAGGAAGGCAGGGACATCTGTAATACTCTCAACAATAAAGAATAAACTAAAAAAAGAGAAAGATACTGAAAGTTTGAGCTGAGAACCTTGAGATCAGATTGGCACCAAATTAGAGTTCCCAGAGTAATCCTGGGACATTAGGTCAATATTAATTGACCCACTAACATATCATGCTATTTATGGAATCCAGAATTTGTTCACAAATAGGACACATGTGAATACCAACATATTCATCTCCTCATACCTCGAAATCTTTAGTTCAAATTGAATGAATGCTGAAAAAACTCATTAGAACCAAACATTTTCTATCAGATGTAAAACTTCGGTGTGAATGAGCATTTTGTTACAGACCCCTCTTGTATGAGCAACCTTACTCTAGTTTACAAATTAAGGCTGGGGAATGAGAAGGGAGGTGGGAAGTGAGGAGTGGCATTAACTTAAAACCACCAGAGACCTCATGCAAGAGCAGTGGTGTACTCAGTGTTGATGACAAAGCTAATGACGACGATGACCACAGTCGGTGGGAGATTAATGTCCTGAGCAGTTTGTCAATTCTAGCTACACATCAGAATCCTGTGGGGAACTTTAAAATTACTTTAAATAGGCAACCCCAAAATATTCTAATTCAATTGATCTGAGTTAAGGATACCCAATACATCTTGTCATATCTTTTTTTTTTTTTAATTCAGCTGATTTCCATAAATGTTCAAAATATTTTGTCATTAGAAGTTTCATCCTGGTTCCTAAAATCTCAATTTTAATCATGTTAAAGATTCATTGTCATTATGCACTTGACCTCCTCTTCTCCCCACCACAGGATAGACCAGAGATTGTAGCAGCTGAGAGAGGAGAGATATAGAGGAAGGGGCAGGAGAATATGGTTGTACTTTAACCTTTCTGTTTTATTTTATTTTCTTTCCACATAGTAACACCAGGAATGTTGAGATGCACATAAAGTTAGAGGATACAGCAATGTCTACTTTGCCCACCTCAGGTGATGTGGCAGTTTCTTATTTCTGCTGCTTGTAACTTCTAGCCTTGCTGACACTTCTTTGGCTGTCACTCACCTCTCTGAGTCATGCCTTTAAATGTGTCTCTCATGCAAGTGCTTTGGGGGGTTCTTCAAAAAGCCTTATGAGGTTCTCTGTGATGGGCTAAATTGTGTTCCCCTAGAAATCATATGTTGGCCTGGCTGGTGTGGCTCAGTTGTTGAGCATTGACCCATGTACCAAGAGGTCACCAGTTCAATTCCTGGTCAGGGAACATGCCCAGGTTGTGGGCCAAATCCCCAGTAGGGGGCATGCAGGGGGTGGCCAATTGACATTCTCTCTCATTGATGTTTCTATCTCTCTTTCCCTATCCCTTTCTCTCTAAAATTTTTTTTAAATTATTTTATATCATAGGTTGAAGTCATAACCCTCAGTTCCTAAGAATGTGACTGTATTTAGAAATAGTGCCTTTAAATAGGTAATCAAAGTGAAATAAAGTCACGTGGATTGACCCTCATCAATATGACTTGTGTCCTTGTAAGAAGAAGAAAATATAATACAGACCACACACAGGCCAAGGGATAACCGTGTGAGGAAACAGCAAGAAGGCAACCATCCACAAGCCAAGAAGAGAGGCCTTCGAGGAAACTGACCTACCAACACCTTAATCTTGAACTTTTAGCCTCCAGAATTGTGAGAAAACAAATGTTGGTTGTTTAAGTCACCTAGTCTGTTTTGTTTATTTGTTTGTTTATTTTATTTTGTTATGGAAGCCTTAGCAAACTAATACACCCTCTGTATTGGAACTCTAGCTCCTCAGGAAAAACCTGTTTACCCTCCTCAGCCTTCACTCAGTGTGGACTATCTACATGTTCCTCACTGTGAACAAACAAAAACAAGCAATCTATGTCTTAGAAAAGGGTTGACAAAATTACTCATGACATTTCATTTTCCACAACCTCCTTTCAGTCAATGGGAAATCTACATGCTGAAAAATAAAAAATAAAAATACAATGTTACATACATCACACCACTCTTTTCTGTCATTTGTGTCCCAGCATAGACATACGTACTCAGACAAGGCTCAAAGCCCTGAAGTGGCCTGATGGTTCTGTGTGGGTGAATCTCAAAAGACATGTTGAATAGGTACACAAAAGGATATATACAATATGATTTTATTTATATAAAGATCATTAAAAAAGTAAAGCAAATATCTGGGGACTACAGTGTAAATAGGGAGAAAGTTTGAGGGATTATTTTGTGATGCTGGGTAATATTCTAGTATCTTGAGTTTTGTAGTAGTTGATGGTTGGGAGGTGGTAAGAAGGTGTATTAGGTAGCTCCACTTCAACTTGTTTGGGTTGAAATTGAACAAATTGAAATAAAAGAAAATATGTGAATCTGATTAGAGAACTTGCTTAGGAGTTAGTTTTTATGAGCACACAGGAAATATTATTAAAATTAAAATTTTAGGATGTGCGACCGGCAGAGAAAGCAATTCAAGAGTTTTTTCTGGACCTGAGAGAGGACAAAGGTGTCATGAAAACCACCACTAAACCAAAATGGGAAAAGAAAAGACTCATATGAACATCTTTGTCATTGGACACGTGGAATCCAGCAAGTCTACCACTACTGGCCATCTGATCTACAAATGTGGTGGGATCGACAAAAGAACCATCGAAAAATTTGAGAAGTAGGCTGCTGAGATGGGGAAAGACTCCTTCAAGTATGCCTGGGTCTTGGATAAACTGAAAGCTGAACGCAAGTGAGGTAGCACCACTGGCATCTCCCTGTGGAAATTCGAGACCAGCAAGCATTATGTGACCATCATTGATGCCCCAGGACACAGAGACTTCATCAAAAACATGATTACAGGCACATCTCAGGCTGACTGTGCTGTCCTGATAGTTGTTGCTGATGTTGGTGAATTTGAAGCAGGCATCTCCAAGAATGGGCAGACCCGTGAGCATGCCCTTCTGGCGTACACACTGGGTGTGAAACAACTGATTGTTGGTGTTAACAAAATGGATTCCACTGAGCCTCCCTACAGCCAGAAGAGATACGAGGAAATCGTTAAAGAAGTCAGCACCTATATTAAGAAAATGGGCTACAACCCTGTCACAGTAGCATTTGTGCCAATTTCTAGTTGGAATGGTGACAATATGCTGGAGCCAAGTGCTAATATGCCTTGCTTCAAGGGATGGAAGGTCACCCGTAAAGATGCCAATGCCAGTGGAACCACGCTGCTTGAAGCTCTGGATTGCATCCTGCCACCAGCTCATCCAACTGACAAGCCCCTGCGTCTGCCCCTCCAGGATGGCTACAAAATTGGTGACATTGGTGCTGTTCCTGTGGGCAGAGTGGAGACTGGTGTTCTCAAACCCAGCATGGTGGTCACCTTTGCTCCAGTCAATGTAACAACTGAAGTAAAGTCTGTTGAAATGCACCATGAAGCTCTGAGTGAAGCTGTTCCTGGGGACAATGTGGGCTTCTATGTCAAGAATGTGTCTGTCAAAGATGTTCATCGTGGCAATGTGGCTGGTGACAGCAAAAATGACCCACCAATGAAAGCAGCTGGCTTCACAGCTCAGGTGATTATCCTGAACCATCCAGGCCAAATCAGTGCTGAACATGCACCTGTGCTGGATTGTCACACAGCTCATATTGCTTGTAAATGTGCTGAGCTGAAGGAGAAGATTGACCGTTGCACTGGGAAAAAGCTGGAAGATGGCCCTAAGTTTCTGAAATCTGGTGATGCTGCCATCGTCGATATGGTTCCTGGCAAGGCCATGTGTGTTGACAGCTTCTCTGACTATCCTCCTCTGGGCCACTTTGCTGTTCGTGACATGAGACAGACAGTTGCTGTGGGTGTCATCGAAGCAGTGGACAAGAAGGCAGCTGGAGCTGGGAAAGTCACCAAGTCTGCTCAGAAAGCTCAGAAGACTAAATGAATATTATCCCCAATACCTGCCACCCAGTCTTAATCAGTGGTGGAAGAACAGTCTCAGAACTGTTTGTCTCAATTGGCCATTTAAGATTAATAGTAAAAGACTAGTTAATGATTACAATGGATCATAAAACCTTCAGAAGGAAAGGAGAATGTCTTGTGAACCATTTTTGTGTGTGTGTGTGTGTGGCAGTTTCTAATTTATTAGTTTTAAAATCAATACTTTTTAATAGAAACAACTTGACCAAAAATCTGTCACAGAATTTTGAGACCCATTAAAACAAAGTTTAATGAGCTAAATCAATTAATTAACTAATTAATTAAATTAAAAATTTTATAATACATAATTAATTATATTGGTAATTTTATTAGCTCTAATATGTTCTATATGAGGAACAAGAAAGATATCAGAATTGTTAGCTATGAGTTCTTCCACAAATAACTACTTTTTAAATATGACCCACCTACAAACAGGGTAAGTTACTTCTATAAGCGTTATGTTTGTCAACTTCTCATTAAGCATAGTGACCTAAAGTAAATATTTTCATGTAAATCAACAACTTATCCAATTTCTGGTCATGTACATGGTTTTATTTAAATTAATATTCATTTTAATTACTATATGTATGTATATTTACATATATAATTTTTCTTTTTCACATTTTTCTATTGATGTTTACTGTTTCTCGGGCATTCTTTAAAGCATTGAATGTTAAGAGACTGTCAAACTTCTTGAATGGGCATCTTTTTCAAAGGAAAACCTTAAATCAGAAAAGAGAAAAAGTTAACTTGAACCATATTAAATTAAGAAAGTAGATTTAAAAATTAATGACAAAAAAGATAAAGAATAAATTTGGAAAATATTTATCAGTATCTATAGCACATAAATTGTAAATTCTTAAATTAATCAGAAAAATATAGTAGTAAAAATAGTGTAAAAATCTTCTAATGGGACAAATGTTTTAATAACAGAACTATACAAGAATCATAAAGTATATATAAATTTAACCATGTAAGAGAAATTTTAAAATGTGATGGGGCAAACTCAATCACAAAACAAATAAAACTTGTGCTATTATCAAGGACAGAAAACCATTTGCAATTAAATGCAGACATATACATTCAATATGGTTCAGTGGTTAGCACGTTGGCCTGCAGATCAGGGAGCCTCAGGGCTTGGTTCCCACAAAGGGCACATACCTTGGTTGCAGTTTGTTGTCCCAACCCCCAGGTGGGGTCGTGTGGGTGGCAACCAGTCCATGTGTCTCTCTCACAACAATGTCTCTCTATCTCTCTTCCCTCCTCTCTCCCTCCTGCTCTATCTGAAGATAAATGTAAAAATGTCCTCGGGTGAGGATAAAAAAAATAATAATAAATGTAAATACTGAGTAAGGTTATAAAAATTGTCAGTCTTGTTAATCCCTAAAGAATAAAGTAACTATTTTTTCAACTTTTAATTCTGGCAAAAATGTTAAAAAATAAAATTAATATCAGACAAAGTGTAAATTGGTATGTGCTTTGGAGAGCAATTTTGAAATAACAACAAAAAATTTTGCTTGTGTTTTCACCATCAATTTCAAATCTAGAAATTTTAGAAATAATATGCTTGTGTTTGCACATATATATTTAAGGATATTTACTGCAGGATTTTTATAGGTCCATTCTTGGAAACAATTTATAATTCAAATTATTTTCTGATCTTGGAAAATCTATATGGCACATATATTATATATTATCAGAGGCATGTGAAGCATTTCAAGACCAAACAACATTGATATTTCTGCAGCAGAACCTACAAATATTCACACTAAGTAGAATAAATATAGACCATAAATAATTTCAAGTAAGTTCTGGGCATGTTTGATACCAAATGAGTTCAAGTAAAGTCAGGTTTGTTTTCCAAATTAGTGAGAATATACTTTCAATTTTAAGTGCATTTTGGATTTCAGAATTGCAAATGAGGGGCTATGAACCATATTAGAAAAATATATAGACACTAAACAAACATTCATAAAATAGTTATCTTCAAGCTATGGTTCTTCTTGACATGTACATTAAGCAATCATTTTTAAATAGTGATAGAATCAACATTTAAAAATAGAAATGCCCAAAATATATGATAAAGGGAAATAAACATCATTTGTATAACAGCATTTCTAGTGATATTTCTTGTTTGAGAGAAATAATTGGCATGTAAGACTCGAAGGCTACTGAGAGGAGACATACAAATTCTAGAGGTTGTCCAGTGCCCATTGCTGAGCCTCAACTCAGTCTTATAATAAATATCATCAATTCTACGTATAGGTAATAAAAACTACTAAATTGGATCAAGATATACCTAAATGATGGGAGCTGAGTGACAGGAAGTACAAGAAGGCTCCAGATATAATCTGCATGAGGTAGAGTCAGGTATCAAAGATAAGCATAAACTTAATCACACCTGAGACTCCTGCCTGGGCACAAGGCTGTTGTCTGAGTAAATGTCACAATGTCTGATTTGAAAAGCACAGGGCACTGAAACTCATGTCACTAATAATGATTCAAGTTCCCTGTTAATACAGAGAATGCTGAAAGTCAAGAATAAAAATACCAAGAACACTTTAGAAACAAGTCAAAAAGCATGAAAAAGCATGTATAAAAAATGTGCAAGAGATTTTAAATATCTTTCATCATCTTTTTCTTCTCGTTTCATTTTAAATAGTTTCTCTGGCTATATCTTTATATATGATGCCTAACCTCTATTCTAATAAGGCATTTGAAGGTTTAAATTAGAGCAAGAGCTTTCACTCCCGACCAGGACACAGTAACTAGCAACAGATTCACTCTTGCACCTGAAGCAACCAAAACATGGAAAAAATATATGAAACAATTTCCAAAATACTGGACATCACACGACAAGGGATCCATGAAAAATGAGAAACATTTGCCATATCTGAAAAGTATCCATAAGAGAGTGAAAATATTAGTATCTGGAAGTTGACATGGGTAGCTAGAACGCAAGAGAGAGAGGAAGAATGTTTTCTTATATATCATCTTGATTCCATCAAATTTGGAAACATGTAAATGTCTTACCTATCTAAACCTATTTTTAAGAGCCCTGGCAATACTGTATTATACTTACAAAATATTTGTCAGTCTCTGGAATCTGATAGCTTGTACCATGTAATTCTAGACAACCGAGTTGAACTCTCTGTCTCTAAATTTTCTTAAAAGTGTAATACAGATGATTAGAGTGTCTTCTCATAGGATCTTTATGAGAGTTAAATGAGCATTTAGAACAGTACCTGCCAGCCACTATGGTAAACTTGCATATGTTTTATTTTTATTTATTTATTTTTAAATCATTTTTTTATTTTTCAATTATAGTTGACATATAATATCATATTAGTTTCAGGTGTTCACCCAAGTGATTAGACATTATATCATTACTAAGTGATCATCCCAATACATCTAGTATCCATATGATACTATATGTACTTATTAGAATATTATTAACTATATTTGCTATGCTGTACTTTACATCCCAAGACTCTTCTGTAACAACCAATTTGCACTTCTTAATCCCTTCACCTTTTTCACCCATTCCCCCAACCCCCTCCTATTTGGCAACCATCAAACTGTTCTCTGCATCTGTGAGTCTATTTTTGATCTGCTTGTTCCTTTATTTCATTTTTTAGATTCATTTGTTAATAGATATGTACTTATTGCCATTTTATTGTTCATTGTCTTTTTTCTTCTTAATCTCTTCCTCCTCCTCCTCTTCCTCCTCCTCCTCCTCCCCCTCCCCCTCCTTCTCCCCCTTCTTCTTCCTCTTCAGGAAGATCCTCTAGCATTTCATGTAATACTGGTTTGGTGGTGATAAATTCCTTTAGTTTTTCTTGTCTGAGAAGCTCTTTGTCTGACCTTCAATTCTAAATGATAGTTATGCTGGGTAGAGTGATCTCGGTTGTACTACTTTGCTTTTCATCACTTTAAATATTTCTTGGCAGTCCCTTCTGGCCTGAAAAATTTCTATTAATAAATCAGCTGACAGTCTTATGAGAGCTCCCTTGTAGGTAACTAACTGCTTTTCTTTTGCTGCCTTTTTTTTTTAAATCCTCGAGGATATTTTTCCATTAATTTTGTTTTTTGGTTTTTTTAGACAGAGAGTAAGGGAGGGAGGGAAAGAAAAACATTGATGCCAGAGAGACACATTAATTGCTTGCCTCCTACACAGCCCTGACTGGGGCCAGGGACTGAACCTGCAACCCAGGTACATACCCTGACTGAGAATTGAACCTGAGACCCTTCCATCTGCAGGCCAACACTCTAACCACTGAGCCAAACCAGCCAGGGTTCTTGTTGCTTTTAAGATTCTCTCTTTGTCTTTAACATTTTGCATTTTAATTATGTGTCTTGGTGTAAGCGTCTTTGGGTTCATCTTGTTTGGGACTCTGTATTTTCTTGCAATACATTTTAGATAGCATTATTGATATAGGTTCATTTAATCATGGCAGGTTACTAAAGAGAGTTCCCTATTGGGTTAACATTTATAAATTATAAATATCACCAAACGCTTGCAGTTTGATTTATTTTATTTTAATCTCTTTTCTCACACTGGACTGACTCACTAACTTGAGGAACAGAGTACAGTGTTTATAAGAGCACTCCCATTGTTTCGAAAAGTGCTTCAGAAGTAGATGAAACAACTTGGAAACTATTTGTCATCTTCGCCATTCTAACAAACCATACAATGTTTTGTCATTATTGTGCAATCTGTCATAAAATTAAACCTCAGCCCAGATTACTCAAAACTCTGAAGAATAAAGTTTGAACAAGTATATTATCATATGTAAATTTATATATGTACAAACACATACACACACACACCCCAAAGAAGAAAAACAATTCTAATAGTTTAAGTGATTTGTCCATGATCACACAGCTCGTTTGTAGAAACCAGAAGTTGAAACTTTGCATGGGCACAAAGCTAAAGTTATAACAAAGTTATAGGACATGGCAGCATACAGCATCTTAACTATTTATATCCCCTCTGTTTCTCATTACGCGACACACATATAAGAAGATTTAAAATCAATTTCATCATTCTTAAGAGAAGTAAGATTTCATTCCTGGTTTATAAAACAATACAAACAAAAACCAAGGGGTCTGGAGAGTAGACCAAGTTTATCAGGCAAATGACTAGAAAAGGTGAAACAAAATCTCAGCTTTACTGGTATCACTTTTTTTCCCCTTTTGATGCCTATTATCTTTTTTTTTTTCTTTCTCTTGACCCCAAAGAGGACAAGTTGAATCAAAGAACCACAGAACCTGAGAAAGACCTGAGTTCCTGAATTGCCCACTTCTGGGGAAGTACCTGTGATAACTGTCTAGCTGATTAGGGATGCACCCATCTTTCTAACTATGAAACAAGAGGTTTATAACAAGGAAAGAAGAAGGAAGAGGAGGAGGAGGAGAAAAGATTCAAACCAATGTCCCACTTTCTTATCGCTGTGTTACACTGAATGCTATTTTATGGTCATTAGGATACATTTAGAGTGCTAAATCACCAATGAAAGAAATATATTCTTAATACCCTGTAGGTCCATCCATGCTGTCAAGGCAGACTCATCATCGACACAGAGAACAGACTGAGGGAAAGGGGCTGGGGAGCTGGGTGAGAAAGATGAAGAGGTTAAGAAGTGCAGATTGATAGTTACAAAATAGTCATGGGGATGTCAAGAACAGAATAGAAAACATCATCAATAATATTGCAGTAACTGTGTATGGTGTCAGGTGGAAATAGCCGGGAGAACACATTGTAAAGTATATGACAGTCTAACCACTATGCTGTACACCTGAAACCAATACAGAAGAATATTGACTGTAAACCGTAATAATTGAAAAAAAAAAAAAAAAACTTTTTAAAGAAGTGTGTACATCAAGATTTGTAGATCTAGGTCATTGTTTGGTTACTTTATTTTTTATTACAGCGGTGTGATTTGCATGGATTTATTATGGAGACAGAAGAAGGTAAATTTCATTTCTTCCAAAGGCTGCAGCTGAAGGGCTCTCATGGTTAGTGTGAACGGCATCCCTGAGCCCAGTGTGAACAGGGTGCTTACCAGCTTTCTTTGACAACAGTATGAATCTTGGTGTATTCTTAACTTTGCACAGTGTTTTTATGTAGGGATTATTAGATTAATGTATAACTTCTTTTTTAAAAAAATGCGAAAAATAGCTAAACCGTGCCTACATCCAGTCCTTTAAGTCTCAGAGACCATGCTAACTTCTTTGTGTGCTTTATTTCATTTAATCCTCCAAAGAACCCTCAGAGGTGAATATTATTTTCTTCCTCATTTACTGCACAAAACTGGGAGACACGCTGCAGTAAAGTAACGTTCCGAGGTCGCGCAGCTAGCATGCGGGCAACCGTGAGATTTGAACCCGAGTATTCAGGTTTCCCTACTCTGCCCTTCCACTTTGCCTAAGAACTGGAACTTAGCGTGCTTCTCCTGAACAAGGATTATTTGCAGCTGATGAACACTAGGGTTGCTGAGGTTTGCCAGGGTCTCATTTTAACCCATGGATGTGACAAAACTTATTTACCTTATTTAGAGTCTGGGCTATTTATTTATTTGCCTTACTTTCTACATTTCCCTTGGTATTTTTTTCCTTTCTTATTCACCCCTCATTGGTGTTTTCTTGCAACATATTATGAATTGTTCCCTGCTAGTTACCTTATATAATAAATAAATATATATGTAAATATATAATAAAGCTGTCATCTCAAAAAGAGGATGGTAAGTTATGAATTATACACCTATAATTACCAAGTAATTACTTCATTATATTTCCATTATACCTTTTAATTTAAAATTTATTATGTATTGTTAAAGATGTCTATCAAATTCCCACCAGTTGGTCATAAATTAAGGCTTTAAAATCTGTGAATTTAAAAAATTTTGAAAAATGGCTTTATATCAGTATAAATAAATAAATGCACCACTTCATAAGGCAATTGAGGCAACCAGAATCAACCCTAAAAAAAAAAAATACAGAAAAGTTCTTAACACATTCATCATGTACCCTCCATTTTCAAAGGGAAATTGAAGGAATGACTCTCCAAGACCACACTGTGACTAGGTTGCAGCTCACGTGGTGGATTCAAATAGACGTCCACGGCTCATTTATCTCATAACTGATCTACAACTCACATACTTTCCTTTTCCTTCTCCTTAATCTAATAAGTAAACTACAGATCTGGAATTGAGATTGTAGAAGGGTTGTATAGATAATGTAGTGTAATTCCTTTGTTTTACCAAAGAGGGGACTGAGTCCCAGGATGGGGAAGTACTTGCCTACAATCACACTGGTAGCTAGTCTGAGTACTGGGACTAGAGTCCAGGCACCTGAACTTTAATTGTTTGATATTTTTATGAAAATCACAATGCATATTCCTCAGAAAAACAAATTCTGACTCTTATGGCTACTGTCATTCATATTTTACCAAATGTGAATTAACAACGGAGCTTAGCAAGCTTGTTAAATTAATCAACCCATAGTTCTACATTTTTAAAACTGTCTTTTCTAAAAAAGAAAGGACAGAACATTTCTAAGAAAATTTCTTCTCCATGTTTGAAATTCCATCTAGTATAAAATGACTGAGGGTCAAAGCCCACTACAAATAGTCACAGAATTACTCAGCCACTCAGCAGTGTGAATGGTCAGTCACACGATGGTCACCTGGCTCTGTTAAGGTTTCCAGCTCAGCAAAACAAGTTCACTGTGACAAGAGGAAGCTTGTGGAGTGAGTGGTTTTCTCTACATGAAAACAAATGTCTCATCCTGTGGACTGAACGTGTATGCCTTCCAATACATACGGTGAAGCCCTAAGCCCACTTTGATGGCAGACGGAGGTGGGGCTTTGGGGTGGTGATTAAGTCATGGATGTAGAGCCCTAATGAACGGATTTGTGGCTTTATAGAAGAGACAAGAGAGAAATGATTTTGATCTCTGCCAGGTAAGGATACAGCAAGAAGGGGGCCATGTGCAGACCAAAGGAGGGCCTGCACTAGACCCTGAGCGTGCCAGCACTTGATCTTGGACGTCCCAGCCTCACGACTGGGAGATATGATGTTGGTTGTCTAAGCCACCCAGTCTACGATATTCTGATATAGCAGCCTGAATTACAACTTTTAAAAAACCATTTATTTGTGAAAGGAAGTGGGTTTATATAGGGAGGCCCTGTTTGGCCTATCAAATAAATAATACCATTTGAAGTTCTAGAAGGAAATCTTGAGAGCCATTTTTTCCCCCTGTGAATAAACAGAATGAATAAATTGGGATGAGGGTCAAGGTAAAAAAGATGTATTTAGATTACTGGAATTTTTTTTTCAAAAAATCAAATTTGAGATATACTTTCCTTCTTTTTAATGTTTTAATTGGTTTTTAGAGAGAAGGGAAAGGAGAGGGAGAAATAGATAGAAACATCAATGAAAGAAAACATTGATCGGCTGCCTCCTACACTCTCCATACTGGGGATTGAGCCCACAACCCGGGCATGTGCCCTGACCAGGAATCGAACCAGTGACCTCTCAGTTCACAGGTTGATGCTAAACCACTGAACCACACTAGCTGGGCTAGATATATTTTCTTCACTAACAAAGAAAACATTAAGATTTAGTTCTCACAAAACTACATGATAAAGACCAAAACAAGATTTTTAATTTACAACTTGAAGGGGAGAAAACATCAAGTTATAACAAGAAGGATTTGCTGTCAGAAGTAGCTGAGTTGGTTGTGGAGTGTGAACAAAAATAGAACACAGGCACTCAATATAATGTAATGCTTTTGCCTTTATTTTCAGTATGTCCATGGTGATAAAAAAGAATGTGGTACAATTTATTTGAGATTAAACAGATTTTCTGGTCCAGAGAGACCAGATGCTCTTATTAGTCATAACTTAAGAGCCCGGGACCTCAGAAAACAATAAGCATAAAATGAAGATTGTAAATAGGTCAGCTGTATGTAGGGCTTAAGAAGGGGCACATTAAGGGAAGTGCACCTGCTACTGTTATTTCAGTGCTTGTCCATCTTCTAAACAAGTAAACACACATCTCTACCTCCCTGAGGGAGGCACAGTGGCTGGAGAGAAAATGAAGCTGTCAGAGTCACCTTTCATTCTGAGTTCTAACAAAAAATTAATAAGCATGCAAAGAAGCAGGAAAATACAAATAATAAAGAGATAGATAAATTAGAAACTGTTACAAAACTGACACAGAAGAACTGTGATAACTATATTACATATATTCAAGATATTTTTAAGGTTAGTATTTTTTTTTTTCTTTATCAATTTTAGAAAGAGAGGAAGGAAGAAGAGACAGATAAAACATCAATGAGTGAGAACATCGACTGGCCGACTCCTGCATGCCCCCACTGGGGAAATCGAACCAGCGACCTCTTGGTGCATGGGTTGATGCTCAACCAATAAGCCACACTGACCGGGCAATATCACATATATTCAAAAGGTGGAGAAAAATCTGATGCTGTCAGAGACATAGAAGATATAACAAAGACACAAATCAAAATTTAAGAGATGAATAATAATAATATCTGAGATAAAAATACACTGCATAGATTCAATGGCATATTACACACTGTAGAATAAAGGGTTAGTTAAATTAAATTATAACAATTAAAGGCTTCTAAAATAAAAAAAAAAACAAGGAAACACTAAAAAAATTAATAGTTGCGTTATGGAAAAGCTTCAAGCACTCTAATATGTGTATAATTATAGCCCCTGCAGGCAAGAAGAACGAGGGAGAAATTTAAAATAATAAATAATAATCACATTTTTTTCAAATTTTATAGAAACTAGAAACCTAAAGATATAAGGAGTTACAAAAAAAGCCCGGCATGGTGGCTCAGTGGATTGACCGTCATCCCATGGACTGAGAGGTCCCAATTTGATTTCCAGTCAGCACACACGTCTGGGTTGCGGGCTCGATCCCCAGGAGGGGGCATGCAGAAGGCAGCTGATTGATGTCTCTTTCTCTTATCAATGTTTCTGTCTTTCCCTTCCTCTCTCTCTAAGAAAACAATCAATAAAAACATATTTTTTTAAAAAAGCAGAAGAAATACAGTAAAACTACATGAAGGCACACCATAAAAATTTTTTTAAAACCTGTAATAAAGAGAAAATCTTAAACATAGTTAGAGAGAAAAGCCACATTATAGACAGTGAAACAGAGATAAGAATGAGAGTTGATTTACAGTAAGTAGAACAATATGGCTCTCGCACAAAGACAGCTGTGTAGATATATAGAACAGAGTCAAGATTCCAGAAATAAACCCATGCATACAGGGTCAACTAATTTTCAACAAAGGTGCTAAGAATACACAATGGCAAAAGAGTATTCTTTATAACAAATGGTGTTAGAGAACTAGATGTACAAATGCAAAAGAATTAAATTGGACCTATATTATATACCATATGCAAAACAATAAAATAAAAATGGATTAAAAAGTTAAACATTAGACTTGAAACTATAAAACCTTTAGTTAAAAAAGTAGAGGAAAATCTTCACGGCATTGGTCTAGGCAGTGATTGTGGCTATAACCCCAAAGGCATGGGCAACAAAAGCAAAAATAGGTAAGTGGTACCTTTTACTAAACTAAAAAACATGTGCACAGTAAAGGGAAGCGTCGATAGAGGGAAAAGACATCCTATAAAATGGAAGAAAATATTTGAAAACAATATATCTAATAAGGGGTCAATTTTCAAAATATACAAATACAGTGTGGGGCAAAGTAGGTTTATGGCTGTGATCACACGAAACACAGTTTATTTTTCTATTATTATTGATACATTATTGGATTATTTTTTACAACAATTGTAAACCTACTTTTTCCTCACCGGTATATTCCTCCAACTCAAATGCAACAACAAAAAAAAAAAGAAATGAAAATTACTGAATTTACAAAATGGACAAAAACCTAAGTGGACATCTCTCCAAAGAAGACATACAAATGGCCAACAGGTATATAAGAAAATGTTGAACATTACTGATCACAATGAGCTATCACCTCACACCTGTTAAGATGGTCATTATCAAAAAACAAGAGTTGATGAGAACGTAGAAAAATTAGCACCCTTGCACAATGTTGGTGGAAATCTAAAATCATACAGGGGCTACAAAAAAGAGTATAAAGATTCCTCAAAAATTAAAAATAGAACATATGCTCCAGCAACACAACTTCTGGGTTCAGATCCAAAAGAACGGAAGCCAGAATATTATAGAGGTGTTTGCCCTCACTGGTTCAACGCAGCATTACAGGCATGCCCCCTTTGACTGTGCTTTGCTTTACTGTACTTCACAGATGTTTCATTTTTTACAAGCAGAAGGCAAGACCTTCCACCAGCAAAAGGATTATGAATGGCTTTATTGAGACATTTCCTTTATGACCCTGGTCTGGAGCCGAATCTGCAACATCTTCAAGGTATACCTGTATTCACAATAGACAGTATGTGAAAACAAAATAAATATCTATTGGTGGATGAATAAAGATAATGTGATACAAACATATAGTGGAATATTATTCAACCTTAAAAAGAAGGAAATTCTGCCATATGTTACAATATGGGTGAACCTTGAGGACACGATGAGTGAAATAAACCAGCCACAGAGAGACAAAATCTGCATGATTCCACTTACATGGGAATTGGAAAACAGTCACAGAAACAAAGAAAAGAACGGTGGTTTCCAGGGGCAGCAGGGCGGGGGGAATGGGAGAGCCGCTCAACAAGTAAGAGTTTCAATTATACAAGACAAATAAGTTACAGGATTGCTGTAAAACATTGTTCCTATAAAAAATACTGTATTGTGCACTTAAAATTTTGTTATGAGGGTAGATCTTATGTTAAGTGTTCTCACCATAATAAAAAAAGACTTTCCCAGATGTTTTAGAGTTGTAAAAATGAATCATGAACTGCAGAACTGCACTAAAAAAAGTAGTATCAAGAATCAATAACATAAAAAATGAAAATACAGTAGTCTGGCCACTGTGGCTCAGTAGCTGAGTATTTACCCAGGCAGCAAGAGGTCGCCGGTTCGATTATTGGTCAGGGCACACGCCCGGGTTGTGGGCCAAACCTCCAGTGGGGGGCCTGCAGGAGGCGGCTAATTGATGTCCTCTCTCATCGATGTTTCTATGTCTCTTTCCCTCCCCTTTCCTTTCTCTCTAAAATCAATAAAGAAAAAAAAGGAATACAATAGAGAAAAATTATTAAAACAGAATGCTAACAATTTTGAATTAGTGAAACTGAAAAAAGAAAAAGAAAAAACAGCCGCTAGCTAGACTGATCGGGAATTAAAAGGAAAAACAGAGAAACTATCAATATCAACTATAAGAGAGTGACGTTGCTGTAATATTTACAGATACTAAAAGGTTAATAAGTAAAAATAATTAATAAAATGTATGCCAATCATCTTTTAAAATTAGATGAAATTGAAAAAATTCTCAGAAAAATTAGGGGCAAAGTGAATGCAAGCCTCACAAACCATCTCCCAGGACCAAACTGGAATTACAACTAAAGTAAAGACCAATCCTCAGGAAAAAGCAACAGAAAAGCAGCTTGCAAATACCATATAACCAGGGACACTGAATCAATCCTGGTAGGATTATGCAGGCACGAGAGGGGGGCTGGGAGCCCACTGACAGCAGCGGACTTACCTGCGAGAAGCCCCCTCAGGGTTAAAATTCCAAGCCTACTCCAACGTGCAGAGGGCCAGGAGAGAGTACTAAAATAGCCACAGTCACTCACCTTGGGCTCTGGCAGAGGGAGGGCAAACAGGACTAGAACTGTGTGGGGACACTTGGGACTAGGAGGGCACTCAGAACTTTTGCTGAGTTGTGGCCACACAGGACAGTGGCCATCTTACTCCTTCCCAGGGCTCTGGGGAGAAGCGGCAGTGCCTCCCACAGGTATTCAACCCCATGCAGGTGGGCCAATGAAATGCAAATTGAGGCTCATTAACAAGCAGCATTTGCCCCACCCTCAAGAAATCCTTTTACTGAACACCTGAGAAAGTTTTCATTCAACTGAGAACCAAAGGCTCTTCAGGTAACCATGACTAATAGCCTCCAGGCGAAAAGCTAGAGGGTAACTGAAGCTGGGCTTACAAATCAACCCGGGGAAGTAAGACTTAACAGGGGTGTTTAATGTGGGTCCTCCCTCACTTATCCAAACCCAGTAGAGGGAACCACAAACAGCAGAATACCAACACCCACAGAGAAAATTTGGCAAGCTCCAAAACCCACTGAGATAGCCAAAATGGTGAAACAAAGAAACAAATCCCAAATGAAAGAACAAGAAACCTCTACCACAGATTAGATAAATGAAATGCAGTTAAGCAAGTTATCAGAGGTAGAATACAGAGCCATGATCTTGAGGAAGCTCAGCAGCATGAGTAAGGACATCAACACAATGAGTAAAGATATAGAAACATTGAAAATCAACCAATTGGAAATGGAAAACCACCAAGAAGCAATGAAGAATGATATAGCAGAAATGAAGAACACATTGGAAGGACTAAACAGCAAGTAGAGGAAGCTGAGGACAGATTCAATAAATTAGAAGCTACGGTAGAAAAAAAAAAAAATCAACCAATCAGAAAACCAAAAAAAACCAACAATTAAAAAACAGAAAGAGAGCTTAAGAGAACTGTGGGACAACTGGAAACGTAATAATATTCGCATCGTAGTAGTCCCCAAAGAATAAGAAAATGAGCAATAGTTAGAGACTATATTTGAAAAAATATTGACAAAAACTTTCTTAATTTGGTGAAGGCAGAAGGCATTCAAGTTCAGGAAGCACAGAGAGCCCCAAGTAAGAAGAACCCAAACAGGCCCACACCAACACATATAGTAATTAAAATGCCAAAATTAAAGACAAAGAGAGAATCCTAAAGGCAACAAAAGATAAGCAACAGGTTACCTACAAAGGAACCCCGATAAGGCTCTCAGCTGACTTCTCAACAGAAACACTATAAGCCAGAAAGGAATGGCAAGAAGTAATCAAAGTCATAAAAACAAGGATCTGAATCCAAGACTACTCTATCCAGCAAAGCTTTCATTGAAAATACAAGTTCAAATAAAGAACTTCCCAGACAAAAAAAGGCTAAGGTAATACATCAGCACTAAACCAGCACTGCATGAAATGTTAAAATGACTGTTGTAATTAGTAGAAGAAATAGAAAGAACAATATAACCACACTAAACAAAAATGGCAATAAATAAGTACATATCAATAATAACCTTTGCCATGGCTGGTTTGGCTCAGCAGTTGGAGCATTGGTCTGCGGAACAGAGAGCCCCAGTTTCAGTTCCCACTTGGGGCACGTACCAAAAAAAATAGAAATAAAAAGAATAAAAATCTTAAATGTAAATGGATTGAATGCTCCAATAAAAAGACACAGAGTAGCTGATAGGATAAGAAAGCATGACCCATATAGATATTGTTTACAAGAGACCCACCTCACAACAAAAGACTCACATGGGTTGAAAGTCAAGGGATGAAAAAAATCTTCCAAGCAAATAGAAAGGAAAAGAAAGCTGAGGTAGCAATATTCATATGTGATTGAATAGATTTTAAAATGAAGGCCATAATTACAGACAAAGAAGGTCTCTACATAATATTGAAAGGATCTATGCAACATGAGGATATAACCTTGGTAAACATATATGCACCCAATATAGGAGCACCAAAATATATTAAAAATCTTCTGGAGGACTTCAAAGGAGAAATCGACAGCAATACAATCATAGCAGCGGACTTCAACACCCCGCTGACATCACTGGATAGATCCTCTAAACAAAAAATTAGCAAGGAAACAGAGACTCTAAATGAAGCACAAGACTAAATGGATTTAATAGATATCTACAGAGAATTACACCCCAATACTACAGAATTCACATTCTTCTCAAGTGCACATGGGACATTCTCAAAGACAGACCACATGTTAGGACATAAAATAAGTCTCTACAACTTCAAGAAGATTGAAATCATATCAAGCATCTTCTCAGATCACAATGGCATGAAACTAGAAATCAATTGCAACAAGAACATGCAAAGACATTTGAACACATGGAGGCTAAATAGCATGTTATTAAACAATGAATGGGTTACCGAGGAGATCAAGAAAGAAATTAAAAACTTTCTGGAAATTAATGAACACACAACACAAAATCTATGGGATGAAGTGAAAGCAGTTCTGAGAGGGAAGTTCATAGCACTATGGGCCTACCTCAAGAAACAAAAAAAAATTTTAATAGATTACGTAACCTCACAACTTAAAGAACTAGAAAGCAAACAAAAAGAAAACCCCAGAGCAAGTTGAAGGAAGGAAATAGTAAAAATCAGAGCAGAAATAATTAACACAGACACCAAAAAAGCAATTCAAAGGATCAAGGAAACAAAGAGCTGGTTTCTCAAAAAGATAAACCCAAAAGATTGATAGACCCTTATCTAGACTCACCAAGAAACAAAGAGAGAGAACCCAAATATACAAAATCAGAAATGAAAGAGAACTAACAACTGACACCACAGAAATACAAAGGATCATTAACAAATACTATAAACAATTATATGGCAACGAATTTGACAATCTAAGTGAAATGGACAAATTTCTAGCAACACATAGTGTCCCAAAACTGGACCAGGAAGAGATAGAAAACTTGAACAGACCAATAACAACTAAGGAAATTGAGGAGGTAATTGAGAGTCTTTCAGCAAACAAAAGCCCAGGCCCAGATGGCTTCCCAGGGGAGTTTTACCAAACATTCAAAGAGAACTAACACCCATTCTCCTCAAACTATTTCAAAAAATTCAAGAAGAAGGAAGACTTCCAAACTCGCTTTATCATAAGGCCAACATTATTCTAATTCCAAAACCAGAAAAAGACACTACAAAGAAAGAAAACTACAGGCCAATATCCCTGATGAACATACATGCCAAAATCCTGAACAAAATACTAGCAAATCGGATCCAGCAATACATCAAAAAAATTATTCACCATGTCCAAGTGGGATTCATCCCAGGGTTGCAAGGTTGGTACAATATTCACAAATCAATAAATGTGATACATCTCATAAACAAAATGAAGAAAAAAAATCACATGATTATATCAATATATGCTCAAAAAGCATTTCACAAGATCCACCACCCATTTATTTTTGTTAAAATCCTCACCCAAGGACATTTTTCCATTTTTTGTTGAGGTAGAGTGGGAGGGAAATAGAGGAATAGAGAGAGAGAGAAACATTGACATGAAAGAGACACATCGAGTGGCTGCCACCTGCACAAGCAACCACTGCTGGGGACAAACTGCAACCGGGTTAAGCGCCCTTAGCGGGAACCAAACCTGGGTCTCTCTGGATCACAGGTGGAAGCTCTAGTCACTGAGCCACACCAGCCAGGGCCAGCACCCATTTCTGTTAAAAACACTCAGCAATCTGGGAATTGAGGGATCATATCTCAACATAATAAAGGCCATATATGAGAGACCTACAGCCAACATCATACTCAATGGGCAAAAACTAAAAGCATTTTTTTAAGAACAGGAACAAGACAAGGAGGCCCACTTTTGCCACTCTTATTTAACATAGTACTGGAAGTCTTAGCCACAGCAATCAGACAGGAAGAAAAAATAAAAGGGATCCAAATTGGAAAGGAGGAAGTGAAACTGTCATTATTCACAGGTGACATGATATTATACATAGAAATCCCTAAAGATTCCATCAAAAATCTACTATACTTAATAAATGAATTTGGCAAAGTAGCAGGATACAAAATTAACGTCAAGGAAATGATGGCATTCTTATACATCAATGATGAACTCACAGAAAGAGAAACTAAAAGAACAATCTCATTTCCCATCATGGCAAAGAAATTAAGATACATAGGAGTAAACTTAACCAAAGAAGTAAAGGACCTATTTCTAGAAAATACAAAACATTGAAAAAAGAAATAGAGGAAGATATAAAAAAGTTGAAGCACATACCTTGTTCATGGATTGGAAGAATTAGCATCATTAAAATATTAATATTACCCAAAGCAATCTATAGATTCAATGCAATTCCCATCAAAATACCAATGACATACTTCACAGAACTAGAACAAATACTTCAAAAGTTGATAAGAAACAAAAAAAGACCCAGAATAGCCACAGCAATCTTGAAAAAGAAGGACAAAGTAGGTGGGATCACAATACCAGATATCAGGTTATATTGCAAAGCGACTGTAATCAAAACAGCCTTGTACTGGCACAGGAACAGGCATATAGACCAGTGGAACAGAACAGAGAACCCAGAAATGGACCCAAGACATTATGCTAATTAATATTTGACAAAGGTGGCAAGACATAAGTGGAGTAAGGACAGCCTCTTTAATAAATGGTGCTCGGAAAATTGAACAGCTACATGCAAAAAAATGAAACTAGACCATCAACTTACACCATACACAAGAATAAACTCAAAATAGATAAAAGACTTAAATGTGACTCATTAATCCATAAAAATCCTAGAAGAAACTGTAGGCAACAAAATTTCAGACATTATATGCAGCAGAATTTTCACTGATACATCACCTAAGGCAACAGAAACAAAGGAGAAAATGAACATGTGGAACGATATCTAACTAAAAACCTTCTGCACAGCAAAAGAAACAACCATCAAAATAAAAAGGCAACCCACTGTATGGGAGAGCATCATTGCCAATGATACATCAGATAAGGGGTTAATTTCCAAAATATATAGAGTGCTCATACAACTCAACAAAAAAAGACAAAGAACCAATTAAAAAATGGGCAGAGGAACTAAATAGACACCTTTCCAAACAGGATATACAAATGGCCAAAAGACATATGAAGAAATGCTCAACATCACTAATCATCAGAGAGATGCAAATTAAAACAACAATGAGGTATCACCTCACACCTGTCGGAATGGCCGCCATCAACAAATCATCAAACAAGTGTTGGTGAGGGTGTGGAGAAAAGGGGACTCTAGTACACTGCTGGTGGGAATGCAGACTGGTGCAGCCACTATGGAAAACAATATGGTATTACCTCAAAAAATTAAAAATTGAACTGCCATTTGACCCAGTGATCCCACTTCTAGGAATATACCCTAAGAAGCCCGAAACACCAATCAGAAAGAATATATGTACCTCCATGTTTCTAGCAGCACTATTTACAATAGCTAAGATCTGGAAACAGCCCAAGTGTCTATCAGTAGATGAATGGATAAAAAAGCAGTGGTACATATACACAATGGAGTACTATGCAGCTGTAAGAAAGATCTCTTATCCTTTGAGACAATATGCAGGGAACTGGAAAGTATTATCCTAAGAGAAACAAGCCAAACAGAGAAAAACAAGTATCATGTGATCTCACTTATTTGTGGAATATAATGAACAAAACAGTCTGAGGAATGGGGTAGTCCCAGAGACGTGGAAGTGGGGTACAGAATGACAATCCCTAGAAGAGGGGATGTTGGGGGAGAGATAAACCACAGAACTTATATGCATGTGTGCATGAACAATGGACTTCGACAACAAAGCAGGGGATGGGGTGGGGTGGATGGGGAGGAGGGTGTCAATGGGGAAAATAGGAGATACATCTGTAACCAAAATAAATTAATAAAAAAATTAAAATGAAAATAAATTTTACAAAAATTCTCAAAGGATACAAATGAACAAAGTTCACTTAAGAAGAACCAGATAACTTGAATATCCTGGTATCTTAAGAAAATTAAATTTGTGGTTAAAATCCTTCCAACAAAGGAAACCCCAGGCCCAGATAGCTTTGCTAGTGAATTCTGAGCAGTATTTAAGGAGAAAATATTACCAGTTCTATACAAACTCTTCCAGAAAATTGAAGAGGGTGTAATATTTCTCAGGTCATTGTATTAGGCTGGAATTTCTCTGATGCCAAACTAGTCAAAGGTATTACAAGATAGCACATTTGAAGATGATGCTCCTGGATGCAAAAATAAATCTTTAGCAAACTTTTAGTAATTTGAATATAGCAACCTATAAAAAGGATAATAAATCATGACTTAGTAGGATTAGTCTATGATATGAAATTCTGATTTATTATTCAAAAATAAAACATTTTTTCACCATTTTAACATAGTACAAAAATATATGTTATCATCTCTCAGTAAATAAAGAAAAAAACGCTTGAGAAAAATCCAACATTCAATTAATGCAAAATCCCTCAACAAATTTAGAATGGAAATAAATTATCTTGACCTGATTAAAGACACCAGTGAGCCCAGATGGTGTGGCTCAGTGGTTGATCATTGACCCATGTACCAAAAGGTCGCCCGTTCGATTCCTAGTGGGGGCACATGCCCAGGTTGTGGGCCCAATCCCCAGTGGGGGGCATGCAGGAGGTGGCCAATCAATGCTCTCTCTCATCGATGTTTCTATCTCTCTCTCTCTCCCTTCCTGTGTCTCTAAAATCAATAAAGAAAAAAAAAAATTTTAAATAAATAAATAAAGACACCAAAGGAAAACCACACTTAATATTATTTTTAGTGGTAAAAGACTGAAAGTTCTCACCCAGTGATCAAGAGATAAACACTTTAATGGGAAAATATAGGATAAATTGGACATTTTCACCAAGCTCCAGTCTAACCTCCAGTATCCTCATGACTTACAGGTCCCAACGTTTACAAGGCTCTGTGCAGGCTTGGTTATGAGAGACATAGAATTGAGTCATATTTCTTTTTTTTTTTTTTATCCTCACCCGAGGACATTTTTCCATTTTTTGTTCAGGTAGAGTGGGAGGGAGAGAGAGGAACAGAGAGAGAGAGAGAAACATCGATGTGAAAGGAACACATCGAGTGGCTGCCACCTGCACAACCGACCAGGGCCAGGGACAAACTGCAACCGAGGTACATGCCCTTAGCGGGAACCGAACCCGGGTCTCTCCGGACCGCAGGCCGATGCTCTAACCGCTGAGCCAAACCGGCCAGGGCGAGTCATATTTCTTAAGCATAAACTTAAGTATTTTTGTAATAAAATATGCAATACAATTTAATATATTCTTTAAGCAATCCAGACCTCCTCAGGAAAATAATCATGGAACAGTCAGAGACTGGTAGAGAAGAAAAAGAGAGTTTTCTAACTTTCATGATCATAGAGCACCCACATTAGAAGAATCTTTTCATTTTAAAATTAGCCACAATTTGGGAACACTATGTCAAAACGACATCATATTCCCCCTTGAAATGTTTGAAAAACGATTCATGTACTGTGGCTACCTGACTAAAGTAGAGGACAGAGTGTTCCTCGAGCCCAAGAGAGAGCTGTGGGGAAATGTTTGCCTGCCTGGAGCTGTGCTTTCAGCCAGGGGCAATCTCTATCCGGTGACAACCCAGCAAGGAGGACTGGGGTGGTAGATATCACAGTCTGACTTCTCTCTTTTCCAGTTTCCAGCTAATGATTCTGTTTGCCTAAACCTACTCAGGAAGCCAGAGAGCAAGATGCAGTTCAAAGAAATAAGTCTCTACACAGGGCAGAGAAGGGTGGAAATTGGATCTGGAGGAACAGAGACAGAAGCTATTCTTTTGCTCTATCGACTTGCTTTCTATTCTTCTATAGGGTAAAGCATGGGGCGGGACAGAGTCCCAAGAACTACGGTATCAATATCGTCCTGCTCCCACCCGAAATCTCAAATGTTATCCACCACCGGAGCTCTTCATTCTAGACAGTAGAATCATCCCTTTTCTGCCTTTAGCAGGAGGAGATTAAAACGAACAGGAGGAAGTATCAGCTTCCAATTTTCTAGACCCATGACTGCTTTCTCACATACCCTGGACACATTCTGCTCTTTCTCTGAACACACTGAGATCAAGAGAATGAAAAGCATTAGGGCCACTCTCACATATATTTTTTCATTGTTGTTGCTAATCCTTACCGGAGGATATTTTTTCCATTGATTTTTTTTTTATAGACAGTGGAAGGGAGGGAGGTGGGAAAGAGAGAGACAAACATCGATGTGAGAGGGACACATTGATTGGTTGCCTCCCACACATGCCCCAATTGGGGCTGAGGATTGAACCTGCAACCCAGGTACACACCCTTGACTTGGAATCAAACCCATGACCCTTCAGTGGGTGGACCAATTCTCTAACCATTTAGCCACACCAGCCAGGGCTCACATATACTTTTTAGTTCCAGACCACCTTCACTTTGGCTATGGGAAAATGGTAACATATGTTCATTGGTTTCCAGAGGACTGCAGACATTTCAGGTACATATATGAAGCCAGCTGTTTTCAAGTAATGAAGGATGCTGAAAAATTAGAGATTTTAATGGACATGAACCACTGTCATATTTCCCTTGATGTGACCTCTTAGTCAGAAGCAGCATCGTGTGGGATGTTTGGCATTGTAACTCATTCTACTCATAGAGAAAATTCTTATGAAGCCAAAGTCTGAAGCCACGCTGTGTGAACAGTTTCCATGGGGATTTAAACCACTTGTTCATTGATTTGCTTATGCTTTCTGGACTTGCTAAAACCCAATCTCATACACACCATTTTCATTTTAAATTGAAACCCTACTGTGCATATTTAATGTTACAGTTCATTTGATCAAATAATATCCAGCTTCGATGGACATTTGTTACAAAATAAACCATGCCTTTACTGCAAGCTCTAGGGAGGTTTAAGACTTGTCGAAGGCTCTAAACACCACCGTACTTGTCTGAGTCACACACTTCCAATAACAATACATCTACTGAGTCATGAAACCAAAAGAGCAGCTTGTACCAACCTGGACCTGCTGTGAAAGGCCTTTCTTGGTCCAGGCCCCACTCAAAACGGCAAATAATAGAAGCAACACACCCACACACTGTGTTTCCTCAAAACTCCAAAGCCCACCGAGGAGTATTCCTTTATTTTTGTACTATGAGGTATCAGGTGGAAAAATGATACCCTGATCATAGCACTAGACCCTAGAAAATGCAAGAGATAAAGGATCATGCCTTTCAGGTATGTTCATCTCCCACCCTCTAACGAGCAGGTGTCTTAACGGGGAATCTAGAATGCATCCTTCACAAGGTCCATTGAGCACAATGTCTTCACGTAACTGCACACCCTGTGAGACAGCAACGTGATTAATAAGACTCTTCTATTTGCTTTAACTAAACATAGGAGAGGTGGACTATTCTGAAGGTAAAGGCAGTGAAGATACATCTCGTTTCTAAAAGGAGTATATTACTTTTCTCTAACTTAAATATGTATTTGCATTTATAATTAGAGCTGTGTCAAGCTTCTTTAATAAAAATACCACATCTGGAGCTGTCTTACTGGATCTGTGAAAATAGTGTATTAGGGCTTTTACATAGTCAGAAAAATCAAATACTACAAATGAAGTCAAAGTGCCTGTTAGTGCTCTTACCAGATGTGTGATCTCTATTGTCTGTCTGTGATTCCTCAAAATCTTTCCTATTTGTTTAAAAAAGCTTTATTCAAGATGCGTATGTATGTGTGTATGTGTATACATATATATATACATATATAACTTTTGTGCCTTTTTATTTACATAAAGAATTTATACTATATGAATCATTTTCCCCACACTACATGTCTTTTCTTTAATTATTGCCTAGGATTTCATAGTGTGCATGTACTATAGTTTAACACCTATTGTTGGTTTTATAGAAAATTTCTAATATTTTGCTTAATAACAATGCTGCAATGAGCATCCTTGCATAAGCATCAAGTATAAGTGAATCTCAGGAGAGATATGGAAAAGTGGAATACTTGAGTATGTATAGTCTAAATTTTAATAGAGTTTGACTACCCAAATAGATAGTCTCAATATTATTCCCACAGGGAAAGTTCATAAGAGTACCTATTGCTTAATCCCTTGATATTATCAGTTTTTTCAATTTCTGATAATTTGATAAATGAGAATAGGTATATCAGAGTTATAGAAGGCAAGCAAGGTTAAGTATTCCTTCATATGTTTGATGCCCATTTACATTTCCTTAGAATAGGTTGTTAAAAGTCTATTTATCTACTGTTTTAATTTTTTACTTATTTTAGGAGTGATTTATGAATTCTGAATAGTAACTTTTGCATTTAATATATAAACACATTTTTACCCAAAATTAATAATCCAAATAGATTTTTTTCATTCTTATAGTGATTTCTGTCATAATAAATACAATTTTGTATGGTCCATTTATCAGTGTCCTCCTTTAATACCTTTGCTTTGGGTTTTGTTGATGCATGTTCTCCATTCATATTACATGTGTATACATTATATTAATAGAAACAATGGTACTTCTGGAATAATTGCTATGAATCAGGGGAATAAATGCAATTAGAATTGTTAGCTCCCAACACACATAAAGAATAAATTTCAGCTAGATTTAAAACCTGAAGGTTATATATCTATATATCTATATATCTATATATCTATATATCTATATATCTATATCTATATCTATCTATCTATCTATCTATCTATCTATCTATCTATCTATCTATATATATATATATATGTCAGAATGCAGCTGCAGCTGTATGTAATAGGCACAGGTCACGCACAGCCATCATGGTGCTGACCTGGCTTAGAGTTAGAAGAGTACCTGAAACTAGCAGGTTAACATTGGAATCTCTAACAATCACATGACACTCTCTTTAGGGGCAAAGCTAATATCCTATTATATGGGTACTTGAGGCCTCATGCATTTTGCCCACGCTGGGGGAAAAAAAAGCACAATTCTTTATGTCTGCACCTCTGTGAACGTTGGTAAGCTTTCACTGAAAAGAGGTCACAGATTTCATTTCAGAGAAAAAAAAATGAATTTTGAATAAAACGATTTGTTAAAAGATTTTTTTCTATGGTTAGAACACAGCATAGTAATTACTTTTTTTTGGTATGTGCCCCTATGGGGCCGAACCCGGGACTCTCTGGTCTGCAGGCTGACGCTCCAACCACTGAGCCAAACCGGCCAGGGCTAATTACATTTTTTTTAAGTGAAAGGAAAGAGTTGGCTTCATGCCATGTTCGATGACTAAGTTTTAAACAATACAGTTTATTTAATTATTGGTACCAGCTTCCCAGAACGCTGTCAACAGAGTGGATGGCGCTGGAGCATGGAAACTAGAATAGGTTAAAAATGTTTTGACAGGTTTTCCTTTTAATGGCTTCCTATCCTGTATAAGGTATTAATTTTCAAGAGAGTGCTTACGGTATGCCTTTTATGTACCATTATGTCTAATTTGCTTTATGCTCTAGCAGTTAAAATTATTTTCCTCTCTCCAATTCATATGGCAAAGACAAATGACTATTCAAGTAAAAAAAAAAAGTATTGGTTTAATTTGAGCATTCTCTGCTTCACCACAAAAGTACATATTCAGTCTGAAGTAAGTAGGTAGAAATCATACCTGGTCCTTAAGCCACTGCAATTTATTCGGCTCCAGAAAAACGAAGCTTGGACATAAGTTACCATTCTCATTCCAGGAATAAGAAAGGGTCAGTGTAACAACTGGGAGTTGCCACAGCAATGGTAATATTTTTAAAACTAATGACTTGATATGGCCTTGGTTTTAGTTAACGATTTCTCATGAGAAAGATGTAGAAGCCTGTATAGTTAGAAAAATTTAACCAGCTATGTCTAATAAAATTAGGTCTGAAACATTTTTTTTCACTGAAAAAATTGTTTATTCATATGTCACTATTTTATATATTTAGTTCAGGTATTAAAACAATTGTGCACATGTTTATTTGTTTTGTAAATAATCAAGTTCAGACCCATTGTTGTGAGAGAGCTGAAGGAACTTGGCGAATCAGAGGCTTGAAGAGCTTTTTAATTTAAGCTGCAACTTTTCTTTCATACCTACTGAGTACATACATGCCCGGCCAGTGAGCCTCAGTGGATGAGCATCAACCCTGCACCAAGAGGCTGCCGATTGGATTCCTGGTCAGTGCACATGCCCAGGCTGTGGGCCTGGTCCCCAGTGGAGGGTGTGCAGGAGGTGGCCAATCTATGTTCTCTCTCATTGATGTTTCTCTCTCTCTCTCCCTCTCCGTTCCTCTCTCTCTAACAATGTAAGGTAATTATTTACAATGTAAGGTAAATTTTTGTGATATAACTTTGAGAGGAAAATTACTTAATACATTTGTAATACTTAAGTTTATTAATTTTTGCTACTATATTTAAGAGAAGTCAATAAAAGTCATATATTATTAAGAGGCCCTGGCTGGGTAGCTTAGTTGGTTATATGCAAAGCTTGCAAGTTTAATCCCCAGTCAGGGCACATATAAGAAGCAACCAATGAATGCATACATATGTGGAACAACAAATTGATGTTCCTCTTCTTCTGTCTAAAATTAATCAATAAAAATTTTTTAAAAGAAAAAATAAATAAATAAATAAAATCAATAAAGAAAAAAAAATGGTAAGACATAAGATTAATGCCTCAACTATCTACATCAATTATATATTTTCAAAGACCAGCTTTTCATATTTTCACCAGTCTAGGAAACTTTCTGTCTTCTCTGTTAAATGGAACAAAGATCCTAAGCCTACATATCACTCTCCACACCCTGAAAACCAGGAGCAGTAACGCATCGCTCTGACACTGTCTTCGGGCCCATCCCAGGGGCGTGAGTGTGGAGGTGCAGGGAGATTCAGACCCTTTCCTGAGAAGGTGGCATTCACACATGGCTCTCAGGAGAGCTCTGAACCTAGGCAAAACTTCCACCATTTCTTGGGAAGTAAGAGGAAGAAGAAATACAAATTTTCAAAGAGTTACACATATTTTAATTACAAAAAAAAAATGTCCCCGTATTCTGAGATAATGTTTTATTTAAAAAATTATAGTGATATACATAATGGCAGCATATAAGCCACTAGTTCTTATTTAGGATAGATCATTGTAATTAAGGTTTTTGTTTTTTCTGTGAAATATACATATCTGAGAAATATTAGTTTATGAAAAGTAAAAGAGCAATGATTTTGAGAGGCTGTTACAGAATTAGATGCTTCTGTAAAAAAAATTAAAAGTTATTATTTGTAATTGCATCTGTCAGTTATAACAATTCAGGTGAGAAAGTCATTTTAGACAGAAAGAAAATGATAATAAATGGAATTCTGGATCTACAAGAAAGAACAAATAGTACAGAAAATGTTAATTACATGGGCAAATAAAGTATTTTTGTTTCTGTGGAATAAAACAGATATTAAAATTTTAACTCAAATCACAAGATAATCTAAACAGGACGAATAGACAAGCCATTAACTAGGAAAAATACTAGCAAATCTCATATATCATAAAGAATTTGTATGCCGGATATGCAGAGTTCTCAAAATTCTTAAATAATAAGACAAACAGTGAACAGAAAATGGTCACAAGTTTTGAATAGACACTTCACTAAAGAATATATATGGATGGCAAAGTAGCACATCGAATGATGTTCAACATCATTAGTCATTAGAGAAATGCAATTGCAAATTTAAAAAAAAAGCAAAATATTTCTGCACCTCTATTAGAATACATAAATCAAAAGTCTGACCAGATCAAAGGCTGGCGATGAGTGTAACAGTTGAACGTCTCATGCACAGCTCACAGGAATGTAAAGTGGTAGGACCTCTTTGGAAAATAGTTTGGCGGCTTCTTAAAAAGTTATACATACACCTATCATATGGCCCAGATATTCAATTTCTAGACATCTTTCCAAGAGAAACAAAAGCATGTGTCCATAGAAAGACTTGTACATGAATGTTTGTTCATTACACCTATGTTCGTAAGAGCCAAAATCTGGAAGCAACCCAAATGTCTGTTGGCATGTATATAAATAAACACGTCTATAATTGCTCTTCTGGACTTCCAGGGGCCATTCAATGTGTCAGCTCGGGCCAGTTTGACCTCTGCTCCCTCACCACACTTCCTCCTTTGACCCTGATGCACCTGCCTTCTTACGCAGAACCTGTGTCCATCCACACAATCCAGAATAAGGTTTCCATCAAAATTCCTTAATTTAATCACATCTGAAAAGTCCCTTTTACCTGTGAGGTGATATATTCACATGTGCTGGGAATTAGAATGTCAACACCTTTGGGGGCCATTATTCTATATTCAACGGGCTCCAACTAAGCCAGCCCACTCACTTTGCAGAAGAGCAAAGGAAGGCCAGGTAGTGTGTGTATCATAAATGTCACCAGAGCAAATCAATGACAGCCTGCAATGCAGCCAGGTTTTGTAACTCTCCGGGAAATTATCTTTCTGTGTTCCAAACTAAGTCTAGAAAAATATAAACCATTTAATCTTTGCCCAAATATTAGAGGTAGTACCTTTTATGTAAGATACTGTCTGGTCAATAGCAATGACTGCATTAGACTTTTCCCTTAACTGAGTTTTACATATTTCTAAATAAATTCTCATTTCTCCTATTAAAATACTGTGTGATAAGACCCAGTAATTCTGTATTCTGTACTGGGTTCTGTTTTAGTCTTCCCTATATGCACCACTTAGATAGTATTTTAAATGACAATATTTTGGTTGGATATACAATATTTCATTATAATATATAACTATTCTTCTTTGTTTCCCGTAGCATGGATCATCCATTACACAAGGCACTGAGTTAGATGCTCAAACAGGTCAACTTACTTGCTCTTTATCAAATACTTTCTCTTTATCAAATTCTAACTTCAGTCCTATGACAGTCATTCACCAATGAGGAAACTTGGTTTCAGAAATGGTAAGAAACTTGATAATGGTCCCTCAACTAGTATGTGACATGGCTGGACTTGGGATTTCTCATTAATCCAGTAAGGTATCTATCACACACACGTACCCAGTGAATATGAGACCATTCCCCTTCTTCCTGCCCCTGCTCCTCTATGAAATCATCCTGATTTAAGGAAATATGTTATGATTAACATGTAGGATACCTCATGATTCATAAAAAGCACCTCTATACATTAGAAAAACAGGAGATGCTATATATAGCAATGCAACACTAAGCAGACAACTATAAATGTGTATAAATAGTGAAGATAAAAAGCTGTGAGGTAACCATTGCCTCTGCTTCCATTCCCAGAACTGCTTCAAACCTGTGTGTAGGTCGGTCCCTGCTGCAAAGTGCAGAGGACAGGTGCTCAGGAATCTTCGAGTCCATTGTTCTGAATCCCCAAGGGCTGTGAGCACCCATCTTAGATCACTTTCGAGGATAACACTAATGAGAAACCGCAGGTTACAAAACCCTTGATTGAAGGACACGGCTGCTGTAGCTCCCTGCTGGTTCTCAGGAGGCACAACGATGAGGACTTGCTCACAGACATGACCTCCTGTGCCCCTCTTCTCTCGTGACCCCCAGTGACTGCAGTGTAACCGTTGCCTCCCACTCTGCTCTCCCTTCTGCAGGGGCGGCACACCAGGGTGCGCTCAGACACAGCCCCCCTGTTTCTGCGGTAATCCCTTCTGTCAGATGGCGTGGCCTATTTCACTCTAATAAAAGCAGTCTGGAGACACTTTGTCTACACTGCGCAGGAAAGCTCCTACTTCCCTTCTCCATTAAATCCTCTGAAGGAGATGATCCTCTCTGCATTTCAGTCGCTGTTTTCAGAAGGAGGCCTAGTTTTCTTCCTCAGGAGAAGCTGTCAACCTCCCATTGCCACTCTGTGTCTTCGGCCCCGTATTGTCTGTGACCAGGTGACTTCTCCTCTAGTATGTGAACTGTTTTTCAAGGATAGTAAGAAAAGTCCATAAACCACTTAACCTTTCTAGGCCCATTCTAGTTGAAGCTATAAGAAATCACACCCTTTTATGGACTACTTCTTTTGAATATGATAAGGTCTGCATGAGATCTAGCAAGAAAATCAGCATCTATGAAGGTTTTATGCCCTTGAAATGGAAATACCCACACCGCCTCATGTTGCATTGGAATGAATGCAGTGAGGCAAGAGGGAGGTTCATCTTACTTTTGATACAAACAGGATGTTGTTCATGGTGAGGAGAAAAGAGAAAGAATAACTTTATGGTACCTCTGGGAGACCTTGACGCAGAAATGTCGTCAGAATTCCAAGCTGTACTGTAAAGCCTAAGGTTTCTCTGCCTTGATCCAGTGCTGCTGTCTTGACCTCTGTTCAGGGCCCTGGATGCCTGACCAAGGGGTCTCCTGCTGTGGTCAGATATGTACCCCACCCAGCAGGTAAGGCTCCCCACCCAGTGGGCAAGGTTCCCCACCCAGTAGGCAAGCCTCCCCACCTGGCTAGTTCCCCTACCAGCTGGACAGCTTCACTCATCAACTTAATGGCTTAACTTCCCTGGCAGCCCACAGAATTATTCAAATAAGCCAATCACATCCTCCCCCATAAACCAGGGAGCACTTCACCCTGTCACAGTCCAGCTGTAGCAGGATCCAGGGGGTCCTGAAGGTGGTAAGGTGTCGGCGCTGGGAGACAGATGACTATACGACTCAGGGGAAGTGTGTCACTGTTCCGATTTATTGCAAGTTTCTATGTGCTTATATACTTTCATTTGGCATGAATTTAACATTTGAGGTTACAGAAGCAGGGAGTTACATTCCATAGTACCAGGATGTTAGTTTCATTTTTATCAGAATTAATTTATAACTTTTTGTGTTTATAGATACAAAGAAGGGAGTAGAGTGACCTGTAAGGTGAGACAGAGTCTTCTAAGGCCCTTTGTCTGAGATTAATAGTTGACCTTTATTTAAAATCTAATTCTGGGTTTTTAGATCAGCTAGTTTTTTATTTACCTCCCTAACTAACTCAAGGCAGCATTTCTTATAAAACCTATTCGATCGCAATGATTAAGATTTCGTTTGTTTCTTTGTGCGTAAGCACCAAGGGGGACCTTGGCGTGCCAACCGTTCCACGAAGGCAAGCTTGCATAAGGAACATGTAGTTCGTCTTTGTTAACTATTCTTATTCCATCTTCATTATATGCTCCTGTAAAGGGCAAAGGAGGGTCAGGAATCCTTTGTATACTTCTAGCCCCTCTAGGTGGGTACCATAGTTTTCCTTTTATCCAATAAACTATATAAGGAAACCCTTGAGCAGTGGGTAGGGGTCGATACAATTTTCTTTTTTCTCTTGAAACACTCTTTCTATCTGGGGAGGAGGCACAGGAGTATAAGGTGCCTCCATTAGTTCTACCTGTCACAATTCATCCATGAATTGTTTATTAGGGACTTTCAAGGGAAAATTTTTTACTTAATTGAATAGTAAATTGTTAAGACTGTCTGGACATGCAGTGGTGACTGTTTCAGGGGAAGCTGGGGTTTCTTCAGAATTTAATTGAAGAGGCATGATTTCAGATACCTTGTTTGTTATTCCCAGGTTAGTCATATAGAAGAATAATAATTCTTATAATTCCCGTAACACCGATGAATCCCACCCCGTGCCACGTCCTCTTCCTAGAAGACGCATTCCTTGAAGCTTTCTTCTCCATATCCGGACTTTGTCAGACAATATGGTTGGAAGAGGATGCGGCATCACCTCCTTCTTACTGTAGAGATTTCTCCCCACATCTTTACGGGGGGCTCACTTTGCACTCAAGTGCAACCCCCATGTGGCCAAGCATAGAACACAGCGTCCTCCTTCCTCCTCATCAGTCACACATGAGTACATGTGACTAATAAACTGCTGTGACTCTCATCTTTCCAATGGTGAGTGTCACGTGTTTGGCTATTTCACAGTATTTTGAGTAGGTACCCCTCTCCTCATGGGGTAAAAATGGAGGCAATCGGAACACAAACTCATGTCTGAAGTCAGAAATAAACATTTTCAAAAGCAAACATTTAAAAAATAACTTTTTAATTGAAAAAGTAGTTCACTGCTGTCACTGAGTGAGTGGGTAGGTAAAATGATCCAGAAACAATGTACAAGCATTCTTGGGACCACAGTATTTTTCAAGAACACATTCAACATCCTGAGATAGTTATTTATTAGGACATTAGGGGAGTAATAAGTGGATACTGAGATAAAAGGCAATAAATAAATAACCAAATAAAGAAGAGAAGGGCCTTGCATAGAGCATATGCAACAATGTACCATGAGCTAAGGACGAAATAAGCAAACCTTTCCTACTACAGATTCCCTGACCCGAAAAGGCCATAATTCACCACCACGGTAAGTGTTTATGCATGTTTTCAATGGCTATTTGTTTTCTATCTTGGAAGCTTATTTATTTTTACATATTAATTTTGTGACTAGTAACATCATTGACCTAGTTTATGTTTCCTAACAGTGTTCGATGTCTTTCGCCAGGCTAGGAATTTCCAGGAATGCAACCTGATCATCTGCAAATAATGATAACAATCATGTCGCCCCCTTTCTCATGGTTTCCTCATATTTCATTCTTCTCTAATTGAAATGACTGGCACATCTGGAGCAATGTACATAATCAATGATGGTGCCTCCCATTTTTCCTGACATTTTGTAAGAATGCTTCTGGTGCTTAATGATTGAGAAGGATGCTGAATATTGTTTTGTAAATATTCAGCATTGTACTTAATTATGAAGCAACAGAATTATTCCAAAAGTCACATTAAAGGAATGTTTTATTAAGGTATGTTTTCACCTTGATTGGGTGGTTCAGTTGATTAGAGCATCGTCCCATGCACCAAATGGTGGCAGGATCGATTTCTGGTCAGGGCACATACCCAGGTCCACGCAGGAGGCAACTGATCGATGTTTCTCTCACATCAATGTTTCTCCCCACCCACCCCTCTCTCTCCCTTCCTCTCTCCAAAATCAATTAAAAAATATGCTTTCCTTTTTATAAAGTAAAAATGGGAGTTGGATTTTATCATATGTCATTTTCATATCCCTGGAATTAATTGTGTGGCTTTTCTGCTTTGGCTTCTCTTCAAGTGACACATTATTTTATCTCTATTATGATAAAGATGTACAGTATATTTTATAATATAGAATGCAGGCAATCTAATTCTGTATCTGTTCTGTAGCTGTTGAGGAGGATTACTACATGAACATGCAAGTCTAATTAGAAAGAGATGGCCAATAAACTTTGGGTGTCCTTTGATGTACGGTATTTCAGATTCTTTCCCTTTTGCCTCACAAAGAGTGATCCCTTTGGGAAACCAAGCTCAGGCCTCAGCCCAGAGTGCTCATCATTATTATGGTACATTTGCCTGTGGTACTGATTATATTTCTATGCCATCAACAGCATAGATTTCTGTTACCCCAGAAAGAGCTGTTTTGATGCCTATAGTTTGCTCTGGTTATAAATGACATAATATATTCATCTGTGTTTACATTGTAAATTTCCTGCAATGTTTTCATAATTTATTTAGCACTTGATGTTTTGGAGCAATTACTATGATATAAAACCTGTAAACTCCATGATATAAAACAGAGACTGCATCTGTTGTATCTTCGGGTCCTTCCCAGCATAGCCCTTAGTACATAGAAGATGCTCAATAAGTATTTGATTATTTTTGTTTGAATTTGTCTTGAAACATGGGTTTTTCATTACAAAGGTTATATGGTTATATCTTTAGAAAATGTTAATTTTTATAGAGAACTGTCTCTTAAAGTACTATAAGGAATACCATAAGGATAACACTATCCTTCGTGTATTTTTTTCCCAGCTTCATTAAGATATAGTTGACATATAACATTGTATGTCACCATGGAAAGCATGTTGTATTGATACACATATATTGTGAAATGATCATCACCCTAGTATTAGCCAGCACCCCATCACCTCAGATAATTACCATTTCTCTTTTGTGATGAGAACATTTAAGATCTACTCTCTTAGAAACTTTCAAGTATATAATACAATATAGTTAGCTGTCATCATCACTGTACACTAAATCCCCGAAACTTTTTCATCTTATAATTGAATGTTTTTAAGGGTTCTAAAAGTGATTCCGTGGCTTAAACAAGATTGTATTACTCTTTCAGTGAACAAAGCATTTTCATATTTTCTTTCAACTGATTTTCAGATCCTTTGAAGTAAACATTCTTAGAACCTGTTTTAAATATCAAACATGAAAATCACAGAGATTATGCAACTAACACAAAAGCATTCATCTGGTAATCCCTGAGTAAACGCAGCAGTTTTAAGTCCCAGGTCTTTGCATCTTCCACTAAATGTGTATTTTTATAAAACATCCCTACCACTTTTATATCCACCTCCAAACATCTTATTTATAAAAAAAATAATAATAATACAAAATAAATACTAAAGTCAATCAGAAAGCCAAAAGTTAAATGATATCACAAAACAACAGTGTTTGGCCTCAAGGCATCTCCATGGAAGATAATAGAAATGTATTATTTATAGAAAACAAGTACATTTTGAGATGTTTTCAGATGAGAAAGAAGCAGTAGTGAACAATTCCAATGAAGAAAATTATCAGAAAAAAAATCAGGTAATGCATTTATAGAAAGTTCCTCAAAGGAAAGAATTCATTTTCTTCTTTGATTTCTTTACACCTAGAATAATTAATATTTGGCATTTGGAACATGCTCAAAAATGTTTTATTAATGAAAGAATAAATAGTCATAATAGTTTGTTTCTAGGTCTATATAGAACATTTTAAAAGTCACAGTAAAATTTCAAAATGTGTAAATTCAGTCTTTTTTTAAGTAAAAAAGAGCATCGACGACTTAGTTGCAGTTAACTAAAATGTTGTTCCCAAAGTACATCACTTAGAAGTCAACTTTTACTTGTTCATTTTTGTCTTACGGAAGGACAAATGCACAATTCTTGTGATGTAGACTTTGATGTTTAATGCCTGAGTTTCTGTGACTTCCTTTGGACTTTCTGCTTCTGAGTTTCCATCTGAAGAATTAGATGTTTTCCTATGACTGTATCTTATTTTTTTAAACCTCACCCAAGATCATGTTTTTATTGATTTTAGAAAGAGGGTAAGGGAGAGAGAGAAAGAAACATCGATGTGAGAGAGAAACATCCATCTCTTGCCTCCACTATGTGCCCCAACCGTAACTGAATTTGCAACCTGGGCATGTGCCCTGACCTGGAATTGAACCAGCAACCTTTCTATACATGGGACAATAAGCCAACTGAACCACATTGGCCAGGGCTGACTGTACCTTTTTATGTGACCTTTCTCTTACACCATGTATAGCTCGAAAAGTAAGATATCAGTAGAGACCCACCCTCTGAGCTCAACAAACCTCAAGTGGAGCTCAACAAGCCTCAATCCAGGTGTGGAAATCACATATATGTATGGGTTCAGCAGTAAAAGAGATTGCTGCCATCTGTTTTGAGATATGTGATCCCACAGTTGAAAGGAAATGTACACCAAGTTTATTCTAATCACTCACAGAATGCATAGAGGTATACTACAACATCTTATTGAATAATCTAGGTAATGGCTACTGTTTTCTATTTGTTTATTTTCATTTGTTGTTTTAAATTACAGAAATAATTCTTGCTTATTTTAGTAAGTCAAGCAATTCAAAGTTATAAATAATCTGCATAAGTTTATATTTTCTTTCAATATCAATCATTTGCAATAACTATCATTATGAATTTGGCATGTATGAGGTTATATTTTTATGGTCATATAAACATCTACAGGCATACTGATATTACTTTCAAACACCAGTTAGTCTCACATTGAATATTTCTGACTTTCAGAAACTTCCTAAAATTTTATGAAAACTTGAAAACTGAGATCTGCTTTAATTAATGCAGTGATTATCTTCCAAAAAAAAAAAAATGTTCTTTTAAAAGAAATATGTTCTTTGATTTTATGCATTATCACACTCAATATAAAGGAAATGCAGTTTGACTAACACAAAATACTAATTAACACAGTTTTTTAAACAAAATTTATTTTAAATATATATGAAGTAAAAAGTATAATTCAAATATTTACCTTACACTGTAAAATTTTATACTATTATACAATTAAATTAGAATCAAGACAAGGATGTCTCTCTCACTGCTCCATTTCAACACTGTTTTGTTTCAACACAAGAATTTAAGAAAGTGTTGAAAAAACATTTAAAAACAAAATTGAAAACCTTATTTATTTACTGAGTTTACAATTGCTGTAAAAATCCAAGAGTCTATGAACTAAGAGGTCCCGATTCAATTCTGGGTCAAGGCACATGCTCAGGTTGGGGGTTCAATCCCCAGTAGGGAGCATGCAAGAGGCAGCCAATCAATGTATCTCTCTCACATCAATGTTTCTATCTCTTCCTTCCTCTCTCTCTAAAAAATCAATAAAAACATATTTTTTAAAATCCAAGCATCTACAGGTACACAATTAGATCAATAAAAGTTCAGCAATGTTATTATAAATGAATATGCAAAAATTGCTTTTTTATACAACAGCCCTAACTGATTAGAACTTGTAATTAAAGTAGACTGAAATAAAAATGGCATTGAGAAGAGCAAACAAATGCAAAACCTATATGGCAAAAGTTTTACTTATAGATATTAAATAATTCTTGAATAAATGGATGGCTCCAATAAAAAAATTAAAATATTACAAATGTCAAGTATCCAGAAATTAATTTATAAAAATTAAAATCCCCAAATTACATTTTCTTTTGAAATTGCCCATTGATTCTATAGACTATAAGGCAGTCCAAAGGATCAAGAATAACCAAATCACTCATACGAAAAAACAAGTTGAGCTGAGGTGTTGATGCTAACCCCACTAGACAGCAAGGTTTCATGCAGTGACTGAGATAGCATGTTATTCCCCAGGTCTAGGTAAATACACTAACAACAAAAATGTCACATATGACTATGGTGGCATAATAATTAGCAAAGAAAGGATGGACTGCACAATAAATCATTCTGCTGAGACAGTTGTATATCCATAAGAAAAATTAAATAAAATGCTTCTTCCAAAATGGCGGCAGAGTGAATGGAAGCTACACAGACCATTTCCCAGGACCAAACTGGAATTACAACTAAAATAAAGACAAAAGTTCAGGAAAAAGCAAAAGAAAAGCAGCTTGTGAGGACCATATAACCAGGGACATTGAATTAAGTCTGGTAGGACTGCAAAGGTGTGAGAGGGGGGCTGGGAGCCCATGGAGAGGAGCAATCTTATCTGGGAGCAATGCCCTCGGGGTTAAACTCTTAAGCCTGCTCCACAGCAAAGAGCAGGGATAGAGCACTAAAATAGCCATAGCCTGCCCTGGCCAGTTTGGCTCAGCGGTTAGAGCGTCGGCCTGCGGTCCAGAGAGACCCGGGTTCGGTTCCCGCTAAGGGCACGTACTTCGGTTGCAGTTTGTCCCCGGCCCTGGTTGGTCGTGCGGGTGGCAGCCACTCGATGTGTCCCTTCACGTCGATATTTCTTTCTCTCTCTCTCCCTCCCACTCTATCTGTACAAAAAATGGAAAAATATCCTCGGGTGAGGATAAAAAATAAATAAATAAAAAAAATAAATAAAATAGCCATAGCCACTGACCTTGGGCTCTGGGAGAGGGAAGGCAGACTGGACTGTAACTGTGTAGGGACACTCAGGATTTGGAGGGTGCTCAGAACTTTTGCTGAGCTGCAACCACACAGGATAGTGGTCAATTTACTCTTTCCCAGGGCTCTGGGGAGAGGCAGTGGCCCCTCCCTCAGAGATTCAACCCCACCCAAGGTGCCATTGAAATGCAAATTGAGGTTCATTAATAACCAGCAACTACCCACCCTAGGAACACCTTAGCGGAACACCTGAGGGAGTTTTTCATTCAACTGAGAACCCAAGGCTCTTCAAGTAACTGAGACTAATAGCCTCCAAACAAAAAGCTAAAGGAAAACTGAAATATTTCGGGGCTTGCAACTCTTCCCCAGATAGTAAGATTTGACAGTAGTATTTAACATGGGTCCTCCCACGGTAATCCAAACCCAGTAGAGGGAGCCACAACAGCAGAACACCAACACCCACAGAGAAAATTTGGCAGGCTCCAAAGCCCAGTGAGATAGTCAAAATGGTGAAACAAAGAAACAAATCTCAAATGAAAGAACAAGAGACCTCTACAAAGATGAGATAAACAAAATGCAGCTAAACAAGTAATCAGAGGTAGAATACATAGCCATGATCACGAAGGAAGCTCAACAACATGACTAAGGACATCAGCAACATGAGTAAAGACATAGAAACATTGAAAATCAACCAATTGGAAATTAAAAACCACGAAGAAGCAATGAAGAATGACATAGCAGAAATAAAGAACACATTGGAAGGACTTAAGAGCAGACTAGAGGAAGCTGAAGAATGGATCAGTGAATTAGAAGACAGGGAAGAAAATATCAACCAATCAGAAAACCAAAAGGCAAAAATAATTAAAAAACAGGATGATAGCTTAAGAAAACTGTGGGCCAACTAGAAACATAATACTATTTGCATCATAGGAGTCCCCAAAGAAGAATAAAATGAGAAAGGGTTAGAGAACATATTTGATGAAACAGAAACAGAAAAATTTCCTAATTTGGTGAAAAAAGAAGAAATTCAAGTTCAAGAAGCACAGAGAGCCCCAAGTAAGAACTCAAACAGGCCCAACTAAGACACATAGTAATTACAATCCCAAAAATTAAAGACAAAGAGAGAATCCTAAAGGCAGCAAGAGATAAGCAACAGGTTACCTACAAAGGAACCCCCATAAGGCTCTCAGGTGACTTCTCAATAGAAACACTACCGGCCAGAAGTGAATGGCCTGAAGTAATCAAGGTCATGAAAAACAAGGATCTCAATCCAAGACTACCCTACCCAGCAAGGATATCATTCAAAATAGAAAGTCAAATAAAGAGCTTCCCAGACAAAAAAAAAAAAAAAAGGCTAAGGGAATACATTAACACCAAACAAGCACTGCAAGAAATGTTAAAAAATAATTGCTGTAATTAATAGAAGAAAGAGAAAAAAATATATAACCACACTAAATAAAAATGGCAATAAATAAGTACATATCAATAATCACCTTAAATGTAAATGGACTGAATGCTCTGATAAAAAGAAACAGAGTAGCTCATTGCCTAAGAAAGCAAGACTCATATATATGTTGCTTACATGAGACCCACCTCACAACAAAAGACTCACATATATTGAAAGTGAAGGGATGGAAAAAAATCTTCCAAGCAAACAGAAAGGAACAAAAAAAGCTGGGGTAGCAATACTCATATCTGATGAAATAGATTTCAAAATGAAGACCATAACTAGAGACAAACAAGGCCACTACATAATATTGAAAGAATCAATTCAACAGGAAGATATAACCTTGGTAAACATATATGCACACAATATAGGAGCACCAAAATATATTACAAATCTTCTGGAGGACTTCAAAGGAGAAATCAACAAAAATACAATCATAGCAGGGGAATTCAACACACCGCTGACATCACTGAATAGATCCTCTAAACAAAAAATTAGCAAGAAAACAGACTGTAAATGAAGCACTACACCAAATGGATTTAATAGATATCTACAAAGAATTACACCCCAATACTACAGAATTCACATTCTTCTCAAGCACACATGGGACATTCTCAAAGACAGACCACATGTTAGGACACAAAATAAGTCTCTACAAGTTAAAGAAGATTAGATTATATCAAGCATCTTCTCAGATCAGAATGATATGAAACTAGAAATCAATTGCAACAAGAACATGCACAGACATTTGAAAACATGGAGGCTAAATAGCATGTTATTAAACAATGACAGGGTTACCAAGGAGATCAAGGAAGAAATTATAAACTTTCTGCAAATCAATAAAAATGAACACACAACAACACAAATTGTATGGGATGCAGCGAAAGCAGTTCTGAGAAGGAAGTTCATAGCACTACAGGCCTACCTCAAGAAGCAAGAAAAATTTCTAATAGATTATCTAACCTCACAACTTAAAGAACTAGAAAGCAAACAAAAAGAAAACCCCAGAGCAAGTAGAAGGAAGGAAATACTACAGATCAGAGCAGAAATAAATAACATAGAGACCAAAAAAAAAAAAAAAATTCAAAGGATCAATGAAACAAAGCTGGTTTTTCAAAAAGATTAACAAGATTGATGGAACCTTAGCTAGACTTATCAAGAAACAGAGAGAACCCAAATACACAAAATCAGAAATGAAACAGAAGTAACAACTGACAGCACAGAAATACAAAGGATAATTAACAAATACTATAAACAATTATATGTTAACAAATTGGACGATCTAAGCAAAATGGACAAATTTCTAGAAACATATAGTCTCCCAAAACTGGATTGGGAAGAGATAGAAAACTTGAACAGACCAATAACAACTAAGGAAATTGAAGAGGTAATCAAGACTCTCCCAGCAAACAAAAGCCCAGGCCCGGATGGCTTCACAGGGGAGTTTTACCGAACATTCAAAGAAGAACTAATACCCATTCTCCTCAAAATATTTCAAAAAATTCAAGAAGAGGAAAGACTTCCAAACTCGCTTTATGAGGCCAGCATAATTCTAACTCCAAAACCAGAAAAAGTCACTACAAAGAAAGAAAACTACAGGCCAATATCCCTAAAGAACATAGATGCCAAAATCCTTAACAAAATACTAGCAAATCGGATCCAGCAATACATCAAAAAAATTATCCACCATGACCAAGTGGGATTCATCCCAGGGATGTAAGTCTGGTACAATAATCACAAATCAATAAATGTGATACGTCACATAAACAAAATGAAGAATAAAAACCACATAATCATATCAATAGATGCTGAAAAGGCATTTGACAAAATCCAGCACCCATTTCTGATAAAAATGCTCAGAAATCTGGGAATAGAGGGATCATATCTCAACATAATAAAGTCCATATATGAAAGACCTACGGCCAACATCATACGCAATGGGCAAAAACTAAAACATTTTCCTTAAGAATAGGAAAAAGGCAAGGATGCCCACTTTCGCCACTCTTATTTAACATAGTACTGGAAGTCTTAGCCGCAGCAATCAGGAAGGAAAAATAAAAGGGATCCAAATTGGAAAGGAGGAAGTGAAACTGTCATTATTTGCAGATGACATGATACTATACATAGAAAACCCTAAAGACTCCATCAAAAATCTACTAGACTTAATAAATAAATTTTGCAAAGTAGCAGGATACAAAATTAACGTCAAGAAATTGACGGCATTCTTATACACCAATGATGGACTCACAGAAAGAGAAACTAAAACAACAATGCCATTTACCATTGTGGCAAAAAAATTAAGATAATTCGGAATAAACTTAACCAAAGAAGTAAAGGACCTATTTCCAGAAAACTACAGGACATTGAAAAAAGACATAGAGGAAGATATAAAAAAGTGGAAGCACATACCTTGTGCATGGATTGGAAGAACTAACATCATTAAAATGTCCATACTACCCAAAGCAATCGATAGATTCAATGCAATCCCGATTAAAATACCAACGACATACTTCACAGAACTAGAACAAATACTTCAAAAGTTTATATGGAACCAAAAAAGACCCCGAATAGCCACAGCAATGTTGAAAAAGAAGAACAAAGTTAAAGGGATCACATTAGCAAATTTCAGGTTATACTACAAAGCTACTGTAATCTAAACAGCCTGGTACTTGCACAAGAACAGGCATAGAGATCAGTGGAACAGAACAGAGAACCCAGAAATAGACCCAAGGCAATATCCTCAATTAATATTTGACAAAGGTGGCAAGAGTATACAGTGGAGTAAAGACAGCCTCTTTAATAAATGATGTTGGGAAATTTGGACAGCTACATGCAAAAAAATGAAACTAGACCATCAGCTTACACCATACACAAGAATAAACTCAAAATGGATAAAAGACTTAAATTTGACCCATGAATCCATAAAAATCCTAGAAGAAAATGTAGGCAACAAAATTTTGGACATCATACACAGCTGAATTTTCACTGATACATCACCTAAGGCAAAAGAAACAAAGGAGAAAATGAACATATGGGACTACCTCAAACTAGAAAGCTTCTGTAGAGCAAAAGAAACAACCATCAAAATGGAAAGGGAACCCACTGTATGGGAGAGCATCATTGCCAATGATACATCAGATAAGGGGTTATTTCCAATATATATAGAGTACTCATACAACTCAACAAAAGGAAGACAAAGAACACAATTAAAAAAAAAAAAAAAAAAAAACGGGCAGAGGAGCTAAATAGACACTTCTCCAAACAGGACATACAAATGGCCAAGAGACATATGAAGAAATGCTTAACATCACTAATCATCAGAGAAATGCAAATTAAAACAACAATGAGGTATCACCTCATACCTGTCAGAATGGCCCCCATTAACAAATCATCAAACAAGTGTTGGTAAAGGTGTGAACAAAAGGGGGCTGTAAAACACTGATGATGGGAATGCAGACTGGTGCAGCCACTATGGAAAACACTGTGGTGTTACCTCAAAAAATTAGAAATTGAATTGCCATTTGACCCAGTGATTCCACATCTAGGAATATACACTAAGAAGCGTGAAACACCAATCAGAAAGAATAAATGTACACCCATGTTCATAGCAGCACTATTTACAATAGCTAAGATCTGGAAACAGCCCAAGTGTCCACCAGTAGATGAATGGATAAAAACGTGTGGTACATATACACAATGGAGTACTATGCAGCTGTAAGAAAGAAAGATCTCTTATCTTTTGAGACAACATGGAGGGACCTGGAAAGTATTGTTCTTAGTGAAACAAGCCAAACAGAAAAAGACAAATACCACATGATCTCATTATTTGTGGAATATAATCAACATAACAGCTTGAGGAATAAGGTAGACCCAGAGATGTGGTCATAGGGTACAGACTGACAACCCTCTGAAGAGGGGATTTTGGGGGGAGAAAGAGATGATAAATCACAGAACTTATATGCATGTATGCTTAACCAACGGGCACAGACAACAAAGCCCGGGACGGGGTTGGGGGGATGAGGAGGAGGGTGTCGATGGAGAAAATAGGAGAAACATCTGCAACAAAAAGAAATTAATAAAAAGAAATTAATAAAAATTTGCTTCTTGCACTTTAAAGACCTAAATTTAAAGGTTAAAACTTTTGAAATATTTATGTTTATTTCAGCAGAGGTTTTTTTTTTAATGAGCCACAAAGAGCACAATGATAATATAAACAGTTGATCAATTTGACTGTATTGATAACTTTTCAGCACCAACAATTTCTCTAGAGTCATACAGAGGATTATTCACGCAAACCTAGAGACACATACTCAAACAAGGAAACATGTATAGTATAGGACTGTGCGTCGGAGCATGGCTTACAATAGTAAAAGATTGAAAATAAAAACAGCATTCATCCACAGAACAATGGATATATAAACTGCAATCTATTTATGTAATGTGATGACATAAAGCAAGTGAATGAATGTTAGCTAAATGTTCAACATGGATAAGTGCCAAAAAAGAATATACTGAATGAAAAATCTAGTCGTAGAAGGATTATATGCAGTATGATATCATTTACATGAAAGTAATGCCATGAAAAACAATGGCATGTTATTTATGTTTCTTTACCGAATAATTTAATAGTGTTAAAACATGCTTGGGCACATTAAACTATAAATTTAAGATAGTGTTTGGAAGTGTTGAAGAAAGGTGAGTGGGAGTGAAGAATGTTCAAATTTGATAGAGCTGTGACGGTTTAATGGGTGTGATGTCTACCTATATGTTTGAAATGTTTGTCTTAAAAACATTCAATATAGCAAAATATTCCATTCTTAAAATCTATTGCTTATATTTCAAAGAAAATAAAGTACTCATTTTTGTATTTAAAGATTATATTGTGCAATATCATTGGGAACTTAAAACTGAAATTATGTTGAACATAGTTAGGTGCCCAGCACATGAGAAAAACAGTAAAACCAAGACTTCACTGTAAGACTGGCAGCTTTGGGCCTCGTTCCTTAAACTTAGTGCAGGGCCTGTCTGTATGCTTATCACTGAGTGGGATAGTATTTTTTGTTCTATTTAAAATTCATTCGTTTATCACTCACACTTCTCTCTGTGTCCTGGTCACTGTCACCGTAACCCTTGCTCACCCCGTCACATAGAGTTGGCAAATAGCTTAAACTGTAGACCCTGGGCTCGTTTCTGTGTGCTTCCGTTTACTAATAGTACTTCCAAATCCAAGTCTTCCTTCCTTTGGGCTTGAAAACCTAAGCAAAGGGTACTTAACTGTCTTCTTTCAAAATGTCCTTTCTTTCCTAATTACCTGTCTCGAATACAACATTATGAAAACCCAATAGGACTGTGCAGTAGTTCTCAACAATTTGTGTTTCTGATGTTAATGTACTGGGACGTTAGGTACAAAGGCAATGAATGGAATTTAGAGTTAATATATTTTTTAATTTATAACCCTTTATTATTGTTTAAATAGACTGGTTGAGTACCTTACCTGTACCAGTGTAAATGCTCAAAATCTCTTGGGTGTTTTCATTAAACCCACAAAGTTTTTGTATTGCTGGCTTGACATTTCATCATTATATTTGCACATTTTGCTTTGGCAGCCTTTGTCATATACATGTATGTATTTTTATATATAGGTATATGTACATATTTATGTGTGAGTTGTGTGTTATTTTAAAGCAAATATAAAATGATTAAAATATAAGGTTCTATTATAACAGCATGTCATACTGGGGAAAAAAAAGTTTTGAAAAATGTTGATCCAACCTAAAGTTACTTATCTAATTAGACAGGTAGCCAAAATTCTATGTCAAGGTCTATTTTATCTCAGTACTCAGAATGTACTTATTAATTCATAGCAGCTTTAAATTATACTCTTTTGCATAAGGCACATCCTTCTTTAATTTGTTAGGTGTTCAAATATTTTAAGACATCTCTTCAATCTAAACCTAGTCCCAATACAACCTCACTTCCACCAAAACAAAACAAAGACACTTTGAGTTTTCTAGTCTTTCAGTTCCAAGAATTTCTGTTCATTCATCTCCAATCAGAGTCTTTTCCTTCTGAAGTTTACATCTCTGTATTCACTTCCTAACATTAAACTTGTTTCTAGCGGTTAAGATTTCAGACCCAGAAAACCCGGATTTGAGTAGAATTTCTGCATTTTTCCTACCTATGAAGTTAAACCTCATTGAGTCTCAGTTCCCTCAACTATGACATGGTGACAAAAATAATATTAATGTAAGTCACTTGCCATGTGAATTAAGTAATGCCTTTAAAATTTCAGAATCATATTTAGCATTTAGTAAATATTCAGTACATTTTAGTTATTAAGTTGTCATGGTCATACTAGGTTTGCCCATTATCACTAGAAAAAGCAGGTTTCTTGTTTAATCTGGAGGCAAAGCTGTATTCCTTGTCCAGTCACTTCGGCCGTGAACATAAAAACACTGTTTTTTCATCTAATATCTACCAAAAGCATCTCCCTCTTTGCTTAACAGTTCTCACCCTTTGTTTATATGCTCCAATTACCCCTTCTTAACATCGCATGGCAGATTACAGTCTCGGAATATTCCCCTTCTGTCAAAGTCTAGAAGTCTACAAACGTATTCTCTTTCTCCCAGTTTTGTCACCAGAACGTGAAATCTGCAGGAGCAAGAACTATGTCTGTTACCGGAACCTGTTAAATTCACCAATATCACTAGTAGGCCTTCAGTAAATACTGACTAAATAAGCAAATAACAGAATAGTCTGTAAGTTCCTAGAGACTCAAAGTTTGTCTGCCTCATTTGCTGCAGAATTTCTATCACCAAGAACAAATCTGAATTGAATGAATAAAATTTAAAAACTATAAAATAATAAGGTTAAGAGACAGAGACTGACTACCTGGTTCTGAAATCCAACTCTATCAACTACCTGTTTCTGAAATCCAACCTCCTAGGTCAATAGGCACATTTTTTCATATGTAAAACAAAATGATAATAATGCCTACCTCATGGCTCTGTTGCAATAAATGAGATAATACATGTAAAGCACTTTAAACTAGACTTGACATGACTACCCAATAATGATGACCACCATCAACATTATAATTTTACTAATTTTATAAATACTAAGTAGCATCCTTATATAATTGGGAAGGCTTCTAAAATAGGATTAAATAAAATCTCACTCTCTTTTTTTTTTTTCCTTTGGGGAGAAAACAAAAAAGGGAAATCTCACTCTATGTCTAGTGAACTATGGATCTCAACCATTTTAAAGCAGGAAAAACAAGAAAGAATACAAAGGACCTATCAAAATATAAGATTTGCTAAACCTTTAAAAGGCAGTTCAAGCCCAGCCGGTGTGGCTCAGTGGTTGAGCATCAACCCATGCACCAAGAGGTTGCTGGTTCAATTCTCAGTCAGGGCACATGCTCAGGTTGTGAGCCCAATCCCCAGTAGGGGGCATGCAGGAGGCAGCCAATTGATGTTCTCTCTCATTGATGTTTCTATCACTCTTTCCTCTCCCTTCCTCTCTCTAAAATCAATAAAGAAAAAAAAATTAGTAAATAAAACAATAAAAGGCAGTTCAAGTCTCAGCTTGCTGTCATGATGTAGGAACAGGGACTGGATATACCATTCCACCTTAAACAACTAAAGGACCAGACAACATATATAAAATGATGCTTTTCAGAGATTGGACAAAAGGTAGCACAGGACGGTAATTCCTAAGAAAAGGAAAAAAATTGAGATGAGCCCTGATATTATCCTAATTTACTCCTGAAGTATCTTCCAGTGTAGGGAGGAAGAAATGCAGAGAATGTTCATCCCTTGAGGTCAAAAGCAGACTTTGGAGACTAAGGAGGCCAAGGCATCTAGATTCACCTATAGCTAAAACTATGAAATGTCTATAAGTAAATATGAAAAAAAATTAAATAAAATAAGTTAGGCAAATATTTTGTACATATTAGAATGAGATTTAGTAAGTATAAATAATTTAATATTTAACAAAAGAGACAAGAGCATATAGTGGAGTAAAGACAGTCTCTTCAATAAATGGTATTGGGAAAATTAGACAGTTGTATGCAAAAAAATAAAACTAGACCACCAACTTACGCCATACACAAGAATAAAGTCAAAATGGATAAAAGACTTAAATGTAAGTTGTGAAACCATAAAAATCTTAGACGAAACCATAGGCAGCAAAAGCTCAGACATCTCATGTAGCAGAATTTTCTCATGTAGCAGATATCTCATGTACCTAGGGCAAGAGAAACAAAAGAAAAAATAAACAAATGGGACTACATCAAACTAAAAAGCTTCTGTATAGAAAAATAAACCAGCATCAAAATGAAAAGGTAACCCACTGTAATGGAGAACACGTTTGCCAATGGTACATTCGATAAGGGATTAATATCTAAAATATATAAAGTACTCATACAACTCAACAAAAGAAAGACAAACAATCCAATCAAAAATGGCCAGAGAACCTGAATAGTCACTTCTTCAAAGAAGACATAGAAAAAAACAAGAGACATGTGAAAAAATGCTCAATGTCACTAATCATCAGAGAGATGTAAATTAAAACAATAATGAATTATCACCTCACACTTGCCAGAATGGTTATCATCAACACGTCATCAAACAAGTACTGGAAAGGATGTGGAGAAAAGGGTTCTCTAGTACACTGCTGGTGGAAATGCATATGGGTGTAGCCACTAAGGAAAACAGTGTGGAGATTCCTAGACAAATTACAACTGGAACTGCCATTTCACCCAGAGATCCCACTTCCAGGAATATATCCTAAGAAGCCTAAAACACCAATCAGAAAGAATATATGTACCCCTATGTTCATAGCAGCACTATTTACAATAGCTAAGATCTGGAAACAGTCCAAGTGTCTATCAGTGTCTATGGATAAAAAAGCAGTGGTACATTTAGACAATGGAATACTACACAGCTATGAAAAAGAAGGATCTCTTACCCTTTGAGATAAGATGGAGGGACCTGAAGAGTATTATGCTAAGCAAAATAAGCCAGTCAGAGAAAGACAAGCATCACATGATATCACTTATTTGTGGAATCTAATGAACAAAATAAACTGATGAATAAAATAGATCCAGAGACATAGAAGCAGGAAAAAGACTGACAAACCTCAGAGTGAAGGGAGGAGGAGGGGCGGGAAGAGATAAACCAAAGAACTTATATGCATATATGCATAACCAATGGATACAGACAATAATGTGATGAAGGCAAGGGTGGAGTGTAATGAGGAGGGCGTCAATGGTGGGGGAAAAAAGGAGGACATCTGTAATACATTCAACTATAAATATAAATTTAAATAAATTGGACTTCATCATAATTAAAAACCCTTACTTTTCAAAAGGCACTATTAAAATACAAAGGCAAGCCCTGGCCGGTTTGGCTCAGTGGTTGGAGCGTCCACCTGCAGTCCGGAGAGACCTGGGTTCAGTTCCCGCTAAGGGCATGTACCTCGGTTGCAGTTTGTCCCCGGCCCTGGTTGGTAGTGCAGGTGGCAGCCACTCGATGTGTCCCTTTCACATCGATGTTTCCCTCTCTCTCTCTCTCTCTTCCTCTCTCTCCCTCCCACTCTATCTGAACAAAAAATGGAAAAATGTCCTCAGGAAAAATAAAAATAAATGGAAAAAATAAAAAATACAAAGGCAAGGCGTAAACTAAAAGCAAATATTTTCAAAATAGATAGCTAAAATGGCTTATCATTAGATTTTATCCAAAATTTCAAATCTATTGTCTTCTTTTATTGCCTTTCTCCTTATTATGAATTTAAAATATATTTATTTAAGTTATAAATTGAATATACAATTAACATATTGAATGTAATAATTAATTATTTAATTAAATAGCTATAAGATAAATACTTATTTTATTTATACTTATATTCATTATAATAATTATAGGTTATAATTATACTAATTTATAATTTATTTGATATATAATAAATATGATATATAATAATAAATATTAGATGTATATATTTAAAATCCATAAAAAATAATGAAAGAAGGCAAAAATACTGATACTTCACCAAAAAAGAGATATAAACGGCAAATACACACAAAAAGATGATCAACATTCTTAGTTATTACAGAAATGTAAATTACTTTCACAATGAGTTGCTACTACACACCCACTAGTTTGGCTAAATGAAAAAACAACCTAAGGGACTAGGGCACTAGACAGACTGTGGAGAAACTGGAACTCTTATTCTGCCAGAAGAAATATAAAATGTTACAACTTTGGAAAACATGTGGTACTTCCTTAAAAAGTTAAAAATATACCCACCATATGACCTCACTCCACAACTAGGTATTTATTATAAGAAATAAAAGTGTATACTCACTCTAAGACTTGCACATGAATGTCTCTAGCCACTTTCTTTGGGAAAGCCCCAAACAGCTCGAATGGCCATCCATCAACAGGTAAACAGATAAACACATGCAGGATGCCATACGATGAACTACTACTCACCATTTAACAACACGATTCCATTTGAAAAGTCACCAAATAATACACCTCAACTATGCACATTTATTCTTCCAAAATCCTTTCAAAGTTACCTCAACAGTTTGTTCTATGATTATGACAAGGTAACAGTGATAATATCTACCATTCAGTACAGTAAATTTTCTTAGGAAAAGGTGATTTCGTTTTCTTATCTTGTTTCAGTCCTTGCACTCCCCAAAACAGTGCCAGAGACAAATAGTCTGAGGACATGTAAACGTTTCTGGAAGTGATCCTATGAAACAAGAATTGCTTGGGACACTGGAAGGGTCAAACAGGAAAGGAGGGAATGCCAGTCCATGGGTAGCTGCCAAGGCCCCTCTCTCTGGAGACCTCTAAGAAGCCTCCAAATGGTATCCCTGCACTTTCTCGTGTGTGCATGTGCTTCTTCTGTTAACTGGGGTCCCACCAGCCTTCCATGTGGCAACATAACTCATGACATACCTGCTGAAGCTGAATCGAGATTCCTATCAAGCTACACTTCCTAGAGTCAATGTGAGCGAAGCGGTGAGACCTGACACAGCAGACGCCTGACACACATTCTCAGAAAACAATAACTGCTAATGCACCGATTTCTAACTGAGACTAAATGAAAGGATGTGGAAACGTAGTAACTTATCAAAGGTTACATGTTTACAACTGGTAAATTTGATCCTAAGACTAATGCACTTAGTAAAATTAACTTCTTATCCACCCTTTCCTGGAACTATGAATTTCAATTCAATGTTCCCATGAAAATATCTATTATCTCTGCTAGTAAAATGCAGATATTGTTCATAAAGCTAAATCCTCCTGACCACCATTCTCATATTCTCCAAAATTTTTTAAAATATTTTTTCAAATTAGTATGTACGTATGTGTATATATGTAACAGATGATCATTTCTACACATCCATCCATTTAAATGCATGAATTCTCTCATTATTCTTAACTGTTGTAGGATACTCCTGGTATTGTATTATATTTTGATTCCTCCCCTTCATACGCATGTGCATTTCAATTTTACTATTTTAAAAATTGCTATAATGTATATTATGAATTCTTCTTTGTGTGTGTGTGTGTATGAGATATATTTTTTAGAACCACATCAAGAAATAAAAGAGTTATGTTCAAGGATACATTCCTCAGTTAAATGGAACACAAACAGCCAGATTACTCTTTAGGCTATTACTAGCTCCCTAAATCTCTAAATGACAAATAATGTAGAAATGATAACATTCACATACTATGTCTCTGCCTCATTTAAACATACATTTAGAGAGTTATACAACTCAGGAGACAAATGAATAAAGCTAACATGTCTTCTGCTTAATGCTAAATTTAATTTCTAAACAAGTATGTGTTTATTATGATGCTAACCCACCTTCAAGTGATGAGAAAAAATAGAAAGTCTAAATAGCAGTAATTCAGCTAATGAATTGCCATCACTTCACTATTATCCAGACAGAATATATAGTCAATTTGAAGTAGCCAAGCTTCCTTAGTCCTTGAAGACTAATATTCACAGAAGATGGACTGTAAGCTTAACGGTTATTGCTGTCCTCCCAACAACAGACTTCAGTGAAGCAGAAATTACACATGAAAGCATTATCTAAGTGTGTGTGAATGCTCAGTGCAGTGAATTCAAGCCTCTCTTTGTCTATCAATCTATCAAACAACAATCCAAACATTTCTAATGTTTGTTATTCTGTACATCAAGAGAAATTAACAATCTTTGTGGTTTTTTTTTTTTTTCCCCACTTTTTACTTGATTGAATTAATCATCATGAAACATATCTTAAGGGACTATTAGGAATGAACTTAAAATCAACAAGAAATAGTATCCAATAATTTCTCAAGTTCATTTCCCCATTAAATGCATATAGAAATGTATTACTGCAACTACATTTTACATTTTTATAAAGCCTTTTCTAAATAAAGATGTACGTTCTTAAGAGTGAAGATTGTACTTATTCTCTGTGGAACAGTCTGAGTTTTTGTTTTTTGTTTTTCTCTCCCCCAATATAATTCATTTTTTGAAGTCTGTGACTCAACACATTTCTTTCATGACTTTGGACACTCTGAAGGGCCAGGCCAAAAATGTGTCCCTTTTCCAACATCTATAGAAAATCTTATCGTGTGCATGCTGTATATGAGCATCACATTCATTTTTACTTTTTACTTATATTGTTTTCTTCCATCCTTTGCAGAGTTTTTCACTATCATTACCATTTTAAATGCTAATTATCTCTGAAGAATTATGAATCACTTTTGGAATATATCTAGTCCTATATATAGTGTGGTAAATTGTGTTAGTGAGCCCGATTTTTCAATCTGTTCTGCATCTATACCTTTTGTCATGTGACTTTGGATTTCCTCCTCTACACTTGGGGTTCAACCATGTGTCTTGCTTTGGCCAATTGATTGAGGCAGATATAAAGTGTGCTTGTTCAGAGCCTAGGCATTCAGAAGTTGAATCCATTTCGACATGCATTCTTGTGCTCTGACTTTGCCACTGGAAGATGATTCATGGTCAGTCTGGTGGTCCAAAGTGAGCAGGAAATACAAACAACAAACCTGAAGAATTGGTGCATGAATCAAAGCCTCTAGCTGTTGTTGTCTAGTTTAGCTGCACCAGAGATGTGTGGGACAACCTAGCTGAGGTCAGCAGCGACATACCATCCCCCAACTAAACAAGATCCCTGTGTTACCTCAATGAGAGTAAACTGAATAAACTGTTGAAGGCCCCTGAGATTTCTGTGACTTTGTTACACAGCATTACTGTATAGCTAATCAATGAACAGAGCATGTGTGGGTGTTTTCCTAAGTTGGCTTGCTATTTTTAATTTAGTTTCCTGGTTATGTGTCACCCATTACCACCTAAAATAGACCTGAAATAATAACAAATATTAATATGTTAATTAATGGATTTTACTTGCTAGTGATGGGAAATCCATGACCTTGGTTCAAGGCCTTAATGCCAAAGCCTATCATCCACATGACATTGTGACCTTGAATAATGTTTTATCACTCTGCCCTTTATTTTTATCATCAGTAGGTAATTTCATGCTTGAGTAGTATTTGACCTCAAGCCTACCCTCAGGATCCTCAACAAAGCCATAGGGTATGATCAATGAATGATATGTCACTGTCACAAGGCTGAAAGAAACAAGTGGAGTATTTGCCAAGTACTTGCCTTCCCTTTTCTAAATCTAACATGAACCATCACCTATTGACTTCCTCATGTTTATGGCTAACAGCACATAACTGCCACACCCCATATTACTTAAATGATGATTTCTATAACAATAAAATATAATATTATAATTAAATTCAGTGACATGTATACAAGCACCTGATTTAGAATTCTACTCTCATAGTATGGTCCACAAAGATGATTTCATTCATTACTCTTATTTTATGCGTGAATACTAGATCAAACAGTATTCCATGGTGATACAGTTGTATAGTAACAAAAGCCAAACTAGAAATCTCCTCATTATCACTAGTCCAACACTAACCAGGAGGCCTCTCTAAATCTCTTGTGGCCTATAAGTCATTTCCATGATTTTACTAACTATTGCTTTATAGAGCCTCTTTCTTAATTTATAGCCTTTTTTCATCAGGGTAATAATATAGAAAATAAAAGAATTTTAAACATTTGGAAATAAACTCACAGTTAACCAACAAAACCATATTTTCCACATTACTGAATATAAAGAAGCAAAGACTGCAAACAGTGAAAATATCTTGCAACATTTTAATTAGAATTCCAAGTATCTCATCATCATTTTTCTTTTTTTAAGCCTCTCATTAAAGCATGTGTAAATCTTGCTTCAAATGTAACTCTTGGTTTGAGTTTCTAGAGAAACAGTATGTTTCTCTAGAAACATATGAGCTTAAATTTATAATTTATCCATGAGGAAAAAATAGGTTCTGAATTTGTTTTTCACGGTATAGAATAAGAGAGTTTCTTAGAATGACTCTAAATGTTAAATAATTAAAAAGAAAAATAAGTTGTTACAGATTTTGGAATAAAGAGGAGCAAAGAGGATTAATTAGTGGTATCACCACACCTCATCTAGTATGTGGTTCTTGAACTTTGTTAATTGAAAAATTGGGTTCATGTCTCCACTTGATTCGATGCTGATTTAATGTAATAAATAAATGTATTGTTAATGAGATGTGAAGCTAACTCCCAGGGGAGGTTAAACAATGTTAACAGACAACCTGTCAGGTAGCCTCATTGACTTCAAGACAGAAAGGCAATTCACACAGAGAAGACATGGAATCAGATGCGATACCTGATTCAGGGAGTTAATGGTGCATCAAACAAGGGTTGAAGCAAAACCATAACTCAGCTTCTGCATGTAAGAAAACTTGTTTTCAGGTGCTAGACTTCCTAAAGTGTTTTTGGTTTGCCAGCTAGAGTTTTCTGATTCTATTTGTATCGAACCATTGTTTCCTGATTAATTCTAATAGAATATGTACCTCTCCCTACAAAATCTGTGCCTGTGCGTTTGCATACACAGGCATTTGCAGCACCACTGGGTACCAATCTCTCATTACCTCTCTGCTTCTGCAGTACACCATCTCTATCAATAAGACACTGACTGCATAGATCTGATACTTGGAAGGCCCGTTCTTTTGGTCCGTAGCCACTATCTGGAGCTACCAACAAAACCAGCTATCCTATAGGTTTACCGATTTAGTTAGTTAGTTAGTTAGTTAGTTATTTTGTTAATCTTCACCTGAGAACATTTTTCTATTGATTTTTAGAGAGGGGAGGGGAGGGAGGAAGGGAGGGAGAGAGAGAGAAACATCAATGTGAAAAAGACCCGTCAATCAGTTGCCTCCCGCAGGACCCCAACCAGGTCAGGGATAGAACCTGCAACCCAGATACATGCTCATGACTGGAATCAATCCCACGACGCTTTGGTCCACAGGCCAATTCTCTAACCATTGAGCCAAACCAGCCAGAAATACTCTTGATAGCCAAGGAATCTATACTAGAAAATAATGAAGGATTCACAGTAATTCAAGGCCAATCTTGGAAAAGCAGAGTAAGTAAAATCCAACAGGATTTTAAAAAATACCCAGTATTTTCCTAATGCTGTGTTGGGTACTCTAAACAGAAAGATGAATACAACACAATATCTAACCTCAAATAGTTTATAATCTGGTAAGGAAATATCATAGGCTTCCCTGATGGTGTGTCACTAGCGTCGGTTTGATATATGAAAAGTGGTACACCATTCAATTAATAGTTAGAGAGGTTCCTAGGGTAGGGTGAAGCAATATTTTCTCCTCCCCTAAATTTACTGACAGTGGCAAGACAAGGAGTAGTAGGTGTAAATTAACCACCTAGCTTTTCCAGCTGGCTTTAGAAGGATTTGAGGCTGTTATGTATATAATCGGTCCATAAATTGCATTCATTTTCCCTGCCTCCTCAGTCATGAGGGAAGTAAGTTATCCCTAGCTTAACTTGTTCTGCAGATTATTCCTAAATTGGTTTTAAAATGGTTCTGCAGATTATTCCTAAATTGGTTTTAAAAGATGGTTTTAATATGGTTTTAAAATATACTTAAGGAGAGAACAATCACAGATATTGTTCTCTCCTTAAGTATATTTTAAAACCATATTTAATTTTTAAAATTGTAAAATATGTATTTCATATGTAATGTTTGGGCCACAGAGAAAGCAGAAGAGAGAAAACAAAGAAACAAAAAAAGATTCATAATTCTAATACTCAAAGAAAATCAATATTGAGATAGTCTTACTCACTTGGTCATTCATTTATATTTTCAACAAATATTACTACAGGTCTACTATTTGCTCCACCTGATGGCTTTCTGGATTTCTTCCTTGCATAAATATACATAAAAAAGCATTTTTTACAAAACATGGACCATATTGTCCTCTCTATTATATATGCTTGTATTTTCACTTGTCAATATGTGATAAATACTTTATATGTCATTAAACATTTTTTGCTACATTTAATTAAAAATTCAGGGTTTTGTATTCGCATACCCCTTCACAGTATATTGCCCATATTCATGCCCACAAGGAATGGTTCTGCCTACAGGAATCATTTCCAATGTCTAAATCTACAATGAGCAAAGCTTCATGAAATTAGGGGGGAGCTCCTTGAGAAAAAGGATTGGGTATCATATCTTCTTATGTCTCCTACAGTATAAAATACTGTATGTAAACATTAATTAATAAAACTCTGAATGACTACCAATTTTTCATTTAATTAATTGTCCTACTACTTCACAGTACTCATTTTATCTTGTATCTATCATGTATTGTTATCACAAATAATATTGTTTTAATACAGTCAACAATGAACCTGCTTAGTTTCCCTTGTTTGTTTGTTGTTGCTTATTTTTTATGTTTTGACTATCCTCAGACAAGACAGCATGCTCTGCCATTTCAGCTGCTTTCATTATTTAAAAAGTAAGATAACTGCACTTGTAACTGATATATATCAACCGTAATTTTAAAATAACTTTTAGCCTGGCCTGTGTGGCTCAGTGGTTGAGCATCAACCCATGCACTTAAAAGGTGGGCAGTTCGATTCCCAGTCAGGGCACATGCCTAGGTTGTGGGCCCATCCCCAGTGGGGGCATGCAGGGGCGGCCAGTCAGTGTTCTCTCTCATCCATGTTTCTGTCTCTCTCTCCCTCTCCTTTTTCTTTGCTCTAAAATCTATAAAGAAAAACAATTTAAAAATAATACTTTTTAATCTTTTAATTAAATGTATTGGGGTGACAATATTTAATAAGATTACATAGGTTTACACGTACAGTTCTATCATACTGTATATCATCTGTATATTGCACTGTATGCCCACCACCCGAATCAAATCTTAAAGTGACATACCCCCTTTTTCTAAAATGTGCTTTCCCACTGTTGTAAACTTCTGTTTACCTGTTTGCACCATCCAGCCCTGAAGAGATGATAACTCCGTGATGGCAGCAACCATGTCCAGATAGATAGATTATCACTGCACCACCAGGGTCTGGCACATAATAAGTGTATAACAATTGTCCATGTGGGAGGCTGGAATGCTCTGGACCATGGTGGTAGTAATTGAGCTAGACAGCTCATGTGGAAAGAGCAGAAGTTTACACACCATCTGACTGTATGATCATGACGTTGTCCACAGGATTCTGTCTACACTGAGACATTTCCTTCAGTGACTTTCTTCCTCTCCTCCACCTCCATCCAGTACACTAGCCAACTGCGTTGGGGGAAGTGGTCCTTCCCATTAAGAGAGGCTTGTCCTTGAGATAATTTTCTAAGAGTTTATTGGGTTCTTTATCTACATTCCTGACTCACATGTGTGTAATCTCTCATCCCTGACCTGTTGTCCCATTTGAAGGAAGAGAGGGACATTGACATTGAGGTCAATGTTCTCAACACTGGTCTCTGCTGTGTCCTTTCCTGTAGCTGTGAGCACTCCCACTCTGAACCGTTGTCTGACTCCACTTGGAACATAGGAGTGGTGTGGAGGAGAGAGCAAGGCATATGGTGTTATTAAGCCCTACATGTGAATCTCGACTTTACCATTATTCAAGGTATAAGACACTTATTAAGTTTTCTGACCCTATCTGACCCCATAATGTGTCTGTAGGTAATAGGGACTTTCCATAGGTTGTTGTGAAAATTAAAACAGATAATGTGAGTCTGATATCAAGCAGGAGGCAAGGAATATCAATCCACTTTCGATGCTATAATGACCATCATATCAAGGATATATATAATAGATATATCTCTATAATCATAGATGATATAGATATAGATATAGATAGATATAGATATTCAGATATCACAGATATCACAGTATTACTCAGAGTCTACACATCCACTTAAACAATAACTTTGTAGAATAGATTCACTATATCCAAGTGACATGTTATAAATATATGAGCAAACTAAACACTAAAGGCTGATAGACTAAAGAAACAAATTTGGTATATTTTTATGTATGATTAGACAAATCTAATATTTACCTTCTAAATACAAAAATAAATAAATAAATTAAATGATGTTTAAGCACATTTCTCTAACTTTTTAAGTTAGTATTATAACTTCATATTAGTGCCTTTGATCTTTTTTGTAACAGTAAAGAGATGGCCACGAATAATAACATTATATCTGGAAAAGATCAATTACAGATTTATTGTTTGTGAATTTTACATTACTAGTACATATATTTTTTAGCACAAAAAAATGAAGTTTTTAGTGCAGTTCAGTAGTGTTAAGTATATTCAAATTGATCTTCAGAATCAGATTGGTTTATGGTCTCAGAAGATGATACATATAACATGGATTTTGGTTGTCTTCATGTTTTCTCTAAGAATATGAAAAATATAAGACCATAAATTTTTTTCTAATAATCTAATTTGACTTTAAAATTTAATAATGAAAATAAAAGAAGTCTCATGGATCTAATTGTCATTAAAATCTCACTGTCCTTATTAAAACTATCTTGAAATTGAAATATATACATTTTGAAGAAGAAAAATAATCTCTTACTAAAAGAACAGTTAAAGAATTTTTGAGAGAGCCAAGAAAGTCTTCTGTGTCTTTTATAAGATTTTTAAAACATCATCTAATTGGCTTTTTAAAATAAAACTAACACAAGGATAGGGCTTTTATGACTGGGAAAGCATTCCATCCTTTAATTTTCTAACACAAGAAAATTATGCATCTAATTAGTGAATAACACCATATGTAGACGGATATAGATGAGGATAGATATAGACATCAATGCATGTATATTGTGTCTACTCATATTGACTAATTATAGCAATCTGGAAGGAGCAATAAACCAGTCTACCAGAAAACACCTTGGCTTCCTGATGCATGCAGGCTCAAGTTAGTCTTTTTATGCTTAAGTCAAACATTTGATTCTTGATCTCATTTTTTGTCATTTGGAAAACCTTCCCAAATTCCTGCTCCCTCAACTCCCCGGCATCCAGCTTACCCCAGGATGGAGCTACTTGAGATGCTCTGACTTTAATTACTAGAGAAGTAACTTCCATATTTGTTTTTTGTTTGTTTGTTTTCTCTAAGGCTGTGATCTTGAAGCCCAGACACTTGGCAAGACAGTGTTTGCATTTTACACCACGAAGCTTGGGTTGAGTCATTTCATTTATTTGATTGTATTCTCTCAGATAGACTCTTAGCTTCCTTCACTATCATGGCAAATTTAGGCAAAATATTCTATTGTTTTGTTTATTTTCTCTCACTTTTTAATTTTTGTTTGTATTATTTTTCCTCTCCCAGGAAAAATTAATGCAAACAAAAAAATTTTCTTCTGGTGCACAGTTTTCCAAATTCATTGGTGTAATTCATTTATCTACTAACCTTTATGTCATTTTCTTTCCATATATAATAGATTTCTCTAATCAATACATATCTCCCTCAGTATAATCAATACTGAGAGCTATTTTCAAACCGTCCACTCATGCACTTACTTAAATCTATTCTCCCACCAGTCGGTTATAATGGTACATATTTCTATATTCTGCTAGAACCATATATTTTCAAACTTTGTAAAATTTGCAGTCTGATAAAGTTTATTGTTTAATATAAACTTCTTAAATTACCAGGGAAGCTTATGTTTCCATATCTATTTTTGTTTTTGGTCATTTTTATTTTTATCAAAATTATTTTCTATTTTTTGCTTATTTTTCTAATAATTAATTTATATTTCTTTTCTTAAAGATTGTCATAAGCTTATTATAAGTAAATAAAGAAAATGACACTTTTATAACTTTAAGAAAATTAATAACTCTATGACAAATTTTGAGTATTGTTTTTTTTCTGCAATAGAGAAAGCCTTTTATAAATGTAGGCAGTGCTTCATTAAAATGTGTGCTTTTTCTAATGTAGCCTTAAATACATTTCCTACTATTTCTATAGTGTTTTCTTTTTTTTAATTTCAAGGCCATTAAAAATTCTTAAGTATTTGTCTTTGTCTTCATAAGTATTATCTTATTTTTGTATCTTATACCAATCATGCTTACTCTTTATCTTTTCCCTCTCTCAATTCAGTGTAATTATCTCCAGACTTTCCTTTATGATTAAGTTCATGTCCAATTGTTCCTATTCTGTTCCTTGGTCTTTGTAAGTTTTCAGTTAGTCCTGTATATATTGTTTGAATCCTGCTTCCTGATTTCTCTCGTCTCCATTTTCATCTTATTCTGCCTTTGGGCATGTAACATGCATGCAAAAACTCTCTCTAATAGAAGTTCTTGTTTTACTTAGTTCATGTTGTCAAAAACTTTAACAACATAAAGTCGCCCCAAGAGATTTCTTTTTTATTTGTTTGTTTTGTTTTTATCGGTTTTTGTTTGAGGGCTGTGTGTTATCCCTCCCAGAGTTCACCATTCTTCTGTCCTTGGTTTGCCTTGTGTTTTTGGTGTTTTTTTTCAATCAGATTATGCTGTGGTGTGTTCATGTAGTATTCATGGTCTTTCTGCTTAATTTTTGTTTGACAATTCAAATAACTTTATCAACAATGTACAAAAATCTGGTCTTACATAGTTAAATGGAAATCAATACAATGAAATAGAAGAAAACATGATGTGTATGTTCACTATTAGAAATAAGATATCACCCTGGCAGGTTTGACTCAGCAGTTGGAATATCAGCCTGTGGGCCAGAGAGTCCCGGGTTCAGTTCCCACTAGGGGCACATACCTCAGTTGCAGTTTGCCCCCGGCCCCGTTTGGGGTTGTGTGGGTGGCAACCACTTGCTGTGTCTCTCTCGCACTGATGTTTCTCTCTCTCTCCTCCTCCCTCTCTTCCTCCCACTCTATCTGAAGATAAATGCAAAAATGTCCTCAGGTAAGGATTAAAAAAAAAAAAGAAGTAAGATATCAAAGAAAATTCTTTATTCCTAATATCAAAATTAAAATATGTAATTTTTAGTTCAAGTTTTAATACTCATGGCCCCTAAAATGGTCCAGCTTTAACGCAGAGAACACTATGGGCAACACCTGTATTAATCCTTCTGTTTATAAAAGGTCTTGATTCCAGTCTGCAAAACCAAAACCATTCTTGAGACTTATTGGTATCAGATGGATGAACAGAATTTGGTTATCACTCATAGACATTTGTTCTTTCACACTGACATAATTATAACAAACTGTCAACATTGCCTATTTCTTAGTATATACTTCACATTTGTGGACCACAGGGGATTAGGAGGTGGGGAAAATCAATTTTAACTGAACCAGTGATTAGAGACTATCACTGGTCTCCTTTGGAAACTAATTTATACTGTCTCGAGAGTAAGGCAATCAGTATTTTGACTTTCTGGTTAAGTGGTGGTGCCTATTTTACTAAACAGTCCTTTCAAAGTGTTTAACTTGTTTTTACTACTTCCTCTGACTAAAAAAAAAAAAAAATGATACATTTGGAAATAATAACTACCTCATCTGCTATTTGCTGTGATATTAATACTAATAATGTTTTTGCAGTTTGACCATCTTAATCTTGTCGGTGTCATAGCTGAATTTGAAGGAGAAGAGATACAATACTTATTCATTTGACTGATGGGCAGTCTAATCTTATTCTCATCACTAACATTATGTGAAATTTCTGGCCTAACTGTGAGGGTAGGGATTATTGTCTTCAATAACCCAGATCATTCTCATTTTCAACTAAGATCTTGGGCGAGCGTGGCTGTAGTAGAGGTATCACCAACAGTCCTAGCTATGAAATAATCCTTAATTTTAACATTTAAGCAAATCAGTGTTCCAGGGAAAGGGCCCAAATTTGTTCTAGGACTGGAACCAAACCTCTCTCTGATCTTTTTATGATTTCTAGCTTCAACTACAATAACAAGGCTCAGTCTTTAAAATGAATCTAGTCTGAAACTCAGCCCATTAGCTTCTCAGCCTAGATAATGGTCAAAACAACAACTAATTCCAGCCATAACTTGGAGATGTTTTTGTCTGTCAAGCACAAAAAATAACAAGCTGAATTGCTCCATACTATTCAATTTACAAAGTTATTACATTGTTTTTACAACTGAACTAAAAGACCAGCTGGAACTATTTTGACTATTATATTTAAACTATTATTTTTTCTTTATTTATTACCATTATTTAAAATTATAGTTCATTGATTTTTAGAGAGAGAGGAAGGGAGAAGATAGAAACTTCGATGTAAGAGCAATACATCGATCTGCTGCCTCCTGCAAGCCCCCCCCCACAGGGGATTAAGCCCACAACCTGGGCATGTGCCCTGACCAAAAATCAAACCAATAACCTTTCATTACATGGCATGATGCCCAACCAACAAATCTATACCAGCCAGGGTAGCTCTGATACCATTTCTAAACTTAAAAAAATAACAAATCTTTTTATTTGAATTATTCTTATCTCTCCATCTAGGTTATAAGCTCCCCAAGGATGGATACCACTATAAAATATTTTCTTTTATTCAGTTGAAATTTAAATAACACAAAATTAACATTTTTAAGCATAAAAGTCCAGTGGCATTCACTCTACTTGTATGCATGGAACCATCACCTCTGTATTGTAATAGTGTCAGCTCTGGCCTGGAATTCACATTTGTCTCAAGGGCAATTCTAACGCCAGCTCCAACCTGGAACCACTGCTGGACTTTTCCTTAGCCCTCGCCTTGGCTTTTGTCTTGATATCCTAGAGCCTAGGAACAGACTCAACCTTTGCTTCAGCTATGGCCTCAGGCTCTGCCTGGGATTCTGTGTTGCTTTTCCATATGGCGCTTACCAGGGCCAGTTCTCTGCTCAGAGACATGACCTGGGTTTGGGTCTTTCTTTCCTCGGTGGCTGCCTAAGCTTCACTGTGCAGCCTTAGCATCAGCCTGGGACGCCAACTTTTTGGCAACCACCCTTGCTCCAGCCAATGGCTACGAGTGGCATCAATCTGCCTAGGCCTCCATCTGCATCTCATCCTATGTTTGACCTCAGCCCCAGCAGCTGAGCTCAGCCACCTCTTCACTCTGTCAGTTTGTAGCTCAGAGGCCTCTCTCAGCACCAGCCATTGGTCTGGAAGATCCCCAGTGCGATGAATATTGAGCCCACTAATAACAGATCGCCCAACACGCTTGCTAATAGCAAGGGCAGAATACGAGAGAGAATCTTAAGGTGGGATTAAGGGTGATAGATAAGAATGTATATTAGTTAAGGGAGTGGCATTTAGTTCAGCTACTCAAACTGGCCACCACTTCTTAAAAAAAAAAATGGTTTGGGGGAACATAGTGTTTTGAGGTTACTATAATAGGTTAGGCCTCTTTCTTCAGTTTTTATTGCTCAATGGTCTCTCTCTTTCTTTCTCTCTCTTGCTCTGTGTGTGTGTGTGTGTGTGTGTGTGTGTGTGTGTGTGTGTATTCATACTTTTATTTAAATAGAAGAGCTTCCACAGTTCCATGTACTAGGAAAAGATTTGTTTCCACTTTACAATGTACAACTAAATGTCCCCAGGCCCCATGTTTTAGTGTAAATGATTCAAATATAGGTAGTTAGACACAGAGGTGAAGACACTGGGTCACAGAGATTGGATCGATTTATCAAACATGGGTAAGCTGTCCCGACTGGGCACCTTGGGCAGTAAACGGTTTCCCAGGAAGGTGGAAGAGATGTTGTAGAAAAACTATCATTGTAACTGTAACTGTTCAAGGTGACCACACCCAGCTCACCTGATCCTCAGTGAAAACTTTGAGTAGGATTGCTGTAGATAATTGGTTTTCAAACATATTTTGCTTGCACGCCACAAAAATTTTTGAAAATCTATGTCCTGTCTTCAAAATATACTTTTTAGTCTGGCCAGTGTGGCTCAGTGGTTGAGCAACCCATGCACCAAGAGGTTACCGGTTCGAATCTCAGTCAGGGCACATGCTCAGGTTGTGGGCCTGATCCCCAGTGAGGGCATGTGGGAGGCAGCCAATCAATGTTCTCTCTCATCGATGTTTCTGTCTCTCCCTCTCCCTTCCTCTCCCTCTGAAATCAATAAAGGAAAAAAAAAAATTGTTTTAAAGATCTGGTAAGGACCTTCGTCAGCCACCAGCTTTCTTCACCTGCTTGATCTTTATGCCATTCTCATTGTATTTTCTGTCAACCAGCCTCACATTCACATTTCTGTTCTTACAATATAGTCTTATTTTTCCAACCTCAGAGCAATTGAACATGCCTTTCCTCTGCTTGGAGCTCATTCCCTCTGCGTCTAGTTAATTCTAACTTAACCTCCAGAATTCATTACTGCCTCAAGGTAATGTTCACCACCTGCCAGGCCCAGCTCGTAACTCTGTCCTTTGCAGCAATGCCACCATTGTAAATAATTGATACACTGTGGTTTTACTACCTGCTTCCTCCTAAAGCATGTAAGTTCCACGGGTGCTGAAACTTCCCCGTGGTCCTTGCTGTCTTTCCATTACCCAGCACAGAGCAGTGCTCAGTAACTATATTAATATATGTATAAATATAAATGATGAATGGAATTTATAAATGAAATTAAGCTGAAGGGTGCACAAAATGCTTCCACATAGATTTATCTTATTTCTCTACTTTCCAAAATCTGTCTAGTAAACAACAATATTCCCATTTTATAAATGAGAAAACTGAGTGTTAGTATGAGGGAAAACAAGTATCTTTCTTAATGAGACCTAAAGTTCCTTCTGTCCAGTTCCTCTCTGACATTAAAATTAAAAGGTATTTTCAAATAAATATGATTGTAGTCCACCAGAGATGTACAACACACTTGTATCAATTTATTTTTCGTAGTAACATGATCTAGAATCATTATTTTATTTGTCTAGACCCATCTTAAAATAACATATATTTATTTTAGCTTATGTAATTTAGTGAGTCTTAAATTTAGTCCTATTGATATAAAATAGAATTTATTTTTACTTATTTTAAAATACCATCATTTTCATAATTGAGGTTCCTCAGAAAATTAAGGATAGAGTTACCATATGACCTAGCAACCCTTCTTCTGAGTATCTACCCCCCAAATTTAAAAACATTTATTTACAAAGATATATGTACCCCTATGTTCATTGTACCATTATTTATGGTGGCCCAGACAGGAAACAACCAAAGTGTCCTTCAACAGATTATTGAATAAAGAAGATGTGGTACATATATATGATGAAATACTACTTATCCATAAGAAAAGATGAAATACTGCCATTTGGGACAATGAGGGTGGGCCTTGAAAATATCATGCTAAGCAAAATAAGTCAGTCAGAAAAAGCTAAGACCCATATGATTTCACTCATATGTGGAATATAAAACTGAAACTCAGAGAAGGGGGTCAATGGAGGGGAGATATCTGTAATACATTCAACACTAAATATAAGTTTTAAAAAAGTGAAACTCTTAGACCCAGTATTGTGGTTACCAGATGGAAGAGGGTCTAAGGGTAATAAAGGGTAATGGGGACAAATATATGGTGACAGAAGATGGTTGGACTTTGGGTGGTGGGCAGACAATGCAATATACAGAGCATATATCATGGAACTGTACACTTGCAACCTATATAATCTTATTAGCCAATCTCACCCCAATACATTTAATTAAAAAAAGAAAAAGAAATGTAATTGAAACCCCCTTTTTTATTTTTATTGTTTCTGTACAATAAAACAGAGTGGAACATCTCTGTTAATTTAGTAATATCAAATTCTTAATATATAATAAAAATTATGTACCCATGATATGAATATCAATATACAGGACACAGTACTCCAGATGAGAAATCAGGGTGTATTTGTTCTGAGGCTATGTATTTGAGTATGTGAGTTTGTGTGTGTATATCTGTGTGTGTACGAATTTAATTTTCTTATTAAATCTAAAGGTCACCTTTAAGCATTTATTCTATTTCCTCTTCTTCCTTAGAGAGATTAAGGCAATTTCTCTTTTGGGATTTTATTAATATACCTTAAATAACAGTTTTAATGTGTTCAATCAGTAAATCCCTTTGTCAGTTTGCTCTAAAATTGCAAAGCTACACATGTGTAAACACTCAAAATAAGATTTGACATTCAGAAAGTAGGTCAAATGCCCAACAACTGGATTGACATGCATCAGTGTAGTATTCATAAACAATTTTAGCCACTAGGCACCGCAAATGAACCTTTAAATCTGTTACTAATACTCTTTATATACTTTTTTACTTAAGGGAACAGAGCTTTACATAGTATTAAGCATGAAATGAATATTAAAAGCCCAAACCATAGCCTTACTTTAATACTTTTAATACTCTTTTGTCAATTTTATTGGCATTCAGACAGGAGAGAATAGAGACCAGAATTTGAGTCCTTTCTGCTTTCTAGTTATTGACTTTAGGCATGTCAGTAATCTTCTTTGTAAGTTAATTTCTACATCACAAAGAAGTTAATAAGTACACAAAGATGTCCAATGGCTCAAATTACAATGATCATCAAAGTATACAAACTATTTCAAAGTTTCAAAACAAAGCTCTTAATTCATTGAACTTAATTATTAAAATGTTGTTGATAATCTTAGAAAACTTAAATATGATTTTCTTATCATTTAAAGAACAGAAAAGCTGATTTTATATCTTCTCTCTTATAACTTCAAACATACAACAACCTTAACTCACTATTTCTGTCCCATCCTTCCCATGTGAGGATTTTTTTTTATCTTATTCAGAGTATTTTCTCAATTCCGTCATTGCTATTCTTTGAGATAATTACTTTAACCGAGATCTGTAATACTTCTCTCTTCCTATAGACACCACTCTGTTATAATTTTCACATAACTTTCTAAGGTTTCCCATTTATTCTGTTTTGTACTACAATCCCTGAATCATGGAATTCTATTGTTGCTTTGCCTTTCTAAAATATTGGTCTACTTTATGTAATAATTAAAAGTTAATGAAATTTTATCTACAACATATAAAATGAGAACATGCACAGCTTTCTTAAAATTTGAGAAATAGGTTATTTGGAGGTTGAGAAAAAACTGAAAAACAAGCCCTTTTCTGAAAAGCTATAGCAAAAATTTAATGAACATAATCATGTCATTTGAAAAATAACTTTTTATATGTTTATGGCTGTTTATTTATTTATTCACATTATTGCACTAGCTAGCAGCCCCAGTTAAATATTAAATACAAGTGCTTAGAGTACATATCTTTGCCTTACTTCAATATGAATTTAGCAAACTAACAAATACAGTTAAAATGCAAAAATCTATTGCATTTGTATACCCAAGCAATGAAGACTTAAAAAAGAAAATTTAAAATAATATTATTCACAATAGCATAAAAAGACATCAAATACATGAAAATCAATCAAACAAAAGATTGCAAGAGCTCTACACTTAAAATGATAAAACACTGCTGAAAGGAATGAAATAAAATCTAAATAAATAAGGTATACTATGTCCAGCGATTTAAAGACTCAATATGTTGAGGTGTCTATTTTCCTACAATTAATATACAGATTAAATTTAAGTCTCTATTAAAATTTGAGCAGCCTATTTAGAAGAAATATACAAAGTAAATCTAAAATGCATATAAAAATGCAAAAGACCTGTAATAGCCAAAATACACTTTTTAATGAGGAAAAATATTGGAAGATATATAATCCAAAGGAAATGAAAATATATGCCTAGGAAATTCATGTACATCCTTATTAATAATAGCCAAGAACAAAAAATAACAAATATCCAACAAAAGGGGATTCAATTAAATAAGACATATTATATCCACACATCCATAGAATCAGCAATAAAAAGAATAACTACTGACTCATGCAACAATATGAATAAATCCCCAAAATATTAGGTAATGGAAAAAGTCAGACTATAGGCAACTTACTCTAATGTGATAATATTTTGTAGGAAAGGAGGTATGAAAGGTTGGGAAGAGTTATAAATTGAAGTATTTGGAGGGATCAAAACTGCCTATGTCTTGTTTTGTGCAGTTGTTACAGAGGTTCATACAAACGTCAAAAGCTCATCTGAGTAAACAGTAAGATCTGTGCATTTTCCTAAATAATAATTTTATTTCATTTCAGTAAAACAAGATTAAATAAACATATAAATCATGCAGCAAGAGTCTTGCAACAGAGTACTTGTTTGTTTTAAAAATAAAAGCTTAATCTGTTTTCTGTTGAACAAGTGGCATATTGCCTATGACCAGAAGTAGAAGTCTGAACATATCTGGCTACTGCATCTTGGTATCAGAGTCGCCAAGGAAAATACAACATAGTCAAGCACTGGATGTAACAACGCAATACACAGCAAACTGTCAGAGAAAGAACAGCTCTAATGGTGGGCATATTGATCCTTTGCCAGTAGGTCTCTTGTGGCAGCTGGTACAGAGTCATTGGCCAACATGGGGATAAATTTAGCAGAGGGGTTGACCAGGTGTCATATGACACACAGGCTTAAACAGAACAAAGAGTGTGCAATGAGTCTGAAACAGGAAAAGATTTTTCACACAGAGTGATAAGTTAAGCAAAGGCTATAAGGATTTTCTCTCTTAGAAGAATATGTCCCAGGCCAAGACCAATTTTTATTCAGCCAATTGGGGATCAAAAGACTGAGCAAATGAGATTGCTTTTCCCATATTGTCCTTTTCTCCAAAACATATGATGGGTTAAATCTGTACTTTACTGCATGCAGATACAGAATGTGGTCCCTAGTCAAATGAAATCCATAAGCTAAACTTTGCAAAGATTCTGCTGTTTGATAGCATAATTCAGAAGAACATTCAAAATCAGAGGCACCACAGTTTTTGTTTGTTTGTTTTTTTAAGAGAATGAGCAGTGTGAAAATTACTCGTTTCCATAACCCCAAAGAATATTCTCACATGGCTAACTCCAATTTTAAACTTAATGTCCATAAAGGAGCAATTTCCATTTATGATTACAGATGCCTTAAATAAGGAGTTTGGGTTCTTAGAGCTACCTCTGGTGTGGGAGGCTATAAGACATCATGATCAATAGTAGTTACTACTGTCACTACATGTCTTTGTAAGGCCTCATACAAATAATAAAAATCATTGATAACATTTTTAATAAAGTGTTCTATGCAAATAATCAGCAAGTTAACTTCATGGACCAGGGGTTAATCACCATTATTGTGTCTGCATTGAATTTTCAAAGTGTTATCTACAGGATCAAACTGGAGCAACATTCCATGGGATTGTACCTAGATTCTCCCCTTCTCCACCTTCTTTTCCTCTCTCCCTTGCCAGTTTTCCCTGAGATTATTTTCTTAATAACTCAATCAGAACTCCTAACCCCAGAGCTTTTTTGGGGGATCTCAACCTAAGACAGGCTCCAAAGGTTCACTTAATTTATGAACACTAATGGACTACAGAATGATCTAGACACGACCCCTGTTCTTAGACAAGTATATATCTTCTATTTGACTCTCGCCTCTTATGGCACAGAAGCTTTACCCTTATACCAGCAACTTCAAAAATGACAGAAAGTGGTTCCTATCCCAACCTTCCCTTATAGAGGCAGTTCAGAAAAAAAAAAAAAAAAACCAGTGAATCTAAAAAGTCCTGCTAGATCCCCAGTGCAGAATACTCTCCAGGAGGTCTAGAAAGACTCTAGGAAAAACTGAGTTAGTGACTTTTGGACAGGGCCATTTTTCCTTTTTCCTGAGCATGCCAGACCAGCGCCACCATACCTGTGCACAGCACTCCCTTCACACAGTCAAATCTTGCTCTTTTGGGCCTAGTGAATACTGTTGGCCTCAGCCTGATGAATCCCTGAAACCCTGCCCCACTACAAAGTTCCACAGGCACATGGCAAGTGGTAACTAACCTCAGTGTGCCCTGAGACTGTTGTGGAATGGCCTCAAACCCAGCACTGGTGTCAAATTTGAATCTGAATCAACCTAGTGGATCTAATACACTCCTACTTAATGACTCACTGAGAGCATCCTTCAAGCAACTCACATACCGCCAGAGGCTTTTTCAGTGACAGAGCCTAAGAGGCAGTGAACAGGTAACAGCAGGTCTCAGGGAGCCTTGGGCCTTTTGCTGACCTGTCCCTGGGCTCATGCCAGTAGAAACCAATTGTTGTGCAGCTAGGCCCCTCTCATGCATACTCAGGCCTAGCAGAGACAGGAACAATTTGTGGATGACTTTGTGGCTCCAAACAGAGATAGTCTAGGGCCTATCACTAGCAGCACCTGACATTTATCAGCACTGGGTTCCCTCCCAAAGTGCCCAAAAACCAACAGAACCAGTGATTCAGAACCAGTGGCCACATTAGAGCACAATCCAATTAACTCCACAAGAAGCATACACAACGGGAGATCTCAGCAGACACCAGGTCCTGTTGGGGTAAAGTCAGCATAGTGGAGCCAGATAATAATTTGAACTCAGGGGTTGATACTCACAGCCGGTGGGAAAAGCAACCCCAGCCATGGATGTTCCAACAGCAGTAAAGACTCAACTGCAATGAGAGGGCTCACATACCCACACAATGGACATTCCTGGACCACCTAAATGGCAATGAAGAATCTCCTGACTGTGCCTCTGAGCTCCACAAGACACCTACTACATAAGGCCACCATACCAAAGCATAGCAGATCTATCTAATACACAGAAACAAATAATGAGAGTCAGCCACAATGGGAAGACAAAGAAACATGTCTCAAATGAAAGAACAGAAGAAATCCCCAGAAAAAGAGTTAAATGAAATGGAGGCAAACAAGCTACCAGATATAGAGTCCAAAACAATGGTTATAAAGATATTCAAGAAACTTAGGACATAGATACCATAAAAAATAACCACTCAGAAATGAAGAATACAATGCCTGATATGAAGAATACACTAGAAGGAATTAACAGCAGGCTAGATGAAGCAGAGGATCAAATTAATGATTTAGAAGACAAGGTAGCAGAAAACACCCAATCAGAGAAGCAAAAAGAAAAAAAAATTTAATGAGTATAGTCTAATGAATCTCTGGGACATATGAAGTGTAACAACATCCACATTATAGGGGTACCAAAAAAAAAAGAAGAGAGAGAGAGAAAGGAATCAAGAATCTCATTGACAAAATAATGGCTGAAAACTTTCCTCACCTGGTGAAAGAAAGAGACACACAAATACAGGAAGCACAGAAAGCCCCAATCAAGATGAACCCAAAGAGGCCCACACTAAGATACATAATAATTAAAACAGCAAAGGTTAGAGACAAAGAGAAAATCTTAAAAGCAGCAACAGAAAAACACTTAGTTACCTACAAGGGAGCTCCATAGACTGTAAGCTGATTTCTCACTAGAAACACTTTAGACAAAAGGGATTGGCATGAAATATTCAAAGTGATGAAAAGCAAGGACCTACAACCAAAAATATTGGCATGAAATATTCAAAGTGATGAAAAGCAAGGCCCCTACCCAGCAAGGTAATTATTCAACATGAAGATAAAATAAAGAGCTTCCCAGGCAACAAAAGGCTACAAAAAAGTTTATTACCACCAAACCAATACAGTTGGCCCTCATTTATCACAGTTAATCAGTTCCAGACTCTACCGCAATAAATGAATTTCCATGAAGCAGGATTCTTTATTTATAAATCAAATATTTTCACAGTTAGAGCATAGAAAACTTGTTTATGACTTTCTAAATACATTCTTTAACATTATTAGAGCCCTCTAGACATGAAATAACACCCTTTAGTCACCATTACACTCATATTTCCCAATATATTACACAAAATAAGAAAAAATAAAACATTAGACATTACAAATATCATGTTATTATTATTATTGTACATTTAATTACACACACACACACAGTTCTTACACACAACCACTAACCTATGAAAATAGTGCAACTTGTTTGATGATGAAGCGATGAAGATGAGAGATGTACAGCACAACAAACAAGAGCAAGGTTACTGATCCTCTGAAGGCACGACCCCAGTAGGAGAGTCTTCAGGTGGTGCAGTTTCTTCAGCAGAGTGTCGTCATGCTCTGCTGAAGGAACACTAGGAGTAGGCAGTGGGAGTCTGGGTGCACAGCTGAAGAACATCGTGATAGGAAGTTGCTGGCACTGTCTTTTCATATGCATGAGGAAGCTTTTGTAGAGTTCTATGGCTCCATCAAGTGCATTCCAGAACCACAATGCATGCATCACTGGTGGGTCTCATTCGACAATCAAGTCCTGTACTACCTTAGCAGTTCTCACAACTTGCGAGAGACACTCAGGTGTAAGGCCAACTTCCTCCTCCTGACCCCCAGGAACCTCTGGCTGCTCTTCCTCTTCCTCACTCACAGACTTAGTCATCTCCACCAGGTCCTCGTCAGTTAAGGGATCCGAATGTGTCTCCAGCAGCTCATCCAAGTCATCGCAGGTCATATCCATGAAACCTTCTCCTCCCAGCATCCAGGCTAGCCTACCTGCCTTATCCACTGCTGAGTTGCTTATATCCCCTGGGTGAATCCTCTGTAGTCATGGACAGTTTCAGGCCACTTCTTCCAGCTGGCCTTCAATGCAGCCTGGATGTTCCTCAGACAGGTCATGATGGTATACTGCCGCCAGTACTCCTTCAGCAAGAAGTTTTCCTTAAGGTCCATGCCTTCGACAAGGTGCTTCAGGGTGCTTCACATGTAGAGGGTTTGAACACGCAAATAATGCCTTGCTCCATGGACTGGATCAGCGAAGTGGTGTTGGGAGGAAGGAACTTGATCTGCCTACCATCATAGGATAGGTCTTGCACATGATCTCCAGCACTGTCCATGAGGAGAAGGACATTAAACTCAAGTCCCTTCTCTGCGAGATCCAGCTTGACTTGGGGGATGAAGCACTCGTGGAACCAGTCTGATGACAGCTGCTTCGTGATCCAGCCCTTGTCATTGTGCATCCAGTGCACTGGCAGCAGGTTCTTGTTTTTATTCTTCAGGGCCCTAGGGTTCTTGGCCTTGTAGATAAGGGAAGACTGGAGCAAAAATCCCTCAGCCTTTCCACATATAACGATAGTCACATGATCCTTATATGCCTTGAAGCCATGGACCTTCGCCTCATCCTTGAAAATGAATGTCTGGGACGGCATTCTTTTCCAGAACAGTCGTGTTCTGTCCATATTGAACACTTGCTCTGGATGATACTCGCCCTCCTCAAGGATCCTCTGGAACGTGTTGTTCACGTCCTCTGCTGCAGGCTGGTCAGCAGAGGCAGCTTCTCCGTGGAGAATGACACTCTTCAGATGATACTTCTTCTGGAACTTCTCGAACCAACCCTTTCTCACGGTGAAATCCATGAATGTTGCAGAAGAGGGTCCTGGTTGAGGTTTGTCCGCCGTAAAGTGCTGATAGAGCTGCCTCGCCTTCTCCCGGATGACCAGTGAATCCAACGGAATGTTTTTCTTGCGGCTGTCGCTGATCCAAATGGCTAGGGCAGACTCCGTTTTCACTACGAACTTATTATGACTTGTCACGACGTGCTTTGCTTCCTTGTTGAAAGAGACAGTAGCCGTTGCACAAATGTTCTTTTCATCTTTAGGGATGGAGCAAATGATAGACTCATTCAAGTCGTAATGACGGGCAACCTCCACAATTTTCTTGCCGTCTTTGATCATATCCAAGAGTTTCACCTCCTGGATGGTAAGCATCTTCCTCTGGCGCTTAATTTCATCGTCAGAAGGCTTAGAAGAAGCAGCACATCTAGGATCCATTGTGGGGCTTAGATAAAAGTTCTCAGAAATTACAAACACTTACAAGAGCAAAGATGCTTCCGATGCCTAGCGATGTAGAAGCGTGTATGAGAGAAACAAACTTGCACGAGGCTGAGCCAATCAGTGGCCAGGATAGGAAGAGGATAGGATAGCAATCAGTGAACAGCACGCTCTGATTGGCTTGGTTTCACCACACCTGATTTTTTAGAAAAGAGTTATTGCCCACACACAAGGAGAGGTCGAGCGGTTGTACCTGGGGTGCTCGAATACATAGGCCTACAGTCCATACGTACAGTCACTTTAATTTTAATTGTAATACAGGAGTGTATAGTTGACTCAGACAACCGAGCACATGCTGTATCATTTTCACTGTCTCAATCAACTTTTTCATGAATGTATATGAAACAACCATGATAGAGGGAAGCCGCAAACGTCGAAGCATGAAGTGGTGAGGGACGACTGTAGTACAAGAAATAAACTGATGAAAAAAATAGACCCAGAGATATGTAAGTAGGGAGCAGACTGACAAACCTCAGAGAGAAGGGAGGGGGAGGGGCAGGAAGAGAGAAACCAAATAACATATATGCGTATATACATGAACAATGGACACAGACAGCAGAGCAGTGAAGGTGGGGGGCTGGGGATTGGGGAGGAGAGTGTCAATGGGGGAAAGAGGAGGGACATCTTAATATTTTCAACAATAAAGTAATTTTTTATATAAAAGAGTCTTCTTTAAGAAGAATAAGAAAAAAAAGGAACATAATTATAGTGAATAAAATGGCAATAAATACATGTGTATCAGAAGAAATAAACCAAAGAACTTATATGCATATATGCATAACCAATGGACACAGACAATAGTGTGGAGAAGGTGGGAGAGGATAGAGTAGAAATGAAGCAGTTCATGGGAGTAAAACAGTGGGGACATCTGTAATATCAACAATAAAGATACATTTTTTAAAATATAAAAAGTTATCCAATCAAAAGACATAGCACAGCTAAATGGATTAAAAACAAGTTCCACATATATGCTGTCCACATACTAGACCAGCTGGAGTGAACTGATATTTTCAGAGCACTTCACCCCAACACAGCAGAACATAAATCCTTTTCAAGTTCACATGGAACATTTTCTAGGATAGACCACCTGTTAGGACACAAACAAGTCTCAATAAATTTAAGGAGATTGAGATCATATCAGCATCTTCTCCAACCACAATAATATAAAACTAGAAATCAGTAACAAGAAAAAAAAAAAAACTGAAAGCACTCAAACACATAGAGGCTAAATAATATGTTACTAAACAATGAATGGGTTAACAATGAGATCAAAAGTTACCTTGAGACAAACAAAAATAAACACACAGCAACCTGATATCCAACTATACTACACAGTATTTTGCCAGTGGGATACTGGAAATATCAAGGGAACACTATGCAAAGTATATGATTGTCTGACCACTAAGCTGTCCACCTGAAATCAATACAAAATAAAATCAAACAAAAAAAGGAGGGGGGATCCTGAAAACTGTAATCCACACCCCTGAATTGCTAAAATATAGAGTAAGAGAGCAGATTTAGTATAAGTCAATGAAAATCCTCAAATATAAGCAGGGATACTGGGGCTTATTTATTGTGAGGGTGCTGAGAAGAATTGCGAGAATGAGCCATAGTCAGTGAATATAGATTGTCCTCCTGGTTGCATAAAATAATTCCTCATTGAAGACATTTAAAGGGACCACAAAAAGAACATCAAAATCCAGGCTCACAACGAGGACTACATGCAGAGCTAACCTTACAAACCTGTGATTTCCTAGGTTAGTGAAGGTAATAAAAAGCAGTATCTATCACTCAAACTATAGGCCAGTCCCCAGATAAAGTAGAAAGAGAATCAAGAAAAATTAACCCATACTATGTCATAATACTTAGAAAGTCTGGATAATAAGCCAAAATTAATAGGAAAAAGAAATGGCTATGAAGACATACAGGTCAGAGAGGAAATGAAATAACAATAGAAAACAAAGCCTGGAATAAAATAGAACACCTTTGACTTTCATATTTCTTGCTATTTGCCTGGTACAAGCAACCCCATGAGGCAAGTATTATTATTACAGATTTAAGAAAGATGTGGTACCTGGCCAATGTGGCTCAGTGGTTGAGCTTCGACCCACGCACCAAGAGGTCGCTGGTTCAATTCCGGGTCAGGTCATGTGCCCAGGCTGTGGGCCCAATCCCCAGTGGGGGACAGGCAGGAGGTGGCCAGTCGATGTTCTCTTTCATCAGCGTTTCTATCTCTCTCTCCTTCTCCTTTCCTCTCTCTCTGGAATCAATAAAGGAAAAAAATTTTTTTAAGAAAAATGTGATAAGCAACAAGCCAAGGCCACAAACCAAGGATGGATCTGGTACTAATACAAACATCCAAAATAGGCATAGATTAATAAAAAGGCAGGTGGTGAACACTGCAAAAAAAATCAACACTAAACAATGACAATTTTGTTAACAGAACACAGAGTACATTGTCATCTACCTCAACAAATGAGTACACAAACAAAATTGACATAAGAAACAAAAGTCATGGTGGGGGAGAGATAAACCACAGAACTTACATGCATATATGCATGAACAATGGACATGGACAACAAAGCTGGGGACGGGGGGGGGGGGGGGAATCAGTGGGGGAAAAGGAGAAACCTCTATAATAAAAATAAATTAATTAATTAAATAAAAAAAGAAAAGAAACAAAAGTCAGAATATGGAAAAATTTTTCAGAAGATAACATTCTCATCTTTCATAGCAATGAGAAAATTGATATTCTTTATAGCTGAACTGTAGTTGAAATTCTAAAGCTCCAGCTTCTTCACACAGAATACATGAAATCAAATAGGGTTATAATATCCTCTACCATGAAAAATACTTACTGAAATTTAGCAAGTCCTTTAGTTTTACCTCACATTTTTCCTTTTGTTGAATTCAATTAGAATGACATTTAATACATTTTATTTTTTTAAATATGTTTTATTGATTTTTAGAGAGATACGAAGGGAGAGGGAGAGATAGAAACATCAATCAGCTGCCTCCTGCATGGCCCCTAATGGGGATCGAGCCCATAATCCAGGCACGTACCCAGACAGGGAACTAACCAGTGACCTCCGTATGCACAGGTCCATGCTCAACCACTGAGCCACACTGGCTGGACATATGTAATACATTTTAGTGTGAGAATATATTTTTATATCAGTACTGCTGGTGCTGTTTTTATGCATCAAAAGATGACTAGAATAATGTTACCAAATGTTAACACTGTTACAAATTCTGGGTGGTGGGATACTGCATAATTTGTTGTGGTTCTTCTGGGTATTTTTTTGGATTGTTTTATTTATATAAATGACATAAAGTTTATTTTGTTGTTGTTTTTAGAAACTATATTATTTTTATTTTATTTTTAATTTATCTTTAATGTTGAAAGTATTACAGATTTCTCTTTTTTCCCCATTGACATCCTCCTCCTCACGCCCATTGCCCTGCCTTCACCATACTGTGCCTGTATCCACTGGTTGTATAAATATGCATATACGTTCTTTGGTGTATCTCTTCCCGCCCCCCTACACACCTTCCCTCTGAAGTTTGGCAGTCTGTTTCCTACTTCCACGTCTCTAAATCTATTTTGTTCATCAGTTTAATGTGTTCATTAAATTACACAACTAAGTGATATCATGTGATATTTGTCTTTCTCTGACTGGCTTATTTCACTTAGCATAATACTCTCCAGGTCCCTCCATGTCATCTCAAAGGATAAGAGATCTTTCTTACAGCTGCATAGTATTCCATTGTGTATATGTACCACAGCTTTTTTATCCATTTGTCTACTGATGGATACTTGGGCTGTTTCCAGATGTTAGCTATTGCAAATAGCACTGCTATGAACATGGTGGTGTATAAATTCTTTCTGATTGGTGTATATGGTGTTTCCTCAAAAAAAAATTTTACGTGGATATAAAGTGGTGATTTTTTTTGTTTAATCACAGGACTTTGCCTTTTTTTAAAATTTTCACTCAGGATATTTTTCTATTTTTCTTCAAACAGAGTGGGAGGGAGGGAAGGAGAGAGAGAGAAAAGGGAGAGAGAGAGAAACATCAATGTGAGAGAGACACATTGACCAGCCATGTGCTCCCCTGGCCAACATCACCCCGACCAGAGTTGGGGACCGAACTGCAACTGAGATACGTGCCCTTGACCAGAATCAAACCTGTGACTCTTTGGTCTTCAAGCCAACGATTTAACCCCTGACCCAACTGGCCAGGGCACTATAAAGTTGTTTTAATGCAAACAAAATTATTGCATTACCTTTTAATTTCTGATTGAATTTCTAATACTTAATTAAACAGTATAACAATATCAAAATTATAATTTTCTAAAAGGTCCACCTATGTATATAATTTCATCCCAATTTGAAATCCCTTAAGCCAAATACCTTGGATCAGTCCTTTTTTTTTTCCTATTGATCCATCAAGAAAAGAATTCAATACTGTGTAGACAAAACAATCAATGGTGTTGGTGAGAATGTCACTAAAATAATTCACCATAAGATAAAGGCTGATGAAGAGTGCAGGCAGTGAAGCCGGCAAGGTGATGACTCTTCACCTGAACACCCCATACACTGACTTCTCCGTCTTACCCAGCACATGCTCAGTGGGAGAGGAGGCTGCAGGAGTGAGGAAGGACATAAAATGTGGCTGAAACTTTAGCAAGCAACATTTCAGTGAGAACAGCTCTAAGTGGTATTAAAGATCTTAAATGTATTTTTTTCCTTTAAAAAATTTTTTTTCTTTATTGATTCTAGAGAGAGAGGATGGGAGAGGGAGAGAGATAGACACATCGATGAGAGAGAACACTGATTGGCTGCCTCCTACATATCCTCATCTGGGGATCTGGCCCACAACCTGGGCATGTGCCCTGACCAGGAATCAAACCAGTGACCTCTCGGTGCATGGGTCGATGTTCAACCACTGAGCCACACCAGCCGAGCATCTTTTTTTCTTTTTTGCTCAATCCCTTCATACCCCCAACTCAGATCCCTAATCCCCAAAACTGTCAGCCTGCTCTCTATATATGATTCTGTGTCTATTTTACTTATTAGTTCATTTTGTCCATTAGATTCCACATGAGTGAAATTATATTATACTTATCTTTCTACGACTGGCTTATTTCACTTAGTATAATAAATGGTCTTCAGGCCATCCATGCTGTCACAAAGGGTACAATTTTCTCCCTTTTTTTTTTTTACAGCCAAGTAGTATTCCATTGTATAAATATATCACAACATTTTTATCCAATCATCTACTGAAACTCATGGACACAGACAATGGTGTAATGATTGCTAGGGGGAGGGGTAGAGGGACACAGAGCACAGTGTAGGGGGATAAATGGTGATGGATGGAGACATCACTTGGAGTGGTGAACGCAATACAATGTACAGATAATGTGTTTTAGAATTGTGTACCTGAAACCTGTATAATTTTGTTCACCAGTGTCAACCCAATAAATTCAATAAACAGGGAAACAATATCTTAAATGTAGTTCGATGAGTGGATAATTGTTAAGTGAAAATGTAAGTCATCGGATCAGCGAGAAACCTGGAGCTATGGCCGTGGTAAGATCATAAACTCTATAACTGTGAGCTAAACCAGAAACTCCGGTGCCAAAGAGCTTGTGACTTAGGAGGTGGACTAGATTTATGTGCCCAAGTGGAAGGAGCATCACCGAATGAAGGTGTGAAAGGTGCAGGAGCCAGAGAAGTGCTGACGCTATATGACACTTCAAAGTAATTAGGTGTGAATGTGGGATGTGTGAGGGAGGAAATGAAGGTCTCCGAGGGGTTGTTCAGACTAGTAAGATAAAAGGACGGATAATTATGGTCTAGAGTAAATTTAAAAGTCAAGGGAAAACGTAAGGGTATAAAACCACGTTATTAGCAGTCAGGTTCCCAGAAGGCCCTCTGGAAAAAATAATGACAGAATCTGCAAGGGAATGCCACACAGAAGGGAAGGAAACAACCGGGATGGGGACAGGGACACGGGGAGGTGTGCTGACAGTGGTAGAACACCTGGTGGGTGGATCTATGATGGAGAGCACAAGATATCCGGGAGGATCGATTCAGTCTGGAACCTGGCGGACTGTAGGTGCTTAGCATACATTACAAAAAAAGATAAATAAGTGAACAGATTAAATATCAGCCTCAAGTTTGCACATGAAAATTTACTATGAAGTTTTCATTTACTTTCCAGAGACAAGCATGTGGCTGAAAGAAATTTAAAATTACCATGGATTTTAATTTTTTGTTAAAAAGAAATGCCCCAAATTGGAGGATGTCAATCAAAGAGAAAGATTTGCAAGATGACAACTAAGAGAATAATGAATTCGTTGTCCCTATAGACATTCTACACAAGAGGTATGATAAGAAACAGAGGGGTGGGGCAAGAAGAAAGAGAAATGGGATGTTTTCACCTTTCTTAATGGGCAATGGGTAGGTAGTAAGGATGCTCATAGGTTGCAAAAGCTTGGTCCTTGTTTACTGATGATTCCTGATATAGGATCAAGTCTTCATTTCTCATTTCTAAAATTTTAAACTCAGGAAATTTTGAAGGCCTGAACTTTAGGCTATTAAAATGGGTAAAACTAGTAAAGTTATAATGGAATTAAAACTAAAACAAGTTTCTTTTTGGGGTAATTGCCAGATGCTGTTGGAATTACAGAAGATACTTAAAAATCCTACATCATTTTTAACCTTTCATGAGGATAATCAAGATGAAAGTCTTCATTATAACATTCTTTCTTAATCCATCATTTCAAACTAACATATTTTTTATTTAGTGGTAAAGGACATATTTTTAAATTAGACTATATCATTTTATTATAAAAATAATCAGAAATGAAGAAATACCAATTAACTTTACTACCACCCAATAACAGGTTTATTTCCATGATTTTCTCTCTCTCTCTCTCTCTCTCTCTCTCTCTCTCTCTCTCTCTCTCTCCTATTATAATTTCCCATAGTGTCTTGACACCCCATTGAATATTTATACTATCATTGATTAAAATATTCTCTCATTATTTAGAATTTATCTCCCACTTTTCCCTTTATATTTAATTATTGTTCAAAATAAATCTTTGTATGAATATATCCATTCCTCTCAGTCTAGGTAACTTTAAAGATTAGATTACAAATAATAGCATTATTTACTTAAATTATATAAATATGTTTATGACACATGCAGTCCATTGCCACATTGTATAAATAAACAGGAACAACCCTTTGGAATACAGCCACAGGTGATAGTGATGAGTAACTGCCCTTTTGTGTTGTTGTTTTTTCCCACCTCAAGAACTTTTCAGTGTTATAAATAGTTGTTAATTAAGGGTAAAAAAGGTTAATTGCATTTCTTTGGTAACTAATAAAATTTAATTAATTAATTAATCACGCCTTCCTTCTGTCCTCCCTCCCGCTCTCCCCCAGGTATGTTATTACTTGTATTGTGATATGGAGCATAGCACGGCAACGGAACTCATGTACAAGCTGATGTCAGAGGGAACTGGCCTTCAAATCTTTCACCTGCGTGCAGGACTGTTTCCTAGACTTCGTGCTAAACAACACGCAAATCCAGAGGAAGAATACTGTCATCCATGTGTGAACTATCTGGTATTTAATTCAGTATCTATCTCTAGTGGGCAGTCAAAAATTGTCTGTTAATCTGAGCTGTGCCCTCAGGTGACTTACCCAATCTGTGTTTCACTTCACTGTAAAATGAAGGCAGCAGTGACAAGGAGCCTGAAAGAAAATCGATAGGACCTTAAGCTTTTCTGTTTACATTATTTCTGTTTACATTCCGTTTTTTTACCTAGATTATTTAAATACAAGTTGTAGGCTTTTCCTTTATTTCCTCCTATAAATTATTTTCTAGTTCCCTTTGTATGAGATCATATAATTATCAAAACTGTCAATGATAAATATTTCATTCTTTATGTACTTGCTCAGTAACACCCTTTGCTATTTAGAATTTGTAGGTAACACTACAAATGCCCCCCCAAAAAACTAATTAAATGCTATTGGTACAATATTCAAACTATAAATTTATTTAACAAAATGTCTACTTTACAGCATTTAGGGAAAATAAAAACATGGTCCAACTTTCCAGTTATCTTTTATTCTCTCTCTTTTTTAACCTCAGGAACAAGGACATGAACTAAAAGCCCTGTGTCCATGAAGTGCCTTTCCTTGTGCGGCCAGACTCTGTTCCTAATTCACTTCTCCATGCATAACAAATCTCTCCTCCACCCACCTCCCTGGACAGCCCCACTGATGTAGAAAATACATGCCTTTGAGCATCTCCTCATTTTTCAGGGTTTTTTATATAAATATTTCACTCGGATTGTTTATTGCCTATTCCCCAGAATACATATATTTTTGTTATATTGTGAATGATATTTATCAATTATATAATTTTGGTAGATATATCTGGAATGCAGAAACACTTGTATTTTAATTCTTTTCTCTTACTCGGCTCTTTAAATGAACTTTTTCATTATACCTAATAGTTTTAAATGGACTACTCAGGACTTTTTATATATGTAATCATGGAATCTATGAATAAGTTTTTTCTATTTTATAATATTTTTATTATTGTTGCCTCAACAAAAATTTCTACAATCACAAAAAATAGCGATTATAATTGTATTTACTGTTGCTATTTTTATACTTTAAAGCAATATGTTGACGTATACAGTAGAATTTAATAACTAATAGTTTGGAATAAAAAACATTTTCTATCTTTGTCTATTTTGAAAGATGTTTCTTTACAATGCTTACTGAATTTCAGCCAGGATCTTAACTATTTCTGGTATTATCATTATTTTTAAACTAATTATATATCATAGTCAATACTATCTTTAATCTTTACAGATTTTTCTTTTTTCCCCTTTTTTTAATTATTTTTTTCTTTATTGATTTTAGAAAGAGGAAGTGAAAGAGAGAGAACCATCGATGAGAGAGAACCATCGATGAGAGAGAACATCAATTGCCCCCCTCCTGCATGCCCCGCAATAGGGATGTGGCCCACAACCTGGGCATATGCCCTGACCAGGAATCGAACCAGCGACCTCTTGATGCATGGGTCAATGCTCAACCACTGAGCCACACCAGCTGGGCTGCACACGTCTTCATTAGTGACCATTCTCTGAGCAGCTCTGCTATCACCAGCCTGCGATACATTAACTGTAAACACCCAAGTAGATAAGGTGCTGATTAGATCATCTCTTACATGTGTAGGAACAAATTCAAAAACATTGAGTCACTACTCATTACTAATTATAGTAATTCATCAAATGTCTGCTATAATTTATGATGAAGGGTTCAAGTTTGATTCTTCGATTCTATTCTCCAGGAATTTTAACTATATACCTCCAAGAGGGATCTCACCACTCAGACAGTAGGATACCAGGAAGAAAACTGCTTTTAAATTGTGTGATGTTGCTGGACACTGGTCATCGCTGTTAGTGAAGTTGTCAATATCTGTGGTGGCCCTAGTAGCCATCACTACCATCTGAATCTCTATGACAAACAGCTTCCAAAGTGAAAAAAAAAAAAAAAATAGATTCATTATATAATTTGCTTAACTCCATATACCATATATTTAAAATAACTTTTTAAGAACTATTACTGTCTTTCTTAGACAAAAGTTTTCAATTTTCCCTGAGAAATACATTTTTTTTTTTTTTTTTTTTTTTGGTATTCAGGGATGCTGAGAGAAATACTATAAAAACAGAATCCTGCTCAGAGGACAGGGCGGCAGCAGGTGTTCTGTGTCACTTTTATGGGGACTCCACCCAGCCAAAGTCTGATCCATGGGCGGCCACCACCTTTATACCCGCCTCCAGCCTAAGTTCGTTTGAAAGATTCCTGTGCTCTGTGGGGGTTGTTTCTTGGGAACTCATGCTGAAAGCAAAGAGAAGGGCATTGCTTCCTTCTGGATCTACCAAACCCCCAGGAAAGGACTTGCGGGTACCATGTGCTACTTCTACTGAAACACTGTAAGTAGTTCTTGGTTTAAGCCTGGTATGAATCACTGCAGACCCTGGCTGTGTTTCCATGCCACAGAAGGCAGTCACTGCGTCTCAGAACCAGCAGAGAGTAAATATACTGGGTGTACTTCCTGTGTTCATGCATAAGGCCCTCTAGGTGAAGTTATTGTGAGAAAACTGATACCCAGAAAGACACCACGAATGTTTCCTGCGGCTGGTCAAGAAGCTCTCAGGACGGGACCAGTCCCCCTGCACCCTAACTGAATCCTAAATGCTTTAACCACAGAGTCCCTCTCCTACCTCTCAGCAGGAACATTTCAGTTAATACACAGCTCTGGGGGCATATCCTTGACTGCGCCATTAGTTGGCTGTCTAATGGAATTAACCTCTTTGCCTTTATGTGAGATTATTTATTTGAATTTCCCCATTATCAGAAGCATACTGACCCAGGCAATAACTGATGCAGATATTTGATTTTGTCTCCAGTTAATTTACTTTCATGATGGTAAAATAGGAAAATGAAATGTGCATCCCTATAGAATAATGAAATAGAGAGCCCACGGCCTATTTAGAGGAATAGTTTAAACAGAACAAGTAAGGTAAGTGTATTGGTTTCCAAATACTGCCAGAAGTTTCCATAAACAGAGGATGAAAACTCTGGTACAATTCTGGAGGTCAGCAGGGCTGCCTTCTTTCCGGAAGCTCCAGGGAAGAATGTGTCCTTGCCTCCGCCAGCTTGTTTATGGTGCCCACATGCCTTGGCTCATGGCCCTTCCTCCTATCACTCCGACCTCTGCTTCTGGCACCACATCTCTTTCCCTGACTCGGATCCTCCTGTCCACCCCCAAAAAGGACCCTGGTGATGAGACTGGACCCATATGAACGATCAGAATAATCTCCCCACCTCACAATTCTTAACACTATCACATCTGAAAAGTTGTTTTTTCCACATAAGGTAATATAATCACATCGTTGGGGGCCATTATTCTACTTACCATGCTAAGCAATACCAAAATCCAGTATTTTTATGTGTGCATGATAACAAACTATTACCATACCTGGTTTCAGGCATAGATGGGTTATGTGACATCTTTACCTTCCAAGTGGCAGATGATAAAATAGCATCATTTTACAGTATGGCTTAATGGAAAGTGCATCAGCTTTGGAATCAGAAAGCCCTGTTTTCATATCCTGGCTTTTCCACTCAACTAACTGTCTGATCCCAGCCAAGTTCCTTAACTTCTCAGATCCTTCTCAGTTCTATCATCTATAAGACAAGGGAAGTACTGTTTACCTTGCAAATTGTAACTAATTTTACAGATTAAATGAATCCGTATATTTAAAATCCCTGACACATTAAATGTGGTTTGGTACTTAATAAATGGTGGTTGCTTTAATTAAAATAATCACTATCGTCCCGTTGGAAGCCTTAGCATCCCACCATTTCCCCACTGTCCTTATTTCTTCAATAGGGGATCCCTTCTTTCGTTCTATTTCCAGCAATACTGTCAAGAATACTGTGATGTTTTATCCAAGACCTGAGGAATTTGAAGTCTAACCACATTGTATGTGTTGGACCTCACACCCAAGCTCATGCCCCTCATTACAGCATAAAGGTTGCATGCTCACCATCCAACCAGGCTCCCAGCCATCCATCCCCTGCTTCATATAAATAAGTTGTCCATGCTATCCACTGCTAGTGAGAGCTGTCATTTTTAGCTCATATAAATAATGCTGAGAAAAATAACTGCATATGGAAAGGTATTCCAATTAACAACGGATATTTCCCTGGCTGGTTTGGCTCAGTGGTTAGAGTGTCAACCCATGGACCAAAGAGTCATGGGTTTGATTCCAGTCAAGGGTACGTACCTTGGTTGTGGTTCAGTACCAGGCCCTGGTCGGGGTCGTGCGGGAGGCAACCAGTCGAAGTGTCGCTCTCACATGGATGTTTCTCTCCCTCTTTATCTCTCCCTCCCACTCTGTCTGAAAATAAATGAAAAAATACCCTTGGATGAGGATTAAAAGCAAAAGGAAAACAATGGGGTGTGTTACATATCTCTGACAATGCATTCATTTCTGTAATTCTATAGTAGTAAACACACAGTGATGTGTTCAGAACACAGCCCATCTGAATTTTAAATGGAAATTATTCCTTCCTCCTACATGATTAACTCATGGATTTATTGGGAAATCTGCTAAAAATCGATGCCAGTTCATTTCTCGGTAAATTTAGTTTAAACTACTCCCCATGAAGAGCAGAGGGATTTAGGCAACGCTATTCTACGAACAACCGTGGTGAAAAGGAGCCTGGTTTTATCATCAGGAACCAATCGATGAGAAAGCTGCAACGTTTTAAAATGTCACCTTGTAGTTGATATTCTCACAGAATCCATATCAAAATTTTATTGTAATAACAAGGTCTAAAGAAAAGGTGCTCATTATATAACATCATAGCATTTGGTTGAAACAGATTTGTTTCAATCTCCCATCCCTTCCCTTCAACTTGTTTCCTACTTTCTAATGAGCTGGGTGTGCTCCACCTGTTATTTGATGACTACTGAGTGTGTGTTCCACCTGGAAAGCAGAACCACACCAGGGACGTCAATTCAGCAAATTGGTCACAGAGTTTTAGGAATAGCTGAAAACATAGGCAGATGAGGTACCCAGACATGAATCATTCGCAAGTTACTCATAAAACTAAAGGTGCAAAGGGAAGAAGAGAAAAATAATACCGGAGTCCAGCCACAGTCATCAGTAGGGAGTGAAACCCCAGTGACCGGGCCACCCAAGGGACCAGCAGATGAGCCAGTAGGAAGTGACCACCAGCGGGGAACTGGGTCTCTGGGGGAGACCCACAGGCAGGCGCCGGACCCACAGTGCAAGTCTCCAGGTGGGAATGAGACCACTGAGGCAAGAACTGTTGTCCGGAAAGAAGAACAGCTTCCACTTTAAGCAGCGAGGCTGAGATGTAGCATTGCTGCCTTTACCCTACTCCAATCTCCTTCCACGTAGGTCCACAGAACACATAGTGGAAGTCAAGGGACAATCGAATGGAGAAATGTAGTTTTCAAAGATCATTTGCTCTTTGGGGAAAGAATGGGGTGAGGAATAGGCAACATGGTGAGAACAATGGCCCAGAGAAGATAAAAGTAGGTATTGACCTTTAAAAAAAACCAAGTCTTAAATAATCGCTCTGTTTATTCCCCACTGTCGAGTGGAAACAATTACCGATAGGATGTGATGTGCGTTGCATCGTGATTGTTGATGTCTCTCAGCACTGGAGAGAAATCTTTTTTTTTCTTTTTCAATCTTACATATTTATTTATATTTTCCTCTTTCTTTTATTAATTTTTTTTTGTTACAGATGTTTCTCCTTTTTTCCCCATTGACACCCTCCTCCCCATCCCATCCCCAGCTTTGTTGTCCATGTCCATCAGAGAGAAATCTTTAACTGCTCTGCAGTATTTAGATCCATTTATAAAAATTCACCTAGCCACGTTCATGCACTGGAGCATGGTGTTGACCTCCTTATTTTCATACATGGACCTGAACATTGTCTTTGTCTCCATCGTAATTGTCAGAAAACACGCACGTGACCATCAGCACCAAAAACAATACCCACACTCGCATGTCCCCTAACAGGGCTCATACAATTGTGGGGAACAGGAGGGTGGTTTTGTTACTCTTTTCAAGGATGTAAAAAGAAGGAGCAGAGATTTTGACCCACGTCAAACAAATAATCGTAAGTAGTAGAGACAGAAATAAAATCCAGTGCTTATGAACTGAGACACTTTGTTCTCCTGTCTGCACCACTATGTTAGGATCCATGATTAAATCCAGTTACAGCCTGGTAACTGGGTGGCTTCTTTACAGATAAATTAAAAAGATGCAAAATAACCCCCAAAAAACCTCATTTTAACAAACATACTGATACACTGATTATGTGAATTCAATCTGAGAAATGAATAATAACTATGGGGAAAAACTTATTTAAAAATATTACTGTGCTTGCTATCTATTTGAATAGTGAAAAATGAACGTATAGCATTTATTAGCCTTTACAGATTCTTTCCTTCCTTAGATTACCACACGAATATCTTAAACATTGCAAAGAACAGAATTTGTTAAATGCCATGTGTTCTTCAAATTATCTTTAGTATATTTTTTTCTAAATGACTGCTAGAGAGAAAATAAGTCATATTGTTTGTGCTTCTCCAAACTTACTTGGATCTTCAATTTTATCATGGAGAAAAAGACATTCTTTAAGTCATGGGATCATTCAGTGTACCCTAGCAAACCATGTGAGAATTCAAAACGACAGACCGTATGTAAACGTAACTTATTTCTCAAGCATTTCCCCTCTTCTTGGCATTAGAACAAAGGTATCATTACCTGAATACATATCCTCATTTTTGAAGTTCTTATAAAACTAAAATAGTGATATGGATACAGTAAAACATACATATACATACTGATACATATATCTGTGTGCATGTACATCTGTTAGTTGGATATACACACTTATGCTTACCATTGAATACAGATGAAGGCAAACAGGAGAGAACAGAAAAGGTGGAAAGTAGATATATCATAGCTATACAAACAGAAATGGGAAGACAGAAGCATATTTATTAGTAAATATTTGTGCACTCCTGGGTGTATATATACAAACCATAGGGCTGGCACTCTTTTGACCTATGATTTCTTGTATTACATTCCCCTTTTACTGGCTCTGAGGTTGTAGAATTGAGGTGTGTGTGTGTAAGAAGCATGTTAGTGCCGTCAGAGCAGTGGTTTAAAATTGAGAATTTCTTATAGAAAATGGAAAGATTTTACCCAAGACATTTTGACCCAGAGATTCAGGGGGAAAGGATGAAAAATTCAAGAATAAGTACACTGAGGACCAAATGATCAAGGTTTGGGGCAGAAGTAGAGACGCCCGGCTCACCAGAGATCTGTAATTGCTCACTCAGACGGAAAGCACCGTGTACTGGTCCAAAAAAAAGAGTGACTACATCTTTCCTCTCTTAACCTTTTGGCCCCAATTTCATTCTTCCTCCCTTTTGGTCTCCGTCTGATGTGTGAAGAGGGCTGGTCTGTCTGTTGTGAGGGCTCACAGAGACGGTGGATGCAGAGGCAGCTAGCCGGGGAAACATGAAATTTCCCAAAATAGTCTGCCCCCTACTGGTGGCGGGAGGAGGGAGGCAGTGGTTTAAGGATGAGGAGTTAAAAACCAGTGAGGTACTAAATACACGGTTCCAGGTTCCTAATGATAATACAGAAACATGGGCCCTTCATGGTTAAACCGTATGTAAGTCTATGTATTGATTTCTTTCCCCTCCCATTCTGATTTGTTTAATCTTTATTTTCTTCTGTTTTTACATTATACAAGTATCTTTTCATTGTCAACTATGACAGCTCATTTGAAAAGTAGTTCAGGCAACGGTATGAATATGTGAACACGATTTAATTCTACTGTTCCTCTCCGCTCTTTACCATATTTATTTTGAACTCAAGAGCCTCACGGGTACGTTTTTCTCTTATTGATCTATTATATATTTTCCCCTCTCTGGTTTCATTAATAAATACAGTTAAAGAATAAAAGTAAGCAGTTATTTCTTATATTTCGCCAACTATGAGTCATATGCATGGACATTCACATACAGGATGGGGCAAAAGTTGGCTTACAGTTGTTCACATGTAAAATGATACAATAATTAATAAATAATGATACAAAAATAAACTGTTTCAAGTCCTCAAAACTGTAAACCTCCTTTGCCCCATCCTGTGTATTATTTCTGAACCTCACAGCAGCTCTGGAAGTGGCAGTCACTGCTTCTGTTTAATTACATAACCGAACAGGAAGGAGGGAATGGTAGGTATGGGATCTGTAAACAGCACATGCGAGGAAACTGAGGCTGTAATGAGCACAGGACATGTTCCTCCAGATTCCCCGAGGGAGAGAATGTGCAAATACCACAACTCAAGCCAGTGAAGAATTCGTCTTCTTAGACCTTCGGACCCAGCAATCCTCCCGCTAGGATATAGGTGTGAAACTCTGCTAGGAAATGTGCAACTCTGCTTTTAGCAGCCTCAGTATGGTGGAAAAAAAATCAAGACTTAACCTAAAATGTTCATCAACCGATAACTGGTTAAATAAATGATGCTTTATCTATACATGGAATACTATGAAGCTTAAAATATATACATATTTATATTGATGTGGAAAATCTCTAAGGAAATGTTAAACCAAAAATAGCAAAGAACAGACTAATGCACAGAGTGTGATCTAGTGATGGATAACACTATCTATAATTCAAGTAATATGCAACATACTATTAATATTAAAGGTTGTTTTGGTATATTTTCATAATATCTATAATTATTTACAATATATAATCCACATACATATGCACACTCTTAGAAAGGATACCAAAAATAAAAAGGCTGTAACAGTGATTTGGGGGAAAAGAATGTTGGAATATAGAGAAGTTTATTTTTATTTTATAACTTTGTACAGTTTGAACTTTTTGTCATATTAATACATTATTTTTATATTAAAGGAAGATTGTATTTTTCAGGGGTGTGGGATAATGAATTCTTTCAAAGGTCAGACCTCTCTATATATAATGTGTGCAAAATACATCTTCTTTTAAAGGTAATGACAAGATCAATGAAAATAAAGTATAGCACTACTTTAACAGCCCTACAGGAAATAAAATTGATTATTTTAAAACACATACATTGGAAGCAAACAGGAGAGAAAAAAAAAAAAAAAAAACTGGTACATAAGAGAACCCGATACACAAGGTTATCAAATGCTGAGACAACATGAAGAGGAAATCAAGACATTTTCAATAGTATTGCTCAGAGTTGAAGGAATAGAAACAGGCTCAACAAGTATCATGATCAGAGTGAAAACAATCCCTGGCAAAGTGCACTGATGGCCTTCCAGAACACCAGCTGTCTTACCTGTTCTGGCTGCTGTAATAGAATACCACATACTGGGTAGCTTACAAACAACATAATTTATTTCTCACAGTTCTGGAGGCTGGAAGCCCATGATCAGGGTTCTAGCATGGTTGGGTGAGTTCTCTTCTGAGTTGAAAACTTTTCATTTTATCCTCACATGGTGGAAGGGGCTAGGGAGCTCTCTGAGGTCTCTCTTCGTAAGAACATCAATCCCATTCTGGAAGGCTATTCCCTTATGGCCTAATCCTCCCAAAGTTCCTACCTCCTAACACTATCACCTAGGGAGTTAGGATTTCAACATATGAATTTGAGGGGGACACATTCAGACCATAGGACTAGTGAGTAAAGGGAAATATTTACCAGTGTCAAGACAAAAACAACCCATATACAAAGTCTAGAGAAATCAGAAGGTGCCGGGCATCTAACCAGCAATAGAGGAATCTAGATAACAATGAAGAATAGTTTCAAAATTTTAACAGAAAAAAAAAATGGTTTTCAACCTAGAAGTCTCTAACCTGATACACTACTGATTGAGAATGAATATGGACTAAGAATATTTTTATAGGTACACATTATAAAAAATATTACCTCTCATGCATGTTTCCTAGGAAGACACTGAAGACCTGTTGCTACTAAACTAGAGTGGAGAAATCTACCAAAGAAAATAAAAATATGGGACTAGAGACTAGGGTTCCACTATGAGGAGAGCAGTAAAGCAACGCTCCTAGAAAATAGCTGTAGCAATCCCTGTTGGGCTAGCAGGATGGAGCACTGTTGGAGGGAGGTCTTCAGGAAAAATTGCAAATCAGCATTTGATGGTCTCGCCTTGTCGTCAGCAGGCCTGAGAGATGATATGTACGTAGAAATCGTGTAAGTAAAAAAAAAACTTTAGGAAATTTTTACACTGCAGGTAAAGCAGAGTGTTACATAGGAAATGAAACATAGTTTTAAAATATCATTTGGCATTGTAATGAATAGCTACAAAGTCATAATAATGTAAAATCTGAAAATTGATTTTTCTTAAAACTTACAGAATGCTTTGACACTTGAAATAATGTTTACATCTTTCTCTGAAAACATATACATATAATTACAGCAAAGCCCCTCAACTATTTTGCATGGAGTTATATTTCAAATTTGCTAGTAAGTTTGATATGAAATCAGATTTTTTTAAAAACAAATAAAATGTATGATATTTCTGTTGCAACAGTTTAATAAGACCAGATATTCTGAAACACTTTTCCTCTACAAAGCACCTACATGCTGTGTAGTTAGAGATAATATACTTTAAAAAGTACTGCAGAGCTCACAAAACAGTAAGGGAAATCCTCCATGAACTACACCACCACCAATAACAAAAACTCACAGAACACAAACAAAAGAGTACAAAAAAATTTGCAGCTAAAACTGGAATAGAAAATCCACACAGAAGCCAAGGCTAGCTTTGAAATGTGTCCAACCCAGAAACCTCCAGCTGGGCTGAATATCGACCCCACTGTGGATTAGGATTCGGACCTGACAAGTCAGGGAAATGAACCTGAGACAGACCCTCCACACTAAGACGGTTAGCCAAAATAACTGATTTTTAAAAAGAGGTATATTGAAACATTTTTATGCTGACCAAATAAAACAAAAGAAACAGTCTGTTGGGCTTTGGTGGGAAAAGTAATATTGTCTTTCCTAATAATTTCCATCCATAGCTTTTCTCTCATGCAGTCCTGGGATTTTAATTACACCACACTTTCATGCTGTGACATCTAAATCCAAGAAACCAAATGAAAAAGTTTTTCTCCAGATTAGTAGAGCTCTCTTGTCCTGCCAGAAACAAAGATGAATCATCTCTATTCAGGCCCTGAGGATTCTCAAAATTAAAGTTCCACCAAATCGCCCATAATTAAATCTAGGAAACAGATGAGGAAATGCAATACCCTAATCAACACATGACAGACTGCAGAACATTGCACATAAAGCAGACACTGAAAATATAAGAAACAGTGCACAACATAAGTATGTTTAAAGTGTTTAAAGAAATAATGGCAGAGATTGAAAATAGTATAAGAAAATGAGACCATCAGAAATGTTTTAAAAGGATACAAAATATAATCACTAACATTTAAATTCACCTGATGTCTTTAAATGGTAGCTAATGCATGGTTGCAGAGACTATCAGCAAACTACACGAGGAATATGAAGATATTACTCATAATGCAAGTCAAACACAGAGAAAACTATGAAAAAGTAATTAGGTGAAGCCAATGACTACAGAAGTCCTAACAGCACTTAAGTGGAAACCCACATAGAATAAAGACAAGAGAGCAAAACCAATATTTTAATGCTGCAAAATTTCCAGAATGGATTAAAAAACAATTTTCAGAAATAAGAAGCCAAATAAATTGTAAAATCTTCCAGTCACAGCATAATAAATTGCAAACTATGAAGGTAAATGAGAAAACATTAAACCACGCAGAACTTCACAGCATTGGCAATAAAAGCTGAAGACACTGGATGACCTCCTGACGCTGTGGTGTATCTGTGAGGAAACTGAAACCACAGACCTGCCCCATTTTAATGGGAGAAATGTTTTTCTCTGTTGTTAGTGAGAGTGGGGTTCTTGGTGTGCTACTGGAATAAGCATTCCCAGAAGCCCCCATGGGAGGACGAGATGTGGTAAAAGGCTTTATTTGCATGGAAATACAGCTCTCAGTTTGCAAAGCCCCATTTCCCTTCAACCAGTCCTGGAAAATATGCAGCTGTGGATTCAGAAGCTAGAAGCAAAGCCAATGTCCAAAGTCTCCATTCCACAGTGGAGTTAAGTCCAGCACAGCATCAGGCTAGTTCCAGTCCATCAGCCCATTGCACAGGGTCCACGTGACGTGGGCCCTGAGGACAGACACAGGAGCATGAGAGCTCCACAAGCCAGGAGTCAGGCGGGATCAAGCAAGAGAGGGAACTCCTTTAAGAGCTTACATATCTCGTCTCCATGTGCTTGCAGTGGCCATGCCTACCCTGTCAGTGACCTGTTCCCAGGTGTGACTGACGGGCAAACACCTCCCCTATGTCACCCAGACCTTCCCAAGCATGTGTCTATTGTCCAGTCTCTTCCCCCAGGGATCTGCAGGGAATGGGCGGGTGACTTCACAGCTTCCTGGCAAAGCTGCCCAAATGGCATGCCTATCGAATTTGGCCTTCCCTGTGCTCCTTTCCTCTTATTAGTAATTGGGTTTATTCCAATGGTATCACCATCATTTAGCCTACCAGATCCCTCCACGATCTCCCTCCCTCCCCTACCCCTAAACCTCTCCATCCTTCCCTGTGCCTTCCTATTTTCCAGGCAAATCCTTTGATCATATCACAGATACAATGCAGAGCAATGTTCTGTTTATTCCATACCTCATGCAGATTGTCCTCCAGTTGTCCCTTTAATCCTTGGATTTGGGGCTTGGATCTAACAATTTCACAGCCTTTGAAAGCCTAAATTCCTTCTAAGAATTTTTGTTAATCCCTAGGAACCTCCTTTCCTCTCATCTCTAGCTTCCTGTGTCAAATTGTATGTGTGCCTCACCTCTCCTTAGACATAGACTGTCTTCCCACTCAAGTTCCCTGGAAATAACTGTTTTCATGCAAAATAAATAAATAAATAAATGGGAATAAACCTTGGTAGTAAAATATTTTATGGGGGAAAAGAATTGGAGAACTTTTGTTGATTATCTGGTCAGAAGTCACTTTCCAACAAAAGGTAGCCTAGATTGTCATCGACTGGATCTGGGTGAGACTCTGCTGGAAAGGCTGGGGTGAAAGCAGGGGCCAAGCATAAACTCCCAATGAAAGTATGGGGGCAAGAAAGCAACGTCCAGGCTAGACCTGGAAATGCTGTCCCCTGCTGTGTGTGGCCTGCCCTTTCCTGGGAGCATAAGGAAATATACAGAAGGGAATTGTATGGACATGTGTAGACACAGAAAGGCATTGCTAAGGGACCATATTCCTGGCCCTACGTGAAAACCTCCTGCTTCCCAGAAGCAGGTGATAAAAGAATAGAGATGTGTTTAACTTACAAACTCCACAGGTTACTTGCTATGTGAGATTCTCATCACATTCTTCAACCTCTCCCAACTCAGTTTTCTCATCTGTAAAATTGTATATGGGGAGATTTTCCTGAAGATAAATTATGTAAGACATAAAAAATATCTGACATGTTCTAGCCCTGACAAACATTATCAGCCTTCACTCATTCTCCAGTGTGATTTTGCAAGTCATCTCCAGTTTGACATACCACTCTGCTACCTTATCAGTTCCTTACATTTTGCTTTATTTCCTGGACCCTGACAGTCTTCAGGGATGTGTTGAGTTTTCCACCTTAGAATTTTGAGTGTAAGTAACCATGTGACTATGTTCCTAATGTGATACCAGGCAACAGATTCTGCCAAGAGAATGGCTAATGAATACTGAATTACAAGGGCTAAAATTTCTGTCATATCAGGAAAGGGTGGAATCTGTGTTGCACAGAACAATGTAGAAAGAAAGAAATATGAAAGTTTCATAACACCTTAAAGGGCTAAGTAAAGAGATGAGGGAACATCCTTTACTCCTTTACATCTCTATCCAAACCATGTCTCTGTGTTGTTTACCAGGAGGCAGGCAGCTAGGACATTATTTAGCTCTTCATAAAGAAGAGGGTGGATCTGAAGAACTAATCTCAGAGATCTGACCTTAGAAGACTAGACATTATCAGAAGAGAAGAAAGACTCAAGATTGATAAGTACACATAGGGTTGAGGACATTTCTTTTTGATTGAATAAGAAAAAAAGTCCCAAAATAAATAGGATTCACTGAGTTGTATCTACAATTAACAGAAAGAAAAAAGAAAAAAAAATCACAAAGATATAGGCACGACAAACCAGTTATGCTGAAGTAACAAAACAAGTCCCTCAGGGGCTTTGCTGACAAAGCTTCCATTAACCATTAGCAATGAGGTGACTTGCACATGTCTTCAAAGCTTTCACCCAGAAATACCACGTCACTTTCATTCACTTTGGTTGGCCAAAGCGAACTTTATGATCATGTTTAAATTAAAATGAAACAGAGATGTACAAGCTTACTAAGTGCCTAGAAAAAAAAATGGAGAAATGGGATATTTGTGATAGCCTTCATGACTGCCATATTTATCATAATATTATAAACAATATAAAATGAATAAATATACATGCTACTAACGAGAAAAATTTTGCTACTTGGAAATAAGAAATTTATATAGATTTTGGAAGATCTTGGGTCTTCCCTGGGAGGAGGCAGTGGGAGCAGCTAGGTCCCAGCAACCTGAGCCCACCAGCACACCTGCCTCCATAAGACCAGTAGACATTCTGTGTCAACACAGACTAGTGCACAGTAGTAGAGCTCACAAGGTGCTGGTCCTGGAAGCTACAGACAGCCTGAAGCCCAGCACCAAACCCTACAGTAGCAGCCCCATCAGAGTCCAGATATACCCCCAGCAACAGAGGCTGGGGAGCAGACATCCATCCCCAGGCAATAGCAGCACAGACAAGCAGCTGAGACCATCCCCAAAAATTACAGCAAAAGCTGAGCAGGACGTGAGCCCCACAGGGCAGCAGCACTCCCCAGCCAACAGTGGTGGGAACTGGGGCTCCACAGAGGCCTGTGCGGTCCAGCAGCTCAAAAGTACAGTGGAAATCTGGAGCCTGAGAGGGACTGGTGTGATCCAGCTGCCTGCCCACAGGACCTGCAGGATGCGGGGGCACCAGAGAGGCCTGTGCAACCCAGTTTCACACAAGATAGGAATAGAGGATGTGAAAATGGAGGCAGGGTGAATGTAAGCTACACAGACAATTTCTCAGGACCAAGCGGGAATTACAACTAAAATACATACAAAACCTCAGAGAAAAGCAACAGTAATGCAGCAACACAGAACCATATAACAAGGGACACTGGTAGGACCTGTGGAGGCATGAGAGGGTTGCTGGCTGGGAGCCTACAGACAGCAGCAGTCTTAGATGTGAGCAGCAACCTTGGGGAATAAAGACCAAGCCCACTCCACAGCACAGAGAGCCAGGACAGATCAATAAAATAGTCATAGCCACTCACCTGGGGGCTACAGCAGGAGGGCAGACTGGGATGGAACTCTGTGGGGACATCTGGGATTCGGAGTGCACTCAGAGTTTTTGCTGAGTTGCGGCCATAAAGGACAGTGGCCAGAGTGCTCCTCCCCAGAGCTGTGGAAAGAAGCAGCAGCCCACACTTGGAGATTCAGCCTTTCCCAGGTGAGGCAATAAAATGCAAATTGAGCCTCATTAACAACCAGGATCTGTCCCACCCTCTGGAAATCTTCCTATGCAGAACACCAGGACTACAATTCAAGGCAATGAGTAACTGAGACTACTAGCCACCAGGAAAAAGCTAGAGTATAACTGAACCATGTATGGGCTTGCAAAACTACCCAGGAAAGTAAGACTTGACTGTGGTAACGTGGGCCCACGCAGGCTCATCCAAACACAGTAGAGAGAGCTACAAACAGCAGAATACCAACACCCACAGGGAAAATTTGGCACGCTCCAAAACCCACTGAGATAGCCAAAATGGTGAAACAAAGAAACAAATCCCAAATGAAAGAACAAGAGAACTCTATCGAAGATGAGATCAATGTAATGCAGCTAAACAAATTACCAGAGGTAGAGTTCAGAGCCATGATCTTAAGGAAGCTCAACAGCATGCGTAAGGACAAAAGAACCACGAGTAAAGATATAGAAACATTAAAAACCAACCAAGTGAAAATGAAGAATTACATGGCAGAAACTAAGAACACATTAGATGAACAAATCAACAGAGTAGAGGAAGGTGAGAACCGGATCAGTGAATTAGAAGTCAGGGTAGAAAAAAATCAACCAATCAGAAAACCAAAAGAAAAAAAAAATTTTAAAAACAGGAAGAAAGCTTAAGAGAACTGTGGGACAACTGGCAATGTAATAACATTCACATCATAAAAGTCCCCAAAGTAGAAGAAAATGGGCAAGGGTTAGAGAATATATTTGAAGAAATAGTGACAGAAAACTTTTCTAACTTGGTGAAGGAAGAAGGCATTCAAGTACAAGAAGCATAGAGAGCCCCAAGTAAGAAGAATCCAAACAGGCCCACAATAATACACATAGTAATTAAAATGCCAAAAATTAAAGACAAGGAGAGATTCCTAAAGGCAGCAAGAGATAAGCAACAGGTTACCTACAAAGAAAACCCCATAAGGCTCTCAGTTGACTTCTCAACAGAAACACTACAGGCCAGAAGGGAGTGGCATGAAGTAATCAAGGTCATGAAAAACAAAGATCTGAATCCAAGACTACTCTACCCAGCAAGGCTATCATTCAAAATACAAGGTCAAATAAAGAGCTTTCCAGACAAAACAAGGCTAAGGGAATATATTAACACAAAACCAGCACTGCAAGATATACTAAAAGGACTGCAGTAATTAGTAGAAGAAATAGGAAGAAAAACATACCCACACTAAACAGAAATGGCAATAAATCAATACAAATCAATTATCACCTTAAATGTGAATCGTTTGAATGCTCCAATAAAAGACACAGAGCAGCTGATTGGATAAGAAAGCATGACTCATATATATGTTGTTTACAAGAGACCCACCTCACAACAAAACACTCACATAGGTTGAAAGTGAAGGGATGGGAAAAAATCTTTCAAGCAAACGAAAAAGAAAAAAAAGCTGGGGTAGCAATATTCATATCTGATAAAGTAGATTTCAAAATGAAGGCCATAACTAGAGACAAAGAAGGCCACTACATAATATTGAAAGGATCTATCCAACAGGAACATATAACCTTGGTAAACATATAGGCACCCAATATAGGAGCACCAAAATATATTAAAAATCTTCTGGAAGATTCAAAGGAGAAATCAGCAGCAATACAACCATAGCAGGGGACTTCAACACCCCGCTGACATCACTGGATGAATCTTCTAGACAAAAAATTAACAAGGAAACATAGACTCTAAATCAAGCGCTAGATCACATGGATTCAATAGATATCTACAGAGAATTACAACCCAAAACTGTAGAATTCACATTCTTCTTAAGTGCACATGGGACATTCTCAAAGACAGACCACATGTTAGGGCACAAATTAAGTCTCTAGAAGTTCAAGAAGACTGAAATTATATCAAGCATCTTCTCAGATCACAATAGCATGAAACTACAATACAGTTGCAAGAAGAATATGCAAAGACATTGGAACAAATGGAGGCTAAATAGCATGTTATTTAACAATGAATGGGTTACCATGGAGACCAAGGAAGAAATTAAAAACTTCTTGGAAACCAATGAAAATTAACACACAACAACACAAAATCTATGGGATGCAGCAAAAGCAGTTCTGAGAGGGAAGTTCATAGCACTACAGGCCTACCTCAAGAAGCAAGAAGAATTTCTAATAGACTATCTTACCTCAAAACCTAAAGAACTAAAAAGCAAACAAAAAGAAAACCCCAGAGCAAGTACAAGAAAGAAAATAGTAAGAAAATAAATGACATGGAGACCAAAAAAAAAAAAAAACAATTTAAAGTATCAATGAAACAAAGAGCTGGTTCTTTGAAAAGATAAACAAGATTGATGAACACTTAGCTAAACTCACCAAGAAACAAAGAGAGAGACCCAAATACACAAAATCAGAAATGAAAGAGAAGAAATAACTGTAACCACAGAAATACAAAGGATTCTTAACAAATATTATGAACAATTATACGGCAACAAATTTGACAATCTAAGCGAAATGGACCAATTTCTAGAAACACATAGTCCTCCAAAACTGGACCGGGAAGAGATAAAAAACTTAAAGAAACCAATAACAACAAAAGAAATTGAAGATGTAATCTACACTCTCCCAGCAAACAAAAACCCTATCCTGGACAGTTTCATGGGGGAATATTACCAAACATTCAACAAAGAACTAATACCCATTCTCCTCAAACTATTTCAAAAAATTCAAGAAGGAAGACTTCCAAATTCATTTTATGAGGCCAGCATAATGCTAATTCCAAAACCAGAAAAAGACACTACAAAGAAAGAAAACTACAGACCAATATCTCTGATGAATATAGATGCCAAAATCCTGAACAAAATACTAGCAAATCGGATCCAGCTATACATCAGAAAAATTATTCACCATGACCAAGTGGGATTCATCCCACAAATGCAAGGCTGGTACAGTATTCGCAAATCAATAAATGTGATACACCACATAAACAAAATGAAAGTTAAAATTCATATGATTATATCAATAGACACTGAAAAAGCATTGGACAAAATTCATCACACATTTTTTATAAAAACTCTCAGCAATCTAGGAATAGAGGGATCGTATCTCCACATAATAAAGACCATATATGAAAGTCCTACAGCCAACATCATATTCAATGGGCAAAAACTAAAAGCATTTCCCTTAAGAACAGGAACAAGACAAGGATGCCCACTTTTGCCACTCTTATTTAACATAGTACTGGAAGTCTTAGCCACAGCAATCAGACAGGAATAAAAAATAAAAGTGATCCAAATTGGAAAGGAGAAAGTGAAACAGTCATTATTCGCAGACGACATGATACTATACATGATACTATAGAAAACCCAAAAGACTCTATCAAAAATCTACTAGACTTAATAAGTGAATTTGGCAAAGTAGTAGGTTACAAAATTAATATCAAGAAATCAACGGTATTCTTATACACCAATGATAAACTCACAGAAAGAGAAACTAAAAATCCCATTTACCATCATGGCAAAAAACTTAAGATGCCTAGAATAAACTTAACCAAAAATAATAATAATAATAATTAAAGACCTATTCACAGAAAACTACAGGTCATTGAAAAAAGAAATAGAGGAAGATATAAAAAAGTTGAAGCACATACCTTGTTTATGGATTGGAAGAACTAACATCATTAAAATGTCCATACTACTCAAAGATCAATGCAATCAAAATACCAATGATGTACTCCACAGAACAAGAACAAATACTTCAAAAGTTCATATGGAACCAAAAAAGACCTCAAATAGCAACAGCAATCTTGAAAAAGAAGAACAAAGTTGGAGGGACCAAATTACCAGATTTCGGATTATACTACAAAGCCACGTAATTAAAACATCCTGGTACTGGCACAAGAACAGGCATATAGACCAGTGGAACAGAACAGAGAACTCAGAAATGAACCCAAGGCAATATGCTCAATTAATATTTGACAAAGGTGGCAAGAGCATGCAGTGGAGTAAAGACAGCTTCTTCAATAAATGGTGTGGGGAAAACTGGACAGCTACGTGAAAAAAAATGAAACTAGACCATCAACTTACACCATACACAAAAATAAACTCAAAATGGATAAAAGACTTAAATGTGATTCATGAATTCATAAAAATCCTAGAAGAAACTGTAGGCAACAAAATTTCAGACGTCATACGCAACAGAATTTTCACTGATACATCACCTAAAGCAACAGAAACAAAGGAGAATATGAACACTTCGGACTACATCAAACTCAAAAGCTTCTGCACAGCAAAAGATACAATCATCAAAATGGAAAGGCAACCCACTGTATGGGAGAGCATAATTGCCAATGATATATCAGATAAGGGGTTATTTTCCAATATATAGAGTGCTCATACAACTCAATAAAAGGAAAACAAAGAACCCAATTTAAAAATGGGCAGAGGACCTAAATAGACACCTCTATAAACAGGACATACAAATGACTAAGAGACATATTAAAAAATGTTCAACATCACTAATCATCAGAGAGATGCAAATTAAAACAACAATGAGGTATCACTTCACACCTGTCAGAATGGCCGCCATCAACATATCATCAAATAACAAGTTTTGGCGAGGGTGTGGAGAAAAGGGGACTCTTGTACACTGCTGGTGGGAATGCAGACTCGTGCAGCCACTATGGAAAACAATATGGTGTTATCTCAAAAATTAAAAATTGAACTTCCATTTGACCCAGTGAGCCCACTTCTAGGAATATACCTTAAGAAGCCTGAAACACCAATCAGAAAGAATATATATACCCCCATGTTCGTAACAGCACTATTTACAATAGCTAAAATCTGGAAACAGCCCAAATGTCCATCAGTAGATGAATGGATGAAAAACCAGTGGTACATATACACAATGAAGTACTATGCAGCTGTAAGAAAGAAAGATCTCTTATCCTTTGTGACAACATGGAGGAACCTGCAGAGTATTTTCCTAAGTGAAAGAAGCCAAACAGAGAAAGACAAGTATCATATGATCTCACTTATTTGTGGAATATAATGAACATAACAGTATGAGGATGGGGGTTTTCCCATAGATGTGGAAGTGGGGTACAGACTGACAATCCCCAGAAGAGGGGGTTGTAGAGGAGAGATAAAGCACAGAACTTATATGCATGTATGCATGAACAATGGGCATGGACAACAAAGCTGGGGACAGGGCAGGGAGGGAAGGGGGAATCAGTAGGGGAAAAAGGAGAAACATTTGTAACAAAAATAAATAAATTAATTTTTTTAAAAGAAATTTATATAGAAATTCTGAGAGAGAAAGGCATATTTTTAGATTTGCCTGTGAAGCCATATCAATGCTCAAATATGGAAGCAAAAGAAGAAATTGTCAGATAGATCTTTGCAAAGTTATAAAACATGCCCTTTCCCCAAATTTGGTTAAGAAAACACTTCCAGGTATAAAGGGTTAAATTTCAGAAAGAGTTTTTGAACAGGGATGCTGTGGATGTAAATGGATGCTGACAAATCCATGTATGAAGAGACCAGTAAATAAGAACAGAAATAACTCCAGCTGGTTAGAATTATCTAAGTGCTGAATCAAACACACTACAAAAAATATGCAGTACAAGAACCCACAGCAATGTTTCCCTTGTTCCAATCTGATTAAAAGGATGGTGGAGGACTGAAAATATAGAACCATAAAACACAGCACATCTCTTTCCCAAGTAATCGAATCCACAATCACTGTGTCCATTCCAGTTATATAAAGGATTACTAATAGCTCAAGAAGTGTATAAATCAATTCCACAGATGTGTGTGTGTGTATAATTAATGCTAAACATTGATTTAATTTCTAAATTTAAAAAATCACAGTTAATTTAATACAAGATAAAAAGATGAATAAAACCTAAAACCCGGTGCCGGTGCCTTCTATAAAGTATCCCTAGAGTTGAGCACGATTCTTGGTAACATCACAGCATGTACAATACAACTTCTTATTTGTAGAGATACATAAAAGGTAAGTTACAAAAAGTCAAAAGGCAGGAACTAGATCAGTGTATAATCTCCAAAAATAAAACAATATACCTAAATGTGTCTATATACAAAAGATATACATAAATTCAACTTCAAAGCTTAAACTAAAACAGTGGACACAACTATCTGCCTGATGTTACTATTGCCAACATTGCTTTTCTCCTTCTCATATTTAAATCAGTAAAATTTAAGGAAAATATCATAAAATAAAATAAGAAGGCAGACTTATATAATGATGAAAGTAACAGACAAACATGACAATACTGGATCTATTTATATCCAACAAACAGCAAGGCATTCCAATGCATAAAGCAAAAATTCTGTTACAAATACTCAGGGGAATGGAAAAACCTAACTGTGATAATGTTTTAATTCACTGTTATATGGCAGTTAAAATGGAAAAAACCAAAGACATCAGAAATATATAAGTTATGGGATTTGATTTCATTTATATGTTTCCTTCTTCACTTCATCATTTTTCTTTAGATCAGCTAAGCCTAATTTATTTGAGTGTTTTGGGCTACAGCAAAGCTTTCTTACACACAATGACTCAAGACAACTAGTAATAGTGTGGACACCCTGTTCTTGGATGGCAAAAATCTCAAAACCCAAAATGCATAATATTGGTTATGCCCATTGAAATAATTTCAACATTATTCACCCAGCCAGTGTGGCTGAGTGGTTGAGCGTTGACCCATGCATCAAGAGGTCACCAGTTTGATTCCCGGTCAGGGTACATGCCCAGGTTGTGGGCCAAATCCCTGGTGGGGGTCATGCAGGAGGCAGCCATTTGATGTACTCTCTCATTGATATTTCTATCTCTCCCTCTCCCTTCCTGTCTCTCTAAAATCAATTAAAAAAAAAATTTTAAAGAAATAATTTCAACAGTAGTCAACATTCTAGTCCTCATCCAATTCAAGTGTTAATTAAAGTGTTATATATTCATGATTTGTTCTGATTCTATAAGTTTATTACACTTTCTGGTTATGATATTGAACTGAACTGATATTTTAGAAAAATAAAAAAGATTTAGTGTTCTATACTTCCAAGAAGATAACAAGTTTATTTCAGAATAAGTAATTAGGGAGCCAGAAGGCATGAATGTACTTGATGTCCCATTGTCTTAAACAGCTTTGTTGTTTTGTGATTAAAAAGCCAAATACTGCATTTGATCTCAGTAAATTTGCTCTAGCCTAAATATGTTAGATTCAAATTTCTCATGTGTGAAAAAAGGAACTAATGTACTGTAAATAAATGAATATAAAGTAGGTTGTTGGAATTCATAATGAGAAATGAAATTAAGGACTCACTCTGCCTCTTAGCAGTGAAATGAGTTCTAGTCAATTGGATTATTTTCAGTAAAAGTTTTACAAAAGTCTAAATTAGAAACACAAAGTAAACCAAATTAGAAATCATGTGCAAAATATAAATGCAAATTTAGTTCAAAAAAGTAATGTTTGATTGGGAACACGAGCATGGGGAATTGTGATTAATTCCTAAGTGTCATGAAATGAATGGTAATATATGCTTCTATTTCAGTGAAAATTTGTTTTGATGATGACTATAGAACCCAATCGTATCTTCACAATCATAAGGTCTAATTCTTCCTTTTCCATATGGAGACAGCAGCCTGGAGAAGTTACCTCCTTCGAGCCCACCCATCCAGTGCAAAGATTAAAATCCAATCGTTTTCTTTCCACATCTACAGGTCATTGTCATCTTTTATGGTCTGACTCATGAATCAAATTTTGGGTTAATATATTTTAAAACTATCCTTGGAAATATCCAAACTATATTTTATCAGAAAATACCATGGGGGCTATTCATAAAGACATGGAGAATAGAGTGTTAGCATTGGAACGTGCAAAGACTGAAGAAATGGTGGCCAGAGAGGAATAAAGATCCAACCTGGGGCAGAAGATAATGAAGGAAAGGCGTCCTGTGAGCAACAAAGAAGGAAGAACTTCATAAGACCCAGATCAGAACGTGCCAGGTTTTAGTCAGGCATCCATAAAGGAAAATGCACACAATATTTTAGATGCCATGGAGAAATAGAGCAGGAGAGGCCACCTGACAAACTGCAAAGTCAAACTGCACAAAAGTGCTTTGCAGAGGAAGAAGCTGCAGGTGTCCCTTGATGGATGTGTGGTGTCGCTATGCTCGATGACCATGCCCTAGAAAGATATGTGACTACAAGTGTCAATAAGGAGTGAGAAGTGATGTGACTAGGTAATGATATCTGCATGCGGACAGGATTATTTTATGATTAGGATCATTGAAGTAACAACATCACGCTCATTGTTGGGAGCTGTGTCTTGCATCGTGTGCGTTTGAGGTGAGGGCTGACCAGGTGTGTCTCATACCATGAGATTGTTGTAAAGCATGCAGACATGGTCCTCCCCAATGAATAAGAGACTCATTTACTGTGTAGTGACCTAGCTGAAGGATGATGAGGGAGGCAGGAGGAGGGGGAGGATTTCTATTGACTGACCAAGACTCCTTAAGAAATATGTTACTTATGGTCCTAGAATTTGGATGTGGCTTTTACATGTTCTTGTTGGTTTGGGGAAAAGACTAAGTATGTTTCCCCTCTCAATTAACAGTGTCAGGAAGAAAGATACAAAAGAAAGATACACATCAAGAAAAATTCACAGGAAGACATACAATTAAACACAGAGGGAAAAGCTACACAGAACTACATGGAGACCCAAAGAGTAAACATTTACAGAGATACAGAGAGAGAGGCAAAGAGATACACACTTGCAGACATAAACACAGAGACACACAACCATAGAGAGAGACACACAGACAAAGAATACACAGAGGGACAGTGAGAAACAACAACAAAACTGAAAGGGAGACACATACTCCAGCATCCATAAAAACTAACATTCAGAGACAGATATGCCGAGAAACAGAGATACAAGCCATACACATGTAGAGACACATATGGAAAGAGAACAGGAAAAGATACGGGCAGGAACAGTCACAATGAGATCCAAACGTGTGTGCTTCTCAACAGTCCATAAAATCATCACCCCTGTCTTATCAAAACTGCTAGAGCTAAAATCAGAAATGAGTTGTTTTCAAAAGTGAAATAGCTGTTTCCATCTACCCTGGACTGGAAGCATCCCTTATGTTAAACCCTCATCACTCCTAACGTAATGTGCTTATCAGGTGTTCCTTTTAACCTGAAAGTGCTTTACAAGTACACTAGAATTTTATGATTTTTTAATGATTTAGTCACTTTTGCCCAATTTTAGGTTGTTTTTTGTTTGTTTGTTTTGTTTTTTGTTTGCCAAATTTATTTTTAACTTAATTATTTTCTACTTAGACTTTTTATTCTCATTTATTTTAGCTTCATAATATTTTAGGTTTCCTGGTTTCACCCTTGTCAATTTATTATTTCTTGTTTTCATTCTTTTAAAATATTTTTGCATTTTTCTTAATTCTTAGTCTGGCTTTTATTATACACAGCTGTTACCTATTAAATTAATTTGGAATGCTTGCCCTGGCCAGTTTGGCTCAGCGGTTAGAGTGTCGGCCTGCGGTCCGGAGAGGCCCGGGTTCGGTTCCCGCTAAGGGCATGTACTTCGGTTGCAGTTTGTCCCCGGCCCTGGTTGGTTGTGTGGGTGGCAGCCACTCGATGTGTCCCTTCACGTCGATGTTTCTCTCTCTCTCTTCCTCTCTCTCCCTCTCACTCTATCTGTACAAAAAATGGAAAAATATCCTCGGGTGAGGATAAAAAAAAAAAAAAAATTAATTTGGAATGCTTTAGATTGTAAACAAAAGTCAAGTCAAACTCACTTAAACAATAAGAACATTTATAGACTGTCATACCCAAAAGTATAGGTCACAGAGGTTTGAGGACTTACTTAATTCAAGGGCTCTGTCTCTATTTCCCTGTGGTTTGTGGAGAGGGAAGGGGATGATGGCTGTGCAGTAGCTTCATCTTTAGGCCAGCAACCAGATGGCTGTAGTATTCTTAGTGTGTCTGCCCATGGCCAGCAGTGCTCTCTTGAGGTTTTCCCTTAAAATGTTTCCCAGAACCCCCTTTTAAAAATTCCCTCACATTTCATTGGCCCAAATCTAGTCTGGTACCTTTTCTTGAACCTATCTCTGTGGCCAGTGAATGCTCTACTCTGTTTATCACAGGTTTAGTGTTTTAAATCAATCACTGGCTGGGGGTGGGATTTTGTTCATTGACTTAGACAATTTAGAGCTCATACCTGAGCTGGGGCCAATTTCCAAAAACCACAGGTTGCTACAAATCATGAGAGGAATAGATATGAAAAGAAAAATTGTATTTGTAGAGGAAAAGGAAGGGTACCCAGCCAGTTGCTGAGTAGGCAAGCAATGATAGCCATTAACGTCATTGTCACCATCATCATCACCTTTATCTTTCTATAGGTCTTCACACAAATGAAAGTCACAGGTCTGAATGCTTCATATTTGTTCTGATTATTTTTTAATTAAAGTGACAGTTCTACACTATCCTCTATTTTGTTATTTTTAACTAGGAAATTGGGAGAGCTGGTGAACTGTTACCCACTCTGTGAAATCTGCCCTGATTATGTCTGGCTGGTGTGGCTCAGTAGACTGAGCATCCTCCTATGGACTGAGAGGTCCCGGTTCAATTCCCAGTCAGGGCATATGCCCAGGTTATGAGCTCAATCCCCAGTAGGGGGTGTGGCAGCTGATTAATTTTTCTTTCTCACATCGATGTTTCTATCTCTCTTTCCCTTCCTCTTTTTCTAAAAAAAAATCAATAAAAACATATTTTTAAAAATCTTCCCTGATTATTAACCCCCCCTGCAGAATTAATGGAACTTTTCCATGACATTTCATCTTACTGTCAGAGTCTTTATTGATTTATATCGGAGGATGCTAGACCATGACTCCATCAGCAGGGGGTGGGATTCGCTGTTGAGCCTTCAGGACTCACGATGTCCCGGAGTCTATGAAGTATACAATCAACATTTCCTCAGCTGATTTCAGTAGCAGACTACCGTAATGCTTATAGAGCATATCAGCTGACGCAGAAGGTATTGTAAAGGATGAGTCCAGACCATGACGATTTTGAGGAAAACTCCCTGAGGCTACTTTGGGGAAATTGACAGTCAATTTCAACTTACAATAAACACCTACAAAAATACTTCTAAAACTGAGCAATAACTGTAAGATGCATGCATATTATGCTGGGTAAAGAATGTGTTGTTATAGAGTATTACACATCCTAAAGTCAATAAATTATAATTTCATGTACTCACAGAATGTCTCATGTGCATTAAAAAAAAGAAAAAAAAACTTCATTAAAACATAAGAAAAAATTCAAAATATCAGCAGGAACAAGAAAAGCGGCTCTAACAGTAGGCCTATGAACTTACAAGCAAATGTCAAAGATTACTTTAAAATATATCCTTATGATTTCATATACATTAGTTTATGTATGCATGACATATAAAGTGTAATGATTAGAAAATAACTTACATATAAAAATGTCTGAGAATTGAAACTTATCTGTTCCAATTATGGATATCGATCGCTTTTATAAAACAGAAAAATATTAAAGATTCAAGTAGGATTATAAATAGAGCATCCCCCTTGCAGGATTGATACTGGGGTTGGCCGGCTCCATGCCCGCCCCACCTTCCTTCCAGGGTCCCTTCTACTCAGAGGCTCCAGAGAAAAGCAGTGCATTTCCCAGACTCGCTCACAGCCAGGTTGGGGGAAATGGCTCTCGCCAATCAAGTAAAAGCACAGAAACTGGAAAGTGGAAGTGCATTAGCGCTTCTCTCAGGCTTCCTTTTCTATTTGACCTACTGGCAAATAGGGTCCTGGAGACCAGGCTTTCCTGCCCCGGCTGCCAGCGCCCAGCCTCCCGCTTGCCCGGGGATGCGCGGTGGTGGCGGCAGCAGAGACAGAGGTAGACTTCTGACCCCAGCTCCCTACACGTTGCTTCACAATTACCACCCACAACTACATTCTTAAACTCAGAATGTCGGAGGTTAGTTCTTCAATGATCAGAAAATTATTTCTGGAGTCCAAGGCTGGAGCTTGCTTCTCTAGAAATTCTAACAATTGTATATCAAATGCTATCTTGCTTTATATTTTCTGCTTGCAGCATTGACAGAATATGCCTATCAGAAGCAATAAAAGGTTATAGCAATGAAAATGTAGGAAACATGATAAAACAAAGTGCACAGAATCAAAAAATATCACATGAAATGCAATATAGGAGTGACGGTAATAAATAAAATATCTAAGTTACTGCCTCCTTTTTCAAAGGAACCCACTGGTATAATGTGCTAAATTAATTTATAAATGTTGATGTGAAACAAGAATGTCATTTGTACAATAATAAGCACAAGTATACTTGCTAAATTAAAAAATAAATCGATAAATAAAGGTTTTTGCTTGCTTTCTAGCAATGGTTGCAATGTGGCTATCAGAGAAAATACAATTCCAGTTTAAAAGCATAAACAATTCTGGCCAGTTTGGCACAGCAGTTAGAGCATTGGCCCAAGGACCACTGAAAGGTCACAGTTTGATTCCAGTCAAGGGCAAGTACCTGAGTTGCAGGTTTGATCCGCAGCCCCAGTAAGGGCGTGTGTTGGAGGCAACCACTCAATGTGTCTCTCTCACATCAATGTTTTTCTCTCTCCCTCCTTTCCACTCTCTCTAAAAATCAATGGAAAAAATATCCTCAGGTGAGGATTAACAAAACTAAACAAAACAACAAAAAAAGAGGGTCATGTTTTGTGAGAATTCAATTTCTTAAAGTGCTACAATGATATTATGCCAAATGATCCAAAATTGTCATAAGGTGAAGAGTTTTGATATTAATTAATGATGTGCAAAGTCAGTCTCCTCTCTAACATCACCCCCTGCTCAATACAAGTACCCCTAATCATTGACTTAACTTCGTTAATTCAAAATGGCATCCAAATATAATGCAAAGTGAAATCTCTAAACTTTGAAAAAATGTAGCATTTCATGAAGTGGATTATATTTTCTTTAGACTATATCATATTCTGATACCTTATAAGTGCTCTTTGAGGAATTCTTACTGCTTTTATAATCAGTTAATAATAGTTAAGTTAAATATTGAGAAATGACATAATTTTAATTGCTTATTTTTTGTATTTTATGTTTCCCAAATATTTACATAGTATTTTTATTACTTTTATATCAAAGAATTTATGTTTTAAAGACCACAAAGGTTTAGTCCCCATACATTATTATATGCATCACAGTGACCTTAATATCAATTTTTAGCACTTTGCTTGCATAATCTAAACAATGCAGATTATATTTCTCTGTTATATTCTTACAGTCTTTACTGCTTAATTTTTCCAACTCATCTCATATGGCTTTAGGATATCATTGCTTTGCCTTTTTCCTTTGAGAAAGAAGGATGAAATATAAGTTAAATAATATATTCTGTACCTCCATTTCTCCTTCACCCTTTAGGTACCATTCTTTCAGGTTAAAAGATGAAAAAATAGACCCACATCTTATAAAATTAGCTGCCCCACTGACCATTCACAGAGTTCAGACTGAAGGTCTAGTACCCAGCCCCTCTCTACATTCTAACTACACAATTATATTTCTGGAACACTGAGGTTATATTCTCTCAACAAGATCCATTACCACACCCCAATGTCCTGGGGGTAGTAAAGCCTCTTGAAAGAGTCAAGACTCTGCTCTGCACGTTGTAATGATTGTGCGCAGCTGAGGGATGCACACTGTCCCCTATGGGAACTCCTCGTCTAACCACCACTGTAGAGAACGGCAGTGCCATGTGATCATTTAGATTCCAGCTTGTCTCACACTGTCTTGGCATTTAATTTTTTTCATTGATAGTAGTTAATAGGTTGCATTTAAGGGTAATTGATATTTTTGTGTAGAATAAGGAGAACAGGAATAGGCTAATCCTTGGGGAACATCCAGTGAAGAATGTTGGCTGGTGTAGGGCATATGTTGAGCCAGAAAGTTCCCAGGTGTTTATTTTTCATCTGTTTTTAAACAATCTGCACCTGTGTTATGGTTACTTTGAAATCAAAGCAAGAATTATCAAGTAAAATATTTTAAGGAGTCTATCTCCTTAATTTTGTGTTAGAAATCAGGTAGCTAAATAGGATTTAACTAATCCCCAAATCAAAATACTTGGGTGCCATTCCAACCATATTCAAAAACACCTGGATTTAGTGAAATGTGGTAACTATAGAAGCTCTCATGTGGGCACATCTCACCTTCACCTCACTTGGTACCTCCGCCACCCAGCAGGAGTTGGAAGAGCCAAGTTCTATTACATAATCCAGGCATACTTAAGATCAGAGTATAGTATAACAAATCTCGAAGGAGTACAGACAACTTGGATATTATATGGGTATGATTGATTTGTCATTATCAGTTATTATTTCTCTGGGAATTTGGGAAATGGCCCATTAAGCTGGGGAACAAATGGGCTAAAACAAAGTTCTCCAAAATGGCATTTCATCCGTGTTCCAATAGGAGCCTTCAGCCCAGCTAACTCCAAAATCCTTCTCCTCTCCAGCCCATTGCCCATGACACAACACAGGTGCCTCTGAATCCTTGTCTCCATTCAGCTTGGTACACCTTTCTGTATGCTCCTCCTGCCTCTGGATGTCCCTTATTTTACTAGTGCTTTCCAGAACTGCACTGGAACATAAACTCTACCACAGTGGTCTATCAGATTATCTTCTCCTTTCTTGTACTTTCATGATAATAGTACACTTCCTTACCACACTGATGTTGGGCTTGGCCATCTGACTTTCTTTGGCCAGTGAGATATTAGCAGTCAATGATAATGCAGCAGAAGCTCAACAAATGTCTTTGTAGCTGCTTGTGCTCCTCTGTACCTCTATTATTGCTGTGAGAACATGACTGGGTTAGCCTAGTGGTCTCAGGGAGAAGACGATGACAGATATATAATACAGAGATATCCTAGGTAGATTATTTGAACCAAGCCCAGCCAAGATCTGGCAACACCATCGGCCACAGACACATAGGTTACCTAAATCCTTACTACTGTATCCACTGAGATTTTGAAGTTCTGTGCTATGCAGTAATTACTAATTGATAGACCTTCCCTGAACTCTTTCTTTATCATTTGGCCTTAAGCGTCACCTTCTTCTCCCCCTCAACAGACTGATCATTTTCCTTTGACTTATGTGCTGTAGGGCAAGAAGGTGCACTTGTTGTGCCTGAAGTCTTATGTTAATTCTAGAGCACTGATTTTTTTCATCCTCTTTCACAAACTTCTTCTTCCTGCAAGTCTCATGATTTGCAGGATGTGCCTTGCCTCACACACAATTTACTGCTGCTGTTTACAGACTGGCTCATTTTCCACTACTCACTACAGCATTCGACACGTTTCACTCTTTCTTTCCACCTCAACTCTCGACCATTGTCCCGGGTGACTTTGGTATCAAAATGGATGATCCAGCTGAGTTCAATATCTTAAACTCGTTTTTAGTGTCTAAGACAAAAGACACACACAATGAATGTGTCTTTTTCTTTTCCATCACAATTACCTTTCTTTGTACTTGACTTCAGCTACCGAATCCTTGATAGCTAACCCCGTTGTCTGGATTCACAAGATGAACTTCTGCTTCCAGGCCCCTCATTTCTTTACTATCAATGACACCTGCTCTTCAACATCATCAAGAGCTTCTGTCTCTACACAACCACCTTTATCCACAGCAGTCACTTTGCTGTGTCCGTTTCTTCCCTGTGCACCCCAGAAGAGATGTTTTACCACTGTAAGGATCTCTCCATGATATTCCCTTGGCCCTTTTTCCTTTCTGTCATGTTCATTCCACCTTCCAGTTTCCCATCTCTAAACTCTAAACCTGGATTCATGCACTCACCATCTTCTGCCAGGAAAGCTGATGGAAATCACATAGATCCTCTCCCCAACAGTGAACAGTTTATTATCTCTCTGGGCCCTGATACCCTTCGGTAATCCTGTTGCTTGCACTTGATCCATTTCTTCACTCATTACTCTCACCAGCATTTCTGAGTCTTTCTCACATCCTCAAGTTCCTCTCCCACACCTACTTCTCTTCATTCTTAGAGATGGCTTTACTAACTCTTCATGGGAAAATATAGCACATCTTTCAAGAGATTCCATGTCTTCCGTTCCATCCCCCAATCACCAACCTCCCACTAGACTATAAACTTCTTAGAGCATAAATGGTGAGTTATATAGTTCTTGTGTCTGTGGAGCCAAATACAGAGACCCCAGACCTGGACTTTCACTACATACTTGCTGGATTGATCTGAACTCAACAACGTTTTTCCACCTTCATATGTTTTATTCTGTTCAAGAATAGTTGTTCTGCCTGTCATCTAGATCTCATCTTCTTACATCTCCTCCAGGTTTTGCTCCATCTCCTATATGTCTGCTCATGACAACTTCTGCTTACTCTCCCCCTCCCACCATGAAAATAATCAAGTTTCTTTATCCTACATGGCCCCTTCTTGACTCTTTATCTCTTTGTAGTCATCACCCTGACCTTCCTACTTCCTTTCATTAACAGCAGCATTTTGGGGTTTGGAAGGAGGAGAGCATATGCTAAGGATATCAGTCCTCATTATTTTGTTCACTTATCAACATATTGAAACCCAGTCTTATCCCTAATGGTCCATGAAATCCTCTATGGCTAAACTCACCAAAAGCTGCTTAATAGCTAACTACAAATGTTGCAGTTTATCCTTCCTCTCACTTCGTCTCTCCACACCATCTCTTCACTACTCTTTTGGTCTGGAAAAAAATAAAAGTACATATATATATATGTGTGTGTGTGTGTGTGTGTGTGTGTGTGTATACACTTTTTGTTTTATTTCCTCCTTCCTATCTAATCATTCATTTGAGTTTCCCTTGCAAGATCCTCTCCATTTGAGTTTCCCCTGCAAGATCCTCTCCTCTGACCCTCAATGCCCACAATGCACATCTCTAGGGTTCTATCCAGGGCTTTTAATTTTTTCATTCTAATTCCATATACTTCTCCTTGGTGTTAGTATCCCTATATATGGTTTTAATCATCATGACATACTGACACTTCTCTAATAATTACTTCCAATTCTGCATTCTCCTAACCTAGTTCAATCCATTTGTTCAATAAGAACATTAAACTAAGCATTTCACAGAGTAAACAGATCATTTTCATTATCAAACCTTATTTGTTGTTTTAATTAAGATACTGCCTGAGTTGTGTCTCCTGATAGGAGGGGTTCTAACCAGGTCCTGACCAGATTGACTATTCCCACAGGGCTCAGAAACAAGAAGTAGGACAGATTGCCTCTACCAGAATAGAGCACAGGGTCACATAAAAGAATACCAGAGATTTCAGAAATCAAGAAAAAAAATACATTATTATAGAAAAAATAGGCAAAGAACATTTCACATATGGAGAAATACAAATGTCCTCAAAACATGGGGAAAAAATCTCTAACCAGCAAAGAAATGAAAAACATAAATGACTTTAATGTATTTATTTGTCTATTCAACTGGAAAGAATTTAACACCTGGTAAGTTTGGGTCAGTGGTTAGAGCATCAGCCTGGGGACCAAAGGGTCTTGGATTTGATTCCAGTCAAGGGCACATACTTGGGTTGTAGGTTTGATCCCCGGTTGGCAGGCAACCAATTAATGTATCTCTCTCACATCAATGTTTCTCTCTCTCTCCCTCCCTCTCTTCTGCTCTCTCTAAAAATCAATGGAAAAAGTATCCTCAGGTGAGAATTAACAACAACAAAAATCATATCATTCAATGTGGGTGAGGTGGTAGAGACATGGACAGCATGAAACTTTGCAAGTAGGAGTGTAAATTGACAAATGATTTCATCTTCCTCTTCTGTTTTCCTCAGTAATAATGACCCTTTCCTTCCCTCTCCACTGACTTCCCCACAGTTCTAAGTCAGACTCGTTATTTATCCCATGAACCTCTGCCATCACCTCTTTGTTACTTCTCTTCTTTCCTGTCCTCTTCTCCTAAAGTCTATCCTATACTCTACCCTAGAACACACTTTCTAAAGTCTACTCATGTAGAAATTCCCCTGCAGAAATCCCCCTTCAGAGGTTCCTTATTGTCTCCAAATGAAAGCCAGGTTCCTTAGCATGACATTCCAGGCCTTGATCTGGTCCCTGTCTGATCTTTTCCACCTCATCTCCCACCAGACTATCGAGGCTTAAATCCTGGCTCCTGTCCCTACTCTCCATGTGATCTTTGTCAAGTTGCTTAACATCTCCCTATACTTTATTTAATTGATTTATTTTTGTTACAAATGTTTCTTCTTTTCACCCCCCTAGACACCCTCCTCCTGTTTCCACACCCCCTCCCCCCACCAGCATTGTTGTCTCTGTCCATTGGTTATACTTATATGCACAAGTTCCTTGGTTTATCTCTTCCCTCCCCAACCACCTCTGAAGCTTGTCGGTCTGAACCCTACTTCTATGTCTATGGGTCTATTTTGTTCATCACCTCATTTTGTTCATTATATTCCACAAATAAATGAGATCACGTGATATTTGTCTTTCTTTGACTGGCTTATTTTGCTTAGCATTAATACTCTCCAGATCCCTCCATGTTGTCTCAAAGGATAAGAGATCTTTTGATCCCAAAGCTGAAGAATACACATTCTTCTCAAGTACACACGGGACATTCTCAAAGAGAGACCACATGTTAGGACACAAAGTAAGTCTCTACAAGTTAAAGAAGATTGAAATTACATCAAGCATCTTCCCAGATCACTATGACATAAAACTATAAATCAATTACAATAAAAACACTCAAAAACATTCAAATATATGGAGGATAAATAGCATATTATTAAGCAACAAATGGGTTACCAATGAGATCAAGAAAGAAATAAAAAAAACTTCCTGGAAACTAATAAAAATGAACACACAACAATACAAAATCTATGGGACACAGCAAAAGCAGTCCTGAGAGGGAAGTTCACAGCAATACAGGGCTACCACAGGAAAGAAGAAATATTTATAATAAACTATATAACCCAATAACTTACAGATTTAGAAAGAGAACAAAAATAAAAACCTAGAGTTAATAGAAGGAAGAAAATAATAAAAATCAGAGCAGAAATAAATGACATAGAGACTAAAAAGCAATACAAAAGATCAATAAAATCAAGAGCTGGTTTTCTTTGAAAAGATAAACAAGATTGATCAACCTTTAGCCAGACTCACCAAGAAAGAAAAAGAGTGAACCCAAATTAATAAAATCAGAAATGAAAGAGGAGAAGTAACAATGGACTCCAAAGAAATACAAAGGATTGTAAGAAAATATGATGAACAATTATATGTCAACAAATTCGACAACCTAGGCAAAATGGACAAATTCTTAGAATCAAATACTATTCCAAAACTCAACTGAAAAGATTCGAAAACTTAAACAGACTAATAACAATTAAGGAAATAGAAGAAGTAATCAATAAAATCCCAACAAACAAAAGCCCTGGTCCAGACGGCTACACAGAGGAGTTTTACCGAACATTCAAAGAACTATGACCTATTCTCCTCAAACTATTCCAAAAATTTAAGAGGAAGGAAAATGTTCAAGCTCTTTTTATGAGGCCAGCATAATCCTAATCCCAAAACCAGATAAAGACACTATAAAGAAAGAAAATTGCAGGCCAGTATCCCTGATGAACACAAATGTCAAAATCCTCAACAAAATCTTAGTAAATTGAATCCAGCAATATATTTTAAAAATTATTCACCATGATCAAGTGGGATTTATCCCAGAGATGCAAGGCTGGTACAATATTCGTAAATCAATAAATGTAATACACCACATAAACAAAATGAAAGATAAAAATCATGTAATCATATCAATAGATGCCGAAAAAGCATTTGACGAAATCCAGCACCCATTTTTAATAAAAGCTCTCAGCAGAGTGGGAAATGAAGGATCATATCTCAACATAATAAAGGCCACTTATGACAAACCTATGTCTCCCTGTACTTCAGTTTCTCCTCATGCAAAGTAGGAGTCATCACAGCACCAATCCGCAGGTTTGTGAAGGTTGAACGTGTTGATGTAACCAAATTGCTCACAGCAGTGCCCTGCACCTCATCAGCCCTATAGTAATGTTCATTGTTACTATTTGCCTTTATTATCTCTATATGATCACTCTTCCACCAGGATTCTGTGAGATACACTCCTCGAGACGTTCTTTTTCCATCTCAGCTTTTATCCATGCTGTTCTCCTTGGCAGGTAAACAGCCCTCATTCTTCATCCTTTATCCTGAATGTCTGGGAAGGTCTGAACTCACTTTTTTCCTGCCCCATTGAACTTATATTTAAGTGAGGAAAGACAAATATTCAAGAGGTTCATAAATATGCCTGGTGTTAATAAGTGCTATCGAGAAAAATAAGAGTTGTTTGGACGAGTCCACAACTTGGTTAAGGGCTTCTGTGTTCCAGTAATCATTTGCTCACTCGTTTAATGAGTTATTTTGTTTTATTATTAGACTGTGAGTTCCTGAGTTTAATTACTTTCATATCCCCAAGGGTTTGGCATTTGGCTGAACATATGAAAAGTATAGAAGGTACTTAATAAAGACATTAAAGGCATACATGAATGCATGCATGGAGTATGTTGTGAATATTAGTAATATGAGTATGTGTAATCTTTGTCTCATTTTCATTTATCATTTAGTTCAAAATACAAAACCTTACAATTACATTATTGTGATAAATTTGTCCTTCTTGCACAGAGAGTAGAAATGTAAACTCACCTGTTGGCTGTATCTGCCTCACCCTGAAATACCTGACTTACCAATATTTTTTAGAGAACTGCAACTGGGAACTCAACTGCAGGTAAGGTCCGAGAGAATTCCTCTTCATCATAGCTAGGATGCCTAGGAGGCTCTGTGGCAGCAGTAAGATGTCCTTGCCCTTCTCACACATCAAGAATTAAAAATCCCGCTCTGGCCAGTTTGGCTCAGCAGCAGAGCATTGGCACATACACCAAAGAGTCATGGGTTCGATTCCAGTCAAGGGCACATACCTCGGTTGCGGTTCGGTCCCAGGTCCCGGTCGGGGTTGTGTGGGAAGCAGCCAGTCGATGTGTCTCTCTCGCATTGATGTTTTTTTCTCTCTCCTTTTCTCTCCCTCTCTCTCCCTCCCACTCTATCTGAAGATAAATGGAAAAATGTCCTCAAGAGGATTAAAAAAATAAAATAAAATAAAATAAAAACAATTTAAAATCCCATTCCACACACCACAGTTGCCACAGACCTTCCAGGAGGTGGACCCAGGGACTCCTTTCAATCCACAAGGATCCACCCAAGTGCCATCTGTACCTGGTGTTCTGATACTGCTCATTATGAATTTTTAAAAGAAAAACATGCTACACATGGCCACTCTATTGTTTTTATGTCTAATTTGTCACATTATATATGAAACGGGCTTTTTGAAGCTCTCCTGGGCACATCATCGTCATTTGCAATGAGGTTTTTGTGGAGTAATTTCTTCCAACTGTCCAACCGCCAATTTACAAAAGAGTATTTGGAATTCTGCCTGTTTATAAATTGGGTGTTTGTCTTCACAACAGGAACAGACTTACTTCGACACCTCCCCGCTCCATTCAGTCCTTCATCCACTTCGACATCCAATTTATCTTCAGAGACTATCACAACACCCACAACAGAGCAGCCTCTCAACAAAGGTAAAGGAATGACAGAATAAATCCTACAGCACATTTCAAATTGGAATGAACTCTCTGAAGACTTGTTCTGAGGTTTAACAGTCAGGATTCCTTTGGTTACAAATTATAGCAATTCTCGTTAAACTCATTTAGGCAAAGGGATAAATTTATTATAAGGCTCACGTAACCATGGGAAGCAGTGGTTTCTAAGGAGCCCACTGCTGTGAGGACCCTCCCTCCTTTTCTGGCCTGCACACCTCATTCTCTATTGGCTTTGTTCTCTCAGACTCCTGGCTGTCAGCAAAACAAGATTGTCAATTCCCTCCTTTCTTTTGTTCCTGAGAAAGGAATCTGATTCACCCATCTTGGGTCATGTACTCATCTCAAGATCAATCACGCTAATTGGTCCTAAATATGTCTAATTGCTTCTTCTCTCCTAGTTCCCAAACCTTCATTTCCAACTGCCTACTTAGGAAATGAATGAAAAGTGATACATCAAATACACTATGTTCAAATTCAAACCCATCTCTTTTCTTACATTGTTTTCTTCTTCTTCTTCTTTTATAATCTATTAATAACATCATAATATTAATAGTCTCCTGGGCACCTGGACTTGAAAACTATCCGCTTGTCTCAAATGCATTAGGTTCTAAGTCATTAGCTTTTGTTTTCACCAGACCTTTCTGCATCTCCCCCCTGGTCTTTCTTTTCATTTCTGCCTCTTTAATTCAAGTATACTTTATCCTTTTCCTGAACTAATAGAATAATAGCCTTCTAATTGGGCATCATACTCTCAGTCTTTATTCTAATCTAGACTTCACATTACTATCAGAAAACCACTTCACGATAAAACTCAACACCAAATCTTTTCCTAAAGCAGGGATTCTCTGAGGCTTCCGATGGCTGCGGAATATAATACAGTTTCAACATCTTGACATTTAACATCCACAATTGGGATATAAACCTGCCAGTCTCAAGAAAGCCGTTCTCCTTCCTACATAAGCTTTCTCACGCACAGCTTCCTCAATTTGAAATCCTGCCTCCTTTTCCTAAAGCAAACCTTTGTTCTGCTTGTCAGAACCTTGTCCCTTATTTTATGTTTCTATCAAATGCTCTATTATTTGCACAATTTGGCTCACTTCCATCTGATTGTGAATTTCCCTTCCTAGTGATCCTTATATTTTTTATTCATGTTCTTCATTTATTTATTAACCTGATGATCCTTGGCTAATAGACATGCATAGGCTTTAGTCATTTGATACCTGGTTTCCCTCTTTAAGTGGATAAATGGACTACTTAAAAGCAGAGTATGAAGTTTATATATTTTTGTAAATCCTTCTGTAAGAAGATTGTATCTTTCATAACATAATTGTGCCGTGATGTTTCTGAAGTAAATTGAAGGACTTTAAGAATTCGTCCCAGGGTTGGATAGCAGGAGACTCTATGCTTGACTTGCCTCATCCTAACTTTTACAAAGATGTGTAAAATCACTAAGAATGGCAGTAGCCGTGTATATTAAACATAGAAAACACCTGCCAGAATCTGGGAAGAATTTCTACCCACTGCATTATGAAGAGGAAATAATGAAGAATACCTTCTTTGCCTCTGCAGTCCATGCAGCTCTTTCTAAACTAGAGCAAGTGCAAATAACTGACTCATTGACACTGTCTGCACCTGATTTTAGGAATCACAGGTCTACACAGGTCATGAAAGGGAGTCACAGTTCCCAGCAGCATGAAAGTATCTTGTGAACCAAATCAAATCTGACCATAGTCCTTTTTTGGCGCCCTGATCTCTTAACGCCCTGATACTTTCTCTCTCTTCACATTCATTCAGAGAGCACAACATAAAAATGACACAAAATACAGGGGCAGCTTAGAGCAGGCAGCATTTTTACTCTTAACTACCTCAGAAAAAAACATTGTAGTCATTCATTTCACTCAGGGTATTATTGACTATTTTAAAGCTAGCATTCTGTATAGATCTGGGTACATCAAGGTGGGCATTCTAAACGTGTCGCAAGTAGGAATGTAAGCTGGTATAATCTTCCTAGAAAGCAATTTACAACATGAATGCAGAGATTTTAAAAGACATACTCTTTGCCCGACCAGTGTGGCTCAGTGGTTGAGCGTCGACCCATGCACCAAGAGGTCGCCGGTTAAATTCTCGGTCAGGGCACATGCCCAGGTTGTGGGCCAGATCCCCAGTGAGGGGCATGCAGGAGGTGGCCAATTGATGTTCTCGCTCATCAATGTTTCTATCTCTCTCTCCCTCCCTTTCCCTTCCTCTCTCTAAAAATTAAAATAAAATAAATTTTAAAAAATAAAAGATATACTCTTTGAATTAGTAACTTGCCTTCTATGAAATGTTCTTAGGAAACAGTCCAATATATGAATGAACACTCAAGACCCCTCTCTATAGAGAATGAGGAGAGAAAGGAGAGGACTGTGTGGAATGTGCAGTTCAAGGATGCACAGGGAAAGCAGAAGCCAGGGAGAGGGTCGGATTCAGGACTTCAGATAACACAAGGCATCAGAAGTCCATGGAGAAGAACGTTTTAAGAAATCATGGGGGTCAGATGTCAAATAAAACAGTAAGGCCCCATAAAAAGATGAAGACTTGGGTCAGACTTTAAATTTAGCTATTAAATAAAATAATAACTAATACATTTAATTGTACAGAGACTCTCAGTTTTGAGGGCAGTTTGCCTAGGAACAATTTCGCCAGACAGATGGTATGAGTTAGTGAGTGGGCAATGGGTATCACACATAAACTGTACTCCCAAGTACTTGACAGTGCAGAAGGTGGCCAACAAACATTTAAGGAGAACCTACTGGGAGCAGAGGTGGGGGTAATTGAAGAAACAAAGGTGAATGAAAGTCAATTCCTGCCTTCAAGAAGCTTCTAGTCTGCTACATCTCCTGGGGACTGGCCTCGTGGGGTCTGTATATTGTCAGACATCTGTTGCATCAGTTTTTGATGTTCTCCATTTTCCTTCTCACGTGTAGTACACTGATTCCACTTCAAGATGCTCTCTAGTAGTCTTCTAACTTACTGCTGTCTGCACTGTCTGCAGAATTCACATCCCAGCTCTTTTACTAATTGCTAATGCTTGTGCAAAGCAAAAGGGAAAGTCCAGGGTTTTGGGTATCCTAAGTTGCTATGATACCTTAAATTGACAAGAAAAGACTATAAATCTGTGGTTGCTTTTTCTTTTAAAATGCAGCCAATTAATCTCTCTGATATGAATTATTTTTATTGTAATGACAGTGATTTTAAGGACCCTGCCAGTTCATGTGCATGCAATGTGATAGTATCTGACCTGAGCCTTATTTACTTTTCCAAGAGGCAGCATTGATTTCACAAGAAGCCAATCACACCCTCTCCCCAGGACTGCTCTGATCGTTGGTTTGCCTTCAAGAGATGATAGGGATCCCTAGTCCTTGGTCAATAAATCAAAGGGAAGCCATTGGCCTATTGGACATACACACTCAGATAGAGACTAATGGTCAAAGTGTTAAAACCAAAACATGGTTTCAATCATACATAAGAGAAACAGGAGCGGACATTATAGACCCTCCGATTAGAGAGCCTTTCGATGAACAAAACTGTTTATCCAGGAGAAGTCAAAGTCATGCAAGGTTAAAAAGAAGTCCCTGGTTCCCCAGGGCTCACATTCTAAGGAGGGAAGACCAGTGAGGCTGAATCTGATCAACTGAAAGGGACTGTGGGGAAGAACGATTCGGGCTCATTCAGAATCTTGCAGCATGTGGTCTGTGCTCCACCTCTGCTTCCCAGTGCTGTGGGGTGACGTTCCTGGACACGGGCCATTCTTTGAGACCAGCCCTTGTATGCACTGCATTTCTTCTATACATTTTTACTGAGAGACTAGTAACAGGCTTTATATGGAGGTTGATATATGCACTTAATTGCTGATTCTGCAAATCCCTTTATTTTTTATCTACAAAGGTTGGCAAGCAGAGAGATACCATTATCAGGGTTATCCCTTTACCGCTCAAGGGCTATTATTACTATCATTGGAAAATGCAGTGCTTTAAAAGTGGGGTCCTGGGTCCTTCTAATTACTGTAGTCATCAGGTTTCAACAAATACATTTTGGGCCCATCATTTCCCTTACTTCTTTTCTTCCTTCTCCTTCCTTCTTTTCCTTCCTCTCCTCTCCTCTCCTCTCCTCTCCTCTCCTCTCCTCTCCTCTCCTCTCCTCTCCTCTCCTCTCCTCTCCTCTCCTCTCGTTTCCTCTACCCTCCCTTCCTTCCACAAATATTTATTGAGCACCAGGTAAGAGCTAAATGCTGGAGACACCAGAGTATCAAATTTGAGTCAGGGTGAAGGCAGCTCCCACAAGTACTTTATTAAGTCTCTTGGCATTTCCATTTCTTCCTTTTGAAAAGAAAGCCTTTACCTTTTACCATCTCGTGAGCTTGTTAAAATGCTTTTGGGAGAGTTCGGGGGTTTTGGAAGGAAACCAATAACAATAGTTTAAGCAATGGCCACAAAACCAGGTATGTTGAGTTTAAATGGAATTTCCAGAAATTGGTCTTAACAAGGTCTCATTGGTTCATAAACTCTGAGAAATTTCTATGAGAATGATGTCGGAAAACTCATAATGGACCTGAACACAGAAATAATTGACCAGCAAGTGAATAAATCCAGGTAAATACAATTTACGTTATAGAAAAATAATAATAATGCCAAATACTATACTGTACAAGTTCCTTATAGAAATAAACAGGATTTGAATTCTTAAAAAAAAAAAACAATTTTAGAAAATCACTAGTGGCACATGAATGTGGGCCGTTAGCTCAGGCCTTGGGTTTCTGTGGGAAAAGGACTGAGAACAAACTCCAGGTGACCTGCCAGGTCCCCACCGGACAATTTCAGAAGTGAGTGAGGGTTGGGTTCGAGGGATGAAAATCAGAACGTCTTCTAAAGAAGCAATATTTTCTCCACTCCTAATTTCTCTTTGCATAGTTAATTTTCCAAGGGACATTTTGATAAAGGTTTGCAAAATTAAAAAGTTGTATAAGACGAGTAATAGCCATTGGAAGATGCATCTTTTTATGAACAAGAAAACCCTGTCTGTATCTCTCTGTATTTCTTTGCTTTTAGGAAAATCATAAATCAAAGCCTAGAATGCGTACATTTAAAAAGATTGAGATGTGCTTTGAGGAAAGAAGAAAACCTAAAATTGAGAGCAAATGATTGGATTTGAAGACTGCATCAGTGAATTTAAAGTTAAAACCTATTTCACTTCTAGCCTACAGCCCAGCGGTCCCCAGGCTTCCTCAGTTCGTGGCATCCTAGTATTTCAGTCGTTCTTCATAGCATCCCTAGACAACAGTTCCATTCATTAAATAGCTTAAAGCTTAAAGCTATTTAATAAGTATCTATATCCTGACAAATTTGTAGCTATTTGAAAAACCAATACCCATAGATTTAAAGAAAGACAAGGTTTTTTGATTCTTAAATAATCCTGACAACTTTTATTGATGGGACGTGGCTGTCAGTCACCACAAATGTTTCAAACTAGATTCCATCACCTGCCTCATTTCCTATTCCATGTCGCTATTTAGGTGTTATTTTTTAAAATATATTTTTATTGTTTTGTTTTTTGTTTTGTTTTGTTTTAGATAGAAAGGAAGGGAGAGGGGGAGAGAGCTAGAAACATCGATGAGAGGAAAACATCGATCAGCTGCCTCCTGCACGCCTCTTACTGGAGATCAAGCCCACAACCCGGGTATGTGCCCTGTTTGAGAACTGAACCCATGACCTCTTGGTGCATGGGATGACACTGAATCCACTGAGCCACACCAGCCAGGCTAGGTGTTTCTTTTCTACCCCTACCACCAATGAACCTAAACAAATGCCAGACATAAAGTGAGTCCTCAATGTTTATTAATGAATCAACAGAAGCATTGGAATTGAAGAGAACTAAATTTTCATCTGGCTTTGCTGTAAACCAACTATATGGCCTTGGACTTAACCTTTGTGTGTCTGTTTTTATTTTTGTAAAATAGAGATAGAAATGAATGACTACCTGGATCATTTTAATGATGAAATGAATAATTAAAACAGCACAGAGTCTGACACTTGAAACTGCTTAATAAGTAATACTTTTAAATATTTAAAACATTTAAATTTTAAATATTATTCTAGTTTTTTCTTTCAGAGTTCAAAAATATTCTAGAAGGCAGATTTCAAAATCTGACAACAATAAATAACTATTGTCAAAATACCAAGCGGAAATAGAGGGTGGGAGTTAGATTTAAGCAATTCCTCGAGGTCTTTTCTAGATGAGAATTCAGAGACATGGTGAAATAACACAGAAAACCTAGTTCAAATCAGACTTCTGCTTCTCAACAGATACTCTGCTACTGAAACTCTCAGTTTCTTTTTCTATTGAGTGAAAAAAATAATAATACTTCTCAGAGGATGCTATTAGGTAGAAGTTGTCTCCTTCATTCCATGCAGAGAAGAGGCAGGAAAGCTTGCCTGGTAGAATCCTGGGTCCCAAGGCTGGACAATGCAGGGTGGTCTCTCAGTTACCATCAATTACAGCCCTTGAGGATAATTGCTAAAGGTAGCATCAGATGGGCTTTCCTACTCAGTGAGGACATGGCTTGGTCTGGAATACAGAAACCACTCTAAGTATTTCCCCACAGCTGCTGTCTGCCAAAGCCCACATGCCTGCTTACCACTGCTGGGGGAGAAGGAAATCGCTTTACCTCCTCCACCTTTCGAACATCACGTGAGATCAGAAGCCAGAACCCGCTGGCTAGGAAGGATGCAAACGTCCTTCCCAGGCTTCTGCATCCTGGAGAGGATGTAGCAGGGAGCGGGAATTCTAATGAGAAGCCAGTGCCAAAGTCTGAGAGTGTGGAAGGAAGGATACACCTTGTTCTGATGACAAGAGTGTCGCATAAAGGGACCCAGGGCAGAGTTAAGACTACATCTCCAGGAATTTGGGGATGATCACTAGCCTCATCTTCTCTGCAGGGGAAAAAATAAATAAATAAACAGGGAATGGCCACAGTGTGTCATGGTGCACAGTGCAGGTTGGTGATAAACTTCCCAAATGACAGTCATAGTCAAGTTCTTTGGTGAGCCTCCCAGGATTCCCCCCCTGCAAGGCAGCCCCTAGATTAACCTGGATCTACTGAGAGCCCAATTTTGAGGTCAGAGCACCCTGGTGGAAGGAAGCTGGGGCTAGAGCTGAAAAGCATTTCACTTGAGCACTTATTAAATGCTCAATCCCTGGTGTGTCAATATAATGTGAAAAGAGAAGGAAAAATAACTTTACATTAATTGCCTTTGTTGCATGCAGAGCCGCTATTATTCTGGTATGGCGAAGTTTCACTAGAATCTTAGTTAAAGTCCATGTTACAGGCTTCAAAGCCCTTATACATCTTGCCATTTTTTTAAAGTTATTTTTCTTTCTAAAGGAAACAAACAGTTGTGACAGTTAGCTTTTGTTCTCAAAAATATCACACCGAGATTTGTATATACCTGTTCTCAGAAAGATAAATTTTCCATTGTTGTAGCAAATGGGATAATGGTTTGCAAAGCTCCTATGACAATCCGAGTTCAAGAATCCTGCCAGCTTATTTTTTAATGTTAGTCTCAAAAAATGGAGCTCCTTATTGAGCTCAACTTACTTCTGTCCTCAGGGATAATAAAAAAGAACCAGGAAGCAGTTCACTTAGAATTATCCTAATGGTAGACAAGTTTATCTGTGAGTGTTCCCCCACAAATGTGATGAGAAAATCCTGCTAGCCCTTCAGAAAGAATTTGCCTCAATGCAGTGGGCTAAATCGGGTGATATGAGTGCTATGAATAATAGAGAATTAAAAGATAACAGACTAATTATTTGTATGGCTTACAGATGTCTTGTCCTGAAATTTCTGTCCCATTGCTGATCTCAAATGAGCCAAAATTAAACCTAGTTAGGACAAGGGACTCTAGCAAACCCCTAATAACTTTGCTAGGGTTATATCCCCCCTACCCCCAAACCCCAGCTGGGACAGGGTGACTTACCAAGCCCCTGGTAATGGTACAGAAAAATGGTGAAGATGAATTGCACCAGGAGGTGGTGAAACAGCTATTCAAAGACAAAGGCATTCAAGCTAATGGACTGCTGTGCCAGCTCTGCTCCTTGGAGCGATCGGAAGGCGTAGGCACCACGGGTGGCCGTCACTGGTAACAGCTAACATTCATTTCCAGGCACTGTTGTAAATTTATAATCCTTAACCAAGCCCACGGGGTATCATTATTGCCATCTCACAGTTGAGAAAACTGAGGCACAGGGCAGTTAAATGCCTTGCCTCCCAGGTGATCCAGTCGGGATTCGCACCCAGGCAGTCTGACACCAGAGGCCATGCTTGAACTCTTAGGACACTGGTCCCAAACTGTGAAGCCAGAATGTGGCCACCCACATGCTAGCAGCAAGTGCTATAGAAATCATTTGCCAATAGCAACCATCCTGACTTTTGTCCTAGGTACTTGGTAGGAGCTATGGGGAGACCATGAAATCATGAGGTGCTTCCCCAGATGAACTTCAGAGGCTTCTGATAAAATCCATTCATTCTGAAAGACACGAGGTCAGAGTCCACATGTATTCGTTACCCAGACCACCCTTCTGTCTATACGCGGCCTGTTTCACCACAAGTAGGATGAGAGCCTCCTACAGCAGCGGGTCTGCCAAACCCTGTATGCAGTGGGTGGCAAAGGCCATTTCCTGGGGATTTTTTGGGGGGCAATCTAACCAGTCCTCTGCTGAAGCCAGAAGACCCAGGAAGTGCTAAAAACTCATTACCCAGTCTGGCACGTGTGGCTTAGTGGTTGAGTGTCGACCCGTGCACCAAGAGGTCGATTGGATTCCTGCTCAGGGCACATGCCCAGGTTGTGGGCTAAATCCCCAGTGGGGGGCATGCAGGAGGCGGCCAATTGATGTTCTCTCTCATTGATGATTCTATCTCTCTCTCTCCCTCTTACTTCCTCTCTCTAAAATCAATAAAGGAAAAAAAATTTCTTGAAAAACAAAAAACTCATTGTGCAGCAAAACAGAGTGCAATGCTGGGGAAATCCTATGTCTCAACCTGCCGGGGACAGTCTTGGTTTGCCGCGGCTGTCTCAGTTCAGTTATAAATGGCACTCACTTTCAGTCTTCCTGTGTGAACTGTGACTAATCATGTGGTCACTCTGCATATCATCCACCTCTTCATGAACATATCCAGGCAGGTGCCCCAAGTTCCTGGCTTCTTTGGCGAAAGGCAGGCGCTGGTAAGGGGCTAGCTGCCCCCTAGAACCAGGGACTCAGCAGTCCCGTGGGTGCTCACGTCTAAGCAGGAAGAACAGCGACTTCAAGGACATCTGGGATTACTGACCAGTTTTCCCTTCTAGAGTTCTTTCAGAATGTTCCAATCGCAGCATAAACCTTCAGAAACGTTTCTCTGTGTGCCAATTTTTTACATTAATATGCAAATCTAATTTTTTTTAAATTGCTCCCAAAGCTATTATTTTCATAACCAACATATATGTTCTCTTCTTCAAGATTTTTTTGTTTGTTAGAATAACAGGAAAATCACACAGCCAGATGATAAAGTCGCACGGAAAGTAGGTCACCTGAGGAAATTAGGGGAAGGTTTGATTAACAGGGATACATAACAACACCTGAGCCGCGATTCCAGGCCTTCAGTCACAAGTTCAGGCAGCCGCTGAGAGAACGTACGTGGCAAGAAGAATCGGGCACAGACTCTTGGCCAACACATCCATTGTTACTGGGCCGTCACTGCATTTTCAAAACGCGTCCTTCAGTGTGGAAACCCTCCGAGGAGCCTCTCGGGTGGGCCTTACTGACAACTCTGAAAGGCTTGCAGCTTAAGCGATTATTCAGTGCCGTATTCACTCTCAGTTAGGTAACAGCGAAACGATAGACTGGCTACGGAGCAGGAGAGAAATCAAGGACTGGCCCATTGGAGAAAGGCCTTACGGTTCGGGAGACGTGGAAGGGGCCCAATCTCAGCATTGCCTCCTGCAAACACTTGCTGAAGTTGCCTGCGCACCAGGCACAGTCTCCGCTACACTTTCTTCAGTTTATCCTGCAGATACCAGTTCAGTGGGACTCGGCTACCTCCTCACCTCAGCCCTGAACCTGCAGAGACCTCCCCGGTGCGGGACCTGGCCCCGTTCCAGTGGCAGCTCGGAGGCGGTGCTGAGCCACCCTCCGTGTGGGTGTCCGGCTTAGATAATGCACCTGCTCTCCCACTCCGGAGGCACGAGGGGGCTCGGACAAGCCCACATCAGAAAGCGTTCAGGCCCGTGGCTTTGACGAGTTGATCGGAGGTGTCAGACTCTGAAAAAAATGCATTCAAGTTGCGTTAGCTTTGCTTTCTGTAACCCTCAGATCCAAGACTAAGGTGGCAACACTGAATCCCACCAGCAGGTACACGTGAGTGAGGCCCGGGGCTCTGGAAGGGACTCGCCCTGCACACACCCCGTGCTGAGCCCAGCAAGCCCTCAGCTCCACTCGCCCCTTCACCCCACCCTCACTCTGCTCCCCTCCCTGCGAAGCTGCCCGGAGAAGCGTGGGTTGTCGCTGGATGGGCTGCTCCGTGGGAGGAAGCAGGAACTTGCTTTTGAAAAAAATCTCACCGCAGCCAGACATTCCGGGGAATTGTCTTTTTTTCATCCTAAGACTGAATTTTAAACCTGACAGTGTGATGCTTTCTACTTCCGCCTACGTGACCCACACCAGAAATCTTTCTCCACACCCTCCTTGGAGGGGTTCCGGGGCCCTCTTTTCTTATGTTCAAATACTGGGTAACAACTGGGAGGCTCGGACACTCCCCAGCCCTGTGGTCCAACCGATTTTGTTTCTATAGCAACTGAGAGGGAATGGTTTCTGTTAGGGCTCTCCCACTCGCAGTGCAAATATTAAGGACAAAAGGCATGGGAAACCCAGCACTGTGGTTCTTCTCTCCTGGAACCCCCTTCCATGCTTCCTGGCTGCTGTGTGCACAACTCCATAAACTCCAGCCATTTTTGCTTTGGGTCCTCACTTCATCTGAATTCTCAAGATGCATGAAGAATAAACTCCATGCATGCCTTGATGAACTGAGCTTTTCTTTGCCAGCTCCAAGCAGGTTCCTTCAACTCTTCTTCTTGTGATTGCCCTTCCCAGGCTCAAACCTAAAGACAAGTCTGTCCTTTAATTCCCAACAGGTCACCAGCACTGGGACCTCTCATCCATTCCACGCTGTCAGGTACCAAGAATCTTTTTAACATCCAAAGTAAACAGAAGGGTAAATACTTTACCCCCACATTCAACAAGGAAATGTTTATGTATCACAAAGAATTTTTCATATGGACATGCAATTCATGATTATGCTTTCATAAACATAATACTGTATTTCATTTGACCCAGAGCCTTAAGGAAAAGGTGGTGTTCCATTCTGTTGCAAAACACAATTTTGCCTAGCACTTGTTTAAAATAATTAAAAATGGGAGCAGTACTGTACAATTTGCTTTAGTTTTAATAAGTACATTAGAGTGTATCATTTATGAATACAGAGTATGTTGTTCTGAAATGTGTTAACCATGAGCTACAGCTGTGAGTTGTTTGTGTTTAGACTTTTGAAGAACAAGTTCCTGTTATTTAATATTGATTCTATAAAACTATTTAATTTATGAAACTTTGTCTACCCTTTGCCCTGTGCCAATTAGTGATGAGATGGATGAACTGGAAACCAAGGGAGGAGAACCTGAATCATCCTACTTTCCTGCTACCTAAGGAGCATTGATCCTAGTCTTTCTGAACAGAACATGATCTTCCAGATCCTACTAGTTCAAACATAACAGCTAGATATCATTTCAGGTTCTAACTCCGATGGAAGAAAGATACAGAGGCAAAAGCATTCAAGGAAGAGAAGTCATTTACTCACAAAAACAGTTTGCACACGAGCCAGATTTCAGAAAAGGTGATTCATTAAATAAAAACACAACATATATATATATTTTTTTAATCTTTAAAATTACCAGGTTCTCAAATTTACAGTTAGTCTATTCATGGTAGAAAAAAAACAGTGTTCTCATATGATTATCACATCCAAGAAGATCTTGACAGAGTCTCGGTATCAGCATTATAAAAATCGGGATAAGAAGTATTTTTAGGAAGTCAGTAACTTATGAGAACTCATAAGATTCCATTTATTTTAAGTCTAGAACTAAACACAGTGACTCTGTTCTTGTCGTTTGTCTTGGATGCAAAGGTGTGGTGCTTTGTCTTGTTTGTTTGCTTAATTGTGGGATGGGACATGAAACTGTACCTATAATCAAGACCTGCTAATGGGTCAGTTTTGCTTTTGCAAGTCAACCTATTTATAGAAGCATGCAGGATTTGGGAAGCCTCATCTGGGCTCAGGAGAAGATGTCATGTTTGAAAGATATTTTCTGCTATGAGCCTGGAAAGAGTGAGTGAACCAATTCTGTCAGATACTTTTTATTTTTTAACCTCTGTGAAATTTGAATGCTCCTCTTTTAGATAAAAATCAACTGGGATGGGAGAGAAGCCACCTGGTAAAAGTCATACAAACAACACATAGTGTAACTGACTTGAACCAGGTGTTCTGCTGAGTGGTCCAGCAAACAGGTGGTGAGGACAGAGGAGGGGCCCTCGCAAATAAATATTTGTTATGAACAAATTCTTTGCATTTTACCCAGCTGTATACACTCCAAGAATTAAAATTACCATATTGCAGTCTGGAACTTATCTATTCAGAGTAATTATGCCTTTTCCACAGTAATAGTTTCCTTTTCAAAGTGGAGAGAATTAAAATTTTTAAATCTCAAGTTGAATAGCCCTTGTTTGCATCATGGTCATTGAGCATTTGTTGCATGGAGACACTTGATTGGCTGCCCAGGAATTTCAGTGGGATCCTCTAAGTGGTAAGGACTACAATACACTAATTATGTGATGCTTATGGTTTTATGTAAATTATATGCTTCTGCAAAATGAAAGCAACCGGTCCAGCCCAACTTCTTTGGAAAGGGTCAGTTCTTTACTTCTGAAATCTGATTTCTTAGTCTCTATTTGGGTTCTTGCAGAGTTCCTTTCCACATAGTGAATGCTTAGCCTAGCCAAGATTTTTTTTTTTCCATGAAAATTCATCAGGTAATTTGCTCTTTGCACCTTTTCTTCAAGGAGGAATTGTCTTTTTCAGTTTGAGTCTGACAAACCCAGGGCTTCTGACTCAGCTCCAGTCACTTCACTCCGCAGTGGAAATAGGCCAGAATCGATATGTGATATATTGTTGCCAAAGAAGCTGGGGCTCTCATTCCCTCCTTTTTCAGGCGGAACCCCAGAAGGCACGCCCTACAGCAAGGAGCACCTAGAGACCAGACAGCACTCGAAACCATGGTGGAGCCTGAACAGCCACCGCAGGAGGAAGGCCACTTTACAATACTTCTATGTGTTTAAGCTGCGCAAAACCCAACCCTTTAAACAGTAAATGATAATTGGATTCCAAAGAAAGTCACCCTTCACACACACACACACACACACACACACACACACACACACTTGGTTTTGAGAGGGGGATAAGGATCTCTTTGGAAGAATCATGAGCAGAAACTGAGGGGGGAAGGGAAGGAAAAGGTAGCTTGGAAATTAGTTTCATTGACTCTGCAAGGGAACAGAAATGGGCTTCTGCTGATTTCTAGAAAGCTATTTAGTGTCCTCTCAAGAGTATAGCATCGCTGGTGTTGATGGGAGCATCCAAAACTGGAATTACCAAATGGGCTTAAAGTTTGCCATCTTTTTCCTATACAGATGTTAAAGAAATTAAGGTAGCTTTTTACTGTGTTGTTAATACCCATAGTGGTAAAATGTATTATAAAATTGGGAGAAAATTTTGTCAGTCTTAGAAGACACAGACCTTTTCTCTGGTATGAAAATACTTGTGTGTCCTATGAATACCATTTACATAAACAAATATTTAACCTTAATACCTACATTTTTTAAATCTAAACTCTGGCATTTTAGTGAGCTTTGTGAGATCCTAGAATATACAGGGTGTTCTCAAAAAAAAATGTATACAGGCTGTCTGTAGATTCTATTACATTTTAAAAATGAAATGTATTTTAATAAATACTGGCTTTATAATTATTCAAAGTGTGTATACATTCTTTAGGACACCCTATATATAAGGAAAACTCCTTCTGTATCTATATTCCAGTTATAAAAATTATTAAAAAATATATTGCTCATTGAACTTGTCTTTCATTTTTAAAATACCTGTGGTTAATTTGTGGAAAAGATGGCATTATGAGAACAAGACTGTAACTCCCAACTGCTCCACTACAAGTAACTGAATAAACAGGGATATTGGAATGAGGGAAATTATCTACTGTTCACAAAGATGAGAGCATTCTGTGATAGTTATGTCAAAAGGTGAAGAAGTAGCCTGGCCAGTGTGGCTCAGTGGTTGAGCATTGACCCATGCACCAAAAGGTCGCCAGTTCAATTCTTGATCAGGGCACATGTCCAGCTTGTGGGCCAAATTCCCAGTGAGGGGCATGCAGGAGGCGGCCAATCGATGTTCTCTCTCATCATTGTTTCTATCTCTCTCTCCTTCTTCCTTCCTCTCTCAAAAATCAATAAAGAAAAAAAAATTTTTTTTAAAGATAAGAAGTAGATGCTGCCCACATAAAAAAGAACTAATTAGTTTATAACATGTTGTAAAAAATGAATTAATATCAATACCAAAATCATTCTATAAAATTTAGTTCCCACCACATATAGAATAGAAATAAAAGAACATTTCCATAACAGAGTGAAAGATATCTGTCATAATACTTAGTATGAGAAAAGTCTTAAACCATTTAACTAAATTTAGGAAAACAAAACTAAAAAATAACCAAAATCATTAGTAAATATTGTTCTGATAATGCTAACCTAAACAAGAATTTTTTTTTAAATTAATTAATTTATTTTTGAAGTATTTGTTCTAGTTGTGTGAAATATGTCTTTGGTATTTTGATGGGGATTGCATTGAATCTATAGATTGCTTTGGATAGCATGAATATTTTAATGATGTTAATTCTTCCAATCCATGAATAAGTTATGTGCTTCCACTTTTTTATATCTTCCTCTATTTCTTTTTCAGTCACCTATAGTATTCTGTGATTTGGTCTTTTATTTCATTGGTTAAGTTTATTCCTAGGTATTTTAAATTTTTTACCATGATGGTAAATGTGATTGCATTTTTAGTTTCCTTTCTGTGAGTTCATCATTGATGTATAAGAATGCCGTCGATTTCTTGACATTAATTTTGTATCCTCAGAGAAAAGCAACAGAAAAGCAGCAGGAAAAGACCATATAAACCAGGGACACTGGTGGGATCTGCAGAGGTGCAAGAGGGTGGCAGGCTAGGAGCCAATGGACAGCAGCAGTCTTAGCTGTGAGCAGTGCCCTTGGGAAATAAAGACCAAGCCAGCTCCACAGCACAGAGAGCTGGGACAGAACGCTAAAATAGCCACAGCCACTCACCTGGGGGCTAGGGCAGAGGGAGGGCAGACTGGGCTGAAACTCTGTGGGGACATCTGGGATTTGGAGGGCACTCAGAGTTTTTGCTGAGTGACAGCACAAATGACGGTGGCCAGTGTGCTCCTTCTCCGAGCTGTGGGGAATAGCAGCAGCCGACCCCTCAGAGATTCAGTCTTTCCCAGGTGAGAAAAAGAAATGAAAATTGAGGCTCATTAACAACCAGCATCTATCCCACCCTCTGGAAATCCTCTTATGCAGAATACCAGGGTTACATTCAAAGGCACTGAGTAACTGAGACTACTAGCCACCAGGAAAAACCTAGAGGATAACTGAACCTTTCCTGGGCTGGAAATCTACCCTGGAAAGTAAGACTTGAGAGAGGTGTTTAATGGGGGCCTACCTAGGCACATCCAAACCCAGTAGAGGGAGCCACAAACAGCAGAACACCAACACCCACAGGGAAAATTTGGCAGGCTCCAAAACCCACTGAGATAGCCAAAATGGTGAAACAAAGAAACAAATCCCAAATGAAAGAACAAGAGAACTCTATCAAAGATGAGTTCAATGTAATGCAACTAAGCAAATTACCAGAGGTAGGGTTCAGAGCCATGATCTTGAGGAAGCTCAACAGCATGAGTAAGGACATCAACACCATGAGTAAAGATATAGAAACATTGAAAACCAACCAAGTGGAAATGAAGAATCACATAGCAGAAATTAAGAACACATTAGAAGGACGAACCAGCAGAGAAGAGGAAGCTGAGGACTGGATGAGTGAATTAGAAGACAGGGTAGAAATAATCAACCAATCAGAAAACCAAAAGGGAAAAACAATTAAAAAACAGGAAGACAGCTTAAGAGAACTGTGGGACAACTGGAAACGTAATAACATTCGCATCATAGGAGTCCCTGAAGAGGAAGAAAATGGGCAAGGGTTAGAGAATATATTTGAAGAAACAGTGATAGAAAACTATCCTAACTTGGTGAAGGAAGAAGGCATTCAAGTTCAAGAAGCACAGAGAGCTCCAAGTGAGAAGAACCCAAACAGGGTAATCAAAATGCCAAATTTTAAAGACAAAGGAGAGAATCCCAAAAGCTGCAAGAGATAAGCAACAGGTTACATACAAAGGAACCCCCATAAGTCTCTCAGCTGATTTCTCAACAGAAACACTACAGGCCCAAAGGGAGTGGCATAAAGTAATCAAGATCATGAAAAACAAGGATCTGAATCTAAGACTACTCTATCCAGCAAGGCTCTTATTCAAAATAGAAGGTGAAATAAAGAGCTTTCCAGACAAAAAAAAAAGGCTAAGGGAATATATTAACACCAAACCAGCACTGCAAGATATTCTAAAGGCACTGCTGTAATTAGTAGAAGAAATAGAAAGAAAAATACAACCACACTAAACAAAATAAATAAATAAGTACATATCAATTATCATCTTAAATGTGAATGGGTTGAATGCTCCAATAAAAGACACAGAGTAGCTGACTGGATAAGAAAGCATAACTCACATATATGTGGTTTACAAGAGACCCACTTCACAACAAAACACTCACATAGGTTGAAAGTGAAGGGATGAAAAAAAATCTTTCAAGCAAACAGAAAGCAAAAAAAAAAAAAGCTGGGGTAGCAATACTCATATCTAATAAAGTAGATTTCAAAATGAAGGCCATAACTAGAGACAAAGAAGGCCACTACATAATATTGAAAGGATCTATTCAACAGGAAGATATAACCTTGGTAAACATATATGCACCCAATATAGAAGTACCAACATATATTAAAAATCTTTTGGAAGACTTCAAAGGAGAAATTAACAGCAATACAATCACAGCAGCGGACTTCAATACCCTGCTGACATCACTGGATAGATCTTCTAGACAAAAAATTAACAAGGATACAGAGACTCTAAATGAAACACCAGATCAAATAGATTTAATAGATATCTACAGAGCATTACACCCCAAAACTACAGAATTCACATTCTTCTCAAGTGCACATGGGACATTCTCAAAGATAGACCACATGTTAGGGCACAAACTAAATTTCTACAAGTTCAAGAAGATTGAAATCATATCAAGCATCTTCTCAGATCACAATGGCAAGAAACTACAATTCAGTTGCAAAAAGAACATGCAATGACATTGGAACAAATAGAGGCTAAATAGCATGTTATTGAACAATGAATGGGTTACCATGGAGATCAAGGAAGCAATTAAAAACTTCCTGGAAACCAGTGAAAATGAACACACAACAACGCAAAATCTATGGGATGCAGCAAAAGCAGTTCTGAGAGGGAAGCACATAGCACTACAGGCCTACCTCACGAAGCAAGAAAAATTTCTAATAGACTATCTAACATCACAACTTAAGAACTAGAAAGCAAACAAAAAGAAAACTGCAGAGAAAGTAGAAGGAAGGAAGTAGTAAAGACCAAGCAGAAATAAATAACATGGAGACTAAAAAAAACAATTCAAAGGATCAATGAAACAAAGAGCTGGTTCTTCGAAAAGATAAGCAAGATTGATGGACCCTAGCTAGACTCACCAAAAAAAAACAAAGAAAGAGAAACCAAATACACAAAATCAGAAATGAAAGAGGAGAAATAATAACTGACACCACAGACATAAAAAGGATTGTTAACAAATATTATGAACAATTATATGACAACAAATTCAACAATCTAAGCCAAATCGACGAATTTTTAGAAACACATAGTCCCCCAAAACTGGACCAAGAAGAGATAGAAGACTAGAACAGACCAATAACAACAAAAGAAATTGAAGATGTAATCAAGACTCTCCCAGCAAACAAAAGCCCAGTCCCGGTCGGCTTCATGGGGGAATTTTACCGAACATTCAAAGAAGAACTAATACCCATTCTCCTCAAAATATTTCAAAAAATTCAAGAAGAAACAAGACTTCCAAACTCGTTTTATAAGGCCAACATAATTCTAATTCCAAAACCAGAAAAAGACACCACAAAGAAAGCAAACTACAGACCAATATCTCTGATGAACAGAGATGCCAAATTCCTGAACAAAATACTAGCAAATCGGATCTAGCAATATATCAAAAAAATTATTCACCATGATGAAGTGGGATTCATCCCAGGGGTGCAAGGCTGGTACAATATTCACAAATCAATAAATGTGATACACCATATAAATAAAATGAAAGATAAAAATCATATGATCATATCAATAGATGCTGAAAAAGCCTTCAACAAAATCCAGCACCCATTTCTGATAATAACCCTCAGCAATCTGGGAATAGAGGGATTATATCTAGACATAATAAAAGCCATATATGAAAGACCTACAGCCAACATCATACTCAATGGGCAAAACTAAAAACATTTCCCTTAAGAACAGGAAAAAGACAAGGATGCCCATTTTCACTCTCTTATTTAACATAGTACTGGAAGTCTTAGCCACAGCAATCAGAGAGGAAGATGAAATAAAAGGGATTCATACTGGAAAGGAGGAAGTGAAACTGTCATTATTTGCAGATGACATGATACTATATGTAGAAAACCCCAAAGACTCCATCAAAAATTTACTAGACTTAATAAATCCTGGTGGCTAGTAGTCTCAGTTACTCAGTGCCTTTGAATGTAACCCTGATGTTCTGCATAAGAGGATTTCCAGAGGGTGGGATAGATGCTGGTTGTTAATGAGCCTCAATTTTCATTTCTTTTTCTCACCTGGGAAAGACTGAATCTCTGAGGGGTCGGCTGCTGCTATTCCCCACAGCTCGGAGAAGGAGCACACTGGCCATAGTCCTTTGTGGCTGTCACTCAGCAAAAACTCTGAGTGCCCTCCAAATCCCAGATGTCCCCCAGAGTTTCAGCCCTGCCTGCCCTCCCTCTGCCCTAGCCCCCAGGTGAGTGGCTGTGGCTATTTTAGCGTTCTGTCCCAGCTCTCTGTGCTGTGGAGCTGGCTTGGTCTTTATTCCCCAAGGGCACTGCTCACAGCTAAGACTGCTGCTGTCCATTGGCTCCCAGCCTGCCACCCTCTTGCACCTCCGCAGATCCCACCAGTGTCCCTGGTTTATATGGTCTTTTCCTGCTGCTTTTCTGTTGCTTTTCTCTGAGGATTTGTCTTTATTTTAGTTGTAATTCCCGTTTGGTTTTGGGAGATCATCTGTGTAGCTTCTATTCACTTTCCCTCCATTTTCATATCTTAACAAGAAATATTTGAAAAGAAATAAAGAAATACAAATTTGGGGGGAAGAATGTATTTATTTATTATCAGATGACATTATTAGCTAGAAAATCCAGGAAAGGTCACACACACAAATTACAACTGTAAAGGATGTTTTACCCTGTTCGGTTGCTCAGTGGTTAGAGCATTGGCCTACGGACCAATGTGTTGTGGGTTCGATTCTGGTAAGGGCACGTCCCTCAGCTGTGGTTCGTCCCCGGCCCTGGTTGGGTCATGCAGGAGGCAACCAGTCGATGTGTCCCTCTCACATCAATGTTCCTTTGTCTCTCCCTCTCTCTCACTCCCTCCCCCTCTATCTGATGATGATAAATAGAAAAATATCTTCAGGTGAGGATTTAAAAAAGAAAGGAAAAAAAAAATGTTTCATAAGTACTTGGTCCAAAACAAGTAGACAATACAAATAGCTCTCCTCTATATGCGTAACTCCTACTTTTTCCACTGAAGTGTCACCAGAGAGTCCCACACTGGGAACTACAGAAAACCCTCAGGTAGGAGTGCATAGTCCCATGGCATTAGGGAGAAGGACTAGAAAATGAGAATTTAGGGATAGGAAGGATATTTAAACTTTACATAGCTTTTTCTATTATTTGAATATTTAGTATGTGTAAAGACAGAACATTTTCATTCCCGTTTTGTTTTCTATACACAAATACAAATATATTTAACATAAAAGTATTTTATATGACTAGCTATGCACATTCATTAATCTTCACTGTTGCCAATGCACACACCCCCATTCACTTTCACTACATTTCTGAACATAATTGATGCTTCCAGAAGACATGTCATGATTATACTGTGGCTTAACCTACACCTTTGCATATTATCAGGATTCCCTGGGAAATGAGAATCATAATTTGAGAAACACAGCACTAATTTACTTTCAAAATGAGAGTTCCCTAATTCAAGTACATTTTATTGAAATATATAATTAGATCTTTGAAGAGTTCCAAGTTTAATTAAAAGAGACATGGTTCTAGTTGTTTGTGTGCTACTCTTCATTTGAGAAAGAAAATAAAAGTGTTTTTGATCATTATAGAAGCCAGGTTAGAAACTTGGAGCCGGCCTGTTGAAGAAAAGAAATAAAGAGACTTTTAAAAAAATCTAGACAAGTATTCTTCAATTAATATCTGTCAGTGTCAGACAGAACGCCTTTAAATGCATAATTTAATTTCATGGACTGATGCCTTCCCTAGAATGCAGCCTTGTATAGTGTGTAATTTGTAATAGTCAATGTCTTCACAGGATCGAAGATTTAAATTGTTTGAAGGTTTCACCATTTTCTTGTTGTCCTACCACAGCATTATAAATTTACAACACTATGACCCTGGCCAGGTGGCTTGGTTAGTTTCATGTTGACCCGGTAACCTAGAGGTCACCAGTTCAATTCCTAGTCAGGGCAGGTGCCTGGGTTGAAGACTCCATCCCCAGTAGGGGGCATGCAGGAGGCAGCTGATAGATGTTTCCCTCCCACATTGATGTTTCTCTCTCTTTCTCTCTCTCACCCCCCACTTCCTTACTCTCTAAAAAAGCAATAAAAATATTTTTAAAATAAAATAATCCCGATGTGGCTCAGTGGATTGAGTATCGTCCCATGGACTGAGATATCCCGGTTCCATTCCAGGTCAGGGCACATGCACGGGTTTCCGGTTTGATCCTCAGTACAGGGTGTGCAGGAGGCAACCAAACCATGCATCTCTCTCACATTAATGTTACTATTTCTCTCTCCCTTCCTCTCTCTCTAAAAAAAATCATTAAACACATTTAAAAATAAATAAACAAATAAATAAAAATAAAATTGCAACATTTTGTTCTGCAACAGCATTTGGAATCCTAGGCTTTAGAATTTTCATAACCAGAAAGAAATGTTATTCTGGCTATAAACTGTCAGTATATTATAATGTCAAGGAGAGCATACATTTTAAAAATGAATGCTTACTTTTCAACAATAGTCGTCAGAAGATTTCATAAACCATTCTAACACTTTGAGGATAAAACATGATTAAAAAAAAAAAAGCTATGGAGGATGTAGATGATAAATACAAATCTAGCCAATTAACTCTATTAGGCATCATAAATCACAAGGCAATTTGGAAAATAACTTATTTTCTAATGCCCATGGAGCACTTATAAAAATATATCACAGCCTTGGCCAGTTTGGCTCAGTGGTTGAGTGTCGGCCTGCGGACCGGAGAGTCCCGGGTTCAGTTCCTGCTAGGGGCAGGTACCACAAAAATAAATAAATAAATAAATCACAGGCAACAAAGACACCCTCAGTGATACCTTGGAAGCAGGTACTGAACTCTGAAGTTAATGCCATGAGTAAACATTTATTTTATAAATTAAAAAATACCCAACCATTTGTGTCAGAATTACTCTCCTACATAACTCTTTGCTTTAAAAGAAATCAAAAGGGCAATCATCAAATTCTTAGAAATAGGATGAGGATAACGCAACTTATTTAAAACTATTGTTCTAGTAAAAGCAAAAATGAGTGGAAAAACCAGAACATTAAATACATTAATTATTAACAAGGAAAAAATTACCTGGATGTTCAATTAAAGACATTTTAAAGTAGAAAAAGCATTATTAAAGATAAAGTAAAGGTGAAGAATTAGAAAACAGAAAGTTAATGTAGTTCATGATTCCCAATCCCTTATGTAAGAAGTAGCTGGACTCAGACGACGTCAAAGAGCGTACTTGTAAATGCTTTATTATACATCCAGCACATTCAGCAAAAGAAAGGCCGCATGTATGTAATAACACTCATGGAAATGTTGAGGGAAGAAAAGTATTTAGTGATAAAAAAAAAGGTATATACCTTTTATTACAAGATAAAGTGAAATAAATGCCAGATAGTTATAAATTATATAGATCTAGATAGATACTTATATAGATGAAAATAAAATTTGCATACTTTGGGATTAGTAAAGCTTTCTTAAGAAAGTAAGAAAATCCAAAATTCTTAAATAAAAAATAAAATTACATAAATATGAAAAGTCTTTCACGGCAAAAGATACCAAACTTGACAGTGAAAATAAAGAAAAAAGGAGCTAATATGGTGCGGAAATTTTTTGTAAATGTATATAGACAAGGAGTTAATATTCTTGTTTACCAAATTGCAATTTTGTTGTAAATAGATTAATCAAGGGGAAAAAGTTAACAAATACAAAAAACAAATTTATGTGAGAGAAAATGTAAATGGTTGAAATGGATAATAAGTATATAAAAATGTTTCTAGGCTTGCTGATAATTGAGAGATGCAAATTATAAAATAATAATTTTTACCCATCAAATAAGCAAAATTAAGGTGTGTGGTGATATTAAATTTTAATTAGGCCCTGGCCAGTGTCACTCAGTTGAGCATCATCCCAGGAACCAGAACGTCCTCAGCTTGATTCCCAGCCAGGGTGTATGCTCAGGTTTCGAGTTCGATCCCTGGTACAGAGCATACACGAGGCAACCCACTGACGTTGCTCATATTAATGTTTCTCTCTTTATCTCTCTCCCTCTCCCTTCCTCTCTCTCTTAAAACAATAAAAAAATTTTTTTTAATCAATTAAGATGTCAGGAAATACTCTCTTACATTTACCAATTATAGTGTGAATTAATATCCAGCAAAGTATACAGAAATAAAGACACAGGTAAGTGAAGACGTTTGTGTAAGGATATTTTTCACACCAATGTCTGTGGTACCAAACTGAAATCCCCATCGACAGAGGGGATGTTAGATGTGTAAGTAACAACATTGAGGAATGCCAAGGCAGCAATCACATAGGTATGTGTAAGATCTGAAAGAGATGAGTGTTGCTCAACAACTTTATGGTAATACAACTGAAAAATCACCCCAAAAGATAACTTTCTTGGAAATGCAAATGATCATTTCAAGAAGTAGACACCTGAACAGGTTAATAAATAAGGAGGAAAAAGAAACATGATTATCAAAAAAAAAAAAAAAAAAATTCCAGAGAAGTACATGAATGAATTTATGAGATCTTCAGGGAATAGATACTTCTCATTGGATTTAAACTGTTCCAGAATAAAATGTTTTCTAATTCTTTCTTTCACTTTTTATTAATTTATCTATGTATCTATTTTGGTGAAATACGCACACTCGGAATATTGCATGGAACCTAAATGATGAAAGCTTATTAGGTGAGCACCTGCGGAACCACCATGCAGTCGCAAGACAGAACATGTCCTACTTCCTGACGCCCTCTGTTCCTGTCTTCCCACCAAGGCCCCGACACTCTCTCTTGCAGGTAACCAGTACCATAACTCTGCTTAATAACTTCCTTTTCTTTTTAGCTTTAACCCACAAAAGCATCTCCAAATGCTATGGATTAGTTTTTTCTGTTTTTTAAACTTTATATGAATATATGTATTCTTTAGTGCTGGGATTCTTTTTGTTTATTATTTTTTTTGTAAAATGTATTTTTGATGGTGCATATTGCTCTAACACATTCATTTTTATTGATTACCTCCACTGCATAAATGCCATTGTATGAAAAGTCTGCACGTTAGTTATCTAGTTTTCTTTGAATGGATTATAGTTGTTTTGAATTTTTATCTACTGCAAACAATGCTTCTAGGAACATCTTTATACATATTTATTAACATATGGGCATATATATATGTGTGTGTATATATATATATATATATATATATATATATATATATATAAAGTATGCATGTCCTTAAATTTATGAGAAAATGCTCACCCACTTCCCAAAATGGTAATACCAATTTGAACATTATCTAGTAGTATATGACAACTCCTGATGCTGTACATCCTCAGCTTAATGTTTGACAATCTGGTGGCCATGATTTTAAATTCATTACTGAAGTTGAGTACTTTAACCTATGCTTATTGATCACTGAGCGTCCAAATATTTGATTCATATTTCTAATGGTGTTTCATTTTTAAAAATATTAATTTGGCCTTGGCCAGTTTGCTCAGTGGTTAGAGCATCGGCCTGTGGACCAATGAGTCAAGTGTTCTATTCCAGTCAAGGGCACATACCTCGATTGCCATTTGTCTCGGGCCCTGGTTGGGGTCATGTGGGAGGCAACCAGTTGATGTGTCCCTCTCACGTCAATGTTTCTCTCTCTCTCTTTCTCTCTTTCTCTCCCTCTCTCCCACACTATCTGAAGATAAATAGAAAAAAAAAATGTCCTCAGGGGAGGATTGGGGAAAAAAAATACGTATATGTATATATATATATATATATATATATATATATATATATATATATATTAATTTGTATGTTTTGTATGCAAGTCTTTTATTGGTCATATGTCCTGTAAATATTTTCTCCTGTTCTCTGGCTGCTATCTCTTGGGATGGAAAACCTATTTTCTGCCAAGGGCTATTTGGATATTTATAACATCATGTGCGGGTCATACAAAATTATCAACTTAAAAATTAGCCGCTATATTTGGTCAGGCTAATTTGGTGAGGCGTGTGATGTTAGCTGGTATTGATTTCACCAGCCTTGTATGGCCCACGGCCAGATGTTCCCCACCCCTGTGACTTCTGATGATGGAAAACATTGAATATTACTGTAGTTTGGTTTATTATTTTCCTTAATATGTAGACATTTTTGTCATGTCTAAGATATCTTTCTATATCTCCTAGATAGTAATGATATTCTATATTATCTTCAAAAAAGCCTATAGCTTGTATTTCTCATTTAGACCTGTATGCACCCATAATTGACTTTGTGTATGGCGTGATATCTAGTCACACCTTTTTTCCACGTAGATATCTAATTGCCCTGGTATCATTTATTAAAAGACTCTTGTATACTTTATTAAGTATGCATGGATCTAGCTCTTGTTCCTTTATTCTGGTGTGTAGCTCTGCACTAATACCACACTACCTTAATTATTGTAACATTATACTACATCTTGCAAATTGATAGGAAAAGCCCTCCCACCTAGTCTAGGCTTCACACTTCCATTTAAATTGAGGTTTTGATTGGGACTGCAATAAATTTATAAATCGTTTTGTGAAATGAGACGCTTATTATTAACTTTTATGTAAGGTATCTACCTTTTCTCTGGGGGACTTATTTTACAGAGGGAAAAAGATTGCTCTCTATGTAATCTTCTACTTGAAAGACTCTCCATCAAAAAGGTATATCAATTTTCTTCTTGATGTATTGCAAGTCTGTGTTTCTGGGACTCGTATTCCATTAAAGAAACAGGTTAGATTTTACACAGCTGTCCTTATATTGGCACTTTAATAATATTCACCATGTTTAGCCTTGGCTGGTTTGGCTCAGCGGTTGGAGCGTGGACCTGTGGTCCCGAGAGACCGGGGTTTGGTTCCCACTAAGGGCATGTGCCTCGGTGCAGTTTGTCCCTGGCCCTGGTTGGGTCGTGCGGGTGGCAGCCACTCGATGTGTCCCTTTCACGTCGATGTTTCTCTCTCTCTCCCTCCCTCCCACTCTATCTGAAGAAAAAGTGGAAAAATGTCCTCAGGTGAGGATAAAAATAAATAAATAAATAATATTCACCATGTTTAGAATGAATTACTTTTATATAATAAAACTTTTAATGAAGTTTCTTAATTGTTGATTTTGTGGGGGGAAATACTGTTTATGTGCCAAGTTCTGCAGAATAAATTTAGTCCCTGATTTTTAAATATACAAAATATTACATAAAATTGAGAATTGATGGAAACAGCTATTCTGAAGGCTCAGAAAGCATATCTGAGTTAAGTAATGCAGGAATTTATGGCCTCCATTAATAGATTTTAACTTTTAACATGCTCACAATATGAAATTTGGAAAAGCATAAAGAAATAAGAAGAAATCAAATATTACCCAAAATGACTTCAACAAAATTAACAACTATTATCATTATTATAAACTGAATTTCTTTCTTGCTTTTTATGCAGCCAAGTATCTCTATCTTCTATATGTCTATATATATTTAAATTGTATAAAAATAGTGTTTTCAATAACTGTCACCAGAGATCCTTTATAGTTTTAAGAACAAATTATTTCATATTTGCTGGACTTCCGGTCAAGATGGTGGCGTAGGTAAACATAGCATCCTCCCACAACCACATCAAAGTTACAACTAAACTACAGAACAACTGCCTGAAATCAAGTTGAATGGCAGTCCTACAACGACAAAATTAAAGAAGCAGCTGCATCAATACTGGTAGGAGGGGCAGAGGTAGGATGGGCTGGTCCCACACCCACGTGTGGCGGATAAAAATCAGGAGGGCACCTCTGCTGGGAAGGTCCTCCCTGAGGACTGAGGGGTCCCCGTCCCACACCAGGCACCCCTCGCAGGGTTCCAGTGCCAAGAAGAGAGTCCCCATCATTTCTGACTGGAAAAACCAGCGGGAACTAAGGCTCAGGGAGGCTGAGGCAGCTGGAGCCCCAGGCAGCTCCTCTTAAAAAGCCCACGCACAGACTTACTCAGACTCACACTCTCCAGGCCCCAGTGTGGGGAGGCAGCTTCAAAGGCACCAGAGACATATAGGGAAGAACTGAGATGTTTAGCATTGGAGCAAGGGCTGGAGAAGAAGCTTTCTCCTGGACAAATGTGCTGTGAGAGGCCTTTCTTCCTTTGGTGAGTCCTTCCCTGGGGCAGCAGACTGCCACCATATCTGGGACTCCAGCAACCTGGCTCACACTGGTTGCCCCACTGTGGTGATACCCTGAGGCCCTGCCCCACCCAATTTCCAGGCCCACCCAAGCTGTTGCCAGTTGCTTTACCATAGGATTGGCCGATCTTAGATCCTGCTTCAGGTTTTCCGAAATTCTTTCAAACAAGCAGCATCTGGTTTCAGATAGCCCCATACCTCTTGGTAAGTAATACATAGAAACAAACACAGGGAGGCAGCCAAAATGAGGAGACAAAGAAACAGGTTCCAAATGAAAGAACAGAACAAAACTCCAGGAAAAGAACTAAGCAAAATGGAAATAAGCAGCCTAACAGATGCAGAGTTCTTATAATGATGCTCAATGAGCTTAGTGAGAACCTCAGAAAACTTAGTGAGGGCCTCAAGAGCATAAAAGAGGAGCAGTCCGAAACAAAGGATGCATAGTCAGAAATAAAGAAGGCACTAACTGAAATAAAGAATAATTTACACAGATTCAGTAATAGAGTAGGTAATGCCAAGAAGCAAACCATTGATTTGGAATATAAGGAAGCAAAAAACACCCAATCAGAACAGCAAAAAGAAAAAGAAATCCAAAACAATGAAGATAGTGTAAGGAGCCTCTGGGACAACTTCAGGCATACCAACATTCGCATCTTGGGGGTGCCAGAAGGAGAAGAGAGAGAACAAGAAATCGAAAACCTATTTGAAACAATAATGGCAGAAAATTTCCCTAACTTGGTGAAGGAAACAGACATACAAGTCCAGGAAGCACAGAGAGTTCCAAACACGATGAACCCCAAGAGGCCCACACCAAGACATCAAAATGCAAAAGGTTCAAGACAAAAAGAGAATCTTAAAAGCAGCAAGAGAAAAGTAGTTAGTTAGCTACAAGGGAGTTCCCATAAGACTGTCAGCTGATTTCTCAAAAGAAACTCTGCAGGCCAGAAGGGAGTGGCAAGAAATATTCAGAGTGATGAAAAGCAAGAACCTACAACCAAGGTTACTCTATCCTGCAAAGCTGTCATTTAGAATCATTGGCCATATAAAGACTTTCCCAGACAAGAAGGAGCTAAAGGAGTTCATCACCACCAAACCATTATTATATGAAATGTTGAAGAGTCTTCTTGAAGAAAATGATAAAAAATATGAACAAACAAAATGGCAATGAATACATATCTATCAACAATGGAATCTACAAACAAAATGAACAGGCAGAACAGAAGCATTCTCATAGATACAGAGAACATTTTGTTTTTTGCCAGATGGGAGGGGTTTGGGGGAATGGGTGAAGGGATTAAGAAGTACAAATTGGTTGGTAGGCTGACAAATTTCAAAGGGAAGGGGGGCTGGGGAGTGGGAAGATATAAACCAAAGAACTTATATGCATATATGCATAACCAATGGACACAGACAACAGTGTGGAGAAAGGCAGGAGGGGGGCAGGAGTGGGGAGGAGGGGGTCAATAGGGCGGAAATGAGGAATATCTGTAATACATTCAACAATAAAGATAAATTTTAAAAAATTATTTCATATTTTCAAGGACAGGTTATTTCAATTCTGTATAATTTTCTTTGGAGCACAGAAAAGATGAAAGCCTATTCAATTCATTTTCTGAAATTAGAAAAACCTTGAAGCCAAAATATGACAATCAGCAGAAGTAAATAAACAGAGACAAAACTCATTATAGAATGTAGAAGAAAAACTTGTAAGTGAAATAGCAGAAGATGGATTTAAGCAGCATATTAAAAGACTAATGTATCAGATCGAGTGGAGTTCATCTCTGGGAAGTTATGATGTCTTAAAATGAGGAAATTTATAAATATACTTTGCAATACCATCAAGTCAAATGGAAAAGCAGGAAGACTGAGAAAGGAGGTCAGATCTGTTCTATGCAATTTCTAAACTGGCCTTTTGAGTGATGAACAGAAAGCCAGGCCCTTGTCCCAGAGGCAGCAACCAAGGTGGCCAGGAACTCGCCCAGTTGGGTGCTGGGTTGCCATGCCCACGCTCTTGTCCTCTGGAGCTGACAGAGCAGCGTTTGCAGAGCAGTTTAAACAGAGAGGGAACCCAAGGAGAATATTTTTAGGTAAATATCATATCTAAATTATCTCTTATTTCAGGAAGAGTAAATGGAAAATGCAAAATATTATTGTAAGGCCGCGAGCTCCGGGGAGTCACATGACCGGGAAATGGAAGGCCAGATGAGAAATTGAAACCACCAAATACCTCCCCTCTTTGTTCCTCAACCCCACCCCCTATAAAACTTTCCTGGGCTGCCATAACAGGGCGACTTCCCTGGCCCCCTCCACGTGGACCAGCCAACCTCCCCCGGGAACGCTTCAACAAAACTTTTGCGGCTCCGTTTTTCTTTCTTCCTTGGCGAGAAACCTTACAATTATTCTCTGTGACAGGAGATAAATGCAGCAATCACAACATACTTTTATAATTTTATGAAATGTAGACTTTATAAAATAAGAGATCAATGATGATGTCCTAAAATAAAAATGTAAGATAAAAATTAAAGCAGGCTACAGGAGAATATAATTTTTGTAAAAGATATAAATATTAACTTGAATAACTAAGTTGTGAAAAGTAATTTAGAACACTTTAAAGAAAAATAAATTTAAGTTTTACTTATGAGCTATAATAATATTTTTGGTGTGTAATATTTTTGCTATGTGTGTGAAGATGGTATGATGGTATATAATGAATATAAATAAAATATATCATATTTTTTATTTTCACATATATATTCCAAAATGTTATTTTATGTAACACCATTTAATGATTCAATAACATCTTTTTGAAAAAAATAAACTTAGCATTTAGTGTAGCAAAAAAATTTTACTGAGAAAAACACTGAATCCATCACTACATATTTATAACATTCTCTTCTTTTGTATCACAAAGTTTGAATCTAAACCTCCTTCCCATTCAGAGTCTAAGCATCCTGTAAATACTTTTGTCTACAGACCATGGTGTAAGCATCTTAAAGGCACATTGCTTTTCCTAATTCCTGATCAGATACTTGGCCTTTTGACATTGCTTATGATCACTAATGCAATTTCAAGAAAAATTGAAGAATACTAGAGTTTCAACTTAATTTCCATTCATTAAAAGCCTAGTTTCTTTTTTCATTTTAATTGAATAACAGTGAAGAACACATATATTTATCCTCACCCAAGGACATTTTTGCATTTATCTTTAGATAGAGCCGGAAGGAGAAAGGGGGAAGAGAGAGAGAGAAACATCGATATGAGAGAGATACATTGACTGGCTGCCACCCACACGACCCTAACCAGGGTCAGGGACAAACTGCAACTGAGGTACATGTCCTTAGCGGGAACCAAACCCAGGACTCTCTGGTCTGTGGACTGACACTCTAACCGCTGAGTAAAACCAGCCAGGGTGTGAAGAATATTTTTAAAAATTTCTTGGAAGTCTGATGTAAGATTTTGACAAATGTTGTCTGGCACCTGAGTAACATCTTTGAAAATTCCAGGATCCTTTTTTGTTGTTTTTCTAGCTTTAATGAAGTATCATTGACAAATGAAGTTGTATACATTTAAAGTCCAAAAGGTGACAATTTGATATATGTATACTTTGTGAAATAATTACCATAATCAAGTTAATTAGCATATCCATTATTTGACATACTTGCTGTGTGTGTGATGAGAATGAGTAAGATCTACTCTGAGCAAATTTCAAGGATCCTTTTGAAGTGACAATTTCTACTGTCTTTAATTGTATTGCTGTTTGTGCAACAAGCTATCTACTGTATTAACAATAACTTTTCAACATTTCATCCCACTGTAATATTTTGGAAGTTATTTCTAGCAACAGTTAAGAATCCATATTTAACTTTCAAATATTTGAGATACTACCAATAAATAGAATCTAAGTGATTATCAACAAGTTCCCCTTACACACCTCAAGGTTCCTGCACGGACAGATGATGACAACCATGTCTCAGCTCACGCCCTGGCTTGTGGCTGCCAAAAATCTTTTAACAGCAATTGTAAGACACAGTGTGATTTCAGAAATTTGCACAAATATGTATCTTTGAATGGAGCATGTATACTTCAGAAATAGAGTGTACATGTACTTTTTTTCCTTACTTTAAGACTATCTATTGGTAGTGTTTTTTCTATGCTATTATCTATTCTTTTCAAGCATCGTCTTTAATAATGAGATCATATTTATTTTATGGTAATGTATTATTAAAAACATTGTATGATCATGTTAGTTGAATATCATTGCATGCTACTATAAATAACAGTGAAATGTATCTAAATCTTTGTGAATTGCCAGGACAATTTCCTCAGTATAAATTACTAGGTGCAGTTTCTGGCTCCACGGGTATGCATATCTTTGTAAAAAATATTAATGCATCAGGCCTAAATGCCCTACAGAAAAGCCATACCCTATCTTCCTCTGCCTCCTCTTTTTTTCCTTTTTCTTCCATGTTTCATCTAATTGCCACAAAACTCCGGCTGCTTCCCCTTAGATGCCTTATGTTCCCCAAATTGTTAGGAGATCCTGCTTCTGCTCCTCAGTCGCATACATTTTACTCGCTGTGTGTCTGTGTGGGTTTATAAAGACCCGCATTCTGAACAGGGCTTGAGGCCACGTGGTGTGTTTGATTATTAGTTCTTGTTTGTGTGTCTTTATCAAGACTCTGAACTCCTGTCTGGCAAGGTCCCTGCTCTACTCTCTTTGTATCCCCAGCACCCCATACGGTAATTTCCAGTAAACGCTGGTTGAATGGATTGGGGGGGGACAAGCTGCTGCTTTTGTTTGTTCTTTTTTCACTATAATGTAGTCTCTCTCTCTCTCATTCTCTCTCTCGCTCTCTCTCTCGCTCTCTCTCTCTCTCAAGTTTCCTGGGATCTTAAATGACCTGAGTGTATTAATTTCAAAAAGAAAGGATAATAAGCATCCGCTTCCAGAAACTCAACATGCCCTCAATGCCACAGTGTAGCGTGCTCCAGTGTGAACGTACCGACTGCTAATTGTCTGACTCGCACAATCAGAAAGGAGAGACAAAGAGCTTATATACACTTGAGTTGAGAAGCTTTCACATTTATATTCAAAGAAGATAATGTTTTCCCCAAACAAGAACCCATTTACAAGAAACTTACACAGGATTGAAACTCACAGCCCCAGCCACTCTGACTTAGAGAGTGGAATTTGTCATCACACTTGAAATGTTAAAAATAAAAACAGAGTGGTGGAGTAGGCGAGAGAAACACTTTTCTCCTCGATGGCTGTGGCCGCGCTGGATTGCTGGTCCACTATCTTAGCAGCGTCTCTTGCAATGAACTGCGGAGAGGCCTGGGTGACTGACGCGCCTTGAGCGGGCTGTGTCTGCTGAGCAGAGAGGTTCCAGAATGTCCCCTGACGAGTTCCAAGGCCCAGAGAACCCAGGCAGCCATCAGTTCAGGTCCTTCTCCTCCAGCCTCCAAAGGCAGCCCGGGTCCTCCGGGGCGCTCTGTACACGCGCTGCACGGTTAGCCTCCAGTCTGGAAAAGTGAATTCACTTTGCTGAATTTCAAAACTAAAAAGGATTTCCCTCTGCATTCCCCATAGAAGCATCAGATTACTTGAATCTAACCTTTTCTGTGTGCTAGGTACTGAATTTAAACACTTAATCCCTCTAAGTCCACGTTTCTTCATCTGAAATGGGTGCGATGATACTCACTCAGATCTGTTGTGAATGAAATGGGTTAACCCGGTGAAGTTCTCAGCGTCCAGGTTCACACTGGCTCAATAACGTCAGCTCTCAAGGTCAAGAATTCTTTACCTTGTGGCAATTGAAAATAGTGGCCTCTATGGTCATTTGGAGAAATCATTTTACACACAAATCCATCACCACTTACTTAGGCCTAACACGTTGTATGTCTATGTCCCCACAGAGCCCTAGGCAGTCTTGAGAGAATACCAACAAATGTCCATTAAAAGTCTGTTCACCTCACCATTCCTAGTTTTATTTTATTATATTATATATGAATAACATTTATAGAGCTTTCTCTTTTTATTACCCAAGTAAAATACATTTATTATGAAAATTTGGGAGACACAAAGTCCCTTAGTGTGTACACACCAATAGAAATCCCATGATCCTGATGTAAACAGATAACATGAAGGTATTTACCCTTCTAGTCTTTTATGAAGACATGAAATACATGCATATAAAATATAATTAAGATTATGCTATTCTTATTTTTATTTTTGATTTAATATATTTTTGTGGAGATTTTTCAATATCTTTAAGTATCCTAAAATTCTGACTAAGCAAGAGTTTTGTTTAAATAATCTAATGTTGCCCATTTAAATTCTCCCTAACTTTAATCTCTTATGAATTATTTTCCACTGAATGGGCTTTTACATGCATCTTTATAAAAACAATAGAATTAATGGTTCTGAAAGATGTATAAGATTTTCATAAATACATGCAAATTTACCTGTGTAAGTATTTCTAATAAATTATATTCTCAAAAGTAAAATATAAGATGTCAATTTTTTCTCACTTCTTCTAGTATTGAATATTCACATATAAACACCTTTTGTCTTTAAATATAAAAGAGGCAAAACTTGTTTGTGGTTTAATTCTTGTAGATCTTTTGTCAGAGCATATTACATGTATGCATTTTTTTACATAAAATATTTATTAGCATATACATGTTCATGAATTGGAAGAATTGACATTATTAAAATGTTCATGCTACACTAAGCGATCTCTAGATTCAATGCAATACCTTTTAAAATATCAACAGCATATTTCACAGATCTAGAAAAAAATGCTCCAAAAATTAATATGGAACCAAAAAGACCCTGAATAGCTGCAGCAATCTTGAGAAAGAAGAATAAAGTAGGAGGGATCACAATAACAGATATCAAACTATACTACAAAGCTATTGTAATCAAAATGGCCTGGTAATGGCACAAGAACAGACATAGAGATCAATGGAACAGAACAGAGAATCAACTCAAGCCATAATTCTCAATTAATATATGATAAAAGGGGCAAGAGCATACAATGGAGTAAAGACAGCCTCTTCAATAAGTAGTGTTGGAAAAATTGGGCAGGTACCATACATACGAAAAACGAAACTAGACCACTAACTACACGCTACACAAGAATAAAGTAAAAATAGATGAAAGACTTAAATGTACACCGTAAAACATAAAAATTCGAGAAGAAACTATAGGCAGCAAAATCTTAGACATCTCACGTAGCAGAATTTTCACTGATACATTGCCTAGGGCAAGGGAAACAAAGGAAAAAATAAACAAATACATCAACCTAAAAAGCTTCTGCACAGCAAAAGAAACCATCAGCAAAATGAATAGGGAACCCACTTTATGAGAGAACAACATATTTGCCAATGGTACATCTGGTAAGGGGTTAATATCCAAAATATATAAGAACTCGTACAACTCAACAAAACGAAGACGTACAATCCAATTAAAAAATGGGCAGAGAACCTAAATATACACTTCTCCAAAGAAGACATACAGATGGCCAAGAGATATGAAAAAATGCTCAATGTCACTAATCATTAGAGAGATGCAAATTAAAATGACAATGAGATATCACCTCACACCTGCCAGAATGGCAGCCATCAACAAACGGCAAGTGCTGGTGAGGATGTGGAGAAAGGGAATCCTAGTACACTGCTGGTAGAAATGTAGACTGGTGCAGCCACTATGGAAAACAGTGTGGAGTTTTATCAAAAAATTAAATATGGAACTGCCATTTGACCCAGTGATCCCCTTCTAGGAATATAGCCTAAGAATATCAAAAGGAATATATACACCTCTATGTTCATAGCAGCACTATTTACAATCACTAAGATCCGGAAAGAGCCCAAGTGCCCATCAGTAGATGAGTGGATAAAAAGTTGTGGTACATTTACACAGTGGAATACTATGCAGCTGTAAAAAAGTAGGATCTCTTACCCTTTGAGACAGCATGGAGAGACCTAGAGAATATTATGCTAAGTGAAATAAGCCAGTCAGAGAGAGACTAGTACCACATGATCTCACTTATATGTGTAATATAATGAACAAAATAAACTGACATACAAAACAGATCCAGAGACATGGAAGCATGGAACAGACTGATGAATCTCAGAGGAAAGGGGGAAGCTGGGGGTGGGGGGCTGGGAAGAAATTTACCAAAGAACTTATATGCATATATGCACAACCCATGGACACAGACAACAGCGTGGTGAAAGCCTTGGGGAGGTAGGAGTGGGGTAGAGGGGGTTCATGGAGGAAGAAGGGGGATATCTGTAATGCTTTCAACAATAAAGATAAATTAAAAATATATATTTATTGAGTGCCTATTTTGTGTCAGATTTATTGCTAATAAAATATTTTTATTAATCCATTTATTTATAACCATTCTTTGAGGGCTTGCTATTTAACTGCTATTTGTATTTTCTTTCAGTGATATCAAATTTTCAGCTGTAAAAATTTTTATTAGATGTTTGATATTTCCATGAAATTTTTGTAAAAATTTTTTATAAAAAATAGCAGCTCTTAGTCCATCATATGGTCTGCCATTATGTTTTCGTTTAGTATGCATGTTAACAATAATTACATATGAATTAGTATTTTTATAAAGGAAATGCATGTTTTTTGAAGTTAACATAAAAAGAACATAACATAAAAAATTAACATAAGAAATAGACTAGTATGTCTTCTTTGTAATAAAACCGTATTGGGGAGGAGAAGGAGCAGGGGGCTGAAAACTTCTATATACACAGAAGTTTCATTTTTTCCAATAAAATTATCATCAGTATCATTTTTTCCAGCATACACGTAGGTATTGGCCTAGCTTCTTTAATTTTGCTGGGCCCACTGTAAACCATTTTCATTTTGCAAATATTATCCTCACACAAGGGAATTTTCCTTCTTATATTTCTTAGATCATTGAACTGTCTTCCTTTTGCTTTGGATTCTTCTTCAGGATTCTTAACCTTGGTAGATGGATGTACTCAGCCAAATGTGTCATATTCTTCCTGACTACTTTTACCTCTCCAGTCCAGTTTGTTATATTTGGAGGTAGGAATATATTTGTTACCATTAGGAACTGGTTCTTAACACTTTTAGACAAGGACTCCTTTGAAAATATAAGGATGCTTCCGACTTCGTTAATAAGAGAAGCATAGTGTTCAAAATTTTACACCCTATGTCAAGGAATAGAATTCTTCATCTAAGACATTAAAAAGAGCATGGTTCCTAGGACAAGGGCTGTGTCAGACTTTGAGTTGCCACCTTCTAACTTTGTTTTTGAAAATTAGTTCACGAGTGCCAGAGGTAATCCTAGGCAGTAGCGTGGTCTAGTGGACTGGGCATTAGCTTAGGAGTTGAGTAGAAAGGGATTCCGTTTCTAGAAGCATATTGATGAGATGAGTTACTTATTTTAATATTTTTTTTAATAAATGAGAAACCTGACTCAGAGAGTTTAAGTAATTTTGCCAAAGTCTGCAAAGAATAAATTCATATCTGACAAGCTTCAAATCCATACTCTTTCCCATATGTTACACTAGTCAGCAAAGTAAAGCTGAAAAGGACACTTCTTCTCATTAGCTCTGAACCCACAAAGGTGCCATGTGCAAGTCTGTGACTGGTGGAGAAGACAGGCTGGAGCAAGCAGCACTGGGAAGACCGTCTGGCGGCCAAGTGAGTCCTGGACCTGGAGTAAGAAGCCTCAAGGGGAGATTGAGAGCAAATAATTATGACCCAGCAAATGCAGAAACACTAGGCTTACACTCAGTGATGCTTTACTAGAGTATTCTGACGTTGTTTCTCCACATTTGTCTCTAGTAATAGAAATCACTATATTTTATACCCAATTAATGTTGGCACCTAGCTGTGTCAGCCAGGCAGTCTGCTTTAAAAATACATTATCTTAAAATGATCTAATAAAAATGAAAAAGCGGGAAACTATATTCCTTACATATAAAATATGACTTTACATATGACTAAAGAAAAAAATGGACTTCTGTATTTCTGAAGTGTAATTGTTGGGTATATCACAACTGAGTTCAGATTCCTACACTCTCAATTATTTGTTGGGTGACCTTGAGCATGTAATTGAACTGTGCTTCAACTCCCTCGACTACAAAATAGAGACAACAATATTTCATTCACATGAAATTAGGTGAAATGATATAAAACGGTGATTGATGACCCTGGCCTGTGTGGCCCGGTTGGTTCAACATTGTCCTGTAAACTAAAGTGACACCAGTTCGGTTCCAGGTCAGGGTACATGCCCAGGTTGCAAGTTCAATCCCCAGTCAGGGCATGTGTGGGAGGCATCCGATGGATGTTTATTTCTCACATTAATGTTTCTCTCTCTCTCTGTCTCTCTCTCTCTCCCTTCCTCTCTCTCTAAAATCAATAAAACATATTTTGTGAAAATGTAATGGTGAATGAAGAAGTTTCTATGTAGACAGGTCAAATCAGAATGTCTTGGTGAAACAGTTCAGCCGTCAAGTCACACAGAGCTCTAGGGAAGGGGTGCACCAGTTTGCATCTGGGTCCCAGGAGACTCCTGGAAGGGAAGAAATGGAGCCACCGTGACAAGTGAGCAAAGTCTGTTTGAGCAGGCCAGCATGATGTTCACGATGCTCAGGGGTTGGCGAGGGAAGCGGAGGACCTAAACTCAAGTGGCATTGGCATGGAAAAAAAAGGGGGGGTGCAGGCTGGTAGAAAGTGAGAAAAAAAGGAATGCCACCCAAACCAGCTTTCCTGGGACAGACTTGCACTTTGAGGAAGGGGCTGTGTGAGTGACTAGCTTTGACCACAGAGACCCGCAGACCTGGCCTGGAATTTTCTATGCTGAAAAACCAACTTTCCTCTCTGTGAGAGCCCTCGTGTAAAGGCAGGGACCTGAACTAGCCCTTGTAGAGGGGAAGGACTGGGAGAGCAGTTTCTAATATACGGCTTTGCGTATGACCCTAGCCCTTGGGGACCAAGCTTCCTCCTGGTAAGTGAAACCCTTCCACGGAGATGATTATGCAGATTATGCTTTTTCAACATAGAGAAAAATTCTCCTCAGCAGCCTCAGGAGATGATTGATAGATGTGCAGCTTTCAAAAGAACCCAGCTAGCCACGGTCACAGCAGCAATCGGGGCATTTATGGAGCTCAGCACTGAATATTATCTTCTCTGGTCTTTAAAACTACATTATGATGGATATACACACAATGGAATCCTACTCAGCTGGGAAAAGATACAATGTTTCTATTTGTACTAACACAGATACATCTTGAGGGTATTGTGCTGAGTAAAATAAGTCAGGCAGAAAAGGGCAAAAACTATATAATTTCATTAATATGTGGAATGTAAAACCAAAAAGTAGCAAACTAACAAAGCAAAACAAAAACAGACTCATAAATACGGACAACAGAATGGTGGTTACCAGGAGAGAGGAGTTGGGGCGGGGCAAACTGGGCAACATGGGTCAGATACATGCAACGAAAGAAAACTAGATTTTTGGTGGCAAGCACTCAATAGAGTATACAGATAGCAAATGATAATGTACGAATGAAATTTATATTATTAACCAATGTTACCTCAATAAATGAAATAACAATAAACAACCTTGTGAGATTGGCATTATTGTTCCCATTTTATATATGAGAACACTGAGACTCAGCAAGGCTGAAAGATTGGAAACCAAGCCTGTTCTATTTCCAAGCCTCACATTTAATCCTTGCACTTGGCTACCACAAAACCAGGTATTGGCCCAGTCTTTGTCTTTCTGACAGGCCAGTATATGAACTACAGATATTCTTGGGGAAATTTTCTGCTGCAGAATGTTTTTGAGACTGGTTGTAGCCGAACTCCCATCACTAGGGGTTTGAGCTTCAAATTATATTCCAAGTTCTCAATGTCTATTACGTTTAACAACAGCTGGGCTTTCTGTGCCAGCCATGCCTAGGACAACCTGAACACTCTAACACATTTGCAAATACCATCACGCAGGCAGGACGTCACTGAGCAGCACACCCAGGCAGCTATGCCAATGAAAACTTTGCTCTTAAATGACTGATAGATCGCTAATGATTTGCTGTCAAGTTACAGTTGATTTCATGGGCTTCTGTAAAATAATCTCAGCATTACAGCCCTGGCCGGGTGGTTCAGTTGGTTAGAGCACCCTCCATACACCAAAAGTTTGTGTGTTTCATACCAGGTCAGGTAACAAACCTAGGTGGTGGGTTTGATCCCCGGTTTGGGAGGCAACCTATCGATGTTTCTCTCTCACATGGATCTCTCTCTCTTTCCATTCTTCTCTCTTTAAAATCAATAAAGACATATCCTTGGGAAAGGGTTAAAAATATTAGCAGCATTCCAAATTAGTGAAACTATATTTAAAGTCTCCAGTGGTACTACAAATATAGCATGGTGATTACAATTAGAATCCCTTCAAACTGAGCCTCCCTCTTTTCAGCAGACACATGCTAATAAGCACAGATAAACTTTCTAAGCCTTTATGACAACTCTTGGGAGCTACTTTGTTTTTACCAAATATGAATTTTGCAGCATCAAGCAAAGAGATTCTGTCTCAATGGACTATGCTGTGAAAAGCCGAAGAGACATGCCATTTAGTTTAAGTACCAGACTATGAATTTTACTTTATTTGAACTTTACTCAAACCCCTAAAGAGTAAGACCTTTTGAATTCTTTAGTTAAGAAGACTACTAGAGAATTTTTCAGACACTGAAAAGAAAGATAGTTTCTATTGAAGATACCCTAGTGTAAATAATGCAACATCATCTTAAGCTTGGTATCTGCAGAAAGGAAACATTAGAATAGAAAACAATAATGAAAAAAAAATATACCGTGATTATTTGTATTTACCTGTATTCAGGAAAGTAACATTTGAGGAGCATGGGAAGGCTGCCCTTGAGACCTTAATGATACATGACAGGTGACCTTCTATTTGTATAGGAACTGTTGTACCATTGATAGGCTCGAATGCAATAATTTTTGCACAGCTACTAGTAATTCTGATCCCACAGGATTCTTATAAACATTCCACAGAATAGCATCTTGGTAAGTCAGAAAAAAATGAAGTAGGTTCTCTGAGATAAAAATCTTCCCTGAGTATAAAATTCAGTGAGTAAAGTAGACACAAAAGCAAGTCTGAAAGATTGGTGTATAGAACAAGAGGGTGAGGCATTAACATTTCAGAAATAACCTCACCACAGCGGTGCATGGGAATTGAGTATTCTTTACAGAGATATAAATCATTGTGTTTTATGTTAAAAGAGAAAAGTATTTAATTAATGCTATTTATCATTGATGGGAGCATCTGCAATCCTCTGGTATCTATGAGAAGCTGAGGTCTCCTTGTAAATGATTATCATAATTAAACACATGTTTTTTAGGGTAGCCTAAAAGAAGAAGAAGGTTTTAGTGAGAAATGTGGCTAGGACTCTATGTGAGTCAATATAGTCCTTCAACCCTGGGACAGATTTTCTTGGGAAAGGGTCTTTGCACTGACCCCGTCATGTAAAGGTAAAGCTCACACAGATGCTTCACCTGGAAGAAAGGGTGTGGTAGGAACTTTTATGAGCATGTCTCCCTTCTATTTTCCTGGGCAGGCAGGTTATATAAGTGATGAGTTTGCATAGGGACAAAAAAAAAAAAAAAAAAGAAAAGAAAAAGATAAATTTTTGGACCATTTCTCTTGTGAGATATAATTTTATCCTTTCTGATGGTAGTCACATTACTAAATGGACAAGAATGAAATAGAAGGAAATATTGGGAAGTTCTTGCAATAATTTAAGCAAATGATGATGGTGCTTTGGACCATGCATTTAGTACTGAATACAGGAGATGTGGTCAGATTTGGGGTAGATTTTGTTCCAAAAACTAGGAGAATTTACTGGTACATGACTAGAGGGAATGAGGGGATGAGAGAAGGTGGTGAGAAGGTAGTGAGAGAATTTTTAAGAGAAAGTCAGTGGTTCTGATTTGATCAAACTAAATATGAGATACTCATTATTCCTCTTAGTGGACACTTATCATATTATCTGGCTCAACCCTTTGAATGCTCTTCTCATGCATTTGCTTTCTTTTATTCCTGGAGTCTCATCTCCAAAGGCAAAAACCCGAAAACTGACATTCCCAGGCTCCCTTGCTGCTAGACGAGGCTTGAAACCTAAAACCCCTGTGCACCCATGGAGACGTGGATGTAGAACTCAGCTACTGGAGGAAGCAAACAATTTGTGGTCTCCATTTGTTCATATGTCTTTGTGAAGGAACAACGTTGCGTGTTCTGGAGTCAGTGCCCAGGCTCAGCAGAACGTGCTAAGAAGCCCACATTCAGAGAAAGCATGTTGGTTATTGGAATAGCACTGTGGCAGTAAGATGGTATTCTTCCAGGCCAGGTAGCCCCTTAGCCTGACTTTCTACTATTCCTGGAAAGTCTATGAGCTACCTACCCTGGCTGGCATGGCTCACTTAGATGATCATCATCCCCTGTACCAAGAGTTCACTGATTTCATTCCCAGTCAGGGTACATGTCCCGTTTGTGGGCTCAAAACCCAGTAGCAGGGTATGCAAGGAGGCAGCAGATCAATGTTTCTCTCTCTCTAAAATCAATAAAAACATATTTTTTAAAAAGAAAAGAAAAAGAAAGTCTATAAGCTATCTAAAATCCTCTACTACATTTTTTTCTGCCTTAATCAGCTACAGTGTGTTCCATTGTATGCAGCAAGAATACACACACACACACAAACACACACACACACACACTCCTGACAACAGCCACATGGAGATCTCTAATAGTAGTTTGAAACTCAGAGGAGAGGTTAAATCTAGAGATATCATTTTGATGGCCATCTTTGTATTGATGACATTTAGAGCCTTAAAATTAGAAATAATTCACTAAGAAATAGACCATTTATAGAGAAAATAAGAGGTAGATAGAGGTCAAACCATTTAAAGAACTTAGATGAGCCAGAAACAGAGATTTTGAAGAAGTGTCAATTGAAGGTAACTAACAACCCACGGAAAAAAAAAAAAAAAACCCAGCTGGATGTGGGTGGAGCTCAGAGAATAAAGTGGTTCAAGAAAGATTAGTATTATTCTGAGATTATGAGGTAGAAAGGAAGAACTCCTACTGAGTGAAAGGAGAGTGATGGACAAACAGACATGCTCCCATGCAATGGCCTAGTGTTTGCATGGCTAAGAACAAAGGCCTCTGGAATAAATTATTTGGAGGGACACAGAGTCATGCTTTTGGGACAAGGACTGGTCATGTATTTATGACCTAAAAGAGCTAGAACCATGGAGCTCAAGCCGGTGGTTCTAAATGGGTGCTGACATGGATCTGGACATAACTGCATCAGTGGACACGCATGTCCCGTCCTGTCCTTCTGCAGTGTTTGGCAGCAACACTAGTAAATGTGATGGAAACCCTGGTGCTGGTGTACTCACCAGACTTAGCTCTTCACCTGCTGTCCTTGCAAGCTGCAAATTCCTAGACAACTTTTGGTGGAATTCAAGATGAAGGCTGATTTAGTCTTAAAAAGGAGATGCTGAATATCTGAAAATTAGGAAAAGGGCAACTATTTAGCAAATATTATAACATAGTAATTATTATGATTGACAAATGATAAAATCAGCAATATATATCATAATTTACAATTATTTTTTTACTGATTATTTAAAAAAAATTTTTAAATTTATTTTAGAGAAAGAAGAAGGGAGCAGGAGAGAGATATAAACATCAATGAGAGAGAATAGACTGGCCACCTCCTGCATGCCTCCCACTGGGGATTGAACCAACAACCTGGGCATGTGCCCAGACCGGGAATCGAACTGGTGACCTGTTGGTGTGTGGGTCGATGCTTCACCACTAAGCCACGCTAGCCAGGCCACCACAGTTTTTTTATCCATTCATCGACTGATGGGCCTTCCCAGCAATTTCTCTTTTGGGAATATATTCTAAGAATCCTAAAACATCAATCAGAAAGAATATATGCACCTATGTTCATGGCAGTGTTATTTACAATAGCTAAGATCTGGAAACAGCCCAAGATACTTTTTTTTTTGTCTGCCAAGGCTTTTCATGTTTTTTTCTCCTCTGAGGATACTTCTGACCACTGTAAGTGGTGTTGCTCAACCCTAATTTAGTCATATAACTAGATTACTTTTTTATCATAATTTATAAGTGCTTTACTATAGCATTTATTTCAATTTATTATTATTATTAATTGTTTTATTTTCTCTATTAGGCCAAGCCCCACAAGGTTAGAGTCTTCTGTACCTAGCACAATAGACAAGACATAAATAGGCAGCAAGTATGAAAGGATGGTTCAAAATAAATATAAATTTATCAGGTCACAGGGGGAAAATCCACATAATGATCTTGATCAATAACATTGGCAGCTTACATATAAAAAAATACAAAAATGAAAACAGCCAACCTCATTTGCGGGCAATGTAAATTGAATTATTGCCCAGAAATTAGAAAGATATTTGTTTTTTGGATATGTTGACTACAATGTAGAAAAATCTCTTCCTTGTTTTTTAGGATTTACTGTGGACCTTATTTTTCCCACATTGGACATATATAATATCTTTGATATAAATGACATTATGTTTAAAAGTGTGATTAAATGATACTTGTATTGAGCTTTTACAGGGTTATAAGTATCTGGATCTGTCCATTAAGTTTTTGTTTAAGAGTTTACAGGTGTGGCCCTGGCCAGTTTGGCTCAGCGGTTAGTGCGTCGGCCTGCGGTCCGGAGAGACCTGGGTTCGGTTCCTGCTAAGGGCACATACCTCGGTTGCAGTTTGTCCCTGGCCCTGGTTGGTCGTGCGGGTGGCAGCCACTCGATGTGTCCCTTCACGTCAATGTTTCTCTCTCTCTCTCCCTTCCTCTCTCTCCCTCCCACTCTATCTGTACAAAAAATGGAAAAATATCCTCAGGTGAGGATAAAATAAAAAATAAAAAAAAAAGAGTTTACAGGTGTGGACAATCTGCACCAATGACGTGTTCCATGGGGCTCACACGATTCTGAGGTATGCACCTGTTGTTTCTCCTTCTCTCTGCTTCTCTGCCTCCACACTCAATCCCATCATTTTCTCTCACTTTACTATTTCCTTCTACCTTCTCTATTTCCTTGAAGCTCTTAGATACTCATATGGCTAGAACTTCGATCCAGAGTCTATCACCTCTAAGGAAGGTTGAGGAGTAGTGAACATGTGAACGTTCTCCTTTCTTTAAAGATGTAACTGGGGATCTGGAGTGTGAATCTGGCCAGGATGTTTGGGCTCTGTGTTTCACCTTCTCTCTTCACAACATCTTCGCCTTCCCCAGTTCCTCAGTGCAGGTAGCATGTGGCTTACAAGGGAATGAACACCCCACTTCTTCAGTGCCTTAAGCTGCTGCACCCGCATTTCTGTGAGTCTTTCTATCGCAGCCACAAAACACCCACCTTCGTGTTTAACATCAATTTTTCCTGAGTCACCAGTGTCAGGGCTCAGAGCTGCTACCCCAAGATATTCCATAATGGTATATTGATTACTTTGAACTAAAATCACCTGAGAAGCAGTAACAGCAGGAAGAACTCTCTGGCTCTCCTCTGTCCCTCTAAAGGCTGAAAATAAATCTCTATGACAGGTGCCCTCCATGCTCCTGAGGGCTGAGGGGCAACCTGATCATAAGAGTTAAGAGAATCCAGAGTAGGAATCATGTCTAAACAAACCTCGTAAAGCCCTTACTAATTTACTACCAAGCCCAAATTTTGCTTCAATTCCTCACTAACAAATATCTAAACCTGCTTAGATTCCTTTCTAATAAACACTGTCTTTGTCTTGTCAATTTCTCACAAACTTATTGTTTCTTGGTCTACAAAGTATAAAAAGGTACCTGATTCAATCACTTCTTTGAGCCTCATTTTATGATCTGAGCATCATAATGTGGTTCTCCGGTATGCATGAATTAAATTGGGTTTTTGCTCCTGTTTATCTAGTCTTGTGTCAATTTTATGATAGCTAGTCCAGCCATAACAAATAAAGGAGGGGCCCTGGCCACTTTGGTTCAGCGGTTAGAGCGTCGGTCTGCTGTCCAGAGAGAGCCGAGTTCAGTTTCCGCTAAGGGCATGTACCTCGGTTGCAGTTTGTCCCTGGCCCTGGTTGGGTCATGCGGGTGGCAACCACTCGATGTGTCCCTTCCACGTTGATGTTTCTCTCTCTCTCTCTCTCTCTCTCTCTCTCTCTCTCTCTCTCCCCCCTCCCCCTCCCACTCTATCTGAACAAAAAATAAAAAAAAAAAAAGTCCTCAGGTGAGGAAGAAAGAAAGAAAGAAAGAAAGAAGAAAGAAAGAAAGAAAGAAAGAAAGAAAGAAAGAAAGAAAGAAAGAAAGAAAGAAAGAAAGAAAGAAAGAGGAAAGAGGTGGGGGGAATTCTCCTGGTCCCCAACACCAGAAATTGGGAAGCTCCAGCATTCTGAGAATAGAACCTTCTGGGAATAGGGCTGATGCTTTAGCATATTACAGACTTTCTTTTTTTTTTTTTTTTAATTTTTTTTCCCTTTATTGGTTTTAGAGAGAGAGGAAGGGAGAGAGAGGTAGAAACATCAATGAGAGAGAACATCAATTGGCCACTTTCTGCCTGCCCCCCATTGGGGATTGGGCCCGCAACCTGGGCGTGTGTCCTGACTGGAAATTGAACTGACGACCTCTTGGTGCATGGGTTGATGCTCAATCACTGAGCCACATCAGCTGGACATATTACAGACTTTCAATGCCTCACAATAAACTCGTATCTTTTCAATGTCTCCCCCAGTTAAAAAAAACCTTTAATTATTTTTATTTTATTTTTAAAATGTTTAAATTGCATTTTACATTCAATGCTAGTTTGTATTAATTTTAGGTGTACAGCATAGTGGTTAGATAATCATGTACTTTACAAAGTGTCCCTCCTGATAGTTACAGTACTCAGCTGGCACCACACATAGTTACTACAGTATTAGTGACTATATTTCCTAAGCTGTACTTGACATCCCTATGACTATTTTATTACGACCTATTTGAAGTTCTCAATCCCTTTGCCTTTTTCACCCAGTTCCCCCAAACTTTTCCCCTTTGGCAACCATCAGTCTGTTCTCTGTATCTAGGAGTCTGTTTCTGTTTTGTGTGTTAGTTTATACTCTTCTTTAGATTCCATGTATAAGTGAAATCATGTGGGATTTGTCTTTCTCTGACTGACTGATTTCACTTAGCAGGATACCCTCTAGGTCACTGATGCTGTCACAAATGGAAGAATATTCAGAGGTCTGTCCAAAGAGAGAGTGCATGCCCCCCTTTTCAGGTAACTTGAACCACTTATATAACAATAAAGCAAGAATGTCAACGTTGAATGAAGTTACAGGTGATGCTGAGTGCTTGTCACACAGTGGCCCCTCCATTCTTAAAAGTTAATGAGTACACACACAAGACTATTATTTTATATGCCATGTACAAGATACACCTGTCTGCACAGCACAGGAGGTTTCTATAGAAACAGCAGCTTTAGATCCCTGGCTCAAGAGTGAAGTAAACCTGAGACTGGATCTGGGCTCTGCACCGGTGACAAAATGACTTTAGTCGGTTTCCTATCTTTCCTAAGACTCAGTTCTCATGTATTTAAAATAGTCTCTGTATTTTTGCTGGATTAAATGAGATAATGTGTTAAACTAGGCATAGTAACAGGTTTATAGCACCCATTCAGTACATTAGAATAATGATTACTATCTCTACTTAAAGAATTAAATCTTATAAAAACCTTTTAGTGGTATGCTGATGGCCTACGAATGCTATGATGAATTAAATCAGGCAGAATACAAAATAACCTGGGAAAATAAACACAGGATGGGGCAAAAAGTAAGTTTACAGCTGTGAGTATGAAACACGGAGTGTATTCTTGTACTATTATTTATTAATTATTGTATTATTTTCCACATGAACAACTGTAAACCTACTTTTGTTATTTATTTATTTATTTATTTATTTATTTATCATAATAGTTACTCTGTTAGTAGTGGAATTTCACCCTCTTATTTTCACCTGCAGAATCAATAAACTTTCTAAACTATAATAACATGACTAAGGGGTGGGAGTGAATGAAATAAATCTATTTGAATTGTACATAATGATACGCAAATTAGTTGCTTGAGCGTGGTAGCTGTGCTGAAGCTTGCTCTTACTGAAGAATATTATGACACCTGATTGTGATCATCCTTTTGGCCTCTGCTCTGTCAGGTGGTCATGACTGTAATCAAGTGCATCACCAGTTACACCGCAGAGCAGGAGACATTGGGATGGAGATGGGCAGTGAAAGGCATGCTCGGACTCAGTCCCTGGAGGCTGAGGTAACCAGGGGACGGAGGAAGCTGATTTAGAAGAAAATGGAAATTAAGGGATTACATGAGTCAAACTCCTACAGGATAAAATACAGACTGAATTTAGTTTATTTGAATAAATGAGGACTTTAAGCTGAAAAATAGTCCTCACAACTGATGAAAAGTGGCATTATCTCAAAACAGGGGAAATACAAAAAAGAGTTATATAAAAATATTCATTAAAATATCATGGCAGTAGATAAAAATTGGCGACATCTAAATAATAAAATGATAAATGAATTCAAATACAGTCACGTCTTGAAAATTATTCAGCCACATGATGCTCATAGAAACTAAATCACATGAGAAAGGACTTAAAGCTCTGGCCGGTTGCTCAGTGGTTAGAGCATTGGCCTGAGGACCAGAAAGGCCCAGGTTCATTCCCGCTAAGGGAACGTACCTCGGTTGCAGTTTGTCCCCACCCTGATTGGGGTCGTGAGGGTGGCAACCAGTCCATGTGTCTCTCACATCAATGTTTCTCTCTCTCTCTTTCTCCCTTCCTCCCTTCCACTCTATCTGAAGATAAGTGCAAAAATGTCTTCAGTTGAGATAAAAATAATAATAATAAATAAAGGACCTAAGTTTAAATATTAGAAGAAAATCATGCTTAATCTTGAAGATACTAATTCGATAAATTCGAAGATTATAATTCAATAAATAAACAATACAAAGATAAATACAAAGAACTAGGTTAATATATTTTATTTTAGCAAGGACTCAATAATATTTTCTCTTTAATTATTTGTATTGTATATTTTTAATAAGCAAATACTACTTGATTTCTTCCTTATAATTGATAATACAGAATGCATTTTAAGTATTCTGCCTAATACAGTGGAAAATGTTCTACACTGTGGAATTCAATTGAGTACTTCTTTCTAGAGCATAAACTGGAGCCTTTTTGGTGTGAAAAAAAAATAATTCAACTCGGAAAATACTCAACTTACAATTAATTCAGGCCATGTGTATCATGCAGATTAAGTTAAGCATGCATACTATATGTCTGAAAGTTGTCTCAAATTATACAAAATGTTTAATTCTAAAAAAAAAAGTGCATTCTTATATTCTCAAAAGAAAATCATAGAAACTCACTCTAGATATATTTGAGATTAAAACAGGATTCATCAAATGATGGTCATTGGCATCAATTCAACACCATAGGAGTCCCCAGTTGGGGTGTGGTGAAACTTTATTCAGTGCAACTAGCTCAGTAGTGATCGAGGAAGGCTATGTATGAGGACAGCACAGCTGCGGGACAGCTCAGCAGCCTTACAGTTCAGCAATGAAGGGGCAAGACTGTGAGGAGGGCCCGGGAGAGGAGGTCCTGGGGTCTGGCCCCTCTCTGGCTAGACGATTCTGCTCTGCTTCTCTCTGCACCAGTCTGCTCTTCTTTGCTTTGACCCTGTCATACATCTTTGGTGTTTTATCTCAGGTGCTTCAGCTCTGGCCAGGGAAATGCAGTCTTCAGTGAAAAGAGAAAGTGTGCCCCCCCCCCCCCCAGACAGAGGAGATCTAGCTTATATAGACAGAAGATCCTATCCCTGGCCCCTGATTGGTCCATCCTCATGCAGATGAGGACTCCAAACCTTTGCATTTTGATTGGTCCAAAAAGCACTGTTCTGATTGGTCAGACTGGAACTGCTCTGATAGATTGATGAAGAGGCTTTTAGGGGAGCAGCTACTACTAGATGGGGAAAGCCTCAGTCCTATTGGTTGAAATAGGATTCCAGGAACTCCTTTCTAAGGGCTGGCTCAGATGGCAGAACCGGAGCAGGCAGGTGATTCAGGACAGGCTTCCCCCAGAAGTTTGTTTGGTTTGCAAGAGCGGTCCCTGTGTAGAAACAGCTGCTAGGCTATTTTTTGTTTTGTTTTGTTGTTGTTGCTGTTTTTAATTTGAGCCTAGTCATGAGAAAAGTCATGTAAACTACCTGTGACTATTTCCCATCTGCAAAATAATTACAAGGCTCTGTCTCTTAGAGCACTGCTGTCATAATTAAATTAAATGCCATGGAGAAAATACTTCGGATAATATCCAACTACTGTGCTAGATAGGTATTTGTATTACTTTTCTGCTGTTTGTCTGACAAACTATCACAAATGTGGTGGCTCAAAACAACACTCGTGTATTAGCTCACAGTTCTGTAGGTCAGAAGTCCAGCCAGGCTTCTCCAGGTTCTCTGCTTAGGGTCTCTAGAGCCTGGAGTCTTCTCCCAAGCTCATTCCCAGCGGTCATCCTAGTTACCTTTCTGACTGGTGGCTGGAAGTCACTCTCAGCTCCTAGAAGTCCTTGCACGAGGACCCCTCTTCAGTATTTCGGTTCTCTCTGACTTCACCTTCATAATCAACCAGAGGAAATATTGTTATTAAATAGCTTGTGTGATTAGATTAGTCCCACCCTGGTAATCTGCCTTTTGATTAACTCAAAGTCAACTTTAATTCTCTTTGCAAAATTCCCGTTGCCATGTAAGGTATGATTTCTCATCCCATGTATTAAGTTTAGAAATCTTGAACATTTTAGAACTCTGCCTATCACAACCTCAATAAATGTTACTTTCTTTGTCTTCCTTTCCTATTTCTAAGAGGAGCGGAGCCCCATGCTGATTTTTCATCTCAATATTATTTGTGACAATATCCACTATGCACACATTCCTGTGAGATCTGGCAAATTTAGAGTTGGCATCTCAAAAATACACACTGCAGGGCCAACTGATGAAACTGCTGAATCAATAAGGGACACTCACGCTTAAGAAACAGTTGCTTTGGGATTGGATAAAGTATCACAGCTAGAACACTTAGTTGAATTAGGGATGGTAGATCTGGACCTCATTCCTCCATTAAGTCAAGAGGTCAAATTAAAGTGCTCTCAGATAACTATGTGAAGTCAACAAAGGGGATAAGGGACCCCTCTCCTGTGTCTGATCACGAAGCCCTAAATGTGGGAGGTCAGAACCTCTGGTAGCCAGTCATCTTTTCTACCCCATGGAGGAGCCTGAGAGAATGATATTAACATACACTTCACATGTATCTCCTCTATTAATGTGATTTATCTTATTGATAACTCTTTGAGACTTTCCAAATCATAAAACAGAAGTTTCAAGAGGCTAGAGAGTTTTCTAAGACTTCACAGTTGGTAAGGTGGCAGAGTTGGTTTTCAAACCCATTTTACTTAAACAATGCTGTGTCACCTTCTATATTGGTTACATGAGAATAAGTACCTCTCCTGAGTGAAATATTATTTAGATACATATTTATCTACTGAACACATATAAACACATGTATGTATGTAAATGTGCATCTTCCTTAAAATTCATAGTTGAATAATGCTTAAACAGACAAGTCCATAGCAACCCCAGAATTATTGCATGATTGGCAGGAAAATTAATCAACCTTGTCTCAATATAATTGGTTAAATTTTCATCTTTTGACTTGAGATCAATTACTATTCAGCCAGTGACGCTCCAAGTCGGTTAATGTTTCACCTTTCACTTGCGTGCCCAAGTTCTATGAATAACTTGAACATGAGTTCTTAGAGAACTCTATGCCTTATATCCTGGTATCAGTTAAAGACTTGAGTAAAAAAATCTCCCACTATGAAGTTACTAGAACTAAATAAAATGGAACCAGAGAATAACATTTGAGAATTCTCATTCTGCTGAAACCATGATGAAGAAGGTGTTCCGCTCACTTCCTTTAATACAGGATAGCAATGCTTCTTTGCTTGGTGTAATTTAATCATGTAACTCTTGTGTCCACTGAACACAGTGGCCTTGGGAAAATCCAGAATGAGCTCTGGGATATGTCTCTTATCTAATGCCGTATCCCTTGACTAGTCTGGCAAATGTAAATACCTATTTATTAAATGAGTAAAACACAATGGATTCTACTTTTGGGGAATCCTCTAGTTACACGTATAAAATAATCTAAAATTGACCCTACCTCTAATTATTCCAAAGTTGCTAAGCCTGCCTTTATAGTGCCATGTGTAAATGTTGATAATTTGGTTCCCTGAGTTAGGAAAAGCTTTGCTCATTATAATTTACTTTTAACATAGTGTGGTAGGAAGAGTCTTCGTGGGCACAGTGTCTTCAATGTGCTCAGTAATCGGCAATATTTGTCTCAGCTTTGACTATCTGAAGCCTCCTCCTCTTCCAGAGTTTTGATCATTTTTCTGTCTAGTTCACCTTGGGGAGCTTGAGTATATTGTTGCTTTCAGGGAATTGATCCGTTTCACTGAAGTTGTCAGAATTATGTGAATAGAGTTGTTTGTACTATTCCCTTACTACCTTTTTCTTTTTAAATCCTCACCGGAAGATATTTTTTTCCTTTATCTTCAGATAGAGTGGAAGGAGAGGGGATGGGGGGAGAGAGAGACAGAAACATAGACGTGAGACAGACACACTGATTGGTTGCCTCCTGCATGTTCTGACCAGGATGAGGGACGAATCGCAACTGAGGTACGTACCCTTGACCGAAATCAAACCCGTGACTCTTTTGTCCGTGGGCCAACTCTCTAACCACTGAGCCAAATCGGCCAGGGCCCTTACTACCCTTTTAATGGCTGTGTGGTATGTAGGGGTAGCTTCCATCTTGTTTCTCATATTGGTCATTTCTATCTCTTTTTTCCTGTCAGATCCACTAGTGATTTGTCAATATAATTGATCTTCTCCAAAAATGAGCTCTTACGTTCATTGATATTTTTATAAGCTTTTTCTGTGTCCAATTTTATTGATCTACATTATTTGCATTATAATTTATTATTTCCTTTCTTCTGCTTGCTTTGGGATTATTTTGCTCTTCTTTTTCTTTGTAGATGGAAGCTTAGGTTATTGACTTGAGACTTTTCCTGTTTTCTAATATAAGCATTTAATGCTATATATTCCACTCCAAGCACTTTGTTAGCTGAATCCCACACATTTTGATATCTTGTATTTTCATTTTTGTTCAGTTCAAATCATTCTAATTTTCCTTGAGACTGCCTCCATGACTCCCTCATTTACACTCAGTTGACAGATGGTGTTAGTCCTTCATATCTTCAGACCAAAAGTTCAACCTACCTCGTGTGGTGTGTGTTTCCAACAGCAGTCATTTTTAACAGTGTGGGCAGTGTTATGTGAACCTGTTTGGGTTGCCCAGTCTGGGACCGATGCAGTGTTCTATTCTGTAGAACAAAATGTTGGCATTTGTTTACGGGAATGAGTCCTGTCCTCGTAGCTCTAACATTCTCTAGGTCCTAAATGGCTAGAAATGCAAGGCTTCCGTTCACCTTTCTGCCATGCTTTCCAACAACTGAATATGCCTCCAGAACCATGCAGTGGAGCCACAGAAAGAAGGAAACACACCAGTGGGAGTCTTTTCTGCACATGGGGCTGGGTGCCTGCATGTGCAATGGAAAGGAATAAAGTCGGGTCCCTACCTCCCACTGTTTCTCTACACAGTGCTTGGGGGGGGGAGTTGTCTGATTTATTGGGGAAATTCTCAAATATAAACATGTGAAGATCTTTTAAACCTTCCAGTCTTCTTTTCGGGCATGGCAGTGGGTGGTGATGAAACATGCTGATCTGGGAGCCAGGGGGTGGAGAGGAGCTTGGGGCTGGAGCTCCAGTCAAGACACGCTGGAAGGCCACCATGTACTACGCAGTGTGGCCCTGAACATTTCAGATTTCCCTCTGTTTTTCAGATGTGGGCCTTTATTTCTGAGTGTTTGGTGTTGGCTTTCAAGAACTTGTCCAGGTCAATTTCTCCAGAGAGTAAAAATTTGGACAAGAGAGTAATTACCTGGTTTTTAGAAATAAGAGAGAAGATCAGGGATTCCTGTATTGTTTTCAACCAATCCCCTTGTTTGATTCTTGCCCACTGGGGAACCTTGTGCCTCCAAGTCCCAGACACAATGTTCAGGGGTGAATATGCTGACTCATCATTAGCATTCCTGTTTGGAGGCACCTAGGTTGGGTTCCCCTGCCTTAAAAAAACAGTTATATATTTCCATGTTCTCCCCAAATAGAAATTTGTTATGCTAATATCTTATTTTCTTCTATAATTTGTCTATATGGACTTAAAATTTTGTTTTCATTCCTGTAATATCATTTAGTATATTCTTAGGAGAGAAAAAAGATAAATAAGGTTTTTCAATATGCTGTGTTTAATTAGAAGTTTAATGTATTATTTCACTTCAATAAATAGGAGATAACTTAGTCAGAACTTATAGAAGACCAAAAAATGCCATTATCCTTAGTATTAAACTTTATCTTTCCAAATTAGATATCGCAACTAAGTAAATAATGACAAAACCATCTTCTCTCAGTTCCCTGAGGTCCAAGGGATGAATGAGTCAATGAGATAAGTCCCTACATCTGATGCATTATTTTGGATAAGATTGATACCATTGTAATAAACCCAGTTATTAATTAACTGAAAAGGAGCAAAGGGAAGGTGGAATATCATAGGTATGTCCAGTTGTCGGAGCCTGCCGACGAGATCGAACAGTCCTGAAGGGGGAATGAGAATTGAGAAAAGACATACAACAAAGGATGGGATTGGGAGGGCTGACAGAGAGACTGTAGCCTCGAGTTTATTTTCAAGGCTACATTTATAGCATAAGATTTCATAAGCTGCAAAAGCACCTATTGTTTAAGTTCTCGGAATTTTTGCTCACGTCCTGATTACAAGTCCTGGCTCCCTATTTTCCCAGCCAAGTTATCTTTTGCCTTGCATTCCTGCTTAACCTTGGGCTAGCTTCTCTTTTCTCCAGCTTCCCCTTGCAAGCGCCATAATATTTGCTTTAACTCCTAGATAACCAAACTCCCTGAAAATGTAAGAGAGAGCTGCAGAGCCTTTCGCAAGTTACTTTGTAAACCTTGCTCTTGGACTTTGTCAAACGAGATGGCTTCCCACATCCAGTAAAATCTGGGTCAGGCAGGGAAGGTACTTCCCTGTCAGTCACACCTGGGAACAGATCATTGGCCAGAATAGGCATGGCCAATGAAAGCGTGGGAAATTTTGAGATACATAAGCTCCGATGCAGGGGTGGGGAACCTCCAGCCCATGGGCTGTATAAGTCCTGTGAAATCAATACCAGCTAACATTACATGCCTCACCAAATCAGCCTGACCAAATATAGCAGCCAATTTTTAAGTTGATAATTTTGTATGGCCTTTGAATGCTGTTATAAACATCCAAATGGCCCTTGGCAGAAAAAAGTTTCCCCCCTTGAGCCAGTTTCCTCTTTCTTGCATACTGGGCTCCTGGCTCTCTTGTTGCAGGGGGTGTGCTTCCCTGCAGTCACCCACATGGCCCATGACCATGTGGACCCCACACAATGAACTGAGGGGCTGGAACTAGCCTGATACTGTGCCAGACCCAGCTTCACCATAGAACGAAAACTCTGGACACTGGCTCTGCTTCTAGCTATGCTGAGTCCCCAGCTGCACACCTTTCAGGACCATTTTAAGGGAAATGGGACTTTAGAAATTAAGGGATGTAATTCCATGCAAATAAAAATCGCTCCTACTCCTATGCCAATCTTAGAAAATTTTTTCTCAAGCTATCATAAGAACCCAACCCCCAACACCCAGTGGGGAAGGGATCCTCCACTTCCACTGGTAGACACCCCACATCCACTGGTAACAAGATGATCCTGTGGGAAAATGGCTCTGTCTAATTGAAAAATTATATGAGAATAAATTCATAAAAGGAATAAATTATGGTTACAGATATGATTGCTAAAATTTGCATATCCTTTCTATTTGAAGGGCATCTTAGTACTCAACCAGACCCACTGGAGTTTCCTTGGATAAGAGCTTTGGCAGGGGCCCAGCACAAGTAATTTATAGTTTAAGAGAGGTGGTTTATATCACATTCATCATCTTTTACCTCGTTCCAAAGGAAGAATGCCCTGACCATAAGAGAATCCTGGCCCAGTACCAGGGATCAGTGCTGATGTGTAATAATCTAATAGCCACATTATATGAGTGAATTAGGTTAAGGTTAAAATAGGGCATCATTAATGCATTTGGTTATTTTAGGAGCCATTTGCAACATACCATTTGAAGTAATGTAAACTCTGTGAGGGATCTTCATAGTAATTTCTGGTTGCCTTAAGCATCTCTGTTCTTCTATTCCATTAACATGTAAATAGAGTTCTTATGAGACTTGTTTGTAGCGGTTTTAGCAAAATATTTCCCTTTCACTCACCAAAATGGAGCTGTTTGAAAGCTGTTCCCCAAGACTGATGACAATGAAGGACATGAGCTTCAGCAAGGAGATTGGGAAGTACAGTGATGTCTATCTCAGGCTTGCAGAACATTTACCTCTGAGTTAAAACCTTGATTTTTATTTTCAAGGATATCCCAGAGTAGACAAAGGTAATGCAATTATTCTCAGAGAAAGTACACAGTGATAGAACAATGGGAACACTTAAAAGGTGCCCTTAACCATTTTCATATAAAGGGAGGGCTGAAAAGGCTCTGTTCATTCATTTATGTTGTCATTACAAAAGGCCTTGGAAACTAAGGTTCATAAATGTAAATTGCTAGGGAAGCGTTGACATAATAGATGGAGGAGAAAATGTTCTTTAAAAAAATGTTTCTACAATCAAAGCTTAGGTATAGTGTTCTTTGAAATGTGTGAATATTGGTGTTTAAATTTGAGTTGGAGATATTTTTTCTCAAATAGCATCTATTTGGCATAAATGAGTACTAGACTCTGCACATCTTGACATTTTTGAACAGTACTGTGTGTATGCCATGAGTGGTGCCTGAGCATTTACAAACTTTGATCATCACATTGTATGCAAATCATATTCCAGATATTACTTAACGTTGTTAAAACGAATTTCCAGACAAAACTGACACAATTTAAAACATGATGACAAATGTATAAAGTTGTCTAAAGGTAAGTATCTATACCTTACAATTTTTAGTTTATGGTGATTGTAACAAAAACAACCACAGAAAAATATCTCAAATGCTGTATGTCACTTCTGTAGAGGTTTGCTACCATTTTATAGCAATGAATGTAAAAACACTCATTGCTATAAAATATTAGGATAATGTATTTTATCCTAAATAATAGTGACAGGCACCATGCTCAAAAAGTAATATTTCCAATTGAGAGTCAGAATATAATTGAAGTAAAATTTGCTTTGTAATATATCCATTAATTTAATATTTTAAAATATTGTACCTAGAATATGTAGATGATGATAGTGCTTACCTTATTCAGTTGTCATAACATTCCAATGACTTAGTTCATTTAAAATGCTTTAAACAGCCCTGGCTGGTTTGGCTCAGCGGTTAGAGCGTCGGCCTGCGGTCCTGAGAGACCCAGGTTCGGTTCCCGCTAAGGGCGCGTACCTCGGTTGCAGTTTGTCCCCGGCCCTGGTCGGTCGTGCGGGTGGCAGCCACTCGATGTGTTCCTTTCACATCGATGTTTCTCTCTCTCTCTCTGTTCCTCTCTCTCCCTCCCACTCTACCTGAACAAAAAAATGGGAAAATGTCCTCAGGTGAGGATAAAAAAATAAAAAAATAAAATGCTTTAAACAGTGCCTGAAGCATAGGAAATACTCAATAAATTATATTGATTAGATTATACACAATATAATTTACAGTTAGCCTGACACTTAGAGTTAAATGCAGTTTTACACTTCACCCCTGAATCTTTTTGGTTCTTATTCAACTTTCCTATACTTAGATTAAGATCATTTAAAAGTTTAGAATTACATCTTTCATCCCAGTAAATACTTCCTACACCTTTACAAATGTGGTGAATGCCGTAACAATTCCAAATATTCTTTATAACTATGATCTGGTCACTGGGCCCCAGAGAAATTCACCAGTTAAACATACCACAACCTATCACAAGTGTAGTGTAGACATATTCGTTTTCAAGGAAATGTATATGGTAGCGTGTTTTAAAATACAGTTATTGCCTGGCCAGTGTGGCTCAGTGGTTGAGCACCGACCATGCACCAAGAGGTCACCTGTCCGATTCCTGGTCAGGGCACATGACCAGGTTGTGGGCAAAATCCCCAGTGGGGGGCATGCAGGAGGTAGCCGATCAATGTTCTCTCTCACTGATGTTTCTATCTCCCTATCCCTCTCCCTTCTTCTCTCTCTAAAATCAATAAAGAAAAAAATTAAAAATAAAAAGTACAGTTGTGCCTTAGCATTTTCTTTTTATATTCTCTACTAAGTAAATGTTAAATCAAAAACAAATGTTGTTAATGTGAGGTTCTCACACAAAAAGTTTCTGATAAATATCAAGAGGCACAAAAACATATTCAAAGAGGTTCCAGATGCTTTATCAGCGCAAAAACCCACCTACAAAAGTAGAATGGTTTACCCTCCTCAGACTGGGCTCTTATTCGTGGCATAAGCAGTGAGATTAGTGGAGATCAAACCTCTGAAAGCAAGGTCAGATTGAATTTCGGATACAATAAAACCAGGCCACACTGATCTCCATTACTTTAGCTTCTCTTAAACATTAAGCCATTTCTCACTGACCTCATTTCAGTGGGACCCGTAAAACGCTGTGTTGAAGATTTTATCTGGGAATGTTATATTATACCCAAAACTGTCTTAATTAACCTGAATGCAGTGCTCCTTTATAAAATGGTAGTGTGTTTGCCCGGCAGGTGTGTCTCAGTGGGTGAGCATTGACTCATGCACCAAGAGGTTGCCAGTTCGATTCCCGATCAGGGCACATGCCCAGGTTGTGGGCCAAATCCCCAGTGCAGGGCATGCAGGAGGTGGATGATCGATGTTCTCGCTCATCGATGTTTCTCTCTCTCTTTCCCTCTTTCTTCCTCTCTATCTAAAAATCAATAAAGAAAATATTTTTTAATGTTTAAAATGTTTGTGAGTCCATGGTTCTGAACAGGTAGCCACGAACCACGTGACCTCGGAAAGGAAAAGGTTTGCTTTGGGACGGCCGGTGAGAGAGAATACAGGTGGTACAAAACAGGGGACAGCAGACATTTTCAAATCTCAGAAACTCTTCTTACAAAAGGTTAGGGCATCTCTTTGGGGAGGGGAGTCATTAAGTATGAAGCATTTTTCAGAGTGTTCTGATAGGCTCAATAAGTTGAAAATGCCTAGCCCAAGATAAGATTCAGGTCCCTGCAGAGACTCAGATACAAGTCAGGAAGGAGGGAGAGCTCTATTTATACAGACAAGCGTGCATGGAGGGTACACTAACTCCCCCTAGCATGCCTGCCACACTCCTGCAGGGTTTGGACTTAAGTCGGTGATCCTCATTCTGATTGTTGCCAATCCAGCTGACGTTTCTACCACTAGGCCAGGTGAGGCTGCGGTGTTAATATATTTCCCGATTCGTATCACCTGGTTCCTCAGCTCATCTAGGCCACACCTGCAGGTAAAGGTCTCTAATTTCTCCAGCTGGTCAGAGGAAGGGGGGCAACAGGTAGCAGGCTTTCAGAAGCAAACCCAAATGAAGCCCGACATTTCCAAAGGTGCCCACTAGAAAATACTGAATTTCTTTCCAAAAGTACCCCCTCCTCCTCTAGAATAAGGGATTTCAATGAATCCGCTTCCTTAGAATGACTTCACATTGTCGTGTGCTGGGACACTACACTTTAGAGAACTTGATCTGATTTCTTGAATGGAACATGCTCCTTATGTGGCCAGAGGAATAAAGGGGCCAGATCCCTCCAACACTCGTGCGCAGGGGACTCTTGAGGCGCAGTCGGAGTAGGAGTAGCATATTCGTAAACCACCACGGAGAATGGGTGGTTTTTACTGGCATGGAATTACATTTCTGGGGTTGTAAAGTCCCATGTCCCTCAGCCCAGTCCTGGAAGAGGGGCAGCTATGGGTTCAGCAAGGCTAGAAAGAAAGCCAAAGTCCAGAGTTTTCATTCCACGGTGCAGCTGCATCCAGATTAGGGTTAGTCCAGATTCAGCCCATGAATCCATTGTGTGGGTCGTACATGGCGGTGGGCCACTTGGGGAAATGTAGGGCGTGGGAACCCTGCAACCTGTCTGGCAGGGAAGAGAGAGGGAGAAAGAGGAGAGGAGAGATCCTTTGTTTAGAACATCAAATATTCAGGTTGTGTTTGCAGTGGCCACACCTCTTTTTGCCACTGACTGGCTCCCAGGTGTGATGGACAGGCAAGCACCTCCCCTGTCACTCAGACCTCACTGGGCATGCGTCTAAAGTGCCAGCCCTTCCACTGTTCAGTCAGGAACAGACCTGCAATATTAAATCAGCTACTTTTCCCTTCACTCCTTTCTTGTAAAATAATAAGCAGGGTGACTAATCCGTTTTTCTGGGGTCTGCAATCTTTGGACTCTACAGAACCTTAACAAACGAGTTCTAATTTGCTAACTGCAAAATAAAAAATATACAGCTGCTTAAATTTAGGATCGCTCTAGTGTAGGTTTATCAAATTGTCTGTTAATTTAGCTCCTTTGCACTTAATCGAGTCCCATCTCTTTGGGGCACAGTGAATAATGCTGCTAAATGCTGAGCATTCACAAAATCTTGCTCTCCAGTGTATCTTTCCCAGGAATTAAGCTTCTTCCCTGTGTTTCTCCTATACTCAATAGGCTGTACCTTATCCAACTCTAAAACTCATAAATTACGCACTGACATCAAAGTCCTGGAATCCCTTACTTTGAATGGGTACATCTGAGTTTACTGAGTTTGGACTGCATCCTGCCCTTTGTTCAAGGATCACCTTCTATGTTCCTGGGCCCGGCTGCCTGGCTTAGTCTGTGCTGAGCAGATCTATCCCTTATCCTTACTCATATAGAAGCCAATATGTTGATCAGAGGAAGATTTACCTTGAGGGTAATTGAGCTTAAGCTTTGTGGACAAATAGGGTCCACATGTTAACCTGACAAGCTCAGAGGGGTCTGCATGGTGTCCTTGCAAACTCGGAGACCTACGGTAATAAGAAAGGATGGTTGAAATTTAAACTTTTTAACTAAAAGCAGTTTATGGCAGGTAGTCATGTCCTAGGTCAGTATCTTCCCTGACAAAGGTCAGTGTTTACCTTAACAGAGCCTATTGTCTTTTTGCATCTAAGATAACATAGCTTTGGAATGTGGGGTGACTTCCTTTTTTCCAGACCCCCCCCCCCCCAGGGCACAACCTATGTACCAGGGCAGAAACCACAAATCCCCTCATGGTTATTATTATCATGCTAATCATTGACTGCTAACTAGCCTGTACCCACCTATGTAAAAGATGTATGTGTCTATCATTTAACTTTCATCCAACCACAGGGGTCCTGCCACCCCGCTTTGCTTTCTCCCGCCTCCCTAGTCTATCACCAATGGATTTCATGGAACCACTTGCACCTTCTCTTTTGATTGTCACATATAAAAGAAGGTGCACAACTGCCATTCTCCGGGGCATTTTCTCAGCCCGTTGAGACTTTGCTTCCTGGCATTTGTCAACAGTTCGGCTCAAATAAACTCACTAAATTCTTCACAGGTTTGAACGTTTCTTATGTTGACAGCTTCAGAGTCCCTCACTCATGTGGTCCCTGCCAGAGCTGAGAATTGCCAAGTGTTCTACATGAAGAAGAAACATTCTGATATAATCAGGAAGCATTTCCGTGTAAGTAATTCTGGTCACTTGTCCAAAATGATCTAAGCAGAAAGAGCAAAATCTCTTAAGGACCGAGCTATTTCTTGTGATTCCTTTTCTTATCTCCATAAATATTCAAGTTTGCACCTAATTTTGTATTATTTTTCTCAGAGTGCCCCCCACCCATAGCAAATAGCTTAAGCTTGAGGCCTCACAAAACCTGGCTTCACCCCTGCTCTTTGGCATTACCTGTTATTTTTGCAGCCTGCAATGTTCTTGCCTTGTTAACTGGTGGGTGAGGATGTCTCTTGGTGTTAGTTCACACCTAGGAACAATTAGCTTTGCAAGAACTCACACCAGTTGTCTGAACCTCCAATAGGTTTGTCTAGGACAGTCTGCTGCCTCTCCTGCTCATTAATGGGCTCAGTAGTGACATATTTTCTGATTGCTAACGCTTTTTTCTTCTTGTCTCAACTTCCTGTCCTGTTTAGCTTTTTATTTCTTCCCCACAGAACACTCTTTGATTAGAAATGTTACAAGAAAATATTCGTGACTCTCTTAATCTGTGAAAAAATTAATTAAAATTCATGGAGCATTCCCTATAGAAACACCTTTCTCTATAAGAAGCCAGTTAGTTCTCCTGCTTCAACAATCTCCACATATTTAGAACAAAATCTACTTAAATAGGCAGAGGCCGTCTCCTTCGGGCTCTGCTTCCTCTCCAAAACTGAGTTCTCTGACTGAACTCTTCCACAAAAGACAAAAGCTCTCAAATTAGGTTAAAAAACAAAATCCAGCAATGTGATGCTCACTAGTAAACTGTTTAGACTAAGTAATAAAGAACAGCTGAAAATAACAGGATAAATCAAGAGATACCCAGCAAATGTCAACACGGGAAAAGGCAAGAATGTCGCTGTTTCATCAGAAAAATTTAGGTATAAGATTAAAGGCAGTAAACGATGTAAAGAAGGATGTTTTTCAGTTGTAATAGCTGCAACTCATGTTGTCACCACAATCTCAGCCCAGTATGAATCTGTATGAAGATATAGTACAAATGTAAGGGGAAAATGCTAAAAATCAAATTATATTATAAATTTCATATTACTTGAACGTTAAAGGTCAAAGCAGGTAAGGAAACAGAATCTAACAGGGACAACCTAAAATATGTGTGTGTACATATACACATATATGTGTACATGTATCCATAAACACATGTACATATAGTTTATACATTTTTCTTATATCTATTTATGAAAGAATATTAAGTATTTGGTTGAAAAGAACATTTTATACTTAAAAAATAGAGATTTCTTAAGTCATTTTCTCTGATAACCAAATCAAATAAAAAGTACATTTTCGTAATATTGCTAAAAGATCGATGTCCTTACTATTCATGGATCAAAGAGGAAACGACACAATATATAGAAACAAAGCAAAAGGTATATTCAGAGGAAATGCATAGATTCACATACTAAAGAAGATAGACTGAAATATAAGAAAACTAGTACTAATTTTTTAGAAGTTAATAAAAATAAATAAATAAACCAATAAAATAAACCAAAAGAAACACAGAAGAGAGAATAAGTAATGATAAAACATAAAATTAATAAAAAGAAAAAAAATTACTTGAAATAATAAACAATAAAACTCTTTGAAAAGACAAATAAAATTGAAAACCTGCTATGAGCCTGATTAAGAAAAAAGAGAGGTCAAAAATATGAAAGATTAGCAATAAGAAAGGAAACAAAACTATAGATACAAGAAAAACTAAGATGATAAGAAAACATCACATAGGATATTAGATAACAAATTTGAAAAGGTAAAAAAAAAAATGATTTACTAAATTTGAAGAAAACTTCTTTCACAAAATGTAATTTTTAGATCTTCCTTTTAAAAGGTACCAATACTTGCCCTGGCTGGTTTGGCTCAGCGGTTAGAATGTCGGCCTGCGGTCTACAGAGACCTGGGTTCGGTTCCCGCTAAGGGCACATATCTTGGTTGCAGTTTGTCCCCGGCCCTGGTTGGGTTGTGCGGGTGGCAGCCATTCGATGTGTCCCTTTCACATCGATGTTTCTCTCTCTCTCTCTCTCTCTCTCTCTTCCTCTCTCTCCCTCCCGCTCTATCTGAACAAAAAATAAAAAAATGTTCTCGAATGAGGATTAAAAAAAAAAAAAAGTACCAATACTCAGTGTTAATAATATCCAGTGAGCTCACAGGTACAGAAAGATAATTTCATGATTCTTAAATTATTTTTGGCCCAAGAAAATAAAAGACCCTTATTCATGAAGCCAGCATAATTCTAATGCCAGAAACTATTTTATTTTTAAGTTAAAAAAAAAAAAAAAAAACACGACTTACTTTAAAAGGTACAAAAAAATCCAAATAAAATTTTAGGAAGTGAATCTGATCTGGTAATATATTAAAAGAAAAATAGATAAGGTTTATTCAATAAAGATAAGAATGGTTCATTATCATAAAATGGATCAAATAGACTAAATAAGAAATTCTTATGATTATATCCATGCATGCTGAATATAATTTTATAAAATTTAAAAGGCATTTAAATTTTTATAAAACTTTAAGCAAAATAATACCACAAGTAAGTTATTTAAATAATATATAGATTATTTTCATCCAACCAAATTGCAAAATACTCATCTAGTGCTAGTCAAGGATACATTCCAGAATTTCTTTGCATTCCTGTCCTTGGGAGTTGAGTTTACCGTGAAGGGTTTGCATTAACAGTAGTGATAAGAAACTTATAAGTATGTCTTTATCTCATCTTTATTCAAGATTACATGTTCTCACCACAATTCTGGAACCTGATGTACTTTTATGTACATGAAACTTCTTCCTCTTTGAGCTTGGGAGGGTGGTGTGAAAATGACTGAAACACAATTATTCTCAGTGTTTTTCTTTGGGGACGGTGTCCCTGGGAGTACTTCCCCACTAGCCATGTTCAGCAATTGTTCCACCCATTTCGGAGGCCAACTAACGCAGGGGTAGAAGCTTTAGTAACTCAGTTCTGTGATTGTGCTCTCAGACCCACACCATGCTGCCCCTTTGACGAGGCGAATTAAAGGATTTGCTGACAGAGTGACATTGTGCAGAGCTTGAGAGCAGAAGATGGGAGAAATCTGTCATGGTCACTCACGTGTCCACTAAAGTGCACCCCATCCTCTTCTAGAAGGAGAGGCTGCGATTCCTGTCCCCGGACAGCACCCTCCCAGCTAGTCCTCGGGAAGTGCCGTGCTTCCTCTCTTCACTCAACCCACCGTCAGGTGTGCCCAGCTGGCCCACACTCTGCTTCATCACAAACACTTGAGCACAAATTTGAAATGTAAACCAATTACCTCACCTTGACAAAACTGTTGACAGTAGTAAGCTTATAGGCTTCATTTATTTAAGTCAATTATTGGGTGGCCTCCTGGAGAGCCTGTAAGAGCGGCAGGAAAATCAGATCCTTGAGTATCATCCCAGGATATCCTTGGGCTGCAGCTCTGTGAGGGAGCTGGTTCCACCACAGGATGTTGTAAGCTGGCCCAGCTGCATAACTGGTGGGGCCCAATGCACAAAGAAAACTCAAGGCCCCAGCCAAGGGTAAGGAAATCAATCTCCCTTTCCACCAAGAGAAGTAGGTGACCTCCAAGAGATGGGAACCTCTGCTCAGAGACATGCTTGGTACTAGAATGGAGTGGATGAGAGGTTCTGCCAAGCCACCAGCCAAATGCCCCACTGGTGTGAAGACATTGCCATTATGACCTTACCTGGAACACCGCAGGATACTCTCAGTTCTGACTCTCCCCACATGTACACCCAGGTCTTCACAGGGGAGAAGGATGCCGAAGGAACCCAAGTTCCCCTTACCAGTGGGATTTGGTGAGTGCTCCTGGTGGAAGCTGGCAGCAGTCTGGAGCAGAGGTGGGAACAGGGAAGTCAAGCAGAGCCTGGGGCACCAGGACGTAGGTAGCAGGAGGACAATCATCTATTGTAGGGCCGTGGCCACGGGTGAGGCAAGACTCTCCAGCGGTTCTCAACCTGTGGGTCGCGACCCCTTTGGGGGTTGAATTACCCTTTCACAGGGGTTGCCTAAGACATAACAGTAGAAAAATTATAGTTATGAAGTAGCAACAAAAATAATTTTATGGTTGGGGTCACCGCAACATGAAGAACTGTATTAAAGGGTCACAGCATTAGGAAGGTTGAGGATCACTGCAGCCTTTACTCTACATGCGCTCCACTGTCCCACTGAACTTCAGGTACAAAGCACAGATTCAAAGGTAAAATTATTGTGAATTTTAAGATGGTAACCATAGAGCATTAGACCCCAGACATGAGCCCTTCTTAGCATGGAGCCCAATGCAACTGCACAGAAGACACACTCTGATGGCAAGGTGGAAGGCTCTCATCACATGGGAGATGCTGTGTAAGTGAAACGGCAGTGGACTGAGATTAGGAGGCCTTTGGCCAACTATTGGCTTGACCATTAACTCTGTTGTCACCCATGATATCGTTATACCTCATTGAACCTCAATTTCCCCATGTATAAAATAAGAAAATTCTCAAGTTCTATTGCCCTAAGTTGGAATCTCTAGGAGTGTGACCTAAGAATCAGTATTTTTACGCACCTCTAGATTTTTGCTGCCCCAAGTAAAAGACCAGCAGCATTAGTATCACCTGGAAAAGTGTTCAAAATGTAGACTATCACCCCAGATTTACTGATTTAGAATACAGTATTCATTTTAACAAGACCTTGAAAGCACATTAAAGTTTGGGAAGCACAGATTTTCATGATCAGCCAGGTATGGGAACCATCAATATAGACTATTTCTAAGGCCTCATCCAGCTACCAACATTATAATTTTATGCGACAACTAAACACCATCAGCAGTTAATGCTCACATTAGGGAATTAGGTAAACTCATTAAGGAGGGTCTTGTTTTCACATGTTTTAAGTCCGAAACATGTGTTTGTTTAAATGGTTTTATTCTGTTTTCATTACGGTCCTTAGTGACTGCTTGTTCATACTAATTGATTTAATCTTTCCACTGCCTTTAGGAAAACGAGAAATGATCTACTCTAATGTTTTTACTTACCAGTCTCTACAATTTAAGCATGGGCCTCCCCTTAAGTTTATTTACTAAAATAATTATTGCTCTGATAATTTTGTGACAGCTCTTTTTGAACTTCAGACTTTAATTTTTCTTCAGTCTTTAGCTTCAACATCTATATTATGTTTCTAAAAGCAGACAGATTGCATTAGATGAAATTTGTCCTGAAATTTGTCCTGAAATTTTATCCTCTAGCAATCTTTGGGTAAATATGCTAATTTCCATGGAAACTGGAGATATTGCTCTAACCAGTTTTCCATATTATGTGTTTTATACTCAGAATCTTTTCAAACTGCGATGAATACTGACTATAGAAAACCCACAGCTCCACACATTCTTTCTAGCAGAGCCTACACTATGTATTTTGCAGCATGAAAAATATCAGGGAGCAATTTTTTTCTCTCATATGATTTGTGTTAATTTAAACAACAAAACATTTTTCTAAGTTACATTGACAAAAGGCATGAGATGGCGAGTTTTCAGCCAGTCAGGTATTAGAGCCTTAATTCTTTAATTTTGAAGCTTCTTGGAGCCTGAGATATTTCTCATGATGGATGTAAGGGGAAGAGCGTAAAACAATTTGCTAAGCAGCATCACTTTGCATGAATTATTGGCCCAGATTCCAGGGAGTATGTTGGCGGGCTGGCGTACAACGGGATGGATTTTGCTCTTTCCTGGCTTATTTTTAAGCATCTACTGAGAGGATCTCAGACCTGCATTGGATATAAAGAAGGAGGAGTACGCAAAGGGTTAGAGTCAAAAAGACCCTACACCACTGCTTTCTGATATAAATAAAAAGGTAATAATTAGTTATTATAAGGTATGAAAGCTATTTCTTTCCCTGCTGCTGGAAAGTACAAGTGTGAGCAGTCCCACTATTAAACCCAAAGAGTAGGAGACTCTGTTCCTCCTTGGCCCTGATTGTGCCCTTCTTTATGAAATAAGGAATCTGTAGGACCAGACGGATGTGGCCCATGGCAGAGTGCACACCCCCAGGCCCCTCCTCTTAGACCAGGCTGTAGATTCCTGGGCAACTGGACTCCTACCCAGACTGTCCTGAGCCCAGTTCCAGAGTCTGCGTGGGACTCTTTTCTCGAGGCAGATGGCAATGCTCGTCTGTTCACCTGCAGGCCAAGGAGCAGCTGTTGGAAGAAAGGGGTGGGATGGAGCATGGCCACAAGGTCCAGAATGTCCGCATGATTATACATAAAACCCTCTAGGTTGCAAGGCAGAGCCAAGTGTGGGACAAGAAGAAGGACTGGCTGTGAGTTACATCTTTGTGTGGAAATCCAAGGGGCCCAAGAGTTCTCAATTCAAAACCGACATTGTGAAGGTAGATTTCCCAGGATACAAGGATAGACTCTATTTTAACATGTGTTAGCTTGATTTATGCCTTTTAAACACTTAGATATATGGCATATCCCTCCGTGTATATATTCAAAGGTCTGTTATTTCATAATGATGATGAGACACCTATGCAAACAGGTACGTGTTCTCATGAGGGCAGGTTTACACCACAGCTGAGTCACAGGAACTTAAAAGCATCAAGCCAGTATTTGACTTTCAGCTCAGTGACCTGTTAGCTGAATGACTTCATTGTAGTTCTTTAGCCCTTCTGATTCTGAGTTCCCTTGTTTCTAAAACAAGGATAATGATGCCTACCTAGCACAACAGATTCATTTTTACATAACAAATCAAGAAGAAGTTTTAGCCCTGGCTGGTTTGGCTCAGCGGTTAGAGCTTCGGCCTGCAGTCCAGAGAGACCTGGGTTCGGTTCCCGCTAAGGGCAAGTACCTCTGTTGCAGTTTGTCCCTGGCCCTGGTTGGTCGTGCGGGTGGCAGCCACTCGATGTGTCCCTTTTGCATCAATGTTTCTCTCTCATCCTCTCTCTCCCTCCCACTCTATCTGAACAAAAAATGGGAAAAAAAATGTCCTTGGGTGAAGATTTAAAAAAAGAAGAAGAGGTTTTAAATAAATACATACATACAGGTTGTTCTGTGATGAAGTATGTCTATCTCTCTCAAGAGAGAAAGAGGTTGATAGATCCTTAAGAAGCCACAGGTAATGTTATTAAAACATAACTTGTATGTCAGCAGCTAATCTTTTTGTTTAAGAGTTTTTGAAGAGTTTACCTACTTAGCGGCACAGAGTTTCTCCTGACTAATGCAAATTAATTCTGTTAAATTTCAACTTTAGAATATCAAGTACTTCGGTCAGTGTGGCTCAGTGGTTGAGCGTCGACCCACGCACCAAGAGGTCGCTGGTTCAATTTCCAGTCAGGGCACATGCCCAGGTTGTGGGCCCAATCCCCAGTGAGGGGCATGCAGGAGGCAGCCAGTCGATGTTCTCTCTCATCACTGTTTCTATCTCGCTCTCCCTCTCCCTTCCTCTCTCTCTAAAATCAATAAAAAATAAAAATAAAAAATAAAAAAAGAACATTAAGTAACTGCCGTGAAATAGTCTGATTTCACCAGCTCAAGCTCGTTCTCAAAGCCAGTGGTTCTCAAAACATTTTGTCCTCAGGTCCCTTTTGTAACTCTTAAAAATTATCGAGGACTCTATCAAGTGTTTGTTTAGTTGGGCTATATCTATTACTATTTATCTCATGGAAATGAAGACTGAGGGAATATTAAAAATAAAACAAAAGAGCATCAAGTAATTCCTCCCATTCTATGACCCATGGAAATCCATCTTTCCTCCCTCAAGCACCACATGCTCTGTGACGGATTTTCAATCCCCCTTTACCTGCTTGTTACTGTTCCATGTACAGAGGAATCCCAAATAAAATTTACATGGATTTTCACCCTCTTAGCCAAAATCATAACACCTTTTCCTGAATGCAAATTATAAAATTGTGTCTCTTTATAATCATACTGGAATATTAACTAACAATTGTACTGGACACTTCACATGGCAGAACAATACCTTTAATTATTTACAGTACTCACCTTTACCCCCCCCACACACACACACACACACACTCTTTTTATCACATGAACAACCTAAATTTCCAAGGGCTTGATTTGCAATACTGCTTACAGTTTATAGATCCACCTGTTTCTGCTCCACACTTCTGGCCGCCCCCTTCCTCCTCAATTAGCCCCTTTAATCATTGTTCTTAACATGCATGCATTTTCTACAAACTTCATTCTATGTACCTCTTAGGAGAGTTGTGATGAATTGTGCTGTGTCATCATGGCTACGCGGCCAGCTGCATTTCAGAATCCTTATTACTGTACAGTTCGATTAGGGCTGGCCCAAAGGGGAACCAGTTGTCTGAGATGGAATCTTCTAAATGATACAAAAATAATGGAAACCATTACTATCATTGCTACCAATGCAGACATGACCAATAAAGGTACAAATTGTCTGAATGATCCAGTGGGTTTAATAGGAAAGATATTGTAGATATCTATAATATCTATATTTTATGCAGGAATTAGAGTTCTCAGCAGATATAACTTGCCCAAATCATACGTTTACCAAGCAGAAGTTCCTGGTTATTGTACAATCTCTACCAATTCATAGTGCACCTGGGGTTCTATAGAAATAGCTAGAATGTAAGGATCCATTTAGGGAAAAAGTAGGAGAGATAGGCATTGTACATACACGGAAGGCAATTTAGCAGAAAGCTTTCAATCTGTAACCCAGTGAAAGGCAATACCAGCGACTTCTGGGTAGGTTTATGCCTCTAATATGTGAGTAAATAATTACTAAAATTATCATGAATATTTAAACTATTATAGCTTAGAGAGTTACTAACTATTCTTAATGCTACATAAAGTGAAATCAAAGAACCTCATAGGAAATTAAATGTACTGAATATCAGTATGGTCTTTGCCTGACCCGAATCCTGCTGTTTATGCAAATGAAAATGAGAAGCTCTCCATATTAAAGTCTTGTTATTAAAATAATCTGTTAAAATAAGAAAACTTTCCACATTAATAAATATCATCATTTTCTGTTATAAACTTACAATGGTCTGTAGAAGGCTTCTGATAGTAAATTAATTAAATCTCTGTTCCATTATGGTGTCAGCTAATTTGGAAACTCATTATTTATTTGGCACTAATTTAGCCTAGCGAATTAATTAGAAAGAGCATGGGAAAATAGATGATTCGACATGAAAGTCCAAACTAAGACAAAGAGGCAAGATCAAAGAATTTCCTTAATGAGCAGAGATAATTACATCATTTTCAAGGGGGCTTTCTCTCTTCCAGAAGATAGACAACAACGCAGGCAGAAAACTGTTCAGGAGTGGTCAGGAAACCAGATCAGGTATTGTCTTAGGAGAGCCAGTTCCTCCTGTAAGGGGTTATCTATAAACTGTGACATTCCCCAGTGCGTTCACAGAGCCTTTCCTACTTCGTCCTTCTCCCTGACGCACTCCAGGAATCCCGGTGCAGCCTCAACCATCTCTGACCCTGGGGTGTCAGTGACATGTGGTCTCTGCAAGGATTTGAAAAGAAAGAACCTGTTTGTGGCCAAAGCAACATTATTCTTGTGGGTACAAAAACCAGTGGCCTGGTGGTACCTGGTGGTTACCTATATTTCCAGATACTGTTACCTATAGAAAATAATACGCAAGCCAATTACTTGTCCTGCCTTCCTCAAAGATTCAGGAAAGTCCAGGAAAATTAACTGGAGAAAGTTCTCCAGTTCATCTCCTTGGTCCATGTGTATGGCAGCATTGCACTGGAATTTGGAATGTTTTCTCCCCTTTAAAAGTTTACCAGATTTAAACTTCTCGTGGATCCTCATGAGAAGGCACATGAAGCTCTGCTAAAACGCAGCACGATCATCTGGAAGTCTCTTAAGTAAAGTTCCAGCCAAACGAAAGGGCGTGTTAAGTAGTTACTAGATTTGGGTATCAGTCCTTGGGCTGCACTCTCCTCTCACTCTGCGTGGAAGGAAGAAACATGTTCCTTTTCTTCACGGAGCTTTCAGTCCACTGAGAAAATATATTCATCCATTGTAGAAATGCATAGTACATGTATAATTACATATTCTGATAAATAACATATAGGAATATGTAAGGGGGACCTAATTTAGACTGAGGCATTAGGGAATCCTTCTCTCGAGAACTGACATTTAACCTGAAACTTGAACACTAATTAGGAATGATCTGAGAGGTAGAGAATAAAGAAGAACCATTTATTTATTTATTTATTTATTTATCTAATTTTTATTAATTTATTTTTGTTACAGATGTTTCTCCTTTTCCCCCCCTAGACACCCTCCTCTTCATCCCGTCCCCCCCACCCTCATTGTTGTCTATGTCCATTGGTTGTGCATACATGCATTTAAGTTCTTTGGTTCATCTCATCCACACACCCCCCCACACACACACTCTGAGGTTTGTCAGTATGAACCACACTTCTTTCTATGTCTCTGGGTCTATTTCATTCAACAGCTCACCTTGCTTATTATATTCCACAAATAAGTGAGTTCGTATGGTATTTGTCTTTCTCTGATTGGCCTATTTCACTTAGCATAATAAGAAGAGCCTTTTAAAGAAGAAATGAGTTGTGAAAAGACTTTGAGGTAGCTTTAAGGATATTTTTTAAAGTCCAGTGACTAAATCAAGAAATGGAATTGGAGTGATGGGCTGGATTGGATCAAGGAGGCTTGGGAGCCGTGTTAATGTCCTGTATTTTATCCCCTGGCCAATGAAAATGGTCATTGCTTTCAGGAGAAAAATGATTTGATCAAGTTAACTGGTCTAAAAGGTCACACTGAGTGTGTGTGTGTGTGTGTGAAGGGGGGTAGGATGGAGAAAATGCACAAGCAAATTTTCAATTCAATTGCCCCCTTGCAGGCCAGCCTTTTTCTCGGGGGCTTCTTAGGTGTCAATATTTCACTTTCCTCTTATTTTAACATTTGCTTTTTTCTCTATTTGTGGTACATTACTTCTTTAGCAAGAAATGATCTGAAAGAACCGTTTGACTCTAGCTGACTACACCTAGGCCGTGGCAATTCCATAAACACCACTTCGTTTCTCGTTCTCTGCACACTCTTATGAGGCATTTCAGAAAAGAAGACTATAGGTTTGTTTTGTTTTCTGTGAGGGAACAAAGACCTATTGACAACATGCTATGTGGCCCCGCCTGTTCTTTCTTCATGATAAATCGCTGTAGCAAACACAGAAGGCAGATATTAATAGATTGAATTTATGCCAAGAAAATTCCTTTCTACTTTATAATACAGCAAAGAGTTGGAGTCCAAGAAACAATTCTGAGTAGTGACAGACTGCCTCCCACTGGTCACTGGGATCCTAAGATCTACTGGTTAACTACATATAATTGAGAACATTAATGAGAACTCATGCTTTTACTGAATTAAAAACATAGAACTCATCCCCTTAGGATTCTCAACTGAAATTTCTTTCATGGGGAGGTTTTTGTTTTTTATCTAAAAAGCAGATTCAAGTCATATAAGGAATTTCAGTAACGGCTCTAAATAAAGGGAAGAAATTAAACTTATTTTGTAAGATAATACCTTTAAATTGTTTCTTAGTGTTCATTGATGCCCCTGCTTTTTCATTATTATATCCATGATCCCTTATTACGGAGTCATTAGTGACCCCTGTTTAATGACAACATAATTTATCATTAAGAATGTGGTTTTGGCCCTGGCCGGTTTGGCTCAGCGATTGGAGCATCGGCCTGCAGTACAGAGAGACCCGGGTTCGGTTCCCGCTAAGGGCACGTACCTCGGTTGCAGTTTGTTCCCGGCCCTGGTTGGTCGTGCGGGTGGCAGCCACTCGATGTGTCCCTTCACGTCGATGTTTCTCTCTCTCTCTCTCTCTCTCTCCCTCCCGCTCTATCTGAACAAAAAATGGAAAAATGTCCTCGGTTGAGGATAAAAAACAAAAAACAAACAAAAAAAAAGAATGTGGTTTTGGGAGGTAAAAACTAGATGCCATTTCAATAGATTAGATTGCCTTTTCCCTTTTCTTTTTGCATTTCTCTCATATGGTCTACAGTGACTAAAATTATAGATTTCTTAGCTGTTTTCTGGTTTCCCAGAGACTCTTGGGTACTGATCTTCTTCTTCTGATACATTTGAGAAATGACATCTGATACTGTTATGATTTGGAGTCTGAAACATGGGATAGAATTCGTGATACACCAGCCATCCTGCATCTGGGTTTGGGGATGAAATGTAGTGAAGAAGCAGGACTCAAATACCAAGCACCAGTGGTCTCGGCCATGCACATTTCTGTGTGCTCATTTCCATGTGTTGTGTGCACTGGGCGAGTATTTACTTAGTATTGTGGTAGATACATCAGAAGACACAAAGATCAATCAGACATAGATTCTACCCTCATGAAGCTTACAATATAATAGGAAATGTAATAAATGGTAATAAGATGCCATAATAAATCGTAGTAAGTGATGTACAAATAAAGTGTTGTGGGAATTAGCAGGGAAGTAGTTGCTTCTGGCCTAGGAAAACTGGTTAACAGCATAAATAAAAAGTTATATCTCAAGTGGAATTTGCATCAAATGTATGATTTCAATCACATGGTTATTCTAGCAAACCAAATTATTGAAACCCCTAAAGAGCAGTTTTTTTTTTTAATCTTCACCTGAGGCTATGTTTTTATTTATTTTAGAGAGAGGGAACAAGAGAGAGAAAGAGAAACATTGATATGAGAGAGAAATATCAATCAGTTGCCTCCTGTACATGTCCCAAATGGGGATCGAACTTACAACCTAGGTGTGTGCCTTGACCGGGAATCAAACCCACAACCTTTTGGTATACAGGATGACAGTCCAACGAACCAAGTCACCCAGCCAGGCCAAGAGCAGTTTTTATATAGGCTATATCTATTGGTGTTTTCCATATGGGAAATTGAACCAGAATTTTTAGAAAATATTCACTTACTAATTTATTTTTTAAAATAGACCCATTATATGCTAATACAAATAATAGTTTATTTAAAATATATCTTCTGGCCCTCCGGTGTGGCTAAGTTGACTGGGTGTTGTTCAGTGCACCAAAAGGTGGTCGGTTGGATTCCTGGCCAAGGCACGTGCCCCTGTTGCAGGCTCGATCCCCCATAGCCGATCCATGTTTTGCTATCACATTGATGTTTCTCTCTCTCTCCTTCTAAATATCAATTTTAAAAGTCTTTAAAAAAAAAAACTTTATCTTCTGAAAAAAAATATTTAGATAGAAGAATGACATTGTTTTACATTTTCTGTAAATCTCTTTCATGTTTGACTAGAGAAGGCAGCTGAATTGCCATATATGCTCCGCATTAACGCTGTCATGATGTACTGTTTTTGTTAAAGTGGATGATTAAAAGAACCAGCCTCAAAAATACATGTGGTTGGCAAAGGGAGGAATATTTTAAAAGCTTTTCAGATAAGTTTGCATGTTGTTCTTTAATGCTACACAAAACCTCAACAAGTGACTATGGATACGTAAATTACACAAAATCTCTTATTCCTCAGTCACAAGAGAACATTACATATTCCTAAAATACAAGAGAGCGCAGAATGTCACTCAATGGCACTCTACCAGAGAAACCAAATGGAGGAGGAATGATGGCCATCAATGGCTACCGGTGATCACAGAGGACTCTGCCTCTGAGTTGAGTATCAGTCAACTGCACCCTCATGATATTTAAATATCCTCCTTCTTTTAGCCTATTACACAGTGAAATATAAATAAATATGATCACAAGTTAACTCTGCTTGAAACTCTTAAATGGCTACCCATGCGTTCACTTGACAGACAGACTGATGGATCTCAGAGGGAAGGCAGGGGCAGGCAGAGAGTAACCAAAGAATTCATATGCATATATGCATAATCCATGGACACAGATGATAGTGTGGTGAAGGCCTGGGGGGGGAGCCAGGTGGAGGGGAAATGGGGGAAATAGGGGATATCAGTAATACCCTCGATATTAAAAATAAATTAATTAAAAAATAATAATAATAAAATAAATTGATAATGCATGCAAAAAAAGATAAAAGCCATATTTTTCAACATAAAATGTAAGTCTATTTCCTAAATTCTTCTTTCTTCTCCATATTTGTCTGCTAGCACTGCAGACCTTGCAATATATGCCGCAGCAACTCCTTCTGCTGCCTCTTCTGCTCCCAATCCCCAAATCGTGCTAGTCAGTCATCGCCTGTGGTTTGTTCATGCCGTCTGTCCTGTACGTGGATGTGATTCTCCATCAACCTTTCACATTCAAGGGACCCATCTGCCACGGTTCCTCGTGTCTGTGTTAGGATTCACCCCTCAGAGCTCTCATTATATCCGGACTGTCTCTCGTCTGTCATTAAGTTTACTATTTACAATATATTGCCTTCCAATGATTTATTTATTTGGCTTCGTCTGCCATGGCAGTATGAATGTCTTGATGACAGAGAATGTGTGATATGAACGTTGATACTCTAATGTCTGGAAGAAAGTTGGACACATAGTAGGCACAAAAAATATGGAAATAACGCACAATTTTCCCTTTTAAAATGTGTTTTCCCATTTCTGACGTTATACACTGCAGTTCTGATATGACAAGTGCTCATTCAAACAGGAACTAAATGATCACAGAGACAGATCACCACGTGGAGAGCTGCAGATTGATTGCCAGTACACACCGTGGCGCTGGAGTGGTTGTTTTTCTGTCGGAAGAAAATAGTCAACACCTCAGCCTGCACCTTCTTGCAGTGGAGAAGCAAATGATTCGTACTTCTTGATATTATATGAATGCATGAGGAAAACAATAACAATTCCAAGAAGCCATAATATGCTCACAACGTCTTAACTTTCTCTCATTACCCAGAAGTTAATGGGTCATTACTCCTGATGTGTATTGATTCAGGCTGACAACACTGGAGTTTACCACCACTGTCACTCATATTGTTTGGTCAAATTACTGTTATGACAACCTTAGTGCATTCACCTGCGGAACTACACTAGCCTCTGTGCAAACACTGTATGTTTTGCTCTATGATGATTAGACACGTGCTGTGTCCAAGGTGCTGAAGGTGGAAAGAAATGAGACTTGTCTAAAGCCCAACAGTTTTCCACACATTGTGCGAAGCACTTTATAGTGAAGCACCATATAATTTAATCTTCATAACACAAACATGTGAGGGAGTTGGTGTTATTACCTTTATTTTATAGATTAAAAAGCAGACAACTTGCATGATTCATCCTGAACATCTATGCAGGGGACACAATTGTCCCCAAGTACATGTCTGAGTCTCAGCCCTCACCTGCCCCTGCTGATCCCTCAGAAGCGACTCCCCACCTTTTCCACCTGTTAAGCCCTCTCCTGTGCCATCACAGGTGCAAGACACCAGGATTGCTTTGTCAATAGTTCTTTGTCAATAGCTCTCTATGTTTGTAGGCCCCCAGAGTTGGCTGCAGGGACATTGAGCACAGTGGGGCTCATGGGGACAGCTTGCTTTGAGCTCAGGGAGGAACTTTCACTGTGGTGCCCCTCCTCTAAGTCAAGTGATGATTCTAGAGCTCTCCAAACACCCTTCAGTTTTGTTGTCTCCAGAAGCTGAAGGGCCAGCATACAAATGGTCCCCAAAAGTGTGCAGAGCATCCAGATATATGAATATAACAATACACCAAAAAAGTGCACCAAAAAAGTAAGTCCTTAATGGGACTTCAGGGGCTTACACTGAGGTAGACGCCATGGAACATGAGTCAATGACTCAGACTTCTTTCTTCTCCATGGAAAATGCCTCTTTCTTTGTAATGCTGACTGTCTTATGCTCATGACCTTTCTGCTCACCCACCTCACCGCATCAGCTAGCATCAACTCACTCTAATGTCAACCTCTCTCACTACTGTTCTTCATTTCCATGTAGAACCCAAGGCCCTGTCATCTACAAAACAAAACAAACCCTCTCTGGGCACTTTCAGCTATTCCTATTCTTCATTCCCTTCCCAGTCAAGCTTTCTTCAAGACTTGCCTGCACTCGGCGTCTCCACTTCAACCCTCACTCAGTTTGCAAATCCCAGAAGCCTGCCGCTGCCCCACCCTGCCCTAACTTGGCTTTTCAGGTCCCCAGGGACCATGTGGGTCACTAAAGGAAAGGACTTCTCCTATGTCTTCATTTTCCTTGGATCTTATACGGCCTTGACACTACTGATCGATTTTTTATTGAAGTATTTGCTTCTCCCGGTTCCTCACCCCATTTCCACACTGCTGCCAACATGCCCCTTCGTTCTTGCCATCCGCTATGGGGCTGTGACTCCTAGTGCTCTGAACATGACATGTGCTATACACTCCGTTTCCTCGGCCTCTCTTCCTAGGCTGACTCTCTTCTACTTTGTATCCTCTGGACAAGTCATTTCCCTAGAACATTTATGTGGTTGGCCTTTTCCCAGTCCTCCCATCATCTCTGAATGTTCTCAATGGCTACATGCCTGGCATTCCTTCTAGTCTGACTTCCTCATGGAGCAGCAGTTTCTCTTCTCCAGGGAACTTTTTCACAGTAACAGGAGAGGGATGGTTTCCCATGATGCCTCCAAAATGGGCCGCATTTCGATCTTCCCTGCTCAACACCCCTCCTTATACATTCCCTCTATGTTTTACACAGATTATTATGCTAATGTTATTTCAAGTGTCATTATGTGCTGTCTGGGTTGGGCCATACATTTCTATCAAAGAGAGGCTTTCAGAATTGGGTGTGATTTTAGCATTTAGTAAAAAGGCAATGATATGGCCCGGCCCGTGTGGCTCAGTGGTTGAGCATCAACCCATGCACCAAGAGGTCCCTGGTTCAATTCCCAGTCAGACCACATGCCCAGGTTTGGGCCAAAACCCCAGTGGGAGGCATGCAGGAGGCAGCCAGTTGGTGTTCTCTCTCATTGATGTTTCTATCCCTCTCTCCCTCTTCCTTCCTCTCTCTCTAAAAAAAATTAATAAACAACAACAACAACAAAAAGGCATTGATATGAGCTGTTTATGATAATGATGGTGATGTATCATAAATCACCAAGTGTGCTCCCAAGTGACCAGAGGACTATTTAGATATAACTCTCCTGTGAGCGTGGGCCCAGTTTTTCAGTCACAGTCATGCTCAAAATAAAAGACTCATCTAAAGAGGAATAGGAACAATGATACATTTTTACTCCTTCTCTTCTTAATTCATGACAAGAGTAGCAAAGATAGCCCACAGTTCTGACCTTCGAAGCTTTCATGAGTTCATGAACTAAAAACAAACAATGAAGAAAATTTTATGTTTCTTATTTGGACTTCAGAGTTCACCTCTCCCCTTCCCTTCCCTCTCCTTTCCTTCGCTCTCTCTAGAGGAAGGGTTCTTAATTTTTTAATTTTACTTTATTCCTTTTAAAATTTGTAAGTAATGCTATTTCCCATTGCCATATTTACATCGCTCAGAATTTTTAAAAATACGAAATAGAAGACAGTGAAATGTCTCCTTCCTGCCCGAAGCCCCTGCCTCACGGTCTCCCTCCTCAGAGACCAGCAGTCCTCCGAGTTTGTAGGTCTCTTCCCAGCATGCACCGGCCAATGCCTGAACTCCCTGATGTCTTTCCAGAGACAGGATCTCTCTGGAAAACACCGATCCTTTTTCTCTTCACACTGGAGTTTCTCTGTGCTCTTCCTGCCTCTCCCTCCCAGCCCAAAGAAGGCTCCCAGGAGGCCATGTCCCCCCTCTTCAGGCATCCCCTCCAGGCTCCTCCGCCTGAACTTTTTTTCTGAGCCTACTTGCTTAGCCTTGATGACTTCAGTTCTTCTTCCTCTATGTATGGCTTCTTTATATGAATGCTTTCTTTGAATTTGGGAGGTTTGGCTCTTGATTTTGGCTTTGCTCTCTGGTTGCCGACTTTTATATCTCTCTTGGCTCCAGGCTCTGTGTTTTCACAGGCAGTTCTGACCCTCCTCCGTGCTCAGTTCTGACTCCTGAAACACCCTCCAAGTCTAGGGTCCTATATATGCACTTCACTAGGAATAACCTTTGAACTGTCAAGGCCAAGTCCAGGTGACCTTGAGAATACCATCATGCACCCCACGTTTTTTTTTTCCACTTCAGAAAACATTGATTTTCTTCTCCTCCACCCATGCCTTTGTTCCATCTTGTTTCATTTTCTTTCTTGTTTATGCCTCTCTTCTCATAAATCTCAGCCCATCTGGACTCATTAATGCATGTCCCTCTCACATGTACAGAGCCAATAAAGCAGAGGCTCCAGTCTTCATGCTGTGGCTTCCTCCCTCAGAGAAAAGAAACTTCTCTCTCTTTATCCAGTAAGTGACTAGCAAACCCCCATGACTTCCACCAGAAACAGAAGCTTCTCCAGCCACATCAATGGTCTGCCATGTCAGGAGCGCTCAGCTATACCTTCGATTCTCTTCCGGTCAATATTTGGGAGCAAAGACACCCCAAAGACCATGCCAAATAGCTGATGGAATGTGCAGGGCACACTCACAGAAGTCTGGTTCTGCGAAGAGTGAACTCTGGTTGTATCTTTTCAGATTAAACTTTTTAAGTCAAGCGAAAGAGTATGTGGGTTTTCACAAGATGGAGTCACCAGCTCACAGAGTTGGGGACCTTTGCAGTATACAAGAAAAAGTTGATGGTAGCAATGCAGTGCTCTCTAGGCAAATAATGAATTTCAAGTAAGTAGCTGGAAAGAAAAACTAATTGTGTCCTCCTTGTGAAGTGAATTAACTTGATTGCTATTAAAATGTTCTTGTAATATAGTCAGACATTATTCTCTATCTCTCTATGCCTCCCTAACAAAATTATAATTCACTCTTATAAGTCAGCCATAAAACACCTCTTTTTGTTTGTTAGGAAGGAAGCATGGGCACTTTGAATTTTTCAGTTCTTATGGTCCTAGAGCATGGAGATGTCTGGGAAGTATATTATCCAACCATAAACTATCTGATGTCTTTAGACATTTGTCCTATTTTTGCTTTGTGGGACTATGGAATCTGTACCTTGTGTTTATGAGTGAGATCTGAAGGCCTATTACAAAGCTGAAAATGGAGCCATTAATTTGGTGTCCTATGCACATTATATCTAGACTGAATGCCTTTGAAAGAAGCTTGTGTGTTCTACAGCATACATTCCACAGTATAAATTTTGTCTGTGACTTGATTTGCCAAGATAATGGCCAATGATAACTCATATAAATATATAAATTTAGTCTGGCCAGTATGGCACAGTAGTTGAGCATCAACCCATGCACCAAGAGGTTGCCGGTTCAATTCCTGGTCATGACACATGCCCAAGTTGTGGGCCCAATCCTCATTTGGGGGCATGCAGGAGGCGGGTGGCCAATTGATGTTCTCTCTCATCAATGTTTCTATCTCTTTCTCCCTCTCACTTCCTCTCTCTCTAAAATCAATACAGGAAAAAAATTTATAAGTAAATAAATATATAAATTATTTGACAATACTGCTTTCATGCACGAAAATCTTCACATGTAAAATTAATCTCTTACAAGCTACTGTGTGTATGCCTTAAGCTGCACCTGGGTGGACTGGGACTGGTATATGAAACACCTAACCCTGTCTGTTGTGATTTAGGCACTATCTCAAGGATTAAACTGTTGGGCTGTGAGCCCAACAAGATAACATGAAATAAAACACGAGGTCAGCTAGGCAGCATACTTCATTTCCTTTTCCACTTCCTTCCTCCCCAGTCCCATGTTTGTATCATCTTATATTCAGCTAATCTTACAGAACAAATAAAAACCTGGAGATAAAAGGTATAACTGACTAGTGCTCAGAGAGAGAAAGGCGAGGGCAATGATTACATCTGCCCTTCTTCTTTTCGGCGCTATAGGAATCCCTGGCACATTTAAATGGTGTCAGACAAAAACTCAAGCACCCAAATGTTCACCATTTTCAAAGTCAGGTTCAAGGTCACAGTTACATAGTCATACTTTTAACCTAGCAAAATAAAACCAATAATGAAAGGACTCAACTACATTGGGACACAAACCATCAGATTCTTTTGGTTTCAGTATAGGAAACACTAGGACCAGACCAGTGCCAGGTTGTGTGTGAGGGGAGCAAACTCCACAAAGGGGAAAAAATTAGCTAATTAATATATAAGGTTCTCGTTATTTTTTTTTTCCTTTATTTTAGAGTGAGAGGGAGAAAAAGATAGAAACATCGATGACAGAGAACATCGATTGGCTGCCTCCTGCATGTGCCCCACTGGGGATCAGGCCCACAACCTGGGCATGTGTCCTGACCAAGAATCAAACCCACGACCTCTTGGTGCATGGGTCGATGCTCAACTACTGAGCCACACCGGCTGGACAATTTATTATTACTAATATTAATTGTTATAAAATGTTCAACCTTGATAAAGGTTCATATATTAATAAAATATATAAACATTTTGGTGATTCTATCAACATGCTAACATACATAATGCAAACATGATCTATACTAAATGTCTAGTAAAATGCAAGCTGAGGTCTTCTTGTAAAGGGTTTGCTCATAGTTTCTTTAAACTGGGAGTGAGAAGGTAGTAAGTAATAATAATCTTCATCAGAAAATACCTACTGAATACCCTCAATGTGTAAGTCACTCCAGAAAACACTATGGATAAAAAGTAGAGAGAACACCAAAAGGCCTGGGGATCTAGTTGGAGACATCAGATGTGATGTCCCCATTGCCCAGGATAGCCTGCGACATTCTCAGGGAAGAGACTGACCAGGAACACAGAGACTTTGCGGAGTGGCACTGAAGGTCCATGTAAGGTGGAAAACTAGGATGTAGCCCAATGAAATACTATAGTGTTTTCTCATTTTATCAGGAATCACTCGTAGCCCAAGAGGCAGAGTATACTAATTTATTTCTGTATTCATCCATAAAATAAATAAATAAATAAATAAATAAATAAATAAATAAATAAATTTGCTATAGAACTAGCCAGATATTATAAAGATACCTTTAGCACCATCTTTTTAAAATCTCTGTAGCTGTAGGAACACAATAATTAGTGAGAAAATCATTGGTGAGATTTTGGAAAGAACATACCAACAAGGATTCTTCCTTCTGTCCCATTTGACTGGTAGATGACTTAAGCCAGGTTTCTTAACATAGCTTGTCTCCTCACCTGTAAAATGGGAATAATCTTTGCTTGATTTTTCAGGACACAGTTGTATAAACAATTGAGATGACTATTTAAAGACATCTTGTCATCTAATAGTAAGACATTTCTTTTCTGTGCTGATTTTTCTGGGTAGCAGAAAGATTATTGAATTTATTCCTTTACAAAAATAATTTAATAGCCATCTTAACATTGGTTTAAACTGCATATAAATTCCACTTGTAAGTATATTTCCAAGAGAAGTAAAAACATACGTTCACATACACACACACACAAATGTATACAGATAATCAAAAAAGCATTATTAATTAGAGCCTAGCAGTGGGAACAACTCTAATCTCCATCAACTGATAAATAGATCAACAAAATGTGGTGTAGCCATGTAATGACTGTTATTCAGCAATAAGAAGGAATGAAATAATAATTTATCTACAACATGGATGAACCTTGAAAGCATTATGCTAAATTAAAGACAGCAGTTAAAAAGACTACATATTGGCCTGGCCGGTTTGGCTCAGCGGTTAGAGTGTCAGCCCATGGACCAAAGAGTCATGGTTTCAATTCCAGTCAAGGGCACATACCTCATACCTTGGTTGTGGTTCAGTCCCCGGCCCTAGTCAGGGTCATGTGGGAGGCAACCAATCAATGTGTCTCTCTCACAACAATGTTTCTCTCTCTCTCCTTCTCACTCTATCTGAAGACAAATGAAAAAGTGTCCTTAGGTGAGGACTTAAGAAAAAAAAAGAAAGAACGAACGAAAGAAAAGAAAAGACCACATATTGTACTATTTCATTCATATGAAATGTCTAGAATAGAAAAACTCATAGAGACAGAAAGATGAGTAGTTGCCTAGAATGAGGGAGGGAGAGAGAAAGAGTAGGAGGGACTGCTAATCAGAAATGAGTTTCTTTTGGGGATAATAGACGTGTTCTGGAATCAGCTGTGATAGTTGCGAAACTGTTAAAATACTAAAACCCATTGACATGTACACTCTAAGTGGGTGAATTTTGTGATATGTAAATTATTTCTTAGTAAAGATTTTTTTAATGCATACAAACTACCTTCTTTAAAAACACCACAAAGGAGTACTTGCTATTTCAGTAACCTGAAGGATAATACTTTGAGCAATGAACCAAAAAGTGTTTTATCTAAGCAATTTAGCTGTTACATTTGTATTTGAATTTCAAAACTCATCATCTCAGATGCAGAAACAAGCCTAGAGAACTCAGGTAGGTTTGCACTGTCATTAGGCAACACAGGAAGGAAATATTCCTGGACTTGAGTTTATATTTTCTTAATCCAACTTTCTCAATAATTTTGAGAATTATTTTTATTTCTAATCTCTAAGATTGAGTAGCCTTTAAAGACTCGCATTTCCCAGGTGTTCCTGTTACCAAAGGCTGATTTTGACAAGGTTATAATTTGGATGCTTTGGTACAAAGGTCAAAGCAGTTTAAAACATGTCAATAGAGTCTATAGAAAATGTAGACTAAGGTGCTAATTTTGACAGTCCTTGTGAATGGAGCAACTAGAATAATAATAGTGCTTCAAACATTCCAGGTACTCTTCTAAGTATCTGCCTTAAACTAATTCATTTAGTCCTATAAGATAGATACTATTTTAAGCCATTTAAAAAACGAGGACATCAAAGCAAAGAGAAGATAAATGACTTGTTCGGGTCATATATCTAGTAAGTGACTAGGCTGGGCTTCAAGTTCAGGCAGTTTGGACCTGGAAATCTGAGCTCTCAATCACCACACTATGTGCCTCTTACATAAGAAGTGGTTTCTTCCCTCGAATAAATCCCATTCAGCTGGGGACAGATGATGTATCTAGTAGGAGAGAGAAGAATTCAAAGAAGAGCCAAATTAGAAATTTAACCAACATTTTAAAGCTTTTTATCCTTTTTGAAGAACAGTCAAAGATATGACCCTATTTGATTTTTTTAAACATTTTTTCTACAGGATACAAAAGGACTAAATGACTTATTCACTGCCACAAACATAGCTCACCTGTGCAATGGTAACATGATTGGCATCATCTTAACATAGGCCCTCGGACCGTGCACAACACTACTTAATGACTCAGGGCATCCTACTTGCATTTCGATTCTCAGAACTCCCAGAATTCAACCTACGTTCTGTCATGCACAGAATGTAATTGGGGGCGGCTGGCAATTGAGTTGCCATGTTGAGCTTTGGAAGAGTCGAGGAAATGAAAAAATTGAGAGGAGCAAAGTAGGAAGACAGTGTGCCTGGTAGGCTAAAAAGTGGGAGATTTCACAATGAGTGTAAGCCAAGCTCTCAGGGTACATGGCCCAGCAGAAGAAACAGAGCAGAACCAAGTCCAGGGAGCACCAGACGAACACCTGGAAGGCCACGGCACTATGGAGAGAGAACGTAGGCTTCAGACTTCCGCTTGTTTGGTCAAAATTCAGTGTGGCTGTTGCTGTGAAGGTTTTTTTTTTTTTTTTTTAGATGTGATTAACATTTAAAACAGTCTCCTTGTAGTACAGCGTATCACCCTATTACCTACCCTCCATAATGGGGGTGAACCTTCACCAATCAGTTGAAGGCCTCGAGAGCAAAGAAGAAAAGTCTCCTCAAGACTGCAACAAGGGAACCCTGACTTAGTTTCCAGCCTGCTGCCTTGTGGAATTCAGACTCAAAACTTCAAAATCAACTGTTAACTGAATTTCCAGCCTGTCAGTTTGACTACAGGTTTCAGACTTGCCAGCCCCAAAAATCACATGAGTCAACTTTTAAATTGATCTCCCTGTCCCCTTTCTCTCTCTCTCTCTCTCTCTCTTTCTCTCTCTCTCTCTCTAGATAGATGATAGATAGATAGATAGATAGATAGATAGATAGATAGATAGATAGATCTTATTATTTCTCTGAAGGACCCTGACTAATACAACTGGCTAAAATCATGATCTCAGAGATGTTATTTAACATTTGTGAGCCTCTATTTCCTAGTTCTAAAAATAGGCATACTAACACACATAGGATTTACACAGGGTGTGGTAAGTACCTATAATAGTGGCTGGCACAGTAACACCCAATAAGTAATAGCTGTTATTATATTAATGTAACTAAATCGGGCTTTGGTGATTTATTCCTGGGAGCTTTTTACTCAGGTAGCATAGACCAGAAGGAGATTTTAAGTATTTTAAAACTGTGTCTATTTTTTTTTCTTATGAAATCAATTATTTGAGTTCACTTTGATTCAACAGGAAAGTCAAACGGTCATCTTTTAGGTATCAACCCTATGGTACCAACTGGTACGAATGGCAATAAGATGCCTGTGTCATCACAGACACAGATACCAGCTAACGGATCGATATTAGAGTCACACACACACTTCCATGGGGAGAAAGAAGCGAGCAGCTCATTCTGGGAGAGCTCAGGCGGCGGTGAAGCGAGGTGTCAGGAAAACTTAGAAAAGAGGCAACATTTGAGCTGCGTCTTAAAAGAAGAGCTAGAGCGGGCTGGGCATGCAGGGCCCAGTGTGGTCGCAAGGTGGCAGGCAGAGGCAGAAGTCCTTTCTTGGTAGAAAACACTATTTTCGACTTCTTGTTGACAGAAAGCGACCTCCACAGGCCCGGGGATGGGGTAGCATCATTCCCCCAGCTCGCTAACTAAAAGACCATCTTGTACTCAGATTGCAGATACATGGACAGGAAGGAAACAGGCCAGCTGGGGCTGCGACACCCAGAGGGTTCATGCGAGTAGGGGAGCTTTGATTTGGTTCAAGTTGTCAGGCTGACATACCTGGAAGATTAGACTCGGAGGGATATTTAGACAAACAAGAGCCTGGGGCTTCGGCAATCCCCGAAATTCCCCTCGGTGGACTTGATGGCAGTTCCCAAGTTGGAGAAGACCCACAGCGAGCTGGAGGTGTCACTCCCCTTCCCCAGAAGGCAGCTTGAAACAGTTGGACGCATTTCAAAGCCCCCATAGAACAGAATACACACAAACAGTGCTGTCGTTTAAATGGTACCATCTCATCAAGTTTTATGTTTGGGAAGAAGTAGGGGGTGGCAGCTAACGCAGCAATAAACCGCTGGCTGCCCTCAACTCAGATGTTTGACGCTGCCCCTGTGATGTGTCTCCCCGCCCAGGGCAGCGTCCGATCAGAGGCGGCGCTCGGGGCTCTTCATCGGAGGCCAGATGACAGCATGTGACCAGCCGGCTTCCTGACAAAAGGCTGGTGTCTCTGCAGCGCAGTGAGACCGCGCAGGACATCCCCGCGTTCCCTGGCCACACGGGACGCAAGGAAGCAGTTGCTTAGGACAGAACCACTCCATCAGCGCGTGCAAATGAGATTCTCAAGTACTGACTACAGCAACTCCAGGGGCGCGGGGACATGTTTCTCAAGGAGCTGTGTAAGGAGGATCAGTTATGGCGTGAGCCACCCCAGGGCGGCCTGGGCATAGAGAGCACTAAAGCCTACATCCAAGTGTGACCTGAGGGCGTCAGAACCACCTGGAGGATGGGGTCCGCGTGAGGGAGGGCGTGCAAGGGCTGGGGACCGCCTGCTGCTGTAAGTGCTGTATGTGCAACAACCCTTGACTGGCATTGCTGGTGCTGTGGCTGGTATCCATCCTTGGTAAGGGATGTACACCAGCAGCAGTTAAAACACTTTACATGGGTTCACCTCGTTGAATCCTCCCAGGACTGATAGTGCACTACTGGTGGGGCAAACGGAGGTTTATAGTTGTTCATACAGAAAATAGACGGTAATTAAGGAAAAACAATATAAGAATAAACTCTGTTTCATGTACTCAACGGTAAACCGACTTTTGCCCACCCTGTATATTGCAGGTCCTATTATTTACCACATTTTTCAGATGAGGAAACTAAGACATAAAGATGCCCGAGATCGAACAGCTAATAGCGACGGAGTCAGAATTTGAACCGACAGCATCTGGCATCAGAGTCTAAGCTGCTGTCACTGGTAGTTTCTGCCCACTCCCTCCCAGGCAGCAGAGCAGGATAGAAACGTCCATCCTAATATCTCCTCTAAATATTTCCCAACATGTATGTTCTCTCTAATTTGGGATGTTAATGCTGCTTCGGGAGAGGACAAAAATCTTTCCTTGCCTAAGTGAACTAAAGCTGGGAGAACGTTTACACAGTGACCTGATTTAGACTAAGGTGTTCACAGCCAGTGGGGAATTGGATGTCGGAGAGCCTTCACCTGGATTAAATGGTCAGTACTGGCTGAAGTTACCAAAGTCACATTCACACTTTAGTTCATAGTATTGTCAGGAGTCACCAGAGCACACTTTTTAAATGTTCTTCCCTGCCCGGCCAGTGTGGCTCGGTGGATTGAGTGCTGTCCCATGGACTGAGAGGTCCGGGTTCCATTCCCGGTCAGGGCACATGCCGGGTTGCGGGCTGGATCCCCAGCAGGGGGCGTGCAGGAGGCAGCCGATTGATGGTTCTCTCTAACATAGATGTTTCTCTCTCTCTTCCCTGCCTCTCTCTCTGAAAAAATCAATAAAAATGTATTTAAAAAAATAAAATGTTCTGCCCTTTTTTTTTTTTTTTTTTGCCCTATGTTATGCTACAAGGCTTCAGTTATGTATTCACAGCTTTATAGACATAACATGTTGCTTATCCTAGCTGTGGACTATTAAGCTAGGAAATATGAGTCTGTTATAAAGAATGTCAAATGAGCCCTGGCCGGTTTGGCTCAGCTGTTAGAGCGTTAGCCTGCGGTCCGGAGAGACCTAGGTTCGGTTCCCGCTAAGGGCACGAACCTCAGTTGCAGTTTGTCCCCGGCCCTGGTTGGTCGTGTGGGTGGCAGCCACTGGATGTGTCCCTTTCACGTTGATGTTTCTCTTTCTCTCTCCCTCCCACTCTATCTGAACAAAAAATGTCCTCGGGTGAGGATAAAAAAAAAAAAAAAAAAGAATATCAAATGATATAGCCCAAATCACCTTTAGATCTATATTGGCCTCCTCTATTTCTGAGTTTTTATTATACGTACACGCGATATGAATCATGTTGGTGTTTAATCATTTATTTTGACCTGTAATGTTATTATGTTACGTTTGTATCCCCTAGTCTTACCTTTGGGAGGCCTGGGTGTTCAATACATTTTCTTTTACTCTCTCTTCTCTGCTTAGGAAGGTTCTGCATATAATGTCATCACATAACACATATTTGTTAAGGTGATATAACAGAATTTCTTATTTAATCCATTGAAGTATCCTGGAAAAGCTTATAGAACAAGGAGGGGGGGGGGGTCATTTGTTTTCCTCCCTCAAAGTTTAAAAGAAGTCACCAGTTAATCTACACATTTTAGGTATTTTGGGAACAGGAGAATAAATGTTACAGAATACTTTTATTTTTTCTAAATTGTATTTCTACTGGGATTTTTCTACTCCTTCTGTCAATGTGATACTTTATATTATTTGTGTTATTTAGGCTTTGAAATTTTTTAAACTAAATTTGAAGTGGAAAAGACATTCCTATTTTAATTGACTTTTCATATATTATTGTTAGTTTTCTTATTTTAAATTTTATACATTTGTGCTTTTCCATCTATGAATTTAATGATTTCTTTTTATTGATCTTTGCTTCACCCACATTCTGTTCATTGATCTTTGCTTTACTCACATTCTGCTATATTCAGGAATGTAACAAATTCTGACACTAGTTAAATGCACTCAATGCACAGATAAGCACCTGTTCAGTATTTGTAAATAGCTAGTGGTACCTAGCAGTAACAGCTCAGATGGCCAGCCCCTCACATCTGGTGGAACCATCACTCCACACAGAGCATGGAGTAGCAACTTTTAGCCTGGGCACTCATTCTTGCCCTCTTCATCTCTCTCTCTCTCTCTCTCTCTCTCTCTCTCTCTCTCTCACACACACACACCCACACACACACACACACAGAATTGTATTAGTTAGCTCAGGCTGCTTTAACAAGATACCACAGACTGGGTAGCTTAAACAACAGAAACTAGTTTTCTAATAGTTCTGGAGGCTAGAAGTTCAAGGTCAAGGTGCCAGCGGTGTTGATTTCTGGTGAGCCTTTCTTTTCAGCTTACAGGTGGTACCTTCACCCTGTGTCCTCACATGGCCTTTATCTCTGTTTATATGGAAATATCTGATATCTCTCCCTCTTCTTAGAAGGACCCTAATCCTATCAGGTTAGAAACCTACCTTTGTGACCTAATTATAATATTAATTACACCCTTAAAAATCTCATCTCCAAATACAGTCACACTGAGGGTTAGGGCTTCAACATATGAATTTGGAGGGGACAGAAACAGTCCATCACACAAACACACACACTGCTCTGCTGTGCTATAATATGAAATCACCGTTGGCTATAAGCCATAGCAGAGAGGTCAATAAAGCCCCAGTGCTCAAGGAATACATTTCAATACAATCTCTCTACATAAATTATCAAAGATTCTTTTTTGGATCTAGAAAGAGATGTGCCCTGAAATGCCTGGGTAACCTGATTTTGATGAACCATCTCCTTACTGTTAAAGGGATTTCTGCATGTTGCATTGGCTCATGATCATATGAAAGCATTCTTACAATTTGTCACTACCACAAATAGCTGCTTAGAGTCTTAATTTGTATCATCCATTCCTTAGGAATTACTTTCATAATAGTAATTATAATGGTTACAGAGAGCAGATGCAAAATAAACTGCATTGACTTTCGGGAGTTTGAGATAAAAAACAAAGCAATTTTATCACGCTGTTGACTAATTACAAAGAGAGGATTGGAGAGTTGATGTCCTTTAAGAATTTAACTTAATCATTTCCAGTGGAACCATGAGAATATGTGCCCAGAGAATCAACATCTGAGACAGCATGAGAACAAGGACTTATACAGGAGATGTTTTACCAGCTTAATATTACAGGCTTTCCGGATGAAAATGCCCTTTTGACATGATAACATCTCCCCAGATGAAAATTGTTTCACAGACAGAAAAATGAATGGTATTTCATTAAATGCGGCACGTCTGACTCTGAGATTTATGTAAATTGCATTGGAAATGAGACACATGCCTATTTCCAAGATATACTAATTGTGACCATTACAAAGTAGTGGTTTATGGCTTTTAACCCGCTAAAAGGAAAGAAAGGAAAGCTGTTTGTGGAATATTAGCAAATAACTTAAAAGTTCTTGTTAAATGAATCATTTTAATATTTGGCTTATCAGTGACAGTCCTGAAGTTGGTGGTGTTTGGCTCCCTAAACGAGGTAAGCAAATACATTTTAACATGTTACTGGAAGTACGATTTTTCCTCTGACTCGGGTAAGCTTTTTTGAGTTAACTCGTGACTTAATTAACTATAAAACATAAGCAAGACCATCTCTACAGGGAAATCACTTTATAAACGATGTATGCATGAACAAAATCGCACAGCTTCCTGCTGTAATGTCTGTCTATCCATGTACTCACCCCTTATCAGCTTCGAGTGTTGATGCCCATACACATCATTCTCACCCTTCAGACCTTTATACTTGGGACATGGATGCCATGGATGGTTGGCAAGAGAGGAAGTGAAAAGATAAGGCAAGATCTGCAAAACATTCTAAGCTGTTTAGACTTTATTCTGAGGACACAGGGAAGCCATTTAAAGATATAAAGCAAGAGGGCGGTACAATCAGAATTACATTCACGAGAGAGCACCCCGGCTGCTCTGTGGAGGAGGGGAGGGGAGCAAGACTGAGCTGCTGACCGGTAAGTGGCACATGTCTATGGTCATGGGACTATACCTGGGACCAGGGTGGCAGTGCATATAAAGAGAACTGGACAGAACTGGGAAGTTATATCTAGAGAACTTGGTAATAGATCAATGTGTGAGAGGACTCTAAAATAAGAGTAGATTACTAAAGTAATTAAAGCGAATAGGCTGAAACGGGAGGAAATGCACTTCCTACATCATGGCAGGAAAGACGTAGGAAAAAAAAATCACTGGGGAGGCAGGTATTTTATAGTTTGGATACAAAAAATGAGCAGTCTTTTGGTTACTTCACTCATGTTTTGGCGAGGCAGGTGAGGTCTTCTCTGAAGGAGGAGAGGACGGAGAGCCATGGGAGGATTCGAATACAGAGTCAGGAGGTTCTAGTCACAGGAAACAAGAAAAGATGGCTCGCCAGCCTGAGAGTCCAAATGAGGTTAAGACAAGACTAAAACACTCCATCAAAATAAAATAGTTCATAAAGGTAAAAAAAAATAATAATAAGGCAATAATATACAATGTGAATGCAAAGAAAAAAGAAGCAAGGAAGAGTATTAATAGCAGATGAAGTAGAAATTACATTATAAGTTCACACATGAGGAAGAGGACTCTTTTAAATATTCAGGTAAAAGCCAGCATTCATAATCTAAAAATGGAAAATGCTTTGATCTATTTCCCCAACGGGCTGGTAGGCATAGCTTGCAAGTGATTATTCCAGCCAGCAAAATCACTAGCATTCATTAATCTTAGATATATCAGTCCTGCTAATTGATACATGTCGACTCTAAGGAAGAAGTTGTGTTTATGTGAATCATGGATTTTAGAGTGTTCACACAATCAGAACATACAGATTTATAAAACTATGAATTGCCAAACCGTGCATAAGAACTCTGAGACACCACAGAAGAAATGTTAATGAAACAAAGAAGTTCACAGCAATGAGAAAGAGACTGATACCAGAATGATGATGTTCACCTATGTGAAGCTTATCAACTGAGAACATTGAAGAGAATAACTTGAATAGATAACTTGTTATGGGCAAGACTGTAAGAGTTTACATGTTTAATCCACTGAATCTTTACAAAGATCATATAAGGAACTACTATGGTTATCAACATTGAACACAGGACGCATAGGAAGCTCAGACCAGTTATGGAACTCACCAAGGGAACAGCAAAGACATAGTGGAGCTGACATTTGAAGCCGGGCATTCTGTCTTCAAAGACAAGGCCCTTCGGGACTGGACTCCCTCACAGTGAGATGTCATTGACCCAATTTAAGCATCAATGCAGGTATTTGCAAGGAATCAAATGAGTGTATACTGGCCTCAGAAAATAAGTGGGCAAGTGTCCCTTTCTCCTCTGCTTTCTATGGTTAACTCTTCTTTATAGGTTTGGTAAGATTCTTCAGTGAAATTATGTAGGCATGAAGTGGGTTTTTTTGTTTGTTTGTTTTTTAGAAGTTTTTAAATTACAAATTCAGTTTCATTAATGGCTATACAATTATTCCAGTTATTGAGTTCATTTTGATTGTCAGTAGTCTGACGATTTTGAAGAATTGGTCTATTTATTTCAAGTTGTTGAATTTATGAATATTATAAATGTTTGTAGTATTTTCTCACTCTCCCTTTAATGGCTACAAGATTTGTGCTGACATCCTCTGGCTCACTCCTGATATTGGTGATTGGTGTCTTCTCTATGCGACTCTTGCTAGAAGTCTATCAAATGTATCAGGTTTGTTGGTTTTATAGAGAAGAAGTTTTTATTTTCAGTTACTTTCTCTATTGTCTTCCTGTTTTCCATTTGATTGATTTCTACTCTTATTTTTATTATTTCTTTCCTATTACTGGCTTTAGGTTTATTTTGTTGTTCTTTTTCTAGTTTCTTAAGATAGAAACTTAGATTATTGATTTGAGGTTGTTGTTTTTTTTCTAATGTAAATGTTTAGTGCTATAATTTTCCCTCTCAGCACAGATTCTGCTGCATCCCACACAGTTTATGTTATATTTTATTTTCATTTATTTCCATGTATTGTTTAATTCCTTGAAGACTTCCTCTTTGACTCATGGATTGTTTCAAGTATGTTGTTTAATTTACAAGTGTTTGTAGATATTCTTGTTGTCTTTCTATTATTGATTTCTAGTTTTATTTCATTTTGCCCAGAGAATATTTCACCTTTCATAACTTCAAATGAAGATGATGCATCTAATGAACTTGTAGCTCCAGGGAAAAAGGGCTGGAAAACAGAATAATTGTAGGATGTTTTGGTTAATATTGGCTGCACTTAATTAGGACATTTAAAGAAGAGAGAAGTGCAGGAAAGAACTGACTGTTTTACAAGCAGAAATGAAAAGAGATAGGAAAGTTCAAAAACTTTCTCATTTCTAATGGGTAACAGCTAACACTGAGTAGGCATGTGAGCAACTAAGGCTGATTACTATTCAGTCTCCAGGCGAGAATCCCATTAACCATGTGGCCAGCTATCTGTTGTTAAAATCTCTAAATGGATTAAGCTGTCAAAGAGGAAGGGAACAATTAAGGTTTTGGCTCAGTGAATCCTTTCCATTGGACAAAGTGGCTGCAGAGGCATAATAGAAATCGCAAATAAATCTCAACTCCATCAACCCAGATACAGTTGCGTTTCTTAGGAACCCAGTTCCAGAGGCAGCTGCTGCCTGTTCGAGGCAGTCAGCCCTGCCTTCGAAACTGAAGCTGTTTGCCATTTTGGGTAGTTTGTGTGTGATATTTCTACAGGTGATTTGGGAACATTTTTTTGTGTCTGCTTCTTACAGGTTCCAATGGATGGTGCCAAAATGTTCCGGCTCATCATTTCTCCCCACACTTAGGGTTGCAGAGAGGACTCCAGGGAACCCCAAAATGAACATGAAATAAAGGGCAGAGAATGGAAAAGAGTGAAGAGCAATGATATAAATGCAAAAGAGTCGCTGTTTTAGAGACGGAGGAGGAGAGGGCACAGGGAACTGCCCGGAAATAGCTGTTATCCCTTCATGAGAGGAGAGAAACTATTAGGAAATGGAGCCTTTGTAGAAAGAGACTTTGAACTTTTCTAGAGATGTTTGGGCTGAGGATGAGAGAAGATGGGCTGGGAGAAGAGAAGTTATAGAGTGAAGAATGGAGAGAAAGGGATGGAAAGGAAGCAGAAGCAGAACCAGAGGAAGGAACCCCGTACCATGCCGCCATCGCTTTTGAATTTCCTAAATCACTCAACAGCCCATCACCGTGCACAGCCCAGCGCCCAAGAATCCTGGACATTCTAAGTCCTTGAGCAGAGAATATACTTCCTACTTCAGGAAGGAGGGAGGAAACATAAAAGGAGGCAGAGGTGAGTTCATAGTGGTACATCTTGACCATAATGGAGTCAAGAGATGTACTAAATTAGTGAAACAAAATGTAGTATTTTACTGAAAGGAACAAAAGTACCCAATTGAAAAGGAAAAATAACAATATACAATCAATATTTGGGAAGATGAGGAAGAGAAAAGAATTGTTGAATGTTAAATCCTCACTTTTTATAGCAGAAACCCAATAGAAACTATTAAAAACAATACATCAAGAAATAGTAGTTTAGTTGCATTCATTCATATATGGAGACAGCTGGAAATTTTAAAACTAAACCTCTTAAAATATATTTCTAAAGAGATTAGGAATGGAGAAGATAGCATGTGTGGGAGAGTTCTTTTCCTTTTTATTATAACCCTTTAAATTTTTTTATTATGTATTTATTTTACTTTGATAAAAATTACAAAACAACCAACACCACAAACAAACAAATATATAAACTAAACAAGCATCTGAGGATATAAAGCTCAGTTTCCAAACTTTGTTTTCTAGAAACTAGGAGAAACTCATCAATTTTGTTCAAGAAGATAAAGTCCACTTTTTACATATAAAGATAAAGTAGTGAATGAAGTAGTGAATCTTAGCATTAATAGCCTCAAGGTCAGTGTTTTTTAAAACCCGTATGACAGTTTCTGTCTTCTTCTCTAGCTCATAAACCTGTTTGCACCAGACTTAAAAGAAAAAGATATATATGAATGCTGCAATTGGGAAGCATCAATTAGAAACTGCCAAAAACAAAAAACAGTTGCTACTTAGGAGGGAACAAAATATTAAAAAGAACGAATACGTTGTACAAAAGACTGAAAAAAATGACACTTAAAATGCTGCTATTAAGAAAAAACACTTTTGCCCTGGCCGGTTTGGCTCAACTGTTAGAGCATTGGCCTGCGGTCCTGAGAGACCCGGTTCGGTTCCTGCTAAGGGCATGTGCTTCGGTTGCGGTTTGTCCCCGGCCCTGGTTGGGTCGTGTGGGACACAGCCACTCGATGTGTCCCTTTCACATCAATGTTTCTCTCTCTCTCTTCCTCCCACTCTATCTGAACAAAAAAATGGAAAAATGTCCTCGGGTGAGGATAAAAAAAAGAAAAAAACACTTTCATGTTTTCACTAGTGATGGATGTCTTTTTCCTGATAACTGTAGCCAATGGCTTAATAACAAGACTGAAACCCATTTATGCTCATTGACGTCTCTATATTTATACTATGAACCATGTATTAGTGCCCTGTGGAGCAGTACCACAGTACCACAAACTGGGAGGTTCAAAACAATAAAAATGCGTTCTCTCACAGTTCTGTAGTCTGAAATCACAGTGTCAGCAGGGTCATGCTCTTAGGAGGCTCTAGGGCAGAATCTGTCCCTTGCCTCTTCCAGCTTTGGTGGCTGCCAGCATTCCTTGGCTTGTGTCTGCATCACTCTGATCTCTGTATCCATGGTCACACTGCCTTCTCTTCAAGGTGTTTGTCAAATCCCCCTGCCTCCCTCTTTTAAGTATATACAGTAGTGGGAAAAAGTAAGTTTACTTTTGAGTAGCAAAACACAGTTTGTTCTTGTATTATTATTTACTCTTATATTATATATTTTTCCATGTAAACAACTGTAAGCCTACTTTTGCCCACCCCTGTATGTGATGGCCTTTGGAGCCAACCTGGATAATCCAGCATAATCTCCCCATCTCAAAATCATTAATTTACAAATAAGGTACATTTACAGGTTCTAAGAATTATGACCTGATACCTTTTGGACTACCATTCAGCCCACCAAACGTTAATTAGTTTATTCAAGATGATAGATTTCCTGGGTTGTATTTAAAATATGCAATAAAACTTCAGAATATACTTTTCTAATGAATATATGAAAGGATTGAGCCTTATTTATTTGTTAGCAGAAGCAAAGAAGGTATTTGCTATAACAACCCAAACTTTGGTTTTATATTCTGCTACCATTTCCTTCACAACAGATGTGGACTAAGAAACTTGTGTCCTGAATTTAATTCTCATATCACTTGCTGCTCTGGCTACTTTTCAAACTGCAGAACGAATTGAGCAAATGCAGAAAAGGCCAATCTCATTTGGGGCTGCTCATGAAGTTACTCCTGTTGCAAAAAGAACTCATCATCAGTTATATCAGATGTCTTTATTTTGCTACTTCTCCAAGCAGAGCAACATCATTCACCAGAATATGAATCATCATGTAATGAAGGCTATAACCATTTTCTTGTATGAAAAGGTACTCATGACCCAACTGATGATATTAATTAATATTACTAAATTACATAATTACTTGTAATTATTATACTTTAAAAACTTAGAGTAGTAGAAAATTTGTATTATTTCATATTAGACATGTTGTTAGATTGTATAGTCTTCTCTAAGAATTCTGTCTTCAGCTACTAAGTCTCATCATTCCCGAATTTTATCAAATAACTTTGAAAGGAATATCTGCAGCTCATCCAGTATGACTGAGTGGTTTAGTGTCAACCCATGCACTAAGAGGTTGCCAGTTTGATTCCTGGTCAGGGCACATACCCAGGTTGTGGGCCACATCCCCAGGGGAGGGAGGGCATGCTGGAGGCGACCAATCAATGTTCTCAGTCATCGATGTTTCTTCCTTTCTCTCCCTCTCCCTTCCTCTCTCTCTAAATATCAATAAAGAAAAAAAGAAGAAACATCTTCAGATGAACTTAGTTTTCAGCATTAAAAACAAGATAAGGATCCATAATAAAGGACAAATAAATACCAGTATGTTACATTGCTCTAATGCTTGTCATCCAATGTTAAGCCTACTAATGTTCAAAATGCCAAACACATGGTTATTGATATAGATAGATAGAATCTCTTAATACACCCTATATTTAATTTCATCACAAAGTCAGTTAGAAAAGCCATCACCTTTGGTTGCAAATTATTTTGTTTTACCATAAAAACTGACACTGTTCTTTTATAAACAGAAAAATACACCAGTTTTTTAAGTTATAGTATATACTTAGAGTAACATTTCTCTTTAACTTATAATAAATATTCAATAAATATGAGATATCTCATATAACATCTTTATTAGCATAAATCACACTAAATGATGCTTTCTCATCCTTAAGAATCATACAAGCAGTATAATCCAACTGATGGGACATAATTCAAATATGAAAAAACAGCATTCACATAATTAATACTGTAGATGGCTTTTTCTTCAGACCTTAGTAGATATGACAATGAAATGACTCACATATTCAAGAGGATAATTAAACTGCCACATTTTTAAATCAAATTTAGAACAAAACTGATTAAAAATTCTGGTTTGCAGCAAAAACGATTGATTGGCTTAACACAGAGAATGTGCTGAGATATTCAGAAAGGCAAATTCTATAGAAAAAGGAAGGTGTGTTTGGTTCCTTTGCTGACATGGCACAAACTTACACCACAAAATTATTCTCTCACATTTTTGGAGTTCAGAAACCTGAAATGGTTCTAATGAGGCTACAGGTTTTTTGGGGGTTTTTTTTGTTTTGTTTTGTTTTGTTTTTAATGTTGATCTCTGCACAGGGCCTACCACAGTACCTAGACCCAAAAGAGAGATGACTCAATGACTGGACAAACGAACTTCAAATCTGGAGGATTCTATGAATCACTTGAAAACCAAGAACCAAAGTTTCTGATGCCATAATTCTTGCCTAAAAAGCAGGCTGATGAGAAGAAAACATAAACCACAGAATGAACAGTTTTTGTATTGTTTTGTTTTGTTGCTTTTTTGTTATTTTTAATTTAATTAATTTATATATTTAATTTTGTTACACATGTTTCTCCTTTTTCTCCCACTGATACCATCCTACCCCTCCCTCACTGCCCTGTCCCCAGCTTTGTTGTCCATGTCCATTGCTCATGCACACATGCATATAAGTTCTGTGGTTTATCTCTCCCCCACCACCCCTATTCTGGGGATTGTCAGTCTGTACTCCATTTCCACATGTCTGGGACTACCCCTTTCTTCAGACTGTTATGTTCATTAGACTCCACAAATAAGTGAGATCGTATTATTTGTCTTTCTCTGCTTGCCTTGTTTTGCTTAGGAGGATACTTTCCAGGTCCCTCCATGTCATCTCAAAGGATAAAAGATCTTTCTTTCTTACAGCTGCATAGTACTCCCTTGTGTATATGGAACACAGCTCTTTTATCCATTCGTCTACTGATGGACATTTGGGCTGTTTCCACATCTTAGCTATTGCAAATAATGCTGCTATAAACATGGGGGTACATATATTCTTTCTGATTGGTGTTTAAGACTTCTTAGGGTATATTTCTAGAAGTGGGATCACTGGGTAAAAAGGCAGTTCAATTTTGTATTTTTTGAAGTAACACCACAGTGTTTTCCATAGTGGCTGCACAGTCTGCATTCCCACCAGCAGTGTACTAGAGTCCCCTTTTCTTCACACCCTCGCCAACACTTGTTGTTTGATGATTTGTTGATGGCGGCCATTCTGACAGGTGTGAGGTGATACCTCATTGTTTCAATTTGCATCTCTCTGATGACTAGTGATGTTGAGCATTTCGTCATATGTCTCTTGGTCATTTGTATGTCTTATTTGGAGAGGTGACTATTTAGTTCCTCTGCCCATTTTTTAATTGGGTTCTTTGTCTTCCTTTTGTGGAGTTGTATGAGCACTCTATATATATTGGAAATTAACCCCTTATCTGATATATCATTGGCAATTATGCTCTCCCATACAGTGGGTTGCCTTTCCATTTTGATTATTGTATCTTTTTCTGTGCAGAAGCTTTTTAGTTTGATGTAGTCCCATGTGTTCATTTTCTCCTTTATTTCTATTGCCTTAGGTGATGTATCAGTGAAAATGTCTGAAATTTTGTTGCCTACAGTTTCTTCTAGGATTTTTATAGATTCATGAGTCACATTTAAATCTTTTATCCATTTTGAGTTTATTCTTGTGTATGGTGTAAGTTGATGGTCTAGTTTTTTTTTTTCATGTAGCAATCCAATTTTCCCAACACCATTTATTAAAGAGGCTGTCTTTACTCCACTGTATGCTCTTGCCGCCTTTCTCAAATATTTTTTTTTTTATCCTCACCCGAGGACATTTTTCCATTTTTTGCTCAGGTAGAGTGGGAGGGAGAGAGAGGAACAGAGAGAGAGAGAGAAACATCGATGTGAAAGGGACACATTGAGTGGCCGCCACCCGCACAACCGACCAGGGCCGGGGACAAACTGCAACTGAGGTACGCGCCCTTAGCGGGAACCGAACCCGGGTCTCTCAGGCCGATGCTCTAACCGCTGAGCCAAACCGGCCAGGGCGCCTTTCTCAAATATTAATTGAGCATATTGTCTTGGGTCCATTTATCGGTTCTCTGTTCTGTTCCATTGATCTGTCTGCCTGTACCAGGCTGTTTTGATTACAGTGGCTTTGTAGTATAACCTGAAATCTGGTAATGTGATCCCTCCAACTTTGCTCTTTTTTTTCAAGATTTCTGTGGCTATTTGGGGTCTTTTTTGGTTCCATATAAACTTTTGAAGTATTTGTTCTAGTTCTGTGAAATATGTCGTTGGTATTTTGATGGGGATTGCATTGAATCTATAGATTGCTTTGGGTAGTATGGACATTTTAATGATGTTAATTATTCCAATCCATGAACAGGATATGTGCTTCCACTTTTTTTTTTTTTTTTTTTTTTTTTTTTGCTCAGACAGAGTGGGAGGGAGTGGAAGAGAAAGGGAGAGAAACATTGACATTAAAGGGACACATCGAGTGGCTGCCACCCGCACGACCCAACCAGAGCCAGGGACAAGCGGCAACCAAGGCACACACCCCCAGCAGGAACCGAACCCGGGTCTCCCCAGACCGCAGGCCAACTCTCCAACTGCTGAGCCAAACCGGCCAGGGCCACTTTTTTATATCTTTCTCTATTTCTTTTCTCAGTGAGGTGTTGTTTTCTGTGAATAGGTCCTTTATTTTTTTGGTTAAGTTTATTCCTAGGTATCTTAATTTTTTTTTGCTGCGATGGTAAATGGGATTTGTTTTTAGTTTCCCTTTCTGTGAGTTCATCATTGATGTATAAGAATGCCATTGATTTCTTGACGTTAATTTTGTATCCTGCTTCTTTGCCAAATTCATTTATTAAGTCTAATAGATTTTTGATGAAGTCTTTGTGGGTTTCTACGTATAGTATCATGTCATCTGTGAATAATGACTGTTTCACTTTCTCCTTTCCAGTTTGGATCCCTTTTATGTTTTCTTCCTGTCTGATTGCTGTGGCTAAAACTTCCACTACTATGTTAAATAAGAGTGGCGAAAGTGGGCATCCTTGTCTTAAGGAAAAAGCTTTAAGTTTTTGCCCATTGAGTATGATGTTTCCTGTAGGTCTTTCATATATGGCCTTGATTATGTCAAGATATGATCCCTCTATTCCCAGATTGCTGAGTGTTTATGTCAGAAATGAGTGCTGGATTTTGTCGAATGCATTTTCAGTGTCTATTGATAAGATTATATGATTTTTATCTTTTATTTTTTTTTTATGTGGTGTATCACATTTATTGATTTGCGAATATTGTACCAGCCTTGCATCCCTGGGATGAATCCCACTTGGTCATGGTGAATAATTTTTTTAATCTATTGCTGGATTCGATTTGTTAATATTTTTTTCAGGATTTTGGCATCTATAGTCATCAGAGATATTGGCCTGTAGTTTTATTTCTTTGTAGTGTCTTTTTCTGGTTTTGGAATTAGAATTATGCTGGCCTCATAGAACGAGTTTGGAAGTCTTGTTTCTTCTTGAATTTTTTGAAATAGTTTGAGGAGAATGGGCATTAGTTCTTCTTTGAATGTTTGGGAAAATTCCCCCATGAATCCATCGAGGCCTGGTGTTTTGTTTGCTGGGAGAGTCTTGATTACATCTTCAATTTCTTTTGTTGTTATTGGTCTGTTCAAGTTTTCTATCTCTTCCCAGTTCAGTTTTGGGAGACTGTGTTTCTAGAAATTTGTCCATTTTGCTTAGATTGTCGAATTTGTTGCCATATAATTGTTCATAATATTTGTTAATGATCCTTTGTATTTCTGTGGTGACAGTTATTATTTCTTCTCTTTCATTTCTGATTTTGTGTATTTGGGTTCTCTCTCTTTTTGTTTCTTGATGAGTTAGCTAAGGGTCCATCAATCTTGTTGATCTCTTTAAAAAACCAACTCTTATTTTTTCATTGATCCTTTGAGTTTTTTATTTTTTTTTATTTTGGCTCTATGTTGTTTATTTCTGCTCTGATCTTTACTATTTCTTTCCTTCTATTTGCTCTGGGGTTTTCTTTCTGTTTGCTTTCTAGTTCTTTACGTTGTGAGGTTAGATAACCTATTAGAAATTCTTCTTGCTTTTTGAGGTAGGCCTGTAGTGCTATGAACTTCCCTCTCAGAACTGCTTTTGCTGCATCCCATAGATTTTGTGTTGTTGTGTGTTCATTTTCATTGGTTTCCAAGAAGTTTTTAATTTCTTCCTTGATTTCCATGGTAACCCATTTGTTGTTTAAAAACATGCTATTTAGCCTCCATGTGTTCAAATGTCTTTGCATGTTATTACTGCAATTGATTTCTAGTTGCATGCCATTGTGATCTGAGAAGATGCTTGATATGATTTCAATCTTCTTGAACTTGTAGAGACTTAGTTTGTACCCTAACACGTGTTCTATCTTTGAGAATGTTCCATGTGCACTTGAGAAGAATGTGAATTCTGCAGTTTTGGGTTGTAATTCTCTATAAAAATCTATTAAATCCATTTGATCTAGTGCTTCATTTAGACTCGGTGTTTCCTTGTTAATTTTTTGTCCAGGTGATCTATCCAGTGATTTCAGTGGGGTGTCAAAGTCCCCTGCTATGATTGTATTGGTGTTGATTTCTCCTTTGAAGTCCTCCAGAAGATTTTTGTTATATGTTGGTGCTCCTATATTGAGTGTATATATGTTTACCAAGGTTATATCTTCCTGTTAAATAGATCCTTTTAATATTATGTAGTAGCCTTCTTCATCTCTAGTTATGGGTTTCATTTTAAAATTTACTGTATCAGATATGAGTATTGCTACCCCAGCTTTTTTTTTTCCTTTCCATTTGCTTGGAAGATTTCTTTCCATCCCTTCACTTTTAACCTATCTGAGTCTTTTGTTGTGAGATGGGTCTCTTATAAGCAACATACATGTGAGTCATGTTTTATTATCCAGTTAGCTACTCTGTGTCTTTTTATTGGAGCATTCAAACCATTCATATTTAAGGTGATAATTGATATGTACTTATTTATTGCTGTTTTTCTTTATTGTGGTTATGTTTTTCTTCCTATTTCTTCTACTAATTACAGCAGTCATTTTAGCATATTTTGAAGTGCTGGTTCGGTATATATATATTTTGTCTGGGAAACTCTTTATTTGACCTTCTATTTTGAATGATAGCCTTGCTGGATAGAGTAGTCTTGGATTAAGATCTTTGTTTTTCATGACCTTGATTACTTCATGCCACTCCCTTCTGGCCTGTAGTGTTTCTGTTGAGAAGCAAGATGATAGCCTTATGGGGTTTACTTTGTAGGTAAATTGTTGCTTATCTCTTGCTGCCTTTAGGATTCTCTCTTCGTCTTTAATTTTTGGCATTTTAATTACTATGTGTCTTGGTGTGTGCCTGTTTGGGTTCTTCTTACTTGGGGCTCTCTGTGCTTCTTGAACTTGAATGCCTTCTTCCTTCACCAAGTTAAGAAAGTTTTCTGTCACTATTTCTTCAAATATATTCTCTAACCCTTTCCCATTTTTCTTCCTATTCGGGACTCCTATGATGCAAATGTTATTACGTTTCCAGTTGTCCCACAGATCTCTTAAGCTGTCTTCCTGTTTTTTAATTGCTTTTTCCTTTTGGTTTTCTGATTGGTTGATTTTTTTTTCTACTCTGTCTTCTAATTCACTGATCCTGTCCTCAGCTTCCTCTACTCTGCTTATTAGTCCTTCCAATGTGGTCTTAATTTTTGTTATGTCATTCTTTATTTCCACTTGATTGGTTTTTAATGTTTCAGTATCTTTACTCATGGTGCTGATGTCCTTACTCATGCTGTTGAGCTTCCTGAAGATCATGACTCTAAACTCTACCTCTGATAAATTGCTGAACTGCATTTCATTGATCTCATCTTCGATAGAGTTCTCCTGTTCTTTCAATTGGGATTTGTTTCTTTGTTTCACCATTTTGGCTGTCTCAGTGGGTTTTGGAGCCTGCCAAATTTTCCCTTTGGGTGCTGGTGTTCTGCTGTTTGTGGCCCCCTCTACTGGGTGTGGATGGGCCTGTGGAGGCCCACGTTAAACACCACTTTCAAGTTTTACTTTCCTGGGTAGATTTGCAAGCCCGGGAAAGGTTCAGTTATCCTCCAACTTTTTCCTAAAGTCTAGTAGTCTCAGTTACTCAGGGTCTTGGAATGTAGCCCTGGTGTTCTGCGTAAGAGGATTTCCACATTGTGGGACAGATGCTGGTTGTTAATGAGCCTCAATTTGCATTTCTTTGCCTCACCTGGGAAAAGCTGAATCTCTGGGGAGGGAGGTGATGCTTCTTTTCCCCACAGCTCTGAGAAGGAGCACGCTGGCCATCGTCCTCTGTGGCTGCAACTCAGCAAAAACTCTGATTACCCTCCAAATCCCCGTTGTCCCCACAGAGTTCCAGCCCAGTCTGCCCTCCCTCTGCTGTAGCCCCCAGGTGAGTTGCTGTGGCTATTTTAGCTCTCTGTCCCAGCTCTCTGCGCTGTGAAATGGGCTTGATCTTTATTCCCAAGCAGCTGCTCACTGATAAGACTGCTGCTGTTTGTGGGCTCCCAGCTAGCCATCCTCTTGCGTCTCTGCAGATTCTACCAGTGTCCCTGGTTATATGGTCCTGTCCTGCTGCTTTTCTGTTGCTTTTTTTCAAGGATTTGTCTTTATTTTAGTTGTAATTCCCATTTGGTCCTGGGAGATCGTCTGTGTAGCTTCCATTCACTCCACCTCCATTTTCACATCCTCTATGCCTATCATGTGGGCAGCTGTGTTGCCCAGGCCTCTCTGGTGCCCCTGCACCCTGCAGGTTTCACAGGTAACTGGATCGCATAGTCTCTTTGGGGACCCAGCTCTATGCCTATGCTATGGGCTGCTGGGTTGCACAGGCGTCTCTGGTGCTTTAGCACCCCACAGGTCCCATGGGTAACTGGATGGCACAGGTCCCATGATTGGGCAGCTGGATTGTACCAGTCTCTCTTGGGCTCTGGCTTCCCACTGCTCTTGTGAGCTGCTGGACTACACTGGCCTCTGTGGATCCCCAGGTCCTGCTGCTGGTGGCTGGGGAGTGCTGCTGCCCCTTGGGGCTCAACTCCTGTTCAGCCTTTACTATAGTTTTTGGGGATGGGTCTCAGCTGCTGGACTGTGCTTCCGTTGCCTGGGGATGGATGTCTGCTCCCCAGCCTCTGTTGCTGGGGGTGTATCTCGACTCTGATCTGGCTGCTATGACAGGGGATGGTGCTGGGCTCCTGGCTGTCCATGGCTTCCACAACCGGCACCTTGGGAGCTCCATTACTGTGCACTGGTCTGTGTTGCCACAGAGTGTCCACTGGTCCTATGGTGCCAGGTGCGCTGGTGGGTTCAGGTTTCTGTGCCCTAGCCACTCCCACTCCCTCCTCCCAGGGAAGACCTGGGATCTTCCAAACTGGTGGGACTTCCTGGTGGCACAGGGAGAAGTGCCCTGAAGAGCCACTTACGCGGTAGCCGGCTGCTCCATCCACATCACAGGAACCTTCTGCTCCGCGTCTCTGTACTGCAGGAGTTTGGTCGTCCACTCACACTATCTCACACACTCACCATACCTTCAGTCCTGCCCATGGCCATCTTCCTCTGTTTTTTTGTTTTTTTATCCTCACCAGAGGACATTTTTGCATTTATCTTCAGATAGAGCCGGATGGAGAGAAGGACGAAGAGAGAGAGAAAAATATCGATGTGCAAGACACATTTGAGTGGTTGCCACCCACATGACCCCAACCAGGGCTGGGGACAAACTGCAACCGAGGTACATGCCCTTAGCGGGAACCAAACCCAGGACTCTCTGGTCTGCGGACTGACACTATAACCACTGAGCAAAACTGGCCAGGGCAGAGAGTGAACAGCTTGAAATCAGAGCTGTGAGACGTGCGGAGTGACTTCATGTTCTCAGCGGCATTCCTGAGTCAGGCACAGGTTTACCAGGAGGCTAGAGATCATAAGGTCGACCACAAAATACCACAGAATAATTCTTCCACACTAGTGAAGGCAAAGGGGTGCTTCCTTCTCTGTATTAGCCTCGTCACTTCAGACACATCTTGTTCCTTCCTAGAAGACCAATATTGCCAAGGGCACACACCACGCCCAATGAAGGGTGCAGGTTTCTCCACCTGTGGAGTTCCATCTCCACAGGTGGGAATACCTAAGCATTCCTAGACAGCTGGTGTTTCTGGCTAGGAAGTTCACATCCCATTTTGAAGAATGGCTTTCTTGACATGAATATATTAAAATACAAGAGGGCTATTCAGAGAAAACAATGGACCAAATCACTGATGGCTTGCCTCTGTTTCCATGAGATAGCTCCTTGAATGACTACCATCAACAAATCATCAAACAATAAGTACTGGCAAGGTTGTGAAGAAAAGGGGACTCTAGTACACTGCTGGTGGGAATGCAGATTGGTGCTGCCACTGTAGAAAACAATATGGTGTTTCCTCAAAAAAGTTAAAATGTAACTGCCATTTGACCCAGTGATCCCACTTATAGGAATATAACCTAAGAAGCCTGAAACACCAATCAGAAAGAATATATGTACCCCTATGTTCATAGTAGCACTATTTACAATAGCTAAGATCTGGAAACAGCCCAAGTGTCCATCAATAGATGAGTGAATAAAAAAGCTGTGGTACATAGACACAATGGAATACTATGCAGCTGTAAGAAAGAAAGATCTCTTTTCCTTTGAGGCGACATGGAGTGACCTGGAGAGTATTATGCTGAGTGAAATAAGTCAGCCAGAGAAAGATAAGTATCACATGATGTCACTCATTCGTGGAATATTATGAATAAAATAAGCTGACGAACAAAGTAGAGCCAGAGACATGCAAGTAGGGAACAGACTGACAAACCTCAGAGAGAACGGGGTAGGGATGGAGAGAGAAAAAACAAATAATTTATATGCATATATGCATAACCAATGCACACAAACAATAATGCAATGAAGGCAGGGGTGGGGGCCAGAGCAGGGAGGAGGGTGTCAATGGGGGGGAGTGGACATTTGTAATACTTTAAACAATAAAGATATATAAAAAATGAACATTGGAAATTTATGCTGGAATGTATTAGTTATCTTTGCAGCTATGAATGAATGGTTTAGTAATCATAAAAAATAACTTCATGCTTAAAAAAAAAAGAAAACAAGTGTAAGCCATCTGCCTTCCCACAGTTCACAGTACAATGCTTTGATTATAGCAAGTACCTATAAAGGCTTGGTGACTTAGTACACACCAAAGTAGTATTATTTATTTACATATTGATTGATTTATGTTCCTCTTGCTATGACTGACTCTCATGCAGAAATTAAATAGTAAAATTGCTGTCCAGCCGGTGTGGTTCAGTGGTTGAGTGTTGACCCATGCACCAAGAGGTCACTGGTTCAATTCCTGGTCAGGGCACATGCCCAGGTTGTGGGCCCGATCCCCAGTGCAGGGTATGCAGGAGGCAGCCAGTCGATGTTCTTTCTCATCAATGTTTCTATCTTTCCTTCTCACTTCCTCTCTCTCTAAAATCAATAAATGAAAAAAAAAAATTTTTAATAAAATAGTAAAATTGCTGATCACTAAGTGGACATTTTCTTCTTTATAATCCACGTAGATAAACTTTAGAGGCTTTGAGGGATGCATGTCCTCCGTCTGAAAATCCTGGGATTAGATTGAGGGAACTCCTCCCAGGCCCTGAACACTAGAATCACGTTAGAGCTATAATCCCAGTAAGCAGCCCACACTTTTCCTCTCTGAGGGAACTCCTGGAATCTCACACTTCCCAGCGGCTTCCAGTTCTGAGTGTGGGCTCAGCAATCCAAAAGAAACAAACAAACCTCGGGCCACGGGTGTTTAGCCAGGTAAAACCTAACCAGCAAGCAATAGAAAGGAGCGTGAATGATCATGGAAGACATTTATAGTTGTCTTAACTGAACTGCAAAGGACAGAATTCTTTGTAGGAAACCCACGGACATCTGACAAACAGTCAGCCTAGAGGACCAGGCGGGCGTTACCGTCTTTGGCATCTGTATTTCCAGATCAGTACCTGGTGGAGGCGCTCCATCACCCCCACCACTTATTACCCACAGACTGGCACATTTCCTGGAGCAGAGGAAGGTTCCCACAGAAAGTGGGGAGTGGAGGCTGTCTGGGTGAATCAGCACCTACTTGGTGGAATAAATGAGCTGGTTCAGAGAGTCCACCAGTTTCTCCACTAAGGCAGACAGTACCAGTGCCGCTGCCATGTCTGCTTTGGATTACATCGAAATGAAAATGGGGGAAATAAAACCCTCCTCGGTCAGTTGTTTCACATTTCTCCTCCCACTGTGTCTGCCCGATACCTTGGTGCTAATTGTAGAGAACCATAAAATTGGTTTAGGACTCGGTTACTTTCTCGCTTCACCAAAAAGTTCTAAGAATAAAGGTTAAGCTGTGCTAAAGTGATTTGAACTTTTTTGGGGGAAATAGTTTTATAAATGTATGGCAACAATTAAACCACAGCTGATAGCAAACAATCACTACTTTGAGTACTAGCAATATACCATTACCATTAATGAGTTTATTCTCTAACCTACAAATCGGAATAGATGTGCTAATTTCCCATGGATAACTTCTATAATAATAGGAACTGGTAGATGGTTTACCCCTACAGTGCTAAAATAATAAAATTGAATTATCATTACTAAAATGAAGCATTTTTATTTACTCAATGTAGGATGTTTTTCATCTTTACTTGAATTACTGATTTTCAAAGAGAACAATTCCATCTAACACTTGACTGTGTTAGAAGTCCTTAAAACTAAAAACAGGCAATCCCTTTGTTGTAAAATCGACTTAAGAGCTTCTTCAAATGGAAAGATGTTTATACAGGGCTTTTCGACTTACCATAATTTTATTTTATTTTTTTATTATTGTTGACAGTATTGCAGATGTCCCCTGTTTTCCCCATGGACTCCCTCCTCCCTGCTCCCACTCCCCTCTTGCTTTTCCCAACCTAATGTCTGTGTCCATTGGTTGTGCATATATGCATATAAGTTCTTAGGTTTATCTCTTCCAACCCCTCCCGCCCCCCATCCCTCTGAGGTTTGTCAGTCTGTTCCCTATTTCCATGCCTCTGGATCTCTTTTGGTCGACAGCTTATTTTGTTCATGATGTTCCCTAAATAAGAGAGCTCATTTTAAATTGCAACCTGGTTCCGGGATAATGGCCAATATCTCTCCTCAACTATAATCTCACTTTTCTTCAAGAAAATGCTCAATAATGTGTGGTAACCTAGTATTGCTGCGTCCCCTCCCATGGGCTGTCCCAAAATCTTAGTGCATTTATGTATGTTTGAAATTTTCTATTAAATATTTAAATATACAAAAATTATGTAAAGTTATATTATTTATAAAGGCTTGAGACTGTAAAAGATTTCTTACAGTTTCTGTAAGAGAAAACCCTTAATATTTCTACATAAGATTAATCGCATCTATTCAGCTTATAAAAATGTCATTCGTTTTAGCCAAATTTTCACCAACTCAAAGATAGTATTTAAACAGAAACTACTTCAGATTTCAGTCTGTTAAAACAAGTTTTTTTCACCCAAGACTATGTGTTATCATAATATATGATTCTGAAAGATGCTTAGTCTCAATTTTTTATTTTCATAACCTTTAATTAAATTGTATGTCATAAAGTTTAGACCCTTTCTCTTTTTACACTAGAGTTATCTTTTCATTATAAATCTTCTTAAAAGATTTCATTTTTATACCTACAATAAAAAGCAGTGCACATCGTAAAATGCAGTGTCTGTCTCAGTGAACTGGGGTGGCAGAGCTAGTCATCTGCTTGGCAAGTGAACCAAAACATTAAATGACTTATTATCATATTTTATATTGTACTGGGTACCTGTGACATGAATCTTATTATATTTTAATAATAATGGTGGACAAATCACTTCCTATGACTTCTTTTTCACAGTAAGGAACCATGATTATCCTTCATTGATTCAAAAATGGTATCTATTTGTCACTTTTGATGTAGAGCTAAGTCATGGCAGGGTGCATATAATAAGCTTCCCCTAACCATTTTGAATGTCTGTATTAGGGAGGGGGAAAGTGGAGGGAAAAAATTCCAGTGAATAGTTAAGGACAGTAAAGAGAAGTCTGAGGATTGTTTAAAAAAAACGATGGCCCTGGCCGGTTTGGCTCAGCAGTTGGAACATTGGCCTGTGGACCCGAGGGTCCCTGGTTTGGGGCACGTACAAAAAATAATAATAATAATAATTAAAAAAAATAAAAATAAAAAAATACAATGCAGGGTAATGTACTGTGTTGAGTACAAACCAAATGTATTTATGTGTGTGCATGTAACATTCATGTAAAATTCCACAGGCCTTAGATGAGGAGAACCACAAAATGTTACTCTGAAGTATGAATTAGCTACACCCACATAGAGAAGACAGAACTTTATTGTGGATGAGAAAATCAAATATTGTAAAGATGCCATTCATCTGAAAATACTGTAAAAGTTTAATTTGAAACATAGCAAACTTCTAATCAGATTTTTTAAGTTAACAAAAGTTATTTTAAAATACTTTGGGCAAAATCAGCATTTACTATTCATTAAAATAACTTTTAAAAAAGTTTAATTTCTCTGTCAGGTAATAAATATACTATAAAGTTATGATAATTTAGTCTGGAAACAAAGACAAGACAACCACAGATCACCGGGTGAAAGAACTCTGTCATTCCGGAGCCCACCCATAGCTAATCTTATATTTATGTAACCCCTTGCTATTAATTTTATGTAAAACAGAGGAGGGAACATTATACAAATATATAGAAAGTAGCATTATTTAATAAGTATGGAATTGGTCAGCTCTATAAAAGGAAAAAATATCTAAATCTTCATTGAAGAGTTCTTTGTGAAAAAATTCACCATAAGAATTGTGGAAGACTCACCATGGTTGGGTGGCTCAGTTGGTTGGAACGTCATCCTGTGCACCAAAAGGTTGTGGATTTGATCTCTGGTCAGGGCACTTACAGGAGGCAACCGATGGATGTTTCTCTTTCACATCAATGTTTCTCTCTCTCTATCTCCCCCTTCCTCTCTTTCTAAAATCAGTAAAAACATATTCTCAGCTGAATAATAAAAAATAAATAATAATAGAAGACTCTTTAGCTGAAAAGAAACTAATTTCTAAATTGAAGAACAATGAAAAATAGTTAATATGAATATTATAACTTTCAGCATATCAAACACACCCAAGAAGACTAAGTAGAGAGTGTGAAAATGTCCATGGCATAAAAAAGGGTCATTACCCTAGTACAGAAAAATGCTTGTACAAATTGTTATGAATATAGCCAAAACTCCAATAGATAAATTGGCAAAGTAGTTGAAAATAGAAACTACAGCATTGGACATAGTCATGGCTAAGAATATGTTGAACTTGAAATAATGACAAAACGAATTAAATAGCCATCATGAGTCATATTTTAAGAAAATTAACTTTCTACTGACATAGTTAGAAGAAAACTTTTAAAACCCTGTGTTGTTAACAAGGGCTCCAGGCGACCCCATGATAAGAAGTCAAGAGCACATCCACTATGTTACGTTATTTAGATACTGCCATACTTGCCACGAGTCACTGCAAACTCTGCCTCACTCGTCATGCAGTGAATATGACTAAGTGCTTACTGTACATGCTAGAAAAGTAGCAAACAAGCAGATAGATCCCCTCACAGAAACATAGTGGAGGGGAGTTAACTAAGGTAAATTGAGGAGTTATGAGAAGCTCAGTGAGAAAATGACTTTTGAAGAAAGACTAGGAGGTGAGGAGTCAGTCCATGTTGAGATAATTCAGGAGAGAACATGCCCCGTAGAGAACACAGAATGTGTCAATGCCCTGAGGCTATCACTATGTTTTATAAAACTTCCCAAGTTCTTCGATCCTTCAGCCACAAATAATGCTGGTGCAGCATTTTCAAGAGAGCAACCTTAGTACATGCAAAGAAGTATTATTGGAATATTTCCACAGCCCAATCAGAATCAGGACTGATTTTTGTTTCAAAGGGACAAGTGAAATACCCGGTACTATACCCTTTGACATTTCTTTCCTGTCCCATGAACACATTTTCAAAGTGGAGAGACATGAAGTCAGGTTTTATTTAACCTAAGATTTAGAAAATCTCAGAGCATTTACCAAGTAAAAATCATAATAACATGGTTTTGGTCCTCAAATAGTATTATTCTATAAATAAATTTTATCACTTTCCCATTTAATGCACATATGGCTAATAGTTAGCATTGGTATCAATGAAGGGGCGCACCCTCTCATCCCCAGGGGAGGGACAAGAAGTCAATGTGTGGACAGAAAGAAAAGTGGGCCACTAATGGCAGTCACCTCCCTGCTACAATTTAATGGGCTCTTAAAGAACTGATGTAGATAAAATATGTTTTAGAAAATCTTCAAAAACTTAAGTTAACAGCAAAAACTAGACATTTCCCCTTTGAATTGTTTATACTTTGAACCACAGATCAGGCAGATGGCATAATAGAAACAGAGCCTTGTTAAAACAGAGCCTTGAACTGAAACCATTGCTCTAGCCCTGGTCCCTCCTAGGCAAAATAATGGTGACAATGTGGTGGTCCTTTGTTAATAGTCTGTTTCATTGCCTAATTAGGAAGGTCACACATAAAAATACTCCTGTATCCACACTCTTTCAACATCATGCGTATGACATAAATTCCATTTAATTTATTTAAGTCCATAGTGTAGGTCAAAGATCATATAGCATTTTATGTCTATCTTGTCGCTCAGCCATAAAACGAGTTACCAGAAGGTCAGCCTGGTGCTAGGTTTCTTTGATTTAATTACGACTTGCTTTGACCATTTACTATTGAGTAACTAAAATGATGCAACATCAGATAATAATGTTTTATAATAATGAGAGGCATTATTAAAGCCATAATTCAATAAAGCATGCTTGTTCTACTATTCTCATTCTGGGCTGCTTTGTTTCACTGCAAAGTGATGAAAACAAAGATAGCACTTGACATTACTTTCATGACACTCCAACCATCAGCAGGTACACACAACACAAAAGTGAGAGAACGCTTTTTATTTACCTTGACAGTCCAGTCAGTTAAACCAACATTTAAATCTCAAATCGTAAGTTTTACTGTTTTTTTCTGAATGATTTAACTAGAACATCTTCTTAGCCCAAAGACCCTACATAATGCAATCTCGTGTTATAGCTGTTAGAAGTCAGAGTATAAATGTGTGCAAATAATAAACATAGTTATAGCATTTTGTTACTCAACCAATTTGCTTCTGTGTTTGTGACTTCTTTGTGGTGTTTCTTTCTTTGTTGTTCACGATGAAGGAGGAAAATGTGACAGGTTTTCACTCAGGAATGCTGTTTTCTGGTTTAGAAAGATGTTCTGTGGAAGAGTCTCTGTTTCTATTTACTGCAAATCTTCTCCAAAGAGGAGTATACATCTGATCTCTTCAATTCTTCTTCTACCATGCTTTCTTGAGCACTCCCCTGTCAGTTCCATGCCCCGGTAATCCCCTAAAACCTCTCTTTTCAAGGACATTAATAAGGATTCTGTTGCTAATCTAATAGTCAAATTTCAGTCCTGTTTCCTAAAAATGTGGACATGTAAATTTCTTCGGTAGAGTGATGCTTTTCCATGTGCTGTAATTGCTCCTCTGCTGAACACAGGCCTCTGCATCTCCGTGCTGACAATCTGAAGTGTGTACCCCATTTCTCTCCATATTATATGCACAGAGGCAGCATTTGTTTTATGCATATTAAGCCATTACATATAAAACCTAATGGAGTCCGGCCAGTGTGGCGCAGTGGTTGAGCATCAACCCATGCACCAAGAGGTCGCCAGTTTGATTCTTGGTCAGGGCACATGCCCAGGTTGTGGGCCCAGTCCCCAGTGGGAGGCATGCAGGAAGCAGCCAATCAATGTTCTCTCTCATCGATGTTTATGTCTCTCTGTCCCTCTCCCTTCGTCTCTCTCTGAAATCAATAAAGGAAAAATAAAAATTTTAAAAAGAAAAAAAAACCTAATGGATCCTGACTTCCTCAAACAAGTAGAATTTAAGAACTTAAGCTAAGGTAAATACAATTAGAATCTCACTAATGCTTCCTGAACATAGTGTTCACATTAAGGACATATTTATAACCCAGTTTGACATATCAATGCTTTTTTGAATAGTAAGACAATGTGAGTTCTTGTTGATTGAATCTCTGCATACCCTGTGGAGTATGGATGGGTGAAAAGAATGACCCCCCAAAAAATAGATAATTGTTTAAGTGAGGTGGTGGTTACACTATTCTGTTTGCTTTGCTTGTGTTTAAAGTTTTCTAATATAAAATGTAAGAAAAAAAACATCTTGGCAGTTTTCTCACACAGAATGAATCTTTTACTAACTGAATCCTCTGACCTCATTATGTGCAATGCCTGGTAATATTCACCCAATGTAAAAGAAAACTATGTTTCAAATTTTTTTAAATACTTCTTCATTGTTCAAAACTTTACATGCCATGTTTTAACTGTAGAAAAAAGTCCATAAAAATTAACATATAAAGAAACATTGTCCATTGGACTAAGAGTGTCACTTTCTATAGTTTAATGTATACATTTCCGATACTGCTGAAAAACTAATTTGTAGCATAGATTATTATATTAAAAAAAGAAATCAGAGGTCAAGATGTTTTCACTGTTTTTTTTTTTTAACTTTACCTGAGGCCATTTTTTCCATTTTTTGTTCAGATAGAGTGGGAGGGAGAGAGAGGAAGAGAGAGAAAGAGAGAAACATCGACATGAAATGGACACATTGAATGGCTGCCTTCCGCACAACCCAACCAGGGCCAGGGACAAATTGCAAGCAAGGTATGTGCCCTTAGAGGGAACCGAACCCAGGTCTCTCTAGACCACAGGCCGACACTCTAATCTCTGAGCCAAACCGGCCAAGGCAATATGTTTTCACTTTTACAGATCAAAGTGGGAAATAATAAAATTAGGAAGAAAGCTGTTTTTCTGAAAAGAATATGTGATATTAACCAATTCATTTCTTAAGTTATATTGGAAATATATTTGGTATTTGTGTTTTCTTCATAGTTTCTAAAGTAAATAAACAGATATTTTATTTGTATATTTGTAAATATATATAGTGTTAATATATATTTAATTGACAGGAATATTTTTGTCCTCATATTTATATTTTTAATTTTTTTTCCTTTATTGATTTTAGAGAGAGAGAAAGGGAGAGGGAGAGATGGAAACATGAATGAGAGAGAACATTGACTGGCTGCCTCCTGCATGCCCCCTACTGGGGATCGGGCCCACAACCTGGGCATGTGTCCGGCCAGGAATCGAACTGGCGACCTCTTGGTGCATGAGTCCACGCTCAGCCACTGAGTCACACCAGTCGGACTGTCCTCACATTTATAGAGATTTTCTCTACCACATCAGAATCAATAAAATAATTTTCAAGTTCTCTTAACCTAAGTCTCTTTATTTTTGTTCTTTTTGTTCTCGATATTTCCTCCATGTGCTGTTATTTTGATTTCTAGACTCTACATTGCTATGTTATAATTCTTGCCATTCCCTTTTATTTTTTATTTTTAGCAAGATTCATAACCATTAATCCATTATACTATAATGGATTCTTTGACAGTGACTCAAAATTCAACAATTCATTTCTTTATTCTAGATGGTATGTATGCATTCACTTAACAATTTGTTATATCCTCATTTAAACTTTCGTTTCAAACAAGTCTTAAATTTTAATTGTATTGTCATAGAAATTTCATTTTCCTTATTTTGTGTTAAATAACTGTTTAAGAGCAGATCATATTGATACATAAGTCTCTTGACTTCACTCTTTCAGAGTGGGTTAGTAGAAATGATACACTCAACATATCATGATGTTATGTAGCCAATCACTTTCCTGTCCATTCTGAACTGGCGTTTGAAGTCCATAAACCAAATTCACAGTGTATGTTGTCACAGTCCATTGTGGGGGTAGAGGTGACTTCCAGTCCAGCCCACTTTTTAGACCTATAGTAATATCCACTCTATTTTTCAAAATAAAAATGGATGGAAAAAAGATAAAAGATAAAAAGACAAGCATATTTGAAGATATTGCCATCCTATTGCTAAAGCAAAAAAAAAAAAAAAATTATAATGTCAACTTGTGATAAAGAAATCTATAATTTTTAGTTCCCAGTGTGTAATCCCAAATATACCACCTTTTTATAGTAAAACAATGTTTGTTCATAATTTTGTATCTTTAACTCCTTTGTACTAAATAGTGTATGCAGATAGTCACTGACAACCCCAGAATCGGAAAAGATTTGGAAACTCTTAAGGTCCATGGGCATGAGGTCTTTTTATTTATAACTTACTACATTTCTCCCAATATTTGTTATTCTGGAAATAAGCCTATTTTTGCCATCAATGGACATATTTGGACAAGTTATCAAGTAGGGCAAGACTCATACATTTAAATACTGATTTTGGGCCAAAATCACACAGTACACATGCATGAAATTTAACAAAGCCTCTCAAAATCTCAACATGTTGATCAAACTATGCACAGCAAATTTGCTGTTTTTGGATAGCTCCTGAAGGTCCATTCCTCCAGACTGAGCTCCAGTCCCAGCAGGTACTCACCACTCAAATAAGCTTGCCATGAACATAGAGCTACATGTTGACTTCTGGTAGTTCAGTTATTTATCTTACTGTCTAAATGTTGCTCACATGAAGGTTTTAATTAATGAGACACATTTTAGTCACCAGATACTCATTTTATTGGCAACACTGAAACATTTATATTCAAGCTAGCTTTTAACTTGAAAACTAAAGTGGCAAGAATGGAGAAGGATGGGGAAGGGGGAAGGAAATAATTAATTTTCATAATGAAGCATTTATAATCGTATGAATTTTGTACTTAGAGATAAATGAGGAAAGATGAAGAATCAATTTTCCTTACTTGAAATGCCTGTCAACATACCACTATTTTCTGTTACAGTGTCTGGAGCTCATTTGGTCACATGATGATGTTCATGTACCTGCCCTACCTTCATCATATGGACTATACTACCCAACTTCTTTCAATTACATCTTTTCTTACATATCATCAAAATAGAGAATATTTAAATTCTTCATATTCAAAGTCTTTCACAGATGCTAAAGTTCACATTTAAAATTATAATGTTAAGTTTATGAAATATTATTTACTTCATAGTCTAGTAGCCCATTCTCATGACATTTTCTTCTTATTTTGATTTGTTTCATATGCATACCATGCCTTTCTTGTACATTTTTTTTATAGACCTCTGCTCCCTATCCACTATTTTGATTACTTTTTGTTGTTATTTGGAGGTGGTGATTGTTTTGGGGAGAAGAATCACATATCTTTCCACCATACCTCTGATGTCGTCCAACCTGTTAGTCACTCTCTCTGTACTTAATTGTACTTTTCCCTTCTAATTGGGACTTCATCTTTGGGGTACAACCTTTTTGTCTTTCCTGCAGTTTCTGTCCTCCTTCACTTCTTACCTCCCATTCCTTGATCGCAGTATGAAGATGTCAAGTCTTTCAGTTTTTGTCTCCTCCACAGTTAAGAGACATTCCTCCCGGAGGCTTCCACTCCCAGCTTCAGTCTGGGCTCCTGCACCTGGTGCACAGCTGCTGTTCAGACTTTTTGCTGGTTTAGTTGAGCCACTGTGTACACAGCTCCTGTCTTTCCCGTTTGGAGATTCCCTCCTTTTACTGAAACATGATAGCCAAGAACAAGCACGTGGGAGACAAACCCTCAGGGCCCATTTATGTCTGAACATCTTTAATTTTGCATTCAACTCATGGCTAGTAATTTCACTGGCAGTAGTAATCTAGGTTTAAAGTTATTTTTAGCTAGGATTGAAAGTATTACTCCATCTACTAGTGACTGATGACATGTCTAAACTTGCTGTGTTTTATCACATAGCGTATATTATTTTCTCTTGTGAAAGAGTTTAGAATCCTCTATACTTGCTTATCTGAAATGGATCACAGGTGTCTAAGTTTAGGTCCTTTTTTCAGATAGAGGCCTTTCCTTTCGCAAGACGTGCTTCTCTTCAGTTCTACAAATTTAGTTTAAAATTTCATCCTTTGGGGAATGTTTTCTGCTCTGCTTTGTCAGCACTGCCCAGAAATTGGTAGGTGAAACCCGGGCTTCTTGTACTGATCATTTCTCTCTCACATTTTTAAGGAGCGTTCTTATCTTCAACAACCACCATTTTTAAAAGAATTTATATTTGCCTTCATAGTTTTATTTCCTAAGAGTTCTCTCTCATTCCTTTTTCTTACTTTTTAAAATTTTTTTGGTATTCTATGGGAAGATATGATATATTCTCGAATTTTTGTAGGGTGTTCATTAAAAGTGTGTGGGAAAAAAAGAAGTTGTTGTTTGTTTACTTCCTCCGGGACCAGTTTTTCTGTTTACTTATCTTAATTTTTAATACTTTGAAGACTTTCCTCAAATGTCTAATAAATGTTTACAGTCTCTCCATATTTTCAAATAAGGAGATAGAAAAGTTGCTTAGAGTATCTGTGTCCACGGGCTTCTTTTATTGACAACAGGCTCACTTTAGTGGGACTCACCAGCAAGGGGGCAGCTTGCTGAGGAACCCCTTATAGGGTCAACATATATAGCAAGTAGAATAATGGTCCTGCCAGGATGTCCAATCCTAATCCCTAGAACCTGTGAATGAATATGTTAGGCTACTTGGCAAAGGAGAATAAAGGTGGTGGATGGTGTTAGGGTTGAGAACTTGCTAGCATTAAGATAAAGAGATTGTCCTGGATTATTCTAGTGGACCTAGTTCTAATTACAAGAGTCCTTAAAAGTGGAAGTCAGAAGAGAAAATCAGAGATGACAGCATTGCCGGTTTTAAGGACCAAGGAAGGAGCCCATGGGCCTTTGTAAGCAGAATAAAAGGGAATGGATTCTTCCTTACAGAAAGGAGCACAGTTCTTTCAGCGTCTGGGTCTCGGCCCACTGAGGCCCGTGTTGATTTCAAACCTCTGGAACTATAATATGATAAGTCTGTGTCATTTTAAACCACCAAGGTTGTGGTAATGTGATACATCGGCCACAGCAAATTAACACAGATTTTAGCGCTGAGATTGGAGTGTAACAAATTAGCACTGTAACAGATACCTAACATGTGGAAGCAGCTTTAGAACTGGTTAGTGGGCACAGGCTAGGAGAATTCTGAGGAAACTGGGAGAAAAAGCCTACAGTGATCTGAACAGACCATTAATAGGAATCTGGATAACAGTGATTCTGCTGGTAAGGACGCAGAGGGAAGTGATGAGTGTGGTAGAGAACACATCTGTGCTTTAGGGACTACCTCAATCAGACTGCGGTGGAAATGTGGTAGACGTCCATGGTGCCGCTGGTGGGGGCCTAGAAGGAAATGAGCAACATAGTACTGGAAACTTTCAGCTCTTGTTTATTCCTTTTCAGGAGTAGAAGTTTATGCAGAGAATTTCATGGGATACAATGTATCCTTGAATTTTTGTAGGCTATGAATTAATCGGAGTTGAGGAAGACCAAGAGATTGATTGTTTAATTCTGCTTTTTCCAGGGTCACCTTTTCTGTTTATTTAATCTTGTTCTTGCATTACTTTGTACACTTTCCTCAAATATCTTGGGAAGAGAGCAGAGTATTTCTAGCGGTTATGCAGAAAGCCGAATTTGTGCTAATGTTAGATGTTATTTGAAGAGATTCCAAGCAAAGTGTTAAAGGTATGAGTAGGTTTCTTCCTGCTGTTCATCATAAACTGTGACAGGAGAGAGATAAATTAAGGGAAGAACTATTAAACCAAGGAACCAGGACTTGACATTTTGGGAAACAGCCTATTCAGACTACAAAAGATGCTAAAATGAAGAGATCAGTCTCAGGAAGTGTGCTCTAGAGAAAAACAGCAGGTGTCTCTGCATACAGTTTTATGAATAACTCACACAAATCAATAGGTCAAAGTGTTCAGACACAAAAAATTAAACATGCGATTCGTAGACCCCCTCAGTCAGCTAAGCAGAAGCCAGAAGTAGAGATAGAAGTCTCCAGGAAAGATGTGTGGAGGAGGAACCTCTTGCCTGGTGAGGTGAGTCCTACACAGTTCCTGAGAATGTCAGCCAGCAGAAATCATGAGCTTGGACTGCAAAGACAGAGAGAGTGGAGAGGGGAGGGGAGGGGAGGGAGAGGGGAAGAGAAGAGAAAGCTGTTTTTAAAAAAATAATAATAATATACTAAAAATTGTCCTGATATCTAATTTGTTCATTGAAGTGTGTCTTCAGATCCAGGTTCAATTTTTTTTTTTTTTTTATCCTCACCCGAGGACATTTTCCCATTTTTTGTACAGATAGAGTGGGAGGGAGAGAGAGGAAGGGAGAGAGAGAGAGAAACATCGACGTGAAGGGACACATCGAGTGGCTGCCACCCGCACGACCAACCAGGGCCGGGGACAAACTGCAACCGAGGTACATGCCCTTAGCGGGAACCGAACCCAGGTCTCTCCGGACCGCAGGCCGACGCTCTAACTGCTGAGCCAAACTGGCCAGGGCCAGGTTCAATATTTTTGACAAGACTACTTTATAGGTGGTACTATATATTTCCATCAAAAGGTACACATTACCTAAGTATCTCTTATTTGTGTGTCATGCCTTAGCAGTTGATAATTATTGCCTAGATCCATCAATTCATTAGGAGTTGAAAAACACTATGATATTCTGATTCTGCCATGTCTTCATTTACTAGTTTTGTTATTCATTGTAGCTAAAATGTAATTTTCAAAAATATAAAATTATGATTCATGTAAATTTAACAAAAACACATACCTAGGATTTTAGTCAACTCAATGAAAACAGTAAGAGATAATGTGTGGTTCGATGTACATTTTGAGATGCTGGAAATGTATTATCAATTTAATAAAAGAATATTATAGTCATTTTGCTAGATTATACACCAAACTGCTCGGTGTCTAACCTTTGGGATATCTTTTCCACTGGACAGAAACAATTTGCTTGTCTACTAGACAAATGTCTACAGGATAAAATAAAACTTCATCAAGCCTGGAATATTTCAACAGTCTTAACACTGTCTAGCTATATTTATCTTTTGAAAGGCAAACTTCCCCTAATCAACTCTTTGGTCACTGACAAGTAAGCTCACATTGGAAAGGCAGGGTAAATCCTTGGTTCTTTCTTTCTGTCCCCCTGTCCTCAAAACAATGAGTTTTCAAATATATATATAGCTTATAGCCTCATACATTTTAACATATCTAATGTGTGTCAGCCCATTGTAACAGTACCCATATTTGTTTAATCTACTAGTCTCTTAATTAAATAGAAGCATACCATACCTGTTTTTGAAAGCCATTAAGAAAGAAGAAGCCAGCAAAAGTTTAATGTAAAAAGAATCAATGCAACTGTTGCCAGTAAGAGGGATCTTTAAATCTTTACTGTGCTCATGAACACCGTAATTCTCTGAAGAAAGTGATACCGTGTAGAACACAATCAACAGATAATATGAAGAGAATAATCAGAAAATCTCAAGTCTGCTCCCCAATTTCACAGTAAAATTAGATGCAATTCAAGTGTTGCCCTACAAAATTATATCCTTAACACTGGAAATAAATAGAATCAAACCCTTCACATAGGACTGTGGATATCAGTTTTTTTTATTAGTCGCCTTGGCACTTGTATGCAGAGTGTTAAGACTAGTATCATAAAACTAGTAAATATGAATTTCTTCTTCAAGGTAATGTTTTTGTTTCCTTTGGATTTATACCCAGAAATGGGGTTGCTGAATCACATGATAGTTCAATTTTTAGTTTCTTGAGGAACCTCCATAATGCCTATACCAGTTTTTCATAGTTCTATACCAGTTTACAGTTTCACCAACAATGCACAGAAGTTCCCTTTTCTCCACATTTGTTATTGCTTGTTTGTTTGTGTTTGTTTGTTTTTATTCTCACCCAAGGACACCTTTGCATTTATCTTCAGATAGAGCGAGAGGGAGAGAGAAAGAAACATCGACATGAGAGAGACACATCGACTGGTTGCCTCCCACACGACCCCAACCGGGGTCAGAGACAAACTGCAACTGAGGTACGTGCCCTTAGCAGGAACCAAACCCGGGTCTCTCTGGTCTGGTCCGTGGGCCGATGCGCTAACCGCTGAGCCAAACCAGCCAGGGCTGTTTCTTTTTATGTCACCATCCTAATAAGTGTGAGGTGATATCTCTTTGTGGTTTTTATTTGCATTTCCCTGATGATTAGTTATGTTGAGTACCCTTTCATGTACCTACTGCCATTTGTGTGTTTTCTTTCAAAAGAATGTTATTCAAGTCCTTTGCCCATTTTTAATAGGGTTATCTGGTGTTTTGCTATTGAGTTGAATGAGTTCCTTGAAACATTTTGATTAAAGCTTTCAGGTGAAACAACAGACGGGTTTTTTTTATTTTTTTTTAAGATGGTCTTCTTAGCATAAGTAATACTTTCAGATTTCTGTTGATCACTTGTCCATCTAGAAAGGCTGTAACAATTCATGGGATCAAACATTTTGGGCACAATAACTGCTCTGAACTATTTTCAGCCAGTCTTAACATGTAGTCTAGGTTTCATGACTGTGAAGAATGGTTCCGCACGGCCCGGAAGTCTGTGTTCCTTCAGAATGCGTCCACCGATGCTCTTGCTTTCGTTGATATCATTTCCTGTCCATAATACATTATTTTAAAACATATCTAAACATTTGTATTAATTTATTGGGGTGACATTGGTTAATAGTATCATATAGATTTCGAGTGTACATTTCTAGGATGCAGGATCTGTATACTGCACTGATTTTAAAAACATATTTGGAGTTATTATGGCCCTTTATGGTCTCTTCAGCTTGGAGGAAGAATGCTGATTGTGGTATGGAGATACTGGAGCTTCATTTTAATGGTGTTCTGAAATTAAGGTAAAATTGATATTTTAAACCACCTTTGAAAATACGTTTATTTTGTTAATTGAGTTCCATTTACAATTACTTTATTAATTTTAGATTTTTTTATTCACATAGTTATAGATGAGATCTTTCTATAGGCTTGATTTATTGGTAAACCCAGTAGATTAAAATATTCCCATGGTCTTGCCGTCAACTACCAAAATTCTTAGAAATGCAGATATATAAATATAGATTATGATATAAATATATAGATATGTTCATGTGTTTCTCTCTCTCTCTCTCTCTCTCTCTCTCTCTCCTGTATATATACAGTAGTCCCCCTTTATCCATAGTTTCTCTTTTCATCATTTTAGTTACTGTCAGTCTACCAATCTGAAAATATTACATGGAAAATTCCAGAAATAAACAATTCATAAATTTTAAATTGCACACTGTTCTGAGTCATGCGATGAAATCGTGCACAGTCCTGCTCTATTCCCCTGGGACGTGACTCATCTCTTTGTCCAGTATATACAGAGAGATGAGTCACATCCTGGTTCTGCCCATTAGTCACTTAGCAGCCACCACAGTGATCAGATCAATTATCATGAGATCACAGTGCTTGTGTTCAGGTAACCCTTCTTTTACTAAATAACGATCCAAAGCAAAATAGTCGTGATGCTGGCAATTCAGATAAACCAAAGAGAAGCCACAAAGTGCTTCTTTGAAATGAAAAGACGAAAGTTCTTGAATTAAGAAGAAAAGAAAAAAAAAATCATATGCTAAGTGGCTAAGATCTATGGTAAGAATGAATCTACTAACTGTGAAATTGTGAAAAAGAAAAAGAAATGTGTGCTAGATTTTTCTGTCGGACCTCAAACTTAAAGTCACAGGCACATACATGGTAAGAATTTTGGTAAGCCAGAACAGGCATTAAATTTGTGGGATGAAGACCTGAATGGAAAACATGTTCTGATTGATGGCGACATGTTACACCAGAAAGTAGGGACTCTACATGTTCAGCATATACAAACACTTCAGCAGTAGGTACCCTGAAAGGCGTCATGCCAAGACATTGACTGCAAGTCAGGGATGGTTCCAAAGACTGAGGAGGAGGTTTGGCACTGAATCATCTCACATCATTGCAAGATGAAGAAGGGCCAGTACAGTACAACAAGATGGAAACAGAGAACACATTATTTTTATTACGCCATCTATTATAACTGTTCTACTTTATTATTGTTGTTGATCTTTTACCATGCCTAATTAATAAATTGAACTTTATCATAGGTATGTATGTGTAGGGAAAAACATAATATATGTTGGGGTTTGGCACTACATACGGTTTCAGGCATCCACTAGGGGTCCGGAAACATATCCTCCACAAATAAGTTGGGGACGGCACTACTGTATATTTATAAATCAACAACCAAGCTAAAAAAATATATGATTGCCTTTGGTTGTTCTAAAGCTATGAGGACTTTCTGGAAAAAGAAACACACGAGAAGCTGCCCAGATGTGGTGAGGGGAAGGTTGGCTGGTTCAAATGCACAGCGAACCCCAGAATGCTCCAACTGTGGACATGGCCAAACCGCCACAGGTGCCCTGGGGCAGCTGGCATGGTAACTGGCTTCTCAGCTGTGGAAGGAACATCCCCATGGGTCCAAACCTCCTCCCTCTCTCTCCCGTGTGTCAAGGGACAGTAAGCAGAGATATTGCCATTAGCCGTGAATGCTGAGTGTGGAGACTTAGATAAGAAAAAGAAGAAAATCCCAGCTGACTGGTGACACCAGAAAGACCTGGGAGCACCCCTGCCAGGAGGACACTTAGTGCCACACACTGACCAGTAAGCACATTATTACAGGACTCAGTTGACTGAAGAAACAAAGTCACCTAGGTGACACATGAAGTGTACAACCTAAGGGACCCAACACGGACTGGCGTTCTCTGAGCTGACTTGACAACAGGCAGGTGCGGTGCTGAACTGTCCCTCTGAGACCTGCACTGCGGTGGAGAAAAAATAGAGGAGCTGCAGCTGATGGCTTTAGGTCCTGCCGACACATGTGCTTGTCACGTGTCCACGTCACTAATCCCAAGTGAAGCGCATTATTGGATAAGAGCAAACATTCAGGTGATTCGTCTCTCAGAACTCAAGTCTTTGAAGTGGCTGAGCACTCACCTGACAGCAGCTGTCATGGGTCAGAAGAGGAAACAGGACAAACAGCTAATGAGCAGCAGACAGGGCTGCAAAGCCCGCATTCCTAGCCTGAAGTGGCTGCATTGACACACTTAGAAGCAGGTCAAGATCAACATGAGTTAGTAGCAAAAAAGGAAGAAATTTGGGAAGTTTTTTGAAATGATACTGATTTCTCTCCGCTGAGAGAGAGTGAAGAGAGGTAGGGAGAGCACGTAGGCAGGGTTTTAATTATGGAAGAGCTCTCGTGGGAAATAAGAAAGTCAATAAAGATGAGGTTCTGGTGGGTTGCAAGCCAGCAAACGTGGACTCTAAACAGATTTTCTTTATTCAGTTTTTTCTTATCTGATTCAAGTTAATATATCTTGAATTTATTCTAGCTAAAAAAAAAAAGAATTTTAATGCTTTGAGTAGCAAAACAAATATTTTCCCTGTAAAATTGTGATTTATTTTATTTTGTTCTCATGAGGGTTGTAAGCTTTTATATTCTCTAATATATTCTTATGTGTCTGCATGAGTGACCTTGAAAAGACTGACAAGTTCTTCAGCCTACGCACTTCTCAGTCTGTGAACATATCAAATGGGTAGCTTGACCTTGACTAGAGCTTGGGTTTTTTTCTGTCACATAGCAGATTCTTTAGGGTTTTGCATTTAGAATAGTTCCCTTAAGCAATTCAGAAATGTACAGATGTTTCCTGTTTCTCTACTTTCAGGACCCAAAGAGATCTATCTGGAGATCAAAGGGGTGGATTATATTGAGAAGTAGGGAGAGAGGAGCCATTACATCGATAGTTAAGATAGATTTATTTGAAACAAGAATAATTATAAACCCTATAACTTTTAGGAACCTATATTTGATGACTTACTTGATAAAATAATACTATATTGTATTACTATATACTATACTATATAATATACTAAATATACTAAATAATTTAGTTAATATACTAAATAATACTATACTATAATACCTTTTTCTGTAGCTTGGTAAACAAATTATACTATTGTTTTGGCAGTTAGCAAAGATATTTAAAACATAGATTTACTTTGAACATTTAATATAAGCACATTTTATTTTGGTTACTATTATATTTTCAAACTGAGATTCATTTGCAAAATGAGATATTATATGTTGAAGTATTTTACTCTTCTACCCAGCTATTATTTGAGAGCATCTAATTTCCCTTTAGGTTTGTTTTTTGTTTTTTTGTTTGTTTTTTCCTAGTGTGCAGACAAGGACAGCAAAGCAGAAAAGATTTACTTCAGCCTAAATAGCATGTTTAGGTCATCATCACTCTTACTTGTATTTCTAAATTGAAGTAACTTTCATTTATTTAAGCAGCATTTATAATATACCACTTTGAAGATAAACACCAAGATCATTTTCCAATGAGGAGGCAAATTGGTTTTCTAAATAGAGACAGACCAGCATGCCAGTCACTGTGGCTTGTTTTCGACCTTGCTGCTGATAGAGTGTAAGTCCCCAGAGTCTGCGATAATGCTTGAAGTGTTGAAACACATTCTTCCATTAATTCTCCACCCATATCAGATATGTTTTCCTACAGTTTACTGTTAGCTGTATATGCTGAATTTAAATAGCCAAGGGCTTGTTCTCCACCCTGAGGAGAGTATCAATCTCACTCCTACTAATTGAAATTGTGAGGTGACGCCAATCGTTCCTCCTCCTGCTACTTTGTGCTTAAATATTTGGCCATTATTAATAAGTAGTCTGCAGTTTCACACAGGCTGCATGTCCCAGCAACCACGCAGGGCAGGGCAGAGGGGGGCGGTGTGGATTAAGTACAGGTGTAAAACCCACTGAACATGGAACAGCCTCCAGCATCACAAAATACTTTATCAGAGGTAAATACCTAGGAAAAGAAGGTAGGCTATATCCCCTTAATGACTTTATTCATTAATTTAGCAAATATTTATTGAGCACATACTTTCTCAGCACTAGTCCAGGCAAAACATCAGGGAAGCAAAGAGAAAAACAATCCCCATCCTCATGGAGCTTACATTAAACTAAGTGTATTAGCTGTCTGAGCTAAATATCCAGTAGAACATTAAACTAAATATATTAGGTATCTAAGTTTTTTGTAAAGTAAGAGAGGAGGAAATAGAAGAGAAAATAGAACTTTTCTGTGGAGAGAAACGAGCAGGACTTGTTTGGAGGCTGGGAAGGGCCTTGCAGAGAGGGTGACATCTGAACAAAGCCTGGCGCGAGTCCCATGGGATGAGGCAGGAACCGAGTTCAAGCAGACGGAAGAACGGCCTATCGGCCCTAAAGCAGGTGTGTGCCGGGAATGTTCGAGAAACCACAAGGAGAGTCACAGCATTCAAGAAAACTGAGTAAGAGACTAATAGGAGGAAAGGCCATCAAAGAAGGAGCAGCTTTGCATGTGGGGCCTGTAGGCCACTCTAAGGACTTGGACTTTTATGGTCATACAGATGGAAAATCATTGGGAGCTTCTGGGCAGTCCTCTGACAGGACCTGTCCTATGTTTTAACAAAACTACTCTGGCTGTGTGTTCAAATAAATTTTATTTATTTATTTACTTATTTATTTTTTAAATTAATTTATTTAGCCCTGGCCGGTTTGGCTCAGCGGTTAGAGCGTCGACCTGCGGTCCTGAGAGACCCGGGTTCGGTTCCCGCTAAAGGCACGTACCTCGGTTGCAGTTTGTCCCCGGCCCTGGTCGGTCGTGCGGGTGGCAGCCACTCGATGTGTCCCTTTCACATCAATGTTTCTCTCTCTCTCTCTGTTCCTCTCTCTCCCTCCCACTCTACCTGAACAAAAAAATGGCAAAATATCCTCGGGTGAGGATTAAAAAAAAAAAGAATAAAAAAAAAAATTTTATTTATTTATTTTTGGTACAGATGTTTCTCCTTTATCTGATTCCCCCTTCCCCTCCCTCCCCACCCTCTCCCCAGCTTTGTTGTCCATGTCCATTGTTCATGCATACATGCATATAAGTTCTGTGGCTTATCTCTCCCCCACCACTCCCTCTTCGGGAGATTGTCAGTCTGTACCCACTTCCACATCTCTGGGACTAACCCATTCCCCACACTGTTATGTTCATTATATTCCACAAATAAGTGAGATCATGATATTTGTCTTTCTCTGCTTGGCTTCGCTTAGGATAATACTTTCCAGGTCCCTTCATGTCCTCTCAAAGGATAACAGATCTTCTTTCTTACAGCTGCATAATACTCCATTGTGTATATGTACCACAGCTTTTTTATCCATTCGTCTACTGATGGACATTTGGGCTGTTTCCGGATCTTAGCTATTGTAAATAGTGCTGCTACAAACATGGGGGTACATATATTCTTTCTGATTGGTGTTTCAGGCTTCTTAGGGTATATTCCAAGAAGTGGAATCCCTGGGTCAAATGGAAGTTCAATTGTTAATTTTTTGAGGTAACACCATATTGTTTTCCATAGTGGCTGCACCAGTCTGCATTCCCACCAGCAGTATAGTAGAGTCCTCTTTATTCCACACCCTCGCCAGCACTTGTTTGATTTGTTCATGGCAGCCATTCTGACAGGTGTGGGGTGATACCTCATTGTTGTTTTAATTTGCATCTCTCTGTTGATTAGTGATGTTGAACATTTCTTCATGTCTCTTAGCCATTTGTATGTCTTGTTTGGAGAGGTGTCTATTTATTTCCTCTGCCCATTTTTTAATTGGGTTCTTTGTCTTCCTTTTGTAGAGTTGTATGAGCACTCTATATATATATTGGAAATTAACCCCTTATCTGATATTTCATTGGCAATTATGCTCTCCCATACTATGGGTTGCTTTTCCATTTTGATAATTGTATATTTTGCTGTGCAGAAGCTTTTGAGTTTGATAGAGTCCCACGAGTTCATTTTCTCCTTTGTTTCTGTTGCCTTAGGTGATGTATCAGTGAAAATTCTGCTGTGTATAATGTCTGAAATTTTGTTGCCTGAAGTTTCTTCTAAGATTTTTATGGATTCATGAGTCACATTTAAGTCTTTTATCCATTTTGAATTTACTCTTGTGTATGGTGTAAGTTGATGGTATAATTTCCTTTTTTTGCATGTAGCTGTCCAATTATCCCTACACCAGTTATTTAAAAGGCTGTCTTTAGCCCTGGCCGCATTGGCTCAGCGGTTAGAGCGTCGGCCTGCGGTCCAGAGAGACCCGGGTTCGGTTCCCGCTAAGGGCACGTACCTCAATTGCAGTTTGTCCCCGGCCCTGGTTGGTCGTGCGGGTGGCAGCCACTCGATGTGTCCCTTTCACATCGATGTTTCCCTCTCTCTCTCTCTTCCTCTCTCTCCCTCCCACTCTGTACAAAAAAAAAAAAGGAAAAATGTCCTCGGATGAGGATAAAAAAATAAAAAATAAAAAAATAAAAGACTGTCTTTACTGTATGCGCTTGACAGCTTTGTCAAATATTAATTGAGCATATTGTTTTGGATCTATTTCTGGGTTCTCTATTCTGTTCCATTGCTCTAACTGCCTGTTCTTGTGCCAGAACCAGCATGTTTTGATTACAATGGCTTTGTAGTAAAATGTGAAATCAGGTAATGTGATCCCTCCAACTTTGCTCTTCTTTTTCAAGATAGCTGTGGCTATTCGAGAGCTTTTTTGGTTCCATATGAACTTTTGAAATATTTGTTCTAGTTCTGTGAAGTATGTCATTGGTATTTTGATGGGAATTGCATTGAATCTATAGATTGCTTTGTGTAGTATGGACAATTTAATGATGTTAATTCTTCCAATCCATGAACAAGGATGTGCTTCCACTTTTTTATATCTTCCTCTATTTCTATTTTCAAAGACCTGTAGTTTTCTGCGAATAGGTCCTTTATTTCTTTCTTTAAGTTTATTCCTAGGTATCATAATTGTTTTGCTGCGATGGTAAATGGGATTTTTTTTTTAGTTTCTCTTTCTGTGAGTTCATCATTGGTATATAAGAATGCTGTCAATTTCTTGACGTTAATTTTGTATCCTGCTACTTTGCCAAATTCATTAATTAAGTCTAATAGATTTTTTTAAACCTTTATTGTTGAATGTAAAATGTATTACAGATGTTCCTCATTTTTCCCCCATTGACACCCTCCTCTCCACTCCTGCCCCCCTCCCACATTTTCCCACACTTTTGTCTGTGTCCACTGGTTATGCATATAAGTTCTTTGGTTTATTTCTTCCCACCCCCCCCATCCCCTTTCTTTTTGAGGTTTGTCAGTCTAGCAATGAATTTGTACTTCTTAATCTCTTCACTTTTTTCACCCATTCCCCCAATCCCCCTCCCATCAGGCAACCAACAAAATGTTCTCTGCATCTATGAGAATATTTCTGTTCTACCTGTTCATTTTGTTTGTAGATTCCATTGTTGATAGATATGTATTCATTGTCATTTTGTTTGTTCATATATTTTATCTTTTTCTTCAAAAAGGCCCTTCATCATTTCACATAATAACGGTTTGGTGGTGAGGAACTTCTTTAACTTTTTCTTGTCTGGGAAACTCTTTATATGGCCATGGATTCTAAATGACAGCTTTGCAGGATAGAGTAATCTTGGTTATAGGTTCTTGCTTTTCATTACTCTGAATATTTCTTGCCACTCCCTTGTGGCCTGCAAAGTTTCTTTGGAGAAATCAGCTGACAGCCTTATGGGAACTCCCTTGTAGGTAACTAGCTGCCTTTTTCTTGCTGCTTTTAAGATTCTCTCTTTGTCTTGAACCTTTTGCATTCTGATGATGATGTGTCTTGGTGTGGGCCTCTTAGGATTCATCTTGTTTGGGACTCTCTGTGCTTCCTGGATTTGTATGTCTGTTTCCTTCACCAAGTTAGGAAAGTTTTCTGCCATTATTGTTTCAAACAGCTTTTCAATTTCTTGTTCTCATCCTTCTCCCTCTGGCACCCCCAAGATGCGAATGTTGGCACACTTGAAGTTGTCCCAGAGGCTCCTTATACTATCCTCATTTTTTTTTATTCTTTTTTCTTTTTGCTGTTCTGATTGGGCATTTTTTGCTTCCTTATATTCCAAATCGATGGTTTGCTTCTTAGATTTACGTACTCTACTATTGAAGCTGTGTAAATTATTCTTTATTTCAGTTAATGCCTCCTTCAATTCTGACTGTGCATCTGTGATTTCTGACTGGTCCTTTTTTATGCTCTTGAGGCCCTCACTAAGTTCATTGAGCATCCTTATAAGCAGTATTTTGAACTCAGCATCTGTTAGGTTGCTTATCTCCATTTCTCTTAGTTCTTTTCTTGGGGTTTTGTTCTGTTCTTTTATTTGGGACCTGTTTCTTTGTCTCCTCATTTTGGCTGCCTCCCTGTGTTTTTACTTAATGAGAGGTATGGGGCTAGCTGAGACCAGATGCTGCTTGTTTGAAAGAATCTAGGAAAAACCTGAAGCAGGATCCAAGACAGGCCAATCCTATGGTTAAGCAAGTGACAACAGTTTGGGTGGGCCTGAAAGTTGGGTGGGGTGGGGCAGAACCTCAGAAAGTCACCAGGGCAGGGCTACCAGTGTGAGCCAGGTTGCTGGAGTCCCAGATATGACTTCTGTCTGCCGCCCCAGGGAAGGGCTCACCAAATGAACAAGGGCCTATGACAGCACGTTTGTCCCAGAGAAAGCCCCCTCTCCAGCCCTCACTCCAGTGCCAAACAGCTCAGTTCTTCCCTGTATGCCTCTGATGCCCCTCAAGCTGCCTCCCCTCCAAGCTTAGGGGGAGAGAGTCCAATAAGTTTGTGCGCAGGCCCTTTAAGGAGTTGCCTGGGGCTCCAGCCTCCTCAGCTTCCCTGAGCCTCAGTTCCTGCTGGTTTTTCCAACCAGAAGTTATGGGGACTTCTCTTCCTGGCACTGGAACCCTGAGCAGGGCACCTGGTGTGGGACGGGGACCCCTCAGTCCTCAGGAAGGACCTTCCCAGCATAGGTATTCTCCTGATTTTTATCCGCCACACGTGGGTGTGGGACCAGCCCGTCGCGCTGCCTCCACCGCCGCTGCTGCTGCTGCCACCGCCACCATGCCTCGGGCCTCCATGCCTCCTACCAGTCTGGATGTGACTGCTGCTTTAATTCTGTAGTTGTAGGACTTCTATTCAGCTTGATTTCAGGTGGTTTTGAATGATGGTTGTTCTGTAGTTTAGTTGTAACTTTGATGTGGATGTGGGAGGACGCGATACTGCGTTTACCTACCTGCCATCCTGACCGGAAGTCAAGTCTAGTAGATTTTTGATGGAGTCTTTAAAGTTTTCTATGTATAATATCATGTCATCTGTAAATAATGACAGTTTCACTTCCTACTTTCCAATTTGGATCCCTTTGATATTTTCTTCATGTCTGATTGCTGTGGCTAAGACTTCCACTATTATGTTAAATAAGAGTGGCGAAAGTGGGCATCCTTGTCTTGTTCCTGTTCTTAAGGGAAATGCTTTTAATTTTTGCCCATTGAGTATGATGTTAACTATAGGTCTTTCATATACGGCCTTGATTATGTCAAAATATGATCCCTCTATTCTCAGATTACTGAGCGTGTATGTCAGAAATGGGTGCTGGATTTTGTCCAATGCTTTTTCAGCGTCTATTGATAAGATTATATGATTTTTATCTTTCATTTTTTTATGTGGTGTATCACATTTATTGATTTGCGAATATTGTACCAGCCTTGCATCCCTGGGATGAATCCCACTTGGTCATGGTGAATAATTATTTTAATGTATTGCTGGATTCGATTTACTAGTATTTTGTTCAGGATTTTGACTTCTATATTCATCAGGGATATTGGCCTGTAGTTTTTTTGTTTGTTTGTTTTTTGGTTTGGAATTAGAATTATGGTGGCCTCATTAAACAAGTTTGGAAGTCTTCCTTCTTCTTGAATTTTTTAAAATAGTTTGAGGAGAATGGGTGTTAGTTCTTTGAATGTTTGGTATGATTTCCCCTTGAAGCTGTCCGGGACTGGGCTTTAGTTTGCTGGGAGAGTCTTGATTACATCTTCAATTTCTTTTGTTGTTATTGGTCTGTTCAAGTTTTCTATCTCTTCCTGGTTCAGTTTTGGCAGACTATGTGTTTCTAGAAATTTGTCCATTTCATTTAGATTGTCAAATTTGTTGCCATAAAATTGTCATAGTATTTAATGATCCTTTGCATTTCTGTGGTGTCAGTTATTATTTCTCCTTTTTCATTTCTGATTTTGTGTATTTGGGTTCTCTCTCTTTGTTTCTTGGTAAGTATAGTTAAGGGTTCATCAATCTTGTTTATCTTTTCAAAGAACTAGCTCTTTGTTTCATGATCCTTTGAATTGTTTTTTGGTCTCCATGTCATTTATTTCTGCTCTGATCTTTACTACTTTCTTCCTTCTACTTTCTGTGGGGTTTTCTTCCTGTTTGTTTTCTAGTTCTTTAAGTTGTGAAGTTAGATAGTCTATTAGAAATTTTTCTTGCTTCTTGAGGTAGACCTTTGGTGCTATGAACTTCCCTCTCAGAACTGCTTTTGCTGCATCCCATAGATTTTGTGTTGTTGTGTGTTCATTTTCATTGGTTTCCAGGAAGTTTTTAATTGCTTCCTTGATTTCCATGGTAACCCATTTGTTGTTTAATAACATGCTATTTAGCCTCCATGTGTTCCAATGTCTTTGCATGTTCTTGTTGCAATTGATTTCTAGTTTCATGCCATTGTGATCTGAGAAGATGCTTGATATGATTTCAGCCTTTTTGAACATGTAGAGACTTAGTTTGTGCCATAATGTGTGGTCTATCTTTGAGAGTGTCCCATGTGCACTTGGGAAGAATGTGAATTCTGCAGTTTTGGGGTGTAATTCTTTGTAGATATCTACTAAATCCATTTGATCTAGTGCTTCATTTAGAGTCTCTGTTTCCTTGCTAATTTTTTGTCTTGATCATCTATCCAGTGATGTCAGCAGGGTGATGAAGTCCCCTGCTATGATTGTATTGCTGTCGATTTCTCCTTTGAAGTCCTCCAGAAGAGTTTTAATATATGTTGGTGCTCTTATATTGGGTGCATATATGTTTACCAAGGTTATATCTTCCTGTTGAATACATCCTTTCAATATTATGTAGTGGCATTCTTTGTCTCTAGTTATGGCCTTCATTTTGAAATCTACTTTATCAATACGAGTATTGCTACCCCAGCTGTTTTTTTCCTTTTTATTTGCTTGGAAGATTTTTTTTCCATCCCTTCACTTTCAACCTATGTGAGGCTTTTGTTGTGAGGTGGGCCTCTTGTAAACAACATATATGTGAATCATGCTTTTGTATCTAATCAGCTACTGTCTTTTTATCGGAGCATTCAATTCATTCACATTTAAGGTGATAATTGGTATGACTTGTTTGTTGCCATTTTTGCTTAATTGGGTTATGTTTTTTTCCTATTTCTTCTAATTCGTGCAGTCCTTTTAGCATATCTTGCAGTGCTGGTTTGGTGTTAATATTCCCTTTGCCTTTTTTTGTCTGGAAAGCTCTTTATTTGACCTTCTATTTTGAATGATAGCCTTGCTGGATAGAGTCATCTTGGATTCAGATCCTTGTTTTTCATGACCTTGATTACTTCATTCAAATAGATTTTAAAAGAGAGGTAGGTGGGAGCCAGGGACAGCAGCAGTGGAGATCACTCTTTCTGTCCTGTACCCTACTGGGGGACCTGCGTGACAAATATTAACTACTAACGGGCTCTTTGGCTCTGGTTGGCATTGGGTTCAACTAACGAGAGACATTTACAGGGGAGATTGGCAGGATGGTAAAAGTCATGTCTATGTTACCTTTCTCCCCTGCTGTTTCAGGTGCCTGGTGGTTGTCTGTGCCCATCCCACCAGGGCCAGAGTTCCTGCCAGGGGCCCTCTCCATGTAACCACTTCTCTGGTTTCTTTCCACAGCCCCTTGGTTTAAGGTGGTAATGGGCCCTGCCAGTGTCAACACCAGGGAAACACATTCTCCCTTGTTGATCTTCTGATCTCTGCTCATACCTTTGTAAAAATTTATTAAATCCTTAATTATTCGTGTTTGCTGTCTGTTCTCTGCTTGGAACACCTGATACATCAGTAAAGGACGCCATGTCACATTCTAGAAGATACAAGGGTAGGGTTGGTGAGAAGTGTTTCAGGGATGGACATGCTTCGAATCAGAACTCACCATGTTTACTGATGAATGTAATAATGTGTGGTGATGTGGAAAAACATCCAGACTATGATGCCTAGGTTTTGGGCCTAAGTTGAATAACCATTTGCTATCATTTTGGTATACTCTCTTGAGGTTCTGGGGGGAAGCTGAGCTAGAGATATAGAATTGGAAGTTGTCCATGCAGAGGTGATTTCTATGCCATGATGTGGGATGAGATCACCAAGGGAGTGAGTCCAGGCGGAAAAGACAGCAGATGCAACGACCGAGCTCTGGAACAGATATTTAGAGAGTAAGTAAATGAAGAGAGACCTGAAAAAGACTGAAGAGAAATTCCAGAAGATGACGATAGTCTAGAATCCAAGTGAAGAAACTATAAGATGACAGTTAATAGAATGCTCTGTAAGTTTCTGAGAAATTAATACTATCTTTTAATGCAAAATTATTACATTTAAATATATATATGTATATATTAAAGATATCTCAAAGAGATATATTAAAACTATGTTCTTCAAATAATAACATTTCAGTTACATGTATTTCAACTGCCCTCACTCGCCTGAAATGGTGAAAGTCTCACAAGATATCTTGTATCTAGACATGTTTGCATCTTCCCAGTCTAACATCCTGTACAATGTCTATCTCCACTATTTTCCCTCAAGAATTCAAGTATGATGGAAGTTAAAACATATTTACCCCAATAAAGTAGAAGTTTCTGCATCAGAGAAAAGGCAGTTCCAGGACATGAACTCAGTGACTCCTACAGGAAAAAGTTACAAATTAAATGGTATAATGGGGAGGGAGTACTACCTGCCCCTCAGCCCCAGACAACTTAAGTAGTAAAGAACAAGAAAGGCACTTTGGAACCCACATGAGTTTGGGAAACATATTGCAACTATTGCAATTAATTCAGTAAAGAATTTCAGGTAAGAATAGCAACCGTAGACTATATTTTTATGGCTTTAAAATTCTTTGTTATCCATGTCATTAAAAATATGTCTAAAAAAACTAGTAATTGATTTACCTAAGTAAAAAAAAAAAAATTAATGAACTTACTTTCTTGAATCTTAACTGGTATATAAATATTTCAACTCATTAGAAATCTCACTTTTATGAAGTTATTAATTAATATTTCAAAAATGCTCATGTGTGCCAAATCGCTGTAATTAAATTATTTTGCAGAATGAACTATTGCTGTGTAAAAGATTGACTTCAAAATGTAATTCAAGGTTAGATTAGTGAAGTCTCTTCCTCAGGGGCTGTAGTTAGAAAGCTAAGAGGAATCATGTAAGGTATAAAAGAAAATTTATATTTACTCTATGATGCTAGTTTTAATAATCTGCACATAAGTGCCAAGATGACTAATCAAAAAACTGGTATTCACAAGCCTACATGAAGGTTTTGATTCTCTTTCTTTCAAATGTTAAGGATGCAGTTTTCTAGGGCCATGCTTTAATTGCATTTCATTTTATGTGAAATTTGACAGAAGACCTGAGATGTTCTGATTATCCTCTTCATAGTATTACCTGTATTTTTGTGTTCTTCATGGTAGCCATTTCTTCATAGAATTACAGTTTTTACAGGCCTAGAGTTTTAGCTCTACCATTTTTAGGCTTCCAAAGTTATTTACTTTTACAATCAATAGCTAGTGTAATTAACTGACATTTTAAATATTAATTTTTGTGTTTAGAGTGGATCTTTATATCGTTTAATTTTCCTGTATCCAGTATTTTTTATCAACTTTATGCCATCACCCAGTGTAAAAGCCACCTGATTAGACAAGGTTTTCTGTGAAAAGTAACAGTTGCCTTCCATGACCTCTCAGATTCTTTTCAAAGAAAACCATCTTCCTCTCTTTTAGCAGGTTATTTTAGTATTTCCCTCTACACCTCGTAATATTTCTAATTGATGTCTTCAGTTTTTAAACATTATCAACAATGACTTGTCACTGTAGAAGGTGACAATTTAGACTTCCTTCCTTCTTTTGCCTTTATTACACATATACACATACCCTTCTGTGGCAGCACACACTAAGATAACACCCTGTGATCAAACCCATATGTACTCTCCTCCCCAGGTGCAGGCAGAACCTGGAACTGCATCTAGTCCACAACGTAAGATGAAGCTGAAGGATTTTTACTGATGTGATTAAGGACCCAAATCAGTTGAATGTATGTTTATCAAAAGGAATAATATTCTTGAGAGGATTGACTTAATCGGGCAAAATCCCTTAGCAGAGGTACTGAGGTATTCCCTGAAGTTGCGATGCCCTTCTGTTGACCTTGTAGAAGTAAGTTACCATGCTTTCTAAAGGCCAAGGAAATGAGCTCTTCCAAAAACCTGAGGGAACTTGAATGTGGGTCTTCCCTCAGATGACAATGCAACCTGTCCAACACCTTGACTGAATTCTTGCGAGACCCCCAACCAAAGGACTCAGCTGAACTCTGTTTAGATTTCTGACTCATGAAACCTAGGAGGTAGTAAATGGGTATTGTTTGGAGCCGCTAAATTTATACTTTATTACTCAAGTATAGAAAACTCATACTCCTTTCCTTATTAACCTTCCATATAGAGTTTTGGTATCATCAATTTTGAGTCTTCATATAAGTATAACATGCAAGTGCTTTTTATAACTATACTAAACTATGCCGCCTTTCCATCCTGCAGAGGAGCTAATCATTGTTCCCCCTTCTCATTTTGGTCATTTTTATTTAATTCTTTTTTTGCTATGTTATTTTTTAGTTGTCTAATTTTCCTTTCAAGAAGTTAAAATACATTAAGAATGTTATCAGCTACTTTGTCTTGGGTCCATCACAGAGTGTGTTTTTTTTTTTTTTTCAATCTAATCAGAATTGGTTTCCCTCCAATGTTAACACATGGTTATCATGTTATTTCCTCAATTCATGAGTGATTTGAAGATTCCCTGGCTTATTTCATGTATATTGCATATGCTGTTTCCTAAATCACATGTATTCTTCTTTCTTAGCTTACTACCTTGTTTGGTGAATCACGTCTTCTACTTGCTTCATGCCTTTATTCTACCTACTAAATTCATTGACATTTTGGCTGGGAATACAATTGTAGTTAGGAATAAATTTTCTTTAGAATGATAAAACCTAAATTGCCTAACTACCTTCCAGTATTGCTGTTGGGAGGAACTAAGCTATTCTGATTCATATTCTTCTATATGTAGCCTATTTTCTTTTCCCCATCCCTGGTAGTTAAGAAACTTCTTTTAGTCTATAGTGTTTGAAATTTCAAATTGATGCGCCTTGGCTTGTTTATACCAAGATGTTTTGCTTTTGAAAATTAGTTTATTTATGGTTGTTTTCTCTTTTTATATTTTATCATTGTTACATATGGGGAATGCCTCAAAGAATGAACTCATAGCACCATCTTGACCATTATAAACTTCTTTAGAATATAAGAACCATGAATAGATAACCAAATTAAATAATTTCATATTTAAGGAGTTTAAATAGATTTTTATTAAGAAAACTATACTGAGACAAATAAGCTATAAAAACATTAAATATTTAAAATCTGAATTTGCACAAAATATGGTCTTTCTATAAAAAACTCTGCTTGTTTTCTATTGAAATTCACCCTTATTCAGATTTTCAATTTTTTAATATCTGAGTGAAGAAGTTAGACTGTATATTACTAAACTGAAGACCAGATGAGTTTAAAGGTACCTAATAGAATTTTGAGTGCCAAGTGTCACAATTAAAATAAAAATGTCTCTTGAGTCCAGGAATAGAGAAAATGAGTCTCAATCTTTATAAAAGTGCTAAGAATAGAATAATTCAATGGAACATTTGAATCACAGTCTATATTTGTCAAAGAGAAATTAATAAACCACACAACTTTGCTAAAGAGAATTTATGGTAATATCTCAATATTACAGTTTATTTTTCCATTTTGTTTCTGAGGTCCTAAATATATGGTAGTAAAGGGGAAAATTATCATTTAATTATCTCTTTAAAAAATGAAAAATGGTCATTGAATGTTTAAAATTCATTTCCCCCAAAACAAAGAATTAAATAAGACAGAAAAGAAAGTGTTTTACTCCTAGTAATCAAAGGGTTGTACAGCATAGGGAATATAGTCAAGAATATTGTAATAAATATGTACGGTGACAGGTGAGTACTGGAAATATCAGGGGAAATACTGTAAATTATATGACTGTTTAACCATTCTGCTATATATCTGGAACTAATACAAAATAATATTAAATGTAAACTGTAATTGAAAAATGAAATTTTAAAAATAGAGGTAGTCATTAAAATAAAGCAAAGGAGTACTAAGTATGCATACCATGATTTTGAAAAATATTTACTTTTATTAAAAATGCAATAAAACAGTGTTGTAAGATTACAAGGATATATATATATATATATATCTCCACATAATTTTTTAACTGCAGAGAATAGAATGAGATGGATCCATTTTCCCTTATAATTCTGACACCTAACTACCCTGAGAAAGTGTTTGCAGGACTAGTTAATACTCATAACTATGGAACAACAGAATAGTCATAAGAGAGAGCTGGAGATTAATATTGTTTTCATCTGTATAATTATCATAAGCCTAAAATCAAGGACCTGTTTATGTGACCTAGATAGGTAGGTGTTCATAAACAAACCAGAGGTCTTTGACTAACAAGTAAACATGTCTTAATTTTGAACATATGATTCATGGAGTAATGATTATATTAGTTCATACTTCATTATTTTCTATATCTAAAACATCGTTTATTATATAATTGAAACAAAACAGATATTTGTATGATAAATCACTTAAGTAATTTCCATATATGACCTGATAGTTATCTTTCAAGTTCAGCTAGAATAACATCAGACAGGGATCATAAAGAGAAGATTTGTTTTTTATTTGACCAACTTCTACCTTAAAGCTATTGTACAAAACAAAAACTAGCATTTATAAAGCAGTGGGGAAAAAATTCACTGTAAGAACAGAACACACAGAGCAAACTGAGAAATTAATTGTAATAAATGACAAAGTTTACGTAGCAAAATCAAGATACAAGAATTATAAAAATAAAGATGACTATGTTAACAGCAAAATGCACAAAAGCTGGGGACACATGATTCATAAAAAAAAATTAAAAAGTTGACTATTGAAATTCAAATCAATTTTGAAATATTTTTACATATATTAAATAGGCAAAGATGAAAAATTCTCTTGTGGTAGGGTGTGGAAGAAAGGCAATGTCATATGCTGGTCTTAGGAGAACAAACTTGTATATCCTATGGGTAGGTTTGGAAATAATTTTTAATATATCCAATAAGTAGATTGACTAAGAAACTGGGTTAAAAAATAGTGATATGATAAAGAAACATGTTTTAAATTTTAAAAAATAAAGACAAAAATTTCAGAAAAAAATTGTGAAAGGGAATTATGATTCAAATATGAAACAAACCATAAGAAACATGATTTAGTGACATTGTAGGACTACATTTCACTGTAAGTCAACTTTCTTCTTTGAGCTTTACAGGTTTCGTGGCTTATAAGCATGTGTTTTGGTTTTTTTTTTTTCTGAGTCCAATCATAATATGAGGTTCTAATTGTGACTGATATTTACATAATTACACTGCAGTTCATTATTTATCAAATTTTAGATTAACTCTGAAGGCAAATCCTAGGAGAATTATTTACCATAATAGAACAGCATGTAAGAGTTATAAACTCTGATAGCAAAATAATGATATAGCTGAGAGGAACTGTCAAAGGAGAATGTAGGAGAGTAATATAGGAACACTTTTTCCTTATTTTGCATAATGGAAAGCCAAGAGTTATGGCTCAAAGTTGACTAAACAATATATCAGTTAGTAATGTGCTCAAGTATAAATTACAGGAAAACAAGGATTAAGAGTAACAGGAACACACATGAGGGTGTCTGCCTCAGTCCTGAGCTGGTGCACTTGGTCAACAATTTCATGAAGAGCTGGGATCTTCTCTTCCAGTTTTCAGAATGGCTGCTGCGCCTCCCAGCTTTGTGTTCCTATTCCAGACAAGATGAAGGGGACAGCCAGAGCTGAACAGAAGTGAGCATTGAATAAGTTCACTTAACATCTGCCATAATGACAAAATTACTTTTTAGTACATTATTTCAGGTCTTCAAAGTAATATTACTAACAACATTCAGGAGATGGGTACACAACCAAACTGAGCTAAAATATCTTATTATCTGTAGCAGGGAGTCAAAATAATTTTCTAAGTTGATATATTGAGAAATACAAATAATAACCAGAAAGTTTAAAAACTGAATTAGAGGCATTTTTCCTTAGAAATTGAGAGGAGGTATTAGAGAATTTTGCTGTTTATTCTGTTAGTTTATTCCACAAACACCGATTGGTTGACTCTTATGTCCCATGGACTTCTCTCATTACTGGGGAAGCACCAAGGATACAGCAACAATGTCCTTCCCTTCACTTATGTTCTAGAAACAAGACCAAAAAAACTCCATGTAACCTCAGACAGTGTTACTGTGATGAAAAGATAGAAAGAGACACGTTAAAAGTGGTTTGAGATGGAGATAGGAGAGCTCGCTCTGAAGAGGTGACCTCTGCGCAGAAATGGGCTGAAGTATAGAAATGAGCCTTGTGAAAAAATTTAATTACAGGGAAAAGTTGACCACAAGTCTGTTGTGTCTCAGAGCATGAGACAATATTTCTGCTTTGAAAAGCCAGAGAGCTGATTCCCAACCACTCTATGAGGCACTAATGAGATTCTAGCTTTCCTGTTATGGGTCAAACCTGTCTGAGAAGCACTGACAAACTTTATCCAGGGCCATTAAACAAATTGTTTAATGATTCAGGGATAACCCTGAAATCATTGTGTTAATACAGTTTCTGAGGCCCTAAAACAAGGTCCATTTCAATGAGTATAGTCAAGGCTCTAGCTGATAATAAAATCCAAAGTCTACCCAGGCATTATGAAACTGTAGTGAGAAATAAGCAGAATAACAAACTGACGAGAATAATTTAGGGTTGTAGTCTAGCCTAAGAATTTTAGACTTTAGACTTCTGTTCATGAGGGCAAGACTATTTTCTTTCATATTTGATACTTTTGGAATTATAATCTTTAACCTGAACTTGTAAGGAGATGCTATTTTTGAATTTTAGTTTCTCATAGGGGATTTAATAAATGTCAAGAACAAATTTGGGGTGACAGTTTTTGGCACTTTTTTGGTGGAAGGTACTTATGTGTTTTATCAGAGCACTCATTCTCAATGCAGAACTTATATGATACTGTGGACAGTGTGTCTGCATATGCTTTGGATGAGACATGGAATAACGTATAAAATTTCAGCCTATGAATCATGGAGGTGGAATTAATAGCATATTCTTCTGAATCACTACAGAGAGTTGCTGGGAACCACTACAGAGAGGTCTGAACCACTGCAGAAAGTCCCGACAGGAATGAGCCAAAGGAGCAGTGGTCGATATTGAGAGAGAGATCTTTGAATTTGGGGAAGCAAACTATCCTGGGACTGAGGATTGCCCACCTCTGGGAGGGAGAGGGGTAATGACCACACTCTGCTTAACTATAATTTGGTGTTTCAGTCCAATAGATTAAGAGAGCACAAAGTTGGGGAGTGTTGGAATGGAAATCTTTCACCAAGGGAGCAGAATTGTGGCAACATTCCTGGTCTCTCATGTCCCTTGACTCTATCATGACTATTAAGTAAGGGAAGAACAAACTAGGTATATTTGCCAGAGAATCTCTTTTCTTTTCTAAATCCACCAAAGACCTTCTATCTTGTCATTTCTCTTGGAGCCTGTTTCTCTGGTCTTCCTTGGCCCAGGAATTTTGTAATACGACTTTTGTTTTAATCTGCAGCATACAATATTGATATATAAGTACATTCATAATGCAATGCAAGGTAGTATACAGCAATGCATATTGTTTAGAGCTGACAGATATAAACTCCGTTCCCAAGCTCACAAAGCAATAGAGCAGAGATTTCAATCTAGTCCTGTCATCTACTGCACTGACACAGAAAGATCTTCTTCTCCTGCAAGAATCTGGCTGCTGATGCTCCTTCCCAAACAAGGAATGTGCTATCCAGAGTCCTCTTCTGCAATAGTAGATAGACTACCACTAGCAGAATAAAGCCTCATCTTCCATTTTAAATAGAGAGTAGAATTTTCTTAAGTGACTGGTATATGAAATATCAGATCTACGAGGAAATTAGGGCCAGTTTATAGTAATAACTCTCTTGAGGACTCACAGGACATACTATAGGATTCCTATAGTCAGACTCTGGGCTCATATTCTGTAATATCATGTTGGCTCAGGGAGGACCTCTTTCTAGATGAACTGATGATAGACAGACTAATTTCCCCAGCAAACATGCTTAAATACCTTCCCTGAACTTTTGAGGTGCTTTTGCTACATGAGAAGGATAAGCATATTCTGCTCCAATGTAACCCTACTCACTTTCATGAAGACATCCTTGGTCCTCTGCTGTACTTCAAAAATCCATATTTCAAACATATCATAATCTTCATTCTAGAAAAACTGTGTAAAATTTTTGTTTAAAAAATTGTAGTGTTCTATATGTAATTGTGTTCTTTTCCATAGTGCTTAAACATAGGTATAAATGTGGAAATTTGGAAATTCCAAAATGGTGGCAGAGTGAATGGAAGCTACACAGACCGTCTCCCAGGACCAAACTGGAATTATAAAAAAAATAAAGACAGATCGTTGGGAAAAAGCAACAGGAAAGCAGCTTGCAAGGATCATATAACGAGGGACACCGATCTAACCTAGTAGGATTGTGGAGGTGCGAGAGGGGGCTGGGAGCCCACTGACAGCAGCGGAATTACCTGTGAGCAGCAGTTGGGGGTTACACTCCCAAGTGGCTCAACAGCACAGAGCCAGGACAGATGCTAATATAGCCACGGCCACTCACCTTTGGCTCCAACAAAGGGAGGGTGAACTGGACTGGAATTGCGTGTGGACACTAGGGATTTGGAGGGTGCTCAGAGCTTTTGCTGAGTTGCAGCCATGCAGGACAGTGGCCATGTCACTCCTTCCCAGGGCTCTGGGGAGAGGTGGTGGCCCCTCCCTTGGAGATTCAACCCCACCTGTGGACCATTGAAATGCAAATTGATGCCCATTAACAACCAGCATCTGCCCTACCCTCAGGAAATCCACTTACAATGAACACCTGAGGGAGTTTTTCAGTCAAATGAGAACCCAAGGCTCTTCAAGCAACCACGACTAATAGCCTGCCTGCAAAAAGGTAGAGGATAACTGAACATTTCCTGGGCTTGCAAATCTACCCAGGAAAATAAGACTTGACTGTGGTGTTTAACATGGGTCCTACCTCTCTTATCCAAACCCAGTAGAGAAAGCCACAACAGCAGAACACCAACACTCACAGGGAAAATTGGGCAGGCTCCAAAACCCACTGAGATAGCCAAAAGGATGGAACAAAGAAACAAATCCCAAATGAAATAACAAGAGACTTTTACCAAAGATGAGATAAATAAAATCCAGTTAAGCAAGTTAACAAAGCTAGAATTCAGAGCCATGATATTGAGGAAGCTCAACAGCATGAGTAAGAACATCAACACCATGAGTAAAGACATAGAAACATTGAAAATCAACAAATTGGAAATTAAAAACCACCAAGAAGAAATCAAGAGTGACATAACAGAAATAAAGAACACATTGGAAGAACTAAACAGCAGAGGAGAGGAAGCGCAGGACCAAATCAGTGTATTAGAAGACAGGGTAAAAAAATTAAACAATCAGAAAACCAAAAGGAAAAAATGACTAAAAAACAGGAAGACAGCTTAAGAGAACTGTGGAACAACTGGAAACATAATAATATTCACATCATAGGAATCCCTGAAGAAGAAGAAAATGAGCAAGGGTCAAAGAATATATTTGAAGAAATTGTGACAAAAAATTCCCTAATTTTATGAAGGAAGAAGGCATTCAAGTTCAAGGAGCATAGAGAGCCCCAAGTAAGAACCTAAACAGGCCCATGCCAAGACACATAGCAATTAAAATGCCACCAATTCAAGACAAAGAGAGAATCCTAAAGGCAGCAAGAGATAAGCAATAGGTTACCTACAAAGATATCCCCATAAGTCTCGCAGCTGACTTCTCAACAGAAACACTACAGGCAAGAAGGGAATGGCATGAGATAATCAAGGTCATGAAAAACAAAGATCTACATCCAAGACTACTCTGCCCAGCAAGGCTATCATTCAAAATAGAAGGTCAAATGAAGATCTCCCCAGAAAAAATAAAAGGCTAAGGGAATACATTAGCACCAAACCAGCACTGCAAGAAATGTTAAAAGGACTGCCATAATTAGTTGAAGAAATAGGAAGAAAAATATAACCACACCAAACAAAAATGGTAATAAATAACTACATATCAATTATCACCTTAAATGTAAATGGTTAAATGCTCTGATAATAAGTCACAGAGTACCTGATTGGATAAGAAAGCATGACTCATATATATGTTGTTTACAAGAGACCCACCTCACAACAAAAGACTCACATAGGTTGAAAGTGATGGGATGGAAAAATATCTTCAAAGCAAACTGAAAAGGAAAAAAAAGCTGGGGTAGCAATACTCATATCTGATAAAAGACATTTCAAAATAAAGGCCATAACTAAAGACAAAGAAGACCACTACATAATATTGAAAGGATCTATTCAACAGGAAGATATAACCTTGGTAAACATATATGCACCCAATATAAGAGCACCAACATATATTAAAAATCTTCTGGAGGACTTCAAAGGAGAAATCAACAGTATTACAATCATAGCAGGGGACTTCAACATTCTGCTGACATCACTGGATAGATCCTCTAGACAAAATAATTAACAAGAAAACACAAACTCTAAATAAAACGCTAGATCAAATGGATTTAATAGATATTTACAGAGAATTACACCCCAAAACTGCAGAATTCATATTCTTCTCAAGACACTGTCAAAGACAGACCACCTGTGAGGGCATAAACTAAGTTTCTACAAGTTCAAGAAGACTGAAATCATATCAAGCATCTTCTCCGATCACAATGGCATGAAACTAGAAATAAATTACAATAAGAACATGCAAAGATATTTGAACACGTGGAGGCTGAATAGCATGTTATTAAACAATGAATGGGTTACCATGGAGATCAAGGAAGTCATTAAAAAATTCCTGGAAACCAATGAAAATGAACACACAACAACACAAAATCGATGGGATGCAGCAAAAGCAATTCTGACAGGGAAGTTCATAGCACTACAAGCCTACCTCAAGAAACAAGTAAATTTCTAATAGAATATCTAACCTCATAACTTAACAAACTAGAAAGCAAACAAAAAGAAAACCCCAGAGCAAGTAAAAGGAAGAAAATAGTAAAGATCAGAGCAGAAATAAATTACATATAGACCAAAAAACCAATTTGAAGGATCAATGAAACGAAGAGCTGTTTTTCAAAAAGATAAACAAGATTGATGGACCCTTACCTAGACACCAAGAAACAAAGAGAGAGAACCCAAATACACAAAATCAGAAATGAAAGAGAAGTAACAACTGACACCACAGAAATACAACGGATCGTTAACAAATACTATGAACAATTATATGGCGACAAATTTGACAATCCAAGCAAAATAAACAAATTTCTAGAAATATATATTCCTCCAAAACTGGACCAGAAAGAGATAGAAAATTTGAACAGACCAGTAACAACTAAGGAGATTGAAGAGGTAATCAAGACTCTCTCAGCAAACAAAAGCCCAGGCCTGGATGGCTTCACAGGGGAGTTTTACCAAACATTCAACAAAGAACTAAAACCCATTCTCCTCAAACTATTTCAAAACATTCAAGAAGAAGGAAGACTTCCAAACTCTTTCTATGAAGCCAACTAAATTCTAATTCCAAAACCGGAAAAGGACACTACAAAGAAAGAAATCTACAGGCCAATATTCCTGATGAACATACATGCCAAAATTCTGAACAAATACTAGCAAATCAAATCCAGCAAAACATCAAAAACATTATTCACCATGACCAAGTGGGATTTATCCCAGGGATGCAAGGCTAATATAATATTTGCAAATCAATAAATGTGATACAACACATAAACTAAATGAAGAATAAAAACCACATGATCATATCAATATATGCTGAAAAAGCATTCGACAAAATCCAGCACCCATTTCTGATAAAAATGCTCAGCAATGTGGGAATAGAGATCATATCTTGACATAATAAAGGCCATATATAAAAGACCTACAGCGAACATCATACTCAATGGGCAACAAATTAAAGCATTTCCCTTAAGAACAGGAACAAGACAGGGATGCCCACTTTCACTACTCTTATTTAACATAGTAGTGGAAGTCTTAGCCACAGCAATCAGACATGAAGAAAAACTGAATGGGATACAAATTGGAAAGGAGGAAATGAAACTGTCATTATTTGCAGATGACATTATATTATACATAGAAAACCCCAAAGGCTCCATCAAAAATTTACTAGACTTAATAAATAAATTTGACAGCATTCTTATACACCAAGGATGAACTCACAGAAAGAGAAATTAAAAAAACAATTCCATTTACCATTGCAGCAAAAAAATTAAGATACCTAGGAATAAATTTAACCAAAAAAGTAAAGCACCTATTTCTAGAAAACTACAAGACATTGAAAAAAGAAATAGAGGAAGGTATAAAAAAGTGGAAGCACATACCTTGTTCGTGAATTGGAAGAATAAACATCATTAAAATGTTCATATTACCCAAAGCAATCTATACATTCAATGCAATCCCCATCAAAATACCAATGACATACTTCACAGAACTAGAACAAATATTTTAAAAGTTCATATAGAACCAAAAAAGACCACGAGTAGCCACAGCAATCTTGAAAAAGAAGAGCAAAGTTGGAAGGATCACATTACCAGATTTCAGGTTATACTACAAAGCCACTGTAATCAAAACAGCCTAGTACTAGCACTAGAACAGGCACATAGATCAATGAAACAGAATAGAAAACCCAGAAATGGACCCAAGACAATATGCTCAATTAATATTTGACAAAGGAGGCAAGAGCATACAGTGGAATAAAGACAAGGTCTTTAATAAATGGTGTTGGGAAAATTGGACAGCCACATGCAAAAAATGAAACTAGACCATCAACTTAAACCATACACAAGAATAAACTCAAAATGGCTATAAGACTTAATGCGAGCCGGGAATCCATGAAAATCCTAGAAGAAAATGTAGGCAACAAAATTTCAGACATAGTACACAGCAGAATTTTCACTGATACATCACTTAAGGCAACAGAAACAAAGGAAAAAATGAACACGTGGGACTACATCAAAGTCAAAAACTTCTGCACAACAAAAGATACAATCATCAAAATGGAAAGGCAACCCACTGTATGGGAGAGCATAATTGCCAATGACATATCAGATAAGCAGTTAATTTCCAAAATATATAGAGCTCTCATAGAACTGAACAAAAGGAAAACAAAGAACCCAATTAAAAATGGGCAGAGGAGCTAAATAGACACCTCTCAAAACAGGATATACAAATTGCCGAGAGACAATGAAGAAATGCCAAATTCACTAATCATCAGAGAGATGCAAATTAAAACAACAATTAGGTATCACTTCACACCTGTCAGAATGGCCGCCATCAATAAATCATCAAACAAGCGTTGGCAAGAGTGTGGAGAAAAGGGGACTCTAGTACATTACTGGTGGGAATGCAGACTGGTGCAGCCACTATAGAAAACACTGTGGTGTTACCTCAAATAATTAAAAATTAAATTGCCATTTGATCCAGTGATCATACTTCTAGGAATATACCCTAAGAAGCCTGAAACACCAATCAGAAAGAATATATGTACCCCCATGTTTGTAGCAGCGCTATTACAATAGCTAAAATCTGGAAACAGCCCAAGTGTCCATCAGTAAGCGAATGGATAAAAAAAAGCTGTGGTACATATACACAATGGAGTACTATGCAGCTGTAAGAAAGTAAGATCTCTTATCCTTTGAGACGACATGGAGGGACCTTGAAAGTATTATCCCAAGCGAAACAAGCCAAGCAGAGAAAGACAAATATCACATGATCTCACTTATTTGTGAAGTATAATGAACATAACAGTCTGAGGAATAGAATAGACCCAGAGACGTGGAAGTAGGGTACAGACTGACAATACTCAGAAGAGGGGGTTTGTGGAGAGGAAAGAGATAAACCACAGAACTTATATGTATGTACACATAACCAATGGACAAAGCTGGGTACAGGGTTGGGGGGCATGAGGAGGAGGGTGTCAATGGGGAAAAAAGGAGAAACATCTGTAACAAAAATAAAAATTTTCTTTAAATGTGGAAATTTAATTTATTATATTTTCTAACTCAATTCTGTGTATTTACTCTGCAGAAATCAGAAACTGCATGCTTCAGAGACGATGTGTAGAAATGAATGAGAGGAGATGCAGCTTTGACTCTTCAAGGAGCTTACTGTCTATGGGAATGTTAAGGCGAGTCCAATTGTATAAGTGGTATAATATATAAAATATCATGGAAAAAAAAACAAATCAAATGCTCTAGGAAATCAAAGGAGTAAAATGTATATGCTATTGTAGAAATTAGCAAGGAATTTTTTAAAGATGTGGTATTTGTCATTTGCCTGATTAGATAAATAAGATTTCAATAAGCAGTAGTAGAAAGAGGAAACTCTCAGTGAGGAAAACCTCAAAGAAAAAAGTACAAAAATTGGAAAGCAAAACATGTGTGTAAAACTTTGTTTGAGTTTAATATGGTTAAAATGTGTGTGTACATGTGCGTGTGTGCACGCATGTGTGAGTAATGGCAATGCAAAATCATTTTGGAAGAATATGTTTCAGTTTTTAAGAGGTTAAACCCCAAACAGAGGGACTACTAATTAATTCATCACTAATGGAAAGTTTATGAAAAGATTTTGTGTAGGAAACATGATATTTTCTTATTGTAGTTCAATGAGAGTTTTCCATACACTAAAAATATTACATTTTCCAGCTTCTTTTGCATCCATGTGTTGGCATGTGCCCAAGTTCTGGCCAAGTAAATTTAAGCAGAATTGTGACTATTTCCCAGACTTCTCCTTAAAAGGGAAAGAAATCCTACTTCTTCCCCTTCCTCTTTCCTGCTGCCAGGAACATGGCCACCTGAGCGGCAATAGAGGACTCAGAGTTGACCCTGAGAATACAAATCCTATCACTAAGGAATAACACAAGTTTCCTAGTTTTTAGATGCTGTGGTTCTCACATAACCTGATCTTGATTTCCTACTTTTGGACATTCTTAAACAGAAATAAATTTCTACTTTGTTTACACCATTGTGGGTGTTTGGGGGGAGGATGGAGTCCGGGAAGATCCTTGTTATCAACCTCTGGAGCAAATCCATGCTAATCAAATGGGTACTCAGGAAAGTCAAGTAGGAGAATATAACTAGCCCTTCTACCTCCAATCTCAAATTTAGGAAACTAGGTAGGAAAAAGTTTGATTTCAAAAACAGAGAATAACAGGAAAAAAAATACTTAAGCTGTCCATCAAAAATAACATAATTAGGGCCAGACAGTGTGGCTCAGTTGGTTGAGCATCGATCCATGCACCAAGAGGTAGCTGGTTCATGCCTGGTCAGAACACATGCCCAGGTTGTGGGCTCGATCCTCAGTGGGGTGGGAGGGATGCAGGAGGTGGCCGATCGATGTTCTCTCTCGTTGATGTTTCTGTCTCTCTCTCCCTCTCCCTTTCTCTCTCTCTAAAATCAATACAGAAAAAATACTTTTTAAAAAAGAACATAATTAGGGACTAGAAAGATTGAAAAAAATTATCATATTTACTATTTAGGTCAAAATCTATTACATTTATTTCCAATGTTTGTATGATTTGATCAGCTTTCCTCATTGCTAAATGTATCTGATTTTCAGTTTCTCACCCAATCTATTTTCTTAACTTCGTGCCACTATTTATGGTAAAACATGAGCATTATGTGAAAAACAACTATCCTAAAAGTGAAATTTTGCCATCAGAAAGAGTATGTCAATGGCATCTCAGCAGTGCTCACTAATCTCACTTACAAATGTTATGGTTCTTAGGCTCCTAGCTTGAGGAAGAACATGGGGAAGGGAATGGGAAGAGAAGACTAAGCCCACATAGCTCTCTGTGAAACATGATACCCAACCCAGGCACCCTACATCCAAGGTATACAAAACATCATCCCTTCCTTTTGTCCTGCAAAAGCTTGGGGAATTTATTCCAAGTACTTTATTCAACCATTCTGAGCACATCCCTAGGAATAATATTTAGTCACAACATGACCCAAGAACAGAGATAAGTAAACATCACGTCTTCCACTCAAACAGCCACTCTTCTTTCTGAGCAGAGTGTGAATTGAAGCAGTATATATTTTGACATCTGTGATTTAAGAATTTGTGTGCAATTCAATGAAAGAACAGTGGATAGGGTGTACCATTTGGGGAAATGCTTGCCTTCTACACATTCATATATAACTATATTCTTAGTGCTTTTTGTCTTGATCTCTTTGATGAGTTTGAGAGCATTTGCCCCTTTTCTATCACTTTCTTTTTTTCTCACCTCCTATGGGATGATTCTTCTCTTTTTGTTTCCCTTCCTCACATTGCAACTACTGCTCTGTTTCCTGAGGAGGTTTGTCTTCCTCTGCCCATTTTCTAATGGTAGGTCATTAAGCCCTCCCTCTTCAGCATTAAACCCTAGATACTTTTTTCATCTTCCTACTGAAACTAACTCTGTTTCTTTGGAAATTTCATCTAGTCACATGGATTCAGCACTAACATCTATATTAGTGGTAGATGCTCTAATACCTGTTACAAATAATACTCTAATACCTGTCATAGCTCTTGCCTCTCTTGTAAGCTGTGATCTTGCACTTCCGCCTACCCCTACAGAACACTCCATGGAAGACTCACCGGAACTGCTTCCTTAACATGCACACAGCTTCCCAAATGTGTACATCTCTTGTATCCACTATTTCAGGTCATGGCAACAATATCTCTTTGGGCATTCAGGCTAAAGATGCTGCTGTTCAAAAACCTTCAATAGCTTTTCATTGAAAACAAACCAAAAAAAATCTTGAAATATGATTTAGGTCTTCACATCTGCCCCCCATATTATCAATTGTATGTCTAATTTATGCCATTAAATATTTCATGCATTACAAGACTAAACACTGCTTCCCAGTGTTCACTGACCCTTTGTTAAGTTTTCATTGTTCCCTCTATCTAAAGAGCTCTCCTCCCTATTTCTACTTGCCAAAATACTAATTAGTATTCAGATGATAGGTCAAATTCTCCCTTTACTAAATTGCATAAACAGAAATAAAACTCTTTTCATACTTCTTTTGTGACATTTAACACTATTTTCATAATTATATCTTGAGTATATGTCTTCTCTTTTCACTACATGACTGGACAATAAGTTTTATAAGACTGGATTTATATTTCACTCATATTTGATTCCTCTTTTCTGCAGCCTCCATTAAGGAACCGTACATGTACCAATCAATCAATCTGTACCGAATGAATAAGTTAGTGATTGAATAGAGTGAATTAAACAACTTAGAAAAAATCAGCATGAAATGCTCCAATGAGAGTGTTTAAAAATCTTCTATCTCATCCAAAATACATCAAACAAAAGATAAATGGAGAACCATGGGACTTGGGTATCTCTAATGTAGATGAGTATTTACTATATCATGAATCATATTAAAAAACTATCTCCAAAATATTTCTTAGAAAGTAGATATTCCTTATTAATACTAATTTTCTACATGTTTATGTCTAAGTAGTTCCAAGAAAATCTAAATGTTTTTAATATTCATGATATAAAAGCAAAAGGTAGATAGCGTTTAATTGGGATCACAGCACTCAGTAAAACCAGTCACAGTCTAATGTAATTAGTTACTATCGCAGCCCCATGATGTCATATAACATGGCTGTCTGGTTCCCATTGGCTCTCCTCGTACCCAGCACAGTATCTCACACATAGTAAGTCATAAATGCATACACAGCACATAATATCACTTTAAGTGAGGAGTAAAATGACTTCTGATTCTCTACTCCTGTTCCACAACATAACAGGCATTGTAATAATTTTACACAGTTTATTATATTTTCATATGCTTATACACTTCATTTTCACATGCTTACTCATTCTTTCCTTCTCTCTCTCATTCATCCCATAATCATGTTTTGGGTACATAAACCAATGTTATTCATCTAGAAAATAAAGTTTATTGAATAGATGAATGAAGTTAAATGAATTTGAGTCTTGCTTTCCTTTATAATTAAACTGCTATATCTGAGATGAATTTTAACATTCTGATGTTTGCCTTTCTCTGAAAGACTTTGATTTCAAGTATTTCAATGTCCTTGGAGAAAACATACACAATTCATTACATAAGCATGTGATACTTTCAAAGTATCTGTTCTCCAGTAGTGGATGGATATAAATTATATCTTGATGAGCATCATTCACATGGGATTGAGCATGACAAAAGTTTTAGTACTTCATTTCTTCACCTCCCTTCCATTTCCCCACTCAGAACAATTTTACTTACAGGAGCCATGTGGACTTCTCTGAGGAGAAATATACATAGCAATATGTCAACTGCTCTAGCGGAAGCATGATTATTTCTCATTCCTTCTTTAACATTTCTGGTTCCCTGCCATATATTTCTGAAGATTTGACAGTCCTGTTGCTTCTAGCTGGGCTGCAATGCTGTAGTTTATATATTTTTTTGCTTCCGAATACCTAAAGATTCAGGGACAGATGGTGGCTGTCCTGTAGCAAACCAACTTAATGGTTTTGAAACATCTTTCATTTTCCATTTCCAACTGGAATAATAATTTGAAATATCAGAATAAACTAAGAAAGTTGACCATCTATAAGATTTTATGCAATCTTCTTTTGGCAGGTGCAAAATGGAAAAAGGATACATCCTTTTGGTGTCTACTTGTATGTGTCAACTTCACAGATATTTGGTCAAAGATTATTCTGGGTGTGTCTGTAAGGATGCTTTTGAATAAGATTAGTGTTTGACTAGAAAGACGAAGCAGAAGAAAAAGGCTGACCACCTCTTCCCACAGTGGGAAGGATTTCTCCTGACTGACTACTTCAGCTGGAACATTGGTCTTTTCCTGCCTTCAGACTTGAACTGAAACATTGACTCTTTTGAAGACTTGAGTCTGGTGGCTTTTGGACTGAAACATCATCAGCTGTCATTTCTCAGGCCTTCAGACTCAGAAGGAGCCATACAATCCATTCTCCTGGGTCTTCAGCTTGCCAATTGCATATCTGAGGACTTAGCAGTTTCCATCATTACATGAACTAATTTCTTAAAATAAGAGTTTCTCTCTTTCTCTGTCTCTCTGTCTTTTTAACTCCAACCTGTCGGTAGCAAGTTCCCTTTTCTGCTTAAGATAGTTCTGTTTCAAATTTTAAGGACCTGAATAGATGAAACATTGTGAAATTCTATAATTAAAATAGTACAGCAATGTCTTTGGTCACAAATCAAAAATGTCAGAGTCATGAAGGAGGTAGGTAGATCTAAGAACTTGATTATATGAAAAATGATATGCTTGGGAGATTATGGATTATTCAATAATTGTTTTGGAGGTGCAGTTTTAAGTTAAATAGCAGAATGCACTAAATTTTAATCACATTAAAAGCGTGTGTGTGTGTGTAGTATGGCATTGTATAAAGTTAAGAATAGACAATATTTAACTGAGCCGGAGACAACATAGGACCTTCTAAATCTGAAAAACCAGTCACAACAGAAGTGATTCATAGACTTGAATTTTGAATTCTGAAAGTTTAAATATCTTTATATGATAAAGCATCATCAAATTGAAGCAAGCAAATAGGAAAACATAATTTAAATATGATGCACAAGAGCTAAATAGCCTTAAAATGTGTAGATTTTAAATAAATAATATAGAAAACTCTTAATTGTTCAGTATAAAAGTGTTCCAAAGAGCTTCATGAGAAATTTAAGAATTAAAACATCAATGAAGTTGTGAAAACATACTAAATTTTCTTATTTATTATAACTAAAATTAAAACTTTCACTTCCTACTGTCCTCCTTTTTTATTTCTTTTTCCTTCTTTGTATTTTTGTCCACTTTACACATTTTCAGTATTGAACATTCATTACATTTTTTGATTAAAAATATTAACATGGCATAAAAATCATACACTATAAAGATTGATACATCTGACTATAATAAATATTAAAATATCTCTTTTTCAAATGACACCATTAAAGAAGTAAAAAACAAGGCAAACTGAAAATATTTAAAATATTTAGACAGCCATGGCCAGTTTGATTCAGCAGTTAGAGCATCAGCCTGCGGTCCAGAGAGACCCGGGTTTGGTTTCCAATAAGGGCACGTACCTCAGTTGCAGTTTGTCCCCGGCCCTGATTGGGTCGTGCAGGTGGCAACCACTCAATGTGTCCCTTTCACGTCAATGTTTCTCTCTCTCTCTCCCTCCCACTCTATCTGAACAAAAACAACAACAAAAAATGTCCTCGGGTGAGGATAAAAAAGAATATTTAGACAAATATCATATTTCTAGAATAAAGAACTCCAAAGCAATAGAAGAAGACAGTAGAGAGGAGGCCAGAAAAAAGAAAAGGAATATTTCACAGAAGAGGGAGCACAGACAATCAATAAACCCACTATTAATATCTGAGGAAGCAAATGAAAATCAAAGTGTGGTAAACTTTTATTTTGAGTAGACTGGCAAAGGTTAAATTTCTGACAATGCTGCATATTGGAAAGGATGCAAAATTAAAGGAATTCTTAGCCACTATGGGAATGTTCATTGTTTTAGTAACTCTTGTTAGGCAAATTGGAGTGATCTTGTAAAGTTTCAAAATCTGCCTCCATTACCCACCAATTCCACCCTTAGATGTCTTTTCAAATGAGCACCACAAAACATGTGCAAGAGAGGCTCTGTCAGCAACATTTTGATAGGAAAATACTGGAAACAAGCCAAGTAATCATAAAAAGGACAAGTTAATTATTTTGATATGTTCACACAATACAGTAAGAAAAAGGAGTGAAAATTAATACGCTAGTATTACACGTGAACGTAGACGCATCTCAAAAAAAAGAAAAAACATGTAGATTGAAAAAGTAAATACAGAAGAATTCACATAGTATGATACCATTTATCTGAATTTCATAACAACAAAAACTAACATTATGTTTATATTATAGATATAAATTTGGAAAATCAAGGGCATGATAGACATAAATTTAGAACAGTGTTTACTCTTTTTTTAATCCTCACCCGAGGACATTTTTTCATTTCTTGTTCAGATAGAGTGGGAGAGATAGAGAGAGAGAGAAACATCGACGTGAAAGGGACACATGGAGTGGCTGACACCCGCACAGCCAACCAGGGCCGGGGACAAACTGCAACCGAGATACGGGCCCTTAGCAGGAACCGAACCGGGGTTTCTCTGGTCCGCAGGCCGATGCTCTAACTGCTGAGCCAAACTGGCCAGGGCTAGAATAGTGTTTACTCTTGAGAGAGGGAGGGAAGCAGGAAAGGACAAGGAACATAGAAGGGGATACAACAGTGGTAATAGTCTTTTCCTTAAACTTGGTACAGGGTACACAGGTATTTGATTTACCATTTTTTAATATATCAGTTAATTCATCATATATTCATTTTATCATTGTAATATTTTATAACTTAAATAAATATACACACAACAGAGACACAGGAAAAATATTCTAGTTAAACAATGCAAGAAGATTAAATTAATAATAAAGATAGACGGCAGACCTTTTGATGTCTGTAGATTAAAAGGAAGATATGGGAATGTTTTATGAAAGAAATGAGATATTTTTTGGAAAAAAAAAAAGAAATTCTCATTCATGCTCTGAATATATTCTACTTTCATAAAAATTTTACTACCATGCATAATTTAATGGATAATATACTAATTGAAATTAACAAGCCCAGGGATATATTGTCTTTGCATTAAAAATCAAATTAATAGCCAATTTTTTTTTTTTTTTCATTCTGTAGTCCAATAGTAAAGTGTACCATTGTTTTTGCTTCCTAGGTCCCAACATTGAATTCTGATTTAGTTCCTTAAAATTCAAATCTATACATCCCAGAACAGGTATTACTTTATTTATTTTGTTTGAGATTATTTATCCTGAGCTCATTTTTCTGCTCTGTTTTCTGAGTTCTTTAAATCTTATTTTATATTTTAATTATAGTTATGCGCTTAACTTTAAATTAAAAGTAGCAGAGTAGTGAAGAACATAGGTTTGGATCCTACCTCCTGTACTCAGCCTTTGCAAAGTCATTAAGCTTCTGCTTCCTTATCTGTCAAAGGAGGTAACAGTAGCACCAATCACATGGAATTGTTGGAGTGTTCACAATACTCCCTGGCAAATAGTAAGTCTTACATATGTTTTTGCTGTTATTGTTGTTGTCGTAGTCATAGTAGTAGTGGTATGAGCACTGTAGGCAACTTCCAGATATTACTATGTCTGGGAGTTATATATTCGATATGTCCAGGAACATATATACACTCTAGTTGATAATGATACATTTTTAGACATACCAGTCGAAGTGATATTTCGGTTCTTTGATATTTTCAACTGATATTTTCAACGACACAGATTCTTGAGACATCCAGTCTGCATATTTCAACCTGATATTTTCCCATTTATTTCTGTCACTCAACTCTGGGGAAAAGATAGAGGGAAAAAGGAGGAAGGGAAAGAGGAGTAGTGAAGAGAAGGCTTTCATACGTCTTGCTTCTATTTCATGTAATAATATGAAATAAATATTTGAAAAATTATCTTATTTTAAAAACTGATAGAATGTATTGGCTTTTCAACATGAAGGATCTTCTAAAGACAATCTGGATATGTTTATAACCTGAAATCAGCCACTGTCATAGCAGTGATTTATGAGGTCATATAAGATATAAAATTTTCAGAGAAAACCATAGTATATATGGTCCTCAGTTTAACCTTGGAATTTTTTTAGGTGTAGAAATTCTCAAGATGAGAAAACTATGATGTGAGATCTTAGAGTTTATAAATACAGTTGATCTTTTGGAAGTAATAGCTTGTACTATGTTTCATATGTGTTTTCTAGAATAAAACCTTCTTCACATGTGAATAAACACTAAATATCTTATTCATTTTCCCATGTGCCACTTTACATGAGCAGAGCTATAAACTTGCAGCTAAGTACTCGGGTACATTTGACAAGTGTACATGGTCATGGTCATGGTCATGCACTGTGTGGATCTGCTCAGCTGCTGCAGACCTTTGGAAGGGGTTTGGTCCAGAGGCTGGAGCATTGCTGATCTTCCCTCCATGTGCTTCTACAATGTGTGACCACCATAGTAGTCCCATGCATGCGAACAAATAATAACCAGACAAACAAATGTATTATGATTCCTTTGCCTGTCTTACTAAAGCAGTGGTTCTTAACACTAATGCATATTAAAATAATTGAATGCATTTTTTTTTAAATACTGAAGCCCAGACACCAGCTTTCGAGGTTTAATTGTTCTGGGATATGGCTCAGGCAATGATAATTTTTAAAGTATCCCAGTGTGTCTAAGGAACAAACAAGGTGGAGAATTACTAAGGTATGCAGAATAATGTATATGTTACCGCCATGTAGATTATTTAGAAATGTGTTCTTTCAATAGCAAAGGCAAAAAAAAAAAAGATACTTTTCTAAGAAAATATTGAATTGGCTTATCTGAAAAAGACATAAATTATTGCTATTAATATAGAAGATTGACATAATCTGGTCAATAGAAGGTGTTAGGAATTCAGCCTTTTTCAATAAGGCAAATTTATTTATTGAAATTATTACATATAAATATTCTCATGAAGCTCCATGTCCAAGGTTTTACTGATTGAAAGGTACTTAGACCAAAGGGGAGAAAATTATCAGTTACATTTAGTGACTGGTTCCTTTAAGTTCATATCTAGACAAATAATAAAACAGTAAATTAATAATTTGTCTAAGAAATTTCTGGTACTCAACAGCAAGATATATATATATATTTTTTTTTAAGTTCTCTTAAACTCCCCGTGGGCTTGAAAGCTCTGAAACTCAAAGGAGAGGACACCAAGGTTAGAACAGCCATTAACTGACCATAGAAACACCTTCCACAGCGACACTGAAGTGTTAGCCCTGACCATTCCACCTATGTTTATAAGAGTATTTTCAGAAAAAGAAGGCAAAGAAGAAACAAGGTGTGTGAAAGAAAGGCAATAATAAATAAAATAATAAAAGGAAATATGCCTGAGCTTGGATCTGTAAGTAGAAAGGGACCTTCTGAGTGCACAGCATGAATATTGATAGAAAACATGCACTTACACATATCCTAGGGAAATTCTCACTTGCAACCACAAAAGAAATCCCATAAGGTTACACAAAGAAAAATAAAATATGTGTCTACAAAGGAAAGAAAATTAGGCTGTCTTTATAGTTCTTGTCTGCAAGATTAATGCTAGAAAACAATACCGAGTTCTGCATAAAAAGGATTGTGGCCATGAGGTTATGCCTAGACAAATTTTGTCCATGAACATGGGCAAAAAGAAAGGCATACACAGGCACATCAGGATTCAGAAAATAGAGCAGTCACTCAACTTTTTGAAAATATTTCTTGAGAGTGTACGCTGGGGAAACAAATAAAAATATCAGCATCGTTCTCAGCAGAATATTTTGAAACTCTTAAAAGAGAAACATACAACCTTATGAACTGGAATGGGAAAAGGTCTACAATGTATTAAGGAAAGGGTTTGATGTTAAAATAATAAGTCCATTATGATTCATTGTGGAGATATAGATGAAACAGATACCATCTTAATTCTGTAGATTGCTATAGTCAGTGCTTCTGTTTTTCAAAGGGAAAGAAAGATAATAGAGAAAAATGTCTGACACATTGCAGACACTTGCTTTACTTTTTAAATCTCATCCAGCTTGCGTATTAATTAATAGGGCTTCATGTCTGCTCAGACTGGAAGAGTAGCTCTGAGATTTCATATGAAGTTTGGGTCAGGAAAGCCATTCATTGGCCCAGCCTGGAATACCAGCACTCTGATTTTTGGGTTAAGAGACAAGTCTCTCATCACATGTTGCTTTTGTTTGCATCTTTGTACCTCTCTCTCTCTCTCTCTCTCTCTCTCTCTCTCTCTCTCTCTCTATCTCTATCTCTATCTCTATCTCTCTCTCTCTCACCTTGTAGGAAAGGAGGTTGAGGTTGAACAAAACATTTAGACATGACCAAGACCCTCTGCAACACTGTCATATCATCCTAATGCCTTCATATAATGGCACCCTGACCTACTCCCCAGTCCAGACTGGTGGGAAGATGTCTTGGCCTCACTCAAATTGTATTCACCTTGATTTATTTTCAAACCAGCAAGCAAAGGTGAAAAGATTAATCATAAATTATAGGTACAAGTGAGAGTCTACATAGATTTATCTTTGTAATTTTTCATTCAAGCAAGGCTGAGGTTGGTGGTCAAACATCATCTTCATAGATATAAGAACCAGCCATATTGAAATCTGCCAGGCAGTGTTTAGGTTTGTTGTCTCGCAAAATCAAAGAATGAGTTCACAGACAAAGGGTAAACGAAAGAAACTTTAGTTGAAAGATAGACAGACTCCCTGCGGTGGGGAGAGGACCCAAGTGGGTTGCCCCTGGGGCTCTGTTGTCTAGAGGTAGATAGATGTCTTGCTAGCCTCTGATTGGTCCTTTCAAGGAATTCTGCCTTAGCAACATCCAGACACTTTAAAGCTTGTGTTTCCCACCTGACTGGGTTCAGTCCTAGGTCATCTATAGGGGCCTCAGTGGCTTCCCTTTTAATGATAATTTCAACTTCTCCCAGACTATTAGTGAGGGGGAAGGAAAATGCCCTTGAAGCAACCCTATGCTTGCTTTTGGTTTCTCCCCCAAATCCAATATTCAGCAATCCTATCGCCTTGCTCCCAGAAACCAGTAGGTATATTAATTGGCATAGGTCAGAATCGCCAGCCCTATATTCTTTAACAGTAAATGAAATTCTTTTGCAAACCCCCAAAAAGGAACTATACAATCAATGATTGTTTTCTTCTTGCATTTCTGGGTTTTTTGTTATGTAATTGACCTGTGCTCCTTCTAGGAGCTTCTAATTTACAGGTCTGTAAATAGGGGCTGGGAGTTTCTGGCCTGGGAAGCACAATCTCCCATGCTAATTTTAGTTTTATTTTGAGATCTGTAAAGTCCAAATAAACCTCCACATATGCTGTGTACTGAGTTGCCTGCCTGTGTGCTGAGCCTCAGGTCATCTCAAACTTCCCCCATGTCTCAGCCTTCCCTTCCCATGGTCCCATCCCTCACTGCCTAACCTGCCTCCATCTCCTCAATTTCATAGGCCTCCTTGCATTTTACCCTCAGCCTTAAGCTTGTTGTGGCAGAAATTGGGTCAGTGGGACGAGACAGACTGCACACGCTCAGACTAATGTGCACTGGTGCTGACCCAGCGGACTCACCTCCAAAGGCTGAGCCTTGACCCCAGGTTCCTGCCACCTTTTATACAAGATAAGCTTCTGGGTATTTGGGGGCTTTCTAGTTCCTCTGTAGTTTAGGTAGTTGGTGGATATAAGGGAATTACAAAGGCCAGGGGTGGCGTCTCTGCACTGTCTAAGGGGATTGTATGCAGAAGGCTTGTCTTCTCAAACTAAGAGAGGACCCTACAAGGGTCTAACATTTCCTGCAGCAGACCTGCAAGGGCTGAACACACACACAACTCTGACTGAGATATCAATTCTCGGCTCATTTACAGGTACTTTGCAATTCTTTCAGAATTTAGTTGCACAGAAATTTACACTTTTGCATATATATTCCAAAGTAGTAGCATCGAAATAAAAAGTAAAATCTATGAATATGAAGATATTCATCGCATCTTATTTATAATAATAAAAGCTAGATTAAAAATTCAGGTCATCAAAAAACCCAAGGCACCCCGAGATCCACCACCACCTGCTGCCTGCTTTGTAGGCTCAGTCACTGAACGAGCCTGTGAACTCATTGCCAACTTTTAACTCATTGCCAACAATGAGCTGATTATAGACTTTGCAACTTTAATAGGAGGAGCAGTAGGCCCTTAAATGTGTTGGAAACATTCTGATGACCTTCTGCTAGTTTTCACTGAAAAATAATTAGCTAACATTTTGCTCAGTCTGGTTACCGCAAGCCACCTATGCGGAACAAGTCACTAAGAACCCTGACAACATGAGCCTCTGCACTGGAAAGTTAAGGACTGAACACTTGAGAGAAGTGGCTGACCTGAGATCACTCTGCTTTTCTTTGCCCTGCTCCATGGCCAAGGTCTTTCCTTAAATACAACCCCGCTATCTATCTTCCCTTCAAAATGCACCTCCCTCACAATGACCCAGAAATAAAGTAGGTTGAGTCAAGTAGTAAAACAGAAACTGAAAAAGTCTAATGCAGACTTAGAAGAAGAAAGAATCCATTCCATTTGAAGCATTGAGAAGAGATGGGTCATAACTTGTGAGATTGGGGAGGTAGAGGGGGAGGGAATTCTTATAAAACCTTGGAAGAACCCGGCTGGTGTGGTTCACTGGTTGAGCATCGACTCATGAACCAAGAGGTCACCAGTTTGATTCCCAGTCAGGGAACATGCCCAGGCTGTGGGATAAATCCCCAGTGGGGGGCATGCAGGAGGCTACCAATTGATGTTCTCTCTCATTGATATTTCTATCTCTCTCTCCCTTTCCCTTCTTCTCTATCTAAAATCAATAAAGAAAAAAAATAAAAACCTTGGAAGAAGCTAACATTATTAAGATTTTAAAGATGAATGGGCTTTTGTTATGTTGAGAAAAAACAAATTTTATTTTTCTGAAGGCTTGGGATTCAAGTGGTTGAGGGAAAGGTAGAGAGTGATTATATATGAAGTGAATTATGGAAAAGGGCACTGCTACGTGTTGTTGTTACCATGACCACCACATCATGTCAGAGAATCCAGCCTAAGATATAGAGACAAATACAATAAAATGTGAAGTATAGCCACAGAAAGACACAAATATGTGAAATTTTGATATCTCAAGTAGATTGCAGTCTACTATTTGGAAAATCCTGATTTAAAAGGAATATACTAAATTGCTCTCAACACATAACAGACATAAGTTTCAATGATTGATTTTCTCACTGCAAGACTTGCCAAAATGCAACTGGTATACTGAGAATTTTTCACCCAACACAAGTGAAGCGGAAGAAATACAATGTTGATCCCTGGGGAGCTTTGATCTACAAGACAAGCAATTTCTCAATATAAAATATATTCTCATAAATAGTTCATGTACCAAATCAATATTTATTCAAACTGGATACTATACTCTTATTAAAATATGCTTAGAAAATGGAAAAGGAATATATTATGTCATTATTTGGTAACATTCTTTTTTAAGTATAATTTTTTATTAAATATTTTTGGAAGGAATTACAAAGCTCCCCAAAAGATACAAATATATTAGAGGTAACAATTTTTTCTTAACCTTTTGAGAATAGGTTGTCAACCTGATTCCCTATTACTTCTAAACTTTGGTCTGTATTTCCTACCAACAAAAACATTCTTTCGTATTCCAAAAATACAATCAACACAATCAGAAAATTCACCTAAATTTATAACTGCCATCAGACCCCATTCAAAGTTTGTCCAGTGTTGAAATTTGTTTGTTGTTTGTTTTTACAGTACAACTACCTGTTCCTTTTACATAAGTCAAGCCACAAACCACCCCATCCCCACCTACTTTTGTGAGGCCCTGTGAGCTAAGAAAAAAATTGTGAAGAAAAACATTTCTGTGAGCAAAAGAAAAATATTTCATGACATGAGAAAACTACATGAAGTTCAGATTTCAGTGTCCATAAAGTTTGACTTAACTGTCAAGATTAATAGAAAGAAACTTAATTTAAATTAGAGTTGAGAGCCTGTAGAGGGAGCTCTTGCTTACTACCACTCATGGCAATCACCCCAGATAGAAAGAAGTACTTTCCATCTCCAATAGGAAAATGTTTTCTTATTCTACTACCCCAGCAGAAAGCAGGGTCTCCTACCCAGCAACCAGCCAAAAAAAAAAAAAAGCCACTACACTGCAAATTCCAAGTTTTCTCCAATGGACTTTTTGCTTACAACAGCCCCTCTGACATTGCCTCACCCCACCCCACCCCCAACCTCATGTTCCTCTTCTTTGTTCTCTGGACTTGTGCATGGTTCACCACTAAACCAAATGTCCCAAACTGAAATTCTTTGTTCCCGAATAAACCAGTTTCGCTGGAGAAATATCTTATTCTTTAAGGTCAACAGAACACAGCCATGCTCAATGGTTTATATATTGTTATATATTGTCTATGGCCATCTCTGTGCTAGATATGAGACATTTAGTATTATAAATTATTTCAAAGTCTTGATATAATAGCATTAAAAGACAATATGTCAGCTATAACTGGTTCTAATAAGGCTCCAATATAGCCATTTGTAGACTTGAAGTATTTATATTTGGTGAAATACAAAGACTAGCTTATTTTAAATGCAGGTAGTCCTCACTTTGCCTATGCAAGCTAAAACTGTGTAAAACAACCTTAATCTATGATTATTCTGTGATCTTAAAATTTGTCAAAACATTAAACTTTCCTGATGTTTGGTTATAAATGTAAAATATTTAAAGAATTAGAAACATTGAAAATAATAACATTTTAAATCTTTATGGGCATCTTGCCTTGGCAAATTGTCACACCTCTAAGTTTGGATCAGCTTCCAAAATTGTATTCTTTGTTCTTTCAATGGTAGAAAAATCTGAGTTTCTTTAATGTGAATGTTTTCACCTGCATCACTTCTTCTGAGATGTTCATTCTTTACAACACCACTTTCCTTGGCTGCATACCCAGAACGGCCTATTTTGTCTGTGTGTGTGAAAGAGAGAGAGAGAGACTCCTGTTACCAAGTGTAATTTCCTCTGTTGGATTCTCAGGACTCTTCCCAGTATGTCCTCATATTGGCACTGGGCTATGTGGCACAGGGAAGGGGCAGAGGACTCTCCCACCTCCAGAGCTACTTGAATGGAGGCAATGTCAACTTCCAGGGTTGTCTACATCTCTTATAACTCCATTGACATTCTTTGCAAATCCTGCAGGGTTTTTTTTTTTTTTTTTGCACCAAAGTGTACAAAGCCAGGACTACCTGTACTTCTTGAAATTTGGGTACAAATTTCACAGTAGCATCCTTACCTAAACTTGCAGTTTCTCCAGATAGTTTAAGGGTAAGGAATTCAAGCAGACTTCTGAAGCGATCAAACCAGCGCCACTGGCAACACAATGTTCTTTTCATCTCCTTGCAATTACCATTTCCTTCACTGCACTACTTCACCACTTTGGCCTGAATGTTAGCAAAACTGAGTGGAATTTGTTTTTTATTATAGTCCTCAAACTAAAATGGAAGGAAATGCACCATTTTCAAATCTAACCACATCCAATTTCACTCCCAGTGTTACCACTTTTTCTTTCTTCACTGTTGTCATCTTTGTTGACCAATTCCCTCTATTGATTATCAATTTTTGTAAAATGTCACATAGGTTGGTCACTTATTATACAAATGTTTGAATTCTTGATCAGATAAATCGACAAATGTTTTCTAAGAAAAACACCCTTCAATTTTATTCTATACTTAAGACAGGAAGATATACTACCTACCCTGAATATTTCTAATCATATTTCAAGACACAGGAATCTTCCCAACATCTCCAAGAATGTAATTCCTTGAGCTGAGTTTTTTTTGGCTAGAATCTGACAGAGTAAACAGAAAGGGAAAAAAGAAGCCATCTTGCTTGGAAATGTAATCATTTTTGTAAGCTTATTTTCTTCTTAATTCCCGCATTGTTTCAAAGGACCTTGCAAAAAACTGTTTATTGAATTAAAGGTGAAAACAGCCAAAAAATAAGCCCCTAACCACCCTCAAACAGAGAGGGAGAAGCAATCATGTCTACAGTGATTTTGTTATATTAGTTTTAGGTATCTAACATAATGATTCGATATTTGCATATACTGTAAAATGATCACCACATTAAGAATAGTTAACATTCGTCAACACATAACATTTTGTTTCTTGTGCTAAGAACTTTTAAGATCTACTCTTCTTAGTAACTTAGTAATATACAGTACCATACATATTTTTCAACACATAATTGCCATGGTGTACATTACATTACCATGATCTTGTTTATTCTATAACTAGAAGTTTGTACCTTTCAAACCCCTTCACCCAGCTCCCACCTGAGGCAAACACCAATCTGTATCTGTCAGTTTACTTTTTTGTTTTGTTTGTTGTTTGTTTATTTGTTTGTTTTTCCCTTTTTGATTTGAGAGAGAGAGGAAGGGAGAGGGAGAAAGAGATAGAAACATCAATGAGAGAGAACATTGTTTGGCCGCCTCCTGCATGCCCCCCCTCCCCCATTGGGAATCAGGCCCACAACCTGGGCATGTGCCCTGATCGGGAATCGAACCAGTGACCTCTTGGTGCATGGGTCAATGCTCAACCACTGAGTTACACTGACCGGATGGTTGTTTGTTTTTATTCCACATATAAGTGACGTTATATGGTATTTGTCATTCTCTGTCTGATTTATTTAACTTAACATAACACACTCAAGGTCCATTCATAATGTCACAAATGGCAGGATTCCCTTCTTTTTATGACTGAATGGTATTCTGTTATATAAATATGTCACATCGTTACCCATTCATCCATCAAGGGACACTCAGTCACATCTTGTTTATTGTAAATGATGCTTCAGTGAACATGTGGGTGCAGGTATCTTTTTTAATTAGAATTTTCATTTCTTTTTGGTAAATAATCAGAAATAGAATTGTTGAATCATATGGTAACTCTATTTTTAATTTTTTGAGAAGCCACCATTACTGTTTTTCATATTGGCTACACCAATTTATATTCCCACATGAGGATTCTCTTTTCTTCACATTCTCTCCAACACTTGTTATTTATTTATTAGCTATTAGATAATAGCCATTCTAACAGGTATGAGGTGATATATCATTGTGGTTTTGATTTATATTTTCCTAATGATTTGTGATACTGAACACCTTTTCATGTACATTTTGGCCATCTGTCTTTTTTGGAAAAATGTCTATTCAGATCCTCTATCCATTTTTAAATCTGATTTATTTTTTTCTTTGTTATTGTGTTACAGATTAATCATATCACACAATATAATATTATTTTTGTATGTTGAGCTAGATATAAAGCTCATATTTATTAGATAACTATCAATTATACCCTGTTTCTTACATTAGGAAGACTTAGACATATTTATGGCTGATATTAAAGTTATTTGAATGCCAAGTTAGTAGTAGATAAATTATGCATTATTTAATTTCCTTGCTACACATTGTGTAAATAATTACATGCCTTATCTATATATATGTACATATACATACAGAGAGACATACAAATACATATAAATACACATATATATGTATATCATGTTATAAAGGCTAAAGCATCAACTTATGGACTGAGTTTATAAATAACTCTTTTCCAGTATGTACCCTTCCTTCTCAGTAGCTAAATATACAAAATAATTTGCTGAAATAATTTTTCCATTAAGGACACCTGTTACTTAATTACATATTTCTAATATATAAGTCATGAGTTCTCTCTCAACAAGTATCTATGATCTTTGGATGTAACTGTAAACACTAGGAAGATGGGAATATTCTTCCGTCCCAAGGTATACAATATCTTAGCTCATTATTCTTCTGTTTAATCAATGCCTAGCATGTTTATAGACTCACCTTGATGCTGGAGCAGAGCACTCAAGCATGGTTGTAATTCTCTATCCAAAGCTACAGATAAGTCTTGTAATGTATACAGCATTGTTTTTCCCAAACAAAACTGTAAATAAACTTTGTCTCTCCCAGGATAATTATCAGCACATTGGAAAAACTAGAATACATATTGTTTATAAAGTATGGGAATCAGTGAGAGCACTTAAGCAGTACTCATTAATTTGAGATCTGGTAAAAATTATTTAGAGAACAATGTGGTGTTACCAAGTCAAGGTGAACATACATATCCCAGCAACCCAGAAATTTCACTCTTAGCTGTAAGAAACCTCAATCCTGGAAAAACCCTCATCTGTGCACTAGAGGTGTGGACAGGAACGGTCTGGATGGTTGAAGATGTATTGCTTTAAAAGAAGAAAACAAGAAATAGCTCAAATGTTCAGCAACAATAAAACAAACAAATAAACTATAGTGCATTCAGAAAATAAAATGTATGCAACGGAATTTGAACAATTCATAAAATGGAATTTTGCATACCCATATAGTGGTTATAGTGAAATAAAATAAATTAAGCTACACACACATCAATATAGATAAATATCAAAAATACAATGTTGAATTTAAAAAAAAAAAAGCAATACCACAAACATATAACATTTCCACTCTTCTAAAAACCAAAAACATCAAACCTAAACAATACAGGGTAGGGCAAAAGTAGATTTACAGTTATGGGTACACAAAACACAGAGTTTCTTCTTGTATTATTATTTATCAATTATTGTATTATTATCCATGCAAACAACTATCAACCTGCTTTGCCCCACCCTAGGGCAGCCCGACATTTCTGATGAACTGATAAAGAAAACCAAATGAATGAATATACAAAATCTTAGACAGTAATTACTCAGAGAGGAGAGGACCATTGAGAGAGCCCATGGAGGATTTCAAACAGACTGGGTGGTGCTTATATTGGTGTTGATTGTATTAGTATTATCCTTTACACTATACATGATGTTATATACACTCTTTCTATAAGTTATATTTCCAAGTGGAGGAAAAAATGCAAAATATAAACACTGTTCTATCCAGGTTGCTTTGGATACTCTGGGAAAGCAAAGATTAAAAAACATACTTTTTCTCTGACTTGCTAGGAATTCACACTACCCGTACAAGTAGAAGTTGTAAAAAAAAAAAAAGATTGATAAATTCAAATGAATCCTCAATCGATCTTTCTCTGAAAGACCTGCTGCGAGCTTTCATTTTAATCTGTGCTTCTTTCAATCGAACACCACCCACCTATAACAGCACTTGGTTCAGGATGATATGACAGAAGTATAATATGGCATTGCTTTGGTAGTTCTTGTGGGTCTGTTAAATAATAAACGTCAAACTTTACATCTATTGGGATTCTGCCTTCCGAAGCCTCATCACCATCTGGTATTTTCTCTACTCTTCAAATTCTGAAAATCCATATTAAAAGTGCTCTTTTTCTAAAAGGAATGGTCTTGACAGAGTTCATATATTGTATCAATACAATAAATTTTATAAATGTGTAAATCCTTTAGAGATTTAAATGATAATTTTGAGCTATGCTTTACTTTGTCCAGTTTTGTGTTAGGAGGTCAAAAGCTATAATTTAAAAAATTTACAAGTGAGAATTGGTCTTTCTGTTACACTGAAAAGTTATAGTAGAAATAAAGCTAAACATGCTAGAGGAATTCCAAAATGGCAGTGGACTGAATGGAAGCTACACAGACCATCGCCCAGGACCAAACTGGAATTACAACTAAAATATAAACAAATCATTGGGAAAAGCAACAGAAGAGCAGCTTGAGAAGATCATATAACCAGGGACACTGACTCCATCCTGGTAGGACTGTGGAGGCACGAGAAAGGGGCTGAGAGCCCACAGACAGCAGTGGCCTTAGCTGTGAGCAGCACCCTCGGGTTACACTCCCAAGAAGCTCCACAGTGCAGAAAGCCGGGCCTCCAGCGGAGGGAGGGGAGACTGGACTGGAATTGTGTGGGGACACCTGGGATTTGGAGGGCACTCAGAGCTTTAGTTGAGTTGCAGCCACGCAGGAGGGTGGCCATCTTACTCCTTCCCAAGGCTCTGGGAAGAAGAAGTAGCCACTCCCTCAGAGATTCAACCCCACCCAGGTGGGCCATTGTAATGCAAATTGAGGCTCATTAACAACCAGCATCTGCCCCACCTTCGGGAAATCCCCTTACGCTAAACACCTGAGGGAGTTTTTCATTCAGCTGAGAACTCAAGGCTTTTCAAGTAACCACAACTAATAGCCTCCAGGATAGCTAGAGGATAACAGAAGCTTTCCTGAGCTTGAAACTCTATCCAGGACAGTAAGATTTGACAGCAGTGTTTAATGTGGGTCCTCCCATGCTCATCCAAATGCAAGAGAAGGAGCCACAAACAGCACAACACCAACACACACAGAGAAAATTTGGCAGGCTCCAATGCCCACTGTGATAGCCAAAATGGTGAAACAAAGCAACAAAAGCCAAATAAAAAAAAAACAAGAGACCTCTACCAAAGATGGGATAAATGTGTAGTAGTTAAGCAAGTTAACAGAGCTAGAATTCAGAGCCGTGATCTTGAGGAAGCTCAACAGGATGAGTAAGGACATCAACACCATGAGTAAAGACATACAAACATTGAAAATCAACAAATTAGAAATTAAAAATCACCAAGAAGAAATCATAAATGACATATTAGAAATAAAGAACACATTGGAAGGTCTAAACAGCAGAGTAGAGGAAGCTGAGGACCAGATCAGTGATTTAAAAGACAGGGTAAAAAAAAAAAATCAACCAATCAGAAAACCAAAAGGCAAAACAATTAAAAAACACAAAGACAGCTTAAGAGAACTGTGGGACAACTGGAAATAATATTCGCATCATAAGAGTCAAAAAGAAAATGAGCAAGGGTTAGATAATATATTTGAAGAAATAGTGACAGAAACTTCCCTAATTTGGTATAGGAAGAAGGCATTCAAGTTCAAGAAGCACAGAGAGCCCCAAGTAAGAAGAACCCAAACAGGCCCACACCAACACATATAGTAATTAAAATGCCAACAATTAAAGACAAAGAGAGAATCCTAAAAGCAGCAAGAGCTAAGCAATAGGTTACCTACAAAGGAAACCCCATAAGGCTCTCAGCTGACTTCTCAACAGAAACACTACAGATCAGAAGGGAATGGCATGAAGTAATGAAGGTCATGAAAAACAAGGATCTGAATCCAAGACTACTCTACCCAGCAAGGCTATCACTCAAAATATGAGGTCAAATAAAGAGCTTTCCATACAAAAAAATGGCTAAGGGAATATATTAGCACCAAATCAGAACTGCAAGAAATATTAAAAGAACTGCTGTAATTAGCAAGAGAAATAGGAAGAAAAATATAACCACTATAAATGAAAATGGCAATAAATAAGTACATATCAATAATCACCTTAAATGTAAATGGATTGAATGCTCTTATAAAAAGACATAGCGTAGCTGACTGGATAAGAAAGCATGACTCATGCCTATGTTGTTTCCAAGACACCCACCTCACAACAATAGACTCACATAGGTTGAAAGTGAAGGAATGGAAAAAAAAACTCCCAAGCAAACGGAAAAGAAAAAAATCTGGGCCCCGGCTGGTTTGGCTCAGCGGTTAGAGCGTCGGCCTATGGTCCAGAGAGACCTGGGTTCAGTTCCCACTAAGGGCACGTACCTCGGTTGCAGTTTGTCCCCGGCCCTGGTTGGGTCGTGTGGCAGCCACTCGATGTGTCCTTTTCACATCGATGTTTCTCTCTCTCTCTCTCCCTCCCTCTCTATCTAAAAAAAAAAAAAAAAAGCTGGGGTAGCAATACTCATATCTGATAAAATAGATTTCAAAATGAAGGCCATAACTAGAGACAAAGAAGGCCACTACATAATATTGAAAGAATCTATCCAACACAAAGATATAACCTTGATAAACATATATGCACCAAAATATATTAAAAATCGTCTGGAAGACTTCAAAGGAAAAATTGATAGCAATACAATCATAGCAGGGAACTTCAACACCCCCTGACATCACTGGATAGATCCTCTAGACAAAAAATTAGCAAGGAAACAGAGACTCTAAATGAAGCACTAGACCAAATGGATTTAATAGATATCTACAGAGAATTACACCCCAAAACTACAGAATTCACATTCTTCTCAAGTGCACATGGGACATTCTCAAAGATAGACCACATGTTAGGGCATAAACTAAGTCACTACAAGTTCAAGAAGATTGAAATCATATCAAGCATCTTCTCAGATCACAATGTCATGAAACTAGAAATCAATTGCAACAAGAACATGCAAAAACATTTCAACACATGGAGGCTAAATAGCATGTTATTAAATAATGAACGGGTTACCGAGGAGATCAAAGAAGAAATCAAAAACTTCCTGGAAACCAATGAAAATGAACACAAAACAACACAAAATCTATGGGATGCAGCGAAAGTAGTTCTGAGAGGGAAGTTCATAGCACTATAGGCCTATCTCAAGAAACAAGAAAAAGTTCTAATTGACTGTCTAACCTCACAAATTAAAGAATTAGAAAGCAAACAAAAAGAAAACCCCAGAGAAAGTAGAAGAAAGGAAATAGTAAAGATCAGAGCAGAAATAAATGACATAGAAACCAAAAAAACAATTCAAAGGATCAATGAAACAAAGAGCTGCTTTTTTGAAAAGATAAACAAGATTGATGGACCCTTAGCTAGACTCATCAAGAAACAAAGAGAGAGAACCCAAATACACAAAATCAGAAATGAAAGAGGAGAAATAATAACTGATACCACAGAAATGCAAAGGATCATTAACAAATACTATGGACAATTTTATGACAGCAAATTTGACAGTCTAAACAAAATGGACAAATTTCTAGAAACACATAGTCTTCCAAAACTGAACCAGGAAGAGATGGAAAACTTGAACAGACCAATAATAACAGTAGAAATTGAAGATGTCATCAAGACTCTCCCAGCAAACCAAAGTGCAGGCCCGGATGGCTTCAGGGAAAGTTTTACCAAACATTCAAAAAAGAACTAACACCCATTCTCCTCAAACTATTTCAAAAAATTCAAGAAGAAGACGACTTCCAAACTCGTTTTATGAGGCATAATTCTAATTCCAAAACGAGAAAAAGACACTACAAAGAAAGAAAACTACAGAACCAATATCCCTGATGAACATAGACGTCAAAATCCTGAACAAAATACTAGCAAATCAAATCCAGCAATACATCAAAAAAATTATTCACCATGACCAAGTGGGATTCATTCCAGGGATGCAAGGCTGGTACAATATTCACAAATCAATAAATGTGATACACCACATAAATAAAATGAAGAATAAAAACCACATGATCATATCAATAGATGCTAAAAAAGCATTAAACAAAATCCAGCACGCATTTCTGATAAAAATGCTCAGCAATGTGGGAGTAGAGGGATCATATCTCGACATAATAAAGGCCATATATGAAAGACTTACAGCCAACATCATACTCAATGTGCAGAAACTAAAAGCATTTCCCTTAAGAACAGGAACAAGACAGGGATGCCCACTTTCGCCACTCTTATTTAACAGTACTGGAAGCTTCTGCACAGCAAAAGAAACAACTATCAAAATGGAAAAGCAACCCACTGTATGGGATTGCATCATTGTCAATGATACATCAGATAAAAGGTTAATTTCCAAAATATATAGAGTACTCATACAACTCAACAAAAGGAAGACAAAATACCCAGTTAAAAGATGGGCAGAGGAGCTGAATAGACACCTCTCAAAACAGGACATACAAATGGCCAAGAGACATATGAAGAACTGCTCAACATCACTAAACATCAGAGAGATGCAAATTAAAACAACAATGAGGTTTCACCTCACACCATCATCAACAAATCAAACAAGTGTTAGCAAGGGTGTGGAGAAAAGGGGACTCTAGTACACTGCTGGTGGGAATGCAGACTGGTGCTGCCACTATGAAAAATATGGTGTTACCTCAAAAAATTAAAAATTGAACTGCTATTTGACCCAATCATCCCACTTCTAGGAATATACCCTGAGAAGCCTGAAACACCAATCAGAAAGAATATATGAACACCCATGTTCATAGCAGCACTGTCTACAATAATTAAGATCTGGAAATAGCCCAAGTGTCCATCAGTAGACAAATAGATAAAAAAGCTGTGGTACATATACACAATGGAGTACTATGCAGCTGTAAGAATGAAAGATTTTGTACCCTTTGAGATGACATGGAGGGACCTGGAAAGTATTATCCTCACTTATTTGAGGAATGTAATGAACATAACAGTCTGAGGAACAGGGTAGACCCAGAGACATGGAAGTAGGATACAGACTGACAACCCTCAGAAGAGGGGGCTTGTGGAAGGGAAGAGATAAACCATACAACTTATATGCGTGTACGCATAACCAATGGACATGAACAACAAAGCTGGGGACTGGGTGGGCGGGATGGGGAGGAGGGTTTCAATGGGGTGAAAAAGGAGAAACATCTGTAACAAAAATAAAATTAAAAAATAAATAAATAAAAATTAATTTTATAAAGTTACCAAAAAAAGCTAAACATGCTAGATATTTTTACTTGATATTAAAAGACATTATTGCTTTCTCTCAGGATTGTTTTAGTGTTTTAATTACAGTAAATTAGAATAATTAGAGAGAAATTATATGCACCCTACCATTCCCTAAAGCCTTTATGCTGCCTTCTTGTCAGATAATGAGTGTTAATAGCAATAACTGATACTTTCAGCGTGTCTACAAATCTTCACACCTTACATTTTTCTTTTTAATTCTGCTCCAGATGGAAGGTGAATCTTGTCAGGCATTATTTCTTCACTCTAAAGAGCACTAATTAAGCTTCTGGTGAACCTGACTGCAAATAAAATGAAGCAATTTCATAGTCAAAGAGAGGCTTAGGCATTTCCTTTTTATCTTTACGTTTTTAGCTTTATGGACTCAAGTCAGTGCAGTCTTTCCAACAAATGGAACCACAGCTTTTAGGTTCTGCTTGGTTTTTTGGTGAGCATGTGTTCAGTGTTTACGATTCTCACAAAACGTGCTGGTTACACTTGAGACGGGAAGGTATTGTCAGGCACATTCAAGCAGGTGGAATATCGATGGAGACTGAATATATAATATTTAATGTTTACTAGTATATGAGGAGTAGGCACAATGTGCCCGCGTCTGTGCTGGGTTCTGGCAATGTGGTGGTTTTGTGCACATCATATCCTATTGCCTTTCTACTGTAAAGTTTCAAAAAAAATTGCAGGTGCTCTAATAGGATGTGACAAAGAAATTACCGTGGTCTGTGAAACCAGAGGAGACCCTGCTGGGGAGGAATAACTCAGGGATGGGCCAGCAGAAACACGCGAAGGCTGCGGAGGAGACTTTGGGGGAAGGGAAAACGTGCAGACACGTGTGTGGAGAGAGCTGTTTGGCTCCAGGGACACAGAGACTCTGGCGTGGCTGCGACGGAGTGCGATCCGCCGGGAGGGGAAACAGGGGCCAGCAGGGAAGGCCCCCGAGGCCATCCATATGTGCACCTCAAGGTTCAAATTAATTCGTTCAACTGATAAGTCAGTGCTCAGATATCCGTTTACTGATGTGTGTGTCCATCAGTAAATTTGCCTCACCTGGCTTAGCCTCAGGCTCCTCAACGGTGAATGTACATGAACAGATCTGCTTCCGAGAGCTGTTGGGGAATCCAAGGAGGTCGGAATGCGAAAGGAGCAGCCCACAGTGCACACCTAGCAGAGGGTCTGTGATCCCCTCAATAATACGCTGTCCTCTCAGCCCCCCCCCACACACACACACACACACACACCCATCCCTAAACATGAAGACGCCAGCGGTGTGTTGTATGAGAGGAGGGTCCCTTATTACCCAACCTGGTCCGACACAGGCAGAGCTGGGCAGACCACCAGCCCGCACTACCGTCCCTGCCTCTTCCCCAAGTGCCAACACATCCAGGGGCCCCACCACTGACACCTGAGGGGCCTCACCACTGACACATGAGGGGCCTGAGGGGCCTCACCACTGACACATGAGGGACCTCACAACTACATCGAGGGGCCTCACTACTGACCCCATCCCTGTGCTGAGCCCATGCCCCGCTTTGCTGTCAGTGAAGGACAATGCAGAAAGAATACAAGGTGAACAATTCATCTTCCCCTCTTCTTTGGTTCTGATTTTCCAGTTGGAACGACCGTCTACTTTCCCATTCAGTCAAGGACACTTCTGACCACAAAGGGAACACTATTAAAAATAAGCCCAGGAAACCTTGGCCAGTTGGGCTCAGCAGTTAGAGCCTCGGCCGCAGACCGGAGACTCCCAGTTCGGGTCCCGCTAAGAGCATGTACCTCGGTTGCAGTTTGTCCCCACCCCATTTGGGGTTGTTTGGGTGGCAGTCAGTCGGTGTGTCTCTCTCACCTTGATGTTTCTCTCTCTCTCCCTCCCTCTCTTCCTCCCACTCTAACTAAAGATAAATGCAAAAACGTCCTCCGTGAGGATAAAAAAAAAATAAAGTAAGTCCAGGAAAACTGGACTATATGGTCACTCCAGCTCTAATACCAATCACAGATGAAGTGATAATAAAGTGCACCTCGTATCAGTCAATTGTGGCCAAGAGAGTGGAGAAGTGACCATTGAAATGCCAGTGATTTCTTGCTTCCCAGATTTTGCTCTAGGTATTACTGATCATTAAGAAACATAAAAGTCAAAGAATACCAGACAGATGCAGGTATAAAGATAACTCCGGTCTTATGCATCCACCAGGCTGAGTACACTTCACCTCACCTTATGACAGATATCGGTGCCAAAACAAATATTATGAGCCATTGGGTCCAAACAGCAGATGTTAGGGAATATTGCTATGGCTACTGCCCTTTAAAAATGATTTCAAAACAAAAATAATAATTTACATGTTATATTATCCACAGGACATTTATTCCGTTGAAATGTAGAATGCATTTTGATATTGTATGCTTGTTTGCTGTTACTGTGTTAAATGGCAATTTCTTCACACAACAAATGCTTATTGAGCAACATGCCAGATACTGTGCTAAGTATGGGGTGAGCTGAAGGCAGACCGCACTGTAGGTACAATTGCCCTCCCGGTGCGTGCAGAAAGGTGGCTGACTTCGCAGTGCAGGTTGATAAAGACAATGACAGAGAAAGTACGAGAGCTCTGAGAATATATTTGAAGAGTGTCCTACCCAGCCTCGTAGTTAATTAGCGCAGTGCGACACCTATGCTCTGACTCAAAGTGCGAATAAGGTTTAGCTCAGAAAAATAGAGTGGATGAAGGTGACATTTAGAACAAAAGGAGATGTATGTGTGCAAGTACAGAGCGAGCATGAGGTGTTACAGGATTTCTTCACAGAAAAAAGCCACAGGTCCTGGGGGATGCTGAGACCAGGGGCCACTCCCTCAGCTGGATGAAAAGGAAGGGCCTCCAGCCCTGACCAAATTCTTGCCAAGATACCCTCATATGAACAGCCCAAAGTTTCAGGGGACAATCCAATTCTTTGCATTGTCTGAAACGCCATCATGAAGATGACAGGAAGTACTACGGAAATTAGAAAAATGTATAATCAAAACATCAATCAAACACAACTTATAAAACACCTGGAAAGGAACTGTCTGATTTAATTGACAGTGTTCTGCATAAATTAATGAAAATAGAGATTATGCTAAAGACCTTCATTAATATGTATGATCTGGGAAAGTATTTGCATTCTAAGAATGTTGTCTATTGTAAAACACTGTTGTTAAGGCACAATGTCCTGCTTTATGTCTAAATACACAAAACTCCATTTGGTCCTTATATACATTACATTCTATAGAATAAATATGCTATAATACAGAACACATACTGCAATTACCTTTATGTCCAACAAAAATTCCTGTGGGATCCTCACAGATAAACAGCACTTACTAAATTCCACAGAGACACTCGCCATGGGACAGACTCAAGTAGATCAGTGACTCCTTGGCCTCTTCTGAGTTTTAGTTTCCTTATTTATAAAATAAGAAATTTTAACTTAAAAATGTTTACCTCTCTTCTACTTTCAAAAATCTAAACAACAGAGTTTAAATGGAGAAGAAATACGTCTGATTTAATTGACAGTGTTGTATGTATGTGTATGTGTATGTATAAATGTGTGGAGAAATATATTAGAATTTTGATTTCATGCAGATGTAAATACCAATAAATTTTTAATATATAAATTAGAAATAAATCTGAATTGAAAACCTAATTAGATATATAACAAGATAAAACTAGTAAATTTGCTTTCCATTTTATGTCAAATTTCTTAGTTTCTTTAACATCTATTGAACACTTCCTGTGTGCCAGACACTGTCTTAAATACTAGAAATAAATACAAACTAAAGTAATCATCCTTCTTTCCCTCATGGAACTTGCATTCTGGAAGCATAGGAGAAGTGAAATGCATTAATACAGGAATGCATACTTATATGTTATAATGGGAAAGTAAAAAGTTTAGAGAGACCCGACTTAGATTGGTGGAGGAGAAAAAAATGGAAGGCGATGGTCCAAAGTGTGAGCAGACACCCTGGGGAAAGAGCGGCGTGGAGGGAAAGTCCAAAGTGGCTGTGGCTGAGCTCTGGGAGCAGAGGCTGGAGAAGAGGCAGGGACCACGGGACCCAGACCTGTGAGGACACACCATGAATGTGGCTTTTATCCTCAACATAATGTGACTTCTGTTAAGACTATTAATCAAGGGAATTCCATGATGTCCTTTGGCATTAAAAGAATGCCTTTGGTTCTGGATTGGAGAAAGGATTGAGGATGGGGTAAAGCACAAATGGATGGAATATTTAGAAGACATGCCGAGATCCCTCCTGGGAGCTTACGTTGGCTTGCTGGCAGGCTGTCGGTGAGGTGAGGAAAAGTGGAATATTTGACATGCATAGGAAAAGGGATACAAAGACAAGTATTCACATAAGGTGACCTTCAGTTTTCATAGCTGAAACAATGTGGGGTTTTTTTCTCTCAATATTCTCTTCTATTTTTTAAGCTTTCAGCTAAAAGCAGAAAACAATTACCTTTGAATTTTTCCCTTGAAAGAGAAAGGAAATGATATGCATACACAAATGCACTTTACCAAAATATGGAGGCAAATAAAATGTTTCCACTTTTCTACTTTAAATCCTTCCATGGGATATTCTCTCTCTCCCTCTCCCTTTATCTCTATCTCTCCTTCAGAGAGGAATAGACATGTATTGCAGCTTCTCATGATTACAAATCACCAAAATAGTGTTTTCATCAATCACAAAACATTTTTTAAGACTACTATGAAAAGCTATTGATATTTACCTTTGCATGAAACCAAAATTCTTTCCTCTTTCTTGATTTCTCTACAGGATTTGTAACTTTAACACTTGAGTGGATGCTGTTAGTAAAATATCTGACATCATTCACTTTAAAATATTCAGTATTACTGGTTAATCACTAACCTTTGTCATGACATAGGCCAGCCTTATATGTTGGTGAAAAACTGTCACCCAGAAAACAACCGTGCCACCTCAGACCTGGGAAGGTGCAGCAGAGGACACTGCCTTATGTTCCTGGAAAAGGCTTGGTGGTCCATGCATTTTCCACACAATACGTGAAGGGAAAATGTTTTGCTAGATTGCTATTCAAATATCAGTTTACACATGAATATGTGTAATCCATCTTTCAAGTATGATTTAACAAACTATAAATGTACCATCTATTTAAAACTAATATAGGAACTAAGCAGCTTACCCTCCACTTAGAATTTTTTTAGAAAGTGTCTCATTCATATATTTTGAAGATATCTAAGTCTAGGTCTGTAATCATTTCTGACATTTTACTATCTCAAAGTTCATTAATTATTTCTGGATGGTTTTTCTTCAGATAATTAAACCCTCCACCCTGATTTAAACTGTGTGTAGGTACTTAATCTTCAGATTTTAATTGCAACTTGACTGCATATTTTAATCTAATTTATTGTCTCACATTCAAAGACATTTCCTATATTTTATTAAATGGCAGAAATGGAGGCAGCTAGTTTTTCCACTATAAATCTTCAGATTAGATTTCACATTTCATTCAGATTATGAAAGATAAATTATGTCACCTTGTTACCTAGAATTCTAAGAGTTGTTAAAATATTGTATCCAAGTATGAGAGACATACAAAGTGAACACATCCATGTAATCACTACCCAGATCACAACATGGATTATTACTGGCAGCCAAGAAAGCCACCTTCTTCATCACCCAATTTATTAGCAGTTCTACCAGAAGTAACCATTATCTTGACTTCCATTTACATACATTAATTTTGTGTATTTTTAAGTCTTTTCTAAAAATCATTGCATAATGTATTTTCATTGGCTTTCTTCCTTCAACACTAAGCTTGTGAGATTTGATCGTCTTATGTGTGGCAGTAACTCGTTTGTTCTCAATGCTGTATATTATTCCATTGTATGAATCCACCAACTTTTATATGTCCATTTTACTGTTCAATGATCTTTAGTTATTTCCAGCTTGAGAATGTTAATATATGACGCTATAAACATTCTTGCACATGTTTTTGGTACACGTGTGCATTTGTTCCTCGTGGGTGTATAGTTAAGAAATGAAATTGTTGGATCAGATGGTAAGTGTGTGGTTGCTTTTATTAGATACTGCTAAACAATTTTCCAAGTAGTTCTACCATTTAAAGCCTCACCAGAACTGTATGAGTGTGCCAGTGTTTCGTCCTCACCAACTCTTAGTATTGTCAGTCTTTCATTTTAGCCATTCTGGTGCGTTTATTAGAGCATCTCATTTTGACATTGAAGTTTTAATTTCATGTCCCTGAAAAACAATAAGGCTGAGTGCATTCATTGTTTGCTCATTGGCTATTTGGGTATTTTTATGTGTGTGTGAGAGAGAGTACATTTTGTTAACTGAGCGTTTCACCCCACCATTAATTTGTAGGATTTCTTTATATATTCTGGATATAAGGTCTTTGTCAGATATACATATTGCAAACGTCTTTCCCCAGTCAGTGATTAGTCTTTTCCATTTTTTTTTTATCCTCACCTGAGGACATTTTTTTTTTTTTTTTGCATTTATCTTCAGACAGAGTGGGAGGGAGAGAGAGAAGAAGAGAGAGAGAGAGACATCAATCTGAGAGAGACACATCGAGTGGTTGCCACCCACACAACCCCAGCCAGGGCTGGGGACAAACCACAACCGAAGTACATGCCCTTAGCGGGAACTGAACCGGGGACTCTCGTTCCATGGGCTGATGCTCTAACCACTGAGCAAACTTACCAGGGCTAATCTTCTTCATTTCTTAATATAACCCTTGAATGAACAACAGTTTTAATTTAGGTTAAGTCTGATATTTTAATTTTATTCTTTATCATTAAAGTTTTCAATATTCTATAAAGAAATGTTTGCCCACTGCAAGGTAATGAATGTATTTTCTCATATTCTGTTTTGATTTGGGCATTTGTACCTATAATCCACCAGAAATAGATTTCAATGTGTACTACAAAGCAGGGCCAATAGTCAGTTTTTCTTCATATGGGTATTCAAATAACCCAGCACCATCAACTGAAAGGGACATCTTATTTCCACCAGACTACGGTGTCATTTTTCAAATGTATACAACCTGATGTCTGAACATGTGCACATACCCACATCACTGACAAAATCATCAACCCTAATCAAGGTAATAAACATATTCATCATCTCCAAAAGTCTCATCTGTCACCAACTTTTTGTGGTAAAAATTCTTAACTAGAGATTTATTCTCCTGATAAAGTTTTTAGTGCACACACAGTATTGTTAACTATAGGTACTATATTGTACATAGGAACACTAGAATTTATTTATCTTGCATTACTTACACTTTATACCCATTGAACAATACTCCACCCTTCCCTCTCCTCCTAGCCCTTTAACTCCATCATTCACTCTCTGCTTCTATGAGTTTGACTATTTTAGATACCTGTTGTAAGTGGAATCATGCAGTATTTGTCCTTCTGTGACTGGCTAAATTCACTTAGCTTAATGTCCTCCAGGTTCATCCATGTTATTACATATGGCAGAATTTCCTTCTTATTTAAATCTCAATAACATTTCATACACATACTGTGTTTTCTTTATCTGTTCATCTGTCAATAAAAATTTGTTTCCATTTCTTAGCTATTGTGAATAATACAATAATGAACAGGAGAGCATGAATATCTCTTTGAGATCCTGAGTTTAACTTTGGGGGATATATGTAATTTGGGGGATTGCTGAACATGTAGTAATTCTTTTTAGCACATATATAGATCAATGGACCAGAACAGAGAACCTTGAAGTTGATCCAAAACATGCTCAATTAATATTTAACAAAGGAGGCAAGAGCATACAGTGGAGTAAAGACAGCCTCTTTAATAAATGGTGTTGGGAAAATTGGACAGCTACATGCAAAAAAAAATGAAATTAGACCATCAAGTTACACCCTACACAAAAATAAACTCAAAATGGATAAAAGATTTAAATATGACTCATGAATCCATAAAAATCCTAGAAGAAAATGTAGGCAACAAAATTTCAGACATCATATGTAGTAGAATTTTTATTGATACATCACCTAAGGCAACAGAAACAAAGGAAAAAATGAACACACGGGACTATATCAAACTAAAAAGCTCCTGCACAGCAAAAGAAATGAGCATCAAAATGGAAAGGCAACCCACTTTATGGGACAGCATAATTGCCAATGATACATCAGATAAGGGGCTAATTTTCAAAATATATAAAGTGCTCACACAACTCAACAAAAGGAAGACAGGGAACCCAATTTAAAAAATGGGCAGAGGACCTAAATAGACACCTCTCCAAACAGGACATACAAATCGCTAAGGGACATATGAAAAAATACTCAACATCACTAATCATCAGAGAGATACAAATTAAAACAACAATGAGGTATCACCTCACACCTGTCAGAATGGCCACCATCAACAAATTATCAAACAAGTGCTGGCAAGGATGTGGAGAAAGGGGGACTCTATATACTGCTGGTGGGAATGCAGACTGGTGCAGCCACTATGGAAAACAGCATGGTATTTCCTCAAAAAATTAAAAATTGAATTGCCATTTAACACAGTGATCCCACTTCAAGGAATATATCCTAAGAAGCCTGAAATACCAATTAGAAAGAATATATGTACCCCTATGTTCATAGTAACACTATTTACAATCGCTAAGATCTGGAAATAGCCCAAGTATTCATCGATAGATGAGTGGATTAAAAAGCTGTGATACATATACACAATGGAATACTATGCAGCTGTAAGAAAGAAAGATCTCTTATACTTTGTGACAAATGGAAGGACCTGGAGAGTATGTATTATGCTAAGCAAAATAACCCAATCAGAGATAGAGAAATACCACGTGATCTCACTTATTTGTGGAATATAATGAACAAGGTGGGCTGATGAATGAAAAACAGACCCAGAGACATAGAAAGGAGTATGGTTCAGACCCACAACCCCTCAGGGTAGGTGGTTGGGGGAGATGGAGGAGATGAACCAAAGAACTTATACGCATGTATGCATAACCAATGGACATAGACAACAATGCTGGGGGAGGGAGGCAGGATAGCGAGGAGGGTGAATAATAAATAAATAAAATAAATAAATAAATAATGCACACTATTTTTCATTGCAGCTATACCATTTTACTTTCCCATCAACAGTGTACAAGGGTTCCAAGTTCTCTAAATCCTCACCAACACAAAATTTGCACTGTATATAGTTCATTCTTTTAACCTTTATTGTTTGCTTATATTTATGTTGTGATAAATAAAATTACACATATTTTTTTCCTTTTGTCCACTGATAATCTTTGTCTTTTAATAGAAAATTTCTTCTTTTGATGTTTAAAGTAATTATCAATATGGATTCAAATCTGCCATGTTAGTTATTTTATAGGTTCTTTGTTTCTTTTTACTCTTTTCTTTGGAAATAATCATATATTTTTATATTCCAGTTTTCTCTTTGATTAGCTTGCTTATGTATTATTCTTTTAATGATATCTATGAGATTAAAATGTGTTTCCTTGACTTATTATGATCTGGTTATCAAACAAACCTACTTGGGTTTGTTTGTTTTTTTTCTATAATTTTTTGAAAAAAAATTCAGAGGTATGTGGATTCATTATATATATTTTTTTATCCTCACCAGAGGATATTTTTGCATTTATTTTCAAATAGAGTGAGAGGGAGAGAGGGAGGAAGAGAGAGAAACATTGATGTGTGAGAGACACACTGACTGGTTGCCACACACACAACCCAAGCAGGGCCGGGGATAAACTGCAACGGAGGTTCGTGCCCTTAGTAGGAACCAAACCCGGGACTCTCTGGTCCACAGGCCGATATCTAACTGCAGAGCCAAACCTGCCAGGGCAGATTCATTATATTTTTATCTCTAGAAAATTCATATTGATTCTTGATTTGGGGTCTTTTCTCGTGCTCCCCATATCCCATTGCTTGTCAGTTACCTCCATATTTTTTCACATTCCTCTTCCCCTTATTCTTGCAGCAACAAATTCAGTTCAGTCTCTAGTATCCTCCACAGCCGTGGTCAGAAAGCGGCTTTCCATCCTTGACTCCCCCACTCATTTCACATCTCCGGCTCCTCTCGTGGCTTTGACATGGGAATGCTAAGAAATCCTTCATAAAAAGTGTGTGTACCTCACAATGTTCTTGTGAAGATCAAATATGTGAAAACGCATCAACAGGGATTAAATTGGATACAAAGATAATACACGTGTTTTTTATTTTATTTGTACCCTATCGACGCTCTACAGCAAAGCACTCAGTTTGAGACACTGCTCCCTGCTGTGATTCAGGCAGGTTTAGGCCTGTTTAACAAACTGCTGAGATAGACTTGTCAGAAGCCTATTTACAGGGCTGAGGATGCTTTCCCGTCATATCCATCCCTGGGATTCAAACATATCTGGGCATGTCTGGCAAGCCTATGGATCTGTATGCAGAAACCTGAAAACCCTTTTCAGAAATATCCATCCTATACGCTTTTTGGTGAAGAGTAAGGATTTTGAACCCAACATGCTGGTAGTGATTCAAATCTCCTTAGTCCTGTCTCTAGGACTGTCTCTAGGACGGCAAAGATTATAGGTAAAAATGATCCTCTCAGAAAGGCAATAACAATCGAGAGACAAAAGAACAAGGAGAAAGAGGAGGAGGAGGAGGACGAGTTGTTCAATTACCCAGAAGTTTAGCAAATATATTAGTGTATAGAGAAAGAATATACAATTTCAAATGTTAAATCCCATACTGGAAATCTCCCTTCCTAAAACCTAGCTGTCACCTATCAATCTTTCTCATTGTTACAGAGCAATTTCTTTTTAAACCAAACTGTAGGTATTTTACCCCCCTGTTGAACGCTCTTAGATGGCTCAGCATTTCCTGCCAAACCAATTTTCAATTATTTAGCATGTCATACAATGCCCATCATTATCTGTCCAAGACCACTTATTAACTCATAAAAGAAGTATGATATTGAGTAAGGTGGGAACCGTGATATCATACTAAGCATGAAAACTATAAAAAATGTATCCTATGATATATTAGAATTTGGTAAATATATTTCAACTTACATAGTGTTCGAGTGCCTTTCTCGGGTTTTGTTTTTTTACTTTTTGTTTTTGTTTTTAGGTCTTTTAATTGAAACAATAATAGTATGCTGACATAGCAAACATTTAGTCACGAACTTTGCGACATTCAATCCACAGAAGACTTTGGCAAAATAATACCGGCATTATTATTGTTCACTTTTCGTCTTTGAGGCAATTTGTTGTGAAATTGACCTTTACACACTGCAGTTTTTACCAGGAGAATCCAACTAAGATGCACATTTGCTTCTACCTTAGGCAAAGCCCACGGAATCTTATGACCATGACATGATAAAGGACTGATAGTTAAAATGCCCTTTGTCTTTGTCATTTTGTTTTCCTCATCAAGTTAATGTCACCATTTTTAGAAGATTGCACTTTTCTTGTTTTATTTCCTTTTTTTATATAAGATTATTGCTGAATACCATTATTTTAAGTATATAAAGATCTCAGAGTAAAATGGGTTTTCATAATGTATGGAAGGAAAAATAGTTTTCCTTCTACCATACTAGGTTTTTGACTGATCCCTGCACCTCCCAATAAAAGACAGATTAGTAGGAGAAAAACAAACAAGGTTAATGACATGCACACTTCCGAATACATGGGAGAGACCCAGGTAACTGAGTAACTCCCTGAGATGGCCTTGGAGGGAGGAAGAAACTTTCCTCTACCATCCTATGATTTTTTCAGCTGGTCTAATAATTAAATTTACATAAAGCAGATTAACAAGAGAAAATAAACAAATTTAATGACATACGTACATATGGAAACCCCACAAGTGTGAGACAGGCAGAGACCAGATATACATAAAGGGTTCAGGAAACAGAAAGCTAAAATGTGGTCTACAAAGTATTCTGAGCTAAGGATGAGGTAAGGGAACTTGGGGCTTCAGAGAGGAGGAAGGTCATTGCAGGATGAGAAGACTAGGTACTCATTAAATAGATACGTCAAAAAGATGGCCTCTGATCATCGTGTACAGTGGGCAAGATCTCTAATTTAAATTCGTCTGGGTATTTAAGGTAGGGCAGAAGTTTCTTTTGAGCCTTCAGAGTCTAGGTTGCCTTTAGCTAAAATAATATGCACACCACAGAAGCACATCTTGGTGTGACTCATTCTGAGCCCCTACAGTCCTTAGTCACCACCTTAAATACCATCTCCAGCTAAGACCAAAAAAAAACAAACAAACAAAAAAACAGATGTTGAGGGGTGGGGAAGCCAGTTATGGAGTCTATGAAGGAAAAAAACAAACAAACAAAAAAAAACAGTAGTAAGGATATGGTTAGGCAGATTTAAATCTCTGTGCCTTCTTCACTGATAAGAGTTTCCAGAGATTTGGACATCTTACTCTTCTTAGTACAGAGAGAAAGACACCCTTACAGATGGAGATTTCCCTTATAAATGCAAATGTCTCTTACAAAGGGTAACTTCTACTAATGTTTTATTTCTTTAAAAAATAATCTGCCTGAAATAATCTTTTTGCTGAAGAGTCATATTTTGAGGTGGCAAATTCTACCCCCCTTCAATAACTTTCATATGTGACTACAGTTTTATATTATTGATATTATAGAAAATAAGACTTTTTAAAAAAATTTCCTATTTGCGAACATGTTGTCAGTTATTTATTGGTCATTTACTTTTTAAAAATTATCTTTATTGTTGAGAGCATCACAAATATAGCTCCCTTTCCCCCCTCCCCATTGACCTCCTCTACTCTGCTCCCCCCACTCAGGTCTTGACCAGACTATTGTCTGTGTCCATGGGCTATGCATATATGCATATAAGTTCTTCGGTTCATTTCTTCTTGCCCCTTCCACACCCACTCTGAGATTTATCTGTCTGTTTCATGCTTCTATGTCTCTGGATCTATTTTGTTCATCAGTTTATTTTGTTCATTAGATTTCACATATAAATGAGTTCATACAATACTTGTCTTTCTCTGACTGGCTTATTTCACTTAGCATAATACTCTCTAGGTCCCTCCAAGTTGCTCAAAGGATAAGAGAGCCTTCTTTTTTTTTTTTTTTTTTTTTTTTTTTATCCTCATTCGAGGACATTTTTCCATTTTTTTGTACAGACAGAGTGGGAGGGAGAGAGAGGAAGAGAGAGAGAGGGAAACATCGATGTGAAAGGGACACATCGAGTGGCTGCCACCCACACAACCAACCAGGGCCGGGGACAAACTGCAATCGAGGTACATGCCCTTAGCGGGAACCGAACCCGGGTCTCTCCGGACTGCAGGCAGACGCTCTAACCGCTGAGCCAAACCGGCCAGGGCAAGACAGCCTTCTTTTTATACCTGCATAATATTCCACTGTGTAAATGTACCACAGCATTTTTATGGACTCATTTACTGCTGGGCATTTGGGCTGTTTCTAGATCTTAGCTATTTATTGTAAAACGCACTGCTATGAACAGAAGGGTGCATATATACTTTCTGATTGGTGTGTCAGGTTTCTTAGGATATATTCCTAGAAGTGTGATCACTGGGTTAAATGGCAGTTTCACTTTTAATTTTTTGAGGAAACTCATACTGTTTTCCACAGTGGCTGTACCAGTCTGCATTCCCACCAGCAGTATATAGAGTCCCTTTTTCTCCACATCTTCACCAGCATTTGTTGTTTGTTGATTTGTTGATGGCAGCCATTCTGGCAGGTGTGACACTGTACCTCATTGTGGTTTTAATTTGCATTTCTCATATGATTAGTGACAATGAATATCTTTTCATATGTCAGTTAGCCATCTGCATGTCCTCTTTGGAGAAGTGTCTATTCATATCCTCTGCCCATTTTTATTTTTAATTTTTATTAATTTATTTTTGTTACAGATGTTTCTCCATTTTTTTCCCCATTGACACCTTTCTCCCCATTCTCTGACCATTTTCATCATCCTTTTGTTGAGTTGTATGAGTACTTTATATATTTTGGAGATTAACTCCTTATCAGATATGTCATTGGCAAATAGAAACTAAGACTTTTTCATCAAAGATGTTACTTTTACTAAAAAGTATCAGTTGACTAGCACGTATTTTTAATCTTTTTTATGAATCAGCAAGATTTTACTTGAGGCATTTTTCCTATTATATTAAGCATAATTTCATAAGAAACATGTTTCAACATTCCAAGAACGTTTGCATATAAACTAAAATGTTTACATATAAACTAAGGGCTATCTATAAATTAACCTAAGAATAAATTTTAAGGCCCTTTATAAGTGATGTGTCAGTCAAGATTTTCCGTTTGTTTGAAAGAGAGAGAATTCTAATGAGAAGTAAGCCAGCAGAATGGTGACTTCATGGAGAATTGGGCAGCTCAGAGAATGGAAGGAGGGACCAGAGGACTGGGCAGCCCCAGGATCCCCAGAAAGGTTCCTGGATGCCTCCCCATTTCCCCTTAGGGAAGTACTAGTGACCACTATGAAGGACCCACCACCTCCCAATTTCTAACTCTTCAGACAGTTCCCACCCCAGGCCCCTCCTGTTCCAAAAATTCCTCCTCATCCAGCCTGATCCGTATCAACACTCCTCTGCCTTGAACTCCTCTCTCCTCCCACCTAAAGAGCAATGGAATAATCTTCCTACATTCCTCCTCCCTGAAAAAGCTCCTCCTGTGATAAATGGGCATGTTTAGGGGAGGACTATGTCACAGATAAAACAAGTATTTAACCACTCAGTTCCTGAGCGATTAGATAATTATTTAAGTGCATAGCTATTGAGTGATACCATGTGATGACATTGAGCTAGAATCGGAAGATAAAACTGAAACAAATCCACAGGTGTTCGACAGTTCGGGGGGGGGGGGGAGACAAAGATCAATTAAATTATTACAAAACATGGTTGTAGCAGGACCAGCTAATTGTCCTCCAATATAATTTTGTCTTCCATAAAAAATTAGTTTTTATCTGAGCAACATAAACACTGTATTTCCCAGATGCCCTTGCAGGTGGAAATTGTTTCGCTATAAAACAGAGGGGGTTTGTCCTCATCTTTTTCCCCCTTCCTGGGGGCCAGCGTGTGTACATGATGGCTATCTCGGGCACTGCACAGGAGAGCTAGGAGCCTAGTATGGCTGAGGAACAAGATAGAAGGAGCTCCGTCCTCGGATGAGCTCATGGAACAAAGCTGCTCTGCCAGCCCTGGGACTGTTACTGACACACTATTACGTCAAAGAGAAATAAGCTTCCCTTTTGTTTAAACCATTCTTATTTCAAGTCTCTACTACGTGGAAGAGAGGTATATATATATACACAGACTGTAATACATTCTGTGAAACATAGACATGAGGACTCTGACCTAGTTGGAAAGATCAGGAATGGTGTCATCCATTCAATTATTTAAAAAAAAACACAACAATGACCTATTGCCTGTAAGTACCAGGCACTGTTCTAGGTGTTAGGCATGTACAATGAACAGAACAAAGTTCTTGTCCTCATAGAGCTTACCTTTTAGTGAACAAAAAGGCAATCAATTTATCAATAAATGGGTAAAAATATACTAAGTAGTGATAATGCTGCTAGGAAAGACAAAGCATAGAGAGATGGGGTGCTATTTGAAATAGGGTGATCAAGGAAGACTTCTCGAAGGTGGTGTGCCCTTGGGCAGAGACCTGGATGAAGAGAATGATGAGTCTGGTGACAATCTGGGGAAATGGTGTCCAGGAAGAGGAAACAGGCAGTCACAGACTCTGCTATAGACAGGTAGCTTGAAATGTGAGAGGAACAACAAAAGGGCCAGTGTGACTGAGCTATAAGAGCAGATCGACTTTCAATAATGCAGCAAATGATACGTCCCTGAGCACATTATATTCAGTTGGTGCAGCTCCTTGGTCTCAAAGTTTTGCTACCTTGAAAATAATTGTTAGAAATTCAGAAGAATATCATATAGAAGAGTATTTTATGCTGAGTTTAAACTAATTGGAAGCTATAAATGATGACAGATTGCTAAATAATGTTCAAATCCTGCCTCGACATGTTGCCATTATTACTACGCTTTACACGTAATATTATGGTGCAGGTTAAATAACATATGTCATTAAACATGTGTGTGTCTTGAGGATCAACCTTGTGTGTTTCTTTCCTCCAGATCGTCCAGTAATTGGTTTAGTCATGAAAACAAACATCACAGCACAGCCAGTGTGGCTCAGTGGCTGAGTGTTGACCCATGCACCAAGAGGTCACCGGTTTGATTCCCAGTCAGGGCACATGCCCAGCTTGTGAGCCTGATCCCCACTGGGGGGCATGCAGGAGGCGGCCAATCGATATTCTCTCTGATCAATGTTTCTCTCTCTCTCTCTCCCCCTCTCCCGTCCTCTCTCAAAAATCAATTTAAAAAAATTGTTTTAATAAAGTGCTTTCCTTCCAAATGCTATGGAGGATAAGTCATCTATTTTCAAGAGACAATGATAAAGGCAATATTTAGGAGAAAACACAGGATGCATAATGCAGTTTCAAGGGTTCTTACACACTCAGTTTCTTGGAACATGGGTCCCAGCTGAAGCAGTGGTGAACCCAGAGTCTACAGCTGGCAATTATTCCAGAGGATTTCGGGAGTAGCAACGCTTGAGTTTTCTCCTCTTTCTGCCCATTTACTCTTTCACTTCCTCTCCACTCCTCACTGCCAATAAATTGAAGAATGTCAAGATAACAAAAAGAGAACTTTAGTAGAAATCTTTATATTCATATGACGTTCACAAAATTAAAAACAGTGCATGGACTTTTAAAATTAGATCGTTAACATAATTTTTACTAAGAGCATTTTTAGGAGTTCTCTGTAAGCTATGCTCCTCAAATAGTCTTCACATTTGAGAAGTTTTAGAAATAAAAGTTAAAATTGTTAACCTTTAATTGTTTTAATGCAAAAGTTAATATTGTTTCATCTTGAAGCATAAATGGCGGGAGAAGATGACACAGATGAGGCCATTTTAAATGGAACCAGGGTGACCCTGGCTGGTTTGGCTCAGCGGTTAGAGCATTGGCCTGAGGACCAAAAAGTCGCAGGTTTGATTCCAGTCAAGGGCATGTACCTCGGTTGCTGTTTGGTCCCTGGCTCCAGTCGGGTCGTGCAGGAGGCAGCCAGTCGGTGTGTCTCTCTCACATCGATGTTTCTCTCTCTCTTTCTTCCTCCTTCTCTCTCCCTCCCACTCTATCTGAAAATAGGATGGGAAAATATCCTCAGGTGAGGATTTATAAATAAATACATACATAAATACATACATAACTAAATACATAAATAAACACATAAATAAATAATAAATGGAACCAGGGTGGCCATTCCAGAGGAACTGCCTTGCACGTCTTACTCCTTGAACCTTTGGAATGTTTGAACTGGCAAGAAAACCTTTCGACAGGGCCAAACCATCATTATATTTCAAACAGCTCTTTGGGAAGCTAACAGAAAAGCAGATATTGCAAAAACTGAAGACATTCTTTAGAATTAGCACCACCATGTCTACTAAACAATAACAGCACGTTTGCACCTATAGAAAGTCTTCCTTATATTTATATAATTATTTTCTTTCCTCTTTCTTATAAAAAACTCCTTACCTTCATTTCACAATTGAAACAATAATTGGGTTTCTGCCTGCATCAATCTTCCTCAATAGATAGTCTATGTGATCTCAAATTAAAAACTTTGTGGCCTCTCCCTTTGCCTTATCATTTTTAGGTTAATAATGGATTAAAACATATTGGTGAATTCATTGGCCTTGGGGACTTATTTTTTCAATAAAAATAGATAATGTTTTCAGTTTATTCTGTGACTGGCTCAGTTCCTTTCAACTTCTCACTAAAATACCCAAAGACAGAAAAAATATCAATACCCAAAACCACAAAGAAAAATATAGCTATCAGTCAGTCTAACACTATAATCTTGGAGGATTGACAGCAATTGCAAGGCTGATAGGACTAGGTTTAGAAAAACAATTCAGAATTCAGCAAATGACATACACTGGCTTCAATTTATGGGAAAATAAAAAGACTGCCTAAAAATATAGGCAGCAAAATAGTTGTCCTTCCAAACTACCTATGCTCCTGACCCAGAAAACTAGAGATCGTGTCAATCAGAAAATCATGTAACTTCTTCTGTACCTTTCAGGTGCCAAAAAAATGTACACCCGCCCATACCTCACTCCCATACTTTTATATTCAGAATAAGATTAAAAATCCCAGGTAATAGTCAGACCATACAATTAGTAGGAACTCTGGGGACTGGTAAAAACTCAGAAAATTCTGAGTAATTGTATCTATATATACAGCACTGTAATCATCATCTCTAATAAAGATCAGAAAGGAAGAATTAATGTCTTTATTCACAATTACATTGCCCTGTAAAGAAAAATTCTTACACAGTCTACCAAAACTTTACTAAATTAATAAGTGAATTTTCCAATGTAGCTGAACAAAAATAAATAATATACAAATCAACTGTATTTCTATAGACTATTAGTTAACAATTAAAAATGACATTTTAACATATTATCTATAATAGCAGCTCCAAAACAAATTTTAACAAAACATATGCAGGAACTCCACATTAAAAAGTGTATAAAATTTTTGAAAAAACATTTTAAAAGTCTAGATAAATGGAAGGTTATATTTTGTTAATGGATGAGAAGACTCAATATCGTTAAAATATCCATTTCCCCTCAATTGGATCTACAGATGTAATGCAATCCTGATCAAAATATTATAAGGTTTTTTTGTCCAAACTAGCAACCTATTGCTAAACTTGTGTGAAAATGCACAGTAACCTGGAGTAGCCAGTCATGTGAGAAGAAATTATTAAATATTACTAAAATCGAGTGTTTGTCATGCAACATTATTGTGGAAATGATACACTGTACAAAAGTTCATAACAAAAGAGGTGTGGCCTAAAACATGTAAAGTTGCTTTGGGGGCTGAGTGAAATCAGGCAAGTAGATGTCAAAGGAGAATGAAGAGAATGAAGAATAATGAGAAAACCATTATGGGAAGATGGGAAATGGAAAGCATGTTATGTGGAGGCAAAAACTTGTTTAGAATATTATCTATAATAGCTTGAAAGACAATAAATATACTTAATAAATCTATGACCTTGAGCAAGCAGGTGTCTAGGTAAAATGCTTCTGACTCCTCCTAGCCACAGGTGATGGGATCTGCAAAAGAGAATACAGCTCCGATGGAACCAGCCAGTATGCCTACATTTTGAGAAATTTTGAAAGCTCAAAAATTATAGTGCTTGTTATGTTGGAAAGAAAAACTGTCTGCAGTCTGTGTATACCTATAATCTCTGTCCTTTATATTCTTTGTTTCTTTCTCATACTCTTCCCTTCTTTTATGGACATAACACTACCTGTAGCTACTGTAGCTCTACTGCTTAGAATCCCACAGTAGAGCCAAACTTTGAGCCATTAAAATGAACAGGGTTAAACTATATTCATTGATTTGAAAAAAAATATGACAATAAATTAATTGAGAGAAAAAAGATATCCAAGAGTTAATATGCTAAGATCCAGTTTTTGTTAAAATTTAAATGTCTTATGGAAGACATTACCAGATGATATACATCATAGTATTTCTTTAAAAAAAATTTTTTTTAATTAGAGTTGACACTCACTATTATCTAGTTTCAGGGGTGCAAGCATAGTGGTTAGACAAGTGTATAACTTACCAAGTGATCCTATTGCTTTACTTCACATCGCCGTGACCACATTGTAACCGCCAACTTGTACTCCTAAGTCCCTTTACCTTTTCCACCCAGCCTCCCAAGCCCACTCCCATCTGACAACTATCAGTTTGTCCTCTGTGTCTACACATCTTAATATTTCAGTGGTGGCCTCTGAATGGCTGGTGGTCAATAGAGGCATTTATTTTTATTTTTTGCTTACTGCATTTTCAGATTTCTAAATATAAAAATGCTTTGATTTTGTAGTCAGCAAAACAATAATGTAAAAGAAAGTCAGGTTTTAATTGAGAAAAAAAATAATGAAGAATTAAAATCTTAAATAATGTCATGTTTTTTTCTTATAGCCCAGCATTGTGAAAAGTAAGTTTCTATGTGCAAACACACATACACACGCACACACTCACACACACAAAGAAAACAGTGATGAAAGAAGTAATACCTGGCATGTATTAATTAGCATGTAATTGCAAATTGCCAACAGGGACTATTAAATATAAAAAGTGTTTCTCACAAAAGTCATTTCTGTGTTTTTTAAGATAACACTTGACTAATAAATGTCCTACTCCCAAGACAAAGATAATCAGTCAACGTTCAACCACATTTATTTTCACCTTTGAATTAGCCAAACTGCCCACAGCATATTGTTCCAGGACTATAATCAACACAGAGCAATTGTTAGTATGTTAGATTGAATCCTTGATAAATAGAAACATTCCTAAAAATAAACAAGAACACTATTTTCTATCTTAAATTTAATAGTTGATTATCAATGTTTCCAAAATTATTAGCCAAAATAATTAGAGTGTATTTATCCTAATAATGATTTTTTAAAATATATAATTAGAACAAATTCTCTTCGCAAAAATCTACAAAATATATATTTAAATTCTAAAATCCATGACCACAAGGCAAGCAGCTGACTCTTTGTGATTGAATAAAATAACAGAATCAGTCCAACCACCAAATACCATCAAGGTGACTTAACGATTGCCTGCTGAGATTAAAAAGAGAGAGAGAGAGAGAGAGAGAAGAAAGCCAACTGCCCACCTCCCGACAGGTTCTGGCTTCTGTGGTATGTAGCTCCCATGGTCAAACAGTCCGGTCTTTAGATTCTGCTGAGACAACTTTCTCATTGGTTGATCCTCCACGATGTGCAATGCACAGAAGTAGGTGCTGCTAGGAAAAGGCACAGCAACTGCTCAGTGGCCGTCACTGTGTGCTAACTGCGCTCCAGCGGTGGGACTCCACAGCACTTCAAGAGGAGGACACCAAGGCTTGAGTCTGGCTTCTGGGAGGAAAGGACAATGTTCTACAGGCTGTGTGTTTGGCTCAGGTGAGTGAAGGCATAGCACTTAAGACGAATATTAGGGACTCCTGTAAACAGCCCGTAGACTTGGTTGGATTCTGCCTAGATAGGAAGTTTTTCTAAAAAACATTTCCTAAATAGTCAAAGCCTTATTACCTTGAATTCCTAAATTTTCACTTCTCTCTCTCAACTTGGCAAGACAATAGCTTGTCAAGATTCTTTACATTTGGAAGCAGCGACAGTGAAGAAAAGACTCTAGTATCAACTGTGTACCCTACGTGAAGTCCTTTAGGACCTTTGAGTTTTAGTTTGCTGACCATTAAAATGTAAATAGTGAAAAATAATCTTACTTAATTTACCAAGTTTTAGAAAGAATCAAACTAGAACCAAATATCACATCATAAAATGCATTTTCAAATTTTTTCTTCTTATGAATAATAGTTTTAGTAATGAGGAATCACATGCTTCTATGTCTATAATACTTCCACAAAAACTGATGTTCACACATAAAAAGGGCATTTCCTGCTAACTATATTAGTAAGGCAGAAAAAATTTTTGTCTATCTGTTCCTGTGTTTAAGTGAAGAATATTATACAGACTAATTCTATAATTACATAATTTTTTACAATGGCAAGCTAGTGGAAAGACCTTTCCAAGCAGAGAAAAAATTTTCTAATTCAAAGTTTTTCTGGTCTCAATATTGTTCAATTGCATTAAACTCATACCTTCAGTTCGTTTCACTAGAATTATATCTTTTATTGCTTTTAGTCCTGTGTTGTCTGGTGGCATGCCTGAGTGTATGAAACACTAGTGTGAATAGAATTTAATTAATCAATTTAGGCTATATGTGCTCTACATTACCGCATAATTTACTTCATAAATTTATTTCTTCTTTTTAATTAATTTACTTATTTTTGTTACAGATGTTTCTCCTTTTTCCCCACTAATTGCCCCTCCCCCCCTCCCCACCCTCTCCCCAGCATTGTTTTCCATGTCCATTTTCATGCATACATGCATATAAGTTCTGTGGTTAATCTCTCCCCACCACCCCCTCTTCTGGGAATAGTCAGTCTGTACCCCACTTCCATGTCTCTGGGACTACCCCATTCCTCAGACTGTTATGTTCATTATATTCCACAAATAAGTGAGATCATAAGATACTTGTCTTTCTCTGTTTGGCTTGTTTCGCTCAGGATGACACTATCCAGGTCCCTCCATGTCGTTTCAAAGGATAAGAGATCTTTTTTCTTACAGCTGCACAGTACTCCATTCTGTATATGTAACACAGCTTTTGGATCCATTCGGCTACTGATGGACACTTGGGCTGTTTCCAGATCTCAGCTATTTTAAATAGTGCTGCTATAAACATGGGGGTACATATATCCTTTCTGATTGGTGTTGCAGGCTTCTTAGGGTATATTCCTAGAAGTGGGATCGCTGGGTCAAATGGAAGTTCAATTGTTAATTTTTTGAGGTAACACCATATTGTTTTCCATAGTGGCTGCTCCAGTCTGCATTCCCATTAGCAGTGTACTAGAGTCCCCTTTTCTCCACACCCTCGCCAACACTTGTTGTTTGACGATTTGTTGATGGCAGTCATTCTGATAGGTGTAAAGTGATATCTCATTGTTGTTTTAATTTGCATCTCACTGATGATTAGTGAGGTTGAGCATTTCTTCATATATCTCTCAGCCATTTGTATGTCCTGTTTGGAGAGGTGTCTATTTAGTTCCTCTGCCCATTTTTTAATTGGGTTCTTTGTCTTCCTTTTGTTGGGTTGTATGAGCACTCTATATACATTGCAAATTAACCCCTTATCTGATATATCATTAGCGATGATGTTCTCCCATACAGTGGGTAGCCTTTCCATTTTCATGACTGTATCTTACGCTGTGCAGAAGCTTTTGAGTTTGATGTAGTCCCATGTGTTCATTTTCTCCTTTGATTCTGATGCCTTAGGTGATGTGTCAGTGAAAATTCTGCTTTGTATCATGTCCAAAATTTTGTTGCCTTCAGTTTCTTCTAAAATTTTTATGGATTCATGAGTCACATTTAAGTCTTTTATCCATTTTGAGTTTATTCTTGTGTAGGGTGTAAGTTGATGGTATAGTTTCATTTTTTTACGTGTAGCTGTCCAATTTTCCCAACACCATTTATTAAAAAGGCTGTCTTTACTTCACTGTATGCTCTTGCCAACTTGGTCAAATATTAATTGAGCATATTGCCTTGGGTCCATTTCTGGGTTCTCTATTCTGTTCCATTGGTCCATATGCCTGTTCTTGTGCCAGTACCAGGCTGTTTTGGTTACAGTGGCTTTGTAGTATAACCTGAAATCTGGTAATGTAATCCCTCCAACTTTGTTCTTCTTTTTCAAGATTGCTGTGGCTATTTGAGGTCTTTTTTGGTTCCATATGAACTTTTGAAGTATTTGTTCTAGTTCTGTGAAATATGTTGTTGGTATTTTGATGGGGATTGCATTGAATCTATAGATTGCTTGGGTAGTATGGACATTTTAATGATGTTGGTTCTGCCAATCCGTGAACAGGGTATGTGCTCCCACTTTTTTACATCTTCCTCTATTTCTTTTTTCAATGACCTATAGTTTACTGTGAATAGGCCCTTTATTTCTTTGGTTACGTTTATTACTAGGTATCTTAATTTTTTTGCTGCAATGGTAAATGGGATTTTTTCTTAGTTTCTCTTTCTGTGAGTTCCTCATTGGTGTATAAGAATGCCATCGATTTCTTGACGTTAATTTTGTATCCTGCTACTTTGCCAAATTCATTTATTAGGTCTAGTAAATTTTTGATGGAGTCTTTGGGGTTTTCTACGTATAGTATCATGTCATCTGCAAATAATGACAGTTTCACTTCCTCCTTTCCAATTTAGATCGCTTTTATTTTTTCTTCCTGTCTGATTACTGTGGCTAAGACTTCCAGTACTATGTTAAATAAGAGTGGCGAAAGTGGGCATCCTTGCCTTGTTCCTGTTTTTAAGAGAAATGCTTTTAGTTTTTGCCCATTGAGTATGATGTTGGCTGTAGGTCTTTCAAATATGGCCTTTATTATGTCTAGGTATGAACCCTCTATTCCCACACTGCTGAATGTTTTTACCAGAAATGGATGCTGGATTTTGTCGAAGGCTTTTTTGACATCTATTAATATGATCATGTGGTTTTTATTCTTCATTTTGTTTGTGTGGTGTATCACGTTTATTGATTTGTGAATATTGTACTAGCCTCCCATCCCTGGAATGAATCCCACTTGGTCATGGTGAATAATTTTTTTGATGGATTGTTGGATCTATTTTGCTAGTATTTTGTTCAGGATTTTGGCGTCTATGTTCATCAGGCATATTGGACTGTAGCGTTCTTTCTTTGTAGTGTCTTTTTCTGGTTTTGGAATTAGAATTATGCTGGCCTCATAAAATGAGTTTGGAAGGCTTCCTTCTTCTTGAATTTTTTGAAATAGTTTGAGGAGAATGGGTGTTAGTTCTTTTTTGAATGTTCAGTAAAACTCCCCCGTGAAGCCATCTGGGTCTGGGCTTTTGTTTGCTGAAAGAGTCTTGATGACATTTTCAAATTCTTCTGTTGTTATTGATCTGTTCAAGTTTTCTATCTCTTCCTGGTTCAGTTTTGAGAGACTATGTGTTTCTAGAAATTTGTCTGTTTCATTTACATTGTCAAATTTGTTGCCATAAATTTGTCCATAGTATTTGTTAATGATCCTTTGCATTTCTGTGGTGTCAGTTATTATTTCTCCTCTTTCATTTCTGATTTTGTGTATTTGGGTTCTCTCTCTTTGTTTCTTGGTGAGTCTAGCTAAGTGTCCATCAATCTTGTTTATCTTTTCGAAAAACCAGCTCTTTGTTTCATTGATGCTTTGAATTGTTTTTTTGGACTCTATGTCATTTATTTCTGCTCTGATCTTTACCATTTTCTGCCTTCTAATTGCTCTAGGGTTTTCTTTTTGTTTGCTTTCTAGTTCTTTAAGTTGTGAGGTTAGGTAGTCTATTAGAGATTTTTTTTTGCTTCCTGAGGTAGGCCAGTAGTGCTATGTACTTCCCTCTCAGAACTGCTATCCCTGTATCCCATAGATTTTGTGTTGTTGTGTGTTCATTTTCACTGGATTCCAGGAAGATTTTAATTTCTTGCTTGATCTCCTTATTGAATCATTCCTTATTTAATAACCTGCTATTTAGCTTCCATGTGTTTAAATGTCTTTGCATGTTCTTGTTGCAACTGATTTCTAGTTTCATGTCATTGTGATCTGAGAAGATGCTTGATATGATTTCAATCTTCTTGAACATGTAGAGATTTAGTTTATGTCCTAACATGTCATCTCTCTTTGAGAATGTCCCATGTGCACTTGAGAAGAATGTGAATTCTGCAGTTTGGTGGTCTAATTCTCTGTAGATGTCTATTAAATCCATTTGGTCTAGTGCTTCATTTAGAGTCTCTGTTTCCTTGCTAATTTTTTGTCTAGAGGATCTATCCAGTGATGTCAGCGGGGTGTTGAAGTCCCATGCTATGATTGTATTGCTATCGATTTTCTCCTTTGAAGTCTTCCAGAAGATTTTTAATATATTTTGGGGCTCCTATATTGGGTGCATACGTTATATGTTTACTAAGGTTATATCTGCCTGTTGGATAGATCCTTTCAATATTATGTAGTGGCCTTCTTTGTCTCTAGTTATGGCCTTCATTTTGAAATCTATTTTATCAGCTTTGAGTATTGCTACACCAGCTTTTTTTCCCTTTCTGTTTGTTTGGAAGATTTTTTTCCATCCCTTCACTTTCAACCTATGTGAGTCTTTTGTTGTGAGGTGGGTCTCTTGTAAACAACATATGCATGAGTCATGCTTTCTTATCCAGTCAAGTACTCTGTGTCTTTTGATCAGAGCATTAAAACCAGTTACATTTAAGGTTATTATTGATATGTACTTATTTATTGCCATTTTTATTTATTGTGGTTGTATTTTTCTTCCCATTTCTTCTACTACGAATTACAGCAGTCCTTTTAAGTTTTCTTGTAGTACTGGTTTGGTGCCAATATATTCCATTAGCCTGTTTTTTGTCTGGGAAGCTCTTTATTTGACCTCATATTTTGAGTGATAGCCTTGCTGGCTAGAGTAGTCTTGGATTCAGATTCTTGTTTTTCATGACTTTCATTACTTCATGCCATTCCCTTCTTATCTGTAGTGTTTCTGTTGAGAAGTCAGCTGACAGCCATATGGGGTTTCCTTTGTAGGTAACCTGTTGCTTATCTCTCACTGCTTTTAGGATTCTCTCTTTGTCTTTAATTGTTGGCATTTTAATTAGTATGTGTGTTGGTGTGGGCCTGTTTGGGTTCTTCTTACTTAGGGCTCTCTGTGCTTCTTGAACTTGAATGCCTTCTTCTTTCACCAAATTAGGGAAGTTTTCTCTCACTATTTCTTTGAATATATTCTCTAACCCTTGTTCATTTTCTTCTTCTTCGGGGACTCCTATGATGCGAATATTATTACATTTTCAGTTGTCCCACAGTTCTCTTAAGCTGTCTTCCTGTTTTTTAATTGTTTTTTCCTTTTGGTTTTCTAATAGGTTGATTGGTTGATTTTTGTCTACCCCATCTTCTAATTCATTGATCCGGTCCTCAGCTTCTTCTACTCTGCTATTTAGACCTTCCAGTGTGTTCTTTATTTCTGCTATGTCATTCTTCATTTCTGGTTGTTGGCTTTTAATATCCAACTGGTTGATTTTCAACATTTCTATGTCTTTACTCATAGTACTCATGTCCTTATACATGCTGTTGAGCTTCCTCAAGGTCATGGCTTTGAATTCTAGTTCTGTTAACTTGCTTAATTGTACCTCATTTATCTCATCTTTGGTAAAGTTCTCTTGTTATTTCATTTGGCTTTTGTTTCTGTGTTTCACCATTTTGGTTATCAAAGTGGGCTTTGGAGCCTGCCAAATTTTCTCTGTGGGTGTTGGTTTTCTGCTGTTTGGGGCTCCCTCTCCTGGGTTTGGATGAGCCAGGGAGGACCCATGTTAAACAATACTGTCAAGTCTTACTTTCCTGGTTAAAGTTGCTAGCCCAGGGAATGGTACAGTTATCCTCTAGCTTTTTTCCTGGAGGCTATCAGTAGGGGTTACCTGAAGAACCTTGGCTTCTCAGGTGAATGAAAAACTCTCTCAGGTGCTCAGTGTAAGAGGATTTCCTGAGGGTGGGGCAGATGCTGGTTGTTAATGGGCCTCAATTAGCATTTTAATGGCCACCGAGTGTGTTTGAATCTCTGAGGATGGGGCCGCCACCTCTCCCCAGAGCCCTGGGAAGTAGTAAGATGACTACAGTTCTGAGTGGCTGCAACTCAGCAAAAGCTCTGAGCGCCCTCCAAATCCCAAGTGTCCCCACACAGTTTCAGTCTAGTGTGCCCTCCCTCTGCCAGAGCCCAAGGTAAGTGACTGTGGCTATTTTAGCCTCTGTCCTGGCTCTGCGCTGTGGAGCCGCTTGGGAGTTTAACCTGAGGGCACTGCTCCCAGCCAAGTCCGCTACTGACCGTGGGCTCCCAGTCCCCTCTCACGTCTCCACAAGCCTACCAGGATTGAGTCAGTGTCCCTGGTTATATGGTCCTCCAAGCTGCTTTTTGGTTACCTTTTTCTTATGATTTGTCTTTATTTTCGTTGTAATTTCAGTTTGGTCCTGGGAGGTCATCTCTGTAGCTGCCATCCACTCACCTCCATTTTCAGCAAAAATATCAATTTATTTTTTAATTCATTTCTTTGCAAGTTCTAAAATTGATATGCTGGTTTTCTTAAAGGGGATTGGTGGAGCAAAGGTGAACTTTGTAGAAAGAACACTTCTATTTGTGTAAACTACTGCAGTACATGAGAGAGGCAGTAAGGAAATATTTGTCTATGAAAAAATGAAGGAATGATGGATGTTACTGTCTTACTGCTGAATTGCCTATTCTTGTTGATTTAATGAAGCAATTCAGTTACATCTTCCATACAGAAACATTTTTCAGTGAAGGTACTGGGGATAGCAGCTAACAAGCAAAGGAACATTAGTAAGATTGTCTTAATTTTGGTGACTTCCATTTATCATCTAAGGATTGCAAGCTTTACAATAATACCACAGATACACAAAGAATCATTAAATAATACTATGAACAATTATATGCCAACAAATTGGATAACCTGGAAGAAAAATGGATAACTTTCTAGAAATATGCAACCTTATAAGACTCGAACTGGGAGAAATAGAAAATCTGTTTATATCAATTATTAGCTATGAAATTGAGCAGTAATAAAAAACTTCCAACAAAATTGAGGACCAGAAGCTTCACAGGTAAATTCTACCAAATAGTTAAAGAAAAATTAATTTCTAACATTCTCAAACAATTCAAAAAATTTGAAGAAACACTTTCAAACTCATTCTATAAAACCAGCATCACACTAATGCCATTGCCAGACAGAACCATTACAAACAAAGAAAATCACAGGACAATATCCCTGATGAACATAGATGCAAAAATTTTCAACAGAATATTAGCAAACCAGATTCAATGGCACATTAAAAGGATTATATGCCATAATCAAGAGTGATGTATCCAGGGATACAAGGATATTTAAACATTTGCAAATAAATCAATGTGATATGTCACATCAACAAAATCAATAAAAATCATACAATCATCTTAATAGATGCAGAAAAAGCATTTGACAAAATTCAACATTCTTCTATGATAAAACTCAACAACATGGGCATAGAGGGCACATACCTTCACATGATAAAGGCTATATATACCAACCCCAAAGCTGATATCATACCCAATGGTGAAAAGTTGAAAGCTTTTCCACTAAGATCAGGAACAAGACAAGGATGCCCACTCTTACTACTTTAATTCCACATAGTATTGAAAATTGTACCACAGCAATCAGACAAGAAAAATAAATAAAGGCATTCAAATTGGGAAGGAAGAGGTAAACCTATCACTATCTGCAGATGACACAATACTATATATAGAAAACCCTAAAGACTCCACAAAAATAAATAATTAGAACTAATATGTGAATTCACTAAAGTTGCAGGACACAAATTAATATACAAAAATCTGTTGCATTTCTATACACAAGCAATAAATGATCAGGAAGAAATAAAAAAGATAATCCCATTCACAATTACATCTTAAATCATAAAATGCCTAGTAATAAATTTAACCAAGGAGGTAAAAGACCTGTACTTTGAAAAAAGAAGTTTAAGAGGAAACAAATAAGTGAAAGGATACATCATGTTTATGAATTGAAAGGACTAATATTGTTAAAATGTCCATAGTACTTAAAGCAATATATAGATTCAATATGAACCCTATTAAAATACAATGGCACTCTTCTCAGAACTAGAACAGCTAATCCTAAAATATATGAAACTGCAAAGGATTCCAAATAGTCAAAGCAATCTTGAGAAAGAACAAAGTGGAAGGTATCATGCTTCCTAATTTTAAACTATACTATAAAACTACAATAATCAAAAACAAAAACAATAGACACATAGATCCGTGAAACATAATAGAGAGCCCAGAAATAAATCCTTACAAATATGATCAATTGATCACAATAAAGGAGGTAAAAATAAACAGTGGGTAAAGACAATCTCTTCAATAAATGGTATTGGGAAAACTGTACAGATACATACAAAAAAATAAAACTGGACCACTTTCTTACACCATATATAAGAATAAACTCAAAATAGATCAAAGACTTAAATGTAAGACTTGAAACCATAAAACTCCTAGAAGAAAACATGGACAGTAAACTCTTTGACATTGGTCTTAACAATATCTCTTGGGTATACATCCTTGGATAAATAAAACAAAAGTAAAAATAAACAAATGGGACTACATCAAACTGAAAAGGTTTTGCACAGTGAAGGAAAGACAATCTGCTAAATGGGAGAAGATATTCACACATAATATATCGATAAAGGGTTTACTATCTAAAATATATAAGGAACTCATACAACATAACATCAAAAAAAAACAAACAACCCAATTAAAATATGGACAAAGAAGCTGAATAGGCATTTCACTAAAGAGGACATAAAAATGGTGAACAGACATATAAAAAGGTTCTCCACATTATTCAACATTAGGGAAATGCAAATTAAAACCACAATGACATACCATCTCACACTTGTTAGAATGGCTATTGTCAAAAAATCATCAAATAGCGAGTGCTTTGTAGCACGTGGAAAAAGGAGAACCCTCCTGAATAAACAAAGCAAAATAGAAAGAAACCCATAGCTATAGAGAACAAGCTGGTAGTTGCCAAGGGGAAGGTGGGTGGGATGGTGAAAGGGACAGAAATAAAAGTTCTGAGGCTCCATTCAGGCTGAGAGGGAGAGAATTGTTCTCTTCTTTGACCACCAGGTTGATAGATATATATTTAGTTTAAAAAAAAAAGAGTTGCAAAGCTGACTTTTTTGAGCACCCATTTTGTGCTAACAACTGGGAGGAAAATGTTGCTAGTTCTCTAAAGAAAACATCATTAGCTTCATCATCCCCATGAGGAAACAAGAGCCTGCCTAGAGAGGTTTACTAACTTGGCTGGGGTCATGCACCCAGTAGATGGCAGGACTGGGATTCTCTCCCAGGCCTGTCTGACTCCATAGGAAGAGCCTTCAGCAGTCACAGTTCACTGTCTGCTTCAGTACTCCAAAAGCGGAAGCACATTGCAATTTACTGACCTTTCCTCATTTTCAAAAGTTGTTTATTTTAATAAAATTTCAAATTGGACATTTAGTGTGTATATATATATGTACAATAACAATATTATTAAGGGGTGAATTTGCTTTCAATATGTAAAAACATTTACCAAAATTCCCAAGCTAATCATTCTGTATTCCTTCAATCACTTCTCAAAGGGTATTAATTCTTTGTCAGATCAAACTACTTACTTGCAGTCGCCTTAAAGTTTCCTAGTTCCCACTTCTTCCACCAGTGAAGCTCTGTTACCTGCTCACAGAAACCACCCTTGACCTCCCCAGGTAGGTGATAAATGTCTTGCTCAGTATGTATGTGTGTTCATATCATGACACATTGATGTGCTGGTCTGTCTTTCCTTCCCCAGATTATAAAGTTTGTATAACAAGAGAGATTAGATTGTATCTGTTTTTGTAAATCTAGACACGAACACACTATCAGGCAAGTAGTCAAGCTTAATGCAAAGGTTTTGAGGGAGAGCTGAATGCTTGCCTTCCATTATGTTTCCTACTACCTCATTGTTTTATTCACCAAGAATAAATGTCATTTTTTTTCCTGATTTCAGTGCTTGGAAATATCAGGTTAATCCAACAACTGCACTCAAAAAATTTATTTTCTTCTTAGAGGTATTTAAAATTACATGCGTATGTTTAAATTAAGCATATCAATATATCAAATGTATAAAAACACGTTCTAAATTAGGAATTGCCCCATAGTGTCACCAATAGGGTCTCCAAAATTCTGCCAAATGCAGGACAATGCAGTTTCCTTAGGGCTATTTTATGCTGGCCTTTAGAAACAGCAATTGTAGTTGAATCTCACAATCCTAAGAACATGTAATAATTTCTACATGCAAACTTACATCTTGACCCAGGAAGGATGCCTATGGGTTTGAAAATTCCTCAAAAAAATATTTTATAACTAAAAACATAATCGAAATCTATGACATATTGTAAAATCCAAGTTATTAAAATTAATAGCAGTGTGTGCGTATGTGTTTATATGTTTGTATTAGAATCTTGTCTATGTTTGGAAAGAAAGGTTCACAAAACATGTGATAGCGTTTTGCTGTGGGACATAAACAGAACACTTCTATTATTGACACTTCCATTTGGAAGTACTTCTATTAGAAGCAATATGTCGTAGTACAGTAAATGAAAAAGCAAATTATAAAAGGAGGTCATTCTTTTAAAGTAACCTGAATTGGATTTGACTTAAGTGAGAGTTTTTGGACAAAGATTAATGCCAGTTTTTGAAAAGTGCTATGTCATAGTTCTATTAAAACTCTTCTATTGAGTGTTTTCATGGTCTATAAAATAAAAAATACAATTCTTAGTTGTTATTAATGGACTTTTAAAAAAATACCACTATAGAGGAAAGCAGCTGGCAGTACGTGTTTTCAAGGAAAAAAAACGAGTATTGGGAAGAGTAACGTAAGAGAAGGGTAAATCTATTCTGACCCTAGAAATATGCATACCTAGCCCCTTTTATAGTTAAAGTGCCAAAACAAAACAATATATATATACACACATATATACACACACACACATATATATACACACACACACATATACATAAACATTTTTCCCTTCCATGCAATAAATTTTTTGACATTTCTGAGGTCATGCTGAACAAAGATGAACATATAGATGAAGAAATAAATACAAAATATCATTTAAATAACCAGTTTATCTAATAGAAAAGCAAAATAAATTGGCACACATTTAAATTATAAGAAGAAAACTTGAAAGAATTTTCTAGCAATTAAAAAGGTGAATAAAAATTAACAATAGCCCTGGCCAGTTTTGCTCAGTGGTTAGAGCATCAGCCTGTGGTCCAGAGAGACCTGAGTTCGGTTCCCACTAAGGGAGTGTATATTGGTTGCAGTTTGTCCCCGGCCCTGGTTGGGTCGTGCGGGTGGCAGCCACTCGATGTGTCCCTTTCATGTTAATGTTTCTCTCTCTCTCTTCTCTCTCCCTTCTACTCTATCTGAATAAAAAATGGAAAAATGTCCTCGGGTGAGGATTAAAAAAAAAAATTAACATTAATGTTCAAATTAGATTGAGAATGGTTATCATTTTGTAAGCTATATAAATGTCAAATCACTATATTATACACCCAAAACTAATACTGCATGTCAACTAGACTTTTTTTAAAATTGTTTTCTCTACTCTTTAGTTCATATAAAATTATTTCTATCCCTGGCCAGTTTGGCTCAGCAATTAGAGCAATCGGGCTGTGGACCAAAGAGTCTCAGGTTCGATTCTGGTCAAGGGCACATACCAAGGTTGCAGTTTGGTCCCTGGTCCTGGTTGGGGTCATGCAGGAGGCAACCAGTCAATGTGTCTCTCTCACATTGACATCTCTCTCTCTCTCTCTCTCTCTCTCTCTCTCTCTCTCTCTCTCTCCCTCCTTCCCACTTTATCTGAAGACAAATGGAAAAAAAAATATCCCTGTGTAAGGATTTAAAAAATTATTTCTATGGGTTTTCATACACAAGGAGTTCTGTTGCTTTTTTTAAATATGTTTAAAAATGAGTGTTTGATTAATTTTTAATTAATATTTAATCATCAATAGCATTGAACTACTATTTTTCCCCTGTAAATAGTTTGTATAGGACCCACACATTTTGCTATGTGGAATTTTATGTTCCTCTTCCCTAAGATCATTCAAACAATTCCAAATTCTACTTTCAACTTATAATAAATATTTTCTATTTCCAATGGGATTTTAGTTTATTTTATTGTTTGTTTCCTTAAACTTTAAGGTTATTGCCAAGTTTTATCACATCATTTTCATAAAATGTAGCATATACTTTTTCAAATTTTTTATGATTTTTATTATGGTCCAGTATATCATCATTTCATTAAAAATTCTCTAAGATTAAGAAGGTGCAATTTATTTATGTTGCATATAGCATTTGACAACTATATACTAACGCATGTATTCCAATGTAGGTCTTATATTCTCTAAATGCTGTTTTTATTCTATTTGTGTTCCAGTTAGTCTGTCAACAACCAAAGTATAAGGGAAATCTCTTATCACTCTTTGAGTCTGTTACTTTTCAAAATGCTATCCTTCTCATAGTCACTGGACTTGCCAATGGAATCAATAAAAGTTTACCAACTTTAGTCACTCTGCATAAAAATCAAATTCAGAATGGAAATTTCTTTGGCCAATTTTATGTCCAGGGCCTACCCCTGGGCTAATGGAGTTTGATCACTTGACTAAGCCCCAGACTGAATCCAATGAGGACTTGTAATTGCCCACAAGGTTTCAAAGTGCTATTGGAGAAATGGATGTAGAGAGTAGGCACAAAAACAGAGGCCCAGTGATATCCACAACCCAAACAATCCCTTCTGTTCTTTGAAAAATGAGATGATAAATCCCCTAACGTGACAGGAGTTACCTAGAGAAAATATATATGACACATTTTCCTGGAGTATAATTTTAATATTTGTCGGAAACAAACTTTTTATCTGCAAAACAAACATGATAATATTATAAATAAGCATTCTAAATTTGCATGAAATTTTAAAATAAAACCTTTTGAAAGCATTTTCCTGTTTGTCATCTGTCCCTCGGAGACCAAGCCCTAAGACCTCATAGTTATAAATTCCTTCTCCCCTGCTACACCTTTAATAGTTCTTCCCTTTTCCCACAAGGGAGGATTTGGACAACTTGTAAAAGTGACGTTTACAGTCCTGCGAGTCAAGGAATTTGTCTGAGTGGGCATTTACACTAGAATTCTGTTGTTTTTATATCCAGATTTTTCTTCTCAGTTCTGCCATTTGCACTGATGACATATTTCTGCTTTTGTTTTGGCCCTGTAGCGTCTCTGATCCCCCGAGCTCTGCCTTCGCACCAGCCCAAGGTCTCATGGCATTGTGCCACAGCCTGGCATTAACACTGGATTCCTGTCACCCAAGAAGGTATATCAGTCATGAACATTCAGGAACGTCTAACACCTTCTTACATACCTCCGCATTTCACACTCAATACCCATTCTTGCAGTAGAGAGGTAGCTAACTTCACTATCATAAGTTGTGCATGTGTTCCTTTAATACACATAAAACCAATCCCAAATCTCCTGGTTACCTGAATTGGAAAAATCTGTATGGAACAATCATAATTTATGGACTTTGATCATATATCCCTTCATCTTTCATGTTACATGAATTTTAATTTTTACTTACCTAGTCTCTTTAGGAGATGCTCCAGACTTCTGGAAAGCAAACCAGAGATCATCAATTCTTATGTCAACAGAAATGGCATTATTCTTCCCAATGTATGTTTTAGTCTTCACAGTTCTCAGGTCCATGTTGCAGCTGTAAACATTGGGGGTTGGTGGGGTGGGGGTGGGAGGAAATGGAAGAGGATGTCATGTTGAAACAAGATATATTTGCAATAAACTCCAGCTCAGGTTCTTACCGGCATATATTTAATAAATGTTCTTAATCAAGTTACTTAATTTGCCTCTTTTGGCATCCAAAAAAATGAGAATAATCCCATTTACTTTTCAGCATTGTTTTCAGAATTATAGTATATGTATTAAATATATTGTATATTAAATATATTGCATATTTAATACATATAGTTCCTATAGTTACTATCACCACGGTAGAATACAAAGTCCCCAGACATCAACACTGACCTTCTTCAGCCAGTATCTCCTGCCATTGCCTGTAATATCATACCATTCTGAATATTTAGTCTGGCAGCTCCAGTGTCCCACTGCTGGCTCAGGTCACTACCCATCCTTGCTCCAGACTCATCATCTACTACTCGGCTAAGACATCTGCCATGCCTGGCATGTTGCTCCACATAACCCATAGCACCACAGCTCCAGCTGCTTCATTCAGGATTGCTGCTTATCACTTCCCAAAAAACAGGTATGAAAGTAAACGTTCCTGCCTTGTATGGAGCTCCTTAAGGTGTGATTCTACCTTGTGGTTGCTTGGACTCTGAGATGTTTTAGATTTCTCTATAGTCTACCAGATTGTATGAATAATGAGAAATAGCTAAATGCTTTGGATAGGTTTTTCCAGAAACTGACTCAGACAGATAATATTTTTATACTAAAGGTTTATTGAGATATAGACTAGGTACAAGGCCTTCAGTGGTGTGCTGAAATCAATTTGTACCAACTTGCAAGAAGCAGTTATGTGCATCTCTTCCAACTCTGAGTTCAATAACATCAGGTTGGTAGTTTAAAATTCGCCATGGTGGGCATCTACATCTTGAAAACTGGAAAATGCAACAAATAAGAGCTTTTTCCCTTCTAGAGATTCCATTGTTGAACACATCGGCATACCACCATCTGAAAGAGAGGAGGAAATGCCAGGACTAGACAGAGAAAGAAGTTGAACTGCTTTGACTTGGCCTTGCCCACCATGAAAACTCTTACTCCACAGGCCAAGCAGCCAAAGTGTTTGTTCTGAAAATATAAAATACATCCATTCCAACTTGACATTCAAGGGCTGGGTAATGCCCACTGGTCCATGATCCCTGGTGGACACACCCTTTGACAAACTTAGGGCCAGAGCCTTATTACCTGGCCCACCTATGCTCTGATGCTAACCAGGGTATCATGATGACCCTTTGGATGTCCAGGTATCAGTGTCAGCTGAGACCCTATGTCCAGTAGTTCTTGAACTGTCTGAGTGTTCCCCTATTCTAAACAAATGACTAAATATCTGCTATTAAAATATTGGCACAACTCCAGAGTACCAACTTTGTGTACCTATGTCAGGTCCAGAATTTGGTGCCGAGTGTCTACTACGGATAGTGAGCTCTTCATCCCTTATCACCTATAAGGAAGTGAAGAAAGAGGAATTAAACAGAGGGAGAAAGTTAACTAAGATGTATTGCCACAGAGGCCTCAGCCAATCCCACGGGGATCAGGATACAACCTTGACCAAGGCAGCTACCCTCTGCTGAGGACAACTTCTAGAGAGGGACTCACCCAAAAGTTTGGTGCCAGTAGTGGTCCTAGGAAGCAGAGACTCAGCTGTGAGTCACTGGCAGCCAATGTTTTGGTAGCTGTGGAAGGTCCTGAAATAAGCAGCTTCAGCAGCATCCTACCATGTCCATTTCACTGAATCAGTTTAAAAGAAGGGTCCCTGCACTATATGCAGAACCATTATTCTCCCAAAATCTTAAGGATTTGAGCCTATCAGGCCATATCCCTTTCTCAGTCTACATTCTGTCACATCAACTCTAAGGTTCTTTGTTGAAATTTTGCGTCATGGCATCCTCACAGAGGCTCCAGAGGTGGTTATATATGCAGACATTGACCCATATCACTTAGTTTAGTTTGTTTTCCAAAAGGCTTCTTGACTACCACATAATATGAGTTAATTCAGAAATATAGCAAAGATGAGGAAGGTTTTCCAGCCCCTCACACCCTCTCCCGATGTTGCTTTTGTAGGGCACCTTACCACAATTACTATCACTGGGCCACTGTGGTAACCTTGAGTAATATTGAAGATATTTTTATCTTTTCTAGATATTTCGCTTACAAAATAGGTGGGGTGCCATCCACAGGAGGTGAAGAAACAATTCTCTCAGTAGGATAACTAGGCAATTAAGGGAAGACCTTCACATATGGTTAATGTTTTCAGGAAGTTTCAGAGGCACAGTTAGCTAGCACTAGCCATTAGCATCTAACAAGAAATTAGATTTGTTTATATATGCTTCATGGGGAACAAAGATTATGGAGGATCCTTCCAAGGCACTAAGTGTGATGGGAATTGATGAAATATTTGAATGACATCCTAAAAAACAACTTTTCTGGAACTGATACTCAGGACTGTGTAACTGGCCATGCTGAGAGAGCAGTCAGCTAATAGGCTTCAGGGTGATTTTCTATCCAAACAAGCTTGGAATAGCTTAGGCAATTAACAGCTTCCTGAGCTGATTCCAGATTATAGAGAAAATTGTAACATGTAATATGCTCATGGGGAACTCTTAAAAATCATCTCCGTGATTGTCAAGCAATGAAGCCATAATCACAAAGCTGGTGTCCATCACCCTCCTGACTCAGAGGTTCCTGTGAATCCAAATTCTCATTAATTGTACTCCTTTCAGAGATCTACATCAAAAACTAAAAGGAAAAAAGTGGCCTTTTATTGGCAAGATATGATGTCTTAATGTGAATCTATACTGATTCTTGACTTCATCACAAGGTAGACTTCTCCACCTGGATTTGTAGGAAAAGGAGCGACTTACTCCCACCAGATAGGTAGTATATGGGGAAGACAAAACCCCAGCACACCTAACTCTTGAAAGAGCTGATTTAATTCAAGGATTCATTTGTAAAACCAGAGCCAATGACTTAACATGCTGCATGGAATCCATCCGTGCTGGAGATGACTGACTGCCTATTGATGATACTAACTTATATAAATTTGAGTTTACTTAGATCAACATTTAAGATTTCTTGTTTATTATAGACCACAGGAAACCATGTACCCATTTTTGCTCATTAACAACAGCTTAAAATTAGGTGGAAGAGGTATGACTTTAAGATAACTTAAATAAAAATGCATTTTATTCATCCTAGTATTGAGGAAAGCCCAGGGCACACTCTCTGGTTTTTTTGTTTGTTTGTTTGTTTTTCTTCTTCTGCCATTAACATTTCTACTTTTGAATAAAAAAATACAGTTTGATTTATCTTTTTCCCTTTGTACTTTGGGTCAAACAACAAAGAATGAAACACGGATACTGCTTGGACGCTGATGAGTGTATAGTATGCTCCACCCTCTTTTCCCTCTCTGCCTCCTATTAAAGCTATTAGCCCCCTGGCTGCTGATGCTACGCATTATGGCAGAAAGCCAGCCCTAGAGTATTTTGTGTTAAGGTATGACAGGGGTCGAATTGGGAGATAAACTTCCATGGGCATATTTCAGGAGACTTTGACCTATAAAATATTAAGAGGCATGTTATTAACATAAAAGGTGACAAATAAATTTTCCTTGAAGAAAATTTGGCAAAAAATATTGTGATCCAGCCCTTAATGATGTAAATGACACTGTATTAGGTTTTTCTATTAAGATATTATTTTCCATTATTAATATTCTAATATTTTGGAGTTAATCTTCATATACAACACAGTCACATATATATAGTGTTGATAATCACATGGTGGTGCTTTCTCTAAATATTTGAGAAGACACTATTGATAGTGACACCTGCCAAAGGTACACTCATTTAGCATTGTAAATCTGTCTCTTTTTTTGTTGTTATTCTTTTTTTTTTCACTGTTTTACATTTAATTAATTTTTTTTTGTTGTTACAGATGTTTCTTCTTTTCCCCCCATTGACACTCTCCTCCCATGCCTGATCCCCTCTCCCCATCCAGCATTGTTGTCTATGCCCATTGGTTATGCTTACATGCATAAGTTCTTTGGTTTATCTCTTCCCTCCCCCTTGTCCTCACCTCTGAAGTTTGTCAATCTGAAGCCTACTTCTATGTCTCTGGGTCTATTTTGTTCATCACCATATTTTGTTCTTTATATTCCACATTTAAGTGTGAACATGTGATACTTGTCTTTCTCTGACTGGCTTATTTCACTTAGCATATTACTCTCCAGGTCCCTCTATGTCATCTGAAAGGATAAGAGATCTTTCTTTTTTGCAGCTGCATAGTATCCCATTGTGTACATGTACCACTGCTTTTTTATCCACTCATCTATTGATGGATACTTGGGCTATTTCCAGATCTTAGTGATTGTAAATAGTGCTGCTATGAATATAGGGGTACATATATTTTTTTCAGATTGGTGTTTCAGGCTTCTTGGGATATATTCCTAGGAGTGGGATCACTGGATCAAATGGCAGTTCAATTTTTAATTTTTTGAGGAAACACCATAGTGTTTTCCATAGTGGCTGCACCAGTCTGTATTCCCACCAGCAGTGTACTAGAGTCCCCTTTTCTGCACACCCTCGCCAACACTTGTTGTTTGATGATTTGTTGATGGCAGCCATTCTGACAAGTGTGAGGTGAAACTTCATAGTCATTTTAATTTTTATCTCTCTGATGATTAGTGATGTTGAACATTTCTTCACATGTCTCTTGGCCATTTGTATGTCTTGTTTGAAGAGGTATCTATTTAGGTCTTCTGCTCTGTCTCTTTTGTCTTGTGTTTGTAGTCCAGGAAGCTGGAATATTTTGCATTACCAATAATCTGAGGATATAAGCAGTCAGTAAGCAATAGAAATACCCCAGGAAGAACAGTGTTGTCTCCTATGAAGGCTTCAGGACTTCTCTGGGTGGGAGGTGGGGGAGAGTGCATCAATATTTAATGCTGGTTTTTATGTTGATAAGTTAATAGACCTTCCAGAACTATAATTATAACTTCCCAATTCTGTACTAGGTCAACCTCCCAGAAGGTAGACCCAAGATCTATGAAAAGAAAAGTTATTTGTTCTTCTCTCCAGAAGCCACCAATTCTTTGATGTCTTATTTTCTTTTCTTCCAACACATTGTTATGTCCACTTCTGTCTTAGTTCAGCTTAGATTTATTATTTCATTATGTATGATTCTGTCTTATCAATAAATTCAAGTATTTTTGCCAGTCATTCATCTATCACAACTAGCGGATAAACCCATGGCCTGGATCAATCCAGCTGTTAGTTTCTCCAGCAATATTCAAGATAATTACACACATTTTCTTACTAGACATATGCTGGCTGTCTTTCCGGCTTCTATGCCCTTACCTAATATTTTAATGTTTTCCATAATTTTTTCTCACAGTGATATATTTTAAATGATTTCCTCAAACTTATTTTCCAGTTCATTAATTCTTTTCTCAGTTGGGTCTAGTTTACTACTAAAACTTTGCATTCAGAATATTTTTAACATATAGGTTTTTTTAATATGTAGACCTTTTCAAACTTTCCAATTTTCTTTATACATTTTTGGTTTCTATCTTACGACGTCTGTTCTTTATCTCTTTTAATAGTTTAAATAAATTTATTGTAAACTTTATGTCAGACTACTTTATTCTGAGTTCTAGCCATCTACATTGTTCGATTTACGGGATCTGTGATTTGAACACTTTCACTGTGAGCTCATCTTCAATCTGTCATTCTGTATTTCTTTTTTGGGAAGTCAAATATGCTTCTGACTATGGAAATATCCAACACAGCAGTTCCCTGCTCAACACTGCAAGTCCCAGGTACTTCACTGGCTCTTAATTTTTGGACTCTTCACACACATCTGACACAATTATGAGATTGTCATTTTTTAAAGCTATTCCCCCCACTGGAAAAGAAAGCAAAAGGTAAGATTCTGTGATGCTTCCTAGAGACTCCATGGAATTTTCTGATGTTAATTTCAGGAATGAGGCATTTGGTTCCCTAGGCATTTGAAATCCATGAATAAACATTTCTCTTTGTGTGCAGATCTAAAACACAGAATCAAGCTGTTACAATCTCAATATATTTTTAATAATCTCATGGGGATGTTAGTAGAAGCCCCTAATCACAGCTCTGATGTTAGATGTTTTCTTCATTTTTGTTTCATGGTGGTTTCTCTCTCTTGGTTTTGAGCATGGCTATGTTTCCAAATATTTTTGGTTTATTTTAGCCAGCATTCAGTTTTATATAGAGCTGTTTCTGCTCTATTTGACATATTTCTTGGAAATCTAAAACTTAATCTTCATGACATTTTAATTAGGATTGAACTAAAAATATAAAACAAAGAGAATAAATATCTCTCACATCAAAAGAATGTCACAGGTGTACATTTATTCAATATTTCTTATACAGTCTGAATATTCCAACAAAGCTTTAAAGTTTAATTTATACCAAAACATAAACATCTGTCATTAAGTTTGTTCCTGAGAATTTTTAAAACTATATTTTCTAACTGCTTACTGGTGAAATATAAATATATGTGTATACTGTTTTAGTAAGCTTTCCATTATTAGATATAGATATTAGCCCATTAGGAGGCCATTATATTAATCCATTTGGAAAAAGAAGTATCTTGAAACAGAGCAATGTAAATAAAGAAAGGTTCATATTTAAGAGATATTTTTAAATGATTATTAGCAGGACTTGATGGTCAGATGTAAGAGTGGAGAATATAGAGGTATTAAGGATGACACCCATATTGGCCTTGATGGAGGATGGAGGTGCCATTGACTGAGAGGGAGAGCCTGGTGATGGAGCAGATGTGGAGTGAGGATGTAAAGATTAAAATATGAGGATGTGAAGTTAGAAATAAACTTATGCTAAAAACTCTTTCTATTGAATAATCTACTGTGTCATTGAAGGACGATATTTTTGGCATTAAGTCACAGCTTCATGGGAACATATGAGCCACTAGGAAAGCTCTGAGTAACTACAAAGGGCAGGAACAAAGGACTAATAAAAAGCCAAGGTAAGGACAAGACTTCTGAGTGTCCTCTCTCACAAGAGCTGTGATGAGGTCCAGAGGTCAAAAGCATCTTTTCATGCACTTGGAGGAAAGCTATTAAGACAACATTGAAAATACTCCATTTCTATGTCTGACCCATCACAACTATTAGTCTTTAGTGATGAAAAAATAAAATTCACCTTTCTGTATTGAAAACAAACAGAACAAGAGGCAACACCGAAACAAAAATGTCTATTGTCTTGAAATACTCTGCATCGACCTGGCAGCAGAGAAACATTGCCTTCTCAGTAGCTCTCCAGCACCTTCATGCTGGAGTCCTCAGCACAGTCATCAGCATCATGGTTTAGCTGTGGGCACCTGGTGTAGGAAGTAGATGGGGTGCATTTCTAAAGGTTTCGCTGCGTGGTCTGGCTGCGATAGAGTGTTAAAGCTAGCCAGAGGCACTTCCTGTCCAACAGTGTGCATGTCCCTAACAAGAGAAGGAACGATTTCATTGCCAGACAAATATGTGGGAGAGAATAATAAGCTGATTAGAGCAATTATCAGCAAATGAGCCTCCTAAGTGACAGCGTGAGTAAAGAGTAGTCTACATTGTCTTCTGCCTTCACCCACAAACATGAATTCCAGGCTGTAAAAGTATATATAAAATTGCACCAAAAATGAACTCACAGAAACATAAACAATTCCATCATGGGGGGACAAATGGTCATATTGCTGTATTAATTGCTTTATTGCCCTTCTCCCACTCCTAACACTAATATTAGGAACCATAGCTTCACAGACCTTATAATTTCTGTTCTAACAGAGAGATAAGGTGGGGAAAAGGGACAGAAGAAGTATTTCCCCAATATTATTTCCTTAATGGAATGTAAGAACTTTCAGAAAAAATAATAACATGTTAAATAATTAGTTAATTCTACAATCATACGTTGATGTCCTACCCCTAACGAGGCTTTTGTATCTGGGGTGAACAAACCTGAAAAGAGTCCAATCTGCCGTCAGGCCTAGGGCCACACGGTCGCCATTCACGAACTTGCAGAACAGTACTTTTGAGGTATTTGGCCTCTTTTTTCCACGCCATTTCTTATTTCCCATCTGCCTTCAACATTTTCTGTCAGAAAAATCCTTGACAGCATTCAATGACCTATTTAAGTGGCCTATTTAAAACAACTAAATTAAGGTGGAGAAAAAGCTTTACGGTAATAAACAATATGAGTCTAAATAAAAAGGCTACAATGATATATACATTAGGGAAAATCTTAAACAAGACATGAATGGCTGGTGTCAATATTTTTGATAACTTTTTAAAGGCTCCCACTTGTGTCTCTCCAATCCACTGTGCTCAAGCAGCTGGGAGAATAAACATAACAGAATACCATTTCATCACGTCTCCTCTCGCATGAAAACTTTTCCATAGCTTTCTAATTATCTTAAAATAAAAAGGAAAAATTTAAAGTAGACTTCCAAGCTTTGCATGGCCACCTCTGCCATCCAGTGCCCCTCAACAAACATCAGCCAACTGGGCCTTCTTTGAGTTACTAGAAAGTGTGTCTTTCCACCTCAAGACATTTTGATGTTCCCTTTGCTTTCACTGGTTCCCTGGGTCCTTTACTCTTCCCAACTCTCAAGCAACCTCCCCCTATACACACCTTTCTCTCTCATCATCTGCCCAGTCCATCTTTCAGTTCTCCATGCAAAATATGAGTTCCTTGGAGAAATAATGTCTCCCTTTTCCTCCATTATTTTGTCCCATGGTACTATGATGGCCCTCCCTGTAGTAAGCCTCTTCACATGCTTTTATTGCATTTGTATGTGTAATTACTATTTAATTTCCATCTCCTCCTTGTAACCTCTGTAACTATAACCTCTATAGGGTAACGACCATGTTTGTTTAGTTAAAGACTGTATGCCTAGCATGCAGCCTAGTATATAGTATATAGTAGGTATTATATACATATAGCAGGTATTATTAGGTATTCTATACATATTTATTGAATGACTAAATGAATGGCTAAATACTAAGATGAACAAAAATGAGAACAAGAACACGTTCAACATAAAATAATTTCTGAAATTAGATTTGAATGAGTTCTGAGTTTCTTGGCAAATAGAAGGAAAAGAGGAAATCAATCAATTGGGATCAATTGTATAGGGGGAATCCAACTCTTTCTCCAAGGAACTAAACTTTCCCCTCAAAGAATGTAGAAAGCTTTCTCAAACAGATACTTTCCCTTCACAGTACCAAACACAATTTACAATTATATACATGTATGATCATTGATGTGTGTGTCCTACATTAGACTCCAGACTTCTCAAAGGATGTCTGCTCATCATAATATCCTAGCACATAACACAGTGCCTGAAATAGTAGGAGTTGCTGCTAGTAAGTCCTCCTTAATAACCCAGTTATTCTTTCATTCAACAAATATTTACTGAGCAGTTACTATCTGTGCAGCTTTGTCCAAGATACTAAAGAATATCATAGTAAATGATGAAAATAGTATACCTTATCATCTGTATAGCAATGGTAGTCACAAATTCCATATGGCTGCTTTGGGTTTGGGTATTGTTGTTGTTGTTATTATTGGTTTTGTTTGTTTTTGTTTTTTGTTGCTGTTGTGGCATTTCATGAAGTATAACAGAAAACATTAAAACATGGTGAAACTATGTAATAAGGATACCATTTAAGTGGCCTGTTTAAAACAACTAAATTAGGATGGAGAAAAAGCCTTACAGTAATAAACAATATGAGTTTAAATAAAAAGGCTACAATGATATATACATTAGTGAAAATCTTAAACAAGACAAGAATGGCTGGTGTCAATATTTTTAACAAAAGATTCCCACATATTTTAATTTTTAAAGATTGGACATGTTTGAGGGATAGGATCTGGAGAGGCTAGAAGAGATGGGAGGCCCCTCAGCTCCAGTTCTCTAAGGTGGTATGTGGCAGAACCTGGAGAAAAGACACCCAACTGTGTACGTGCTGGTGGCAGCCGATGGTGCTGGAGTTCCTAGGTGCTCACTCTTGTTCCAAAATGTTCTGTGGAATGGGGATGGTTCACCAGGTTTTCTTCTCTTCATAGCAGCACACAGTGGTGATTCAAACTTATTTCTTCTTCCAAGTCAATCTAGTATTTTCAGCATCCCAACTCCATGTAGTGGTTTTCATCTGAAGCCCTTTACAGTTGGTTACTATACAGAAATATGTGGAAAGGGAAGAAATGAGGTCAGCAGAAAAAATCATAATTCTTGGGCTGTAGGTCTTTTTAACCAAACTCAGCCACTCTACCTTAATTTCCTAAAGTAGGATACCTATATCATCAAAGAAATGAGTAATCTGACCTTCTCCCTCAAGGGCATGTTTCAAAGCACAAAAGTTGGAGTAGGCAATGAAAGATGACTTCAGTTGGATTGGTCCCTTGTTACAGCCCTTGTTTTACAATATATTTTATCTTTTTCTCTAAATATTGTCTTCTATCCCTTTACTTTGTCTGTGTGTGTCTTTCCATTTGAAGGGTGTCTTTTGATTTGAAGTGGGTCTCTTGTAGACAACATTTAGATAAGCCTTGTTTTGTTATTTTTTATTAATTTAGCCACCCTATGTCTTTTGATTAGAGCATTTAATTCAGTTACATTTAAGGTAATCATTGATAGGTATGTAGTTATGCCATTACATTCATTGTTTTCTGTTTGTTTAGTTTTGTAGTTCTCTTCTGCTCCTTTCTAATTCTCTTGCCATCTTCTCTTGTATGTGGATTTTCTACAGCAGGAATTTTCAAATAGCATGTTGCCCCAGGCACACTGGTGTGCTGCAAGAATTTGTAAAACATGCAATACCTGACTATTTAGTCAGGGACACTGACTGATTTTCCCTTAGCTGGTCAAGTTTAAAAAATGATAACAGCAAACACAACAATAACCATTCAGTGTAAATGACTCAAACTTATGCATATTGTTTTAGTCAGATCAGCAAAAAAAAATCTATTTTTTGGTGTGCCACAGAATTTTAGTAATTAGTTTATCTTTGCCGTGAGATGAAAAAGGTTGAAAATTGCTGTTCTATAGCATTGCATTTTGATCCCTTTCTCTTTATTTCTTGTAAAAAAAAAAAAAAAAAAATGCACAGAGATTACTCGCTCCTGTTTCCAGTAGATAATTTCCATGTGTGAAGAGGTAATCCAATTTTGTAATTCCTCTGCATCTTCTGAAATCTGATCATGATCAACCTTGGGCCTACTGAGGGTTCTGAAGGGAAGATCTCTCCACTTGTACATGAAGTTGGGCAACAGGTAAACTCAGTCTTCATCATGAAGCAAGACTCGATGGCTGCTTTCTACTGTTAGAGGTGTGGCTTTATTAAGTCATTTAATCACTCTGGACATCCTTTTCCTTTACTATAAAATGGGGACAAAAACATCTCTCTTGTCTATTCCAGTAATTTTCTAAGGATAAAGTGATGTGAGGTATGTGAAGGAGTTCCCCCACATTTCCAGGGGTGAGAAGGCTATGACACTAAGCACCTCAATCTTGATGAGCACAAAATACTCTGCATGTTTTTCTGTCTTCCACTCAGTTTTCCCACGGGATGAGTGTGGAGTTTTTGAGCTGAGGGTTGAAGAAAAGCTTGCATTTTTCTCTTCTTATCAATGCTTCTACCAGAAATCATTTTAAACACACAGCAGACATCTCTTTTGCCTGCAAATATGAATATTTAAATCTCTCTACATGAAGCTGTCAGAAAAATTTCTATGTGGTTTTAAAATGATTTCAATTTTATTTTAGCTCCTATGTATTATTACAACGTTAAATCTATTAGGACATTTGAAAATTAAAACAGAGTAAGGTAGACAGCTTTTTTGTTTTTTTGTTTGTTTTAGTTTTTGTTTGTTTGTTTGTTTTATTTTTTCTTTTTTTTATTTATTTTTTATTGATTAATTTTTGTTACAGATGATTCTCCTTTTTCCCCCCACTGATTCCCCCCTCCCCCTCCCCCTCCCCTCCCTGCCCCTTCCCCTCCCCTCCCTGCCCCTTCCCCAGATTGTTGTCCATGTCCACTGTTCATGCATACATGCGTATAAGTTCTGTGGTTCATCCATCCCCCACCTTCCCACTCCTTAGGGGATTGTCAGTCTGTACCCCGCTTCCGCGTCTCTGGGACTACCCCATTCCTCAAACTGTTATGTTCATTATATTCCACAAATCAGTGAGATCATATGAAATTTGTCTTCCTCTGTTTGGCTTGTTTCACTTAGGATGATACTTTCCAGGTCCCTCCATGTAGTCTCAAAGGATAAGAGATCTTTCTTTCTAACCGCTGCGTAGTACTCCATTGTGTATATGTACCACAGCTTTTTGATCCATTCGTCTACTGATGGGCACTTGGGCTGTTTCCAGATCTTAGCGATTATAAATAGTGCTGCTACAAACATGGGGGTACATATATTCTTTCTTATTGGTGTTTTATGCTTCTTAGGGTATATTCCTAGAAGTGGGATCACTGGATCAAATGGAAGATCAATTTTTAATTTTTTGAGGTGACACTATTTTGTTTTCCATAGTGGCTGCACCAGTCTGCATTCCCACCAGCAGTGTACTAGAGTCCCCTTTTCTCCGACACCCTCGCCAACACTTGTTGTTTGATGATTTGTTGATGGCGGCCATTCTGACAGGTGTGAGGTGATACCTCATTGTTGTTTTGATTTGCATCTCTCTGATGATTAGTGATGATGAGCATTTTTTCATGTGTCTCTTAGCCATTTGTATGTCCTGTTTGGAGAGGTGTCTATTTAGTTCCTCTGCCCATTTTTTATTGGATTCTTTGTCTTCCTTTTGTGGAGTTGTATGAGCACTCTATATGTATTGGAAATTAACCCCTTATCTGATATATCATTGGCAACTATGCTCTCCCATACAGTGGGTAGCCTTTCCGTTTTGATGATTGTATCTTTCGCTGTGCAGAAGCTTTTGAGTTTGATGTAGTCCCATGTGTTCATTTTCTCCTTTGTTTCTATTGCCTTAGGTGATGTGTCAGTAAAAATTCTGCTGCGTATGATGTCTGAGATTTTGTTGCCCACAGTCTCCTCTAGGATTTTTATGGATTCATGAGTTACATTTAAGTCTTTTATCCATTCTGAGTTTATTCTCGTGTAGGGTGTAAGTTGATGGTCTAGTTTCATTTTTCGGCAAGTAGCTGTCCAATTTTCCCAGCACCATTTGTTAAAGAGGCTGTCCTTACTCCACTGCATGCTCTTGCCACCTTTGTCAAATATTTATTGAGCAAATTGCCTTGGGTCCATTTCTGTTTTCTCTATTCTGTTCCACTGGTCTATATACCTGTTCTTGTGCCAGTACCAGGCTGTTTTATTATGGTGGCTTTGTAGTATAATCTGAAATCTGGTATTGTGATCCCTCCAACTTTGTTCTTCCTTTTCAAGATTGCTGTGGCTATTCGAGGCCTTTTTTGGTTCCATATGAACTTTTGAAGTAATTGTTCTAATTCTGTGAAGTATGCCGTTGGTATTTTGATGGGGATTGCGTTGAATCTATAGATTGCTTTGGGTAATATGGACATTTTAATGATGTTAATTCTCCCAATCCATGAACAGAGTATGTGCTTCCACTTTTTTATATCTTGCTCTATTTCTTTTTTTAAAGACCTGTAGTTTTCTGCAAATAGGTCCTTTATTTCTTTGGTTAAGTTTATTCCTAGGTATCTTATTTTTTTTTATTTTTTGCTGCAATGGTAAATGGGATTGTTTGCTTAGTTTCTCTTTCTATGAGTTCATCATTGGTGTATAAGAATGCCATCGATTTCTTGACGTTAATTTTGTATACTGCTACTTTGCCAAATTCATTTATTAAGTCTAGTAAGGTTTTGGTGGAGTCTTTGGGGTTTTCTATGTACAGTATCATGTCATCTGCAAATAATGACAATTTCACTTCCTCCTTTCCAATTTGGATCCCTTTTATTTTTTCTTCCTGTCTGATTGCTGTGGCTAAGACTTCCAGTACTATGTTAAATAGCAGTGGCGAAAGTGGGCATCCTTGCCATGTTCCTGTTCTTAAGGGAAAAGCTTTTAGTTTTGCACATTGAGTATGATGTTGGCTGTAAGTCTTTCATATATGGCTTTTATTATGTCTAGATATGATCCCTCTATTCCCAGACTGCTGAGCGTTTTTATCAGAAATGGATGCTGGATTTTGTCGAAGGCTTTTTCAGCATCTATTGATATTATCATGTGGTTTTTATTCTTCAATTTATTTATGTTGTGTATCACATTTATGGATTTGCGAATATTGTACCAGCCTTGCCTCCCTGGGATGAATCCCACTTGGTCATGGTGGATAATTTTTCTGGTGTATTGCTGGATTCGATTTGCTAGTATTTTGTTCAGGATTTTGGCATCTATGTTCATCAGGAATATTGGCCTGTAGTTTTCTTTCTTTGTTGTGTCTTTTTCTGGTTTTGGAATTAGAATTATGCTGGCTTCATAAAACGAGTTTGGAAGTCTTCCTTCTTCTTGAATTTTTTGAAATAGTTTGAGGAGAATGGGTATTAGTTCTTCTTTGAATGTTCGGTAAAACGCCCCCATGAAGCCATCCGGGCCTGGGCTTTTGTTTGCTGGAAGAGTCTTGATTACATCTTCAATTTCTTCTGTTGTTATTGTTCTGTTCAAGTTTTCAATCTCTTCCTGATCCAGTTTTGAGAGACTATGTGTTTCTAGAAATTTGTCCATTTCACTTAGATTTTCAAATTAGTTGCCGTATAATTGTTCATAGTAGTTGTTAACGATCTTTTGTATTTCTGTGGTGTCAGTTGTTATCTCTCCTCTTTCATTTCTGATTTTATGTATTTGGGTTCTCTCTCTTTGTTTCTTGGTGAGTCTAGCTAAGGGTCCATCAATCTTGTTTATCATTTCGAAAAACCAGCTCTTTGTTTAATTGATCCTCTGAATTGTGTTTTTGGTCTCTATGTTGTTTATTTCTGCTCTGATCCTTACTATTTCCTTTCTTCTACTTGCTCTGGGGTTTTCTTCTTGTTTACTCTCTAGTTCTTTAAGTTGTGTGGTTTGGTAGTCTTATTAGAGATTTTTCTTCTTTTTTGAGGTAGGCCTGTAGTGCTATGAACTTCCCTCTCAGAACTGCTTTTGCTGCATCCCATAGATTTTGTGTTGTTGTGTCCTCATTTTCATTGGTTTCCAGGAAGTTTTTGATTTCTTCCTTGATCTCCTCGGTGACCCATTCATTGTTTAATAACATTCTATTTAGCTTCCATGTTAAATGTTAGCTTCCGTGTTAAAATGTCTTTGTATGTTCTTCTTGCAATTGATTTCTAGTTTCATACCATTTTGGTCTGAGAAGATGCTTGTTATAATTTCAATCTTCTTGAACTTGTAGAGACTTAGTTTGTGCCCTAACATGTGGTCTATCTTTGAGACTGTTCCATGTGCACTTGAGAAGAATGTGAATTCTTTAGTTTTGGGGTATAGTTCTCTGTAGATATCTATTAAATCCATCTGGTCTAGTGCTTCATTTAGAGTCTCTGTTTCCTTGCTAATTTTTTTGTCTAGAGGATCTATCCAGTGATGTGAGCGGGGTGTTGAAGTCCCCTGCTATGATTGTATTGCTATCGATTTCTCCTTTGAAGTCCTCCAATAGTTTTTTAATATATTTTGGTGCTCCTATATTGGGTGCATATATGTTTATCAAGGTTATATCTTCCTGTTGGATAGATCCTTTCAATATTACTTAGTGGCCTTCTTTGTCTCTAATTATGGCCTTCAATCTGAAGTCTATTTTATCAGATATAAGTATTGCTATCCCAGCTTTTTTTTCTTTTCCATTTGCTTGAAAGATTTTTTTCCATCCCTTCACTTTCAATCTATGTGAGTCTTTTGTTATGAGGTGGGTCTCTTGTAAACAGCATAAAGATGAGTCATGCTTTCTTATCCAATCAGCTACTCTGTGTCTTTTTATGGGAGCATTCAGTCCATTTACATTTAAGGTGATTATTGATATGTACTTATTTATTGCCATTTTTGTTTAGTGTGGTTCTATTTTCCTTCCCATTTCTCCTGGTAATTACAGCAGTCCTTTTAACATTTCTTGCAGTGCTGGTTTGGTGCTAATGTATTCCCTTAGCCTTTTTTAGTCTGGGAAGCTCTTTATTTGACCTTCTATTTTGAATTATAGCCTTGCTGGGTAGAGTAGTCTTGGATTCAGATCCTTGTTTTTCATGACCTTGATTACTTCATGCCATTCCCTTCTAGCCTGTAGTGTTTCTTGTGAAAAGTCAGCTGAGAGCCTTATGGGGTTTCCTTTGTAGGTAATCTGTTGCTTATCTCTTGCTGCTTTTAGGATTCTCTTTTTGTCTTTAATTTTTCGCAGTTTGATTTCTATGTGTCTTGGTGTGGGCCTGTTTGGGTTCTTCTTACTTGGGGCTCTCTGAGCTTCTTGAACTTGAATGCCTTCTTCCTTCACCAAATTAGGGAAGTTTCTGTCACTATTTCTTTGAATATATTCTCTAGCCCTCACTTACTTTCTTCTTCTTCAGGGACTCCTATGATGCGAATATTATTCCGTTTCCAGTTGTCCCACAATTCTCTTAAGCTCTCTTCCTGTTTTTTAATCGTTTTTTCCTTTTGGTTTTCTGATTGGTTGATTTCTTCTAGCCTGTCTTCTAATTCACTGATCCGGTCCTCAGCTTCCCCTACTCTGCTTTTTAGACCTTCCAGTGTGTTTTTCATTTCTGATATGTCATTCTTCATTTCTTCCTGTTGGTTTTTCATTTCCAGATGGTTTATTTTCAACATTTCTATGTCTTTACTCATGTTGCTCATGTCCTTACACATGCTGTTGAGCTTCCGCAACATCATGGCTCTAAATTCTAGTTCTGTTAACTTGCTTAACTGCAGCTCATTTATTTCATCTTCTCTTGATCTTTCATTTGCTTTTGTTTCTGTTTCTCACCATTTTGGTTATCAGAGTGGGTTTTGGAATCTGCCAAGTTTTCCCAGTGGGTGTTGGTGTTCTGCTGTTTGTGGCTCCCTCTCCTGGGTTTGGATGCACCAGGGAGGACCCACTTTAATCCCGCCAAGTCCCCTGTTCTCCTGGAGTCTGTGTGGCTCCAGCCGAGAGCTTAGCAGGCTACAGCGTTCCCAGGGCCCGTGCAGGGTGGCAAGGGAGGCGGTGGGAGTAATTTCCCGCTGAGTTCCCTGGTACGGCTGAGTCCCCTGGTGCCTGCGAGTCTGTGGGCCTCAGCCAAGAGTTTAGTAGGCTACAGAGTTCCCAGGGCCCATGCAAGGTGGCAAGGGAGGCGGTAGGATTGTCTTCCGGCCGAGTTCCCTGGCGCCACTGAGTCCCCTGGTCTTCGGGAGACTGTGCGGCTCCAGCCGAGAGCTTAGCAGGCTACAGAGTTCCCAGGGCCCATGCAGGGTCGCAAGGGAGAGGGTAGGATTAACTTCCCGCTGAGTTCCCTGGTCCCGCAGAGTTCCCTGGGGCCCTCGAGGAGTCTGTGCGGCTCCAGCGGAGAGTTTAGGTGGCTACAGAGTTCCCAGGGCCCGTGCAAGGTGGTAAGGAAGTCGGTAGGATTAACTTCCCGCCGAGTTCCCTGGTCTCGCCGAGTTCCCTGGGGGCCGCGAGTCTGTGTGGCTCCAGCGGAGAGTTTAGCCAGCTACAGACTTTCCAGGGCCCGTGCAGGGTGGCAAGGGAGACGGTAGGATTAATTTCCCGCCGAGTTCCCTGGCCCCTGCCCAGGTCGCTGCGGACCCTGGGCTCTCGGTCCCCTCTCCCGTCCTCGCAAGCCTACCAGGACTGAGTGGGTGTTTCTGGTTAAGTGGTCCTCCAAGATGTCTTTTGGCTGCCCTTTCCTGACAGTTTGCCTTTATTTTCGCTGTAAATCCAGTTTGGTCTTGGGAGATGGTCTGTGTCGCTCCATTCACTTTGCCGCCATTTTCCTTAGGAAGCTGTTTTAGTTTGTTTTTTTAATGGGTGGGGGATGGTTGAGAAACAGGAAAGAATATAAAACCAGAAAAAAAACAAAAGAATTTCAAAGCCGACACACAAAATTGCACACACTACTTTCAGTGAAATAGTCCAAATAAGAGAATCAAATAGCTGTTACTCTCATTTATTTGGGGGGTGGGGGGGAGTCCCACTATTTATTTATGAAAAATTTCACATCTGTGATGCTCTCCGGTCAGAAGTTGAGACAATGCCATCAGCCTTGGCCAGTCGGAGAGTGGAGTCATCTGACTCCCCCATCCTGTGAACAGCCCCACAGATAGCATAGGTTTTAAACTGGCCGTTGAACCTGCCTGTCACCTTGTCAACCTCGGCCACGTCCATCTGGACGGAGGCGTGGTCCTTGGCGCCGATGATGCGGTTGCTGGCGGAGCATTTCCGCGGCACGTACAGGTCCACGAACTCGACTGCGTGGGTGGGTCTGCACGTCTAGGGTGCACCTGCTGCCAGCATGATGAGCGCGTCCGGGAAAAAAAAAAAAAAAAAAAGCTGTTACTCTTATTTCAATAGCTCATCAATATCTAAAAGCAAATGTGTCTCAAGCTTGTATTTGTATCACTTATTTCAGATTTCTCTTTTCAGGAACCCTTTTGAAAGCAGAAATAATGTTAGCAATAGCTTCATATCATGTTCTGAAAAAATAGAGTAGAAAATAACCTACCCCTGGTGCAATGGATGTAGAACTGCCTAAATTATTAAAACAAAACACAGAACCTATGCTGGCACTGACTTTTGAATGATTGTCTTTGATAAGTTACTTCCTAATAGTGGGCACTCAGCTCTCATCTTCACTAGCCTGCATTTCTCAGAGTTTTCTATTATACAGTGCTGTTTTTATATCATAGAATTGTCAAAGCCCTAGTTGACTTCTTGACAACCAGAATGGGGAGGCTTCTGTCAAATCTGTTTTTCCTGGCTTTGCCTAGCCAAGAAAGTTAGTGCTGTTCACTTACTCAATTATGCAAAAAACCTTCATTGATCCCTTTGTGTACTAGAAGAATGCTAAATACATAAGAGACAGAGATTTAAAAAAAAAAAAAAAAAGACCACAGTCCTTGTTTCTTCATTCAAGAATGTCACCACCCAGTTGGCACATACAATTAAGGAGAAAATTGCTATATAAATATACAAAGCAATCACAGAGAGAGAGATAGATTACTACAGAAGCGCAGGTCAGGATTCCTAACTCAGATACGCCCTGATTGGAGGCTCCTGGCCTGGGGAGGCTGCAGGGAGGCTAAAAGTGGGGTACCTTATATGATTGCTTTATTTCAATAACAATTAAGTTTTATAATACGTCTGCTTAGAAATAGTTTCCAAAATCTTCTTGGTAACTTACAATCTTAGACTTATGCTAAATGAAGTAGTAAAATAGTCATTAACTATCTAGATTGTTTCAAAGTAAAATTAAATACTGAAACATTAATTACTAAGTGCAAATTCAAGTTTACTTTAGCATCTTATTTCATATGATCCAGGAAGACTCGATATTTGAGTCTGTTAAACACATTCTTTTTTGCCACACTGACAAACTGTGCTAAAAGAAAGCAAATCCCTATAAAATATGTGAAATGATATATTCCTAAGCATTGCAAGTCTGCTACAAAATGCTGGCATGTGATGCACAGTTCACAGTGATCTATCTCTTAGATTTCTCTTTAAAATAAAAATTACTAATGAGAAGGCAAGCCTTCTGCAGACAACCCACTTAGGCAGTGCAGGGACCCCACCCGTGGCTTTTGAAATTCTCATACATCTGCCTAAACCACAGAGGAACTAGAAAGCCCCCAAATACCCCAAAACTTATGCATAAAAGGTGGCTGGAACCCAGGCTCGGGACTCAGTCTTTGGAGGTGACTCAGCTGGGACAGCACCAGTGCGCATTAAACAGTCCTTTTCTGGTCCTCCGAGTGTGTGCAGTCTGTCTCCTTCAGCCGACCAAATTTCTGCCACAACACTAATAGTTAAAAATTGTAATCAATGTGCATAAAGGAAGCTGTTAGAAGCAGCAAGGATGAAGGGAAATGACTTTTTGTGCAGAGGATGCAAGGTATGTAGAATGTGTTTTTGTTAAGGAAAAAAAAGAGTAATTTTATCCTAAAATAAATCAACTGCTTGTTCCAGAATGAGAAAAAGGGTAAAAGATAAATTCATAATGGATATGGAAAGCTATAAAAGTTTTGAAGAGAAGAAATTTAATTTCCAGTGGTCAAAGCTGGCTAAGATTTAATGGGTTTTTAAAAGTGAGCTTCAGTGTTAATAGTCTACTGACTGCAGATGTTGAGGAGAAAAATCTTTTCTCCACACTTTTGTCTCATGTAATAATTAAATTGACAAAAGATAGATTAGTGGGAGAGAAACAAGATACAGTTCAGTAATAGGTAAACCTCCTGCATACATGGGTGAGACCCAGGAAAACTGAATAACTCTCTAAATGGAAGAAGCTAAAGACAAAAGATGTGAGGGGTAGAGAGTTGGTTATGGGAAAAGCACAGTAAACAAAAATAAGGTTGTTATGAAGATTTAAGTCTTGATGTTCTCTGCGGATAAGAGCTTCTACATAGAGTTAAGGCTGTCCCCCCTTCCTGGTTAAGTGAGGGGACACCCTTAACAAATGGAGATTTCATTTATGAATGTAAATGATCCACATGATGGTTTATAGAATTGTACATCTGGAACCTATATAGTTTTATTAACCAATGTCTTTCCAATAAATTCAATAAAAAAGAAAAAAGTATATCCATATCCTACTGCGAAAAGGTAATTAAATAACTTCATTGAAAATAAATAAATGTAAATGTCTCTTACAAATAGGTAACTTTACCTCTTTTGTTTGTTTCTTAAAAGTAATCAGCCTAAATAATTCTTAATTCAAGGAGACACTATTTTGGGATACTTCTCAACAAAAACTAGAGTTTTGTTTTGTTTACTCTCTAGAAAATGACATAATGTTATTGGATTATTGGTCTGCTCTCAAGTAGTTATGAAGATTGTCTTTACCATTTGAATGATGGACCTAGAAAGTAAAGACTGTATTTTCAGAATAATTTCCTGTGCTTTCCATTGACTTAACAGTCCTTGATTATGTGTGTAAAAGAACTGAGTCTTTTTACTTTTAAAAGATCTAAAGATTTTTTTAATGTTACCTCTTATATTTACTTTGGATATTTTTTATTGTGATTTCAGTTAAATATGCAGCCAAGCATTATTTCTCAGCCACTTACCATGGATCTAACCAGGTGTTCAAACCTCTTGACCACATATGATATTTGCCTTCTTAAAATTTAATGCTAAATATCTTTTGCAGCTAAAACTGTATGTGGTATTTTCCAGAAAGCCCTTGGAAAGTCACAAAGGATCTTTCACCACCTTAAAAAATAAATAAATAAACAGATGCAAAAATTAATTAGGTTTTTGGAATATGTTGAATTGCATGGTAAACAATGTCAAATACAAAAAGATACTTAACCTTCTCTAGGTTATGTTTGCATGGGTAAATGTTAATATTGACAAGAAGAAAATCTGAGCTGTCCTAAATTAAATTGCAGCAGGCCAGAGGGCGAAAGGAAGAGACAAAAAGGGGTTAATCAGTTAACAACTACAGGGCAGAACTAACAAGAGTGCTTACATTCCTGAGGGGATGCTGGAACTTTGAATTAACATCCAAGTGACCTTTTCTGTGATCATGTACAAGAGAATAGCCAGGTGCCCACTAACCCTCAAGAGTTTTAACTACTTACTTACAGGTGAATTTTCCAGACTGTTGCCCGCAACCAATCCAAATGAGCAAACACTTCTTCCTTATCCCAGAATTAATCAGACTGACAATTGCCAGGAATCAAAATCTCAAGGGACTGGGAAAATGCTCCAGAGAAGGGCAGTTTTACAGCTTATTTTATACATTACAATAAAACGAGGAGGCGATAAAAGGGTTATAAAAATCCCCTGGTGATAGATTTGGGAGGCGGGAGAAAGCAAAAGGCAGAAATCTCTGGATTGGATAAAAAGTAAACCAAATAGACATATATATTTTTTTCTTTTACCCAAGGACATTTTTGCATTTTTATTTTCAGGTAGAGCTGGAGGGAGAGAAACATCAATGTGTCTCACATGGACTGATTGCCACCCACACAATCGCACAACCGGTTGCCACCCTCACAACCCCAACTGCTACCGAGGTACGTGCCCGTAGGAGGACAGAACCAAAACCGGGGACTCTCTGGTCCGTGGGCCAACACTCTAACCGCTGAGCCAAACTGGCCAGGGCAACATATACTTCTTTTACACTGGTGGTTACCCAATAGTTAACAGTTAACAACACAGTAACAATGAGGGGCTATGTGCTTTTAGCTCCATAGAAGATTGCGCCCTGAGGGATCTGGAGAAGGAAATTACATTTATCATGGATTCAAAAAGAGAATAGACAGGCTCAGTCAATCTTTGCCAAGGAAGACACTGGCCTAGGACATGACTACCCACCACGACTTGCTTTTAGTTAGGAAATTTTTATCTCAGACCCTTCCATGTGGTTACATTAGGTCTCTGGGTTTGGAAGGCCACCATGCTGGCCTCCCCTGAGCTTGTCAGGGTTAGTATCAGGCCCCTTTTTCATCCACAGACTGATGAAGAATGATTATGTATTTTGTTTGAAATACTACTGATGCTTCAATGTTATGTTTCCTGGATATAAGAAACGCTTTCTCTCCTTTTTTTTAATCTTTCTAAAACTCATAAAAATTTAGTAGATTATGCTTTTATAAATAGAAATGAGACACATTTTTCCTTGCTTGAGCCCCATAGAACTCAGACACATTTGAGTATTCTTTTCATGGCAATACAATTACTTGCATAGGTTCAACAAAAATCTGTTCTCCTTATGACAAAAGATAATTAGAAATATTGATTATGTAGCCAAGACTTAGACTGAAATGTTGTATTTGAGAATGATATGTAGAGAATTAGATAGGACCAGAGAATTTTAGAGAATTAGTGTTGACATTATGGAGCCAATGCTCACAAAGCCCTCTTGAAAAAATTCAGCCTGGTACCGGGCTAATCGGTTCCTAGCCTTATAGGTGAGTAAGGAAAGTCACTGCTGGTGGGCTCAGAAAGTAGGGTATGCTGGAAACCTCACGATGGGCAGGATTGATCCGATTCTGTGAGCACTGCATGTATAATCTGCTGACAAGTTCTTGGCTCAGCTGTCTAGCCTCCAAAAAATTTTTTTTAATTTTCTTTATTTATTGATTTGAGAGAAAGAGGAAGAGAGAGGGCGGCAGAGATAGAAACATAGATGAGAGAGAACATCTACTGGCCACTCCTGCATGCCCCCTACTGGGGATCTTGCTCACAACCTGGGCATGTGCCCTAACCAGGAATCGAACAGGTGACCTCTTGGTGCATGGGTCGACGCTCAACCACTGAGCCACACCGACTGGGTGCCTCTACAAACTTTTAAAGGTCTGATCTAAAGTTCCTGATAAAAACTTCCATGCGGGTGGCAGCCACTCAATGTGTCCCTTCACGTCGATGTTTCTCTCTCTCTCTCTTCCTCTCTCTCCCTCCCTCTCTATCTGAACAAAAAATGTCCTCGGGTGAGGATAAAAAAAAAAAAAAAAACTTCCAACAAAGCAAACTTTAAAAGGCTTATGTGGTTAACAACTCCTCTTACTGCACCTACATAAATAATCATATCTACTGAAAACAAACATATTCTGTGATTGAAGAGAAACTTACTTTTATTGTGATTAATCAAAAGTGAGGCAATTGTAGAGAGAAATGTTATGCTTCCATAGAATACTATAGCACAGACATGTGGGTTAGCACATTCTGGTCCTGTGCACTGTCTCTGAGCTAGTTCTCACGTCTGTGTAAACCTCATGGTGGTGTTAGCTACCCGACAATTACACTAACTCCTGTCATCTTGCACAAATCATCAGCCCTAACCAAATTTAAAATGTTTGCAATTTACTTCAACATCTGATTACAAGCCTCCAAACAAACATTGCCAATTTTTCTCCTATCTCCCTGACTTGGAGTCACAGGAACTAAAACCTGATGTACAGATCCTCATTGGGACCCTAGACTGTCTGGTAGCTGGCATTCTCTCCCAGGATCTGAAGAAACTCTGTAAACTGAGGCTAGATTATCTGAAACAAACTTCAAAGGACACATCACCACTGCAGATGACATGTGAGCAACTTTGATGCCTGCAGCTGCGGCCATGTGGGTCACTCGAAAATTTACTGCAACTCTCACATTTCCTATGCTCTGCTCTGGAAAATAACCATGACTGTGGATAATCTCATCAAAATCTCTCTGAGGTCTTTGCAAAAACATTCCAACTAAAAATTGAGAAATCTTTCAGATTGCCACTGCCATCCTCACTGCACCATCTAAAGATACTTTGAATTCAGTGTTTTGGATTCTTCAGGACTGGCTGACATCTGGACTCAGAAATTGGGTGTACTGTTGGATCCAATATTCATCTGTTCTCCTTTTTATTTCCTTAGAAATCCCCCTTATTAAATGCCTGATTGCTCACACCATTCAGTAAATGTCCTCTACTGTCACATCTCAGGAGATGGAGTTCAACTAGTCTAGCAGTCACAGAAATCTGCAAACTACAGGGACTAGCTTTCTTAAGTTGTTCAGTGGAATGCCTGATTCCCTGGAATGAAACGAAGGACTGACCAAGACTGTGGCAGGATAGTAAGAAGCTAGGAAAATTCCTGGGCAAGTGGAATGGGGAGATAAAAAAGTTAAACAAGATCAAACAGTTTGGGCAGCTGGTGAATCACAAGACCTTATCCTCCCCAGCCAAGGACACTTGACAGCAAATGGTTTATACCTCTTCTCTCAAACCAGAGAATATATAGCTTAATCACTCTGGCCTGGGAAAGTAGAGGACAAAGACCCATTTAATGACATTTGTGCCAGCTAAACCCAAAGACAGATAAAGTCTGGGGGACAAATAACAAAAGCCCCAAAAGTATTTGGGTAGCATCACTTGAGGGGCAATGTTAGGCAGAACAGATAGTTACTACAGCAGGAGGAGGAGAAAGGGGATAAAAGAGGAAGTTTTATCTCACCCACTGAACACAGAAGTCAGCAGTTTGGGGACTTGCCAAGATAAAATTGCCAGATATTCTCATAAATTCTGGGGAAAGCCACAACAACATAAAAGGGGAACCTTGAAACCAATGGGGGGGGGAGTATAAAACCCTTGAATCTCCACCAGGCTAGCTGAATTGCCCGCTTGTGTTTTATACCAAGTGTATTCTTAACAAAGTTGCTTGATTTGCTTCCTTAATAAATGTTTGCTTTGGTTCCTTAATAAATTTGCTTACTTTGCTTCAACACTACTTTATGTTACACATCTGAATTCTTTCTCAGGAGCATAACAAGAGCTGAGGATGGGAGAGACCCTCCAACTCTGGTGGCTCTCCAGTAACAAGTCCACTGCCTTAAGGTTTCCCTCTGCCTGACTAAATTTGAGAAGGCCTTATTCTTGTCTCTGGACACCTGACTTGGTTTCCTTAGTGCATTTACTTCAACAAACCTGTAACTGTAAATTCTTTCTCTTTTCTTTTGAGATGTAAGTATTTTTAAAAGGCTCTTGTCAAGTTTACTACCCAAGAATGTCTTTCTCAAAAACCTGAGAATCATCCCTTTGAAAGGTAATCATTAAGGAAGATACCACCCTATCTCCCAGTTTCTGTGGATGGTATGAACCTAACTTTGGCAGGCACCTTACTCCAAGTTGTAAAATTATCTCCTGTCAGGAAGATGCAAAAAAGTTTTCCTTTGGATAAATGCAATTAGCAAACAAAGAGGACCTAAGATCCCCCACCCCCAGCTCTTTGTTACAGTAAAGTAGAGGTCAGACATAATTGTGGTCTCTCACAAATATTGTAATAGTCTTGAGTAGACTTTGTCTGTTTAATGTTGTAAAAGCAATCTTTGCTATTACAGTGGCTACCATGATCTATTAAGAACCACCCAATAGTTAAAACGGACCAAATGAATTAAGCCAATTCATAGCAATCTGAACATCCTTGAACAAGTTACCCTCTTTGAGCCTCAGTGCACTCCTCACTCTTTGAATCATAAATATTATTATGTAAAGGTTGTAAAGGTTGAAATCACTAATGTTTATAAAACCTAGCACAATGGCCAAAGAACCGGACCATCTGAAATACTGCTAATGCCTCTTCTTCCTAACTCATCTCTTTAGCCGATCGCTTTACACACTGCAGGTATTTCTTTTAAGAGATTGTACATGACATGCAGGTAGCCTTTTTTTCCTTTCAATGAATGAATTCCAGACATAAAGTCCCTAAACGCCCCACTGATCAAGGGAGCCCCACTTGCAGGCACCATTTTTGAGCCAGTAGGTAGAGCAGCGGAAAGACTAGAAATGTGGAGAATGAGTAGAAGTAGCAGAGGAGCTAAGACTGAAGTAGGGATGTGCACAGCTCCGCAATGCTACCAAGCCTTCCCCCCGATTAGAATCTCCCAAAAGCTCAGCGGCTGACTGAGGTTGTCACCTCTCTCCAGAGCAGCATCTGCAGGTATTCTCCCCGGAAGCAGCTCTCTCTGACCTCATTCTCCTTGCCGCCATGTATTGTTTCATGCTAATAACCTACAACACTGTTTTTTACATTTTCAATAAATGCAATCTTTTGGGAAAAGTATCATTTTTCATAATTAATGTTCTCCGTTTATTAATACTTGTTCTCTCATATTGGGAAATGTGAACAGTAAGTGCCCTTCTCATCCGTCTCATTCATCTGTTAAGTGTCTAGGGGCCAGTACTTCAATCAATACATGCAATCTTTCAGAATTAAATTGCCCTCTGTTAGGAAGCCAGAGAAAATGTCTTTAGGTGATGAAATACTTTTGTGTTTATCTCGGTTTCCTTTGTTCAGTTGTTTTGGAACAAATACACATTTTTGCCGAATTTAAGTATCACCTGTGAATGTCTGAACTCATCCTTACACTGCATTACATACAGGGGACTGGGAGAGCATTTCTTATTTTTAAAAACAGTATTGTGTTTCTGAAAGCACTTTTTAAAATTTTTTGTAAATTTGTTCATATTAATTATGGAAGAACCTGTTTAAATAACACTTGTGATTTTTTATTAGATTAAGGAAATCATTTGTCTTCGAAAACCCAGATTATATTCACCTGGAGAAAGAGGGGCACGCCCATGGAGGGTGGGCCATGATGCTACTCATGGTCACTCAACCCACAAGTGTCGTGTTCGACTTCCCCCACCCACAGAGAATCAGAAACAGAACGCTGCTTTTATTGATTAGAGCCTTATATTGTTTGAATATGGAAAAAACAAGTTATTTTAATGAAGTGCAACTTCACACTGTCATAGGGCAACCAACTGGTGCGGTTTGCCGGAACTATCCCAGGCTCAGCATGTAAAATCCCATGTCCTGGGAACTCGTCAGTTCCAGGCAAACCTGAGTTGGACCACCTAGCATTGCACCTTCTCCTCTCGCCCTTTCTCATTTTCTCACCATTAGGGTGACCTATGATAATGTAACTGCTTATCCAACAGCTCACTCAATTATTTTGCTATATTAGAGCAACATTTTAAAGTCAACTACATACAAGCCTGTTAACTATGGGCATATAACTTAGTGACATTAGCAGTGTCCACCTGGGCAAGAACAACCATACCAGTTATTTGAAGGGAGAACTTAATCTAGAAAACTGTTAACCAGTGAAAGATTGAGTATACAGACAATAGCCAGACCATATATGACAATGACAATGAAAGTCTCACCCACAACCGTTGCAGCAATTAGCCAAGTATGGTCAGGATTTGGTCAATGACAGGCAGGTTTCCTATATTTTGCCCCTGCTTCCAACTCTGGACCAGTCAGAGAAGGCCAACTATGCCTTCAAAACTGATCACATAAGATGCCCCACTTCTAATAATCCACTAGCAGATTCTTCATGCCAGCAACCTCCAATCAGGACACACCTGGCCACACCTGAAGCCCTCCTTTGTTTTTTCCTATAAAGTTTTCCCACTCATGTTCTTACATTCCAGTCTGCCTCGAAGGCCCGGACTCATGCGCCTAATGGTGGATGACTCCAAGTAAACAGCTTCCATTTGTTCTCATCTGAGTGTTCTTTGATCATTTTCACCCCTGGTACTGGTTGTCTGAAAAAGCACAGAGGGAACAATTAAGTTATCACAGAGGATGCAACTGCAGGAAAGAGCTACCTAGAGCTCAGCGAACAAAGGGATGAGGTTTAAATTATTAAAACCTAGAACCTTGGAGAGGGCCATTAGCACTGACCTATGACAATAATGTGCCAAGAACACAATCCTCCACACCGTAGGTTCAAACACAGGCACACACACATACAAACATTATAAAATACTCACACTATAATAGCAATGGAATTAATCTTCCTTACTGAGGGCCCATCCTGTATCAGGCCATGCTTTATCTAAATCATGTATTGACAGTTCAAAATATGGTTCAAAACACCCTTGGATCCTCAAAACCCCTGACAGGAACTGCAAAGTCAAAACTCGTTTCACAATGCTAAGAAATTATGTCTTTCTTCATCGTGCTGGCATTTGTATTGATGATGTAAGAATAATCATTAAAAACATTGACGGCACCTTAGCTCGAATCAAGGCAGTGGCACAAAAATAGAAATGTTTTAGTCATAATCATATTCTTCACAGCCATGCACTTGTCAGAAAAGTAAATAAACAAATAAATAAAAGCGAGCCTCACTTAAGATTGTTTTTAACCAAACAGTAAAAAATGATTAATTTTCTTAAGTTCCACCTCTTGAGTGCTCTTTCTAATGTTCTATATGATTTTTTTTTAATCCTCACCTGAGGACATTTTGGCATTTATCTTCAGATAGAGCGGGAGGGAGAAAGGGAAGAAGAGAGAGAGACAAACATCGATGTGAGAGAGACACATCAAGTTGTTGCCACCCACACGACCCTGGGGCCAGGGACAAACTGCAACCGAGGTACGTGCCCTTAGCAGAAGCTGAACCCAGAACTCTCCAGTTCATGGGCCGATGCTCTAACCTCTGAGCCAAACTGGCCAGGACTGTTCTATATGATTAAGTAAAAAACATAAACTACATACTGAAGTATTAGGGTTGTCTGCAGGAAAACTGAGTACTTGAGTTGCACTTGCCACTTTTTTCGTGGAACACCATTTTTACTTAAAAGAACAGCTGACAGACAAACAATAGTTCTCAGACTAAGGGAACTGGCAGAAATTTTCTTGCAAATGCACAAAGTAAATCTGTCACTTGAGAAAAACGACTAACAATATTTGTAGCCACTGATAAAATTTGAACTTTCAAGAGAAAATTTGGATTTTGAAGACTGGTATTTACCACATGAGCTTGACAGTTTTCCAATACTTAAAGACTTTTCTAATAGGTGGCAACTTTAACAAATGGGATTTGTTTTAACATCCTATGATAAAATGCATCAATATTTGAATGACCTACATAACGGTAAACCAATATGTTCCAAACGACCCATGCAAAAGGCATAAAACCAGACATGGGTGAAAGATCCATTCAAAGTGCAAGCCAAACCAATGGATTTTAATGTTACAAAGTGCGAAATGTTCACTGGTATGGTTTAAGAGTCCAGATTGCAAACAACCTTTTATAACCCACTACTTGTTGAGTTAGGGTGGACTGTCAAAGGATAATATCAACAATTATCTGAAAAGGCTGTAAGAGTATTTTCTTCTCCAACTACACATGTGTGTTAGACCTCATTCGCTTCATGTACTTAAACCAAAACAACATATTGCAGTAAGTAGATCAAATGTACAGGAATATAGGAGAATCCAGCTGTTGTAAGACATTAAAGAAACTGGCAAAACATAAAACAATGCTACTCTCTAAAGTTATTTTGGGCCCTTGCCTGTTTTGCTCAGTGGTTAGAACATTGGCCTGTGGTCCAGAGAGACCCGGGTTCAGTTCCCACTAAGGGCATGTACCTCGGTTGCAGTTTGTCCCCGGCCCTGGTTGAGTCGTGTGGGTGGCAACCACTCGATGTGTCCCTTTCACATCGATGTTTCTCTCTCTCTCTTCTCTTTCCCTCCTGCTCTATCTGAATAAAAAATGAGAAAATGTCCTCAGGTGAGGATAAAAAAAAAAAAGATATTATTTTTGGAAATCTAGTTATTTTAATTAAAAATGTTATTTTTTTAACATGTGATGGAGCTATTAGTGCCATTTTTAGTAAATAATATATGAATATTAAAAATATTTCTCAGTTTTAATTTCTAATATAGTAACTATCAATAGCTATAATTTATAAATAAAAAGCTTTTTGAACTGCCCAATAATTTTTAAGAGTTAAAAGAGTTTTAAGTTAAAAATGTTTGCTCAGCCTGACCAGCAGTCAAAGCATTGGCCTGCGGACCAGAGAGTCCCAGGTTTGGTTTCCGCTAGGCTCTAGAGGCTAGGGGCACATACCCAAAACAAAAAACAAATGTCTGCCCGGCTGGTGTGGCTCAGAGGTTGAGTGTCGACCCATGCACCAAGAGGTCACTGGTGAGATTCCTGGTCAGGGCACATGCCCAGGTTATGGGCCAAATCCCCAGTAGGGGACCCGCAGGAGGTGGCCCATCTCTCTCATCGATATTTTTATCTCTCCTTCTCCCTTCCTCTCTCTCTAAAATCAATAAAGAAAAAAATGTTTTTTAAATATGTTATTTATATTAACCTGTAATGGATCTATTATTGCCATTTTTAATAAATTAATACATGAATATTAAATATATTTCTTAGTTTTAATTTTTAATACAGTAAATATCAATAGATATAACTCATAAATAAAAAGCTTTTGAACACCCCAATAACTCTTAAGAGTTAAAAGAGTTTTAAGTTAAAAATGTTTGAGAACTGCTACTTTAAATATATCATCTCATTTTATCTTCACTCATTCTTTGAAATACAGACAATTATTGTATTTTCAAATGAGCTCTCGCAGATTCACAGATGATAAATAACTTGCTGCAGGTTACTCAGCCAGTTTTTAGGTGCCAGAGTTGATGTAACCGATCATTGGATGTACATACAGCAAACCAAAATAGTATGAAAGAGCCAGGTAGAGCAGAACAGAAAGAAAGAACAGATACTAGGCATCACATAGCCGAGCAAGGGATAGCAGATCAAGTAGAAACATTTTTGTTACCAGCTCCACAGAAATGTCACATGCCCTTCAATTCTATTGGAGAATCTTATTATCATTCAAAGGGACTTCTAACATCACGCTAGCTTTTGCAAAGGCTGAGACACTCTCGGCATTGGTTACATATTTGGAGCTTCTAAACACTACAGCAGATGGTTGAACAGATTTGTCTCCAAATGATTTAGATCCTTGTGACAATAAGTACAACATTTGGCTTTCCCTCATAAATGCCTAGAAAGAGAAAGAAGGATGGTAGGGGCTTATATTCATTGACTATCTGTGGTCTAAACAGTGCTTACATTACATCTCATTGAATCCTCATAAATATCCCTGAAAGGTTAGAGGTGTCTTTGTGTTGAAAATAGAAATAAGACATATAGAGGTGAATTGCTCTTGGGAGGAAGATAAGCAAGTACAAAGTCAACCCTCTCCTCCAAAGTCTGGGTCCTATGGAGAGGCCAGATTCTGAAGATAAGAGGTTAAAGGGACAAACCAGCAACTTGATTATCAGAATTGTAACAGTCAAGACCTGATTACCTACTTGGGCACCTCTATTTTCGTTCATAAATATTTGGTATAAGTGATATCCTAAAGTCTACAGCAAGATGTTTCCAGTTGTGGGAGGTATAACACTACAGAGACCAAGATCCATGCAAGACTTACAAGTGAGAGTCATTAGTTAAAGGTATTATCTTTAAATATTATTAGCATTCTACTGTGCTCATCTCCCTACTCTCACTTGAGATGAATTTTTAATGTATTAAGTTTGCATTATTCATAATTCTAGATTTCTGTATTTCCTGACAGCTAACTAACTAAAGAGTGTAAGGGGGTTAAAATTCTACTGTATTTGAGTGTGAGTTTTCTAAAAGATTTTTACATCATTGAAGAGTCACATGGTATTTTTCCTAATTGTAAGTTTACAAGTGATAACATTTGTGTGTTTATAGAACATTGGTCCATTAAAGATGTGTGCTTCTTTCCATGGAAATATAGTATAGACAGGGATGAATGTTTTCCCATGAATGAAAGCCTGCTAGACCATTTTTTCTCTATTCTTGGGCAGAAAGATAGATATTTACCTGATTTCAGGATAAACTTGCAGTCTTACTCAAAGAAATTACCTTTGTCAGGTTGTTCCTTATGCCATCCCTGCCTAACACATGATCCCACAAGAAAGCTAGATTCTCCCGCAGGTCACTGCCAGCCTTGTGACCTTAAACAATATCCAGAGTTCATTCCCTTGAGACCACAACTCCCATGAAATGATTCTTATCAGAGGACGAACCGGAAGATATATTGGATTAGAGGTGCTGAGATTCAGTTCTGCATCACTGCCACCCTGTTAGAGCCATGGAGAAGGTTTTATAAGAGATTTCCAAATAAAATTATAAATAGGATTAATTGATAAATAGGATGGGATGGGCTAATTGAGGGAGGAACAGTGAAGGTTAAGTTGGGATGATTGAATTGAGATGACTCACTTTGTCTTTGACTTGTCTGTTATTCTCTTGCAATGTTTCTGCCAAGGATGCTTCTCCAATTCCCCTGTTCTGGGCTGTGTCTCCTATCCTCTAAGGTCTGATGCTCGGATGCAAGAGTTTTCTTTTTCCTGGTGATGGTCATAAACAAGTGCTTTCCTACTCAGAACTAAGGCTGCTGGGTTTGTTTTATGGCATCACTTAGATGTTGCTGGTGTAATGGGTATTTGTGATCATGTCTTATCTCCTTTGCTGGAGGGAACCCCTCTCCACTAGCTTCCAGTTCTCATGATGAAGGATCTCTGTTACTGGAGGACTCTTGGAAGAGTGACTAGATCATTGATAATTTGGGATAAAACTTAGGTGGGCCTGCCTAACTTCAAGAAGTGTGTATTACAGTCTGCTCTCACAAGCCTCTGTTTTACAGCAACTGGCCACTGGGTTTTGTAAGAGTTGTCTTGCTTTTATAGGTTGTCTATGACTGGGGAATGCTATCTAATTCTGAGATACAACATGCAGGAGAAAAAAAAAAAAAGGACCACTATTTTCATGCAACTAGTCATATTCTCTAAAAACTCCTTTAATAACAAGTTGGAATTTTTATCTTATTCTCTTTAATTCCTAAGTCTCTCACTGAATGGAAAAAGAAACTGTTAGATATTGTCCTTTGATTGTCCTAATTTAAGGACCATGAGAAACAGACAAAAAATGGAACTTGAGTAGTAAAATAACACCTGAAGATTGAGGCATCTGCTGTGGCCCAAGAGAAGACCATCTCTAGATATTTGGTTTGAGCAGCCTGTACTGTGCCATGTAACTTGGAGGGTTTTTTTCCTTTGTTTTTGTTTGTTTGTTTTTAGCTGATATACTCTGAATACACAGCTTTAAGATTTAGGCTTTAGCAAATGATTACCACATGGCACTTGAACTTTGCCAGGTCATCAACGTTGATGACAGCTTCAACCACAGGTAAATGGCTCTTTTGTAAAGGTTGAGATTCAGGCACCAGGCTAAAGCAGCATGTCCAGAGATCTTCCAGGTGGTCCTCAGTAGGAGGCTGCTGCAGTCTTACCTTGAATTCTACAAGTGCGGCTTGGACTCATGTTGAGTGCAAAGTTGTGATGGAGAGAGTCTTCCTAAAGCATTAATGGATGGGGAAACTTATTTTATTTTACTGTTTCACAGACAGATCTGTTTGCAGTGGAGTTCTACAGAGCATGAGTTAAGGTCTAGCTATAATACCATATCTGGGTAGACAATAAAAGGTTGGTCCACAGTCCCAAATTCCATTCTTCATTCAGGAATCAGAAGAAGTCAATTCCACTGAAACTTGCCCATAGGCCCAAGAACCATTCCACCATTAGGTGTGAAACTGGCTTTAGATATTAGATCCAAATTAGCTTCACCCAAAGAAGAATCATAGATTTCACTAATTATCAAATAAGAAGACATGGAATCCTTATTATAAAGAAAATATGGCCACTTGCATTGTTTCAGTCTTCCTATCATAATAGGAAATATTAAAGAATGAATATAAAATAAAGAAAAGCATACTGGTTAAATAGAAGAAGGAGAGAATTGCTTAGGATGGTGGTTGAGATGTTAGCAGACAGACTAAACAGATACAGAAGAAATCAGAACTTAAAGGTCAGAATAAATGGACATAAGATGCTAAAGGTTATAACTACTTTAAAGAAAGTATTTGTAAAAGAAAACATATTTAGTTCAGGGTTCTCAAACTGCTGACATTGGAATTATTAGAAGACTCCACCTCGGACCGAAATAATCAATCCGTCACCAGCATTTGCAAAGCTCATTGGTCGTGCCAACATGCAGACAAGATTCAGAAGCAATGTTTAAACAGGAGATTGTTTGTTTTAACTGTTACTAAATCAGAAAGAATGCCTAGCGTTGAACAAAACCCAGCAGAGAAAGAGAGGAAAGATGTCAGAGAGCAAACTGGAATGACTCCTCCAGAGGGAACCAAACTCCAGGAGACAATAAACAAGCACCCCTTAAAAGCCACAGAACAGTGGAAATCTGCAAGGTCAATGGTGTAAGATGCTCAAAGCATTCCTTAGAAAACTGCAACAAGAAATAGTTATTGAACATAGAGCGATAGAATTAGGGCCAAGCCCCAGAAATTCATGAAATTAGGAGATTAGGATGAAGTATCCTAAAATGGAAGCCATGAAGGACAATCAAGTTCCAGGTTAGCTGTTAGATGATGGGAGAACTCTACCTGCTGGGATGGCATAAACCAGAAAAGTGAAGGCAAAAAAAGGCATTAAACAACCAAAATTTTTGACAGAACACAAAACGCCTCGATTTCCTATCTCTTACTTGGAAGACCTACAAGATTGAATCTATAAGATTGTGTTGAAGATATTTCTTATTAACATATTTCTTCTATGAGAAGAGAAAGAGTTTATCTGGTAGATAAAACTGAAATGATCAGCTGGATATGCAAAGCTTCCTTCTTGAGAATACACTCTAGAAAGCACAGATTGAGATCTGTTCTTCTATACTTATGGTTTACTGGGGCCACCTTCCTTGCAGGGAATGGGGAAGATTGTGACTTGCGGGGTACATCTGTCCAGTGCTGACTGTATTATTAGGAATCGCATTGTTGCTTCACATCTAAGCCACATTCTTCAACAAGTCTATCATAACAAAGCTTGTTTTTTATTCTTTGTGTCAGTTTTTTGTGTCTTTCCCAATTGATTCAGAGCTTGATTTGGAAAAAGGTTTATTAAATATTGACCTCCTGAAATTCCTGACATTCTGTACTCTTTACTAGATTATAATTTTCTCCATGGCAGAGACCTTCAGGTTTGCATTGGTAACTACCTCACACATTGTCTTACACAATACAGGGCCTCTACAGATATCTGTGAAATGAGGAATACTGTTGGTCTTTCCCTACCTTTCCACCCTGACTTAAGAATGAGTCTTTGTATATCAGTATTTGACACCTATGTCTTCCACATCTAACTAAGGTGGAGCTTTTCGAGGGAAGAGGAAAGGAGCCCAGCAATTCCCCTCTAGCCAGAGCTGATTTCTCCTTAAGCTGTGACAGCAGTTGGTGGTGGCTTCTATTCAGAAGGCATCATCTCTATTTAAATGTCAAGGTCCAGGGAAAGGAGCATGAAATAACTATGACGCCTTGGAGCTGAGACCGAGGGTCCTGATTTAACATATAATTTTGGTTTAATATGTAGCCCCAGTGCTCTATTCTATTTCTTCACAACATACCTTATAAGCCTTAGCTCTTTCCCTGACTGGTCACTAACCCCCGAGGTAGCCAGAAACACCGGCCATGCCTTGACTAAGGGTCACAAGGTATGGGCTTCTGTTTAGCTAAAGATAACATCTTGACCTAAATTATGTTTCAGATTCTGAGTCCTAAGGTGGAATGACCCCCTGACTGCTTCTCCATGAAACCCAACAGAAGAACTCAGGAAAAGAGCTCAGAGCTGTCCTCAAGATCCAAAGGAATTAATTACCTCACCTCCAACCAATCAGCTTCCAGCATGACCTTGAACCCCCTAATCCATGGTGGCTTGTGACTTGCCCCATATAATCTGTAACCTACACACCATCAGGGAGTTCGGGATTGAGCATTAACTTCCCATTGTCCTGGGTGGCGCCATCCATGACAAAACAGTCAGTCTTTCTCCACCGCAATTCTTGATGTTTGACTCCGCCAGTGCTGCGTGAATGAACTCTTTCTTTTGGGTGGCAGAGCTCAGCCCATCATGTAGCCCAGTTCACCAGAAATGAAACCAGGGGAATAGAGGGCAGAACATGAGGGAGAATTCATCACTAAATATAAAAAGTTTACATCTAAAATGCACCCTCTGGATAATCTCGTCTCAGTCAGAAAGGAAATTTAATATATTTTATATCCCCAAATAAGACATTTCTTCATATCCTCTTTAGAGCTTGTTTATATATTAGGTTTTTTGTTTGTTTGTTTGTTTTTTACAAATCTATTTGTTTTTCTTTATTTTTATTGTTGACACTATTACAGGTATTGCCATTCACACACACCCTTTTCCACCTCCACCCAGCCCCTGCGGCCCCTCCCCTCTCTCTGGATATCACCAAACTGTTATCTGTGTCCATGGGCTATTCATATACGTTCTTTAGAAAGGATTAACCAAATATATATATATACACACACATACACACACACACACACATTTTTATTTTATGTGTGTGTGTGTAAAGTACCCACTTTCCCCAGCTACCACAATAATTAAGGTCACAGATTTCCTTTCTAGAACTTAAATGACTTAAAGTTGTTTTTAATGGGAGTCCTAGAACTATGGAATTAAGAATCCATAGATAGTATGTAAGGGCCTTCCTTAGCCTCATTTTTAAAAAGGTAGGGGTTGTAAGAGAAATGTAAGAGAGAAAAAGAGATTTTTATATGTAGATTACTTAAAAGCCAATGTGTAATTAAATGCTGCCTGTTCAGGATAGTACTGTAAATAGTTTTTCCGGGTGTTGTATAAGTGTATTAAAGAATAATCAGTATGTCAATTCTGGCTACCCCAAGACTAATTCTGGAGAAGTCACTAATCTCTCTTCCATTTCACCCTGCTTGGAATACCTTCATTATATCAGACCTATCCCTGAATAAAATGGAAATGTCCTATGGGATAAAAGCCCAGATTATCTCTTTTTGTTACATATACTCCATTATTCTCCATTGTAAATTCCAAGCACTTTTTTTTTCACATTCATTAGATTGACCTCAATTTCAAAAGATATTTTAAAAAAAACAGTCTCACTCTATTTCTCTTACATGCAAATTAATTATCCTATTACTTTTTAGAATTGTAGTTTAATTATGTTTCAGACACTAAATCCTTGTTACTCTGTTGTAGCCTGAGCTCAGAGTCATCAACCTAGAACTGCCAAGTCTTTTGGTATTCGGCACACAGATTTCTCCATTTAATGACAAGTTTTATTCCTGAAATTTAATGAAGCCTGTTCTAATTTTTAATTGCTTTAAAAATGAGACATATTTAAGGAATCTACACATATTTGGCACAATCATAAATATTTTGGAAAGAAAACTTTGATACTGGAGACTCATGAAAGACTCGTCAGTTAAAGTAAATAGGAAAGAGCAGTTGCAGGATTCAATTGCATTATTTCACACCAGATTGGAGCAATTAATAAATTACACTCTAGTTAATATCAATAGCACAATATACATACATATATATATATATATATATTTTTTTTTTTTTAATCCTCACCCGAGGATATTTTTCCATTTTTTGTACAGATAGAGTGGGAGAGAGAGAGAAACATCGACGTGAAGGGACACATCGAGTGGCTGCCACCCGCACGACCAACCAGGGCCGGGGACAAACTGCAACCGAAGTACGTGCCCTTAGCGGAAACCGAACCCAGGTCTCTCTGGACCGCAGGCCGACACTCTAACCGCTGAGCCAAACTGGCCAGGGCCACAATATATTTTTTTAATTGTCTCTTAAATTGTGAGTGATAAAATGATTTGATTACAAAGTGTCTATTTTCTCTTACTGCAGAAACAGGTCCTGTATGTCACTCTATTCTTTTTTTTGGTCACTGAATTTAAAACTTTTCTTCCCCATTTATATTGAATAACAATACATCCTTCAAATGACTTCATTCTGTTTTGATCAGAATCCCTACAGCTCTATGCAGCTTCTACCAGTTGTCATATACCGCCTTGTACCATAAAACAGTAAGTCAAGAGAAAGGCATCTTCACTATGGGAACTGAAAGAGGAACTTCAGATGAGTCCCCTGCCTCTAAGATGCTAGCACTTTCATTTTTCATTCATCTGTACTTCTATTTATGTTGGGAAAAGCATGTTAGTAAGACTAACAAAGGTGAGGAAGTGATTGGATACAGAGAGACAGGAAAACATTGCCTTTGAAATGTAAACTGTTCTTCCCACATACTTAAGTTGCAAAAATTTGCTTGAAGCACTTTTATTTCTATTTGGCAACCTCACTGGACTTCAAAAATGTGGCTCCAGTTACAGAGAGAGGCACTGTCAGGTTGGGGAGAAGAGACAGTATTAGATTTGATAAAACCATGTTCACTTCAAAGTTGTGCCATTTTAAAAAATATTTTTAAATGTAAAAAATAAATAAATATCAGAAAGTACCATTAAAAAAAAAAAAAAAAACTTTACCTGTCTTCTAGGAACATAAACATTGTATTATTTTGTTTTAGTTTTTAAAGTAAATAAAACATTGCAGATACAGCTGGAGTTCCAGTTGAAAATGACCCAAGTTCAATTTTTTCTCTCTCTTCCCAGGAGCAGCTGTTAAAACAGTTTAAACTGTTTTTATATTTTAACTACTTAATCTATATCCATAAGCATATTATATTATAATATGAGTTTATCAAATTGATGTGAATGGGACCATGCAATATGCATTGTATTGCAACTTGCTTTCATTCTTAATGATGCTTTTAAATACCATGCATATTACTACATCTTGATCTCTTTCATTTTTAACTATGCCGTTGTGTAAATACACCACAATCTGTCCTTTCACCTAGATGATAGCACTTAAATTTGTTTCCAATTGTTTATTTATGCTTAATTATGATTATGATATATTAGAACGTATTTCAGATTCCTCCCTACCTTATCTCTATCAGTAGTATCTATATTTTAGTCCAATCTTGCTTTTATACTCCCAAATATGTTGTTGTTACTTTTCATTTTAAAGTCATATTCATTTATTTTTTATCTTTATAATTCCTGTTTTATTTCTTTATGTAAACTTTTCCTTTTTTCATAATGTCCTGTTCTTACGTTATGGTTTCTTTTCTTCTTTCATCTCTGATCATTCTTTAAAAATATTACAGTCTTGTTTAGGCTGCTCACTATTGGAAAATCTTGGGCTGTTTATACATCTATTTATTACCTGTACTGAGTATCTCAGGAAGAGTTGTTCCTTTAATAATTTGATACTTCTTGACAACTTATTGGCTTTTTTTTCCCCCCTAATAAGGGATAACCTCATAAGGAAGTTCCATATTCATCTCCCTTGGGTTCCACAGTTCCACAGTACATTAGGCTTAATTTTAGCTCATTGTTCTGGCTATTGTTTCTCTCAGTGTCTGAAAACTTGGGATTTTTCTTCTTTACCTTTGAGGTTGATTCTATATTAATGTTTCTTCTTGTTGTGTATTTCATTCAATATAGCTGTGTTTGGGAGAGTTGTGGGGTGTGCCCCTCTTTCAAGTTAACACTTTCAAGTTCTTCCTCTGTGCTCTCTGAGCCCTGCAACCAATCTCTGTGCCTACAGAGTGTTCCTTTGCTTATATAGTAAAAGGAAGATTTTCCATTGTAATAAATGTAATTTTTAGAGCTTTATTTTGCCCATTTTATCTCTGTTTAAATATTATTTTGAAACCGAATGGAGGTTTAGCTGCTTGGCAAAACCAAAGACAAACTCATGAGACAGGTGCTGGTGAGAACAAAAGTGGTTTATTCAAGTGCCGGTGACCTGAGAGGATAGAGAGCTTTCATCCCAAAGTCTATCTCAGCATCTCCCCTGCAGGTAGGGGTTTTTATTAGGAGGGAGAGGGTAAGCAGAACAAAGACATCATGGGGAGGAGAGTTGCAAGTTTTCTATGTGTAAGTCAGCACAGTCCATTCCAATGATTAGTTCAAAACTGGTCAAGCAGAGGTCCAGTTTTTATGATTGAGAATCAACAAGTCTGTCAGAGCCAGAACATCCAATTGCTGAAGTCAGCCTCCTTTCCTGAAGCTAGCTCATGAAATTCTTTTTTAATCCTCACCTAAGGATATTTTTTTTAATTACTGATTTTAGAGAGAGAGGAAGAGAGAAAGAAGAGAAATATTGATGTGAAAGAAAAACATTGATTGATTGCCTCTCACACACACACTAATTGGAGATGGAACCCACAACCTTTGTACTGTATAGGACAATGCTCCAACCAACTAAACCACCTGGCCAGAGCTAGTTCCTGGAACTCTTCCACAAATATGCAGATTACCCATGGGTTACATATTAGTTAATAATTCATCTTTATTTTCTTATTGATTTGAGAGAGAGAGAGAGGAAAGAAGAGGGAGAGAGAGATAAAAACATCGATGAGAGAGAACATTCACTGGCTGCCTCCTGCATGCCCCCCACTGGGGGTTCGGCCCACAACTGGGCATGTGCCCAGACCAGGAATTGAACTGCTGACTTCTTGGTGCATGGGTTGATGCTCAACCACTGAGCCACACCAGCCGGGCAACAATTCATCTTTCTTTCTTTCTTTTTTTTTTTTTTTATCCTCACCCGAGGACATTTTCCCATTTTTTGTTCAGGTAGAGTGGGAGGGAGAGAGAGGAACAGAGAGAGAGAGAGAAACATCGATGTAAAAGGAACACATCGAGTGGCTGCCACCCGCACGACCGACCAGGGCCGGGGACAAACTGCAACCGAGGTATGTGCCCTTAGCGGAACCGAACCCGGGTCTCTCAGGACCGCAGGTCGACGCTCTAACCGCTGAGCCAAACTGGCCAGGGCTCATCTTTCTTTTTAATCCTCACCTAAGGACTTTTTTTTTTTTTCATTTATCTTCAGATAGAGGGGGAGGGAGAGAGCGAGGAAAAGAGAGAGGGAAACATTGATGTGAGAGAGACATATCAAGTGGCTGCCACCCACACGACCCCAACCAGGGCTGGGGACAAACTGCAACTGAGGTACGTGCCCTTAGCCGGAACCAAACCTGGGACTCTCTGGTCTATGGGCTGACGCTCTAACCACTGAGCAACTGGTGAGGGCCAACAATTTATATTTTATAAAAATACTTTTATCAGAAATAATATTAAAAGAATAGAGGTGTGGTTTACAATTTTCCTCATGTATGTATGTAATTTATTTTTCCTCTGTAATCTGAAATCCTTTTCCACATTCCATTCCTAGGATAAATCACTGAAAGATAAAACTAAGGCTTCTAGAAAATGTGTATAGTTTTATTCATAAATTTAACTTACATGAACACTTTATTTGAAAGCTATTTTAGAAGTATTGCTTTCTAACCTTATTTCATCTGTATACTTTTGTTGTTGTTCTTTTCCTAGGATCATATTCTTTCATGGAACCCAAAACAATCTTTGTAAAAGCCTTCCAGAAAAAGAAGGCTTGTGATCAATTTTCAAGGAGAGTTGAAAAAAAAAAAATATGTAACAAGTAGATTATCCTGAGACTTCTCACTTGACAGTTATAAGAAACAGATATATACTCCCAACTTGAGCTACTGGGAAAGAGTATAACTTTACTAACCCATACAGGTATTATTTGCAAGACAAAAAATATACTGTTGTTTTGGTTCCCCTCACCCCAACATTAAATAACATTCAGGAAATGATCTCATTACTTTCCAAGGACTGGTAACTTCAGTTATTTACCAGTTTTGACCTAAGATTACAAAATTATAGGATTCAAACCCTAAATCTATTTTAAATTAAAACAAAATGTAAACTTCCAGGATAAACTGGTATCTGTTATATATTTTTCCTGAAGCTAAAGAAAAAAATCTGGGTTTTTTTTTTTTTTTGGACCCTCTTGAAAAAGTAACAATTGGGAAACACTCACCTATATATTTGCAGTGGCCTCACTGAGCACACAGACATTCAGAGACAGCAACTAAGTAAGTGGCAGAGCCAAGATTTAGACCCAATTTTAACAAATTCCAAACTCTGTGTACTTTCCACTTACTGTTTTTCCCACATTACAGATTTTCGTGATCTGGCATGCATTGATGAAAAGGCCTATGTCCCAGAAGTCGAGAGATTTATGCTCCAGCCTGGACACTACCCCTCCCAGTCTGCCCATTGTCGGTGTCTTAATGAGAAATCGTAAAGAAGCCGTGACAGCTGTCAGGGGACGTGGGCCTGACACAGTTAGACCATGGTGTTCCCTTGCTGAGCATAAACATGCATCAAGCACGGATGTCAGCCAAGGTCACTCTGCAGTTGAGATGAGTGAGGAGAACACAAGATCACTTTGTAATTATATCTGATCCTCGACGAAAATAAGAAATATATACAAACCACAGAAATATCCAAACATCACCCTTTCCCAGGTATTAGGAGGATCAAGTGCTTTTTTTTTTTTTTTTTTTTATCAATTATCACTTTATTCCCACTCTGTTCCTCCTGTATCCAAGACACAAGCAATTGATCCCCAGTATAAAATAACCTGAATTTCCTGATAGTACTCATCCATAGCAAACTCCAGTCTGCCCTTGAACTCTCCCTCAAGTCACCTAACACAAAGCCAGACTCTATAACAAATCTTGCTACACCCTCTTATTTTGATACCCCACATTTGCCCATGGGGTCAGTCTCTTTTGTTGCATCAAATAATAAACTCAGCTTCTTGAGAGTTCAAGTGTCTCTGGGGGTCTTTGAATGGAAGGCATCAGTAAGTCACACAGTTCTCTGGAATTTTAGTCTGTCCATCTACAAAAAGAGGAAATTGGATGAATACTATCAGTCTAATACTCTCTTAGGGTCTTTCCAGTTCTGTCATGCCACAACAATAAAACTCTTCTCTTTTTATCCCTTTCTTCTGATTTTATATGACAGTCACCAAATTCCTGAAAAACTACAATAATGATTGTTTCTATTTCTCACAAGAGAAGGTTGACGATGATTTGCACAAGCACTGAGCTAAAAGGCAGTGGTCTCAGAGAGAATGGTTAAGAGTAATGCTATTATACAACCGACGCAACTTTGAAGTCAGAAGGACCCGACCCAAATTCACACTGTAAATAATCCTGTAATCAGACATGCAGGCTTTATCATCTTTTCCTTCCTCTGGGGATTTAACAATTTTACAGAAATTGAAGCGTGGAAGTAGATTTTTTGGCATGACAGTTTATAAATTAAATGTGGTTAAAAAAAACTAAGTGATTAAGCTTTGTTCACAGAGCTATAATGATAAAGTCAGTAAGTAACAATGTAATTCTATTTCTGATACATATGATATGTAAGCTATGCATCATAATAATCATTTGCATTAGAAATATTTTTCTATCTTTTGTGGAAATTTGTCTGAATGGATAATTTGGATTTAAAGTTTAATTAGAGAATGAAGATTATTCTCTTTGTACTTGGGAGGAATTTATTTAAATTCCAGTGGGGAAAAAAATATCTAAAAGGGAATGGCAGTGACTGGAAGAGGTCTATATTGAATAATCAAAAGAAAATGGACTGCCAGGCCAATGAAGAACACGAACAAGGAGAGAGTATCAATATTGTCAAAGAAAACTATGTGTGGGGAGGATCTTCCTAGTAAGAAAAGGGCTATGAATTAAGATGACCCTTGTGAATTAAGAAAGCCAAGGCATTCTTTAGCAAATTGCTAAAGCAGTCAGGAAGAAAAATATTGATAAAACAGGAGTGATGGAACAACTAAAGTATTCCTAGAAAGTATTTCATCATATCCAAAAGTATTTTAAATAAAAAATTCTATTGTTCCACCCAATATACTTGCTACTGATGGTTTGAAGGGTGTTTTCTTCATTTTATTAAATAGGTGCACTCTGTGGGGAGCTGTGGAACATCAAATCAGACCTGGGTAATATTCCCAGAGCTACATATGTTTTGCAGATCACTGCCTCTTCCTTGTCGTCAATGAAACAGGCCTCGTGTAGCCGAACTGCCACCAACATTACCCTAAAGTATTGCTCAGGAAGTGTGATTTTACAGACTACCTGGAACCACCGAAGAGACTATCTACAGTACATACAACTCCTCGCCATGGAGATGTTCTAGGTTCTGTAACTTTATCAATTTGGAGTTTCAGAAAATTATATATATTACCTTAACCCCCTAAAAAGGAGTTCACTGGGTTACAGTCACTATTACACCTTCACCTTTACTTCTGAATATCTGGAAGTACACATACTGAGAAATTTCTTTAGTTACTCAATATCCTTAACATGAAATCAATGTAGCAAATTCCTGTGGGAATTTAGCATTTGGATCATTTCTATTGCTGTGCCTTCAAATTCACCAATATTTTCTTTTTCAATGTCTCAATTGCAGTTAATCCGTCTAGTATAGTTTGTACCTTATAGAATGTATATTTCATCTTTGGAAGTTCAATTTGAATATTTTTTGTATCTTCTATATCTCCCTCCGACTTTCTCATGTTTTTATCTTTCTTCTTGGGCGTATATATTTATAATAAATGTTTTAACATCCTTGTCTACTGATTCTGTCATTCTTGTCATTTATAGGTGTGTTTCTTTCATTATTTTTATTTTATTTTATTTTTTCATCACCATTTATCCCCTCTATGCCTTTTCCACTTCCACACACCCACCAGAATCACCACACTGTTGTCCATGTCCATGAGTTCTCTCTCTCTTTTTTTTTTTCTTTTTAGCTCAATCTCTTTATCCACCCCCAACACTTCCCCCTACCACCCCACCAGAACTGGCTGCCTGCTTCTGTCTATGAAGTCTGTCTCTATTTTGCTTGGCAGTTCAGTTCATAAATTAAATTCCACATATAAGTGAAATCATGTAGTACTTGTCTTTCTCTGACTGGCTTATTTCACTCAGCATAATGTTCTCCAGGTCTATACATGCTGTCACAAAGGGTAAAATTTTCTTCCTTTTTACAGCAGAGTAGTATTTCCAACTGAATGATTTTTCTTTGCACATCTGGTAATTTTTTATTAAATTCCAGACATTATGAATTACATGTTGTTAGATTGGAGATTTTTTGTTTCTTTGCTTTTGTTGTTGTTTGTATAACTTTAAATATTTGGGGGCTTTGTTCAGGAGTAAAGTTATATTACTTGGAATCAGTTTTATTCTTTTGAGGTTGATTTTAATTTTCTTACAGTAGATCCAAAGTGCCTACCTATGATCTAAATTTTGCCATACTACTAAGCCAATACCTTTCTGAGAATTCTATTCAATAATTTGTGTGTTAGATCATCTTTCATTCTATGATAAAAATATTATTCTATACTGAAGGCTAATGGGAAAAGATTCTACACGTTACACGTATTACTTCATTTACTCCTTAAAACAATTCTGTGAAATAAGATTTTTACAGATCATGAAACTAAGACATCTGGATATTAAGATCACACAACTACTAAGAAACAAAGTTATAATTTGAAGGAAGGCATTCTGGTTACAAAGTTTGTACTTTTAAGCACTGTGTTATTTGAGGTTGTTTTAATTATTATTAGTGGGAGGCAGAGTGCTGGAGCAAACTTATAAGTTGATGTCAGAGTAGACAGAGCAGTCTGTCCCGGCAGGGGAAACAGGACAAGGCTCACACATAAGCAGGCAGCATATGAAGATACAGACAAGTCAGCAAATTAACATGTACCCTTAGATGATGACAAAGTTGGAGAATTGTGAAGACTGACATGGGACTCTCTAACACTGAGATCCTTTCCAATACTCAAATACCTCTTAATGTTCTACGCTCTTCACTTTAGAAGTGCTTCCACCCATGCTAAATATCAGATAATAATTGACAGGTTGAAAGCTTTTTGGTCCATAGGAGGAACACTCAAATTTGGTTATCCTCATTCTGAAATAGATAAGAAAAGTGGGGGGGGGGAAAAAAAAGCTCTATTATATCAGCCAAGCAACCTGTCAGGTGGAACAAAGGAAAAATAAATAAAATAAAATAAAATAAAATAAAATAAAATAAAATAAAATAAAATAAAATAAACACCACCTGGAAAATAATTGGGCACGAGAGCTCATGCATTCTAGTGCCTGCTCCAGGTCTCTGCAATGCACTTTGGATGAGTGATGGCCACAAAACTTATCATACAGGCAAGGCATTAGAAAAATAAAAACACTGAGACCCCCTCGAAGAATATTTGATGATAAAAATCAGCGTATCTGACATCTGTGTTATACTTGAGAGTTTCCAAGGGGCTCCTCCTGATGTGATCATCATAATGAAACTCTCTTTGGTCTCTGAAACAGTTATCATTTTTCCTGTGTAACAAATGAATAAATTGCTGTTCAAAGAAGTTAAGTGCCAAGATGTTCCACTCCAATATACGGGAGTGGAACTGAACTTCTGATGTATTTTTGTCCTGTGTGATGTCTGTGCCACAGTGTTTGAGATGCTGACCACAAGACCTCGGTAAATAAAATTCAAGGAGTGTGGGCCTGCTGACCATTCCAGACCTTCTTTTACCTATGATATTAATTGGATGTTTCTCAAAAATACAGAAAATTTTATATGTTTTAGACTTGAAGATAGCTTTTAAAATCCAAGGCTTAGACACTTCCAAATTGGTGGTTTTTTATTTGTTTTGAGAATGAATTTGATGGGTTTGATTTGAGAATCATGGGGCATTGACTGACAAGTAGACGCTGGAGGAAGGCACACAGATCAGAGGCAACCACGGGGAGGCCAGTTGAGGAAGTTTGGAAATTCTAGTGATACTAGTCAGTGCTCGCTGTGTAACAACAACAAAAGAATATATATCGAAATTGTAGTGGCTTACAACAACATTTCTCTGTTTATTTCATAGGTCTAACCTCGATGCAGGTCAGATTAAGGTCAACTCCATGCATTGTTTATTCCCCTCGGAGGAACAGCTTCGTGGGATATGTCCCTCCCAGGAAAAAACAAGGAAGGGTCAGTGACAGGAGCAGAAGCACAGCGTCTTTTTAGGCCTCTTCTCAGAACTGGATGTTGTCCCACGTGGATGGGGAAAGATAGCCACACCGGCCGGTGACATTTTCAGCAAAGTCACAGGAGGGAGGCTGTGGCTGGGTCAGGGTAACACAGGGAGGGAAATGGGAACATGAGTGTGCACCACGCTACTTTATATTCTGTTTTGCAGAGCAAATCGGTATTGGTGATGACAGAGCCTATCAGGGACAAAGAAGTGGGCCGGGGGGGACACAGACGTACTAACCAGACTCCTGCGTTACTGCCAGTGAGGAATAACCGAAATCGAGTGTGAAGCGAGCCAGGCTCACCGGCAGCTGGATCAAGGGTGCTATCGTTATGCCGTTTCACATATTACACTTACTTTGTACGAAAATCTCTTCTGGAATTTTAAAGAAAATTGCACATTTTGAACAATAGTGAATTTCTGGCAAAAGTCATTTGGAGGCACCGCTAGTGAAATTTAACATTCATATTAAAACAAGATTGCCTATAAAGTCTGAGCCTAAGTGAAAATTGTCCTGCTATATATTCCAAAACAAAGAGCACACTCAGCATTGGGTGTTCTGTATTCACATTATCAACTCATTTACTCTCAGAAGAAGTCGCCATGTCATCCGCTCCCACCCAGCCATGAAACTGATATACACCTGCAAGGGAATTCAAACACAGAAGAGCCAAAAAAAGAGAAAAGAAAAGAAAAGAAAAGAAAAAAGGACAGTCCTTGAATCATACCTCCTCTCAACCAAACGGGTACACCACATTGGCCTAATGTAACCTTCCGCTTAAAGAAAAAACTACCACAAAAATCTAAAAAATTCAAAATTGACCTCTTATTTCTAAATAATGAAGTGTGAGATCTTGATATCTTGTTTACTTTATTATACTGATGCTAGAGGTCCCTTTCCACACTGGGCGCCAGAACTGGAAAGAGGCACAGAGAGCATACTCCCTCCCAGGTCTGCAATCCACACCCAGTGCTCGGCATCAACTCTGGCTTTGGGAAGAAAGCTTTTGCTGAACAGCATCAATGAAGTTCTGCGATGCCACTGACTCACCGGCTCCAGCACGTCACTGCCTTGGAGAAAACCGGGAGTTATCCAAGATCTGCTGGTTGCCTATAAACCCCAATCTGCTAAGAGAAGGCCCAGGAACACTCATATTTTAGGCATGATTGACAGAACAACTACTACATGCTGTCCCCAGTATAAGCCCTGTGAGAAATAATCTGTGTTTTTATCTAAGAGATGAAAATTATTCTAACAGCTACGTCTTGGTGAATGGCCTCATCATCTCCTGTCTGAATTACTGCAGTAGTTTTTCTCCTGTTCCTTCCCCTCTCCTGTCTTCCTCTCCCCATGCTTTGGATGACCTTTGTCTCTAAAACACAGATCTGATGGTCACTTCATTAGAAATGCTGACAGGTAACTGAGATGCTGCGCCCCCTACTGGCCCTGACACCGAGTTTCCTGTACTAACTCTCCTAGCATTGAGAGCCTTCAACACCTCACCTGTCTTCTTCCAGCCTACATTTCCAGCCTCCTCTTCCTTTAACTCCTTAATGTTCCTGCACCTCGTGCAAATTGGACAGCTCACTCCTCCCCAGTTTGTCCTGAGCATGGAGCCCTTTCTTTGATCAATCTGCCTCCTCTGCCTAGGATACTCTTCATCCACACCCCCCCCCTCCCCCCAACCTGAACCTGGCACAAGAATACCCACCTGACAGTTTTTCAGCCCCTAAAATCCTGGAGTGTTGCAGCAGGCTCCTGCAACAGTCTCCAGCATTTCCCTTCCCTCCCTCTTACTCCACGCTAATCTGTCCCTGAGATCTTCCCAAAAGCCAAAACGTTACTCTGCTGAAAATTCTGCAGTGGCTCTGCAGCCCTGTGGTGTCAAGTGCAAATCCCTTTAAGCACTGGCCAGCTTCCCCCTTTTCTGCCCCACCCCCTCTCTGCAGGCTGTAATTTGGAACTCCTTGCAGTTTCCAAGGTGGGACACACTTTCTCCCTACTCAGTAACCGGATGTGTGGCCCCTTCCTGGCACTCTCTGCCCTGCAGGTGAAGTCTTTCCTTCTTAGACCAGCTCAAAACAATCTCTCTCAAGATGCTGACCCTAAGCTTCTACCCTGTATAAGTCAGTTATACCCCAGTCCTGCTCCCATAACCCCCACTTCATGCCTCTGTTTCCCTCTGTCTAGTATTCTACTCTAAAAAGCTGTGTGTTTGTTTTGTGCCCCTGGTTGAACTCTGAGTCCTCTTGGGGTTCCCAGTAAATAATAAAAGCAGCAAATACAATAGATTACAGAAGGTACCATGAAAGAAGTAAAGACAAAATGCTACAGAGTCCCTAGGGAAGAAGAGCAATCTCCAGAGGGAGGAATTCATTCACTCATTCACCCAGTCATTTATGTGTCTACTCATTGACTAAATAGAGGCCCTATGTGTCTGCCCATCTCTTAGATCAAGAAACAAATTATTCCTCACAGGGTTCATACTGGAGACGCCAAGCAGTGGCTCTTCTGTCCATCTTGCCTAAAATCTGCCTGTTCCTGTGCGTTTTCTTAGCATATTAAGGCTTACAGACAACAAGCACGTCTTGGATACCTCCTGGGTTTTTTTTCTACAGTCACAGTGGTCCTCAAGCCAGTCAGAGCTTGAAGAGACTTTGGTGTTAAGGGCAGCTCTCACCTACCTCCCACAGAAAGGCTTCAGGTTGGCAGACTTAAATGCTGGGCTCCGCCCTGTCCTAGAGAGAGAAGAGGTGGAACCCGCCTGACGGAACCGGCTCTCTACCTGTTCCTACTGCCAGGCCAACACGTCCACGAAAGGCTCTGCAGTCATGCTCAGCCTCCTGGGGACACACAGCATAACTTCCACTGCCTGCCGGTCTCCCCATTAGGGCATGGACTCCAGGGTTGTAGCAAAAGTACAGCTTTGTTTCCAACATATGTTTCTCTTTCCGTGAATCACAAAGTGCTTTCAGATACCTCCCTTCCAGACGTGAGCACCGACGACAGTTATGGCTGAGGCACTTAGTCCAAAGTTGTGTATACGCACAAATGCAAATCATGTGGAAACCCAAAAATAATCCCCCAAGTTTTCACAGGCAGCTTGCTCAAGACACTAACAGCTGAGTCACTTGGGAGTCAGAACAGAGCAAAGCAGATGTTCTTCTGAGTCAGGTGACCTGGATTCAAGTCCTGGCCCTGCCACTCTCTCACTGTGTGATATTGGGAGGGTCACTGACCCTTCAGTCCACAGACTGCTCAACTATAAAGTGAGATATTGTTAGTTGGTATGTGTGAGATCCTTTATGAGGAATAAATGAGAACATTCCGGTGAAGTGTTTTTAAATACGTTGCCTGGCACATAATAAATGTCAACAAACGTGTGTTATTACATTGTTGTTGCTGTTACATGCAAATTATCTGTAGAACAATATTCATTAAATCGTCATGCTTTTTTCTCCCCGAGGCAGACACGTGGTTTAAAGCATGGAAAAGTTGCCTGGAATGCAGGTCACTGCCCAACACATAGTGAGTGGGCAACAAATGATTGATCCATCCCTTCCTCCCAATGCACAGTTCTCAATTTTCCAGTCTAAAAAGGAGGGAGAGAGATGTTTACAATTAAAAATGTTTGACAATCCAAAGATAATGTCTCCTTGATTTATGAAGAGCGCTTCAGATATCTTTCATGAAAGAATATGTCCAGTGTTCATAAAACTCAAGTCTAAGTGATCCTTTGACTCAATCAACAAATGCCGATTGGCACTGTGGCCCTCACCAGGCACCATGGGGACTGTCTGGGACACAGAGGAGAACGTCACCACGGATCTCTGCCGTCAGGGAGCCTAAATTCTAATGGTGGCAACTAGGGCTGCTTGATGGCTTGTGTGGGCCTCTTCCTCCATAAAAATAGATGAAAAATTATACTTTATGGCTATATTGTCATAAAAATGAATTATTAATATTATATATTAAAACGTGTCTTTGACCTGGAAATTCTTTTTTTTTTTTTTTGTCCTTTGATTTTAAAATAAATTAAAACGTGTGCTTCCCTCAGAGGATTTTGGACCTTACATAGTGCGCTTATGAGAGAAGATGATGAAAAAGTGATGTGAACATGGGAGCAAAACATTCAAAGTGGCTTTTCCCCCCGAACCATTTGAAGGCTAATTGCAGACATTATGACATTTCACATCAAAATACCTCAGCAGGTAGGTCCTAACAAGGGCATTCTCCCATGTATCCACAATGTCATTGTCATAGCTCAAAAAATTTACATTAATTCATAAAACTACAGTATTTTACTTACATTATAGTAGTTTCTGAGTCTCATATCATATAATTTTTGTATGTTATATTGATCTTCTTTGAACCAAAATTATATTGTTTAATTTATCCATTCACATTTTTTGCCACCTTTATCTTTGGATGACATTTTGCTGTGTCAAAATACTCTCATTTTTAATGCTTGACATGTTTCTGTGCTGAACTGCTAGTAATGCTTTCTTGAGACACTAATTACTCTCTCCTGCATTCTTTCATTGTCATCCCTTGATAATTTTTTTCTTTCTCCCCAAAAATCTTTTGCCCATACTACTTTTCAGAAGGTTTCTCTTTGTTTTCATGGATTTAGTAGCCTAGGCTAAAACATTACGAAAGAGAAATGTCACGTGTCATTTGCTGGATGTCATTTTATAAGGTGTATATGATAGTTATTGAAGTTAGCAGGTACATCTAAATTGTATCTCTACCATACTGCCCTGTATAGAGTTTATCCTTCAGAGTAGACAGTACTCAGAGCAAAACTTGAGTATAAATATGTGACTATCTCATGACCTGGTGAAGGCAAGTTGAGAGAATAGCTAAAGTTATCAGTATCCAGACATAGCCTTAAATAGCAATCTTGACACATCTACTTAAATAATCTTAACTTTTCTAAGCCGTGGTCCCCACTGAAAAATATAAATGATAACAACACTGCTGTAAGATTAAATGAGATAACCCGTGTAAAGCACCTAACATGTAAACTCTATACAATGTCTGTCTCCTTCCCCCTCCCTATTTCTTTCCTAGTATTTCCCTAAGAAACCGTCCCCCAGGATAACTCCTACAAAGACAGCTATGCCTCCCCTAAAACTTACACTTTCCACACAAGAAGCCCAATTCATTGACAAGTAACAAAATAACAAATAACAAGAGATAATTACAGAGACCAAAGTTTTTTATTTGAAACACGAAACAAAATACTCAACATATTCAGTGATGAAAAACATTTAATCAAAATTCCATTTGCTCAAGCAGGTAAATAACACTGCAATCATTCAGAACAGCGGGGCGGGGGGGGGGGGGTGCTGGATATGAATAAATGCTTTTTCCTGACACGTTCAATATAATGCATCCAACACAGCAACATCTAAAAACACGTGTATAGGAAACATGCACTTCTGAGGAGAGGAGTAGACATTTTTTCCTACCGAAGTACAACTAAAACCCTGGACATTGGCTTAGGAAAATCCAGACAACAAACACAAGAAGACTCTGAAAGATGGAGAGAGAAAAAGTTCAATTAGGGACAAAAGAACTAGAGGGAGAACATCATGGTGAGTTCCCTGGGTTTTCTTTTTTTTAAATATTTTTTCTTTATTAATTTTAGAGACAGAGAAGGGAGAAGCAGAGATAGATAGAGACATCGAGGAGAGAGAACATCGATTGGCTGCCTCGTGCATGCCTTGCACTGGGGACTGGGCCCACAACCTGGACATGTGCCCTGACCGAGAATCTTGGTGCAGGGGTCAATGCTCAACCACTGAGCCACACCAGCTGGGCCATGGGTTTTCTTTTTGCCTCAAATATTCCAAGCTGAATAAGCTGGCAACCCAGAAACAACAACAGGTACAGTCAACAACAACAACAAACAACGCCAAAGAAAGCCTGCTCTCTCAGCCAAAGGACTAAATCAGGTGAAGCCTAAGAAGACTTTTAGATAACAACTGCTCTGTTGTAGCCAAACACCAGAACAAAACTGTGGTCCCAACCCCAGTCACACCAGCAAAGAATGAGTAGAGAGTTGACACTCCCACCCTTGGGAGACTGCCACAGGGGACCCCAACACCCCATCAGAGTGATGTTAGCAAAGGCCAAGTGTGAAATTAGGATTTTCATCCCCACTGCTGGGTAATGAGGTCATGACCTCCATCCCTACCCCCCAGCTATGAGCTTCAATATTTGAAACTCAATCAACACAATCCAGCATATCAACAGAAAAAAATCACATGCTGTTATCAATGATGCAGAAAAAGCAATTGACAAATTTCAATACTCATTCATTATTTAAAAACAACTTTCAGAAAAACACAAATAGTGGGAAATGGTGGCGTAGTGAATGGAGCTACACAGACCATCTCCCAGGACCAAACTGGATTTACAATGAAAATAAAGGCAAATCCTCAGGAAGGGGCAACCAAAAGACACCTTGGAAGACCCACATAACCAGGGACACCAACTCAATCCTGGTAGGCTTGCGAGGACGCGAGAGGGGGCCGGGAGCCCACGGTCCACAGAGGTCTGGGCAGGGACCAGGGGACTCGGGGGGAAGTTGCTGCTGCAGCCTGGGCTGCGACCCCGCCTGAGTCCTGCCAACTCTGTTGCCAGCTAAGCCCTCGGCTGGTGCCTCATGGACTCCCTGGGACCAGGGGACTCAGCGGGACCAGGGGACTCGACGGGAAGTTGCAGCTACCACCTCCCTTGCGACCCCGCATGAGTCCTGGGAACTCTGTTGCCTGCTAAGCCCTCCTCTGGTGCCGCACAGACTCGCAAGGACCAGGGGACTCTGCTGGAAGCTGCTGCCACCTCGGCAGTGTCCCACTGCCACGGCTCAGTCCTGAGGTTTCTGCTGAGTGCAACGCCCTCGGCTGGAGCCACAGCTGTGGCCGCCCTTGGCTGGAAGCAGCGCCCTCGTGTTAAAAGTCCCAGGCAGCACAACGACGCAGAACCCAGACAGAGGCTAAATTAGCAGCAGCCACTCACCTTGGGCTCCGTCAGAGAGAAGGCAGACAGGACTGGAATTGTGTGGGGACACTCAGGTTTTGGAGGGTGCTAAGAGCTTTCGCTGAGTGCAGCCACGCAGGACTGTGGTCATTTTACTCCTTCCCAGGGCCCTGGGGAGAGGCGGAGGCCCCTCCCTCAGAGATTCAACCCCACCTAGTGGCCATTGAAATGCAAATTGAAGCCCATTAACAACCAGTAGCTGCCCCACCCTCGGGAAATCCTCTTACACTGAGCACCTGAGGGAGCTTTTTAGGCAACTCAGAAACCAAGGGTCTTCAGGTAACCTCTACTAACAGCCTCCAGGAAAAAAAAAGCTAGAGGATAACTACCATTCCCTGGGCTAGCACCACTAACCAGAAAAGCTAAGACTTGATGGTGGTGTTTAAACTGGGTCCTCCCTGGCTCATCCAAACCCAGGAGAGGGAGCCACAAACAGCAGAACACCAACACCCACAGGGAAAATTTGGCAGGGTCCAAAGCCCACTGTGATAGCCAAAATGGTGAAAAACAGAAACAAAAGGCAAATGAAAGAACAAGAGACCTCTACGGAAGATGAGATAAATGAGGTGCAGATAAGCAAGTTAACAGAACTAGAATTCAGAGCCATGATGTTGAGGAAGCTCAACAGCATGTGTAAGGATATGAGCACCATGAGTAAAGACATAGAAATGTTGAAAATCAGCCAGTTGGAAAGTAAAAACCAACAGGAACAAAAGAAGAATGACATATCAGAAATGAAAAACACACTGGAAGGTCTAAAAAGCAGAGTAGGGGAAGCTGAGGACTGGATCAGTGAATTAGAAGACAGGCTAGAAAAAAATCAACCAATCAGAAAACCAAAAGGAAAATACGATTAAAAAACAGGAAGACAGCTTAAGAGAACTGTGGGACAACTGGAAACAAAATAATATTCGCATCATAGGAGTCCCTGAAGAAGAAGAAAATAAGCAAGGTTTAGAGAATATATTCAAAGAAATAGTGACAGAAACTTCCCTAATTTGGTGAAGGAAGAAGGCATTCAAGTTCAAGAAGCATAGAGAGCCCCAAGTAAGAAGAACCCAAACAGGCACACACCAAAACACATAGTAATCAAACTGCCAAAAATTAAAGACAAAGAGAGAATCCTAAAAGCAGCAAGAGAGAAGCAACAGGTTACCTACAAAGGAAACCCCATAAGGCTCTCAGCTGACTTCTCATGAGAAACACTACAGGCCAGAAGGGAATGGCATGAAGTAATCAAGGTCATGAAAAACAAGGATCTGAATCCAAAACTACTCAATCCAGCAAAGCTATCATTCAAAATAGAAGATCAAATAAAGAGCTTCTCAGACAAAAAAAGGCTAAGGGAATACATTAGCACCAAACCAGCACTGCAAGAAATGTTAAAAGGACTGCTGTAATTACCAGGAGAAATGGGAAGGAAAATAGAACCACACTAAACAAAAATGGCAATAAATAAGTACATATCAATAATCACCTTAAATGTAAATGGACTGAATGCTCCCATAAAAAGACACAGAGTAGCTGATTGGATAAGAAAGCATGACTGATCTATATGTTGTTTACAAGAGACCCACCTCACAACAAAAGACTCACATAGATTGAAAGTGAAGGGATGGAAAAAAGTCTTCCAAGCAAATGGAAAAGAAAAAAAAAAAAGGTGGGGTAGCAATACTCATATCTGATAAAATAGATTTCAGAATGAAGGCCATAATTAGAGACAAAGAAGGCCACTACGTAATATTGAAAGGATCTATCCAACAGGAAGATATAACCTTGATAAACATATATGCACCCAATATAGGAGCACCAAAATATATTTAAAAACTTCTGGAGGACTTCAAAGGAGAAATCGTTAGCAATACAATAATTGCAGGGGACTTCAACACCCCGCTGACATCACTGGATAGATCCTCTAGACAAAAAATTAGCAAGGAAACAGAGACTCTAAATGAAATACTAGACCGGATGGATTGAATAGATATCTACAGAGAATTAGACCCCCAAACTGCAGAATTCACATTCTTCTCAAGTGCACATGGGACATTCTCAAAGATAGACCACATGTTAGGGCACAAACTAAGTCTCTACAAGTTCAAGAAGATTAAAATCATATCAAGCATCTTCTCAGATCACAATGGCATGAAACTAGAAATCAATTGCAAGAAGAACATACAAAGACATTTTAACACATGGAAGCTAAATAGCATGTTGTTAAACAATGAATGGGTCACCAAGGAGATCAAGGAAGAAATCAAAAACTTCCTGGAAACCAATGAAAATGAAGACACAACAACACAAAATCTATGGGATGCAGCGAAAGCAGTTCTCAGAGGGAAGTTCATAGCACTACAGGCCCACCTCAAAAAACAAGAAAAATCTCTAATAGACTATCTAACCTCACAACTTAAAGAACTAGAGAGAAAACAAAAAGAAAACCCCAGAGCAAGTAGAAGGAAGGAAATAGTAAGGATCAGAGCAGAAATAAATGACATAGAGACCAAAAAAACAATTCAAAGAATCCATAAAACAAAGAGCTGGTTTTTCAAAAAGATAAACAAGATTGATGGACCCTTAGCTAGACTCACCAAGAAACAAAGAGAGAGAACCCAAATACACAAAATCAGAAATGAAAGAGGAGAAATAACAACTGACACCACAGAATACAAAAGATCATTAACAACTACTATGAACAATTATATGGCAACAAATTTGACAATCTAAGTGAAATGGACAAATTTCTAGAAACACATAGTCTCCCAAAACTGGACCCAGAAGAGATAGAAAACTTGAACAGACCAATAACAACAGAAGAAATTGAAGATGTAATTAAGACTCTCCCAGCAAACAAAAGCCCTGGCCCAGATGGCTTCATGGGGGAGTTTTACCAAACATTCAAAGAAGAACTAATACCCATTCTCCTCAAACTATTTCAAAAATTCAAGAAGAAGGAAGACTTCCAAACTCGTTTTATGAGGCCAGCATAATTCTAATTCCAAAACCAGAAAAAGACACAACAAAGAAAGAAAACTACAGGCCAATATCCCTGATGAACATAGATGCCAAAACCCTGAACAAAATACTAGCAAATCAGATCCAGCAATACACCAAAAAAATTATCCACCATGACCAAGTGGGATTCATCCCAGGGATGCAAGGCTGGTACATTATTTGCAAATCCATAAATGTGATACGCTACATAAATAAAATTAAAAATAAAAACCACATGATAATATCAATAGATGCTGAAAAAGCCTTCGACAAAATCCAGCATTCATTTCTGATAAAAACGCTCAGCAGTGTGGGGATAGAGGGATCATATCTCGACATAATAAAGGCCATATATGAAAGACCTACAGCCAACATCATACTCAATGGGCAAAGACTAAATGCATTTCCCTTAAGAACAGGAACATGGCAAGGATGCCCACTTTCGCCACTCCTATTTAATATAGTACTGGATGTCTTAGCCACAGCAATCAGACAGGAAGAAAAAATAAAAGGGATCCAAATTGGAAAGGAGGAAGTGAAATTGCCATTATTTGCAGATGACATGATACTATACATAGAAAACCCCAAAGACTCCATCAAAAGTTTACTAGACTTAATAAATGAATTTGGCAAAGTAGCAGGATACAAAATTAAAGTAAAAAATCGATGGCATTCTTATACACCAATGATAAACTCACGAAACTAAGAAAACAATCCCATTTACCATTGCAGCAAAAAAATTAAGATACCTAGGAATAAACTTAACCAAAGAAATAAAAGACCTATTCGCAGAAAACTACATGTCATTGAAAAAAGAAATAGAGGAAGATATAAAAAAGTGGAAGCACATATCCTGTTCATGGATTGGGAGAATTAACATCATTAAAATGTCCATATTACCCAAAGCAATCTATAGATTCAATGCAATCCCCATCAAAATACCAATGGCATACTTCACAGAATTAGAACAATTACTTCAAAAGTTCATATGAAAACAAAAAAGGCCTCGAATAGCCACAGCAATCTTGAAAAGGAAGAACAAAGTTGGAGGGATCACAATACCAGATTCCAGGTTATACTACAAAGCTACTGGTACTGGCACAAGAACAGGTATATAGACCAGTGGAACAGAACAGAGAAGCCAGAAATGGACCCAAGGCAATATGCTCAATTAATATTTGACAAAGGTGGCAAGAGCATACAGTGGAGTAAGGACAGCCTCTTTAATAAATGGTGCTGGGAAAATTGGACAGCTACTTGCAGAAAAATGAAACTAGACCATCAACTTACACCCTACACAACAATAAACTCAAAATGAATAAAAGGCTTAAATGTAACTCATGAATCCATAAAAATCCTAGAAGAGACTGTGGGCAACGAAATCTCAGACATCATACGCAGCAGAATTTTTACTGACACATCACCTAAGGCAATAGAAACAAAGGAGAAAATGAACACATGGGACTACATCAAACTCAAAAGCTTCTGCACAGCGAAAGATACAATCATCAAAAGGGAAAGGCTACCCACTGTATGGGAGAGCATAATTGCTAATGATATATCAGATAAGGGGTTAATTTCCAATACATATAGAGTGCTCATACAACTCCACAAAAGGAAGACAAAGAATCCAAATAAAAAAGGAGCAGAGGAACTAAATAGAAACCTCTCCAAACAGGACATACAAATGGCTAAGAAATATATGAAGAAATGCTCATCATCACTAATCATCAGAGAGATGCAAATTAAAACAACAATGAGGTATCACCTCACACCTGTCAGAATGGCCGCCATCAACAAATCATCAAACAACAAGTGTTGGCGAGGGTGTGGAGAAAAGGGGACTCTAGTGCACTGCTGGTGGGAATGCAGACTGGTGCAGCTACTATGGAAAACAATATGGTGTTACCTCAAAAAATTAAAAATTTAACTTCCATTTGACCCAGTGATCCCACTTCAAGGATATACCCTAAGAAGCCTGAAACACCAATCAGAAAGAATATATGTACCCCCATGTTTGTAGCAGCACTATTTACAATCGCTAAGATCTGGAAACAGCCCAACTGTCCATCAGTAGACGAATGGATCAAAAAGCTGTGGTACATATACACAATGGAGTACTACGCAGCTGTAAGAAAGAAAGATCTCTTATCCTTTGAGACTACATGGAGGGACCTTGATAGTATCATCCTAAGTGAAACAAGCCAAACAGAGAAAGACAAGTTTCATATGATCTCAATTATTTGTGGAATATAATGAACATAACAGTCTGAGGAATGGGGTAGTCCCAGAGACACAGAAGTGGGGTACAGACTGACAATCCGCTAAAGAGGGGGGTGGTGGGGGAGAGATAAACCACAGAACTTATATGTATGTATGCATGAACAGTGGACATGGACAACAAACTGGGGAAAGGGCAGGGAAGGAGGGGGAGGGGGGAATCAGTGGGGGAAAAAGGAGAATCATCTGTAACAAAAACTAATTAATAAAAAAAAAGAAAAACACAAATAAAGGAGAACTTTCTAAACTTGATAAAGTGTATCAATGAGAAACTGCAACTAATATTATACTTAGTGATGAAAGATTGAATACTTTCCTCCTAAGATTAAGAACAATGCAAGGATGTCTACTCTTACCACTCTTATTCAACATAGTGCTGAAAGTTCTAGCCAGTGTAACAATGCAAGAAAAAGAAGTAAAAGGCATGCAGAACAGAAAAAAAAGAAATAAAAGTGTTTGTAGATTGTCTAATAGAAAATGCCAAGGAGTCTGAAAAAAAAAAAAATCACAGAACAAATAAATGAGTTCAGCAAGGTCACAAAAGAAAACAAGAAAAACAATCAATTATATTTCTATATACTAGCAATGAGTATGCAGACAACAAAATTTAAAATTCAGTACAATTTCCAATTGCTCAAAAAACAATACTTAAATCTAAAAAAACATGTGCAGGATATGTATGCTGAAACTGTACAACATTGACGAAGAAAGAAAATCAATAAATAGAGAGACATACCGTATTCATGAATTAGGAGAGTACATGCAATAAAGATATCAATTCTCCACAAATTGAAATATAATTTTAATATAATTCCTGTCAAAATTTCAGCATATATTTTATAGATATAGACAAAATATTCAACATTTTATATGGAAAGGCAAAGCAACTGAAAGAGTAAAACAATTTTGAAAAAAGTTAAGTATGAAGAATTAGTCTAACTTTTTCAAGATTTACTATTTAGCCACAGTAATCAAGATGGTGGTATTATCAGAGGAATAAACACACAGACCAATTGAATAAAACAGAGAACCCAGAAAGAAATAGCCTCATACAGATACACCTGATTGACTGTTGACAAAGGCTCAGAACAATTCAATGGAGAAAAGATTGCCTTTGCAATAAATGGTGCTCAAGCAATTGAACATCTGTAGGCAAAAGTAAGCAAAAAAACATACAAAAATTAATTCAAAATAAATCACAGACTTACATTTAACTATAAAACTCTTAGAAAAAGTATAACAGAAAATCTTTGGAATGTAAGTCTAGGCAAAGTGTTTTTAGACTTGACACCAAAAGCATGATCCATAAAAAGCAAACTTGGTAAGTTGGGTTTAATTAATTTATTTATTTTATTTTTTATTTTTTCTTTATTGACTTTAGAGAGAGAGGAAGGGAGAGGGAGAGAGAAATGGAAACATCAATGAGAAAGAACATCGACTGGCCACCTCCTGTATGCCCCTTACTGGGGATTTGGCCCACAACCTGGGCATGTATCCTGACCAGGAATCAAACCGGTGACTTCTTGGTGCATGGGTCAATGTCCAACCACTGAGCCACACCATCTGGGCAAGTTGGGTTTAATTTTAAAATGTTTGCTCACGTCGGCCTGCGGTCCAGAGAGACCCAGGTTCGGTTCCCGCTAAGGGCACGTACCTCGGTTGCAGTTTGTCCCTGGCCCTGGTTGGTCATGCGGGTAGCAGCCACTCAATGTGTCCCTTTCACATCAATGTTTCTCTTTCTCTCTCTTGCTCTCTCTCCCTCCCACTCTATCTGAACAAAAAAAATTGTCCTCAGGTGAGGAAAATAAAAACGTTTGCTCTGCAAAAGACCCTGTTAAGAGAATGAAAAGACAAACTGGAAGAAAATATTTGCAAACCACATATGTGACAAATGACATGTATATAATAAACTCTCAAAAATCAAGTCTAAAAAATAAATCAAACAGCCAATTAGAACATGAGCCAATGACATAAACAGACATTTCACCAAAGAAGATATACAGATGGCAGATCAGCACATGAAAAGATGTTCAGCATCATTAGCCATTGGGGAAGGGAAATTAACACCATGACGGGTTGTCACTACACATCTATCAGAATAGCTAAAATTTAAAAAAAAATAGTGAGAACATCAAATGCAGGTGAGGATATAGAGAAACTGAATTACTCATACTTTGCTGCTGTGAATATAAAATGAGACAACCTCTCTGGAAAACAGTTTGTCAGTTTAAAAAAGACTAAACATGCAACTTTCAAATAAGCAAGCAACAGCACTCTTCCTGTTGCAGAAAAATAGAGACTTATGCTCACACACAGAGAAGACATGTACATAAATGTTTACTGCAGCTTTGTTTATAATAGCAAAGACTGGAAACTACCCAGATGTCCTTCAATGGGTGAATGGTTAAATAAACTGTAGTACATCTGGACCATGGAGTACTACTCAGCAATAAACATGAACAAACTATTGATACATATAATGCATGAATCACCAGAGAATTATGCTGAGTGGGACAAGGTTGCATGTTATGTGATTCCATTTATATAGCATTCCTGTATTGAAAAAAGTTATAAAAATGGAGAACAGCTTTAGAGGTTGCCAAGAGTTAAAGTAATTGCTATGGAAGGAAAAGGGGTATGCCTAAAAAAAAAAAAAAAAAAAAAGGAGCAACATGGAAGGTTCCTTGTGATGATGGGAATGTTCTGTATCTTGACTGTATCACTGTCCATATCCTGGTTGTGATATTGTCCTATAGTTTGGGATAATGGGTATATGGGATCTGTCTATACTGTATCTTACAACTTCATGGGAATCTACAATCTATATCAAAATGAAAGGTTTCATTAACACCCATACACAATATGTACAGTTTGCCAAGAAGCCATGCCTCTGTCCCGGATAAGTCAGACACTCTTTAAACTTGTGACCCGAGTAGGGAGGGACTCAGGACTCTGCCCCCAGGCTGTGATGTCCAAATTCATCAGCTCTGTCTGACAAACATCGCTTTGAACTAATACCACTGGGAATATAGTGAGCTTTGATTACCTGTAGGATTCATTAAATAATATTTTTCAGCTGATGTGGCTATTGGGTGGTTATCTGATTTGATGTTATGCTTTACTATGAGCTCCTAAACCAAATCAGTGTCTCACAGTTTGCTCCTGTGTCAGCCACCAGCCTAGCCCCAAACAGTGGCTGTCACCCGTGGCTGAACACTGGAAGTGTCTAGGGAGTGACTGATTCAGTCACTTGGGGCTGGGGCTCAAGCATTATTTAAAGCTCACCAGATCCACAAGCAGCCAGAGTTGAGAACTACTAGTCCAAACAGATAGACAAAAGCACACCATCACATTGGCGAAGAAAAAAAAAAATGACCAACTCTCGTAGATTTAAAAACAGCACCAATATTGGCATGGATGAGGAGAAACCTCCATTCTCAGCCACAGCTGCAGACAGAAAACAATAATGTCCAAACCTTTCTGAAGGACAGTTCGACATCTCTCTGGAAATATGAATCCCTTTCAGGGAGACACCTGCAACTTGCACAGCCAGAGGGAGAACTCTGAGCTTATATTCACCAACCTCCCCCGTCTCGGGGGATCCAGCCGGCCCCCGGACGTGTGCTCAGTTGGAAGCCTGACCTCACACAGCAACTTTAGAAGAATGCACAGGCCTCTTTCAGGGGAAGACGGAGAGATGGGAGTTTGGTCCGCTCCCTCTAGCTAAGCCCAGGGGGAAAGCCACAGAGAGTCTTCATGAGCCCTTCAAGAACTGTTTTTTCAAACTCAGAGACCCAGGCAACAAAAGGGCAGTTACCAGATAAGAAGAGGTTGGGGGAGTGTGGAGAGAGTAAAGAAAAGGGAATCAAACACAGGGTGACAGGAGGAGACTTGACTTTGGGTGGGGGGCACACAACAGCATATACAGATGCTGTGTTATAGAGCTATACACCTGAATCCATGTTACTAACCAATGTTACCCCAAGAAATGTAACTTTAAAAATAGAACGGTTTCTTTGCTTGCTGTGGGCTTGTGGGTCTGGTGAACACAAACCGTTGGCTTTCTGAGCTAGGTGTTTGGGGGACCCATTTCTCAGGTGAAGTCTTAAAAGTTGGGGCACGCGATGTTGGTCCAAAACACTTTCTTCCTAAGGGAGAAGCCGGCAGCTGTGAGTTTCCCTGTGCCAGCGTGGGGCGTGTGGAGACAGTGTGCCTTAGGCTTCCCAACCCATTTCCATGGGGTGTTTTCTCATAAACCGGATGTGGAGGAGTTGCTCAGTTCATTTCTGAATTTCTTTCAGAAAGAATCACTCCATGTGAAGCTGCAGATTTGGTGTGCCCTGGGGAGAGGGGCGTTCAGGGGCCTCCTATGTTGCCATCTTGGACTAGATGCTTCCCCTTTTCATTTTTTAAGATCAATAATGTGAATCTCTGACCTGAAAGAGAGGTGGTACTTGACCAACTCTGCTGCCATGGGGTTACCAGGATCCCTCTTTACCAATCCTTACAACTTCAAGTGAATCTACATTTATGCACTAAAAACTTCAATTTAAAAATGCATGGCCAATCACAGACTTCATTCATCAAAGTCTGTCACCCTAACAGCATCATATATACCAGGTGAATGATGAAATTTATGCTACAGCTCTTACACAGTCCACGCCACCTAACTTATTTTTGGAGTCTGCAGTTGACTCATTCACAACTCGGGGGCTGGGGGACCCACAGCCTGCACAGTCCAAAATCTCCATGCAACTTAATTCGCCTCCACATATCCAGATCCCCAACCTCTAGATAACCCCAACAACTCAGGTTTCTACTGAGTGGGTGGACTGAACAATGAGATCAATTGAACTGTGCAGGTCAATTTTCTAAACATCCGTGGAGAAGTGGATCAAAGCAGCCCAAGTCCGAAACTGTTCACCGGTCAACTGTATTTATATTTAGGCTGCTCATTACGTAACACTTTATTCATTTCTTCAGCTTTTAATTTTTGCTGTTTTTCCCACCAGTGCGGTTAGCTTTTTTGTTCTTTATAGGTAGTGGTACTTTTATCTTTTTGTTATTGTTTCATCATAAAATAAATTTAAAATATGTGATAAGATAGCTTTCCAAACATAGAAAAAAGTCAAATAGCTTCCTAGAAATAAACACAAAATTCTTGCCCAGGGTCTCTGGTCATTCATGTTAATAACTCCAGGTACTATTCCAGGTACTGAAGACACAGTAGTAAGTTGAACAAAGTCCCTGCTTTCTTGGAGGTCACAGTCAAGCAGCTTGGGAAGATAAACAGAGGGATAAGTATGCAATACCATGTCATGCAGTGCTACTAAATACCATGAAGAAAATGCATCTGGGTAATTTTGATAGAAAATGATGGTGGTCCTAGGCAAGGTGTCAGAATAGATGACACTTGAGCAGAGATTTTCATTACATGATAAAGAATAAATGAAATATAGTTCATAGTCATCAAGACAAAATAAATGCTAGCCCTTGTAAGACAAATGCTTATTAATTCTTGATTCCCTGAAGAGTTAATAAAAAATAAGTGCTCGCCCAACCAGAGTGACTCAGTGGATTGAGCGTCGTCCCATGGACTGAGAGGTCCTGGTTCGATTCCCAGTCAGGGCACCTGCCCAGGTTGCAGGCTTGATCCCCAGTAGGGGGCATGCAAGAGCATCCAATGGATGCTTCTATCTCCCTCCCTTCCTCTCTCTTCAAAAAATCAATAAAAACATGTTTAAAAAAAAATAAGCACTTATAAAAATTTCTACATCTTTCAATCCAAAGGCTGAGGCACTTGGTTATAAAATAAAAAAGTGTTGAATACTAAGTGCCCCATTCTTTTATTCTTCTTTCCTTTGATATTTTTTAAAAGCTTGTCTAGATCTAAAAGGAACAAAAACAGCATTTTAATGAACATTGCAATTAAGAGACACATGCCCTAGAAACGAACATCCTTTGAGCTGCTGTGAAGTTGGCCTCTTCCTAATTCGAGGTCAATAAAGTTACAGTGTTTGTGTCTCCCAGGGAAAATCCCTGCATGTAAAATCATTTGACTTGCTCCGACTCCCCAAATCCTCCTAAGAAGCTCAATCTGAAGATCAGAGTGGCTACTCCTTTTCAATTAACTCTCTTTCAGACTTGATCATTGTCCCTGTCTTCAGTTATCAAATGGTGCTCCCGGTGGAGACAGACAGTTGGTTGGTTATTCTGAGCTAACTCCGATCATCTTCACTGAAATAACCACCTCCCTTGTGCAAATCCGTCTATCACCTTCACCTTGATGGCCGTCAGCCCAGTGCTAGTGCCACCTCTGGGTCCCAAATGGTGGGTCTCCCTGCCACCCAGCCTACGACCCTGCACCATCAGCACCGGGACAGTTCAAAGTGCAAACTGCATGTGGAATTTTCAGCCATTTGTTTCTTCAAAGTTCAATTCAATTCAGGAAATGTTAATTGAACAAGTATAATAGGTTCTGGGGCAACAGGTGTAGGATCCTAGGATGGCTTTGCCTAAAAGGTTTCCTTGTTGACAACTGGGCATATTCTGGGGTAGTTTCTGGCATCTAGGACGGTGCAATGTCAGATCAAGGCTTTTGTGAAGGAATATACCATACCAAGTGATGGGGGGGCAGGGGGAGGGGGAGAGGGCTTGAGAACTGATCAACTATAGGTTAAACATGATCAACTACGTAGGAAGGTAGGAGTTAACACTTTTTGCTCAATATAAAAACTGCCTGAAATGAAGTAAGAAGGGTCAGTTGCAGGATACAGAGGTCACAGGGCAGCTCCAAAAACGTTGCCCAGCCTGTCCTATCATGTCCTTCCTTGCGAGGTCACTCTCTGTGCCTCTCCTGGAATGTGTATAAGCTGCTCTCTCTTGATGTTAGAAGTAACCTACCTTATGCCCAGCTGGTGTGCCTCATGGTTGAGCATGGACCCTTGCACCAAGAGGTCACCAGTCTAATTCCTGGTCAGGGCACATGCCCAGGTTGTGGGCCAAAACCCCAGTGTGGGGGCATGCAGGAGGCGGCCAATCAATGTTCTCTCTCATAGATGTTTCTATCTCTCTCTCCCTCTCCCATCCTCTCTTTCTAAAATCAATAAAGAAAAAAAATTTTTTTAAAGAAGAAACCTACCTTGGCCTCTAAATTTAGACTCACACTGTGGTTGAAAAGTAAATGGGGCCAAACAAACAGCCCCCTGATGTGATTGGTGTAAGCATTATTTCTGAGAACAGTATTGGTCTCTGTTCACGTGAGGCCTGACTGAACTGGATGTAGCAAGAAGCTGGGCCTGTGATGAGCAGTGAGCCTCTGGGGACCCAGGCAAGATGATGGTTTCCCATTTTCCTTTGTTACTCATAGAAATGAAAGGGGACTGTTTCATTCTCATGTATACAGACTTAGTGTAATGAGTCCATGGTATATGGTCATGCACCTGTGGAAGATGACCAGCCTTCACTGACATCTCATTAAAGGGTCCACAGGTTTGCTATCACATATGGCCTCCTCCTCCCCTAAGTAGACAGAGAATTAAAATCAGGAAATAAGAGTCAAGAGTCAAATGATAGGAAATGTCTGAGTCCAAGAGCTTATAAATGAAGACCGTGAGAGAGAGAGTCCCCTGAGGGACCTTGGATGAAGACGCCTGTTGCTCAAACTGTGAGTATTGCTCCAGAGCTGTCATCACCAGTCAGCACGCAGGAGGAACTGAAAACTTAGGAAGAGCTGCAGATACCCTGTCACAGGAAGTGAGACATCTACAGGTCTAGATGTAATAAACAGACATACCAACAGCCAGACCCTTGCCGCTAGGCAATGTAACAGAAGAAGCCTACTTTCGGAACTTGGGAAGACTATAACATGTTGTTACCAAGCCAGTAGAAATTTGACCATTTGCTCACTTTCCAACTAAAATTCCTCCTTCTGATTAATTATAGCTAAAGATGTTGTAGAGAGAGACTCCACGCTGTGGTAGGGTGGTGTCTGTTCTCTTGATCTTACCTAATCTATCACCCATGCCCTGGCCTAAGTAATTGTTCTGTAGCATAAATGGATTCTTATCATTCTTGTTCTGACAATCACTCGATGATTTCTCATTGTAATAGATAGCAAGTTCAGCGTCTGTAAGATGGCTTATGAAGCCTAAACAATTTCTCTTTCCAGCTTTTTCTCTCATTATTATCAATAATACCTATCCTATACATAAGTGGCTCATTTTTTCCTCAAATGAGCCAGGCTTTCTCATTTCAGATTACTCCCCCTGCCTAGCTCCCCGAGCCTTTCACTAGCTAACTTTTCTCCATCCTTCAAGTTGCAATTGGAAGTTTACTTTCTCTGGAATGCTTCCTTTCGCCCTCAGATTGCATTGTGAACCTCTCCGATGTGTTCCCACAGAACACCCTACTCACTCTGTGCTATTCATCATATAGTATTATTATTGCTCATTTTTCCATTACCCCTCACCAGTCTATAAATTTCTTGGGGGAAGATACTGCATCTTGTTTATCTTTACATTCCCGTCATAACATAGGATCTCTTGAATACTCGATAAATGTATGGAAACAACACTGTCACCAAGAGGCAGGAGACCAGCACTCAAGTCCACACCTCACTATTCAACCTTGACTTTTAAACCAACTATAAACCCCTGTAGAATAGAATATAGTATTCAAAATGTGATTTTTGGTCTGCACAAAACCAGGTGGCTGGGCAGCACAATGCCCTTATTGTCCTATCAGAACACTATAATCAGCCCTGGTCGGCTTGGCTCAGCAGTTAGAGCATCAGCCTGTGGTCCATAGAGATCCGGCTTCGGTTCCCGCTAAGGGCATGTACCACGGTTGCAGTTGGTCCCCCACCCTGGTTGGTTGTGTGGGTAGCAGCCACTCAATGTGTCCCTTTCATGTCGATGTTTCCCTCTCTCTCTCTCTCTCTCTCTTCCTCTCTCTCCTTCCTACTCTAACTGAGCAAAAAGTGGAAAAGTGTCCTCAGGTAAGAATAAAAAAAAAAAAAAAAACACTATAATCAATAGCTTCGTATATGCAAAAGATTGCAAGGTACATTGGGTTGCTCTAAAATACATAGAAACAAGCACCCCGGGGCACTCTGAAGAAGAGGACAGTCTCCATAAATGCGCAGATTCAAAAAAGTTCTGTTCTAATTGTTATGGGAAGGAGGGAATTCACGGAAAGGACCAGCACAGAAGCATGAATACTTGGCCGGATTTGCCCCAGCCTGGCTCTCCAAGAATCAAGCGTTATTAAAAATTAGCTTTAATTAAGGAAGGCTCCAATCTCTGTTGATTGGAATCTATTTATTAATTTTTAGCATCACTTCCAGTTTTTATTCTAGCTGTTAATGGGGCCCCTTTCCTTAAGTGAAGGACACTCGCTGGTGCAGAATTTGAGCATTTCCCGCACTAACCTCCGCCTGGCCTCTGCAGCTCAGGGGAAGGCAGGGTCCTCTCCATCCAGCAGAGCCGGGGCCTGTTTTTGCTGGCATGTAAATGTGGAGTGTGATTCATCATGTTTTATTTAACAGAGTCGCGGAGAGAAAGGAAAAAGGAAATTGTTGTGAATTAAATGTCCTTGTCTCTTCAGGCAAGAAGATAAAAGTTCTGATTGATTGCTGAGAAGGCTGGAAATGGAAGTATTAATGCAAAACAATGATTTTGTTATGTTTCTGGTCTCTGGAGTGTTGCAAATGGCAGTGGAAATTTTATTGTAGAAGCAGATTAAAGAGAGATGTTCTCCCTTGCCAGAACAAGCAAGTTTGGTGACGTCGGGAAGCAGAGGTGAAGAACGAGGAGGAGGGCCTGGCGAGCTGCATTCCAGCCCTGGCCCTTGAACAAGCCATTTACTGTCCTGACCTCAAATTCCTTAAGAGATGCCATCTCAAGTCTCTTCACTGCCTGTAACGTCACCCAAGTCTTTCTTCTAAATTAACGCAAGGAGTAGGCCTTAGGTGGACACCATCCTCCCGAGGATACTCGTACACTTGCTCTGCCCTCCAGTCTCTTGAATACCATTATCAGGATTCCACCAAGTTCGGCCATTTCTCTTCAACAATATATAAATAAATTATTCTAGTAAGACTTGTCTAGTAACAAAAGGAAGTAAAGGTGTTCAGTGACTCTGTACAATGGATTACACTTGATAATTTACCAGAATTAGCTCAAGCCTGATTATGTACACAGCAATCTGCATGTAACATGTAGTATGGTTTTGTTGTTTCCTTTGAAGGAAACTTCTGCTTCCTCCTCACTTAAAAAATCAGGGAAATCCGTACTTAAGAACAAATTATGGCCCAGCCAGTGTGGCTCAGTGGTTGAGCGTTGACCCATGCACCCAGAGGTTGCCAGTTCGATTCCTGGTCAGAGCACGTGCCCAGGTTGCAGCCCGATCCCCAGTGGGGGGCATGCAGGAGGCAGCCAATCAATGTTCTCTCTCATCAATGTTTCTCTCTCTCTCTCTCCCTCTCACTTACTCTCTCTCTAAAATCAATAAAGAAAAAAAATTTTAAAAAAGAACAAATTATGAAAATAGCACTGCTGTGCTCTCGTCCAGATCCTCTCTTTTTTTCCTTAATGATTCTGCAACTTTCCCTGAGTTGATATTGTTTCATTTCCCAACTTGTACATAGAGATGTTGGCTCTTTGATGTATCCAGGTTATTAAAGTCCTCACAGAGAACCCCAAGTACTTGATTACAACTACCATAGTTCAGAACATAAGTTAAGTATCTTTTATCTACTACATTTCTATTTTTTTTTCATTTTATATTTTTATAACATTTATTGGGGTGACCTTCGATAATAAGATCATATAAGTTTTGAGTGTACATTTCTTTTCTTTTTTTCTTTCTTTTTTTTTTTTTTATCCTCACCCGAGCACACTTTTTGTTCAGATAGAGTAGGAGGGAGAGAGAGAGAGAGAAACATCGATGTGAAAGGGACACATTGAGTGGCTGCCACCCACACGACCAACCAGGGTCGGGGACAAACTGCAACCAAGGTACATGCCCTTAGCGGGAACCGAACCCGGGTCTCTCGGGACCACAGGCTGATGCTCTAACCGCTGAGCCAAACCGGCCAGGGCTTGAGTGTACATTTCTATGATACATGACCTGTGTACTGCACTGTGTGCCCACCACCAAAAGTCAGATCATCTTCTGTCACCATATATTTGGCCTGCTTGACCCTTTACAATCCCTCCACCCCCTTTCCTCTGGTAACCACCACATTATTGTCTTAAAGACACAGACTCCATTTCCTACTCTTCCTCAAAACTCCTATGCAGATTCACACAGGAGGTTTAATTTTCTCCAGTGTGGGTTTCTGCCCAGGACATTTATTCAGCAATCTCACTCTGTGTCTCCTGCTCTGGTGTGCATGTGTGTGTGCATGCGTGTGTGTGTGTGTCTGTATGTGTGTGTGTGTGTGTGTGTGTGTTTGAGATGAGATGAGAGAGAGTTGTAAGCACAGAGAAAGCTATTAAGAGATAACTACCAAATTCTATAGCTCAAGATAGAGTCAGTTTAATCTCAGGCCATGCCCAGTGTTACCCACTGGGTCAGAACTCAAATTCAATACAAGGCCAGATTTTAAAATAGAATTTAGATTTTGTTCTTAAAAACAAAAGCTAGACCACTTTCAGAAATCACTCCAGTAAGACATGCACTGTTAAAGTGGATGTGGAATGTTCTTTTACTTTATATGTGCTTCCGTTTTTATTGGTAAATATCTGATTCTTAAAACATGAGCACAATTTGCACCTTTCAAAGATAATTCTGTTTGCGTCAGAAGAGATGCTGACTTGACTACTGCTTTTGTTCAAAAGAATTGCTTCATAACGTATATGTAATATCTGTATCTTAACACTCGGTCTGCAGCACACTGCTTTCTCTTCTGCTTTGATCATTTTTATTTCATTCACAACATGTTTCTGGCTGCAGGGAGTCTGGCATTATGGGTAAAATTGAAGTCAAACCTTTCCCCTCACTAAGATGACTCTCCCATAATAAACAATGAGCATTCTCTCAGGCCACCAGAGCGTAGCCACACGCACAGTGTGAGCCGTGCCATGGCAGAGCAAATTAAGAAATGTAACTCAAATGAACTTCACTTGTTAGCGTATAGAGTTAATGAGCCTGAAGCATGTGAGATTAGTCTAGGACAGTGAGCTTGGGCAGGCTCCAAAGCAGCAGACTGTGTCCCAGACATTCACAGATCAAGGCCATTTGTCACAAGAAGGGGCAAGAGCGGGATCAGTAGTCAACAACTCCCCTCATCTTTGGAGGGAAGGTAACTACAAATGGGCTGGCAGAGTTTCAAAAGGCAGCCTAGCAAGATTCTGTATGGAACAGGGTGAAGTGTTTTCAGATGTATTTAGTGGATTTGGAAGACACCTAGATTTATATTTATAAATTTACATTTGTATTTATAGTATAGTCTTTACATTAGACACTTTGTATTTAGCCTTAATACCCTTGTCTTTTCATAATGCAGTCTGAAAGTGCATTAAGTTTTGACCTATCTAGTTTTTAAATGTTTAAAAGGGAAAATAAAGATGAAATCACAATTAGGAGGAAAATGTTATTCTACTTAAATCTCTTAGAATAAAACTTTAAGTCTTTGGCCAGCCCCTAAAGTCAGATGACCTACTGAAAGGTCCTGACTTTCATGATTCCTGTGGTCAAATATTCTTCCCTAGACTTAGGTAAATAATGTAGTCTTTCTGCGCTTTACTGTCTTCTGCTGAAAAATAGAAATAAAAATAGTATCTATCTCCTACAGTAAGTTTAGTAGGTGTTTTGTACTTTTTTATTTTTGTTATTTCAAAAAATATATTACTCTCAAGATGTAATAAAGTTATATTTCTACTTTATGCCATACCAAAGACATAATAATTGGATTAAAAATTTTTAAGTTAACACTGAAGATAAATATCTCTAGCAAAAGGTATAAAGTTTCAGTTATGCAAGAATAAGCCCTAGAGATCTACTGCACAGCACAGTATAGCAAACAATACTGTATTATATACATAAAATCTGTTAAGAGGATAGACTTTCTTATGTTTTTTTTTGTTGTTGTTGTTGTTTTTTTTTTTTTTTATGAATTTTTATTTATTTTTTTGTTACAGATATTTTACCTTTTTACCCCATTGGCACCCCCCACCCCCCCCCCTCCACCCTGTCCCCGGCTTAGTTGTCCATGTCCATTGGTCATGCATACATGCATATAAGTTCTGTGGTTTATCTCTTCCCACCCCCCCACCCCCCATCCCCTCTTCTGAGGGATGTCAGTCTGTGCCCTACTTCCATGTGTCTGGGTCTACTGTATTCCTCAGACTGTTATGTTCATTATATTCCGTATATAAGTGAGATCATGTGGTATTTGTCTTTTTCTGCTTGGCTTCTTTCACTTAGGATAATACTTTCCAGGTCCCTCCATGTCGTCTCAAAGGATAAGAGATCTTTCTTTCTTACCGCTGCATAGTACTCCATTGTGTATATGTACCACAGCTTTTGATCCATTCGTCTACTGGTGGACACTTGGGCTGTTTCCAGATCTTAGCTATTGTAAATAGTGCTGCTATGAACATGGGGGTACATATATTCTTCCTGATTGGTGTTTCAGGCTTCTTAGGGTATATTCCCAGCAGTGGGATCACTGGGTCAAATGGAAGTTCAATTTTTAATTTTTTGAGGTAGCACCATATTGTTTTCCATAGCGGCTGCACCAGTCTGCATTCCCACCAGCAGTGTATTAAAGTTCCCTTTTCTCCACACCCTCGCCAACACTTGTTGTTTGATGATTTGTTGATGGCGGCCATTCTGACAGGTGTGAGGTGATACCTCATTGTTGTTTTAATTTGCATCTCTCAGATGATTAGTGATGTTGAGCATTTCTTCATATGTCTCTTGGCCATTTGTATGTCCTGTTTGGAGAGGTGTCTATTCAGCTCCTCTGCCCATTTTTTAATTGGGTTCTTTGTCTTCCTTTTGTGGAGTTGTGTGAGCTCTCTGTATATATTGGAAATTAACCCCTTATCTGATACATCATTGGCAATGATGTTCTCCCATACAGTGGGTTGCCTTTCCATTTTGATGATCGTTTCTTTTGCTGTGCAGAAGCTTTTTAGTTTGATGTAGTCCCATGTGTTCATTTTCTCCTTTATTTCTGTTGCCTTAGGTGATGTATCAGTGAAAATTCTGCTCCGTATGATGTCCGAAATTTTGTTGCCTACATTTTCTTCTAGAATTTTTATGGATTCACGGGTCACATTTAAGTCTTTTATCCATTTTGAGTTTATTTTTGTGTATGGTGTAAGTTGATGGTCGAGTTTCATTTTTTTGCATGTAGCTGTCCAATTTTCCCAACACCATTTATTAAAGAGGCTGTCTTTACTCCACTGTATGCTCTTGCCACCTTTGTCAAATATTAATTGAGCGTATTGCCTTGGGTCCATTTCTGGGTTTTCAGTTCTGTTCCACTGGTCTATATGCCTATTCTTGTGCCAGTACCAGGCTGTTTTGGTTACAGTCGCTTTGTAGTATAACCTGATATCTGGTAATGTGATCCCTCCAACTTTGTTCTTCTTTTTCAAGATTGCTGTGGCTATTCGGGGTCTTTTTTGGTTCCATATGAACTTTTGAAGTATTTGTTCTAGTTCTATGAAATATGTCGTTGGTATTTTGATGGGGATTGCATTGAATCTATAGATTGCTTTGGGTAGTATGGACATTTTAATTATGTTAATTCTTCCAATCCATGAACAGGGTATGTTCTTCCACTTTTTTATATCTTCCTCTATTTCTTTTTTCAATGACCTGTAGTTTTCTGCAAATAGGTCCTTTACTTCTTTGGTTAAGTTTATTCCTAGGTATCGTAATTTTTTTGGAGCGATGGTAAATGGGATTGTTTTTTCAGTTTCTCTTTCTGTGAGTTCATCATTGATGTACAAGAATGCCGTCGATTTCTTGACGTTAATTTTGTATCCTGCTACTTTGCCAAATTCATTTATTAAGTCTAATAGATTTTTGATGGAGTCTTTAGGGTTTTCTATGTACAGTATCATGTCATCTGCAAATAATGACAGTTTCACTTCCTCCTTTCCAATTTGGATCCCTTTTATTTTTTCTTCATGTCTGATTGCTGTGGCTAAGACTTCCAGTACAATGTTAAACAAGAGTGGCGAAAGTGGACATCCCTGTCTTGTTCCTGTTCTTAATGGAAATGTTTTTAGTTTCTGTCCATTGAGTATGATGTTGGCTGTAGGTCTTTCATATATGGCCTTTATTATGTCGAGATATGATCCCTCTATTCCTACATTGCTGAGCGTTTTTATCAGAAATGGATGCTGGATTTTGTCGAATGCTTTTTCAGCATCTATTGATATGATCATGTGGTTTTTATTCTTCATTTTGTTTATGTGGTGTATCACGTTTATTGATTTGCGAATATTGTACCAGCCTTGCATCCCTGGAATGAATCCCACTTGGTCATGGTGAATAATTTTTTTGATGTATTTCTGGATCCGATTTGCTAGTATTTTGTTCAGGATTTTGGCATCTATGTTCATCAGGGATATTGGCCTGTAGTTTTCTTTCTTCGTAGTGTCTTTTTCTGGTTTTGGAATTAGAATTATGCTGGCCTCATAGAACGTGTTTGGAAGTCTTCCTTCTTCTTGAATTTTTTGAAATAGTTTGAGGAGAATGGGTGTTAGTTCTTTTTTGAATGTTCGGTAAAACTCCCCCGTGAAACCATCTGGGCCTGGGCTTTTGTTTGCTGGGAGAGTCTTGATTACCTCTTCAATTTCCTTAGTTGTTATTGGTCTGTTCAAGTTTTCTATCTCTTCCGGGAATAGTTTTGGGAGACTGTGTGTTTCTAGAAATTTGTCCATTTCGCTGAGATTGTCGAATTTGTTGCCATATAGTTGTTCATAGTAGTTGTTAACGATCTTTTCTATTTCCGTGGTGTTGGTTGTTACTTCTCCTCTTTCATTTCTGATTTTGTGTATTTGGGTTCTCTCTCTTTGTTTCTTGGTGAGTCTAGCTAAGGGTCCATCAATCTTGTTTATCTTTTCGAAAAACCAGCTCTTTGTTTCATTGATCCTTTGAATTGTTTTTTTGGTCTCTATGTCATTTATTTCTGCTCTGATCTTTACTATTTTTTTCCTTCTACTTGCTCTGGGGTTTTCTTTTTGTTTGCTTTCTAATTCTTTAAGTTGTGAGGTTAGACAGTCAATTAGAAATTTTTCTTGTTTTTTGAGGTAGGCCTGTAGTGCTATGAACTTCCCTCTCAGAACTGCTTTCGCTGCATCCCATAGATTTTGTGTTGTTGTGTGTTCATTTTCATTGGTTTCCAGGAAGTTTTTGATTTCTTCCTTGATCTCCTCGGTGACCCATTCATTGTTTAATAACATGCTATTTAGCCTCCATGTGTTGAAATGTCTTTGCATGTTCTTGTTGCAGTTGATTTCTAGTTTCATGCCATTGTGATCTGAGAAGATGCTTGATATGATTTCAATCTTCTTGAACTTGTAGAGATTTAGTTTGTGTCCTATCATGTGGTCTATCTTTGAGAATGTCCCATGTGCACTTGAGAAGAATGTGTATTCTGTAGTTTTGGGGTGTAATTCTCTGTAGATATCTATTAAATCCATTTGGTCTAGTGCTTCATTTAGAGTCTCTGTTTCCTTGCTAATTTTTTGCCTAGAGGATCTATCCAGTGCTGTCAACGGGGTGTTGAAGTCCCCAGCTATGATTGTATTGTTGTCGATTTCTCCTTGGAAGTCCTCCAGAAGATTTTTAATATATTTTGGTGCTCCTATATTGGGTGCATATATGTTTATCAAGGTTATATCTTCCTGTTGGATAGATCCTTTCAATATTATGTAGTGGCCGTCTTTGTCTCTAGTTATGGTCTTCATTTTGAAATCTATTTTATCAGATATGAGAATTGCTACCCCAGCTTTTTTTTGCTTTCCATTTGCTTGGAAAATTTTTTTCCATCCCTTCACTTTCAACCTATGTGAGTCTTTTGTTGAGAGATGGGTCTCTTGTAAACAACATATAGATGAGTCATGCTTTCTTATCCAATCAGCTACTCTGTGTCTCTTTATGGGAGCATTCAGTCCATTTACGTTTAAGGTGATTATTGATATGTACTTATTTATTGCCATTTTTGTTTAGTGTGGTTCTATTTTTCTTCCCATTTCTACTGCTAATTACAGCAGTCCTTTTAACATTTCTTGCAGTGCTGGTTTGGTGCTAATGTATTCCCTTAGCTTTTTTTTGTCTGGGAAGCTCTTTATTTGATCTTCTATTTTGAATGATAGCCTTGCTGGGTAGAGTAGTCTTGGATTCAGATTCTTGTTTTTCATGACTTTGATTACTTCATGCCATTCCCTTCTGGCCTGTAGTGTTTCTTGTGAGAAGTCAGCTGAGAGCCTTATGGGGTTCCCTTTGTAGGTAACCTGTTGCTTATCTCTTGCTGCTTTTAGGATTCTCTCTTTGTCTTTAATTTGTGGCATTTTAATTACTATGTGTCTTGGTGTGGGCCTGTTTGGGTTCTTCTTACTTGGGACTCTCTGTGCTTCTTGAACTTGAATGCCTTCTTCCTTCACCAAATTAGGGAAGTTTTCTCTCACTATTTTTTTGAATATATTCTCTATCCCTTGCTCCTTTTCTTCTTCTTCGGGGACTCCTATGATGCGAATATTATTACGTTTCCAGTTGTCCCATAGTTCTCTTAAGCTGTCTTCCTGTTTTTTAATAGTTTTTTCCTTTTGTTTTTCTGATTGGTTGATTTTTTCTACCCTGTCTTCTAATTCGCTGATCCGGTCCTCAGCTTCCCCTACTCTGCTTTTTAAACCTTCCAATGTGTTTTTCATTTCGGATATGTCATTTTTTATCTCTTCTTGTTGGTTTTTAATTTCCATTTGGCTTATTTTCAGTGTCTCTATGTCCTTACTCATGCTGTTCAGCTTCCTCAAGATCATGGCTCTGAATTCTAGCTCTGTTAACATGCCTAATTGCTCCACATTGATCTCATCTTCGGTGGAGGTGGTTTGCTCTTTCATTTGGCTTCTGTTTCTGTGTTTCACCATTTTAGCTATCACTCTGGGCTTTGGAGCCTGTCAAGTTCTCCCTGTGGGTGTTGGTGTTCTGCTGTTTGTGGCTCCCTCTCCTGTGTTTAGATGAGCGAGGGAGGACCCGCGTTGAACACCACTATCAAGTCTTACTTTCCTGGTTAAAGCTGCCAGCCCAGGAAACGTACTGTTATCCTCTAGCTTTTTGCCTGGAAGCTAGCAGTCTAGGTTAATTGATGAGTTTTGGGTTGTCAGTTGATTGAAAAACTCCCTCTGGTGCTCAGCCAAGGGGCTTTCACGAGGGTGGGGCAGATGCTGGTCCTTAGTGAGCCTCAATTAACACTTCAATGGCCCACAGGGTGGGGTTGGATCTCCGAGGGAGGGGCTGCTGCCTCTCTCAGAGCCCTGGGAAGAAGCAATGTGGCCACCGTCCTGAGTCGCTGCACTCAGCCAAAGCTCCGAGAGCCCTCCAAACCCCGAGTGTCCCGACACAGTTCCAGTCCAGTCTGCCCTCCCTCTGCCGGAGCCCAAGGTGAGTGGCTGTGGCTGTTTTAGCCTCAGTCCCGGCTGCGCTGCGGGGCCGCCTGGGAGTGTGACCCGCGGGCGCCGCTTATAGCTAAGGCCGCTGCCGAGCTGCCGACCGTGCGCTCCCAGCCCCGTCTCGCGCCTTCGCAAGCCTACCGGGATGGAGTCAGTGTCCCTCGTTGTATGGTCCTCGCAAGCTGCTTTTCTGTTGGTTTTTCCCGTCGATTTGTCTGTGTTATAGTTGTAATTCCAGTTTGGTTCTGGGAGACGATCTGTGTAGCTCCGTTCACTCCGCCGCCATTTTTCGGTCTCGACTTTCTTATGTTTTTATCACAAACAAAAACGGAGGATTAAAAATAAAGAGGACAAGGAGATTCCAAAATGGCGACGGAGTGAATGGAAGCTACACAGACCATCTCCCAGGACCAAACTGGAACTACAACTAAAATAAAGACAAATAATTGTCAGGGGAAAACAAGAGAAAAGCAGTTGGAGAGGACCCATATAACCAGAGAAAGGAAAAAAGTACACTGAATCGAGCCTAGTAGGTCTGCAGAGGCACGAGAGGGCGGGCAGGGAGCCCACAAAGGGCAGCTGTTTTACCTGTGAGCAGTTCCTTCGGGGTTAAAATCCCAAGTGGGCACCACAGTGCATAGGACAGAGGACAGAGCACTAAATTAGCTACAGTCACTCACCTTGGGCTCTGGCAGAGGGAGGGCAGACAGGACTGGAACTGTGTGGAGACCTGGAGGGCTCTAAGAGTTGTTGCTGACTCACAGCCACACAAGACAGTGACCATCTTGCTTGAGCAGCCCCTTCCCAGAGTTCTGGGGAGAAGAAACAGACCCTCCCTCGGAGATTTAACCCCACCCACCTGGGCCAGAGAAATGCAAATTGAGGCTCATTAAAAACCAGCATCTGCCCCACCCTCTGGAAATCCTCTTACGCTGAATACCTGAGGGAGTTTTTTATTCAGCTGAGGGCTACAACTCAAGGCTCATCAAGTAACTGAGACTGATAGCCTCCAGGCAAAAAGCTAGAGAATAACTGAACCTATCCTGGGCTTGCAAATCTACCCAGGAAAGTAAGACTTGACAGTACTGTTTAACGTGGGCCCATCCAAACCCAGTAGAGGGAGACACAAACAGCAGAACACCTACACCCAAAGGGAAAATTTGGCAGGCTCCAAAACCCACTGAGTTAGCCACAATGGTGAAACAAAGAAACAAATCCCAAATGCAAGAACAAGAGAACTCTACCGAAGATGAGATAAATGAAATGCAGTTAAGCAAGTTGTCAGAGGTAGAGTTCAGAGCCATGATCTTGAGGAAGCTCAACAGCATGAGAAAGGAGCTCAACACCATGAGTAAAAATATAGAAATGTTGAAAATCAACCAATTGGAAATGAAAAAACACCAAGAAGAAATAAAGAATGACATAGCAAAAATTAAGAACATATTGGAAGGTCTAAACAGCAGAGTAAAGGAAGTTGAGGACTGGATCAGAGAATTACAAGACAGGGTATAAAAAAGCAACCAATCAGAAAACCAAAAGGAAAAAACAATTAAAAATTAGGAAGACAGCTTAAGAGAACTGTGGGACAAGTGGAAAACATAACAACATTTGTGTTATAGGTGTTTCAGAAGAAGAAGAAAAGGAACAAGGGTTAGAGAATATATTTGAAGAAATAGTGACAGAAAACTTCCCTAACTTGGTGACAAAAGAAGTCATTCAAGTTCAAGAAGCACAGATAGCCCCAAGTAAGAAGAACCCAAACAGGTACACACCAAGACACATAGTAATTAAAATGCCAAAAATTAAAGACAAAGAGAGAATACTAAAGGCAGCAAGAGATAAGCAACAGGTTACCTACAAAGGAACCCCTATCAGGCTATCATCTACTTCTCAACAGAAACACTACAGGCTAGAAAGGAATGGTATGAAGTCATCAAGGTAATGAAAAACAAATATCTGAATCCAAGACTATTCTATCCAGCAAGGCTATCATTCAAAATAGAAGGTTAAATAAAGAGTTTCCCAGACAAAAAAAAAAAAAAAAGGATAAGGGAATATATTAGCACCAAACCAGCACTGCAAGAAATGTTAAAAGGACTGCTGTAATTAGTAGTAGAAGAAATGGGAAGAAAAATACAACCACAATAAACAAAATTGGCAATAAATAAGTACATATCAATAATAACCTTAATGTAAATGGTTTGAATGCTCCGATCAAAAGACAGAGAGTACTTGATTGGATAATAAAGCATGACTCATGCATATGTTGTTTACAAGAGACCCACTTCACAACAAAAGACTCACATAGGTTGAAAGTGAAGGGATAGAAAAAAATCTTCCAAGCAAACAGAAAGGGAAAAAAAGCTGGGGTAGCAATACTCAAAGCTGATAAAATAGATTTCAAAATGAAGGCCATAACTAGAGACAAAGAAGGCCACTACATAATATTGAAAAGATCTATCCAACAGGAAGATATAACCTAAGTAAACATATATGCACCCAATATAGAAGCACCAAAATATATTTAAAATCTTCTGGAAGACTTCAAAGGAGAAATTGACAGCAATACAATCAGAGCAGGGAATTTCAACACCCTGCTGACATCACTGGATAGATAGATCCTCTAGACTAAAAAATTAACAAGGAAACAGAGACTAAATAAAGCACTAGATCAAATGGATTTAATAGATATCTACAGAGTATTACACCCCAAAACTGCAGAATTCACATTCTTCTCAAGTGTACATGGCACATTCTCAAAGACAGATCACATGTTAGGACACAAACTAAGTCTTTACAAGTTCAAGAAAATTTAAATTATATCAAGCATCTTCTCAGATCAAAACAGCATGAAACTAGAAATCAATTGCAACAAGAACAAGCAAAGACATTTGAATATGTAGAGGCTAAATAGCATGTTATTAAACAATGAATGGGTTACCAAGGAGATCAATTAAGAAATTAAAAACTTCCTGAACACCAATGAAAATTTACATACAACAACACAAAATAATGGGATGCAGTAATAGCAGTTCTGAGAGGGAAGTTCATAGCACTGCAGGTCTACCTCAAAAAATTAGAAAATTTTGTAATAGACTATCTAATATTACAACTTAAAGAACTAGAAATCAAACAAAATGAAAACCCCAGAGCAAGTAGAAGGAAGGAAATAGTAAAGATCAGAGCAGAAATAAATGACATAGAAACAAAAAAAAAAAAACAATTTAAAACGTCAATGAAACAAAGATCTGGTTCTTCGAAAAGATAAACAAGATTGATGGGCCCTTAGCTAGACTCACCAAGAAACAAGACAGAGAACCCAAATACACAAAATCAGAAATGAAAGAAGAGAAATAACAACTAACACCACAGAAATACAAAAGATCATTAACAAATACTATGAACAATTATATGGCAACAAATTGGACAATCTAAGTGAAATGGACAAATATTTAGAAACACATCATCTTCCAAAACTGAACCAGGAAGAGATAGAAAACTTAAACAGACCAATAACAACTAAGGAAATTAAAGATGTAATCAAGACTGTCCCAGCAAACAAAAGCTCAGGCATGAACGGCTTCAAGGGGGAGTTTTAACGAACATTCAAAAAAGAACTAATACCCATTCTCCTCAAACTATTCCTAAAAATTCAAGAAGAAGGAAGACTTCCAAACTTCTTTTATGAGGCCAGCATAATTCTAATTCCAAAACCAGATAAAGACACTACAAAGAAAGAAAACTACAGGCCAATATTCCTGATGAACATAGATGCCAAAATCCTGAACAAAATACTAGTAAATCGAATCCAGCAATACATTAAAAAAATTATTCACCATGACCAAATGGGATTCATCCTAGGGATGCAAGATTGGTACAATATTTGCAAATCAATAAATGTGATACACCACATAAACAAAATGAAAGATAAAAACCATATGATCATATCAATAGATGCTGAAAAAGCATTCAACAAAATCCGGCACCCATTTCTGATAAAAATGCTCAGCAATGTGGAAATAGAAGGATCATATCTCGACATAATAAAGGCCATATATGAAAGACCTACAGCCAACATCATACTCAATTGGCAAAAACTTAAAGCATTTTGCTTAAGAACAGGAACAAGACAAGGCTGCCCACTTTCACCACTCTTATTTAACATAGCATTGGAAGTCTTCACCACAGCCATCAGACATGAAGAAAAAATAAAAGGGATCCATATGGGAAAAGACGAAGTGAAACTCAAAGCTACTGTAATCAAAACAGCCTGGTACTTACACAAGAATAGGCAGATCAATGGAACAGAACAGAGAACCCAGAAATGTACCCAAGACAATATGCTCAATTAATATTTGACAAAAATGGCAAGAGCATACAGTGGAGTAATTTAATAAATGGTGTTGGAAAAATTGGACAGCTACATGCAAAAAAAAAATGAAACTAGACCATCAACTTACACCATACAAAAGAATAAACTCAAAATGGATAAAAGACTTAAATGTGACCCATGAATCCATAAAAATCCTAGAAGAAAACGTAGAGAACAAAATTTCAGACATCATACACAGCATAGTTTTCACTAATACATCACCTAAGGCAACAGAAAGAAAGAAAGAAAAATGAACACATGGGACTACATCAAACTAGAAAGTTTCTGCACAGCAAAAGAAACAACTATCAAAATGGAAAGAGAACCCATGTATGGGAGAGCATAACTGCTAATGATACATCAGATAAGGGGCTAATTTCCAAAATGTATAGATAGAGTGCTCATACAATTCAACAAAAGGAAGACAAAGAACCCAATTAAAATATAGGCAGAGGACCTAAATGGACACCTCTCCAAACAGGACACACAAATGGCCAAGAGACATATGAAGAAATGCTCAACGTCACTAATCATCAAAGAGATGAGAATTAAAACAACTATGAGGTATCACCTCACACCTGCCAGAATGGCTGCCATCATCAAATCATCAAACAACTAGTGCTGGCAAGGATGTGGAGAAAAGGGGACTCTAGTACACTGTTGGTGGGAATGCAGACTGGTGCAGCCACTATGGAAAACAGTATAGTGTTTTCTTAAAAAAAAATTAAAAATTGATCTGCCATTTGACCCAGTGATCCCACTTCAAGGAATATATCCTAAGAAGCCTGAAACACCAATCAGAAAGAATATATGTACCCTCATGTTCATAGTAGCACTATTTGCAATCGATAAGATCTGGAAACAGCCCAAGTGCCCATCAATAGATGAGTGGATAAGAAAGCTGTAGTACATATATACAATGGAATACTATGCAGCTGTAAGAAAGAAAGATCTCTTATCTTTTGCAACAACACAGAGGGACCTCGAGAGTATTATGCTAAGTGAAATAAGCCAAGCAGAGAAAGACAAATAACACATTCTCTCTCTTATTTGTGTAATATAATGAACAAGGTGGGCTGATGAAGGAAATAGACCCAGAGACATAGAAAGGAGTGGTTCAGACTGACAAACCCTCAGGGTAGGGGGTTGGGGGAGATGGAGGAGATGAACCAAAGAACTTATATGCATGTATGCATAACCAATGGACATAGACAACAATGCTAGGTGGGGGTTGGGGGCATAGGGAGGATGGTGTCTTGGGGGGGAAGGAAAAACATCTGTAACAAAAATAAATTAATAAAAATTAGAAAAAATAAAATAAAGAGGAAGAGAGAAAAAGTTGGAAAGGATGGATATCTTTATGCCCTAGATTATGATTGTTTCATGTGCATATACTTATCTCCAAATTCATTACATTTTATACATTAAATATGTACAGCTTTTTGTATGTCAATTATACTTCAATAAAGTGCTTTTAAAAAGGATGAAGGAAAACATATTTTACAGTCTTGAGGAGAAGAAGTTTGTATAAGCAGGACAGCAAAGCTAAGAATCATGGCAGAAATAACTAACATAAAGATTTAAACCTTCTATATGGAAGATAGTTTCCATAAACCAACTGAAAAAAGGAGAATTATTTTTTTAATATTTGAACATATGTGACAAAAAGGTAATGCACTTAAAAACATATAGAAATTAAGAAAAGACTTCCTAATGGAGTGGGGGGAGGGGAGTACAAGAATTGGCCACTCGCAAAAGAAGTAATGTATGTTTCTTTTTCAAATGCTCACATCACTAATAACCAAAGTCATGAAAATTGAAACAATATCGAGATTAGAAATAATCACAGCCATGTCGGTGGTGAAAAGGTCAGGGAGATGGGAAACCGGATTCAAGAATAATGGAAAATGTAGAGAATGGGGTCAACAGGAAAAGTGAAGGAATCTGAGAAAAAACGGCATAATTTAAACCACAGGGAACCTCATCAGCCCTTTGGGTCTTGGCATGAAAAAGACCACTTCTGAATCTTTTCTCTGATGTCACAACTTACACAGCCTTGGCAAGTTACTGGCATTGATGGTTCTTAGTTTCTTCATCTATAACTTAAAGTGCAGTCATAAGGATTGAACAAAACAGTATATTTGACTCTGTGAACTCCATCCAACCTGCACCAGGCCTCGAGGTTTAGTGAAAATGGTTTTCCTGATTAATGCAACTCTCCTTCCTGCTGTTGATCATGCTGAGACCATCCAGGCCAGGAAGAGCAGATCCAACCTCCTTCATCCTCTGCCCCATCGATAAAACTGTCAGCAATGCTGTAAACGGCAGACTCCTTCCGAGGTTAAAGCAAAATGGACATGAAGAAGTGTTCAGATCTCAGTCTGAGCTGCCTGCTCCAGCCACCAGGGAACAAGCCCTCTGACCAGCAGTGAAGCGAATGCAGTCAGTTTTGCCAATGGCTCTCCTCCTACAGAGAGCAGGATGGATTCCCTACTCACATTTGGTCTTTGGTTATTTCATGTGGTTTTCTGTTTCATGAGCATTTTTGTGTTTGATTTTTTTTAATACCATCACTTTCTATATATTTTATGTACGTGTATTAAGTGGAAGGGAATACCCCTCTTGTTGCTCAAGCATTCAGAAATCCTCATTATTCCAGAGATGGCATGAAAGGCATGATAGTAAGAAAGCAAATAATAAATATGTTCATAAAAACGTAAGTAAAATATTTATTAGGAATAAAAGGCCAGAAAAGTAGCATAAAAAAGAGAGAGAGAGAGAGAGAGAGAGAGAGAGAGAGAGAGAGAGAGAGAGGGGAAGAGAAAGAGATAGCAACCTCTGGTTGCAAATGAGAGAGGGGTTTACCGACAAAGGCTGCCCCCTAGTGGAATTGTAACTGCGCCTGTCCCTTTGGCCTCCGTCCGTCCTGGAAGGCGGCCAGAGAGATGGGAGCTGCTGGCCTGCAAGCCTTCAAAGCAAAATAAAAAGCAGATGAATAAATGTTGGTGCATCAGTAGATTCTAAATCTTGACAACATAGAAGCCTTATTTAATTTGATCACTGCGCATCAGAGACTTTAAACGGCCATTAGTCTGGCATGCTGGAAATCTCTTCTCAGTGCAGAAGGTTAATGCTGTGTATGGGGCATAAACCAGCTATGCTTCGTGTGAGAAAATGAAAAGAAACAAAACCTCTTGTGATAAAATGAAGAATAAACATAAACACTATTGCCTTATCCTGCATAAGCCTTCACGGACCTTTTTACAAACCCATTTAAAGAAGTTCCTCAAAAAAAAAGAGTATCTATATATTTGAACTTTTTAAATGACCAAAGTGATTTAAATTAGATTTGACTTTCAAGAAGTGACTTCTATCCAGTAAAAAGTTAATCTCGATTGAAACCAAAATGTGCTCATATTTAATGTTTTCTGTCTATTTTATCAAACATAAGAGTCCAATCATATGTATAAAGAATTTATCCTTAATTCCATTCCTCTATAGTACTTTGCTGACTTAAACAAGGATTACTATAGTATATGCCAAAAGCAAATTTGCATTTCTAAGCCTTTGTATTACATTTTTACTTGATAGAGGAAAAAAGGCAAATAAATTTGTTTATTATTTTTTATTCTTTCCCAAGAAAAAAAATTAGAAACTCTCATATTCACTTTAATCACATTTCCTACCTCTTGGGCTCCAAATTCGACTCTCATTTACAGATTTCTAAGGTTTGCATAATTTTTTGAGCAGAGCACCATGGATGTTCCGTGAGTTCAATATCGGCTTTCAGCTATTTCCGTCCACAGATTGAATTGCCATCCAGATTCTTGCAAACAGAACAGGTAACCCGTGCAAGAGGATACTTCCTCTCCTAGGTTGATGTTAAGTGAAAAGTTAATCCACTGAAACCCGAATCTATGACCCGCTAAAATAAAAAACAATAGTTAACAGTAATTTTTTTATTTGCATGCCTAATCTAAAAAAGATTCACAAGAAAAAAAAATAGTTCCAGCTCCCTGCATATTGTATTTTTAAAATAAGTTTGCCTTGGTTAGAGGATCTCACCTCCTTCTTACTGAGAAGAAGCTACAGGTATCTCAAAATCTCACATTTCCTTTGATGAATACATATGTACCCCATAGGGACATATTTAGGTATTTCTCATTGAAAAATGAGAAAATTGTAGGTATTTCTGATTGAAAAATAAAGGCTTAAGTCATCCCCACAAATTCTTTTGCCATCTTCATGTAATGTCAAGTTCGGGAACCCTGTGGTTAGTGGTGAATAAAGAGTCCTCCTTTCTAACCACACACGCCTCCTCTCAGTTCAACAGCATTGCCCGTCTAGGCTCCACAAACAGGTGAGCAGGCAGTGAGGCTGAGCACACAGGCGCACGCATGAACTCCCTACTTTCAGCTCACTGTCACAGTGGAGCAGGCTCTCCACGTCCCTTGATTACTCTAGGCTGTCCCCTCTCATGCATTATGTCCTCCCCTTTGGAAATGGCAATGTCTGCCCTGGAAAAGAAAAAAGTTCAACCTGTCAGCAGTGGAGTGGGAAGTAAATGCATTTACAAGTTCCAGGGTGATGTTAGCAACTGCTCCACACATTCTGTAATCATGCAAGAAGACAAGCCTCTCTCCATGGTATGACCTGAAAACTTCGAACAATTAAGTAGTGTCAGGCTGACATGGGGAAAATATCCGCTGCCCTAACACTGATCCCTGGAGGTAAAATAAATAAGCAGATTTCGGAGTAATCAGCCTCTTACAGAAATGTGGAGCTCTCTGGGGCCTCTGAGACCGCTGTGCACAAACTCATGCTTCACAGACAAGGAACTGAGGCTCTGCTGTGTTCTATTTCCAAAACATTCTCAGTCTGAAAGGCCACCAGAGGGCGCCCACATGTACTGTGTCTTCCAGTGCTTTGCTCATGGCTTTTCAAAACTGTCCAACTGCAGGACGGGGAGGCTTCAAGACAGAGGCAGGGGTGCTTCTGAACCAGGGGGACTAGAGTGAACACCTGTAAAAGCTAATTATATTTACCCATTAAGGGATGGCCCAGCGACTGCTCCTGATCTAAGTTTCCCTGTTTTCCTGAGCAAGAAAAAAAAGATCAGCCGCCCATTCTTCTGCCATTTCACAACCAGCACTGCACATGGGCGCGGATCCTAGTGACAGATTGATGGTTCTCAAGCTCCTGTTTCCAAAGACCAGAAAACTGACATGCATGTTTGTTATGAGGGCCTACGAAATCAATTGTTACGTGAATAAATAACCCCTCTATCAACACTGCGTAAGTGTGACCTTTCAGCAGTAGCTGTGTAATCAAGACTCTCCTTAAAAATTCTTAATGGGTTCGGCCGGTGTGGCTCAGTGGTTGAGCATCGACCCATGCACCAAGAGGTCACCAGTTCGATTCCCAGTCAGGACACATGCCCAGGTTGTGGGCCCAATCCCCAGTGGGGGGCATGCAGGAGGCGGCCAGTCGGTGTTCTCTCTTACTGATGTTTCTATCTCTCTCTCTCCCCCTTCCTCTCTCTCTCAAATCAATAAAAGGAGAAAAAAAAATCCTTAATGGGTCCCCAGGACCATGGGATAAAGTTCCGTTTTCTCTGATTCTCTGTACAAGCATGCATAACCTGTCCCTTCCTATAAGCCTAACTGTGAACTGCTACCATCACCATCACCATTGTCCATCTCACCCAGCATCCTGAACTCCAGTCAAATGTTCAATTCTCTGGCCTGGCCTTGATCATGCTCTCATGACTTTGCTTGTCTGGGATCCTTTCCCATGAATGTGCCTCTTCTCTCTCACCATCCAAAGTCGGCCACAATGAGGTCCCCAGTCCAAAAACTGGGAGCAGATTCCTCCCAGTCAAGATGACCGTAGCCCCATCTGACATGTCAATGCAGCCTCATAAAAAACTCTGAGTGGGAACCACCTAGTTATACCATGCCCAGACACCGGACCCACAGAAACTGGTAACTGAAGATGTAAGTAATGAACACAGCTTCTCTTAACACTCAGTTCCTAGTACCTGCTGGTCTAGAAAGAACTCTCTCCTTTCTAACAATGGGGCCCTCTCCCCCACCTCTGCCCATGATCTTCATGCTGCTGCTGTCCACAGCTCTTCACCCACTGTATTGAAACTCTTCAAGACTGGGAACAGGGTTTCTCATCCTTTCAGTCTGGAGAGCCTAGCGTGAGGCCTGGCACACGGGAGAACTCAATGAATGTTTGTGAACAGGTGAATTTAGAGAATTAAATTCCAACCTAGTTTCAGAATTGAAGTTGAAAACAAAATTTACAAGTTAAATTTGTTTTCTTTCAAGTATAGGGGAATCTACTGGGAGTCATCAGGGAAGCAAAAAACCCTATTACAGGTCTCTTTTTGTTCAAAGACAACCCTTGCTGGCCACATCATTATCCAAGGTAAGTGAGGTTTGAGGTCATTCTCTCTGGCTGGGGAGAGAGCCAATGAAAATGAAAGTCACTCAGCCCTTGCTGGGTGGCTCAGCTGGTTAGAGCGTCATCCTCATACACTCAAGGTTACGGTTACATCCCCAGCCAAGACACACACAATAATTAACCAATGAATTCATAAATAAGTGGAACAACAAATTGATGTTTCTCTCTTTCTCTCTCTCTCTCACCCTCTCTCTCTGAAATCAACAAATAAAAATTTTAAAACTTAAAAATAAAAAGAAATTGCTCTGGATAAACATCCTCAGAGATACAAATGACCCACTTGGGACAAAAAGAAGCACCTACCAATCTACTTTGTCTCTTCATAACTGCTTGAAGGATGTCCCTACTAGAAGGATGAAGTTTGGGGTGGAGGGACAGCAGGTTTGATGAACCCTTCCCCAAGAACAAGGTCGAATCTACGGGGATTCTAGTCAGAAGGAAATTACAAAACATCAGTGACTGTATTTATTGTATGTGCTATCTTCTAATTTTGTTCCACATTTTGGGTAATATTAAAATGCATAAGGTCAAAAGCCCCTGGCTTTGTCTTCTAGGGAGCAGAGTGTGTAGAGGTTAAGAACCACTCTTGCTCGGGGGTTCTCCTTTAGCTGCAGAGAGCCCCATGAGGTTAGAAAAGATGGAAAGGAGAGCTAATTTTCTGACCAGCTGCAAGGGAGGGAAGTAAAAATAATCCACTTCATTCATCTAGTTAGTTTATCTCCCAAATGGCACCACACAATTCTTTGCTGCACAGTTAACAACATTTTCCCATGCTCTCGTTTCAGAATCCAAGCTTCGGGGAATTAACTAATTTGTCTCCAAACAGCTAGTAAACAAAAGGATAGTGACTTAACGCCAGTACTCAAAGCCTTCCATTACATATTCTTTCCTCTTGGACTGTGCATAAGGTGTTAGCCTAGACTTTAATTCACTTTTCCTCTTTTTTAACGAGCATGTGTGGGCATCGTCCATGTGCCAGGAGGCTCTTTGCCAAGGGAGGCACCATGAGATGAAGCCCTGGGTGCTACAGTGGGGGATCCAGCACCCAGAATGAATTTTCTGCCTGTAACGACCCTTGTATTTGAGATTTTTTTTTTCAGCTGATAGTTTTTCTAATATTATCTAAAAAACTTTCCATCCATAGCCCTGTTACAAGAGAGCAAATATTCTAGCACAAGCAAAATTGACTGTCAACTGTAGGAAGGGAAAACTAATGGAATACTCAAGTTAATGACGCGGCCAACAGTAAGGCCTATTTGGTGTCTTATTTCATGGTGCAAATTGTGCCCCAAAAATATGCTCACTTGTCTCATACTTCTCTACAAAGAGCACAATGCTCGGTAGCTTGATTTTTAAAGTCTAAATAATCTCAATACGAAAGTTTGAAAATTCAGTTAACTCCCTAGAAGCTCCCAAATATATAAATGTCGAGTAGTCACATGTCAATCTCCCTCCACTCCCACTACCTGATGCAACACGAGGCATTCAGTTGACGGCTTCATGGATCAGGTGCGCAGCTGGGGCCTTCGGCATAATCACTCCACCAGCCCTGTGAAATAGAGAGTCATATATCCGATATTTAATTATTTAACATATACTTGGGGGTTTTTTTGCTTTGTTTTGCTTTTTAAATACATTTTTATTGATTTTTTTAGAGAGGGAGGAAGGGAGAGAGAGAAACATTGATGAGAAAAAGATACATTGATCGGCCGCCTCCAGCACGCCCCCTACTAGGAATCGAGCCCAAAACCCGGGCATGTGCCCTGACTGGAAATTGAACTGGGACCGCTCAGTCTATGGGACGATGCTCAGTCCACTGAGCCACACCGGGTGGGCTATATTTGGAACTCATTATGTGCCAGACACTGTACTAAGCATTTATCATAGCTTTTCTCCTTTATTCAGTCATTCAATAACTGTGTATTGAAAGTTTATGATAGCACAGGGATGGCATTAACTGGTGAGAGTGTAAGCAGGGCACTCTCCTCATGGAGTTTGCTTTGCAGGTGGGTGTAGACCACCATAAATAAGAAAACAACGACAAAGGTCATTACGATTATGATAGTATGGGGAAGGAAAATAATTAAATGAAGAGATAAAAATGCTTTGCAAGGAGGATGTCTATCTCCTTTAGAAAGCATTATCAGGAAAGGCTCTCTGGGGTGGAGATGTTCCAACTAAGGCCTGAGGAACAGGAGGGAAACAGCCATGTCAACACCTGGAGGAAGAGGTCCACTGCAGGGAACAGGGGCCAAGGCCTTGAGGGGGGGAATGGCCTGTCTTGACAGATGAGCAGGAAGACCCCAGAGGTAACATGGTCCAAGGTAAGTCAGATGGTGCAGGGCCTTATGGCTCATGGCAAGGAGTTTCTCTTCTATTTCAAAGCCACACAAAAGCACCCAAATTTTTAAGCAGAGGTATGGTAGGATCTGATTAATACTTTTTAAAGATGATTCTGGTTGCTGTGTGGAAAATGAACTTGAGATGAACAAAAGTTGAAGTGGGGACACCAGTGAGGAGGGCAAGAGAGCCTCCAGATCAGGGAAAGTGGAGGCCTGACCCCGGAGATGGTAGAGGGTAGGAGAAGAGTGGGTACACCTGGGGGGTGCCGTGGTGGAACCCACAGACTCACAGAAGAATGTAATGTGGGAAGTGACCTTGAGAGGTTGGCAAATGTATTGCCCATTTATTACCCCTTTGAACAGATTTTGAAAACCTGACACTTATGATGTTAAATTATTGTCAGTTATATCTCAATAAAATTGAGGGTAAATTACTGGCAAGAGCTGGAGAGTGGCTGCACTGAGCATCACAAAGCGATGCTTGATGTGAGCCCTTAACACTCCCTTGCTGCACACATCACTGCTCCTCAACAGAATTTCTCAGGTAGCCTCAGGGTTGTCTTAGCTTCTGGACCTTGACCTGTCGGTTCCCTACCAGGGTCGCCATGCGCAGCTGTGTAACTGCCCTGCACACTAGGGGAAGGAAGGGGCGCAGGCTGTTTTAAAGACAGTTTAGTCCGGCTGGTGTGGCTCACTGGCTGAGCATCGACCCATGCACCAAGAGGTCATCAGTTCGATTCCCGGTCAGGACACATGCCCAGGTTGTGGGCCCGATCCCCAGTGGGGGCCCTGCAGGAGGCAGCCAGTCAATGTTCTCTCTCATTGATGTTTCTATCTCTCTCTCTCTCTCCCTTCCTCTCTCTCTAAAATCAATAAAGGAAAAAAATAAAAATAAAATTAACACAGTTTACTCACTGATGCTCCTCCCCACGATGTGCTCAATCACCCACCTCTGGAGTGTGGACTTGAGGTAGAGATGCACTATGGTAACACCACACAGAACACACAGAGTGATCTGATGCCACCTGTAAGCTTAGGTTATAAAAAGACTGCAGCTCTGTCAGAGGCTCTCTCTTCTCTCTCTCTCTCTCTCTCTCTCTCTCTCTCTCTCTCTCTCTCTCTCTCCCCCCTCTCTCATCACTGACTCTGGGGAAGTCAGCTGCCACATCATGAGGATACCCAGCCTCCTACAGACTGGCTTCCACAGCACAGCGCCAAGGCCAGCAGCAACCACGTGGCTGAGCTCGGAAGCACATCCTCCCCCCGTCAAGCTTTGAGATAACTTCAGCCCCAACCGACAGCTGGAATCCAACCACTTTGGCGACTCCAAGGTCTGCCCCACAGAAACTGTGATAGACTAAATATTCAGTGCTTTAAGCTGTAAGCTGGTGATGATGTCTTACACAGTGATGGAAAACTGATGCAGTTCTTGGAGTTGCACAGCATCCAGCACTTCTTCACTGCTTTTCTCTTACTATTTGTGGACTTTTTATTCCAGTTAATCTTTAACCACTTACCCAGACATACCCCATTCTCTGACTTCACATCTTTCATCCACCTCAGCCTCGAGGGATTGGCCCTGGCTAGACCTGCACTCTGGCCTGGACAAAACAATACAGATCAACGTGGCCCTCTTCAGCACCTCTCGGTATTCCCAGCATGCACCACTGTCAGACAGCGTCCAGAGGAAGAATCAGTTCCAGGAGCTGTACACACACACAGAGCCCTGAGCCCAACATCAGAGAAGCTAATGCAATAGGTCCTGAGTGGGGTCCAGGAAGCTGTGTTTTTAAAGAAGTCCCAGGTAGCCCAGCTGGTATGGCTCACTGGTTCAGCATTGACCCATGCACCAAGACCCATGACCCATGTCGCCGGTTCAATTCCCGGTCAGGGCACGTGCCCAGGTCGTAGGCCCGATCCCCAGTGGGGGGCAAGCAGGAGGTGGCCAATTGATGTTCTCTCTCATCAATGTTTCTGTCTCTCTCTTCCTCTCTCTATGAAATCAATAAAGAAAAAAATAAAGAAAGAAGTCCCTGGTAATTCTGAGGCATGGCCAGGTTTTGTCAGCTCTGGCTTAGTGTGTGTTCTCGGCTTGCTATGGAAACACAGCCCATAACTGGACCCAGAAGCCAGGTGTCCTGTGTCCTTCTCAGATCTCCCTCACATGCAACACGAAGCTTACATTTTGCCTCTACACATTTTCTTGGAGGCAGTAACTGAATGATATTTGCTGAGTGTCTGCAAAAATGCAGCAATAAGTATATATTGAATTTACGCATGAGACACTTTGTACTTTTTGGAAACTGGGATTCAGCTTGATGTAAGTTAGTATGCAACATATAAATTCATTTTCTGTGATCTCACTTTCACAGTAACAAATTTAATTGGCATCTTCTCTGACTCCGGAGAACGTGCAGAGACCCTCAATAAATTAATAAATGACAGCTTTAGGTTTATCAGCAATTGAGGCTGCAAAAGTAATAGCTAAAGAAATACAGCAAAGCAGAAATAGAGGCATTTATTTTGTTAGAATTAAACTCGGGAAACCAGGGCAGTCAGCGAAATGCCAGCGTCGGAGATGCCACGGCAGAAGGCTTCCGGTCAGAATAAAGGAGGCGCAGGGTTCTAATTAACTGTGCAACGAATACTAAAAATGACCTTAACGTGGAACTTAAAAGGTATTTTAATGAGCTTTTGGCAGGGACTGCTGATGAGCCTTTTTTCATAAGTGAGGAGAAACGTCTTGAAATTAACCAAGGCTTATGATCGTCATATTGGAATCATATTTCAGAGAAAGAAAAGCCTTTGCTGGAAGTTAAGCAAAAAACCCAGTAGGAATACTAATCAAGCTTGTATCTTATTCTAATAACTCTCAGAAGCAGATTCCTGAAGCCTCATGATTATGGCATCGCCTCCTTTTAACCTTCTTTCTGAGAAACTGTCGCTGAGTTTAAATACACACACGCCACACGCACATCCGACCCCTGCACCGCCCTGCTCGCGAGGCCCTGGTCTGCCTCGCGGCCCTTCCCTTCCTCCTCAGTGGTGCTTGAGACTATCCTACTTCCAGCCCCATGACAATATATACAAACAGCTACCATGTCTTTTAAAGCCTTCACGTCACCAGACTTTTAGTTGAACATGATATTTGCTACCAATTGTCTAAAATAGCTCTGTAGCTGGACAGGTACAGCCTACGGTCCAGCTTGCAAGACGCTGCCCAGGAGCAGCTGGCCCAGCCCCGTACAGCCTCTGCGCTGGAGCCCAGCGCCACCCTCCCTCCTGTCGCAGTGCAGGGCCTTCTGCCTTGTTTTCCTCCAGTCCTCTCCCACCACTTGTGTTCCAGGAGTTACTCGACTCCTCCGTTTCACTCCTCCCTCTCTTTCAGTACGGACATGGCGTTCTCCCGATTGTTATACTTCTCCCGTCATTTACAAAGAAAATTAAAAAGGTGGGGGGGTGCTCAGAAACAGTGCATATGAATTAATAAATTATTGTTATCAATAAGTTAATGATACTACCTAAGAATTGATGTGTTTATTAAATAAAGGGCTGACCTCTGACTCATTTCTCTAAAACTGTCATGTAGGTGTGGGGTTCCTTCAGGACCACTGAGTGGTTTGTCGGGAAAATGTATATGGATGTTCAACATTGTCCTGGGAGGGGACAAAGACACTCTATGTCTCAGTTTGGTCAGAGCAAAACTGGGTCTGGTCATCTGTAGTTAGTGCTCTATCTTTCGGGGAAACTTGAAGATTACAGCAAGAATGCAATTGGAGTTTTTATCTTTTCTTTATTTTTTCATCTTCAGATAGAGCAAGAAGAAGAGAGGGAGGAAGGGAAAGAGAGAAATATCAATGTGAGAGAGACACATCGACTGGCTGCTACACAGATGACCCCAGGGCCGGGGACAAACTGCAACCGAGGTACATGCCCTTAGCAGGAACCAAACCCAGGACTCTCTGGTCCACAGGCCAATGCTCTCACCGCTGAACCAAATAGGCCAGAGCAGGAGTTTTTATCTTAAACAACTCTTTTTATTGTTGTTATTCTTCACCCAAGATATTTTTTCCATTGATTTTTAGAAAGAGTGGAAGAGAGAGAGAAAAAGAGAGAGAGAGAGAAACATTGATGTGAGAGAGGCACATCAATTGGTTGCCTCCCGCACATGCCTCAACTAGGTCCAGGGATCGAACCTGCAACCCAGGTACATGTTCTTGACTGGGAATCAAACCCTCGACCCTTTGGTGTACACGCCCATGCTCTACCCACTGGGCCACACAGGCCAGGGCAGGAGTTTTCATTTTAGAGCTAGATAAGTAAGTTGTATAAATTATTTAAGAATAAAAATATGGTTTGTAATAAAGGAACTAGAGGTATTTCTAGGCATTGTATCCATAACTGTAACCCTTGAACTCTTAGCAAAACCTTCTGCAGCTCAATAGCTTTGCCAAGCGGGGAGTAAAAGATTCAGGGAAAATCTCTCATTTAGAATTCTTTGGAGAATTGTCCAGTCTGGGGTCTCAGTCTAGATTCTAGATGGAAGCAGAGAGGAGGAGCGTTGACAGAGACCACGCCAAAGCAATAAATAACAAGTGCGTTTCAACTCAGAGTGTGGCTCCTTGGACCAGTAGCATCCTGAAAGCTTGATAGAAATGCAGAATCGCATGCCCCACCTAGACTTTATGAATCATAATCTGCTTTTTTAACAAGATCCTCAGAGTTTCAGAGCCCGCCCTGGAGGGATCCTCCCTAACTGGAGGTTATAAAAAGTGAAACAGTGGGATCATTAACTTCTCCAGGTTTGCATCCTCCTAGTTGTTCCTCCTCCTCACGTTCCTGGCCATAGGGGCTACTCATTGAGGTAGATGCTGGGTGATTCCAAAGGCCAAATTAAATGCCATGACCCCAAATTCTTGCGGGAACCACACAAACTTGGCAGGGGGAGATATAATGAATTCTATAAAGCTAGTATTAGAGAAATGGCACAGTCTTAGACTCTCATATTAGTCAAGACTCTGAGTTGCAGTAGCAGGAAATCCAACTCAAACTAGATTACACAAAGAAGGGAACTTATCATTCATGTAACTAAAGAGTCCTAGGCAGTTCACATCCAGGCACAGCTGAGTCCATGCACCAAAAAATGTTCTAGAAAGCTATCCACCCTTTTCTATGTTGGTTTCTTTTTCTGGAAGCTTGGACCTTAGCCAGATCCCCGCTCAGGTCTACCTGCTCACAGCTCTTGAGTCCACAGAACAAGAAGAGGCTTCTCTCCCAGCCGTTTCCTGAAATTCTGGAACTGAGTTTTATGAGCTGTTTTCTCCAGTTAGGGTCACCTGCTCATTCTTGAAGCAGTCACAGTGGACAAGCGGATGTGACTCTCAGTAACAAGTCTACTCTTAGAACCAAGTATGAGGTCATTGCCTTCTGAAGACCAAAAGTATGGGAGAGGTGCTGCCCCCCAGGAAAATTTGGAAGCTAGTGGCAGAGGAAGGGAAGATTGATTCTGAGTTAAAAAGGAAAAGCAACAACTGTTCACTAAGGCACCTTTCAGCTCAAACCCACAACTGCTCTCTGCCCTCACAGACATGCCCTTACCAGGAGCAACAATGTGGCCGTTAATACGGAAAAAAAGTCACTGTATTGGTGATGAGAGCTCTGGAGAAACTGATGTTTATGCATTTTGCCCGCATCAGTGTCCAGTGCTACCGCCTATGAACTAAGATGGTAGGTTTTAGCTTTGGTCAGTTTCCAAAGATCACTAATGCCTCTGGAGAGTGTGAATGTGCCTCAAGGAAACATGGGTCTCTCTCTCTGTATCTAAAAATTCTGGATAGGAGCTGAGGGCCGCATTTGGCGATGTTCAATTTTGTTCTCCGCTAGTCAACTCTCAAGTGAACTATTCTGTACAAATCTACTTCAATTATGTATTAATTTCAATATTATTACATGCAGTACACAACTGCTACTCATTAAAAATTAATCTGGATTCTATCGGTTTTACTTAGTATTCATTATAAGGCAACGCTCCCTTTTTTTGTAAAGGCCTCCAGATAAATGTGTTGCTCTACATAACCAAGAGGTGATTTTCCAGAAATAGAAATACCTTAATGAGAATTCCACCTGCCTTTACCTGTTACTCTTCCTTGAGCAGCTTCATTCACGACCATCAATAAGGAACTGGCCGTCGGAAGAATGAACAAGAACCGGTTAGGGACAGCATTTGAGGACTCTGTTCTTCTAGGTGTTGTTGAAGTTGGACCCCTGAAATTTTATACTCATTTCACTAGTAATGAGTATAGAATGTATGTCTTTGCCTTCAACTGCCTTGCTCTGAAGATTCTGCAGCAGGGATGCTTTTGTTTAAATGTTGACAAGACACCCCAGTGTTCTATTTCTCCGTATCTATTACAGACAGTACTTTCCCATGCAGATAGGTGCAGAGAAAAATAATGATAATGCTTAAATTGTGTGCAGGGAGAACCACATGGAATTGCAAAAAAAAGAAAAAGTCTCAAGCTCTTTTCTCTAAATCTGAAAATAATAGGCAACATTTAAGGAGACCCGACTATGTGACAGTTACTGAACACATATCTTACTTAATCCCAAGGTGAGTACTATAGTTGCTCTCACAGTGAAGTTTGTGTTGTTTTCATAATACCTGAGAAGGATCTCTACACATGCTCACAATTAATGAGCAATACTTTAACAAAACAACGCCCTAACCCTGAATTCACAATGCCACACAATTTACAGAGAAAACTACTTTTTGCAGTGCATTTGGGTCTCATCTCTCCTGACAATATCAAATTAACATTTAAAAAATAAGTTAAAGAATACATACTGGCTTGGGCATTATTTTCTTAATACTATATAGAAATTGATGCTTCACGTCAGGCTATTTCATGAAAATATTGGCTTTAAACTAGAACCGACTCAAAGAGAAGTTTGTTTTAAAAATAATTATTGTGACAATACCTTGTGTTCTTTCTTTCCAACTTGGGCCAGCATAATGGTTCCCACAAAGAAGGGTGGGGAGAAGGGCCGTTCTGCCATCAACAAGGTAGTGACCAGAGAATACACAATCAGCATTCACAAGTGCATCCATGGGGTGGGTTTCAAGAAGTGTGTCCCTCGAGCACTCAAGAAGATCTGGAAATGTGCCATGAAGGAGATGGGAACCCCATGTGCACATTGGCACCAAGCTGAACAAAGCTATCTGGGCCAAAGGAATAAAAAATGTGCCATACCGTATCTGGGTGCCGTTGTCCAGAAAACGTAATGAGGATGAAGATTCACCAAACAAGGTCTATACATTGGTCACCTATGTACCTGTTACCACTTTCGAAAATCTACAGTTAATGTGGATGAGAACTAACTGTTGATTGGCAAATAAAGTTATAAAATTGCAAAAAGTAAAATTCTTGTGGCTGTTTCTCAGTGAGCCACACCTGAACAGGTTCACACCCTACCTTTCCCTTGACTTTCTCCTTAGCTCTAGTTAACAAACAAGTATAAGAAGTATAAAATGTGCCAAGCTAATGCATTAGTTGACCTATTGATGCAAGTACAGAAACCATCGCCAGTTAACATAAGTAAAAAATAAAATGCATAGTGGAAAGTTAGGGGTCTGATACAGGGCATTACAAGAAACCAAAGGCAGGGAGCATCCAGACTTGAAAAGATCATGGCAATAGAAATGGGATGTGGGTCAGGAATTCCTTCTTTGTTTTTTTATCTGTGACATTTCTACTCTGTTTTCAGAACAGTCTTCTCTTCTTCTCACCCACATGACAGCAAATGCTTACTCATAGCTCCCAAGTCTAAATGGTACATGTTGACCAAATAGGAAACTATGCTTTCTCCCTCTCTCTCAGGGCCAGTTTCAAATATTTGAGATAAATAATGTGAAAGGCCCAACTGGAATCAGATGTCCGCCTCCGGACTATTCACCTGTGACTGGGAGGCGGGATCAACATGGCTATAGGACCCATCAGAGCAGGTTGAAAACAGATGACAAAAAAGAGGCAGTGACTGTGAAATGGGTGGATGCCCTAAAGGATAACTTATTAGTCTGAGTTCTACAGGGAAACAATCAATAGGATATTGGCTCTAGTTACATAGATAGATCAATTAAAAGAAATTGACTCACACAATTATTGAGGCTGAAAAGTCCCAAGAGCTGTGGTCAGCAAGGTGGAGACTCAGAAGAGCCAATGGTTGAGTTCCAATTTAAGTCTTGATGGTATAAATTTCCGTCCAGGGGCAGGAAAAGGCCAATGTCCCAGCTCAACAGTCAGGCAGGTGAAGTTCCCTCTTGTTCAGCCTTTTTGTTCTATTCAGGTCTTCAGTTGATTGGACAGGCCCGACCCACCTTAGGGACAGCTATCTACTTTACTCAGTCTACCAATTCAACTGTTAATCTCATCCAGAAACAGCTCACAGATACGCTCAGACTACTGCTTGGCCCAATGTCTGGACACCCCATGGCCCAGTCCAGTTGACACATAAAATTAATCATCACCACAAACTATAGTCTATTATGGACTCTAACCAGATAGACCTAATTTGAATATTAATTTGATGTTTTAATTTCTTGCAGCAATATCAATAATGTCAACAATGAAATTTTGTTAATATAAAATTGCTATCTACTTGGAAGGGAAGTGGAATGCCAAACAGATGCCTTGACCCAAACTGTATTTCTAGAGTACAACCCATCACAGATTCTCTCAAAACAGACATTGGCACAGGTAACTCCATCCCAGTGTCCTCACCAAAGATGACAAAGTAATGAAGAGGAATTTCTCAGATACAGATACTTTCAGATACATTCTGAAGATTTTAGACTTTTTATGTCATCATATTCTTCCTACTTAAACAGATATGCATCTTATGATACCAAGTCCAAACGGATGGAAGTGAACTTAAGAGTTACCCCAGTTGTGAATCTGATGGCTTTTTGCAGAATTAAGTTTAAGCAGAATTCAAAACACAATGTTTATTTCACTCATGTGAAGATAACTTATTAGTCTGTTGTTTGCATTATTAAGCAAGTTTGAAAGGTTAAACACTCATGTTCTAAATTATAGAATAAAGGTTACCCTCATTCATCTCCTGTTGCAGAAAAGAAGTATGTTAAGAAGAGAAAATATAAACAATTTTTGAATGCTTATACTTTAAATAATTCATAATCATTTATTCTCTGAATACTTGAATACCTACTATGTGGCAGAATTGGCCCTAACTGTAAGAGATTTACTTTAAATACAAAATGTATGTTTTCTTATTGTTATTTGGCCCTGTTAAATTGTAGTGATATACCAAGTCTTATCTTGAAAACAAAACAATAATATTCTTTTAAGAATATGTCAATCTTTTAAATATTGAGCATTTACATACTCAGAATTATTCTGAAAAAAAAATCAGGTTATATCTTATTCATTTTTCAGATACATAAAAAATAAAAGAAAGAACATGAGAGAGAGAATATGGTAGAGTAAATGGGGCAAAATGTAAACAATTGGCAGAATCAGACAAAAGAGTCTAGGGGAGTTCTTTATACAGATGCTTCTCAACTTATGATGGGGGTTATATCCTGATAAATCCCCAATAAACCCATCTTAAGTTGAAAATATTGTACGTTGAAAGTGCATTTAACACTACATTCTAGAGTATCAGTTATTCACTCTTGTTTTTTTAAATCCCCACCTGAGACTTCCGGTCAAGATGGCAGCGTAGGTAAACGCGGTATTGCCTCCTCCCACGACCACATCAAAATTACAGCTAAACTACAGCACAACCATCATTCAGAACCACCTGACACTGAGCTGAATGGAAGTCCTACAACTACAAAATTAAAGCAGCAGCCACACCAAGACTGGTAGGAGAGGCAGAGGCTCCTGCCAGGAAGAGAATTCCCCATAACTTCTGGCTGGAAAAACCAGCGGGAACTGAGGCTCAGGGAAGCTGACGCAGCTGGAGCCCCAGGCAGCTCCTTAAAGGGCCCGCGCATGAACTTATTGGACTCTGTCCCTCTAAGCTTGGAGGGAAGGCAGCTCGAGGGGCACCAGAGACATACAGGGAAGAACTGAGCTGTTTGGCACTGGAGCGAGGGCTGTAGAGGGGGCTTTCTCCGGGACAAATGTGCTGTCAGAGGCCTTTGTTCCTTTGGTGAGCCTTTCCCTGGGGCGGCAGACAGCCGCCATATCTGGGACAACAGCAACCTGGTTTATACTGTTTGTCCCACCCTAGTGATTCCCTGAGGCCTTGCTCCATTTAACTTTCAAGCCCACCCAACCTTTTGCCAGTTGCTTTACCATAGGATTGGTCTGTCTTGGATCCTGATTCAGGTTTTCCTAAATTCTTTCAAACAAGCAGCATCTGGTCTCAGCTAGCCCCATACCTCTCATTAAATAGTACATAGAAACAAACACAGGGAGGCAGACAAAATAAGAAGACAAAGAAACAGGTCTCAAATGAAAGAACAGAACAAAACTCCAGGAAAAGAACTAAGTGAAATGGAGATAAATAACCTAATAGATGCTGAGTTCAAAACACTGCTTATAAGGATGCTCAATGAACTTAGTGAGAACCTCAGCAAACTTAGTGAGGGCCTCAAGAGCATTAAAAAAGGACCATTCAGAAATAAAGGATGCACAGTCAGAAATGAAGGAGGCACTAACTGAAATAAAGAATAATTTATACAGATTCAATAGTACAGTAGGTAAAACCAAGAAGCAAACTATCAATTTGGAATATAAAGAAGCAAAAACACCCAATCAGAACAGCAAAAAGAAAAAAGAATCCCCAAAATGAGGACAGTGTTAGGAGCCTCTGGGACAACTTCAAGAGTGCCAACATTCACATCATAGGGGTGCCAAAAGGAGAAGAGACAGAACAAGAAATCGAAAACTTATTTGAAACAATAATGGCAGAAAACTTTCCTAACTTGGTGAAGGAAACATACAAGTCCAGGAAGCACAGAGAGTTCCAAGCAACATGAACCCCAAAAGGCCCACACCAAAACACATCATCTTCAAAATGCAAAAGTTTCAAGACAAAGAGAGAATCTTAAAAGTAGCAAGAGAAAAGCAGTTAGTTACCTACAAGGGCTTTCCCATAAGACTGTCAGCTGATTTCTCAAAAGAAACTTTGCAGGCCAGAAGGGAGTGGCAAGAAATATTCAGAGTGATGAAAAGCAAGAACCTACAACCAAGATGACTCTATCCTGCAAAGCTGTCATTTAGAATCGATGGCCATATAAAGAGTTTCCCAGACAAGGAAAAGCTAAAGGAATTCATCACCACCAAACCATTATTTATAAAATGTTGAAGGGTCTTCTTAAAGAAAAAGATAAAAAATATGAACAAATAAAATGGCAATGAATACATATCTATCAACAATTGAATCTACAAGCAAAACGAACAAGCAAAACAGAAACATTCTCATAGATACAGAGAACATTTTGTTGGTTGCCAGATGGGAGGGGGTTTGGGGAATGGGTGAAAAAGGTGAAGGGATTAAGAAGTACAAATTAGTTGCTAGACTGACAAACCTCAAAGGTAAGGGGTGGGAAGAAATAAACCAAAGAACTTATATGCATATATGCATAACCAACGGACACAGACAACAGTGTGAGGAAAGGCAGGAGGCGGGTGAATTGGGGAGGAGGGGATCAATGGGGGAAAAATGAGGAACATCTGTAATACATTCAACAATAAAGATAAGTTTTTTTAAAAAAAGAAAAGAAAATATATAAAATTCAAAAATCTAAAAATAAAAAGAATAATTTCCAGAGAATCAATACTAGAGTAGGTAAATCCAAAAAGCAAATCATTGATTTAGAATATAAGGGAGCAGAAAACACCCAATCAGAATGGCAAAAAGAAAAAAGAATCCAAAAAAATGGGGATAGTGTAAGGAGCCTCTGGGACAACTTCAAGCGTGCCAGCATTCACATCATAGGGGTGCCAGAAGAAGAAGAGAGAGAACAAGAAATTGAAAACTTATTTGAAACAATAATGGCAGAAAACTGCCCTAACTTGGTGAAGGAAACAGATATAGAAGTCCAGGAAGCACAGAGAGTCCCAAACAAGTTGAACAAGTCCACACCAAGGTACATCATCATCAAAATGCCAAAGGTTAAAGACAAAAAGAGAATCTTAAAAGCAGCAAGAGAAAAGCAGTCTGTTACCTACAAAGGAGCTCCCATAAGACTGTCAGCTGATTTCTCAATAAAAACTTTGCAGTCCAGAAAGGAGTGGCAAGAGATATTCAAGGTGAATATCCTACCAAGATTACTCTATCCTGCAAAGCTATCATTTAGAATCAATGGACATATCAAGAGTTTCCCGGACAAGAAAAATCTAAAGGAGTTCATCACCATCAAACCAGTATTGTATGAAATGTTGAACGGTCTTCTTGAGGGAGAAGAAGAACAATAATATGAACAATAGCCCTGGCCAGTTTGGCTCAGCAGTTGGAGTGTCAGCCTGCAGTCCAGAGAGACCCCGGTTCAGTTCCTGCTAGGGGCGCATGCCTTGGTTGTAGTTTGTCCCTCGCCCTGGTTGGGTTGTGTGGGTGGCAACCACTCAATGTGTTCCTTTCACATCGATGTTTCTCTTTCTTTCCTTCCCTCCCACTCTATCTGAATGAAATGTCGAGGGGTGTCCTCAGGTGAGGATAGGTAAAAAAAAAAAAAAAGAACAATAAAATGGCAATTAATACATATCTAGCAACAATTGAACCTACGAACAAAACGAGCAAGCAGAACAGAAACAGACTCATATATACAGAGAACTTTTTGTTGCTTGCCAGATTGTTGGGATCAGGAGTATGGGTGAAAAAGATGAAGGAATTAAGAAGTACAAATTGGTTGTTAGACTGATGAACCTCAAAGGGAAGGGGGGAGGGAGGGCAAGATGAGCTAAAGCAAAGAACTTCTATTCATATATGCATAATCAATGGACAAAGACAATAGTGTGGGGAAGAAAGGAGGGGGGCAGGATTGGGAGGAGGGGTCAATGGGAAAAAAAAGGGGGAACATCTAATACACTCAACAATGAAGATGAGTTAAAAAGAAATCCTCATCTGAGGATATTCTTCCATTTATTTTCAGACAGAGTGGGAGGAAGAGAGAGAGATCTATGTGAGAGAGACATATTGATTGGTTTCCTCCTGCACAACCCCGACTAGGGCCAGGGACTGAACCGCAACTAAGTTATGTGCCCTTGACCAGAATCAAACCCATGACTCTTTGGTCTGAGGGCCAATGTTCTAACCACTGAGCCAAACCAGCCAGGGCTGTTTACCCTTGTTATCATGTGCCTGACTGGGAGTTGCAGCTCGCTTCCACTGCCCAGCATCATGCCTACATCCAGGCCAGGAAAAGATCACAATTCAAAATACAAAATACAGTTTCTATAGAATGCATACCACTTTTGCACCAAAGTAAAGTAAAAAAATCCTAAGTCGAACCATTGTAAGTCGGGAACTATCTGTACTATGCCTGCAACTTTTCTGAGTGTATTTAAAACTATATAAAAATTCAAGTTACCCCAAAAATGAAGATATTTTTAAAAAGAACCCCATAACATTCAACAATTCCACTTCTGGACATATACTCAAAGGAAATGAAGTCAATATTTTGAAGAAATATCTGTATTTCCATGTTCATTGCAGCATTATTTATAATAACTAAGATAAGAACAACAGGTTTCCATTGATGAAAGAATGAAGAAAATGTAATATATATATATATATATATATATATGTGTGTGTATATACATATATATGTGTGTGTGTGTGTATATATATATATATATATATATATAGAGAGAGAGAGAGAGAGAGAGAGAGAGAGAGAAAGGGAGAAAAAGAGGTGACAGAATATTACGCACCTATAAAAAAGGAAATTATGCCATTTGCAACAACATGGATAGATCTTAAGGTCATTATACTGGGTGAAATAAGTCAGACAAAGACAAATACTATGTGGTCTCACTTATATGTAGAATCTTATAAAATAGAATCATAGAAACAAAGAGATTGATGGCTCCAAAGGCAGAGGGAGAAATGGGTGAAGGTGGTCAAGAGTAATAAGATAAAGAAGTTCTGGGGATGAAATATGCCGCATGTGACTATAGTTAACAATAATATATTGTACACTTGAAAGGTGCTAAGGGAGTACATCTTAAAAGTTCTCATCACAAGAAAGAACATGTAATTATGTTAAATGGTGGGTTTAACTAAACTTATTGTGGTAATCATTTTGTAATATATACAACTATCTTATTATATTATACATCTTAAAATAATACAATGTTATATGGTTATATGTCAGTTATATCTCCATAAAACTGAGAGAGAAAACATTGATAAAACTGGTAAGTTAGTAAACTAGCTATGAAGTCAGTGTATATCAATATAAGGCTGCCATCAGGGAGACACTGGATGATTTAGTGAAATCATAGAAGTTACTTTTATTAAATCTGTATTTTAACTTTCCCCCAATGAAAAATGCATGGTAGTCATTACTTACTTGTCTTGGACCTCTGGGTCTCTCCCATTCATTTACAACTTCAGAAAATTTATAAATGAGCTCTCAAGCTGTGACTGGCCTGTTCTACTTGACTTTATCTCCTCTGTGGGAGTGTCGCCACATCAGATGGGTCTCCAAGGGGATGCCAATGAATCTGTCACTGGGGAAGACATCAAGTAGGATCAAAAACACATTCCAACTAAAAGTTATTCAAATAAAACTATGTTGATGAACCAAATTCAAAAAAGGAGGGTAATAATTTTTGCACTTTATCATGCAGAGGGCGGGAGGGTTAATTAGCTTGTTTTTGTAAAATGCTTTAGAGATAAATTGTGCTGTTCATTTGCCAAACCTCATTCTTATTATGCTTATTTGCTGTGTCCTACATAAATATTTAATGGTTTCCCTGGGAAAGTAACTCCTGTTTAATCCATCATCCTTTTTTTATTAGCAGACAGTCTACAACAGCCAAATTTTCCCCCTGAACTTATTATGTTTAAAAATGCCTCCAAGATAGTTTCTTAACAACCAAGCCACAAGTAACTCATTAATTTTTTATCTCTCTTAGCAGTGAGAACCACATAATGTGGCAGAACCTATATGCTAGCATTCCTTCAAGGTAAAATAGTTGCTCCATTGTGGTCATAATCACATCGGTCATTGCCAAGGTAAGCTTTCTAATATAAAAGAAACACTAAGGTTCTGATTCATTCAGCTGTTTCTAAGCATTGCTTTCCCTAACACCTTATTTCTGGAGACCTGCGTGTCGCAAATTAAGAGAAAACACTCCTAGCGTCACCCAAAGTGGTAATTTTCAACAAGCGTGTTTCATGCGCTGCCGATTAATCTATTTGGTGAGAAGGTAGAGGAAGCACTACCAACACCTCTTTCCATTGTACTCTCTCATGTGAGATCAAGGCTCTGGCCGGGGCACTCAGCCCTGCTGCAGGGTAGATGCCTGGCTGGCTTTCTTCTTGGTCTGCACGTCCCTGGACCTCTTTACGTAGCTTCGGCGGAGGAGCATCTTGACCTCCGAGGCAGCAAGAGCAGACCCACATGCACACAGAGCACCTGGCACTAGAAAGGGCAAAAAGCCAGCAGATAACCCATGGCAAGGAAGGATGGCAGAATCATTGCAGAAAGTGAGCAAGGCGGTGATTGTTAGGGGTCACCCTTCGTGGGCCACGGGATTATGGTGTCTGTCACACTTGCTGGCGAGTGTGGGGACAGAGAAAAGGCAGTCTAAATATGTTTTCAAGGGTTGCCAGGAAAACTCTGTGTCTCTAATGTGCTAAATCATAGTCCAGCTAGTTCAGAACCCCTGACCCAAGGAACATGCAATTAATTCAGAAACGCTGGATAATTTCCTTCCAGCTGAAGCCTTAATGATGTGGCTGGCTCTGCCTTCATCAGTGGAGAGGCCCTAGCTGAGAGGTCGGACTCGAAACACAGAAATGGAAGCATTTTTCCCCCATCACAGTTGTCTCTATTGCTTCAACCAAGCCAGAAAGTCTGACCCCACTTTTCCCTAGAAAACTTTCCCCAGCTTCAGGTGATGGAATCAGGGTTAACCCTGTTCCCCCTAACCAGGGGCTCGCCCTTTTTCCAGGCTGTGTAACCTTAAACTCAAGCTCTTCCTTCAGCATCAGGCTCTGTGGGCAGGTAGAAGAGCCAGTTCTGTGCCCCTGAAAAAGTTACATTCCCTCCAAGTGCTGGCATGGTGCGTAGGGAAGCCCTGTGGCTTAGAGATCAAGCTGAAATTGGAATCTCAGCTCTTTCACATAAGTGCTGTGTGACCTCCAACAAGTTAATCGACGTTTCTGAGGCTCGGTTTTCACACTTGGAAAATGAGCAAATCACTTTCCAGTGATTAAATGCCAGCTATCACCATATTCCTCATCTTAAAATGCAATTCTATTTTAATGTAGTACCAGTGAATTTCATGCGCATGAAAAAATTGCTGACCTTTAAGAGTATACATTCATTCAGACAATTATATATCACGCTGTCCTTTAGCATCATAACAAAAATTGAAGTGAAGCTGTCTTTAATTGAGAACCCAAAGGTGTTTCTAGCTCATTTGTAGCCATGTTCTGTGAAGCACTTCTTTTTTCTAAAACCTGTGGTCATGAGCCTCATGTTGTTGGCCTCAGTTTGAAATGGATTGCCGTGCATCCAGGCTGCTGTGTTGGGTTACACACTGGCTGTGCCCTGGCAGCCCCAGAAACATCATGCATGGAGACCGCAGGGATATGTCTAAAAATGCCACATTTTATTACATCAATCAGGTGTTGCTGGAAACAAACCTGCTCTTCATGAAAACTACCAGACTGGTACACATATATGGATTTTCAGTCCCTGTGGGATCACTGTCAAGATGATGTGGGACTTGGGGAAGCCAACCTCTCCACTTTAAAGATTTTGATTTATTTAAGATGGTAGGGCTGGCTGATATTTTAATGGAGCAATTGTTTGTGATCATTAAGTATAATTATTTTCACTGCTAAAAGAGACGATGAGAAAGATGTATGGACTTTATTATAGTTTTAAAGAAACATCTGTTCTGTTAGACGTTCTATTGTTGTGACCAACAAATAGTCCAAAGCAATTTTAAAATCCATATTTGCTTTCTAAATTTTATATATATATATATATATATATATATATATATATCATTATTCAAAGTTCAATGAGCCTAGGAAGAAATTTCTGCAAAGTAATATTAATTCACTATTCTTACAAAGTATTTTAAATAGAATACATTTAAATAGTCATAAAATATAAAATACACATTACAAAAAATTCTAGAAGGAAAAGTGAGCATATTTTTAAAAACTATTAAAATCACACCATCACATACACTATTATCATCCAGAGATAACCTCCTTGAACATTTTGCTGTATTTGTTCTCAGCTTTTTTCAAATGATATAAATGTGTATACATAATTTTTTCTGCAAATTCAAAATTATCCAGTCATATACATAATTTTAATTTTAACATCATTAACATTCTATGAAATACCTTCAAAATAACAGTTTTTTTGTTGTTGTCAGTCCTCAGCCGAAGATGTTTTTTCCATTGATTTTGAGAGAGTGGAAAGGACGGAGGGAGAAGGAGACAGAGAGAAAAATCGATGTGAGAAAGACACATCGATTGGTTGTCTCCTACACACACCTCGACCAGGGCCAGGGATGGAACCTGCAACCCAGGTATGTGCCCTTGACTGGGAATTGAATGAGACCCTTCGGTGTGCTGACTGATGCTCCAACCACTGAATCACACCAGCCAGAGCCAAAATAACACTTCTAATAATTGCATGTTAACATATTATCAGATGCTTTGGTTGCTTGTAACTTTTAACTATTATAAATAGTGTGATGAATGTCTTTTACATAAAATTGGGTCAAATATCTCCTGATTTTTATAGGATAGATCTGTAGAATTTTCTGGGATCTCTTAACGACTTTGTCACACATTGTTAGTTTTCCTCCACAAAGTTTATGCCAATGTACATTCCCAGTAGAAAAGCAAAAAGCATTCATTTTATCACATTTTTGCCAATAATGGATATTTTAAAATATTTCTATCAATAAAATCGGTACCATAAAGGGACATGTGTACTCCCAGTTTCACTGTGGCATTAGTTTTCACAATAGTCAAGATATGGAAACAACCTAATGTCCTCTGAGATGTAAATAGAAAAAATGCTATACAATGGAATATTTTTTAGCTATGTATAAAAAAGAAATCCTGCCACCTGCAACAACATGGATGAATTATGCTAAATGAAATAAACCAGACAGAGAAAGACAAATATTACTTATATGTGAAATTTAAAAAAAAGAGAAAAAAAAAAAGGCCAGTTTCATAGAAACAGAACAAAATAATGGTTACCGGGGGCGGGGTGAGAAGCCTATGGGGAGATGTTAGTCAAAGGGTTCAAACGTTGGTGACTTTACTTAGTAATATGATATTGTTTACTTGATAGTTGCTGAAAGTTGATCTTACATGTTCTTACCACACACACAAAGAAAGAGTTAACTATGTAACATGATGGATGTGTTAATTATCTTGATTTTGGTAATCATTCTACAACATGCATATATATATGAAATCATCGTATTGAACACTTAAAATATACAAAATTATATTTCTCTATTATTCTTCAATAAAGTTGAGGAAAATATTTCTATCATTCAGTTGACATTTACTATATACCTGCAATGGGCCAGATCCTAATGCAGCCAAATGGAAGAAACAAAACCACAAATGGGTGAAAGAATTGACAAGTGAATAAATATAATGAACTGTATTATGGTAAAACATAATATATTAAGGTATAGAGAATGAGCTCTGGCTGAGAAAAGGTGAGGCAACTGGCTGGGGAGAAACAAATCTAAGTTGCAGTGTGTAGTTGTGTAGCTCATCTGGGAAGACTTTCTTCCTTAAAAAGATCTTCCAGATATTAAAATGTATTTCTGGTACATAATATTTTAATTGTCATCTACAGATGAACACAAGCTTACAGCTTCCAAAAGTTAGCCGACCACAGAGTGGAGGCCAAACAACTTTAATCAACTCTTTGTGCCAACCAAGGAAAAGAATCTTAACGCACTGGGCTGCATCCAGGCCTTGCGGAGTGTGTGGACAGCAGGTTCAAGTAGGAGCCAGTGGAGCACCTTCTGCCTTCCGAGGCAGCCTTTCAACAGTGCCAGGAAGGCTTGCTGGACACTTTTCCAGTAAAGGCACTGTGATTTTTGTAGGGCTTTTAAAATCAGGAAAAACTGTATATAATTGGAAATAATGCAGGTATATTCATGCACCTTAGACATTTAACTATAAAATTTTGGTGTAAGTTGAGGAAAGGCATGCAGTTAAAATTAGCGAGCCTATCAAGTATAAAGCGTATCAAGTGGCCAAAAAGTTCAAAGAAAAAACAGGGTAACACCAAATTGAATAAAAAAGAATTAAAACTCCCAAAATGCAAAATTAAGTATTTTTCTTCTTTCATTTTGTAGTGAATTTATCCCATTATAATCATTTGACTGATTATTTACCATAAATTTTACTGTCAGGATTATAGTTGTTCTTTTAATACACTGTCAGATTATATATATATATAGATATATATAGATAGATATATATATAGATATATATATATAGATATATATATATCCCTCATAAGTGACTTCCAGTGGAAAAAAAAAAAAAGGCACCTGGCTGCCTCAGTGGTTGAGCATCGACCCATGCACCAAGAGGTCACTGGTTCGATTCCCGGTCAGGACACATGCTCAGGTTGTGGGCCCGATCCCCAGTGGGGGGCATGCAGGAGGCGGCCAATGGATGTTTTCTCTCATTGATGTCTTTATGTCTCTCCCTTCCTTTCTCTCTAAAATCAATAAAGAAAAATAATTTTTTTTAAAAAAAGGCCTCTATCATCAATAAATTAACAAACAGCACGTGTTGATGAGGATGTGGAGAAAAGAGAACACTAGTGCTCTGTTGGTGGGAATGCAGATTGGTACAGTCACTGTGGAAAATAGTATGAAGTTTCCTCAAAAAATTAAAAAATGGAACTGCTTTATGACCCAACAAGTCCAGTTGTGGGAATTTATCCAAAGAAACTCGAAACACTGATTCAAAAAAATATATGCACCCCTATGTTCATTGCAGCATTATTTACAGTAGCCAAGATTTGGAAACAACTCAAGTGTCCATCAACAGACGAGTGAATAAGTAAGTGGTGGTACATGTATACAACTGAATATTACTCAGCCATAAAAAAAGAATGAAATCTTACCACTTGGGACAGCATGAATGGACCTAGAGAGTATTATGCTCAGTGAAATAAGTCAAAGAAGACAAATACCATATGATTTCACCTATATGTGGAATCTAAAGAACAAAAAATTGAACAAACAAAACACAAACAGACTCATAGACACAGAGAACAGACTGATGATTGCCAGAAAGGAGAAAGGGGAATGGATGAAATAGATGAAGGGATTGAGAAGTAGAGGTTGGTGGTTACGAAAAAATCATGAGGGGTTGGAAGATGGCAGCGGGCAGGACCGGAGCAAAGGTGAGTGTGTTAGAGTGTGAGTGAGCATGAGAAAGAGTGTGAGTGGACATGAGCAACCTTGAGCAGTGCAGAAACATGGGGAGATGGTTCCTGTGCTGTGGATGGGGAGTAACTGGCTACCACAGTAAGCAGTTTGTCAAGGCGCTTATCTCTGTGTGTCTGGAAGGCCCCACCATTTTGGAAGATCCCTGGTCTTTTCTAGGAGGAGGTAGCAGGGAGTGGCTAGGGCTGAGCACCTTGCACCATCAGACCAGTGGACCCTGCTGTGTCAACACAGACCAGTGCACAGTAGTGGTGCTATCAAGGTGCCTGTTATGGAAGCCACAACTGGCCAGGAGCAGAGCACCACCCCCCACAGTCTGATCAGAGTTGAGACACACCCCAACAGCAGAGGCTTGGGAGCAGACATCCATCCCCAGGCCGCAGCAGCACAAATCAGCAGCTGAGATCCATCCCCAACAGCATCAGCAGAGGCTGATCAGGAGTTGAGTGCCATCAGGCAGGAGCGCACCCCAGCCATGCACTGGTGGGACCCACACCCCTGCAGTGCCTACCACAACTGGCCAATACCCACCACCAGTAGTCAGTCCTCCAGTACCCACAGCAGGCAAGAGGCACTACACACCAAAACAGTCTGGGAGGCACAACAGCTTTATTTGATACACACTGACCTGCCTACACATCCCAAGATCTTTCACTGGGCCTAGAACTACCAGATGGCTAAACCAGTGAGACAAAGAAACAATACCCAATGAAAGAAAAGGAGGAATTACCAGAAAAGGAACTACATGAAATGAAAAAAAGCAATTTGTCAGATAAAGAATTCAAAGCAATGATTTTAAGGGTGCTCAAACAATTTAGTGAGAACCACAAGCAACTTAATAAGAATTATTAAGAGCTCAATGGGAACTACATCAGCTTAAAAGAAGACATAGAAGCTCTGAATAAAAATCAAGAGGTAAAAAAGAATGACATAGCAGATATGAAAAGTACCTTAGGTTTCAATAGTAGATTAGAAGAAGCTGAAGAGTGAATCAGTGAGTTAGAAGACAAGGTAGAAAAAAATGCCCAAATGGAGCAGCAAGTGGGGGAAAGGGTGGGGATTAAAAAACAGGAGGAGAGTTTAAGAAAGCTTTGGGACAATACAAAATGTAACAATATTTATATCATAGGGGTACCAGAAGGAGAAGAATCAGAGAAAGGCATAAGAGAATCTATTTAAAGAAATAATGACAGGAAACTTCCCTAATTTGGCAAAGGAAAAAAAATCACACAAGTCCAGGAAACACAGAGAGTCCCAAGCTAGATGAACCCAAAAAGACCCACAGCTAGATACATCATAATTAAAATGGCAAACATTATAAACAAAGAAAGAATTTTAATGGAAGCATGAGAGAGACAGAAAGTTACTGACAAGGGAGCTCCCGTTAGATGGTCAGCTGATTTCTCAATAGAAACACTGCATGCCAGAAGGGAGTGGCATGAAGTGTACAAAGTAATGAAAGGCAAGTGTCTGAATCCAATACTATTCTATCCAGCAAGGCTATCATTCAAAAATGCAGGTGAAATAAAGAGCTTCACAAACAAAAACAAAAAAAGCTGAAGAAATTTACCACGACCAAACCAGCACTGCAAGAAATGCTAAAGGTACTGCTGTAAAAAGAAGAAGAAAGAGAGAGAGAGAGGAACACCGGCATAAAATAAAAATGTCAACTAATAAGTATCTATCAATAATAGCCTTAAATCTAAATGGCTTAAATGTCCCAGTCATTTAAGACATAGTGTAGCTGATTGGATAAACAACAAAAGACTCACACAGGATGAAAGTGAAAGGATGAAAAAAAATTTTCCAGGCAAATGGAAATGGAAAAAAAGCTGGTGTAGCAATACTCTTATTTGATAAGATAGATTTCAAAATGAGTGCCATAATAAGAGACAAAGAAAGTCACTACAAAATATTAAAGGGATCAATCCAACAAGAGGCTATAACCCTGGTAAACATATATGCACTAAATATAGGAGCACCAAAATATATTTAAAAACTTCTGGAGGACTTCAAGGGAGAGATTAATAGCAATACAATCATAGTGGGTGAATTTAACACCCCACTGACACCATAAGATAGAATTTCTAGACAAAAAATTAACAAGGACACAGTCTTTAAATGACGAACTAGATCAGTTAAACTTAATTGATATTTACAGAACATTTCACCCCAAAGCTGCAGAATATACATTCTTCTCAAGTGCACATGGGACATTCTCAAAGTAAGACTCTACAAATTCAAGAAGATTGAAATCATATCAAACATCTTCTCAGATCACAATGGCATGAAACTAGAAATCAATTACAACAAAAACATTCAAACACACGGAGGCTAAAGAGCATGTTAGTAAGCAACAAATTAGTTACCAAGGAGATCAAGGAAGAAATTAAAAATTTTCTGAAACCAATGAAAACGAACACAGAACACAAAATCTATGGGACATAGCCAAAGTCGTCCTGAGAGAGTAGTTCATAGCATTACAGGCCTACCTCAAAAAACAAGAAAAATTTCTAATTGACTTTCTAACTCTACAACTTAAAGAACTATAAAGTAAGCAAAAAGCAAAACCCAGAGCAAGTAGAAGGAAAGAAATAGTAAAGAGCACAGCAGAAATAAATGACCCAGAAACAAAAACAAAAAATTCAAAAAATCAATGAAATAAAGAGCTGGTTCTTTGAAAAGATAAACAAGCCCTGGCCAGTTTGGCTCAGTGGTTACAGTGTCCACCCACTGACCCAGAGAGTCCCAGGTTTGGTTCCCACTAAGGGCACATACCTCCGCTGCAATTTGTCCCTGGCCCCGGTTGGGGTCGTGTGGGTGGAAACTACTCTATGTGTCTCTCTCATGTTGATATTTCTCTCTCTCCTTCTCCCTCTCTCCCTCCCACTCTGTCTGAAGGTAAATGCAAAAATGTCCTCCGGTAAGGTTAAAAAAAAAGAAAAAGAAAAGATAAACAAGATTGATGGACCCTTAGCTAGACTCACCAAGAAACAAAAAGAAAGAACCCAAATAAACAAAATCAGAATTAAAAGAGAAGTAACAACTGACACCACAGAAATATAAAGGATCATTAAAACATACCACAGCAACAAATTGGGCAAATTGAACAAATTTCTAGAAATATACAGTCTCCCAAAATTGAACCAGGAAGAGATAGAAAACTTGAACAGACCAATAACAACTAAGGAATTTGAAGATGTAATCAAGAAACTCTCAGCACACTAAAGCCCAGGCCCAGACAGCTTCACCGGAGGGATTTACCAAACATTCAAAGAAGATCTAAGACCCATTCTCTACAAAATATTCCAAAAAATCCAACAAGACAGAAGACTTCCAAACTAATTTTATGAGGTGAACATAATTCTAATTACAAAACCAGATAAAGACATGACAAAGAAAGGAAACTACAGGCCAGTATCCCTGATGAACATAGATGCCAAAATCCTTAACACAATATTAGTAAATTGGATCCAGAAATACATTTAAAAAATTATTCATCATGACCAATTGGTATTCATCCCAGGGATGCAAGGATAGTACAATATTCGCAAAACAATAAATGTGATACACCACATAAACAAAATGAAAGATAAAAATCATATGATCATATCAACAGATGCTGAAAAAGCATTTGACATAATCCAGCACCCATTTCTAATAAAAATGCTCAGCAATGTGGGAATAGAGGCATCATATCTTGACATAATAAAGGCCATATGTAAAAAATCTACAGCCAACATCATACTCATGGGCAAAAACTAAAAGCAGTTCCCTTAAGAACAGGAACAAGACAAGGATGCCCACTTTTGCCACTCTTATTTATCATAGCACTGGAAGTCTTAGCCACAGCAATCAGACATGAAGAAAACATGAAAGAAATCCAAACTGGAAAGGAGGAAGTGAAACTGTCATTATTTGCAGATGACATGATATTATACATAGAAAACCTAAAAACTCCATCAAAAATTTACTAGATTTGATCAATTAATTTGGCAAAGTAGCAGCATACAAAATTAACGTCAAGGAATCGACGGCATTCTTATACACCAACAACGAACTCACAGAAAGAGAAACTAAAAAAGCAATCCCATTTACCATTGGCAAAAACATCAAGATACCTAGGAATAAACTTAACCAAAGAAGTAAAGCACCAATTCACAGAAAACTACATGTCATTGAAAAAAGAAATAGAGGAAGATATAAAAAAGTGGAAGCATATACCTTGTTCATGGATTGGAAGAATTAACATCATTAAAATGTCCATACTACCCAAAGCAATCTATAGATTCAATGCAATCCCCATCAAAATACCAACAACATATTTTACAGAACTAGAACAAATACTCCAAAAGTTTATATGGAACCAAAAAAAGGCCCCCAATAGCCATAGCAATCTTGAAGACGAAGAAGAACAAAGTACAAGGGATCACAATACCAGATATCAGGTTATACTACAAAGCCATCATAATCAAAACAGCCTGGTACTGGCACAAGAAGAGGCATATAGATCAATGGAACAGAAAAGAGAACCTAGAAATTGACCCAAGACATTATGCTCAATTAATATTTGACAAAGGTAGCAAGAGCATACAGTGGAGTCAAGACAGTCTCTTCAATAAATGGTGTTGGGAAAATTTGACAGCTACTTGCAAAAAAAAAAAAAAAATGAAGCTAGATCACCAACTTACACCATACACAAAAATAAACCCAAAATGGATAAAAGACTTAAATGTGACTCTTGAATCCATAAAAATCCTAGAATAAAATGTAGGCAACAAAATTTCAGACATCAGCAGTAGAATTTTTACTGATACAACACCTAAGGCAAGAGAAACAAAGGAAAAAATGAATACATGGGACTACCTGAAACTAAAAAACTTCTGCACAGCAAAACAAACATGCATCAAAATGGAAAAGGAACCAATTATATGGGAGAGCATAATTGCCAATGATACATTAGATAAGGGGCTAATTTCCAAAATATATAGAGTACTCAGACAACTCAACAAAAGGTAGACAAAGAACCCAATTTAAAAATGGGCAGAGGACCTAAATAGATACCTCTCCAAACAGGACATATAAATGGCTAAGAGACATATAAAGAAATGCTCAACATTTCTTCAGAGAGATGCAAATTAAAACAACTATGAGATATCACCTCATACCTGCCAGAATGGCTGCTATCAACAAATCATCAAACAACAAGTGCTGGCAAGGATGTGGAGAAAAGGGACTCTAGTACATTACTGGTGGGAATGCAGACTGGTGGAGCCACTATGGAAAACAGTATGGTGTTTCCTAATAAAGTTAAGAATTGATCTTCCATTTGACCCAGTGCTCCCACTTTAAGAAATATACCCTGCCCTGGCCAGTTTGGTTCAGCGGTTGGAGCGAAGGCCTGCGGTCCAGAGAGACCCGGGTTCGGTTTCCGCTAAGGGCACGTACTTCGGTTGCAGTTTGTCCCCGGCCCTGGTTGGTCGTGCGGGTGGCAGCCACTCGATGTGTCCCTTCACATCGATGTTTCTCTCTCTCTCTTCCTCTCTCTCCCTCCCCCTCTATCTGAACAAAAAATGGAAAAATGTCCTCGGGTGAGGATAAAAAAAAAAAGAAAGAAAGAAATATACCCTAAGAAGCCTAAAACACCAATCAGAAAGAATATATGTACCCCTATGTTCATAGCAGCACTATTTGAAATTGCTAAGATCTGGAAACAGCACAAGTGTCCATCAACAGATGAGTGAATAAAAAAGTGTGGTACATACACACAATGGAATACTATGCAGTTGTGAAAAAGAAATATCTCTTATCCCTTGAGACAACATGAAGGGACCTGGAGAGCCCTGGCCGGTTTGGCTCAGTGGTTAGAGCATCGGCCTGCGGTCCAAAGAGACCTGGGTTCGGTTCCTGCTAAGGGCATATACCTCGGTTGCAGTTTGTCCCCGGCCCTGGTTGGTCGTGCGGGTGGCAACCACTCGATGTGTCCCTTTCACATCAATGTCTCTCTCTCTCTCTCTCACTCTCTCTCTCCCCCCCACCCCCACTCTGTCTGAACAAAAAATGGAAAAATGTCCTCAAGTGAGGATTTAAAAAAAAAAAGAAAAGACCTGGAGAGTATTATCCTAAGCGAAATAAGCCAATCAGAGAAAGACAAATATCACATGATCTCACATATGGGTTTATTGCCTGTAGAAATACATACTTTTGACATCTATTACTCAGAAGGATGAGGACCTTGGGCTACAGATCCTGTCTCAGGTGATGGCTTTCCTAGGTATGCTATATCGACAGCTGGGTGAGTGACAGCTGCTTTAGTCATAAAAAGATGACACCCTGCCTGGTTCTTCCCTGCTGCTCTCAATAATGTGGAGTGTAGCAGAATGTCTGAGATTCTAAACCCTTAAAATGAGTGAGGGAATGAGGGACCTTTGGATAAAGCACCAAATTGGTGAATCAAAGTTTACAGAAGACCTTGTAGGAATGTATATTCAAGACATCATAAGCTTCTCATCTACAGTGAGAAAGAGGCAAGATTCCAAAGGAAATCAAATAATGAAATTTGTCTCAATCGTGTTTTGAGAAATGATCAAAATGTAATATGTACTTGGGAAATAACTAAAATTCTTGGGGCAAACCTCTACTTACTTCATTTTGACTCTGCTTTTCCATCTAGATTCTTGACCCAGAGAGATAAGGGAAGACCAGAAAGACAGAGTGAAACTGCTTAACTGCAGGATGCTATGCTCACTGGAAGTTTGAAAGTCTGAGTCCTTGTACAATCTCTGTCTCTTTATAGCAACACAGCTCCTTGAGACAGCTTTCCTTCTAAATCTGTTTTGGCAAATGAATTGAACCCAAACAAATGCATTTGCTTACTATTCTCTTAAACAAAAAGATTGTTGGTGTACTTTGGCATTCTGGAATAGTAGCCCTCAATATTTATTTCTGTTGTTATCCACAAACTTTGACACCTTCCTGCCAGTAGCATTATACATGTAATTCGTCAAAGCTTCGGTTCCAACATAAGCTCTTCAAACACACCTCCTTGTGAAATACCCTTGCTGGCTTTCTTCTGTTATATCCCTTCTAGTTAACTTCCAGCTGACAGACCTGGATTTTTTTCTTTTCTGTAACCATTAATCTTCACTGAAAAGCTGTTCAAATGCCTTCCAAGAGCTTCAGGGGCAGAGCCTCCTGCTGGAGCTAGTAGCTCTCATAAATATTACGGGGACTGTGCGTGTATTTCAGGGAGTGAATTTTAGCCCCAGAGAACATGAAAGGAACGCCAGCGGGACCATTCTGAGTGAGTGTGAGCACAGGACAGAATGCGTGCAGAAAATCAGCTAGCAATTGAGAGGTGTTCCATGCAGGCTCTGCTTCCAGGGAGCACTGTAATGTCCATTTTATTCTGTACTCTTGTTACTTATTATCACATCTTATCTCCTTCCATAAATCATAAACCTCCTGTAAGAAGCATCTCCATAGTAGTCATGAAATATTTGACAGATAGGCATTCAGAAGATGCTTGTTGAATAAATGAATGGATGAGAGAATAAATGGATGGATAGATGGGTGGATGGGTGACTAGCATGTGAAATAAAGCTTATATTATTCATGTGTCAAAGAAAATAATCCCTGGTAAGAAACTACTACCCAATAGCAAGATGAGCAAAATAGTCCAAGTCTTTTTTTAAAGAACTATCACATTTGTGTGTGTGTGTGTGTGTGTGTGTGTGTGTGTGTGTGTGTGTGAGTTTATCCTGCAAAGCCACTGAATTTTGAAAAGAAGCTTACTGTTAGTTGTCTAGATATGTGCTGGAGCTTTCAGAGCATTTTCTAAAGAAATATGCCTGTAGAAATTAGGAAGAAAAAGATTATGACGGGGTGGGGGGAATATTTTTTTTAAACTGGGTCAAAAAGAATCTATAATATCCTACTTTAAAATTACACTCAAAATTATATAAACTATTGCTCATAACATTTATATAAGAATTCAAGGAGGGACAAAGCTTTTATGAAGAGATTATAAATTTAGAGTTGTGGAAGTAGGCTTAGCACATTTGCATATTCTAGTGAGAATACTATCCTAGCAGAGTGCCAGAGTGTTTCTTCTGCTTTATTATTTCAATTTTACTCCCAGCAAGCTGGCCAGGAGAGCTTGCTGGTCCATCCTGGTTCTCTATAAACTTACATAGTGATAAGTAACTCTGAGCACTGTTTAAAACTACGCAAAGTCCAATTTCTGCCCCAGACGTGGACTGTTTGACATATGTTGAAAGTCTTAGTTGCAAAGATAGAAAACATCCAAGATCAGAGGGGCAATTGCATCAGAGAGATGACAGAAAGAAATAAGACAGTAACAGAGATAAAGAATGGTTTTAATTGCTCATTAGTAGATTGGCACAGCCACGGAAAAAGTAAGTAGCCTTGAAGAAATGTCAATAGTAATTAACCAAACTGAAAGCCAATTTAAAAAAAATAGAACATCCAAGAGCTGTGGAATAATATTCTAGAGAAAAAGAAAGAGAACGTGGGCCAGAAGAAGAACATAAAGAAATAGGGCCAACAGTTGTCAAAATTAATGACAGTCATGAAACAACAGATCCAAGAAGCCCAAAAGACAGCAAGCAGGATTACTATGTATATAATATATGCCTATTTATACTCAAACTAGAACAAAAACTGAGAAATTCTTGAAGACAGACAGATATAAAAGAAATATTGCATACAGAGAAAGAAAGACAAAAATTACAGCAAACTTCTTACCAGAAAGGTCCAAGCTAGAAGACAATGCCATTAAAGTGATGGGGGGAAAAAAAACCTGTCAGCCCAGAATTCTATATCAGCAAAACTATCATTCAAACGTGAAGGAAAAATAAATACTTTTCAGACAAAAACTGCAGAAATTTATTATCTGTACACCTCCACAAAACATGTTAGAATTTCTTCAGGCAGAACTAATATATCAGACTGCAAATATGATCTACAAAAAAAGAAACAAGAATAAAGGAAATGGAATAAGCAAAAGTAAAATTAATCTTTTCTTATTTTTAATTACTCTAAAGCAAAAATTTGCAGCAGTAAATTATATGTGTATAGCACATGAAAAAGTTGAAAGTATGGCAACAGCACAAAGGAGAGGAAGGAAGAATTGAGAAATTCAGTTGGAAGGTCTTTACACTGCATGTAGAACAGTATTATCTTTTTTACAGATATTATTAGTTAAACATGTATTTTATCAGCCCTAGGTTAACCATAAAACAAATTTTAAAAGACGTATAAATAGTAAATCAATAGAGGAGATAAATTAGTATCATAAAAATATTCTAAGTAAATTCACAGATGACATGATACTATATGCAGAAAACCCCAAAAACTCCATCAAAAATTTACCGGACTTAATAAATGAATTTGGCAAAGTAGCAGCATACAAAATTAACATCAAGAAATCGATGGCATTCTAATACATCAATGATGAACTCACAGAAAGAGAAACTAAAAAAAAAAAAAAAAAAACAATCCCACTTACCATCGCAGCAAAAAAATTAAGATACTTAGGGATAAACTTAACCAAAGAAATAAATAACCTATTTGCAGAAAACTACAGGTCATTGAAAAAATAAATAGAGGAAGATATAAAAAAGTGGAAGCACATATCTTGTTCATGGATTGGAAGAATTAACATTATTAAAGTGTCCATACTACCCAAAGCAATCTATAGATTCAATGCAATCCCCATCAAAATGCCAATGACATACTTCACAGAACTAGAACAAATACTTCAAAAGTACATATGGAACCAAAAAAAAAAGACCTCGAATAACCACAGCAATCTTGAAAAAGAAGAACAAAGTAGGAGGGATCACATTAGCAATTTCAGGTTATACTACAAAGCCACTGTAATCAAAACAGCCTGGTACTGGCACAAGAACAGGCATATAGACCAATGGAACAGAACAGAGAACCCAGAAATGGACCCAAGACATTATGCTCAATTAATATTTGACAAAGGTGGCAAGAGCATACAGTGGAGTAAAGACAGCCTCTTTAATAAATGGTGTTGGGAAAACTGGACAGCTATGTGCAGAAAAATGAAACTAGACCACAACTTACACCATACACAAGAAAAAACTCAAAAATGGATAAAAGACTTAAATATGACTCATGAATCCATAAAAATCCTAGAAGAATAGGTAGGCAGCAACAAAATTTCAGACATCATACGCAGCAGAATTTTCACTGATACATCACCTAAGGCATCAGAAACAAAGGAGAAAATGAACACATGGGACTACATCAAACTCAAAAGCTTCTGCACAGCAAGAGATACAATCATGAAAATGGAAAGGTAACCCACTGTATGGGAGAGCATAATTGCCAATAATACATCAGATAAGGGGTTAATTTCCAATATATATAGAGTGCTCATACAACTCAACAAAAGGAAACCAAAGAATCCAATTAAAAATGGGCAGAGGAACTAAATAGAAACCTCTCCAAACAGCACATACAAATGGCTAAGACACATATGAAGAAATGCTCAACATCACTAATCATCAGAGAGATGCAGATTAAAACAACAATGAGGTATCACCTCACACCTGTCAAAATGGCTGCCATCAACAAATCATCAAACAACAAGTGCTGGCGAGGGTGTGGAGAAAAGGGGACTCTAGTACACTGTTGGTGGGAATGCAGACTGGTGCAGCCACTATGGAAAACAATATGATGTTACCTCAAAAAATTAAAAATTGAACTGCCATTTGACCCAGTGATCCCACTTCTAGGAATATACCCTAAGAAGCCTGAAACACCAATCAGAAAGAATATATGTACCCCCATGTTTGTAGCAGCACTATTTACAATAGCTAAGATCTGGAAACAGCCCAAATGTCCATCAGTAGACAAATGGATAAAAAAAAGCAGGGGTACATATACACAATGGAGTACTATGCAGCTGTAAGAATGAAAAATTTCTTATCTTTTGAGATGACATGGAGGGACCTGGAAAGCATTAACCTAAGAGAAACAAGCCAAACAGAGAAAGACAAGTATCATATGATCTCACTTATTTGTGGAATATAATGAACTAAACAAACTGATGAACAAAATGGACCCAGAGTCATAGAAGTAGGGTACAGACTGACAATTCTTAGGGGAGGGAGAGATTAACCACAAAACTTGTATGCATGTATGCATAACTGATGGACATAGACAACAAAGCTGGGGACGGGTTGGGGGAAATGGGGAGGAATGAGTCAATGGTGGAAAAAGGAGAAACATCTGTAATAAAAATAAATTAATAAAATAAATAAAAATAAATAGGTAAATAAATAAAACACCAATATATCAAAAACTACATTAAATGTAAACAGTCTAAATATATCATTAAGAGATAAAGATTAACAAAAGGATAAAAAACAAAATGACTCTACTCTGTGCTAAGAAACTCACTTTAACTATAATTGATTGAACATAAAATGATGGAAAAAGATATACCCATCATTAATTTTTTTAAAAGTGTGTCTGTATTAATATCAGATAAAGTAGACTTCAGAGCAAAGAAAGTTACAAGGGACAAAGAGGTACATTACCTAATGATAAAGGAGTTAATCCACCAAAGAGACACAGCAATCCTAAGTGTGTATGCACCAAAAATACAGAGCTGCAAAACAACGTTAAGAACTAGTAGAACTAAAAGTAGAAATAAACAAATCCACATTTACAGGTGGGACTTCAAAACTCCTCTCAATAATTGATAGGGCTATTCAACAGACAATCAACAAGGACATAGAACTTAGCACCATCGACTACCAGAGTCTAATTGACATTTACAAAATACTCTGCACACAGCAGCACAATATACTTTTTTTTTTCCCGAAGGAAACGAGGATATAGACATGCACTGAAGCATCTGCTATATGCACTATATTTTATTTTACCTTTTCCAAACAGAAACAGTAATAAATAATTGTTCATTGCAACGAGTGAAATAATACAATAAAATAATACATAAAGATCAATCTACTCATGTCAAATCCCTCCTCTACAACTCCTACCTGCATTGTTATTGTGGGTATGCATGATTGGCAATCCACACAAGGGAAGGTCTTGGCAGCCTCTGTAGCAGCAGAGAGAATAAGGGAGTCAGTATAACATACTGATCAAGAGTACAGGCTTTACCATCCCACATACCTGGGCTAAAGCCCCACCCCTGAGATTTACTGGCTGCCTCTGAGATTTAAAATTCTCAGATTCTCTAAGCCTCCCTTCCCTCATCTGTGTAGAAGGGCTAAGAATAGCAGCTACATTATAGGCACCCTTTCCATCACTCTGAGACTACTCTGTCGCATCTACTTCTCTCTAGATTTGTTCTTTTCTTCTTTCTGCAGATTAAAATTAAAAAATGGGGAGGAACTTTTCTACACATGTGGCAATTTTAATGTTCTTACATAAATTTCAGCAAGGAAAAAAATGAATATGGTAATAAAAATATTGACAAGGAATATTAACAGGCAATCCACGAAAGAGGACATTCAAAGGGCCCAAAAAGGTGTGAGAACCTCAATTTAATTCAAATAACTAAAATAAAAACACAAATAGTTAAGAAATATTTCAACCTAGGGACCAAAAGAAATGAAAACTAAAACTATGATGTCATTTTTACTTCTAAAATTGGCAAAGATAAAATAAAACTAGTATTAAACATGCAGAATAATTTATATTTGCTTACACTATTGATAGTGTAAAATGATGTAAACTTTGTGCAAGGAATTGGGCAATACCTATTACAAATCTTTAAAGAAGTAGTCCCCTTTTGTGATATTTATATATCACTTGTACTTACTTTAAAGAGTTATTATATTGCAGAAAACATCAAAGAGTCACAGAAAAATTTATATAGCAGATCTTTACCATATTTTAGCTATAGTCTAATGCACCGATTTTCAACTGGTGTTGAAACATACAATACCTGACTATTTAGTCAGGGCCACTGACCTCTACTCCCTTGGATTGTCAAATAAAAAAATGACAACAGCCAAAATATCAATAGCTGTCCAGTGTGAATAAATCAAAATTATACCTTTTTTTTTTTTTGTCAGATTGACAAAACATATATTTTTGGGTGTGCTGCAGAATTTTAGTAATTAGTTTATGTGTGCCATGAGATGAAAAAGGTTGAAAATCACTGGTCTAATGAAAAACTAGAAATCTACATTTACAACAAGGGCAGTGATGACAAAATGAAGTGTAATATGTGCATATGTTATCATACCAAATTAAAATCATTTAATGATATGAGTAAATGAATATAACATAATGTTAAGAAAAATACTGCTTACAAATCATATGAAATATATGTTGAAAATACACACATAAGAAAAGCTTGGAAGAAAATCTCAAAATTGTGATTTTTTTCCTTCTTTATGTTTTTATGTCTCTTATAGTTTTCTCATTAAAAAACATTAATCTGGCCCTGGCCGGTTTGGCTCAGCGGTTAGAGCGTCGGCCTGCGGTCCTGAGAGACCCGGGTTCGGTTCCCGCTAAGGGCACGTACCTCGGTTGCAGTGTGTCCCCGGCCCTGGTCGGTTGTGCGGGTGGCAGCCACTCGATGTGTCCCTTTCACATCGATGTTTCTCTCTCTCTCTGTTCCTCTCCCCCCCCCCCCCCCACTCTACCTGAACAAAAAATGGAAAAATGTCCTCGGGTGAGGATGAAAAAAAAAAAAAAAAAAAAAAAAAACATTAATCTGGCCCTGCCCAGTTTGGCTCAGCGGTTAGATTGTCAGCCAGTGGACAAGAGAGTCCCCCATTCAGTTCCCACTAAGGGCATGTACCTCCGTTGCAGTTTGTGCCCAGCCCCAGTTGGGGTTGTGTGGGTGGACCACTCGATGTGTCTCTCTCACATCAATGTTTCACTCTCTCTCTCCCTCTCTCCCTCTCTCCCTCCTGCTCTATATGATGATAAATGCAAAAAACAAAAAACAAAACAAAACAAAAAAAAAAACAATCTGTTCACTTCTCGACATTTGCTACTAAACTGTGGGCTCCTTGTGGAGGGGCTGTATTTTCTTCCCTCAGAAACTACCACAGTACTGATACAAAACAGAAACTCTCAAATGTTAAATTAATAAAGGAATTGCTTTTGTAACCAAAGAAAATGCAATTAATTTTATTCTTAAATTAATTATAATTTATTCAGGGAATAACTATTTTCTATTATATTATTTTATTTTACTTTTTTCATCCTCACTTGAAGATATGTACACAGTTGTCCCTTGCCACTTCATGCTTTGAATTTCCAGGCTTCACTCTATCTCGGTTTTTTCAAATATATCCATTAAAAAGCTGATCGAGACAGTGAAAATGATACAGCATGCGCTCAGTTGTCTGAGTCAATTATACACCCCTGTATTACAATTAAAATTAAAATTACTGTAGGTATGGATTGTAGGCCTATGTATTCAAGCACCCCAGGAATCCTTCAACGCCAGGTGCAACCGCTCAGCCACTTCTTGTGTGTGGGCAATAACTTTTTTCCAAAAAATCAGGTGTGGTGAAACCAAGCCAATCAGAGTATGCTGTTCACTGATTGGCTAGCCTATCCTCTTCCTATCCTGGCCACTGATTGGCTCAGCCTCGTGCAAGTTTGTTTCTCTCATATACGCTTCTACATCCCTAAGCATGGGAAGCATCTTTGCTCTTGTAAGTGTTTGCGATTTCTGAGAACCTTTATCTAAGCCCCACGATAGCTCCTAAATGTGCTGCTTCTTCTAAGCCTTCTGACAATGAAACTAAGCACCAGAGGAAGATGCTTACCATCCAGGAGAAGGTGAAACTCTTGGCTATGATCAAAAATGGCAAGAAAATCGTGAGGTTTCCCGTCATTATGACTTGAATGAGTCTACCATTTGCTCCATCTGTAAAGATGAAAAGAACATCTATGCAATGGCTACTGTCTCTTTCAACAAGGAAGCAGAGCATGTGGTGACCAGTCGTAACAAGTTCATAATGAAAATGGAGTCTGCCCTAGCCATTTGGATCAGCGACAGTCACAAGAAAAACATTCCGTTGGATTCGCTGGTCATCCAGGAGAAGGTGAGGCAGCTCTAACAGCACTTTATGGTGGATGAACCTCAACCAGGACCCTCTTCATCAACGTTCATGGATTTCACGGCAAGCAAGGGTTGGTTCAAGAAGTTCCAGAGGAGGTATCATCTGAAGAGTGTCGTTCTCCATGGAGAAGCTGCCTCTGCTGAGCAGCCTGCAGCAGAGGACTACACGTTCCAGAAGATCCTTGAGGAGGGCGATCCCAACAGGATCCCTTCACTGACGAGGATCTGGTGGAGATAACTGAGTCTGCGAGTGAGGAGGAGGAAGAGCAGCCAGAGGTTTCCTAGGAGTCAGGAGGAGGAAGTTGGCCTTAACTTGAGCATCTCTCGCAAGTTGTGAGAACTTTGAGGTAGTATAGGACATGATTGGTGAATGGCACCCACAAATGATGTGTGCATTGTGGTTCCGGAATGCACTTGATGGAGCGATAGAACCTACAAAAGCCTCCTCACACATATGAAAAGACAGCGCCAGCAAATGCCTATCACGATGTTCTTCAGCAGTGCACCCAGACACCCACTGCCTACTCCCAGTGCTCCTTCAGCGGAAGAAGAAGACCACACACCTGCTGCAGATACTGCACCACCTGAAGACTCTCCTACTGGGGTCGTGCCTTCAGAGGAGCGGTAACCTTGCTCTTCTTTGCTGTGCAGTACATCTCTCATCTTCATCGCTTCATCATTGAACAAGTTGCACTATTTTCCTAGGTTAGTGGTTGTGTGTAGGAACTCTGTGTGTGTGTGTGTGTGTAATTAAATGTACAATAATAATATGATATTTGTAATGTCTACTATGTCTTATTTTTTCTTATTTTGTCTAATATATTGGGTAATACGAGTATAATGGTGACTAAAGGGTGTTATTTCATGTCTGGAGGGCTCTAATAATGCTAAAAACATATTTAGGAGGTCATAAATAGGTTCTCTGTGCTCTAACTGTGAAAATATTCTATTTATAAATAAAGAATCCTACTTCATAGAAATTTATATATCATGGTGGAGTCTGGAACTGATTAACCACAATAAAGGAGGGCCTGCTATAGTGATTTTAGAGAAAGGAAGGAGGAGAGAGAGAGAAAAAAAACAAAAACAAAACATTGATGTGAAAGAGAAACACTGGCTGACTCCTGTATTCACAACCAAGGAATGTGTCCTGAGTGGGAATCGAACTCACAAGCTTTTTGGTGTATAGTATGAGGCTCCAGCCAACTGAGCAACCTGGCTGGGGTGGGACTAATTATTTTTATGTAAATGGAATTATAAAGGACTGAACCTAATTTAGCATTTCTCAGTTGTTTCTGGCACTTTATATAAGTTGAAATCACAAAAAAGGAGGATACTATTAACATTACATTGTAATAAATTAAAAGAGGTATTTTTTAAGTATTCTTATTTTATATATTTGCTCTACTCTCAAAAGAACTTTAGGTGGGCTAAACAAGAAAGCATAATAATAGTAGTTTAATATTTATCAAGGGTTTAGTAAATGTCATGTTTTCTTCTAAGTGCTATAACTCTATTAAGTTATTTAACCTTCATATTAACCCTATTATTATTCCAATTTCACAAATGAAGAAACTGAAGCACAGCATTTAGTAAAATATACACAATCACACACCTGAAAAATAGATGCGTTAGGATTAAACTCAGACCCTCTGGCTCAAAAGCTCACACTCTTGGGTCCACAAAACTGCCTCTACACGTAGAGATTTGAGAATCAGCTATGTCCTGATTTTTTTAAGCCCAATGTGACTTCCTCAAGTTCAATATACAGCCATTAGGTTCCACAAATTGCAGCATGAACCACACAGACCAAACGCTGAGGTGGACAATGTTCCTATTATTAGTCCAACCTTCTTTCTGTCCTTAGCCTCTCTCCGAGCTGTAGCCTACTCTTCCCGAAATGATACCTGTACCCTGGTGCTGTCTGCCCTCCACTCCATCAGCGCTAATAAAAGCACCTTTGCAGCGTGTCATTCTCAAGCATGAAATGACTGATGTGACATTGTTACCCCTCCAAAGAATGCAGGCTTTAACAAGAAACAGATTCTTAAATCAGAAGACCAAATCTCTAACAGGGAGGGTCTCTTGGACTGATGAGGGTGTGAAGGAGATAACTTGAATATACAGAATTTCTGGTACCACTATAATTATATCAACAAAACACACTGGGCTTCTGAAAACACCATACGTTTTGGGTCTACCATTTTTTAGCTGAGTGAACATAGAAAATGTAGTTAATTAGACCTTTTTTTTTTCTAGTTATTTTATTTTATTTTATTTTTTAGCAAGAGAGGAAGGGAGAGAGAGAGAGAGAGAAACATCCATGTGAGAGACACATCAATCGGCTGCCTCCTGCACGCCCCCTATTGGGGATCGAGCATGCACCCTGGCCAGAAATTGAACTGTGACCTCTCAGCCCATAGGAAGACAATGCTCAATCCACTGAGCCACACTGGCCAGGTTTTTGTTTTTTGTTTTTTAATTTTTAAAAAAGAACACAGTACCTACTTTCCAGGGATGTGACACGATTTAGTGATAATGTATATAAATTAGCAATCAAAGTCTCTGTTTTAGGGTTAATACTCCATATATGATTGGTATGGGTATTTAGTATTCATTTTGTTGTCAGCATAAGCATTAACATTAGTGACATTAACATTAATTAACCTTAATGAAAAAGTACTGAAGCTAGCATCAGAAAACCAGGATATGGACTTTAGCTATGCCACTTACTAGCCCTGTAAGCCTGAAAATCTCACTTAACCAACCCTGACTCTGTTGGGAGGGGCAATCCCCTGAGCTCTCAACACCCTGCATGTTCTTACTGGCTATGCCGAGAATGTACAGTCCTGACGGCTCTTAATGGGAGCCATTTCTCAGGGCTGCTTTTGCTGCAAGCAACCTTGAAGGATACAGCAATGTCTCCAGCCAGATAAACAGCAGATTGTCTTCATACTCACTAAAAACAATACATTCCTCTTCTGTAACACAACGCACTGCACAGGCAGCATCCATCTAGGTCCAGCTATGTCACCTCTCGGGAGCTGGAGGCCTTAGGGAACTGGAGCCAACATCATGCTCACGCTCTCTGCTGTGCTGCCTTTGTCTCTGACCCAGGAGTTCTGTCTTCTGCCAGCACCCAGAGAACAGGAACAGGTCAGCTTGCACGCAGGGTGAAACCTGAGCCTTCAGATGTTATAAGAGACTCTGAATATTCTCGTTTACCATAGAAGAGTAGTACCACCTGCCCTATCTCCCTCGCAGAACTATTAGAATAGCTAACAAAATATATCTTTGTGCGGATCACCCAATTTTATGTAAGATGAGAGACTAGTATAACACAGGTGGCTACAGACCAGAAGGGGAACCCTGTATCATAGCATTGAGACACTTCAAAATATGGTAGCACTTTGTTAATTACACATCTGTATTTCTGGGCTCTATCTTAAAAGCATTCCCTGTGGTTTTGTTATCAGAGGTAACAAATACTGAGAATAATGGCTGATGAGTGATGCATTTCTATGCATGTATAGGTAACTCATAAATTGAAACAAAACCAAAAGTCTTCAAAACATCAGATTTCCTCTGCTGAAATTACTTCATCCCTTTTTATTGTGCTTTTGATGTAATAGCTTATATAGTCATATTTCACTTACTTAAATGAACTTTACTCTGTGGGGACTTTGCAATTCCTTCCATAAGTACTTCGCCTTTTCCTCCAAACTGAATTCACACAGGAAGCTAGATTTACCACGTGCATCAGGGCCAAAGAAAAACATCTGCTCCGAGACTTACTGCCAACTACAAAGAACTAATGAAAACCAAGGCCTTTGAGTAGTGCAAACGCTGGTTACAGTTTGAATCGACCAAGTGATTACTGGATGTGCAATGAAATGACCCATATGCTGAAATCTTCGAAGGCCAGATGGGTCCTGCCCAAATTCAGAGAACCATGGGCGCTCATTCAAAAGCACTATAACCAGCACCCTTGACATTTACCAAACCATAACCCAAACCTGGCCCAAGTGAATAGTAATTAAGTGAAAAGTCATTAGGATAGCTTTCATATTTCAGAAGAAACCTCTGGTTCAAGGGCAGCCTTTTGTTTCAACAGTAGACCAACATGATCAGAAATCGACATGCATGGGAGCATGACGTCAGGTTTTATTCATGACAAATGGTCCAAATTGAGATCCAAACACATTTATCTGAAAACGGCTGGTGAAATAGTGGGAAGCCAAGAAGAAGTAGCAATTCAAATAAATCAGTTTGCAAGTGAGTTTTTGGTTGTTTTTTATTATTATTATTATTATTATTATTATTATTATTATTATTTTGAGGGGAAGAAGAAGGAGGTTTTTGTGTGGCACCTAAAAAAAATCCAAGAAATAGACAAGAAAATGTTGTTCAGACACCGGCCCTTTGCTGCCTGTGAGGCTCTGGGAAATATCAGAGCAGAAAGACTGTAGCTTTAATTCCCAGTGACAGAATGAACCTTGAAACATTCAGTCGCCCTTGCAATTAGAAATCAACTTCGATAGCTTTTGTTGCTGCTACACTAACATTTTAACCATGTTTCTCGTCTATTTGCTCTGGTTCAGCGATCCCAGACAATAGTCTTCAATGTGAAAAATGAGAAAACAACTCAGCATTACTAACTGAACACTACAGTAATTTCTTCAACATTTGAGGAGATTCTGGTAGTCTGTGTTTGCTCATAATAATAGCCAATCATAAGAGTGGAGAAAATAAAGGAAGAAAAGAGAGAAAGGGAGAGAGACAGACAGCAATAACTAAAAAATTAAATTCTTAAAGTACTGTATTCAGTTAGTCTTCATAAAAAGAGTCTTATTTTTTCATTTCTCCTGTTTACCTTTACTTTTTAAATTTTTGATACTATGCGACATATTTTTTAGATAATTAATCTCTTCGTATTTATAATGGTGCATGTGTTGCTTCTAGGGTGGTACACAACTACTCAGATAAGCACTATCACTTCCTTTTCTGGGTCTTTTCCGGCCTCTGGCACTGACCTAGCACCCCCACCCCTCAGATACTCGGTAGATAAACTGCTCAAAAGTGGGGAGGGCAAGGTCATCCCATTCAGCCTCCTGGGCCCTCAGAGAACATGGATAATTTCCTACAACCTACAGTCTGATCAGGTGTCTGGACCTTTCTGAACAGGACCCAGGAGCTCCTGGATATGATCCTCTGTTCCACGGGAGGTAAATTTGGAACAAAGAAGTCAAAGACTTTTAAGAACAAAGAGAGGAAGGAGTCCACCGGACATCACGAAGGCAGGTTCTGCTCTGTTCTCCATCGGAGCCCTGTATGACATATGTGCACCACACCTGTGTCCATTGACAAGGCTGGTAGTATGGCTGCCTTAGTAGGCAATCAGAAGTTCATAGTCACGGACTTGTTGCTCTAATTCTATTTGGTCGTTGGTGTCACTCATAGATGGTATTCCAATGTAACCCCAAACTGCACGGCAAACCACACTCCCAGGCCACGTCGGCCTGAACACTCAGTGAGGACTGTGAGAGCTGGTAAGAAATCCTCAGGCTCAGCCTCCTGAGCAGAACCACTTCCAGGCCAGTGTCACTTGTCCCTTCTTAATGAGGGAGGTTAGAGTCGTCTCCAAGACGTTCGAGAACAGGGCTTCTCCTGACCACCTCCCCGCCTTGGCGCTCAGGGACTGTGCTGCTTGATGTCAGTCATGGTAAGTCTTTTCCACCAAAGTTGAGTAAACGTGACCAATGTTCTCGGTAACTCGTCCCTGCCATTATTCACTGTGTTCTGCATGGTCTACTTTATTTTTTTTTTCCTTTATTGATTTTAGAGAGGGAGAAAGAGATAGAAACATCGATGAGAGAGAACATGGACTGGCCGCCTCCTGCATGCCTCCAACTGGGGATTGGGCCCACAACCTGGGCATGTGCCCTGACCAGGAATTGAACCGGCCACCTCTTGGTTCATGGGTCGATGCTCAACCACTGAGCCACACCAGCTGGACTGCTTGGTCTACTTTAAAAACACCCAATAGTATGTCTTCCCTATGTGACATCTCTCATTCTAGGTTGTATCTTTTTAAATGTAGTGTCCTTCCTGCCACTCATATTTAGCACCCTGGTTTCTTTGAGTAGGGGCGGGTCAAAAAGCATGGGCAGTAAAATCACAGAGGCTGGGTTCAAGTCTGGGCCCTGCCACTTTCCAGGTGAATGATATGGGCAATACTTTCTCTCCATCCCAAGGCGTCTACCTAGACAAGGTAATTCTCTACATCAATGGTAGCTGTCACTTTTGCCTGTCACATCGTCAGGTTCCCTCAGACACTGCAGAAGTCCTCTTCTCTGAAGTGATTGGGACCAAACGTCCGTGGGTACTCAAGAAAGCCAGAAATATGGAGGAAGCTTATGAATCAACAACACATATGTGGTAAGCAGAACAGTGGTCTCCTGGAGATGTCCACATCCGAATTCCCAGAACTTGTGGATGCTCTGTTATGTGACAAAGAGGAATTAAGATTGCAGATGTAATTAAGGTTATTAATCAGATGATATTAACATACGAAGATTATTCTTAATTATCCTGGCAGGGGGGCAATGTACTCACGAGGGTCCTTAAAGTGGAAAAGGAGACAAATGAGCAACAACCAGAGGTGAACGCAGGAGAAGAGATCAGCTTGATGTTGCTGTTTGTGAAGAGGGAGGAATAAGCCACATGGCAGGAGCATAGGCGTCCTCTGATTGATGGGAATGGCGAGGAATGAATTCTTGTCACCTACAGACCTTGGAAGACAATAAGCCTGTGCTGTTTTAAGTAACTGTGTCGTGAACTTTGTCACAGCGGCAATAGGAAACTAATACACACCTACAAATATTTTCAATCAAAACACGGAATCCCTTATTCACTTGCCAGTCTTCCCCTGTGGCACCAAAACCTTGTATTTGTATATAACGTAGATTGGAACTATATCAAGTCCTTTTAATTAAATCACACCCTTGTACTTGACTACAGTTTTCAGTACAGTTTTTGAAAGTGAAGCAGACAGTAGCTAAAATACTGCATCCAAATAGAAAAATAACTCGGACAACTCAGGAAGAAGCTGCAAAACAAACCAAAGATGGCAAGAGTTCAACAGACGTTTCACAAAAGGAGTTCTAGGAATGGTCAATGGGCATATGAAAAGACACTCAACATCATTAGAAGTCAGAAAAATGCCTAGTAAAATCATGAGATACCACTAATTTGGCAAGATTTCGAAATGTGTTTGTATCTAAACTAATGAAAGTTCATTTTCTTCGTGTGGGAGATGACACCTCTCCGCTCCTCGATCCCATGGAGGGTCTCAAGGGTGTCTCTGTTTGCAATAAAAGTGGGGCCTTGCTTGTTTACTTGGTCTGCCCTAATACTCACAAATATTGATTCATCTCAGTAGATCTATTTAAACAGCAAACAAAAAAGAGCTTCCCCAAATGAGCATTTCTAAGCCAAGTTTCTGACCAGAAGGAATGCGTTTCCTGCTCAGCTATAATTCTTTCCAAACAAGGTACTGTCAGGGGAGGCCTAAGAAACAGCAGGTGCCACTCATGAGGCTTTACGGCAAGTTTCCACACCAACTAGGCCTGAGTCACACAACACAGACCAACAGAAACAAAAGGTCCCCACTGGGCAGAATACCCAGGTCTCAGTGGGCACAACGAGAAAAGAAGACTTCTCGGAAACGGAAAATGAGGCTCTTTCTGTCCCCAGTTTACCTTCAGAGTCCTGCCATTCTGAGCCTTCTCGCCATTTTAACCCTCTCAGTTCAAGGAAACCAAAATAAGAAGACGAGACTGGCAGTCAGTAAGACAGTTAGACAAATAAATCCCCAAATTGCCAGTCTGGTAAGATCTTCTACAATCTCCTGACTGAGTTGGACTCAGAAGATGGCCAGAGACACTGCCGAGCTAATGTGCCTCTAGGGAACCGGACAGCCCAGAATGAGGACAGAGCTGGAACTCGGCTGGGCACAGCCAGCCTGTCTGAGGACGTGTCTTGTAGTGTGATCACTGCCAGGCTTGGAGAGGTCACTCTCATCAGTTTTCTATCTTTTACCACCCCTGCTCCTGGACTATCATAGGCATCTTCTCCAAGCCACGGTCCGGTGCTCAGAGCAGGCTTTCCCTCTGGTTTCTACGTCCTTACTCTGTGACAGAGCCTTCCCGGACAAACTTCCCAAGAGGTCGGCCCCTGCCTTGTGTCTTCTCAGCCCCTCCGGTCAGGGATGCCTGAAGACCCGGTGATAACCCCCGGTCCCCTATGGCAGGATCAGGAAGTCTAGCAGCAGCTTCAGATTTCCAAGTGGTGCCCGGACTTAGGATCTGCCCTGGGCTGACAGGGAGATGTCTCGTCACAGCTTCCCTTTCTGTCCCCACCCATTCCCTGTCCTGCAGTGTTGATCCAGACTCTGGGACATGACTTCTTCCTCAATGTCCCTGCTTACACTCCACTGCTCCCTAGGACCACCTGAGCCCAGGGAAGCCTGTTTAGGGCCAGAGGCCCTGCCAGTCTCCTCTGAGAGACTGGGTACCGTTTCAAACCCTGCCCTTGGCTGGAGACCTCCTTTAACTCGAGTTGGCTTTACCCTTTGCAACGTGAAGCCTTTCACGTTTGTTCTGACCTGAACGAGAGGTCTGCAGTCGTCACGTCAATGACTCGATGGACTCTGTCACCGCTGAAGAAAGGTACGTGGAATTAGACACCAGGTCGCTGTGAATGACGGGTCTCAGCCCACTTGCTAGCAATGTGGTGGTGCAGAGGGCCCTCGGTGCGCAGGGAACGCATATACATGGAATCAAATGCTTGCCTGGGAATATTCACGTGCCAATTGTGTGATTAATCAGCTCCACATATAGGTCATATTATAAATATCATCATAGATGTGAAAGTTCAAAACCGAGGTCCCTTCTACAGTGGAGACTCTCACATCCCCTGCTGAGTGGTGAGCCGCGGCTCCAAGGGGCTTGCAGGTCCTCTCCCTTGCCCGCGCCCGGGATGGTTTGAGGGCCTTGCATTTGCCTCTCAGCGGTGATGAATGGAGTGCTGTGCTAATTCTGGGAACCACCGTAATTCATGTCCCCGTCCTCTGTCCAGACTCTTAACTGAAGCATCCTGGAAGTGAAGGCGAAAACTGTGTTACAGAGCAAACTTTCATCGTCCTGATTATAACACCTGACAAAAGCAGGCTTTTCCATTCATCTCAGGGACCTTCCCTGGGCGGGGGGGTCCTGTTCACTCAGCGGCTCCTCGGCCGAGCGCGGGCACATCCAGGCCGCGTGGCACAGAACCGGGGCGCAGGCCTCTCGGGACCCTAACTCCGCGGGAAGACGGAGCGGTCTCCCCGCGCTGCACCGCCACGTCCTCAGCCAGCCACCGCGGGTACAGGTTCTGGAGAGAACTGTGTCCCAGGGTCACTGCCGGCCAGGGCCCGAGCTCTGCTGAACACACAGTACTCTGGCATATTCCAGCTCTCTGACTGCAGCCCGTGGCAGCCCGACTCACGCGCGTTCCAACTGCCCTGGATCCGTTCGCCTCACCTCTCTCTCCTCTTCAGTTCTTACAGCGATGCTCAGAAGAGGGTATTCAGTTACACAAATTATATCCAAAGGATATTGGCCAATGATTTATTGTTCGATACATATAATTACAGTGATTTTTTTCATAATTAATGAAGAGGCACAGAACAAGGGATAAGCCCATTAGAGCACAATAAAAGCATCAATTTGGGTTACGAGGCAGTCCATTACTGTCTGTGAAGTCTTAGAGCTACAGAGGCTGTAACTTTGCCATCTGCTGCTTCATCAAGTGGTTTCCAGGACAGCCTCTGGCCTGGAGAAACACTGTAATGTGCTGCAGGCTGCTTGCTTCTCTCCTTTTAAATCCAGACTGTTCAGAAAGTCCAGGATCCGATCCAAACTGCAGGGAAAAGGTACATGACTTTATGTAGTCTCGTGCCCACACACCCTGGCCTCAGCCACTGTAAACGTCCGACTGATGTATCTTGAATCCGCTGCACAGGTGTACCTCGTTTTATGAGGCCTCGCTTTGTGGCGTCTCGCAGGTATTGTGTTCTTTACACAACCCTTGCCCAGCAAAAAGATTACAACCCACTGATGGCTTAAATGATGGTTAGTATATCTTAGCAATAAAGCGCAGTGTTCTTTTAGCTGCGATGCCATTGTACACTTAATAGACTACAGCATCGTGTAAACATGACTTTTATGTGCACTGGGAAACCAAAAACAGATGACTTACTATACTGCAGTAGTCGCTTTGTTCTGGTGGTCTGGGACCCAACGTCCCCAAGGTGTGCCTGTAGATGGGTCACTGTCTGAGCCACGTGGGCACCTAGGTAAAGGCGATACAGGGAGGTCTTTACAGTTACCCGACAGGGAAGTCTTTACAATTGCTCTGTCCACACATACTTGGCAAACCTCCCTCCAGGTTGCCAACCCTGGAAGCCACTACCTGACAACCTCTTTGTAGCTGTGGAGACATTATGAGGGGAGGGTCAAGGTGGGGTCTGCACTCCTCCACCTGCCCTGGCTCTGCTCAGACCCCCTTCGCTGAGTCCACATACAGTCCTCTCTAGTCCAGGACCGACCCTCAGAGCACACAGATAGCAGAGCGTCACGCCTCTGCTCCTGCGTCATACACAGACTAGTGTCCCTAAAGAGTCAGCGTTAGGCTTCTGTAACGGCTCAGGTTTCACTACCTAAAGAGCCTTCCTAGCTCTATGACTGAAGAGAAAGCCCACTCACCTGCAGCTTCAGTGGAGAGTCAGGAGAACAAGCAGGGATTTCTTGTCTACAGGGCCAGGGACTGACCATTTCCTGGCAGCTGCCCCCCTTTCCTCAAACGCTAAGGATGGACATGTTCCCTCGACAGCTGGGGCAAAGCCACACACCCTCGCGGTGGGCACAGGAGACCAGAAGGGATTCCCAGCTGGTGTAAGTGGCCCATGAACGTTGAATAGTGGCTTCCTGTTCTATCTTTTGATCTCCTTCTGGGTAGAAGCAGGTATAGTGGCTGTGAGCTGTGTGTGTGAACAGACGGAGGAGAGACATTAAAACAAGCTTTTAGAGAGTCTCTGTTCTTCCAGGCATCTTACAATCTAATCAGGGAGACGGGCAAGTAAGTGGCAGTGATCTCACACCTCAAGCAGAGAGTTGTGCAGGCACTGAGGCCGTGGGAAACGCTGTCGGGGGAAGGCAGGGAAGGCTTCACGGAAGAGGTGATGGCCGGTTGACTGCTGAAGGGCGAGTAGGAACTTTCAGCTACCCCAGGAGCCAAGTAGGTGAGGGGCTCTCAGCCTTAGCACGCACGCAGTCAGGGAGAGTTCACCAGAGCAGGTTGCTAGGCTCCCTCCAGAGTGTCTGCCTGAACGGGTCTGCTGTGGGCCCATGAATTTGCATTTCTAAGAAGCTCACAAGTGCTGTGGATGCTCAGAACTGGGACCTGGGTGCAGGGGGTGGATAAGATATGCTGGGATAAGATAAGCAGGCAGGGCCTGGAGCCTAAGGGACCCTGGGGCCCATTTGTTATCTGGACAGTAATGACCCACAGACAGGTTTTAAGCCACAAAGTGCAATAATCATATTTGTGTTTAAGGGCAACTCTGGTGGAAGCGAAGAGGGGCCAGGGCAGTGGTAACATGGTCCCAGTCAGCCACTCGGGGGATGAAGTTGGAACCGCGACCCTGGGGAGTGAGGGGAATGTGGAGGATGGATCCGAGGTTACCTGTGTTAAACCAGAACAAAGCCTGGTCTCTCCAGCATCCTCTCAAAGGGGGGAAATTAGTAAATTGTCTCCCTTGCCTCCAGAAACTTGTATGAGTTCTCATCCCTTATGAAAACATGCATGATGCACCTTCTAGGAAGGGACACACAGATTGTAGCCTCGTTTACTTGACAGCTTTGGTTTGATCCTTCTTTTCCAGGAAAAAGAGAAGCAGCCTTCTTTGGTGAAGTAAGACGACCCGTGCGTCGTCCACGGGCGTCTCTGTTACATACAAAGCCCTGAGGGAAAGGTGCCTGAGACACCAAAAGGGTGTGGTTGTGGGGAGCTCGTATGTTCATAATTTGGGCTAAAGCAGATCAGAGAAGGCGGGGGTGACACAGACCAGTGATGTAGAGAAGGAAAAAGGACTGCTGGAAATACCAAAAGTTGAGGCACCTTCAGGAAATGGAATGACGATTTCTGAGCCTGAGAAGTATCCACAGGTGATCGACTTTCCGGTGGAATATGCTACATGAGGGTAATATAAAATGTTAGCACTAACATTAGTAAAATCTGGTCTTTATTGATGGTTACTGTCTTAGCCTGGGTTCCCCCAGAAGCAGAAGCTGAGACAGGGCTCACATGCCAGCTGGCAGGAAGGGACCCCGAGAGCAGGGGTGCGGAACTGGGGAGCGGGGAGCAGGGAAAGCCAAGGCCGGGCTGCAGCCTGGAACCGACCACTGCTCATTCCATCCTCTAGGATCTTGTTGGCGAAACGCTTCTCAGAACCCTCTGCCCAGAAGAAGGAGGGCAGGGTTCAGCCATGGACTGCCCACCTTCTCCTGGCGACCACAAGCTGGCCCTCTGGATGCTAGAACTCTTTCACCTCTGAGGTGCACACAGGAGCGTCCTGTGCAGGTGTCGGCGACGCCCTGGGAAGGCCATGACAGGGGTAGGAGCTCTGGGTTGCGCCTGCTTCGTGTGTCGGCCTTAGCGGTGAGGCCGAGAGCACAGGTGATGGCTTGTGAAGTGTCCGGTGCACGTCCGACGGGCCAGGTCCTGGGCGGCGAGCTCGGCTGGCATCCTTGCATTCCGTCCATAGCACAGTCCGCTGAGGCAGGCACGCCTTCCCCACGCTGTGGGCAGGGAAGGAGGGTTAGAGGCCCGAGAGGAGACAGCCGGGAAGTGGCAGGGTTGCTTCTTTCTGGCTTCAAAGCCCAGTCTTAACCACACTGTTAGGCTGTGCCCAACACGTTAAACCAGATGGTAACTTATAAAGTTGGTTGAGGAAACCATAACAACAAATGTTAGAATAACTCATTAAGGTTGTTTCTATCCTAGAAAGCTAATTTAAAGAAACAGTCATAATTGAGCATACATTGATATTTATCCAAGTTTTATTTATAGTGGATAAAACAGATAGATGATAGATAGATAGATAGATAGATAGATAGACAGACAGACAGATAGATGATAGAGGTAGATAGATATATAAATATCTATGTCTATATATACTGGAAAATCATGCAATTATTTAAAATGATGACTATTAAAAAATCAATAACATATAGAAATACTTATAATATGAGGTTAATTAAGAAAATTATAGTCCAAAGAACATATAGTATGAGCTTAACAACACACCAAACATAAATACATAGAAAAAAGACTGAAAGAAAAAGTCAAAAGTGTAAAAATGAGTAAGAAGATAATACTTTGTAATTTAAAAATTTTTTTTGCCCTGGCCAGTGTGGCTCAGTCAGTCGGGTGTCCTCCCATGCACAGAAATGTCGCGGGTTTGATTCCTGGTCAGGCCACGTGCCCAAGTTTCAAGTTCCATCCCCAGTAGAGGGCGTGCAGGAGGCAGCCGATGGATGTTTCTCTCTCATCAATGTTTCTCTTTCTCCCTCTCCCTTCTTCTCTCTCTAAAAAAACAATAAAAACCTTTTTAAAAAATAAACATTTGTTCTTTATACTTCTTAATATTTTTTTAAATTTTCCACGAAAACATACGTTACTTTCATGAGCAATGACATTTTTATGTTAGCTTAATACACAGTGAGAGAAGTGACTGTCACCCACCAGGGCTCCACACTGATGCCTTCGATCACCTGCCAGCACTGAGTGGGAAGTCTGCCTTGTCCTGGACCCATCACAGCATCTGCTGTCCCTGCTGTCCCTGAGGAAGGGTTCTGCCTGGCGAACGAAGGCTCTGTGTCTTCACAGTCGCTTTCACAACACTGTGCCTGGAACCTAGAGTGGAGTCTCTACTTCTAGGCTCCAGAGAGGTCTCTGCCAGCCCAGGCTGGGCATCACCACCACCTGACCACTGCTCTCTGTGTCCACCAAAGGTGAACATCCCTGGAATGAGGTGTTCGAGCAGAACTTAACTAGGGGACACCCTGTGCAGGTCTAGCTGGTAAAGGTGAGCATTCTGTCGGGTGAGGCTACACCTCCTGCGCCCCCTGAAGCCCAGGCGTCTTCCAGGTGCCTGGAGAAGATGAGAATGATGGGGGAAAGGACCTGGGATCTAGGCCTTCTCACCAGTTGCCAACATCGCTAGTGGAAGCTGTGCTTTCACACCCCAGCCTGCTCCATTTTCTTCACTCCCAAGGAAGATTTCTTGAAGCAATAGGATTTTCCACTTCCGAGTCTGCCAGGACGTCCCTCCGTTTTTGTGCTTTTCTTAGGGGTAGAGGTGCCCCTTCCTATCCTCTCCCGTAATTGCTGTGGGGCCATTTCCATCATCATTCTATCTTTGGAGTCTGTTGTCTCTACGTCCATTCTGGGATAAACCCTGGAGACCGAAAACCAGAACAGCACTATCCTCAGAATGGCCTGGCTCAGAGCTCCACATGACTGTTTCCAAACGCCACATGGTTCCCTTTTGTCCCTTAATATAAACCATCAGAGCGATCCCAGGTAAAACAGAGTTGCTGGACTGCGTGCCCAATGGAAGAGACGGGCAGTGAATTCTTGCTGTAACCTGAAGGGCATTTGCCATTCCGTCTCACTCGACATGATCAGACTGGAAAGATAAGTCTGACGAGCATCATTTGGAGGAAACCTTGAAACCAATAGTCTGCTATTTTAGTGGTTATACAGCATGTTTTAAACAGCATTCCTGTGTAGCTACAGAATTTCACACAGAATTACGAGGTCTACCTTCCCAAAGGAGATGTAAACCAAACTACCCATCATCCTTTGCATGATGTGATGGCAAATGTTTCACAATGAGCTTTCCAGGCGGGTAAACAGCCCCGGTTTGTAACATCTGCAAATTTTTATGGTGTAAATACTCCTACCCTGCCTATTTCAAGTTACCAATAGTTTTAAAACTGGCTTATAAAACCCTCGAAATGTTAATCAGCTCTCATAACTGACTGGAGCCAGCTTCCGCAGACAAGGGTGGGCAGATGACTGAGATCCCATAATCAGATGCACTGGCATGAAACAAGCTGTGAAGAGAGAGGAGGGAAATGTGGGGAGCCAGCTCCACGTGGACGCTCTCCCTTTGCAAAGTGGCAGAAGAAGTGTCCTGCGTGGCATGTGGAGGACACGATGGCTCTAGTGTTCAGTCCCAGCACTGCTGTGTGAGTTCCCATCGCAGCGGCAGGGGGAGATCGTCCTGACTTCAGGGACTCCTGCCCACCTGGAGGGTCTGGGCGTGTTTTCGCTTCCTTAATAAGTCCCTTTGGTGCATGGACGGAATGGGGTGTCTTCTCTTATTTGCAAAGGAGAGCCCTAATGGATGCTGTTTGATTTAAAGATAGGTACTTGTAGGCAGAATTAAATATTGCTTCCATGAAATCTGTCTTTAGAGTTTGATTTTCCCCATGGGGGTGAGTTCAGGTTTCTTTTTTTTTTCTTTTTTTTTTCCTTATTGATTTCAGAGAGAGAAGGAGGGAGAGATAGAAACATTGAGAGAGAGAACAAAGATTGGTCACCTCCTGCATGACCCCACTGGGGAGCAGGCCTACAACCTAGGCATGTGCCCTGACCAGGAATCAGACCAGTGACCTCTTGGTGCATGGGTCACTGCTCAACCACTAGCCACGCCGGCCGGACGCGTTCAGGTTTCATTCATCCCACGTGCTCCCATGGATAGTAGTGGTGGACAGAAACCACCTCCAGTTCGGGTTCCTCTGCAGTTCAAGAGACCGGAGGGGTGTGGCCACATTGCACTGTGAAGACTCGGGAGGGTGAGGAGTGACTGGCTCCACCCAGCAGTGCCAGTTCTCACGTCACCAAAAAATCATGAAAAACCCCTCTGAAGAGCAACACAGAAACAGTACAGATTATCTGTCATGGGCATTTCGATAACCTCGGACGAATAACGAATTCCCCACACTGACAGGTGCGGGAGGCATGGGCTCACTTTCTTTTCCAAAGCAGGGTCTGGGAGTTGCAGCGCCCAGCAGAGGCACCCACCCCCCAGGGATAAGGGGAGGCAAGGGACCTCCTCCCTCATGCGCTCGTTTTTTGTTTTTTTTTTCTCCAAACAGCAAAAGCATGGCTTTTCACATGGGAATAAACAGAAGGTAGAAAGTTTCTCTTCCATTCACAGTTTCCCTCCCGCCCCTCTGCCCTCTGTGCATGGGCCACTTGGCTCTCTGTGTCTCCGTACTGTGCTATCTTGAGACTCCGTCCAGAACACAGAGCAGTACATCAAGTCCTCTTCCAAAGCCACATGGAAGCGTAAAACTAACTCAGAGAAAAGACCGTGCAAATGCTGATGACTGAGGACTGCCAGCCCCATCAGCGAAGGCAGACTGACGAATGCCTTTCTGAAGAAATGGTACATGAATTTCATTTCCCAGCTTGCCCCCGTGCCCCTCAGGTGGGCTTTTTTTGCCTATTTCTGACATACCTAGGAATAAATGGATTGTTTGATCTTTCTGGATTTCCCTATCAGTGACTAACCAAGGGGAAAAAAAAACAATTTAAATTCATAATTTCAAGCCCTCAAACCACTGGTAGCAACTGCAAAGAGTGATAAGAAACGAACAGACTCTATTCTTTAACCAACCAACCTGTTTACATTTGCTGTCTTACAGGCCCAGCGGCAAGCTGTGTCCTCAACGTCCACGCACTAGGCAGGATTTCTTAACATCAGCAATTCTGGGGTTTGGGCGGGGTCATTTTGTGTGGGAGCTGCTCTGTCCATTGTGCAATTCTGGTGACACCATAGCCTCTACTCGCTGGATGCCAGGAGGGCGCCCCACTGCCCTGGTGCCCAACATCACAGTGTCCCTTGGGGGACAAAACTGCCCCTGGTTGAGAAGCACTGGAGCAGACAGAAATGTAAATAAATACCTAGAAAGAGCCCTGGCCGGTTTGGCTCAGCGGTTAGAGCGTCGGCCTGCGGTCCTGAGAGACCCGGGTTCGGTTCCCGCTAAGGGCGCGTACCTCGGCTGCAGTTTGTCCCCGGCCCTGGTCGGTTGTGCGGGTGGCAGCCACTCGATGTGTTCCTTTCACATCGATGTTTCTCACTCTCTCTGTTCCCCTCTCTCCCTCCCACTCTACCTGAACAAAAAATGGAAAAATGTCCTCGGGTGAGGATAAAAAAAATAAAAATAAATAAATACCTAGAATGAAATGAGAAGGTGCTGGAAGGCAGAAACGTATCACATGCTACAGTAAGAAAAACTCACTCCACCAGGGGAAATGAGAAAAACAAAGGACATGACAAGTGAGGTAGGTTTAAAGCTTTTGTTTTCAGAAAAAAACTCCGTATTTTGAACTCAAATTGGCCTTCTTACATAACAACTATTCTTTGCTCTAGACTCTCTCATTTGATTGTTTGGAGTTAATAAGTGTAAAAGCTAGTCATCTCTACCAGTATTTCGCAGCTCACATACTACGGTCTGACGTCACTACTGTGGGGTCTGGCCTTGAAGGAGAGACGATGAGGACAAGATCACGGGAGTCCAGACACTGTCAAAGGAGAGAGGGGTGAAGAGGAGAGCAGGCCCTGGGAGAAAACCTGAGAAAGCATAAAGGGAGGTGCATCCCTAAGCATCCGCCTCCAAGTTTGCACAAAGAACAGTCTGGGCAAGAACTTCTTTTCTACTGTGATATGCAACAGAGGGGAGCTGGAGCTATGGAGGGTTTTGCATTCAACACTTACCCAGAAACCCTACGCACCGGCTCTCCTCCCAAGTCTTAGCAGTTTGCTCCTCTCCAAGTTAAGAAAAGTTTCAGCTAATCAGCAGGTGCTCAGACACTCATGGCTGCAGGCCATTTATGCCAGGTGGCCACACGGTGTCATTGTCCCTGAGTGCAGTTGTGTAGGTCCACAGGAGCCCATTGAATCTCATTGGCTTTTAATATGTGTAAGTGTACCAAGTATAAATGAAGGGGCTGGAGTGGAGCATTGGAAGAACGGTGGAGTGAGGACCTCCAAAAATCCATTCCTCCACTAAGGCAGTGAGAACATTGGCCAAAAAAAAGTCAGTATTAAAATGTTCAGAGCTCTATAAATTAACTAAAAGTACAATGGTCCAGGAAGTATTTGTTCAAAACAGCAGCTGAATCTCAGTAAGAAGGGTGCTCCTTGTGCTATTTGAACTTGTCTGATTACCACCGTGTTGAATCAGAGTCGGCAGCATCATTTGTTGAGCAGACTGATGTGGTCTGCTCTGATGCGTTAAGCATCCTCTGGTTTATGTGATGAGGTTAGCTTCCAAGCACAGGTAGGAATTTTTTATGTAATGATTTCTTTCCTTTTTCCCATGAACACCCCTTGCTTTTGCCCTGTAATTGGGACACTCTGGGTTTCTTCCTGGATCTGCGCTCCCCTAGTTGCAACCCTTTGACACCCAATAGGTGCTTGTTCCCTCTCATGTCAGCTTTTAACTTCAGGTGATCATACCAAAGGGTGTTCTTATCATCCCTACCACTCAGAAAAGTACAAGTTTCGAACCTCTGTGCTAGGATCTGGGAGCAAAGACCAACTATATATTTCTTATTATATCACAACATCACAGAGGCACATCAATTCTTTCACCAAAGACAGAAACTAAATTCCGTGAAGGCAGAACTGTGCTTGGCCAGGCCCCCTGACTCTCTGCTCAAGGTTTGGTCATAGTAGGCCTACAGTGAATGTTTTATATAGATTTATCCATCAGTCAACACAGTGCACATTTAAAGAGCCTCATCAAAAACCAACGTGGGATAACACTGAATGGCCAAACTGCTCATCAATCTCAGCGGACATGCAAATGAATTAATGCAAATATTCCACACCAAAAATGCAAACAAGGGCTATAGGCCCTAACCCTCAGGAGTTCGTTGGTTCTAGCAATGAGTCATGGAGGGAATGAAGGTAGAGAGATTATTTAATACCCAAATCATCCAACATCTGTTTATCCCTGCCGTTAGTTTCCCCACCGCCACAGTAACTTTTCGTAGAGCCTCCAATAAAAAAATGAAACCAAGCTCTGACTTTCCTCTCCTCCCTCTTCTGCCTTCTGGGAGCCTTGAGAGCGAGCTGGCAACAGCCAGAAGAAGGAAGAATAAAGGGAGTGAATGATCCCTGGGCCTCAGCTTGCAATTGTCATGCACTGTCAGCTTCTGACACAAGATCAGAGTCCTGCCCAAGGCTTAAACAATCTGGGGTGCCAGAATTCAGGATTCTGTATCCCCAGTCCTGGCCCCCCTGCTCAGGAAGCTGCCCAGTGTAGATGTTTGTTCCCCTAAGAACCAAGCTTACCATGGGAGGCTGGGTCCGACTGTCACACACACCTGGACAGCTGTGACCCTGAGCACCAGGCTGCAAACAGCAACCTGTGCTGCACTTTTCAATGGAAACATTCCTGTCTGATGCGTTCCCATGCAGACTGCCTTTTCCACGCACCTGTCATCGCGTGTGATGCCTCTATTACACACACAGCCTCTGGCAGGATGGACAAAGCTGAATCCCTGCCCAACATCGAAGCGTGCCAGAGCAGATCAAAATATGAAGCAGTGCTCAAGCTGAGGTGGAGAGCAATTCCAAGGCACAGACACCTAACTCTTAACCCTTTCTCTGCTTCTGCCTTCATGCCCAATGGTACTGTCGCGGTCTCACTGGTATGACCTCACCACCCTCTGCCATGCTCCACAAAACCGTGATCACCACCAAGACTCACCCGGATTCCACTGCATGACACGGTGCTAGCCATCAGAGTCCAGCACAGAGGCCATGGAGCACCACATGGCCTCTTCCATTTCCAGAGTCCAGGGAACGCATAGCTCTCCTGAGAAGCACTCGCTTTCCGGCACCCCTAGCTATCTCCGGGTGTTCCTCTCGCACCCCGCTAGAGAGGGGCACTTTCCAGTCCACAGCAGCTGCTCCGCTGAGCCACCTCAGAAGGCGGCCTCAGCTCGAGCCAAGTTTTATGGCCATGCCCACAGATTAATAAAACATGTGCAAAGAGACAACCCTCCAAATAATGAGCCTTCCTATTGCAGAGATTGGAAAGTCATACCTGATCCAAGACGGCCTGCAACGCTGGCTCCTTTAACCAACACAGGTGGGAGCAATTGAGGTCTTATGTTACCAATTACAGGTGCCCTTCTTAAAGCACAGGTGAGACGCACAGGACGGAGGAACTTCTCCCAGCTCCGACCTGAATGCGAATGTGCTCCTCGGTCTCAGCTGGAAGGCACCTGTGGGGTGGCCGCCAAAGCTCTCAACCAGAACCAACCCTCATCTGGGGAGAGGCAAGAGCAGGGACTGCTGTGGGCTGTCTTGAATCCATGTGTGGGAGGCGTGAGAAAAAGGATGGATAATGGACCCGTTGGCATTGATTCTTGCAGCTGTTTAAAAAGTAATGTGTTCCTTATTACAAACGTTATTCATGTTCATTGTAGAAATACAGACAAGCATAGGAAGAAAAACAAATTAGCAATAATCCACTTACCAAAAGTAAGTCGCTTTAGAATTGTCAGTGCAATTTCTCCTTCCCATTCTTGTGTGTTTTCTGTTGTGAGTACTGCTTTGTTACCTAATAAAACTTCTATATCAATAATATTTCTGTACTTTCTTTAAGAGACCATATTTATGGGTACTAAAAATAGCTAACATTGATTGAGCCAGGAACCTTGCTATGTTAGTTCCTGTTAAAAGATAAATTGAGGCATTTAACATTTGTTAAGAGTTCACTTGAACAAACACTGATCCGAATCAGGCAGTGCCAACCTGGATGTAGTTAGGGGCACTCCACCGGCAGGAGCTGGGAGAGACTTTTACAGAGAAAAGGTAAGAGCAAACTAAGTCAATGACTGATTGGCTGCAGCTCAAAGCCTACTGGCCGTCTGTGATTGGTCATCCTTAGGTTTCTATTGAACTTTAGGCATAGACAGGCTTAGATTTCGTCTGTCACGTAGGCTGCCATGGGACTAGAGCCACACTGGTCTAGTGACACCCTTGTTTAATTAATTGAACACTTTATTTTTATTTTTTGTCAATCCTCACCCGAGGATATTTTTTTCATTAATTTTTTATTTTTTTTTAGGATAGAGTGGAAGGGAGGGAGGGTGAGAGAGAGAGAGAAACATCGATGTGAGAGGGACACATCGATTGGTTGCCTCCTGCACGACCCTGACTAATGTTGGGGATCAAACCTGCAACCCAGTTATGTGGCCTTGACCTTGAGTCAAACCTGCGCCTTCAGTCTGAGGGCGACGCTCTGTCTGCCAAGCCAAACCAGCCAGGGGTAGTGAACACTTTCTTAATCTTCACAAGGACTCTCTGAGTCAGGTACTATTACATTTTACTGTCTTAGAAATGAGGACGCAGAGACATAGAGCTAAACTAAGTGACATCTCGCTTCTGTTCCTCCTCTCCTCCTCCTCATCCCCCTTTCCCACCCTCACACCGAGCAGACAGAGACGGCTCCACTGCCTCATGTCCCTGCAAATCAGCCCGTTTGCCCTGTGACAAGGTCACCAGACATTCCAGGGACATCTCTGCCAGGGTGGAGCCCAACACAGACCTCAGCTCCCCACCGCCACTCGCCGGGCCTTCACCCTGCTGCCCAGTGCTGGACCCGACTGGCCAGTGTCCCTGTGGGTGACGCAAACACCATCTCCTGTGCCAGGGTCCCTGTGTGACAGTGTTAAGTCGTGTTTCCTGGCCTCTACTTCAGCCTTGCTGGGACCAGAGCACTTTCACCAGACTCCTTGTTTCTATCATCTTTTATTAAAGGAGGTGTTGAATGTTTCATCTCGTTTTGAAATATTTGTCCTCCACCTCTGTTCTCTTTGTCCCTGTTTTCATGTCTGCTCTTTGTAAGACGCAGTGCGTTCTCCCTTCTCTTGTCCCCTTTGTGCTCTGCACTCTCCCAGTCTCACCGGGTCCCTTCTGCCCAGGCCGGTTTCTCAGCTTCCTCTGCTGCAGCCGTCACTCTGGGACAGGAGGTGCCCTTCCCTTTCCCTGGAGGTCAAGCGCGCTCGGTCGAGGCGGCTCTGGCCAGCAGGGGGAGCCAGCGGCACCAACATTGACCAAGTCCCGCTCCATGTGCTAAAGAGGGGGGGGGAAATGATCCTGACCTGAAGAACTGCTAGCGGCTGCCACCCAAAGGCACCCCGTCCCCTGGCCCCGTGAAAGCTGTTTCCCTGACTGTCAATGTGTCTGCTTTCCAGCTCCCACTTGTTCCCAATACAAGCAAAACCAACGCGATGCTGTTCCGCTGAAGGGTCTTTCCCAGAGCCTCTCAGTCAGCGCTTAGCTTCGCAGCAGGTGGTACCTCACTCACGGAACACAGGTAGCACGGGCAGAACGGTCCCGGTGCCCCCTACAGGTGCCATCTGGCGTCAGCCCTGCTCGGCCTTCTGACAAAGGCCCAGGTACCCTCGCTGCGGTGGATCCTGCTAGGTAGGAACCAGGATGCTTAATTTCACTTGTCACCACTAACTCAGGTTTGGGGGTCGGAACATTGCAAGCCATTTAGAGCGGGGCGGGGGCAGCCTGAAGGGCCATTCATTCTGCGTCCTGGGCTGACTCCCGCACGGCTTCCGGGAGCACTTCCTTTTCAGTTTGATTTTGTTCCCTTCCTCTCCAGGTCTCCAGCTCCTCCTGTCTCGTTCCTGTGGCCCTGCCTGCTCCCCCAACTTTCACACATATGCGTGCACACACACACACACACACACACCACACACACACACACAGATTAAAATATACAGCAAAGAGTCCAAGCGTTTTCAAAATGTACTCACTGATAGGAACCTAGAGCTTTTATAACAGGTCTTTCATTGTTGGTGCTTTTCATTTGTACCATCATAGAAAATAAAGAAGAGGATTCAAGACCATAGAGCTTATAGTGAGGACAAAGCCCTGCGTATCCAGTGAGATCGCACCACTGAAATCTCGGAGGACGGGACAGCCCCCTGGACGGGTCTCTCCAGGCTTGCGCGCCTAGTGTACCCAGGTGTGGGCAGCATCACCTGAAAGTAATGAATGAGCTAAGACTACTAACTGGTTTGCTTTCAGAAGTAAGCCCAGTCCTGACCTGTCCTCCACTGGTAACACCGGGGAGCTATTCACAGACACTCCCGTTGCCCTGAGTGGTAAAAGGCTCCGTTTGAATAACTTAAGATCAAAATCCTGTTGCTGCTTTATCTCAACACACAGTCTCGAATTTGAAGCTGAACGATAGCACAGCTTTGCTTTTCACTGAGCTAGGAAAGAATCTGCATGATTTCCTCAAGGATGACAGAAACATGAAAAATGTCAGAATACGAATATCTCACTTAAGACCAAGTGCACAGGATTAAAGACAAAGTCTATGGAGCGTCCGAAGAGGCATTGATTTGGGAAGATCTCAAGCAGGTAGGTGTGAGGGGCAAGGCTTTAAACAGCTGCTGCTAGCTATAAAAATAAGTGAACTGTAAATTCTTCTGACTGGAGGTTTCCTAAAACAGCAGAGATAGAAATACTCCTAAAATCGTATCCAGGGAAAGTCACCGCAGAAAACACTCCTTGAGAGGGTCGATGCATTAAGAGGAAGCATTTACAGACTGAAAGCCACAGAATACACGGAGGTTGCATCCTGACTGGATACTTGTTAAAAGAATCCATTTGCGGCTCCAATGTTCAGGGTCAGTAATTTCTCAGAAAAAGGTTAATGGAAACAAAACAGAATTCAGTCACATTCTCCCAACTGGTTGCAGAAATATACGCAAAAATTACACCCTTAGCATATCCCCGGGTTATAGAATGCAAAATTATTGCAACAGTACAATAGAGAAAATTATTGCAATCAGTACGACAGAGAAAGGAGGGAGGCTAGGTGTAGAGAGGCATTTGTGTGTGTGATGGGGCAGGGGGCCTAAATGACCCTGGTCACTTCCAGCCTGAGGTTGCAATGATTCAGAGTTTGAAAGCAGAGTATGGATGTGAGTAAACCAAGTGAATACATCCAGAGGCTGGATGGAGCTGTAGAAACGTTCACAAATCAGCTTCCAACCCAAAAGCTGCTCGGAAAATTTTATACATGTGTCTCAGACTCACAGATGTTAGGGACAGTTGATAGAGAATGAAGCCACAAAACTTAATGGCCACAGCTGAATCTTCCGGTCTGGGCAGCAGTGTTTAGAGAGGTGGCACTCCAGCTTGGGTTTCAGGGGCTAGAGGAGAGTGTTCTCCGGAACATAACAGTGTCGGTCCCAAAAGACCAGTAGAAGAATCAAGCGAGAGAAGAGGTCAAGAGGCAGTCTAGAAAGCCTGGAGCACGTGGGATCCCTGTGTGCAGAGTTTTGGAACGGGATGAATGAGCAAACAGGAGGCTGGAGGGAATCCTTCCAGAAGGGGACGTCAGGCTATTCCAATTCAAATGACTTGGAAAAGACACCACTGCATTTAACAGGCCACACAGATAGCCACACGCGTCAGCCGCAGCAGGTGTTTTGTTCTTTGGCTGAGGGCTGTGCATGATCCAGGCTGCTCATGAATGGCTTTTAGTGAGACCTCACCACCTGCCAGGCTCAGGGTAAGGTGTTCTGCACACATCTCAGTTCGTCTCCACAGCAGCCCTCCACCCTCATCAAACCACGCAGTCAGAGAACTAATATTTATTGAGGATTGAAGGATCCTGAATTGTACTGTTCAATTGATTTATAAAGTCGGAAAGCTACACTGCAAGTAAGTTTGAAGTACATGGTACTCACCCTGTCCCCACCTCAAAATCCTTTACTTCAGCAATTTTACATCAGTGTGCCACACTACCTGACTGTTTCGTCAGGGGCACTGACCTCTTTTCTCTTAGAGTGTCAATTTGAAAAATGACAACAGCCAATACAACAATAGCCGTCTTTTGGTGTGCTGCAGAATTTTCGTGATTAGTTTCTGTGTGCTGTGAGAACATGGTTGAAAATTGCCAGTTTAATGGAATAGCACTGTGGCGTCACCCACCAGCTGACACCGTAAGAGGGAACCCTGTAAAAAGTTTCATTGTATTTCACATAAGGATATTATCTATTGCATTACATAGTACCTGCTTCGTGAGTCCCCAAGGGACATAACTCCTGATCTTAGTATAAGAATTATTACCGTGGGGGGTGTTTCTCAGTGGTTAGAGCACTAGCCCACAGACCAAAGGGTCTCAGGTTTGATTCCCAGTCAGGGCACGTACCTGGGTTGCAGGTTCAGTCCCCAGCCCCAGTCAGGGTCCTGCAGGAAGCAACCAATTGATGTGTCTGTCTCTCTCACATTGATGTTTCTCTCTCTCTCCCTCCCTTCCACTCTCTAAAAATTAGTGGAATATCCTCAGGTGAGGATTAACCAAAAAAAAAAAAAAATAGAAAGAAACATTATAGCTCTCCTAGCACCTGGCATGTTTTTATATTATAGACAATAGATCATGCAGCTGAGCCTCTTCCCCTCCCTCCGTGCACAGCTGCTAGAGGGTCCCAGGCCAGATCTATGGCCCAAGTCAAGGCGTGCTGTGACCCGACTTCATTGCATTGTTTCTTGCTCCACTTTTTCAACTTAGTATGTTTTACTCTTTTATTCTATAAAGGTTTGCACATTGTTAAAACCCTCTTTGTTCAAGATCAGGCATAAGCACGTACACACATGCATTCATGCGTACAGATCTAAAAGTGCTGTGGCCAAATTGCCAGTACAGTGAAGGTAATAATGGTTTCATGTACGTAGAATAGAAATTAGTGAATTTCCTCTCCTCTGTTAAAATTATTTCTTGTTCGTATTTATACATAACCTAGTTTTGCCAGTTCACATTCTTACTGAGTAAATCCATTTACAATTTGCCAGAAACCTGAATTTCTTTATTCCTCGTGTAGGAGCCACACTTTCTGATTTATATGGAACAACTTCTCCATCTATTGGCACAATTTAATATTGCAAATAATAACTTGAAATCAAATGTTTCCTTATTAGTCGTGAAGCTTTCTCCGCTATTGAGTCTAAAAGTTCCCACTGTCAACTATTAAATACATTTCTGCTACGGTAAGTGCTTTGCCTTCAAAGGTTAAAAAACCTGTAGACAGTAAACTCATGGTTTTACCACTGGGCTGAGAGGCTTTTTGGATCACAATCTCTACCTCCTAAAGGAAGTCAAGCCAAAGTTTCTAAAATAAGAGATCAAGGTATGAAGAGATATTAAGCATAGATGATGGGTTAGGTTAATATGTGATAATTGTTTTTAAATCAGGTTTAAGGGCTGAGAGAAACACTGGTTATGCCAACATTTCAATTCTTATTGGTAATAGCTTATAAATGATAAAATATATGGACATTCAGAAGGGCCAATCAACTGTATAAATATGTTTCATCAGTAAACCTCTGATGAAAGAAATTAAAGAGGTAAACAGAGAGATAGTCCATGTTCATACATAGTAAGACTCAAAATTGTCAAGGTGTCCATTTTTTCCAACACAGATTCAAAAAGATCCAAATCCAAATCCCAGCAAGTTCTTTTGTGGGTATCAACAAACTGATGTTAAAGTTTATATGGAAAAGCAAAAGACTCAGATTAGCCAATTCAATAATGAAGGGGAAAAATTTAGAGGAATGTTCACTCGACCTTAAGACTTGCTATGAAGCTGTAGTAATTAGGACAGTGTGATATTTATGAAAGAATAGACAAACTGATCCATGGAACACAATGGAGAGCCTGGAGGGAGACTCGCATGATAGTTAACTGATCTCTCGCAAGGAAGCAATAATACAATGGAGCAAAGTCGGTCTTTTCAACAAACTGATGACATCCACATGCCAAAAACATGAACCAAGACACAGACCTCACACCCTTCCCAAAAATTAACTCCATGTGAATCACAGACCTAAATGTAAAAATCAAAATTATATAACTCCTACCCTGGCTGGGTGGCTCAGTTGGAGTGTCGTTGCATACACCAGAAAGGTAGCGAGTTCCATTCCTGGTCAGGGCACATACCTAGGCTGCAGGCTCTGTCCCTGGTAGGGGTGCATACAGGAGGCAAGCGATGAATGTTTCTCTCTCATATCAATGTATCTCTCTCTCTCTCATCCTTCCTCTCTCTCTAATATCAATAAAAAAATATATCCTTAAGTGAGGATTAAAAAATAAATAAATAAATGTTAAATCATAAAACTCCTAGAAGATAGCAAGATAGCATAGGAAAGACCTAAATAACTTTAAATGTGGCACAATGACTCTTTAGATACAACACCAAAGGCTTGTTCCATGAAAGAAAGAAGTGATAAGCTGGACTTTGTTAAAACTAAAATTTCTGCTGTGTAAAGAAAATGTTGAGAGTATGAGAAGACAAACTAGGAGAAAATATTTGCAAAAGGCATTTCTGATAAAGGACTGTTATCCAAAATATACAAAGAATACTGACATTTCAGCAATAAGAAAATGAACAATCTGAATATACACCTCACCAAAGAAGATGTACAAATGACAAGTAGGCACAGGAGAAGATGTTCAATGTCACATGCCACTGGGGAATTTCCACAAGCATGAGATACCATATGTGCCTATTAGAATGGCTCAAATACAGAACACTGACAGCACCAAATGCTGGAGAGGATGTGGATCAACAGGAACTCCATTCATTGCTGGTGGGAATGCAAAATGGTACGGCCACTTTGAAAGACGGTGGCAACTTTTCATAAAAACTAAACAAATTCTTATCACACAATCCAGCAGTTGCAATCCTTGGTATTTACACAATGAATTAAAAACTTGGCAGCTACACCAAAATCTGCTCACAGGTAATTAAAGTAGCTTTATTCATAATTACCAAAACTTAGAGGCAATAAAGTCATCCTTCAACAGGTGAATGATTTAATAAACTGTGGTCTATCCAGACAATGGAGTATTATTCAACACTAAAAAGAAATGAGCCATCAAGCCACAAAAAGACATATGCATATTACTTAGTGAAAGACACCAATCTGAAAAGGCTGCATACCACCTATATAAAATTCTGGGACAGACAAAACTTATGGAGGCAGTAAAATAGTCAGTGGTTTCCAGGGATAAGGAGAGAGGGCGGGATGAATAGGCGGAGCATAGAGGATTTTTAGGGAAGTGCAACTATTCTGAATGATACTACAATGGTTGATACATGTCAATATACCTTCGCCAAAACCAGTAGAATGTACAACACCAAGAGTAACCACTAATGAAAACTGAGGACTTAGGGTGATAATGATGCATCAATGTAGACTTGTCGGTTATGACAAATGTACCACTGAGGCAGGTTGTCCGAAATGGAGGAAGTCTTGTGTGTGCGTGGGGGGAGGGGCTACAGACAGTATATGGAAACTTTTTCTACTTTTCACTCAGTTTTACTGAGAACCTAAAATGGCTCTAAAAAAATAAAGTTCTTTTAAGTTTCCTGACAGGCAATAATCAATAAAATACAAAAGATACTTTCATACGGTGATATGTGCTCAGGGGAGGGTATCTTGATAATTCTCTTTTGTGACTTACACTTTTAGCATCATATCTTAGAATTAATGCCTAAACAAATATAAGTATTTTCTCCCATGCTTACCTCTAAATCTTTTATAGTTTTAGATTATAAATTTAGGAATATCATCTATTTTGAGTAATTTTTTACTATGAGACCAGTTATGGGTTAAAGTTGACATTTTTACATATGGATACCTAATTATTCCAACATTCTGTCCACTGAATTGCATTTACACTTTTGTTAAAAATGAACTGTCTTTGAAAAAGATATATTTGCATATTTATTTACAGACTCTGTTCTCCTGCGTTGGGTGTCAATTCTTTTGCCAATACTACACTGTCTTGAACAGGAGAGTTTTACAGTAAGTCTTGCAATCAGGTAGAGTAAATGCTTCAGCACGGTTCTTCCTTTTCAAAATTGTTACAGCTATTCTATTTCATATGCCTTTCCATATCAATTTTAGAATTAGTTTACCAATTTCTACCCAGAAAATTCTGCTATATTTGATAGGTATTACATTGAATGTACAGTTCACTTTGGAAGGAAATGACGTTTTAACAACACTGAGGTTTCAAATTCATGAACACTGTATGGCATTCCATTCATTTAGCTGTTTGTTTGGTTGGTTGTTTCGTTCGTCTGTTTTATAGTTTTGTTTGTTTGTTTGTTTTGTTCTTTTATCTTCACCCGAGGACATTTTTGCATTTACCTTCAGATAGAGAGGGAGGGAGAGAGGAAGGAAGAGAGAGAGAAACATCAATGTGAGAGAGACACATTGAGTAGTCACCACCCACATGACCCCAACCAGGGCCGGGGACAACTGAGGTATGTGCCCTTAGCGGGAACCAAACCCAGGACTCTCTGGTCCATGGGCCGATGCTCTAACCACTGAACCAAACTGGCCAGGGCTGTTTTATAGTTTTTAGCATACAGAATCCACACATATTTATTTTGAGATTTGCACCTAAGTATTGCATAATTTTGTGATATTATAAATAGCACTGGACTTTACTTTCAAGTTCCATTGTTAATTGCATGTGTGTGTGTGTGTGTGTGTGTGTGTAAAATTGCAACTGAATTTTCTATATTGACTAAAATTTTGTTAAACTTATTAGTTCTAGTAGTCTTTTTGTAAATTCTCAGGGATTTTCTACATAGTCATTCATGTCACCTGCAAATAAAATACAGCTTTAGCCCAGCCTGTGTGGCTCAGTGTTTGAGTGTCGACCCATGTACCAAGAGGTCGCCAGTTCGATTTCCAGTCAGGGCCCATGCCCAGGTTGTGGGCCTGATCCCCAGTGGGGGCATGCAGGAGGTGGCCAATCGATGTTCTCTCTCATCAATGTTTCTATCTCTCTCTCCCTTTCACTTCCTTTCTCTCTAAAATCAATAAAGAGCGGCCCTTTTCATGAAACCGCCCCTGATGAACACGAGAGCACCTCGGCAATGAGTGTAACCAGAAGCGGAAGGATGTATGGAATCTTTTAAACCTCGAGTGTTGCACTGAGGAGTCTAGTTGCTTGGATACTGGAATACAAGGATAGTTCAACATTAAAAAAAATTGAATACAGAGACCGAAAAATGGCGGCGGAGTGAACGGAGCTACACAGACCGTCTCCCAGAACCAAACAGGAATTACAACTATAACACAGACAAATCGATGGGAAAAAGCAACATTACAACTATAACACAGACAAATCGACGGGAAAAAGCAACAGAAAAGCAGCTTGCGAGGACCATACAACGAGGGACACTGACTCCATCCCGGTAGGCTTGCGAAGGCGTGAGACGGGGCTGGGAGCCCACGGTCGGCAGCTCGGCAGCGGCCTTAGCTGGGAGCAGCGCCCTCAGGTTACACTCCCAGGCGGCCCCACAGCGCAGAGCCGGGACAGAGGCTGAAACAGCCACAGCCACTCACCTTGGGCTCCGGCGGAGGAAGGGCAGACTGGACTGGAACTGCGTCGGGACACTCGGAGTTTGGAGGGCACTCAGAGCTTTGGCTGAGTTGCTGCCACCCAGGACGGTGGCCACATTGCTCCTTCCCAGGGCTCTGAGGAGAGGCAGCAGCCCCTCCCTCGGAGATCCAACCCCACCCTGTGGGCCATTGAAGTGCTAATTGAGGCTCACTAACAACCAGCATCTGCTCCACTCTCGTGAAAGCCCCTTGGCTGAGCACCAGAGGGAGTTTTTCAATCAACTGACAACCCAAAACTCATCAAGTAACCTAGACTGCTAGCCTCCAGGTAAAAAGCTAGAGGATAACAGTACCTTTCCTGGGCTGGCAACTTTAACCAGGAAAGTAAGACTTGACAGTGGTGTTCAACGTGGGTCCTCCCTCGCTCATCTAAACTCAGGAGAGGGAACCACAAACAGCAGAACACCAACACCCACAGGGAGAACTTGACAGGCTCCAAAGCCCACAGTGATACCCAAACACAGAAACACAGAAACACAGAAACAGAAGCCAAATGAAAGAGCAAGACACCTCCACCGAAGATGAGATCAATGTGGAGCAATTAGGCATGTTAACAGAGCTAGAATTCAGAGCCATGATCTTGAGAAAGCTGAACAGCATGAGTAAGGACATAGAGACACTGAAAATAAGCCAATTGGAAATTAAAAAGCACCAAGAAGAGATAAAAAATGACATATCAGAAATGAAAAACACATTGGAAGGTTTAAAAAGCAGAGTAGAGGATGCTGAGGACCAGATCAGCGAATTAGAAGACAGGGTAGAAAAAATCAACTAATCAGAAAAACAAAAGGAAAAAACTATTAAAAAACAGGAAGACAGCTTAAGAGAACTATGGGACAACTGGAAACGTAATAATATTCGCATCATAGGAGTCCCCGAAGAAGAAGAAAATGAGCAAGGGATAGAGAATATATTCAAAAACATAGTGAGAGAAAACTTCCCTAATTTGGTGAAGGAAGAAGGCATTCAAGTTCAAGAAGCACAGAGAGTCCCAAGTAAGAAGAACCCAAACAGGCCCACACCAAGACACATAGTAATTAAAATGCCACAAATTAAAGACAAAGAGAGAATCCTAAAAGCAGCAAGAGATGAGCAACAGGTTACCTACAAAGGGAACCCCGTAAGGCTCTCAGCTGACTTCTCACAAGAAACACTACAGGACAGAAGAGAATGGCATGACGTAATCAAAGTCATGAAAAACAAGAATCTGAATCCAAGACTACTCTACCCAGCAAGGCTATCATTCAAAATAGAAGATCAAATAAAGCGCTTCCCAGACAAAAAAAGGCTAAGGGAATACATTAGCACCAAACCAGCACTGCAAGAAATGTTAAAAGGACTGCTGTAATTAGCAGTAGAAATGGGAAGAAAAATAGAACCACACTAAACAAAAATGGCAATAAATAAGTACATATCAATAATCACCTTAAACGTAAATGGATTGAATGCTCCCATAAAAAGACACAGAGTAGCTGATTGGATAAGAAAGCATGACTCATCTATATGTTGTTTACAAGAGACCCACCTCTCAACAAAAGACTCACATAGGTTGAAAGTGAAGGGATGGAAAAAAATTTTCCAAGCAAATGGAAAGCAAAAAAAGCTGGGGTAGCAATTCTCATATCTGATAAAATAGATTTCAAAATGAAGACCATAACTAGAGACAAAGACGGCCACTACATAATATTGAAAGGATCTATCCAACAGGAAGATATAACCTTGATAAACATATATGCACCCAATATAGGAGCACCAAAATATATTAAAAATATTCCGGAGGACTTCCAAGGAGAAATCGACAACAATACAATCATAGCAGGGGACTTCAACACCCCGTTGACAGCACTGGATAGATCCTCTAGGCAAAAAATTAGCAAGGAAACAGAGACTCTAAATGAAGCACTAGACCAAATGGATTTAATAGATATCTACAGAGAATTACACCCCAAAATTACAGAATACACATTGTTCTCAAGTGCACATGGGACATTCTCAAAGATAGACCACATGATAGGACACAAACTAAATCTCTACAAGTTCAAGAAGATTGAAATCATATCAAGCATCTTCTCAGATCACAATGGCATGAAACTAGAAATCAATTGCAACAAGGACATGCAAAGACATTTCAACACATGGAGGCTAAATAGCATATTATTAAACAATGAATGGGTCACTGAGGAGATCAAGGAAGAAATTAAAAACTTCCTGGAAACCAATGAAAATGAACACACAACAACACAAAATCTATGGGATGCAGCGAAAGCAGTTCTGAGAGGGAAGTTCATAGCACTACAGGCCTACCGCAAAAAAAACAAGAAAAATTTCTAATTGACTGTCTAACCTCACAACTTAAAGAATTAGAAAGCAAACAGAAAGAAAACCCCAGAGCAAGCAGAAGGAAGGAAATAGTAAAGATCAGAGCAGAAATAAATGACATAGAGACCAAAAAAAAACAATTCAAAGGATCAATGAAACAAAGAGCTGGTTTTTCGAAAAGATAAACAAGATTGATGGACCCTTAGCTAGACTCACCAAGAAACAAAGAGAGAGAACCCAAATACACAAAATCAGAAATGAAAGAGGAGAAGTAACAACCAACACCACGGAAATACAAAAGATCGTTAACAACTACTACGAACAACTATATGGCAACAAATTCGACAACCTAAGCGAAATGGACAAATTTCTAGAAACACACAGTCCCCCAAAACTACTCCCGGAAGAGATAGAAAACTTGAACAGACCAATAACAACTAGGGAAATTGAAGAGGTAATCAAGACTCTCCCAGCAAACAAAAGCCCAGGCCCAGATGGCTTCACGGGGGAGTTTTACCGAACATTCAAAAAAGAACTAACACCCATTCTCCACAAACTCTTTCAACAAATTCAAGAAGAAGGAAGACTTCCAAACACGTCCTATGAAGCCAACATAATTCTAATTCCAAAACCAGAAAAAGACACTACAAAGAAAGAAAACTACAGGCCAATATCCCTGATGAACATAGATGCCAAAATCCTGAACAAAATATTAGCAAATCGGATCCAGAAATACATCAAAAAAATTATTCACCATGACCAAGTGGGATTCATTCCAGGGATGCAAGGCTGGTACAGTATTCACAAATCAATAAACGTGATACACCACATAAACAAAATGAAGAATAAAAACCACATGATCATATCAATAGATGCTGAAAAGGCATTCGACAAAATCCAGCATCCATTTCTGATAAAAACGCTCAGCAGTGTGGGAATAGAGGGATCATATCTGGACATAATAAAGGCCATATATGAAAGACCTACAGCCAACATCATACTAAATGGACAGAAACTAAAAACATTTCCATTAAGAACAGGAACAAGACAGGGATGTCCACTTTCGCCACTCTTATTCAACATTGTACTGGAAGTCTTAGCCACAGCAATCAGACATGAAGAAAAAATAAAAGGGATCCAAATTGGAAAGGAGGAAGTGAAACTGTCATTATTTGCAGATGACATGATATTGTACATAGAAAACCCTAAAGACTCCATCAAAAATCTATTAGACTTAATAAATGAATTTGGCAAAGTAGCAGGATACAAAATTAACATCAAGAAATCGACGGCATTCTTGTACACCAATGATGAACTCACAGAAAGAGAAACTGAAAAAACAATCCCATTTACCATCGTGCCAAAAAAATTAAGATACCTAGGAATAAACTTAACCAAAGAAGTAAAGGACCTATTTGCAGAAAACTACAGGTCATTGAAAAAAGAAATAGAGGAAGATATAAAAAAGTGGAAGCACATACCTTGTTCATGGATTGGAAGAATCAACATCATTAAAATGTCCATAATACCCAAAGCAATCTATAGATTCAATGCAATCCCCATCAAAATACCAACGACATATTTCATAGAACTAGAACAAATACTTCAAAAGTTCATATGGAACCAAAAAAGACCCCGAATAGCCACAGCAATCTTGAAAAAGAAGAACAAAGTAGGTGGGATCACAATACCAGATATCAGGTTATACTACAAAGCGACTGTAACCAAAACAGCCTGGTACTGGCACAAGAATAGGCATATAGACCAGTGGAACAGAACTGAAAACCCAGAAATGGACCCAAGGCAATACACTCAATTAATATTTGACAAAGGTGGCAAGAGCATACAGTGGAGTAAAGACAGCCTCTTTAATAAATGGTGTTGGGAAAATTGGACAGCTACATGCAAAAAAATGAAACTAGACCATCAACTTACTCCATACACAAAAATAAACTCGAAATGGATAAAAGACTTAAATGTGACCCGTGAATCCATAAAAATTCTAGAAGAAAATGTAGGCAACAAAATTTCGGACATCATACGGAGCAGAATTTTCACTGATACATCACCTAAGGCAACAGAAATAAAGGAGAAAATGAACACATGGGACTACATCAAACTAAAAAGCTTCTGCACAGCAAATGACACAATCATCAAAATGGAAAGGCAACCCACTGTATGGGAGAACATCATTGCCAATGATACATCAGATAAGGGGTTAATCTCCAATATATATAGAGTGCTCCTACAACTCAACAAAAGGAAGACAAAGAATCCAATTAAAAAATGGGCAGAGGACCTGAATAGACACCTCTCCAAACAGGACATACAAATGGCCAAAAGAGCCCTGGCCGGTTTGGCTCAGCGGTTAGAGCGTCGGTCTGCGGTCCGGAGAGACCCGGGTTCGGTTCCCGCTAAGGGCATGTACCTCGGTTGCAGTTTGTCCCCGGCCCTGGTCGGTCGTGTGGGTGGCAGCCACTCGATGTGTCCCTTCATGTCGATGTTTCTCTCTCTCTCTCTGTTCCTCTCTCTCCCTCCCACTCTACCTGAACAAAAAATAGAAAAAAATGTCCTCAGGTGAGGATTTAAAAAAAAAAAAAAACAAACAACAACAAAAAAACAAATGGCCAAAAGACATATGAAGAAATGCTCAACATCACTAATCATCAGAGAGATGCAAATTAAAACAACAATGAGGTATCACCTCACACCTGTCAGAATGGCCGCCATCAACAAATCATCAAACAACAAGTGTTGGCGAGGGTGTGGAGAAAAGGGGACTCTAATACACTGCTGGTGGGAATGCAGACTGGTGCAGCCGCTATGGAAAACAATATGGTGCTACCTCAAAAAATTAAAAATTGAACTTCCATTTGACCCAGTGATCCCACTGCTGGGAATATACCCTAAGAAGCCTGAAACACCAATCAGGAAGAATATATGTACCCCCATGTTCATAGCAACACTATTTACAATAGCTAAGATCTGGAAACAGCCCAAGTGTCCACCAGTAGACGAATGGATAAAAAAGCTGTGGTACATACACACAATGGAGTACTATGCAGCGGTAAGAAAGAAAGATCTCTTATCCTTTGAGACGACATGGAGGGACCTGGAAAGTATTATCCTAAGTGAAAGAAGCCAAGCAGAAAAAGACAAATACCACATGATCTCACTTATATACGGAATATAATGAACATAACAGTCTGAGGAATACAGTAGACCCAGACACATGGAAGTAGGGCACAGACTGCCATCCCTCAGAAGAGGGGATTGGAGGGTGGGGTGGTGGGAAGAGATAAACCACAGAACTTATATGCATGTATGCATGACCAATGGACATGGACAACTAAGCCGGGGGCGGGGTGGAGGTGGGGTGGGTTGGGGGGTGCCAATGGGGTAAAAAGGTAAAATATCTGTAACAAAAAAATAAATAAAAATTCATATTAAAAAAAAATAAAATAAAATCAATAAAGAAAAAATACATATTTTTTTAAAATACAACTGTATTTCTTTCTAGTTTGTGTGCCTTTTATGCTTTTTCCTGACTTTTTTCACTGGCTTGAACCTCGAAAACATTGAACAGGAGAAGTGAGAGTGGACACCTTGCGTCGGTTCCAATCTTACAGGGAAAGCACCTAGTCTTTCACCATTAAGTGTGACGTTAGTGAGAGCTCACTGTAGACCACCTTTATCAGGTTGAAGGAGTTCCTTCTGTTCCTAGTTTGCTAAAGTTGTTATTACGAGTGGATGTTGAGTTTGTCAGATGCTTTTTCTCCATCTATTGGGGTGATTATCGTTTTTCTTAGTCTGTTGAGAAGCTGAATTACAATGGTTGATTTTCAAATGTTGAACCAGCCTTGCTTTCCTGAGATAAATCTTTTTGTTCATGATTCACAATCCTTTTTATATGATAGATTAAATTGGCTAATTTCTTTTCGAGGATGTGCCTGTTCTGGACATTTCATACAAATGAAGTCTTATAATATGCTTTCTTTTGTGACTGGCTTCTTTCATTTAGTGTGATGTTCTCCAGTTTCATCCACTGTATAGTATGCATCAGTACTTCATTCTTTGTGTTGCCAAAGAATATCCGTTATATGGGCATACCATATTTTGCTTATACATTCATCAGGTAATGGACATGTGGGTTGTTTCTGCTTTGGGCCATTATAAACAATGCTTCTATGAACACTTATGTACACATGTTTGTATGGATGTCTGTTTTCATTTCTTTTGGTTTTATACCTAGAATTGGAATAGCTGGTTCATATGGTAACTATATTTCTCACATTTTGAAAAATTCCAAACTGTTCTCAAAGTATCTGCACTGTTCTACATTCTCACCAGCAATGTATACAGGTTCCAATGTTTCCACATCCTCATCAACATTTGTATTGTCTGTACTTTTTATTGTGTTTGGTTTTAAAATGATTTTGCTTTAAACACAATATATTTCTACTGTATAACCCATTTATTTCCAAAAGAATATTTTATATGGTCTGTTTAATTATAATAAGGTGACTAAAATCATAACCAGCTAGTGAAATATAAAATTTAAATACAAATTATTTGTTAAAAAATAGATAATGTAAATTATCTATTAGATAGCTAATAAATATAAAATATCTATTATTTATTTGTTAAACAAATAAAAGTTTCTGCTTTAAAGAAGTTTTAAAAATAGTCTCAAGGATTAAAGTGCAGTGTGCTGCCACTGGAGAACATCTTGCTGATGAATTAACCAGATTCAAATTCATGGTGACAAATAAAAATTTTTTTTCTTTAAATTTGACTAGAACTTTAACGTCCAACCTGAGTAATATGTGTACTTATTTTTCCAAAGAGCTAAATCATTTTTCAGCTTTACTGAGTTATGGTGAATAGGTTAAAATTGTATATATATATAAGGAATATAATATTATGATTTAATATATGTATATAATGAGAAATTATTACTATGATCAAGGTAATTAACACACCTATAACTTCAATAATTACATTATGTGTGTGTGTGTGTGTGTGTGTGTGATGAGAACACAACATCTACTCTCTAAGAAAATAAAACCAAAAGACATTGATGAAAGAATTTGAAGTATATACAAGTAAATGCAAAGATTGTCCTGTGTTTATGGATTGAAGGAATTACTATTGCTAAAATGTCCATCCTACCAAAAACAATGTCATCAATGTGTCTCCCTCTCGCTCTCTCCTTTCTTTCTTTCTCTAAAAATCAATGTTAAAAAATTTAAAGACTAAATCAAGGGATTGATTTCTTTTTAAAGTCAAGTTTTCCGCTTTTCTCTCATCTTCTTAATATCATGTAATGACTATCAGTGTTTTTTGCTTTCAAACCATGCATGCTAATAATTCCTTTTCTTCTCAAGATCCCTGCTACTGAAATGGGTGCCTCTGGTTTTAACTATCATTTCTATCAAGGCTAAATCAGGAATATTTTGGTCTTATAATTTTATTTACAAATTAATGTTCAAGAAATACACATTTTTAATGACTAACAATGATTAATTCTCCCATCAAATAAACAAAAATGTAATAATAATATCCAGCATTGTTAAAGATCCCAAAAGACAGTTATTCTGTCTCAACCAGTAGAAATTTAAACTAATGCAATTTTTCTGGAGGACAATTTGGAAACATATTTTCAAAGTTTTAAGAATGTGCAAACTCTGACCCAGCAAGTCTTCTAGGAATTTGTGCTAAGGAAATAATTAGAAATATGGTCAAAGTTTTATGCATAAAAATGTTCATCTTTATAATGAAAAAAAAAAAAAGAAAAATTTTAAATAACTGAAAATGGGCAGTGGTCAATGGTTAAATAAAATACAATCTATTGATTGATGTGATATTATGCAACAATACAAAAATCGTGTTTTCATCCATCCTGTGTGGCTCATTGGATTGAGTGCCATCCCATGGACTGAGAGGTTCGGGTTTGAATCCAGGTCAGGGCACATGCCCAGGTTGCAGGCTTGATCCCTAGAAGGGGGCATGCAGGAGGCAGCTGATCAATGTTTCTCTCTCACATTGATGTTTCTATCTCTTTCTCCCTTCCTCTCTCTCTAAAAAAATCAATAAGAACATATTTTTAAAACATTTACAAAAATCATGTTTTCAATTAACAATTAACTTTCAATGGCCTTAGCTGAGTTTTTGATGTCACGTCTTAGAAAGCATGCAACATATAAAACCAGCTACTGTGCACTCCCCGCTTACCTGAGGTAGGACTGACTGACAGAGCTAAACATGTTAACAGCAATGTTATCCATGGGTGATTAGATTAGGAGTAGTTTTTATTTTTTTATCTTCACCTGAGGATATTTTTCTATTTTTGTTCAGACAGAGTGGGAGGGAGAGAAAGGGAAAGAGAGAGAGAAAAAAAAAACACCGATGTGAAAGAGACACATGAACTAGTTGCCTCCTGCCTGACCCCCAACCAGGACCAGGGATGATCCACAGCTGAGGTACGTGCCCTTGACCAGAATTGAACCTGCGATTCATTGGTCTGTGGGCCGACTCTCTAACCACTGACCCACACCCGCCAGAGCAGGAGTAGTTTTTAACGGAATGTGTGTGTGTGTGTGTGTGTGTGTGTGTGTGTGTGTGTGTGTGTGTGTTAATATGCATACATACATGCATAAACATTGGGTATATTTTCAGATTTTTTTTGTAGTGAATGTGTTTTACTTTTATAATAACAATGAAAGTGATGTAGAGGAATGTTTTTAATTTCACCTTTGTTTAAAACCACTTTTTTTATTTTACTGCACAGTAATAAATGTCTCCTTCAAGATACCTCATTTTGCTCTCCAAAAGTTGCAAAATCAACTTAGATAATGAGTATTTATTTTCAGGAATAACATATTGGCTCTGCTTAGGGAAGTAGCTCATGGAACTTTTCCCTACGGCCAAACAGAAATGTCATGAACAGAGTTATTACAGGGCTTATGCTAACTCTGGCATTTTACATGCTTAAGCTCATTATTATTCTCATTAATTTTATGATTGTTAATAGCGCTGCTATTTATATGATGACTTAACCTTTACAGATTTCAATCAAAGACTTGAAAACTCAATGAAGAATGTGTCTGGAATGTAAGAGGATGTATTTCTGAGTGATCGCCCAGTGGGGAGCATAGTTTCATCCTCAATATATTTAAATGACTGGGTTGCCTAACCAGAGAAAAATTGAGAAACAATGATCAGTAAAAGTATAAACCTTGGGAATGACTGCTTTTCATAAAAATATGTATGAATGTCAAATATACATATGAAGTAAAAACAACCTATGAGGTCGTCTCTAGACCTTCCCTTTGATGTATGTAATCTCAAACTAGGCAAGGAATAAGAACTTTCAACAACACCCTGACTTTATAACAAAAGCTGTTCTAGAATTAAATCTGAGCAGAATAAACTATAAAATTCAGAGTGATAAAAATATAGCAAATTTCTATTTTAATTGTTAAGGATACCACTGTTCACTTTTGCCAACAGACTGCTTCAGCTCTTCTGCCCAGTCATTATATTCTTCGTCACAGAGTTGTTCATTAGTCTCTGTCTTCTGTGTTTCTGTGGAAGTATTTTATAAGCATTATTAAAGCCATAAAACCACCCAGCCAGTGTGGCTCAGTGGTTGAGCATCGACCCAGGCACCAAGAGGTCACCCGTTCAATTCCAGGTCAGGACACATGCTCAGGTTGTGGGCCTGATCCCCAATGGGGGGCATGCAGGAGGCAACCAGTCAATGTTCTCTCTCATTGATGTTTCTATCTCTCTTTCCTCTCCCTTCCTCTCTCTCTCTAATATCAATAAAAAAAAATTTTTTTAAGTCATAAAACCAATAAGAACTACCATATCTTCCATCTTTTTACATACTTTAGAAAGTTTATAACGCATGATTACGTGTTGCTTAAAAGAACCATCTGATGGCAAACATTTTGAGTTTGACAAAGTAATCTTTTGCTGAGGCTGTGGTCAAATAGGTTCTGAGTGGTGGAAATGCACACTATGGAGACTATACCCACAGCGATGATCAAATTATTGCCTCTCAGCTCTAAAGCTACCCATTTATACTCTGCTGTTTGGCACTGGGACCAGGACTCTCCAGTCACTTTTCCGTTTGTCCGGTGGCCCTGGGTTAGGATGTCAGTGGGACACCAGAGGGAGTCTGAGAGGCTAGAGAAGGAGGAAGGGACTTGCTGCTTCCTGTCTTTTTCCTGGGGCTTCCTGTCTGCTTTCAGTTTTCCTCGTATTTGCAAACTCCTGTTCCCCACAGAACCATCAGAGTCAGCTGGCCACCTCGTTCCTCGATATTCCCCATTTCAAACCCAGAAGCACCAGCACCAGTCGGGCATCATCACCCCAGAGGTCCGGGTGGCGGTTCCGTGGGTCCCCTCCTCGGAGAGTCGCCCCCAACACTCGCTGACTTTTTGATACCGTAAAAGTTCTCTTTTTTTTTTTAACCATCTCAGTGATTAATAACACTATACCTAGTGGACAACTATTTATATTAAATCCCCTTGATTCAAATAACTTGTGTGGTTTCCATTTCCAAATTGGACCTTGTCTTTGTTAGTTGGGTTGCTTTGACAAATTACCATAGACTGGGGGCTTTAAAATAAATGTTTATTTCTCACAGTTTTGGAGGCTGGAAATCCAGGATGAAGTCCAGCGTGGTCATGTTCTTGTGAGGAGCATCTCCTGGCTTGCAGGCTCCTGATATTGCATCCTCGTGCGGCAGAGAAAGATCCAGCTAGCTCTCAACCCTTCTGGGAAAGGAACTAATCCCTTCACGGGGGCTCCACCCTGGTGGCCTGATCAACTCCCAAAGGCCCACCTCCCAATTAGCATCGCTTTGGGGGGTCAGGATTACACCATATGAATCGGGGTGGGAGGGCATTCAGTTCATTGCAAACCCTGACTGATACAAAGAAATTTGACAATATCTAGCAAACATGACATGAATTTGCCCTTTGACCCATCAATGCCACTTCTAGTACTCTGCGCAAAAAGATTACACAGTCTAGGATTTTCTTTGAAGTGCTATTTAAAAGAGTGACTGTTGAAAACAAAAGTGTCTATCAATCACACATGCACATCATAGAGCACATCAAGTCACAGAACGGAATGGGGAAGGTTGTGCCGATTGTTATGGCATGATCACGACCATATGTGCTCATGCAGACAAACAAATAAGGGGGAGAAACTATGTGTAGGATGCTGCTACTTGTCCACACAAGAGTAAAATCAAAGCATATGCAGCCAAGGGGGAAAGACTGTAACTTACTAAGGAAATCCTATTAAATTATCATCAGATTTCTCAATAGAAACATTGCAAGACAAGAAAGAGTCAAAGAAAATATTTAAAATACTGAAAGAGAAAAACCATCAGCCAAGGGTCATATATCCATCACAGTTACCCATTAGATATGAGGGAGAAATAGACTTTCACACACACACACACACACACACACACACACACACAGCTGAGGGAAATAGCCACCATAAAACCTACAATACAAGAAATTTCAAAAGGAGATCTTCTCTAGAAACAAAAAGACAAAGTATGCAAAACTTTGAGTAGAATAACTAACTAACAGACAGAAGCAAGAAACTGCAAATCTACTACCGAGTAGGTTACTAAACAATTATAACATAAATGTTAAAGGGGAGGGAAGAGGGCATCAAATACAACTACAGCATTTTGGTAACAAACTGTACATTAAAAAGCATAATTTATGACAACCAGATCATAAAAGGAGAAAAGAAAAAGAACTGAACAGGTACAGGTCAATGAAGATAAGAGGTAATCAAAAGAAAAAAATTTTTTTTTAATTCTCAAATTTATATGGAACCAACGACACTGAATAGCTAAAGCAATCCTCAGGAAAAAAGAACAAAGCCAAAGAAGAAATGGTCTCAGGAAACAGGTTACAGAGGCAAAAGCAGGGGCTCCTGGAGCTTCGGAGACAGAAGGGCAGAAGCCACAGGCCCAGGCCCAGGCCGGGGGGGGGGGGGGGGGGGGCAGGCTTGCTCCCAAGAGGGAGAGCACACCGGGTCCTCAGTCTCGAGGGTATTTCTCTAGAGGTCTCAGTCCCAGTAGCATGTTCATCAGCTTCGCAGGTGTGTCCTGTCAGGGATCGCGGTCTCCACTGACTGGGCAGCACCTGGCAGGGGGTCACTAGTCAACGCAGTTGGTCCTGAGTCAGCCTTGGCATCCCTTGTCTGCTTTTGCTACTTTTCTGGGCCTGGAGCTGAAACATAGCTGAGGCCAAGACGTTATCCCCAAGGGTTTATGCTGACAGGAGTGGTCGTGCAGGGGCCCACATGGGAGTCCCATGACGCCACTCTCCGCCCCTTGTTCCTCCTCCAAGGGGCTCGAGCACATGGCTAGTGACATGCCAGGGGAGGAGAGGCCAGGGGAGGTTTGAACCACATGACCAGTGATATGCTGGGGAGGAGAGGTTACCCTGGGGCAGAGGGCCTCACTGTTCCAGTTTTGTCTGTTGGTGGCACCCTGGTGACCTTCTGTACCTGGCTCCTCGTCCTTGCTCTGCTCCCGACTAACTGCCCGCCACACACCTGTTCCACGGGGGATGGAAGAACATCGTGTGGCATCATGGAAATGCAATTAACAAAATACAGGTGTTAGAACACTACGGAGAAAACAATTATTTATTCAACAAATAAACTGCAAGGAAAAAAATAAAGTGTACAAACCTGTAAATTAACAGAGAAAAGGTTAGGGGGCTAATTTAAACAAATGGTAAGACAATTGAAGAAATTTGAACACAGATGAGATATCTTATGGCATTTTAAATTATTTTTTAACTTTGTTAATATGATAATGATATTGTGGTTATGTTTTTGAAACAAAATATGTAATACATCAAATTGTATCAAGTCAGGTATTTTCTTCGAAATGATCAGGTGTGGGGAAGAACTGAGTGAGGATACAGAAGAAACAATATTGTCCAAGACTGGATGATGGTAGAGTCTGGGTCATGGGTACATGGTGATTTATTATTCAGTTCCTTTTATTTTTTATATGTTTATATTTTTATAACAAAAAGCCCATTTAAAAGGCAGAATCACCTGAATTAATATTTTTGAAGTAATTCTTTGATAACTTTTCCTATTATTTACATTATTATTGCACGAGCCAAGGTTCCATTTCTTCTAGAGTCGACGTTTGCCAAGTAATGCTGTGAAGAAACAAGGTATTTATTAGGGTTCTTCTTGGAGAAAAAAAATAAGTCCACTCTCCATAGAATGTAAGACTGGTAGCAAACCTGAGTGTGAGAAGAACAACGCCTGATAAAAATAAAAATTAAAAACTGATAAATGTCTTGGTTATCTCTGAAAGAAAAGGAGGTGAGAGAGAGGAAGAGAGTTATTTTATCTTTTAAAAGATACAGTTCTCAGAACTAGTCAATTCTATGCATTTTATAATTCATTAATATTTTGTTATGAAATTATATTGTCTTGCCCTGGCCAGTTTGGCTCAGCGGTTAGAGCGTCGGCCTGCGGTCCAGAGAGACCCGGGTTCGGTTCCCGCTAAGGGCACGTACTTCAGTTGCAGTTTGTCCTCGGCCCTGGTTGGTCGTGCGGGTGGCAGCCACTCGATGTGTCCCTTCACGTCGATGTTTCTCTCTCTCTCTCTCCTTCCTCTCTCTCCCTCCCACTCTATCTGTACAAAAAATGGAAAAATGTCCTCGGGTGAGGATAAAAAAAAAAAAAAATTATATTGTCTTTAGTTGTATCTTCTAATTTCATTTTGTAATAACTACAGAACTTAAGTCTATACATTTACCACTATGTGTAGTTTTAGTTACTTCCAAAATATTTAAGGGGTGAGAGAGAGGGAGAATTGTAATCCTTTTTAAAAAAAATTTTTTTTTTCTTACTGATTTTTAGAGAGACAGGAAGGGAGAGGAAGAGAGAGATAGAAACATTGACAAGAGAGAACATCGATTGGCTGCCTCCTGCATGCCCCCCACTGGGGATTGGGCCCACAACCTGGGCATGTGCCCTGACCAGGAATCGAACCGGTGACCTCTTGGTGCATGGGGTCGACGCTCAACCACTGAGCCACACTGGCCAGGCTGTGATGCATTTTTAAACACTATTGTCAATGCAGCAATATATCCAATGTTCACAAAATAGCTCCTGAGAAATACAAATATAAACACAAAGCAAATTCCAGTCAATGATTTTTAAACAGAATATATTCCAAATTAAATAATATGATTTTATGAATGCGCTTCAGAATGAACGGGGATGGGAGGCAGGTAACGAGGTAACCGGGTTAGCTGTGAGTTAATAATTACTGAGGTGAGTGATGTCTATCTGGGAGCTCATTATACTAATCTCTCTACTTTTGTAGATGACTGAAATTATTCATAATTTAGGTTTTTAAAAAAATAAAGCTATAAAAAGGACTAAATAAAGTCCTAAATTTCCACCTTGGCCAAGTTGGGTGCAGTTGCAAGATAGGTTTAATACATTGAATATTTTTTCTCAGTGTAAAAACAAAATTCTACAACGAAATGTGTGCCTGGTAATTTCAGCCAAACACCATAGCAACCCCCAACCCTCACCCCTAAAAAACAACCAGATACCTGTCAGCATTTGGATTTCACCCTACGCACAAGCCAGTAATAATGGTAGCATGTTACGAATATGGGCAGAAGACATGGCTCCTGGGTCATGGACAAGGACTGTGTTACTCAGAGACCAGCAAGCAGCATGCACCTCTGATCCTTGGAGCAGGTCCCACGGGGCTGATGTGCAGGGGCCCAGTATTGTGTCACAAAAGAGGGACACTGGGCTTAAGAATTCACCACTTTTATAGTGAGTGGTGAGAAAGCCTGACCCAGACTCAAAAATTATAAATTCTTAGACAATGTTGTTTCATCGATACCCTCACTTAATTCTTCTCCTTATCCAATAATTCTGAAGCAAACGCCTGACTTCACGTAATTCCCACCCTCATCGTTGCTCACTGTAAACACGACCCTGAGGAACGGCGTGGGCAAAGAGCAGTCTTGGTATACCCAGCGAAAATGTACAGTGATGCTCAGGCTCACGGAAGAGCACCTCCCCCCGGCAATTCACCCATTATCCTGACATTCTCAGCTTCCGGCAAACTTTCACGAAAGTATGTCAGACTACTGGCCACTCTGATTAATTTAACCGACAGAGTTGTTCTCCCTGATCTGTTCAGTTGGCTACCATCACAGGACTCCAAACAATGAGATGAAGTTAATCTGCAATGTTGACCTCAAGTGTGCCGTCCAGGGTCCTGGATTCACACAAGTATCCCGGAGGAAAGCAGAGGACTTTATTTCAGTCAGGATATAGTCTGATCTAAAGCCAGCCCGTGATCCATTACCACACACGCAAGGGAGTTTACACTGACCTGCTGATCTTTGGTGTCTTTGCCAGTAATTACAGGAGGCAATAAATTGGCCAGAAACAACCTTCAACCCAACAGAGAAACATTCTGTGGCCCATTTTCAACCACATACAAACAGATAACCCAAACGGGTACAGGTAACTCCTGTCGGGATTTGTCATTAAATTTGGTATGGGTCAGCGTCACATCGGTTTGGTGAAGTCACACAGGCAGTGTCCCCGAGTGGTTGCAGCCTCCTTTTTCATATGCAGCGTGACCTAAGACCTCTCAAGCATCAGAGAAGTGTGTGCATTTGTGACGATCACAATGAAACAAGGCTGTGCCCATCATGTGTCTGTACCTATTTAAAGAGAGTCCGAGTTGGAAAGTGCTGTGGATGGCATCAGGCAGAACAGAGTAACTCAGGTTCAGTCATGTCCCCAGATCACCAGGAGCAGTTCCTATTTGACAAGTGGCAGTGTCAGATCAAGGCAACAAAGAGATTATTAATTGTACACCTGAGATCTAAGGTGTTCCCACCACAAATGCCAGGGGTGATCAACCTACATTCTTCCAAATATGGATCAGATAGCTGACCAGATGGCTAAGTCGCTGGCAATATCCCAAGACTCAGTATATATATATATATATTTCATCAAAGGGAGTATGAGCCAGAGTTTTAAGCATGGCCACGAGCTCTGCCCACTGAGTGGACAGCCACTGAAGTTTTCAGGCTGGCAGCCAGTGGACACTGATAGGTTTCCACTCAGCCGGACCACCATTAAACAGGCCCAGGTGTGAAGGTGGACATCGAGGGCCTCGTCGAGCCTGTGGCTTTACTTCAGGGGCGTAATGCAAGTCAAGTTCCCCTAAAGCAACAGCTGCCACTTTTTTGTGTGAACTGAGATGCTGCTGGGACCAGGCCACTGCATACTTGAATATTCAACTTTCATTTGACAGGTGAGGACTGTTGGGCATCAATTCTCCATTGATGCCCCCCAAAATGGGCACATCAGAACGTAGTGCCACAGGTCTCTATGGCTCAGGTGTTTCCCTTCATGACCAAAGAGTTGTAGTTGGAGCCTGCTTCCGGTAGGTGGCGGTGTTGTGTTAGGAAATTGCCTCTGCGCTCTGCAACAGTCAAGTCTGAACTAAAACTGTGATTTTCATTTCTTCTCAGATTTTACATTATTTTTCCTGGACCACTGGGAAGAGGACAGAGGCTACCCCTCTACATGCCATAGTCATATAATAGAAAAAATCCTTCTGGACTTTATAGTATTCAAAGTACAAGCATGGACAACGTAAGTTTCAATCATACATTCAACACTGGAAAACACATCTTGACCCTGCCCACAAGGTGCTCCCTACAAGGTCACATTAACTCTCCTTTTCCACAGAAAACATTTCCCAAACCCATCAGTTCTTGACATTTTTATCTGCATAGTTATTCGTTTGTGGAAACATTCTGTGTACTCTAAGATGTTTAGCAGCATCCCTGCTTCTAGCCGATTAATGCCAGTAGAACGCATACACCCGCCAGTTTTGACAATTAAAGATGTCTCCAGACATTATCAAATGTCCCTGAGGTAGGGGTAGGGGGTATTAAATTGCCCTGATGAAGCAACACTGCCCTATGGAATCATGGGCCAATGGACCAGGAAGTCTAACAGGCATATTAAGGGCTACAGCTGCTGAAAGTCCAGAAAGTAGAAGGGATGCCGATGGAGGGAGAAGAATATAGGCTGTGGTGGATCGCTTTCTTTTTTTTGACATTTACTATTGTTTGCATTTGTTTCCGGTGCACAGTGATCAGTCAATTGTACATTTCACAAAGTGCTCCCCTCCCTTGATCTTTCAGACACCCACCTGGCGCCACACACAGTTATTACAATATTATTGACTATATTCCCTATTCTTTACTGTACATGCCATAACTATTTCGTAACTACCGATTTGTACTTCTTAATCCCTTCACTTTTTTCACCCAGCTCCTTAACCCCCTTCCCCTCTGGCAACCATCAGTCTGTTCTTTGTATATAGGAGTCTGTTTAAGTTTTGTTTATTTTGTTCTTTAGATTCCACATACAGTATAAGTAAAATCATGTGATATTTGTCTTTCTCTGACTGACTGATTTCACTTAGCGTAATATCCTCTACATCTATTGATGCTGTAGGAAACGGTAAGATTGCATTCTTTTATGGCCGACTAATATTCCATTGTATATAAACCACCACTTTTTTTTTTTGTCAACTCATCTATTGATGGACACTTAGGTTTATTCCATATCTTGGCTACTGTAAACAATGCCACCATGAACATAGGAGTACATATACAGGGGAGGGAAAAAGTAGGTAGATTACCAGCCAGCATTACCTAAAAGATAAATTATAAGTAAGGATACAAAATAATAAAAACAATAATAAGACAAATAATACAAATAAGTACTATGAGAATTAATTAATAAATAATAATATAAGAATAAACCCTGTGTTTTGTGTACTCACAACTGTAAAACTGCTTTTGCCAGAACCCTGATTTCTTTCAAATTTGTGTTTTGGGGTCTTCCCCAGGTCCTTTGCCCATTTTTTAAATTGATTTATTTGTGGTTTTGGTATTTAGTTGCATGAGTTCTTGATACATTTTGGATATTAACCCCTTACCAGATGTATCATTGGTGAATATATTCTCCCATTTAGTAGGTTGTCTTTTCATTTTGTCAGTGGTTTCCTTTGCTATACAAGAACTTTTTAGATTGATATAGTTCCATTGGTTATTTTTTCTTTTGTTTCTCTTGCCTGGAGAGATATATTAGGAAAAAATATCACTAAGAGACATGTCAGAGATTTTATAGCCTATGTCTTCTTCTAAGAGTTTTATGCATTCAAGTCTTACATCTAAATCTTTAATCCATTTTTATTTTATTTTTCGTATATAGGATAAGAAATGTCTAGTTTTCTTTCTTTCCTTCTTTATTACTTTCTTTTTCTTTTGTATTTCCTTTATTGATATTTTATTTATTTTTTATTTAAATTAATTTATTTATTTTTGTTACAGATGTTTCTTTTTCCTCCATTGATTCTCCCCTCCCCCTCCCTCCCTGCCCTGTCCCCAGCTTTGTTGTCCATGTCTGTTCATGCATACATGCATATAAGTTCTGTGGTTTATCTCTCCCCCTGACTCCCTCTTCTGGAGATAATCTGTACCCCACTTCCATGTCTCTGGGACTACCCCATTCCTCAGACTGTTATGTTCAATATATTCCACAAATAAGTGAGATCATATGATACTTGTCTTTCTCTGTTTGGCTTGTTTCGCTTAGGATGACACTTTCCAGGTCCTTCCATGTCGTCTCAAAGGATAAGAGATCTTTCTTTCTCCAAACAGGACATACAAATGGCTAAGAGACATATGAAGAAATGCTCAACATCACTAATCATCAGAGAGATGCAAATTAAAACAACAATAAGGCATCACCTCACACCTGTCAGAATGGCCGCCATCAACAAATCATCAAACAACAAGTGTTGGCGAGGGTGTGGAGGAAAGGGGACTCTAGTGCACTGCTGGTGGGAATGCAGACTGGTGCAGCCACTATGGAAAACAATATGGTGTTAACTCAAAAAATTGAAAATTGAACTTTCATTTGACCCAGTGATCCTACTTCTAGGAATATACCCTAAGAAGCCTGAAACACCAATCAGAAAGAATATGTGTACCCCCATGTTTATAGCAGCACTATTTACAATAGCTAAGATCTGGAAACAGCCCAAATGTCTATCAGTAGACGAATGGATAAAAAAGCAGTGGTACATATACACAATGGAGTACTATGCAGCAGTAAGAAAGAAAGATCTCTTTCTTTTTTTTTTTTTTTTTTTTTGTTTAATTTCCCAAAACTATTTATTGAATAGACTGTCTTTACAGCATTGTATGTTCTTGCCTCTTTTGTCAAATATTAATTGCCCATAAGGGCAATTAATTTTTTGGTTCTCTATTCTGTTCCATTGATCTATGTGTCTGTTTCCATGCCAATATCATGCTGCTTTGATTACAACAGCCTTGTAATAGAGGTTGATATCAAGTAGTGTGATACCTTCAACTTTGGACTTTCTTAAGATTGATGTAGGTATTCGGGGTCTTTTGTGGTTCTATATACATTTTTGGATTGTTCTAGTTCTGTGAAATATGCCATTGGTATTTTCATAGAAAGTGTATTGAATCTACAGGTTGCTTTGGGTAACATGAACATTTAAATAATGTTAATTTTTTTTTCATTAGCATGGTATATTCTTCCATTTATATGTTTCTTCTTCAATTTCTTTCTTCAGTGTACCATAATTTTTTTTAATACAAGTCTTTTACCTCCCTGGTTAAATTTATTTTTAGATTTTTTTTTGACACAATTGCAAATGGGATTGTCTTGTTAGTTTCCCTTTCTGGTAGCTCATTATTGCTGAATTAAAACACAACTGATTTCTTAATATTGATTTTGCATCCTTCTTCTTTACTGAAGTCCTTTAGCAGTTCTAGTAGTTTTTTGGTAAAATATTTAAGGTTCTGTATATACAATCATGTCATCTGCAAACAATGACGGTTTTACTTCTTCCTTTCCAAGGTGGATTTTATTTATTTATTTATTTATTTATTTATTTATTTATTTATTTATTTATTTATTTTTTGTCTGATTGGTGTGAATAGGACTTCCAGAACTGTGTTGAATAACAGTGTTGAAAGCATACATCCCTGTTCTGTTCCTGATCTTAGGAACCACATTTTAGGGTCCCCATGAGTTCTGACTTTAGCAATTGTTCTGCCACTTGTGGCCTTTATTATGATGAGATATATTCGCTCTGTTCCCATTTTGATGAGCATTTTTATCATACATGGGTGCTGGATGTTGTCAAATGCTTTTTCTTCATCAATTGATATAATCTTATTGTTGTTATCCTTTTTTTTGTTTGTTAGATGTACACATTAATTAATTTACAAATTTTGTACCAACGTTGCATTCCAGGAATAAATCTCACTTGATCATGAGACATAACCTTTTTAATGTATTGCTGAATTCAATTTGCTAGTATTTTGTTGAGGATTTTGCATGTATGTTCATTAGGTATATTTGCCTATAATTTTCTTTCTTTGTAGTGTCTTTATTTGGTTTTGGAATCAGATGATGATAGCCTCATAAAATGAGCTTAGGAGTCATCCTTCTTGAATTTTTTGGAATAGTTTGAAGTAGAATAATGTTATTCTTCTTTGAATGTTTGGTAAAATTCACCTGTGAAACCATCTGGTTTAGGATTTTTGTTTGTTGAATGTTTGTTGATTACTGCTTTAATTTTATTAGTTGTAATTGGTCTGTTCAGATTTTCTCTTTCTTCTTGTTTTAGTTTTGAAATTTTGTATGTTTCTAGGAATTTATCCATTTCTTCCAGATTATCCAATTTGCTGGCATATTGTTGTTTCTAGTGTTTTCTTACAATATTTCTGTGGTGTCAGTTGCTACTTCTCTTCTTTCATTTCTGATTTTATTTGGGTCCTCTATTTCTTTTTCTTGATGAGTTTGGATCAAGATTTACCAATCTTATCTTTTCAAAGAACCAGTTCTTGGTCTCATTGATATTTTATATTGTTATTTTAATATCTATTTTGTTTATTTCCTCTCTGATCTTTATTATTTCTTTTCTTCTACACACTTAGGTTATTGTTGTTCTTCTTTTTCTAGTTCCTTTAGATGTAAGGTTAGATTGCTTGAGATTTTGCATGTTTCTTGATGTAGGCCATCTGTCTCGAGGTATCTTTTGATTTCTCCCTTTACCTCATTGCTGTCCCATTTATTGTTTAGTAACATGTTACGTAGCCTCCATGTGTTTGTATGTTTTTAGTTTCTTCTTGTAATGATTTTAAAGGTTTATACCACTGTGGTCAGAGAAGATTTGTGTATGATTTCAATATTCTTAAATATATTGAGACTTGTTTTGTGTCCTAAGATGCAGTCTCTCCTGGAAAATGTTTCATTTGCACTTGAGAAGAATCTGTATTCTGCTACTTTGGGGTGAAATGCTCTAAAATATCATAAATATATCTGGTCTAGTGCATCATCTAAGGCTCTTGTTTCCTTGTTGAATTTCTTTCTGGAAGATATACTCATTGACAGTAATGGAGTGTTAAAATTCCTAAATTCCTAAAATGACTGTATTACTGTCCATGTCTCCCTCTATGTCCATCAATATTTGCTTTATACATTTAGGTACCCTTTTGTTGTGTGCATAAGTTTTTACAAGGGGTGTAGCCTCTTATATTCATCCCTCTAAATGTTATGAAATGTATTTCTTTCTATCTTATTATAGCCTTTGTTTTAAAGTACATTTTGTCTGATATAAGTATTGCTTCTCCAGCTTCTTTGGATTTTAATTTCCCTGAAATAAGGTTTTCCATTCCTTGACTTTCATTATGAGTGTTTGTTGATATTCAATGAATCTATGCAGATAGCATATATATTGGTCTTGTTTTTTTAACCATTCAGTTGCCCTATATCTTTTGATTGGCACACTTAATCCATTTACATTTAAAGTGATTATTGATAGGAACATATTTATTGTCATTTTATTTATTATAATTATATTCCTCTTTTTTTCCCTTTCTTCTTCATAAAGAAGTCCCTTTAACATTTCTTGTACTACTGGTTTTGATACTGTTGTAATTAACCTAGTTATTAATAACAGGAGAGGAGCAAAAGGAAAACTAGATATTGTTGGCATGTCATTTGGGCAGCTTGACCAGGAAGCTACAACTTTACACTCCCCAGGGGTCCAACAAAGGGAAGATAGACTCACACCCAGTAAAGTTGGGTTGATTAGGGAAGGTGCTGGGTGTCGATGACACTTGAGGACAGAGATGGTTGCCCCAAATGGGTGTGGCCACTGCATGTGCATGGGAATGTGGGGTATTTAATCCCCTGAACAAAAGAGTTTACTCTCTTCTGCTCTTGTGCTTTCGGGACCTTGGGGACTGTTGTTGCTTGGGGTGTGCTCTCCTGCATTCACCCACATGGCCCACAACCATATGGACCCCTCACACAATGGACTAATGGACTACAACTACCCTGATGCTGGATTGTATCCAGTTCCAACATGGAAAGGGAACATTGGACACTGGCTTTGATTTTAGCTCTACTGAAACTCTAGTTCTACTTTAAATGTGACTGGACAAAAGGAAATGGGACCTTGAGAACCCAGGGATGTAATTCCATGTAAACAAAAACCACTCAATCTCCCATGTGAGTCTCATAAAATTCTTTTCCTCGAGATATCGTAAGGATTTCACCCCCCACCACACACTTCCTCTGATAACAGTTTGCTTTTTCTTGTCTGGAAAGCTCTTTATTTCTCCTTCATTTACAAATGATTGCTTTGCTGGGTGTAATAGTCTAATTTGTAGGACATAGTCTTTTATCATTTTGAATAATTTCTTACCAACTCCTTCTGACCTGAAATGTTTCTGTTGCAAAATCAGCTGACAGTCTTATGGCAGCTTTCTTAGAAGTAATTAACTGTCTTTTTCTGCTTTTAAAATTCTCTCTTTGTCTTTAACCTTTGCCATTTTAATTATGATGTTTCTTTGCGTGAGACTCTGGGTTCATCGTGTTAAGAGTCTCTGCACTTGTTGGACTTGTGTGATTTCTTCCTTTACCAGGTTAGGGAAGTTCTCTCATTATTTCTTCACATGATTCTCTAACCCTTACTCTCTTCTACTTCTGGTACCCCTATAATGCATATGTTGTTTCATTTCATATTGTCCCTTAAACTGGACTTATTATTTAAAATTCTTTTTCCTTTCTGTTGCTCTAATTGTGTGTTTTCTGCTACCTTATCTTTCATATCACTGATCCATTCTTCCACTTCATCTAATCTACTGTTGATACCTTCAAATGTATTCTAAATTTATTATAGTTTTTATATCCTGTTTTATGCTTACTATGTCTTTGTGAAAGTTCTTCCTGAGTCCATCCATTTTTCTCCAAAGTTCCTTGAGCATCGTTACAAACATTGTTTTGAACTCTATCTGGTAGTTTGCTTGTCTCCATTTCATTTAGCTCTTTTGGGGAGCATTTCTCCTGTTCATTCATTTGAGTGGGTTGTGTGAACCCTCCTATTATATCAGATTCATGATTGCTAGTGGCCCATCTGAGGCTAGAGTAGCCCTTCATGCTGGCCTTTAGGATCAATCCCAAACACAATGTATAAGCTGCTGTGTGGAGGCTGATTCCACAAAGCTGTGTTTGCCCCTGCAGGGTCTGGCACCTGCTGAGATCTCCCTTTGGGTATGCCACTTGTGGAGCTAACTGAGTTTACTCTAATGTGGTCTGAATCCTGCCCCTGGGTGTGTTGGTTTTGGGTGCACTTAAGAGGGCCTCCGATGAAGGTCAATGTCAGGCACTTCCTGTGACCATCCCTGGGCTACCTGTTTGGAGCTACAAAGTGATCTACAGTTTATGGCTGCCTCTGCTAGGCCTAGTTGGGCATGGGAGGGACCAACGTGCATTCCAAGGATGGCTTCTACCAGTGCTGAGTCTGAGGATACTCACCAAAGTCTCAGGATACCACACGGCCAGCCACTACCTGCTGGGGGAACTGCAAACGTTTGTGGTGGGGGGTAGGGGAGTGTCTCAAGGAGTCATCGGAGTGAGGCCAGCAACGTTCAGGCTGACACAGACACAGATGTGGCTGTGTGGAGAGGGAGGGCTCTGCACAGGGACAGTGGTGCTGGTGTACAATGGAAAAGTGGTCCTTGCACTAGAGCTACACTCTCAATTTCAACCACCCTCTGGGTGTGTCCAGACCTTTTGGGGAGCTTCCAAGAAAGTTGGCACCATTTTCCTAGACGCCACCGTGGAACTAGAGCTTAGTAGGGCAGGGCCACTGGGACTTAAGAGGGTGGGGCTTATGGATCTCCCATAGAGGGATGGTGCCAGTCAGGCGTGAAGGGGAAAATGGTCTCATCCTAGAACCATACAACTCAGCCTTTCCCTGTTTGACGGTGATATCCGAGTCTGCCTGGATCTCCTTAAGGGCCCTCCCAAAACGTCTGCCCCCCAGCCCAGGCTGGATGTAGCCGACAGGCTCCTTCCTCCGCAGGGTAAGAGCTTGGCTGGGCAGGGTCACAAGGAGTCCAAACAGTAAGGCGTGTGCAGTCCCCCAGGCTAATGCCACGTGGAAGGGAGTGTTCTCCACCCAGGAAAGATGGCATGTGTGCAGCATGGGTGAGGGACTCAGCACAAGGACCTTGGTGGCTGTCCTTCCAGCCCTGTCTCCAAACCCACAAAACCCGCTCTTTCCCATTATGACACCAGTCTGCTCTGAGCTGCCTTCCTTCTGCTGGAGCCCATGGTGGGTGTCTGCAAACAAGATTGTATGGGTTGGCCCTTTAAGAGGGCAGACTCTGGGTTTCCAGAGACTTCCACATCTCCCTGGGGGACAGAATACCTACCCACTGATTTTCACAGGCAGCTGTCATGTGAGCTCCTCCTCCCGGCTCTCATGCTGCAGGCTGAGGGGTCCCAGCATGGGCTTGAGACCACTCACTGCTCAGGGGAACTTTGCGGCTAAGATATGCCCGTGGATTCTCAGCCACTTCAAGTGGGTGCAAGGCTAACGATTTTCACGGCTCTGTCCTTCCTACCAGTCTCCATGTTGCTTCTTCTGTAAATCCTGGGTTACATGTCTTCTGTTTAGCTAATCTTCAGTTGTTTATTCAGGTTGATTGTGCTGTAATTGAATTGTCATTCCCGTTTGCTCCTGGGAGGAGGTGAGTGTAGCTTCCACCTACTCTCCCCCATCCCTGTCCCCCGCCTTCTGAGTACCTTCTGTGGTGAGGTGTCCGTCCACAACTTTATGCCCATTTTTGGGTTGTTTGATATCTTATTGTTGAGGATTAAGACATATATATATTTGGGTACCAGTTCTTTTTAGAACACTGTTTGAAAAACACGTTGTCCAAGTCTGAGGCTCATCTTAAATCTGTTAGGAGACTGACATCCACAAAAAAATGTCTTCCTCTCCTCTCTCTCCTGTGCCCCCTACAAACAGGGGCTTCTTACTCTTCCTCCAGAGAGGGGTCCCTTCTCTGGGCAGACAAGAAATATGTATGTCACTGACCGCGACCTCAACGGGCAGCCTCAGATCCAGTGGACTCCCCCTGACCTGACTTTGAGGGAGATGCGGGCTCTGTCCCTCATCCCCACTGAGCCAAGCACCACTCACAGAAGCTGGGTGTAGGGGCTGAGGAAGGCACAGAGCTGGGGCAGGGGTCACTGCCGGAGGAACCTGGGGTGTATTTTGGGTGCTATAGTGGGCCCCAAAGCCTGGAGCCTGATGCGCTGACCTTCTGGCACCTTCTGTGAGCCCCCTATAAGGTCTCTTCATCTCACACAAGCTCGAGAGGGGTCCTGCTGCTGCACCTGAGATCTCCACCTGGATAGAGCAGATTCACCGTGGTCCCTGGGACTGGCTGAGTCTCCCAGACCTGCTTCCCTGACAGAGGAAGGGGCTCCACTCTTGGAGGGACAGGGACCAGGCCAGGATGTGCAGGCCCAGACGCTGCAGTGGCCTAGACGGCAGGGCCCAGATGCGCACCTCAGCTGAGTTATGAAACAGAGTGGGGCCGGTGTGGCCTGGCAGTTTGGGGAGACTGTGGGGCACAGGCCAACAAAGAGCAGGATGGGTGGGACCTTCCAGCTGGGAGTGTCACTCCTAGAATCCTTCATCAGCTCCATGCCAGCACCTTCTCTTCCTCTTCCTCTGAACTCTCAGCCCAGATCTCGGCATCCCTGCTTTTACTGAACAAGGCTCAAAGTGCACACTGTTATCTCGCACGTAGGAAACTGCATTCAGCACCTCAAAATCGTGTTTACATTTGACCGAGACTCTCCATTTCTAGAGACCTGTCCTAAATAAATATGTGTAGACTCAGATGGTCCCTTCAGCCCGATGATGGGAGGGAAAAATCAGAAATGGCCTGTGTTTCACAGCAGGGCTTTGGACATTCCGATGTGGGGTCACAGAAAATACCAGGAGGAAGACTGACTGGCAGTGACCACCCCTGGGGAAATGAGTTCCCCAAGGGCACACTCCCGGGAATCCTCCTCACCGACACCCACCGAGCAGTAGCACACACGTGGACAGGCACAGGCACTCACACATGCACATGTGGGTACAGTAACACGGGTGCACGCACATGCACAGGACGACACAGCGTGCACACACAGGACAAGGTCTGGAACAGTGAGCACCTTGTCAGGGCTCTCCTCCCTGGAAGGACTGCTCTTTATCGTTTCTGAATTCCTTTAGAATTTATTACTGTGCTATAATAAATTTTTACTTTTCTTGTGATAAATCCTTTAAAAATAAAAGCCAAATAACTTACTTTTCTCCATAGATGACAAATGGGTAACATTGAACCTATGACTTCAATCTTTCTAAACTATCAAGAAGATGAGAGATTTGCACCCCAGAGGGGACCATCTCCTGTGACCAGCTGGGTATCTCTCAGGCTCCACCTCACTCTGTCTGCCTCTCTGTCTCTATCACCCGCAGACTCATGCTCTCACATGCGTGTCTGCCCATTGAGATCACTTGTATGTGTTCTGACAGCTGGGACCCTGGATGCAGATGTTGGTCCATGTGTCTCACATAGGAGGACCCCTGAGGTCTTTGTCTGTCAGTGTGCAGAGACCCCTGCACCCACGTAGGCAGCTGCCCCGCTTCCCTCACCCATGTGGACCGGGAGGGGTGGATCCTATCCTGTCTCTTTGGACAGCAGTGTTTTTCCCAGTTCCTGGCTCTGTCGTCAGTGCTCCGATGGGTAACCTGGAAAATACAAGTGTTGTGCAAGAATGCCCGTGGAGCAACCTTCTCAGATGAGCACAGCCCGGTGAGGGTGCACCTGTGGGTCCTGCACACTGTTCCCCCAGAGGAGGGCCTTACCCTCCTCTCCAGGGGACCTGCTGGGCCTCTGCTGCCTCACTTGGTCCCCAGGGCTGGTCCCCACCAGACCAGAAGCTGCCAGTCTGAGGGCGACATGCTCTCCCCCCAGTGTTCACAGTGCGTGTGTCCCCATCGGGGAGGTGGGCATCCCTGACGTGTCCTGCCGTGTGCACTGCCTCTGCTTGGAAGGGCCTGTTGCCCTCTGTTCCCTTAGAAAACACCGACTTTCGACTGTCAAGAGTTTTCTGCACCACAGGATGTTCTGCCTCTCTCTGGCCTTGGGCTGGGAGGCACGCTTTCCAACTGTGGTTCACCTGTCCAGCCGTCCGCATGTTTCTCGTTTCCTCTATGGGCACAGGAAGAGGCAGCCACGGCCTCACTGGCTTCTGGCCCCGGGGTCCCTCTTAGCACAGCGGTCTCTACCCCGAGATGATGCGCACTTACTAAAAGGGCTACAGCTTTTACAATCAATCAGGGATTTCCCTTTCCAATAACTAATAAATGATTTCACATAAACAGAAAAGACACAAAAAGGCATCCAGTATAAGATCCCATTTATAGGAAACGTCCAGAATCGGTAAAGGAGCAGAGACAGAAAGCAGGTCGGGGGTCACCAGGGGCAGGGGGGTGAGGACTGTTGGTGCGGGGATCCTTTTGGGGAGATGGGACACTCTGCAGCTAGTCAGTGGTGATGCCTGCTCAGCCCGTGAGTGTACTTCATGCTCAGGAGTGGCACCATTTACAATATAGACAATAACTTTCATTTAGTACTTAAAATGAATCACAGTATAGAAAAACAAAGGCCAAAAACGAAAATAATTTAAGAAATTAAAATTACCCCAAATAATAAACTTAAATAGAAAACGGAATCACACCATGGAGGGGGGAAAAAGCACATGTAAAAATGAAAGAAACTAAAAGTTAAAGGTCCAGGGGGGGGTGAAACGGGTGCTTCTGCTGGGAGCGGGGCAGCCGGTTCCAGACGCTGCTCCAGCCCCGCCCTGATGCACGTCCCAGAGGCGGCTCCTCCTCTGCGGCTGGCGTGGGCCTCGCGGGGTCTGAGGCCTCCACCAGGTCCGGAGAGGCTGTGCAGGCCTCCAGGTCCAGGGGTGCGGCTGGAGTGGTCGCCAACGGTGGCTGGACCGCTGGAGGTGGACCTCCCCCGGGTCAGCAGTGCAGCCCGGGTGTTCCCCTGCGTGGGGCTCCTCAGGATGTAGGGAAGGTGTCCAGGCCAGAGCCTGCCCGGCCTCCTGGGCTGGTGCTAGAGGTGCCTGAAAAGACGCCCATGTGCCTGCATTCCATGCGCCCCCCAAGACAGAACATAGCTACGACTCAGGACCCATCACAGGACGTCCTCACGGCCGGCAGTCCAGCAGGTGGATTGTCCCAGGCTGGTCTTTGCTCTTTTCTGGCCTCTGGGAAGCCTCCCTGTGTGTCTGGCACTGACCCCTTCCAGTCAGTTCACATGCCCCTCCCCTCCCCATCCACCCACCTCCACCCCCACCTCACCCTTGGGCTGCGCCCTGGTGGCTCCAGGTCCCGGCCGTTGTTTGGACTTGGACACAGTGCTCAAGGTTGGAGTCGGAGATTGAGAGCTGCCTGTGGAGCCTGGGCGGCTTTGGGGTAGGAGGCCTTCCCTGGCCGTCCATGGGGCCTGGTGCGCGGATCCCCAGGTGCCCACACTCGGGTCAGGCCTCGTCTGGCCCTCGGTGGTGCGACGCACCTGCTTTTCACTGCTGGAGACTACATGGGGTGTCCATCAACCAGCGGCTCCCAAATGTCCTAGGTTGAATTCTGCAATGACAGTGACGTGCAGACAGTCCGGAGGCCACAAGCCCCACCCTGTCCTAGTCTCTGCTCTCTGCCCACTGGACCTTCTGCTTCCAGATCCAGCCCAGCCTGTGTCTGCACAGCCCTCCACCCGGGGCGATGGGATTCCCCTCCAGGGCTCGGGATGAGTCTCGGGCCGAGGAGCCCCCAACACTCCTCGCCACCCAGCCAGCCTTGGCCTGGGGTGTGAACGTGACAGGCCCGCCAGGCATCTGACCCTGCCGCAACCTGTCCCTGCTCCGGGCAGGCCCTCCCGACGTGACCCCTTACACACACACACACACACACACACAGGGAAGGGACGTAGGGCTGGGCAGGTGGGATCAGAACTGTGACCTGGCCCGAAGAAACCCGCCCGGGGCCTCCCTGTGTTACCTCCGGGTCCCACCTGTAAGGCCCGCAGGCGTCTGGGCTGCGTCTGGGCTGAGTCCGGGCCCAGTGGGGAGAACATGCTATCAGGCTGGCTCCTGGAGGCCACGGCTTGGGACCTGGGCAGACAACAGAGCATGCTGTCGGGGCCAGTGTCTCCACACAGCTGATCTGGAGCTGGGCAGAGGCAGTTTAGAATGTGGCTGCCTCCACCCAGGTTCCAAGTTCGGTTGGGCTCCATATTCAGGAAGTGAAGTCACTGCCTGGGGCCGCGACCCCAAGCATCTCCTCAGACAAGAGCAGTATAACCAATAACTTTTATGGATAACTTAAATAAATCACACCATGAGGAAAACAAAAGTAAAACTCTTTTAAACATTATAGAAAGTCTAAGGGAAGGGGTAAAACACCTTCTGCTGGGAGTCAGAGAGCGGGTGAATAGGCCACAAGCTTCCGGGCTGAGTCTGGACAAAACCGCCCCCGGGGAGGTGGGCATCCCTGACATGTCCCGGCGTGTGCACACCCCCTACCGGGAAGTGCATGTGTGTGCCCCGTCCCCACAGAACACGCTGACTGTCAAGTGGTGTTTTGTTGTTTCTGTTTGTTTGTTTTTAGAATTCATGATTGTACTGTAATGAACATTTATTTTTCTTGTGCTAAATCCTTTAAAATAAGAACTAAATGATGTACTTTATTCCATAGATGAGTGACAGGTGCATGACATTGAACATATGACTTTAACATTCTTAGAACTATCGAGGGCATACATGCATTATCAAAAGTTAGACATCCCCTCAAGGAGCAGATAAGAGATGTGCAAGTCCCACCCCAGAGGGACCATCTTCAGCGGCTGGGTGGGCATCTCTCAGGCTCGGTCACCCTCATTCTGTTGTCTGTCTCTGCCACAGGCTGACTCATGCTCTCATATGCGTGTCAGCCTGCTGAAATCACATGTATGTGTTATGACAGCTGGGATCCTGGATGTGGAAGGCGGATCCCCGTGTTTCACGTGAGAGGACCCCTGAGGTCTCTGTGTGGGCAGGTAGAGCCCCGGCACCCACTCTAGCAGCTGCTCAGCTTCCCTGGTCTCTGTGACGGCTCCACGTAGGAAGCTATGTGATATAGGGACAGAAGCATGGTGACTACGGCCAGGAACTTGACTCCCGCTCTGTTCTTAGATTTATAAGGTTGTCCACATCGCCTGTTTTTTACTTATCTTAGCTTCTTGTGATTTGTGTATAGTGTATTTAATAATCCCCATCTCCTGGGCTGCAGTGAGAATTTAATAAGAAAACACACCATAGGTGTTGACTCATTGCACTCATTAATCTATGTTAGCACTGTTGTTTTTTTCTTGTTCAAAGCTCTCAATTTAGCCCAAGTTTTGTTGTTGCCAGCGGAGGTTTATAAATCATAATTTTGGAGACTTATTTTTTGGATTGTGTGTTGCATTTTCTTCAAGAGCTATTTCTTTTTAATATCGAACCAATGGTTGTTTTTGTGCTCATACCTTCATTTGACTACTTATTACAGTACTGAAACAAGAAGAATTTGACATGGGTTTCTGATTTACAAAGCCTCAAGTAGAAACTATGACTCATGTTACATTAGATTTGCAAGAAATATTGGATATCGCCCATTCAACCAGGTCATCTTGGCATTAAAATTGAAGCCCAAAACAATTTTGGACATGCTTAAGGTAACATAGCTAGCTGGGAAACAGTTGGGGTGTAAACTCAGTTCTCCTGACTTCACTTCAACACAATGTGGTACTACCTACTTGAAGTAAGAATTTCAGCCTCAAATAATTCTGATTCTTCTCCATGAGAGTATGGGTCATTGTTGTATTAAGAGTGCCTGATAGGGCCCTGGCCGGTTTGGCTCAGCGGTTAGAGCGTCAGCCTGCGGTCCTGAGAGACCCGGGTTCGGTTCCCGCTAAGGGCGCGTACCTCAGTTGCAGTTTGTCCCTGGCCCTGGTCGGTTGTGCGGGTGGCAGCCACTCGATGTGTCCCTTTCACATCGATGTTTCTCTCTCTCTCTCCCACTCTACCTGAACAAAAAATGGAAAAATGTCCTCGGGTGAGGATAAAAAAAAAAAAGTAAAAAAAAAAAAAAGAGTGCCTGATAGGGACTTCCGGTCAGGATGGCAGGTAGGTAAATGCAGTATCGCGTCCTCCCACAACCACATCAAAGTCACAACTAAACTACAGAACAACCATCATTCAAAACCACCTGAAATCAAGCTGAATGGAAGTCCTACAACTACGGAATTTAAAAAAGCAGCTACATCCAGACTGGTAGGAGGGGCAGCGGTGAGTCGGGCTGTTCCCACACCCACGTGTGGCAGATAAAAATCAGGAGGCTCCAGCGGCTGGGAAGGTCCTTCCTGAGGACTGAGGGGTCCCCGTCCCACACCAGGTGCCCCGCTCAGGGTTCCAGTGCCAGGAAGAGAAGTCCCCATAACTTCTGGCTGGAAAAACCAGCGGAAACTGAGGCTCAGGGAGGCTGAAGCGGCTGCAGCCCCAGGCAGCTCCTTAAAGGGCCCGCGCACGGACTTATCAGACTCTCTCCCTCTAAGCTCGGAGGGGAGGCAGCTCGAGGGGCACCAGAGACACACAGGGAAGAACTGAGCTGTTTGGCACTGGAGCGAGGGCTGGAGAGAGGGCTTCCTCGGGGACAAACGTGCTGTAAGAGGCCTTTGTTCCTTTGGTGAACCCTCCCCTGGGGCGGCAGACAGCCGCCATATCTGGGACTCCAGCAACCTGGCTCACACTGGTAGCCCCGCCCTGATGACTCCCTGAGGCCCCGCCCCACCCAACTTTCAAGCCCACCCAAGCTGTTGCCACTTGCATAACCATAGGATTGGCCGGTCTTGGATCCTGCTTCAGGTTTTTCCTAAATTCTTTCAAACGAGCAGCATCGGGTTTCAGCGAGCCCCATACCTCTCGTTAAGTAATACACTGAAACAAACACAGGGAGGCAGCCAAAATGAGGAGACAAAGAAACAGGTCCCAAATGAAAGAACAGAACAAAACCCCAATAAAAGAACTAAGCGAAATGGAGATAAGCAACCTAACAGATACTGAGTTCAAAATACTGCTTATAAGGATGCTCAATGAACTTAGTGAGAACCTCAGTGAACTTAGGGAGGGCCTCAAGAGCATAAAAAAGGACCAGTTAGAAATCATGGATACACAGTTAGAATTGAAGGAGACATTAACTGAAATAAAGAATAATTTACACAGCTTCAATAATAGAGTACGTAAATCCAAGGAGCAAACCATCGATTTGGAATATAAGGAAGCAAAAAATCCCCAATCAGAACAGCAAAAAGAAAAAAGAATCCAAAAAAATGAGGATAATGTAAGGAGCCTCTGGGACAACTTCAAGTGTGCCAACATTCGCATATTGGGGGTGCCAGAGGGAGAAGAGAGAGAACAAGAAATCGAAAACCTGTTTGAAACAATAATGGCAGAAAACTTTCCTAACTTGGTGAAGGTAACAGACATACAAGTCCAGGAAGCACAGAGAGTCCCAAGCAAGATGAACCCCAAGAGGCCCACACCAAGACACATCATCATCAAAATGCAAAAGGTTCAAGACAAAGAGAGAATCTTAAAAGCAGCATGAGAAAGGCAGCTAGTTACCTACAAGGGAGTTCCCATTAGGCTGTCAGCTGATTTCTCAAAAGAAACTTTGCAGGCCAGAAGGGAGTGGCAAGAAATATTCAGAGTGATGAAAAGCAAGAACCTACAACCAAAATTACTCTAGCCTGCAAAGCTGTCATTTAGAATCGATGAACATATAAAAACTTTCCCAGACAAGAAAAAGTTAAAGGAGTTCATCACCACCAAACCATTATTATATGAAATGTTGAAGGGTCTTTTTGAAGAAAAAGATAAAATGTATGAACAAACAAAATGGCAATGAATACATATCTATCAACAATGGAATCTACAAACAAAATGAACAGGAAGAACAGAAACATTCTCATAGATACAGAGAACATTTTGTTGGTTGCCAGTTGGGAAGGGGATTGGGGGAATGGGTGAAAAAGGTGAAGGGATTAAGAAGCACAAATTCATTGCTAGACTGACAAACCTCAAAGGGAAAGGGGTTGGGGGGTGGGAAGAAATAAACCAAAGAAGTTATATGCATAACCAATGGACACAGACAATAGTGTGGGAAAAGGTGGGAGGGGGGTAGGAGGGGGGAGGAGGGAGTCAATGGGGGAAAAATGTGGAACATCTGTAATACATTTTACATCCAACAATAAAGATTTGGAAAAAAAAAAAAAGAGTGCCTGATATGGTGAATGGCACACTGTTGACATTCAGTGAATTCAGAATAAATAATATAATCATATAGAGTTTTTTTTTTTATACACCTTGACTGGATAGAACTTTCAATTCATATTAGTATGATGGACATCGATATGGATATAGACTCTAATAGATGATTTCTCCATCTCCAACCCCATGGTCATTCTCAGCCACGGTTCTCATTCCCATAAGTGATCTGGGTTCTCACTTTTTCTCCTGATCTAGAGTCAGTTGGGTTAAATACCACCCATCTGTTTTATGGGTTAGAAAGGTACAAAGCCCTCTTCAGTATTTCTGCAAATTCAAGGGGACATTTTCCTGGTTACCTTAGCCTTTTAACTGTTGTTTCCGCTCATGCAAACTTTCCTCTTCATTGCGTCAATCATGATGGGAAAGTGCATGTCTGCTTTGATTTATGCATAAACACATACACAGGCACACAACCTTACACACGCATTTGCACACACACACACAAAAAAAATTATAAGTGAAGTAGCTTTAACTATGATTTGGAAAGGAAGAAACACCTCAATGCAAATAACTTTTAAAAAGTTTGACATTGTTGTTCTCACAAGTCTCAGTCATCCCATCTCATAGGATTTCACTGGCCCTCCTCCCCAATCTGCTTAGCCCTCTGCATCTTGGAGAGCCCGCCTGTCCCTTCTGGCTTTTCTATTCTCTCCCTATTTTATTTCTAGTAAAAAATTTCAGTATTCTTGTCTCATGCAAAGCAGGTGTGTCCTTTTAGTTGACATCTTGAGTGGGCTACCACCCCAATCATGGGGATGTGGAAAGGATTGAGAAGGTGGCCATAGAGGCAATACTTCTTACCTTCCATCCCAAGTCTTAGCCTCTCTGCCTCCTCAAGTTTGTATATAGAGGATGTTATTGAAGTAGTAACACCTCTGGCATCTCTATCACCCCTGTTCATTTCACCTCTTGGAGGAGGAGTTACTTAACTGATTGATGTCTGGAAAAAAAAAACTGAATGTGATTGTCTCAGCTTCCTTCTGCATCTCTTTGACCTTTCTGCAGAGAGGGACACCTATTTAAACATACTTATGAGCACATCACACACTGCTCAGTATCCGACTTTTCCAGTAAACATTAGATTGAGGACATTTTAAAGAGTCCTCTTTAACTTTGGGCTTTTTTAAAGCAACAGAGCATGAATTGTGAGGAACCAATACATGCTAAAGCTGATAAAAATGATCTATAAGCTTCTCTATAGGATGTGACCTGTTTTGTTTCATATTACAAGTTATTACAAAGTCATGTGCAAATTCATGTATACCCATATCCTTCCTTTGAAAAGAAAATAAATATATTTGCTACTTACCTACTTAGATATTTTTTATTTCTACCCTTTCTATTTTTCTGTTAAAAAATTTTTATTTTACATTTTTTTTCTCTAGCATGCTGTTTTTGTGAAGTCAGTCAAAGAATCCAAGATAGACAGTGTTTGCCTTGGGTTAGGAAAAAAGTATCCACCTTTGAAATGATTGGCACACCAAGCCTCTGGATGAAGAAACCAAGAGATAGAGATTCAGATAATCTAGTGAATCAGGACCTAGACAGGCTCTGCCCGAAGGTGTGTCTGGGAGCACCAAGGGAATAGCAGCAGGAGTGAGAGACAAGAATACAGCCAAGCCGGTCCTGTGCAAGACCAGAGAACTCACTGGGTTAACGTTACTGCTGGCCACGGGGAGGAGGGCCAGAGGTCTCACCACACTGCGGGAAGAAAGCGGTGAGCTGACTTCATCTGGATCTGTCCTTTACCCAGACGAGTCAGTAGGGCACGTCACAGTTAGAATAGGAGTCCCCAGGTCGTGATCATTGAAGTTAGACGGCTTTAGGGTTCTTCAGGGTCTATCAATTTTGAGATTATTTGCTGGCTAGTAATGAGGGATAGGGCATCAAGGTCTAGTTGATAAGAATCCTGGGCTGGGATGTATCAAGAGGGCTGTCAGGATCCCCATTGAGTGGGCTAAGCGCCACTTAGCCAGGAGCTGAGGGTGAAGTGCAGGTGCCTCCCATGACCACCCATGTCACCCCATGAAGTGGAAGCAAGACTGCGGCCCCGTGACCCTGACGTACAAGGCAGGACTCACCCTGGGCATGTGACGCTCTGTGACTGAAACACATTGTTCTTATGCTTGGAGACGTAACTCTGCTTACCTCCAAATCTATTATGCCTTCCTGTTTCATTCTTCTTTCATTTTTTCCTGGACACTGTGATTACTTTTCTTCCAGTTTAAATTTTAAAAATAAAGTTAGGTGTGGAGATGTAAGTACTTTGGATATTTTAAAAGTAAAAATTCAAATGTACCCAAAGAAAAATAAGCCATTTTCAAGGAAAATCACCTAAAGTCCAAAGCACCAGGTTGTATGGAATTGAAACAAATCTTCTTCTGAATGCATTAGTGGCAGGGGGCCCACAGTGAAGCATCTTTTTGTGTTAATCTCGACCATAAATGTATGTACAAACTGTAAATACTCTGAAAAATACACTCATTGGATTCTATTTGATGCCCATCAGAATAAATATTCAATAATTGTTTCCCACACTTTGGAGGAATATGAGATTTGAGAGTTCTGACCATCCATAGATGCTTTGTTCGTGTCTGCTTATTCTTTTAGGGTTTTCTCTGTACAGTGTCATGTGTCATGTCATCGCAAATAAGGACAGTTTTACTTTGTCCTTTCCAATATAGATGCCATTTATTTCTTCTTGTCTGATTGCTGTGGCTGGGACTTCCACTTCCATTGCTGTGTGGTGAGAGCAGATACCCCTGTCTTGTTTCTGATAATAAGAGAAAAACTCTTAGTTTTTCCCCCTTGAATACGATGATAGCTGTGGACGTATCCTATATGGCCTTTATTATGTTGAGATATGTTCCCTCGATTTCCAACTCGGCTGAGTTTTTATCATGAATGGGTGCTAGATTTTGTCCAATGCTTTTAGTGTATCTATTGATATGATCCTATGATCTTAACCCTTCATTTTGTTTATGTGGTATATCATGTTAATTGATATGTGGATATTGTGCCAACCTTGCATCCCAGGGATAATCCCACTTGATCATCATGTATGATCTTTTTAATGTATTGCTTGATTTGGTTTGGTAGTATTTTGTTGAAGATTCTTGCGTCTGAGTTCATCAGAGATATTGGCCTACAACTTTCTTTCTTTGTAGTGTCTGTATCAGGTTTGAGAATAAAAATAATTCTGGTCTTGTAAAATAAGTTTGGGAATATCCTCCTCCCCCACCCCTCACCCCTAAATTTTTTGGAATAGTTTGAGAAGGATAGGCATTAATTCTTCTTTGAATATTTGTTTACATTCATATATGAAGACATGCAGTCCAGGACTTTTGTTTTCTGGCAGTTTTTTTTTGTTTTGTTTTGTTTTTACTAATTCCATTTCATTAGTTGGAATCGGTCTGTTCAGATTTTCTATTTCTTCTTGTTTCAGTTTCCTCAAAGTGTACATTTCTAGGAATGTATCTGCTTCTTCCAGATTGTCCAATTTGCGGGCATATAGTTGCTTGTATATTTTCTTATGTTCCTTTGTACTTCTTTGGTGACCATTGTTACTTCTCCTTTTTCATTTCTGATTTTATTTATTTGGGTCCTCTCTTTTTCTTGAGTCTGGTTAAAGGTTTGTCAATCCTGTTTATCTTTTCAAAGAGCCAGCTCTTGTTTTCATTGACCTTTTGTATTTTTTTAAGACTCTGTTTCATTTACCTCTGCTCTGATCTTTATTATTTCCTTTCTTTGACTCACTTTGGGCTTTGTTTGTTGTTCTTGTTCCAGTTCCTTTAAGTGTAAGGTTAGACTGTTTAAATTCTTTTAAATCCTCACACAAAGATACATTTATTGATTTTAGAAAGGGTGAGAGAGAAAGAGAGGGAGAGGGAGAGGAAGAGAAACTTCAATGTGGGAGAATAACATCCATCAGTTGCCTTCCCTACACATCCAGACAAGGGAACGACCCTACAGCCTAGGCAACTGCCCTGACCTAGAATCGAACCTGCAACTTTTGGTTTACAGGACCACACTCCAACCAACCCAGGAAAGATGGAGTCTCTGTGCAGCATAGTGAGGGACTCCATACAGAGACCTTGACATCTGTCCCTTTAGCCTTCTCCTCATAGCCACACCTTCCCTCCTCCAGAGCCCCAGGTACATGGCTGCAAATGAGATATTGTGTGTTGGCCCTTTAAATGGCACCTCCGTTTCTAGAAGACTCCTGTCTCTCCTTGGCACATAGAATTCCTGCTGATTTTCACAACCAGATGTTATGTGGGCTCCTGTTGCCAGCTCTCGTCCTCTTGGCTGGGGATCCTGGCATGGGGTTGAGGCCCGTGCTTCTCCAGGAAGACCTTCCCAGCTGAGACACCCCTTCCTGTTCTCAGCTGCTGTACCTGGGTTCGGCTTTTTTCGCATCTCCACCCTTCCTACCAGTCTCTATGTGGCCTCTTCTGTAAGTCCTTGTTTATAAGACTTCTGTTCAGCTAGTCTTCAGTTGGTTATTCAGGTTGCTTGTTCTATAACTTCGCTGTAATCCCAGTTTGGTCCTGGGAGGAGATAAGTGTAACTACCACCTACTTCACTGCCCGCTTGGATCGTGAGGATGGCTTTTTGTATTTGTCTCTTCAAGATAAGCTGGACACCAGTTCCCTTGCCCTCATTATTACAGCTTCTCTCACAGTCCTCAGTGTCTTTAGCTACCCTTGTATCTAGTCCCCCAGCACCCGGCCCCCCTTCACCAACTAGCTGAGAGGATTGTGACCTGAGCTCTTATATACAATAGTGCTAAAGGTATTTGTGTCTCTCCCCTCCTTGAAGTTCCACAAGCATACTCAACTTCTTCTTTAAAGCAGCTGAGGTTGGAAAATGGGGCAAGGGAGGAGTCGAGAGGTACAGTGGGAGGAGCAATTCCTTGACAGGAAGCAAGGCTTTATACCAGCTTCCAGTTTCAAGCAGCAGCCAGCAATTTGGGCTCATTCAAAGGAACGCCTGTTTCTAGTCCAGCGGAAGCTCTATCTCTTCATCACTGATGTCATTTATTTAAGCTTTAGGGATCCCTTGACTCAGTAGCTACGGTCACTTTGGGTTTCCCCACTTCGTTACCTCATTGCAATATTACATCTCTTTTCCCCCCTGCTCTTGAAGATGATAAGCACAACCAAACATCTCGTGGGTTGATGGTCTCAATTTTCCTTTTGCCACTTAACCTCTAAATATTCATTAACAGGTAGGACAGTGAGGGACCCTTACTCTTTTTTAAACTATGTTTTTATTGATTTGAGAGAGAAAAGAAGGGAGAGAGAGATAGAAACATTGATGAGAGAGAAACTTCAACATCAGTTGGCAGCCTCCTGCATGCCCCCCCTACTGGGGACTGAGCCCTCAACCCAGGCATGTGTGCTGACCAGGAATCAAGCCAGTCACTCAAGCACTGAGCCACATCAGCTGGGAGGGACCTTACTCTTCTCCTTGCTCACCACTTGAGTGAGAGCATTCACTAGTGGACCCCCAAGGGTCTTCTCATAGGCACTAGCCCACGGGGCCTTCCAAAAAGGCATGTTTCTACCTGCATCCCATCATATCACTAAAACTCACAGGATCTGAGATTTCAGTCTACACAAGCTAGTGGTTTAACCTGTTACCATTTTGTGGCAGAAGACTAAGATTCTTGGGTCAGAGATAAGTACTTTATTACTCAAACACAAGCAGTAGTCCAGGTAGATACTATGTATATAGTAAGCTTGCTTTGTAGCTGAGGTAAACGAGCTCAGGGAATCCACTGCTTTTATAGTAACTGGAAGACAGGTCAGTACAAACTAGCCAGAATAAAAGACAAAGAGACTAAAGAATGGAAGAGGTAAAGACAGAATAAGAAACATAGATGCTATAGTAAGACTTTAAAAAAAATAGTTAAACTAATTGTGAAAGCAATCTCTTCATACACTGCAAATGGAAACGAGTCCAATTAGTAACAAAGGTGCTTATATTTTTAATCTCATTTGTCAGTGTTACCAAATCAATTTCTGGAAATAAATAAGTCTGTAGCAGCAGCCTCTGACATTACTGCATCAGCCAGGATGGGGAGCACCTTCACCTCTGTGCACCTACAGTATAGGCTGCAGCAGGGTCTTGGTACTATTATCAAGGAGAAGAAGCCCAGAAAATAAATGAATAGGGAATCCTAGACTATATGGTGACAGACCAACATTCCCTCCCAGAACTTTTAAGTTGCTCTTCTTTTGTGCACAGAATAAGTAATGTAGAACCTTAGGGTATCCAGTGATTTCACTTCCATAAAATCATATGTGGTTGCACAGAGGTGGAAAGCACAAGCTCCGGAATTGGAACCACCTTTGTTCAAACCCCAGATCACCATTCATGCATTATGTGACCTGAAGCAAATTATGTCATCATTCTGAATCTCATTTGTGAAACGGCAACAATGTTGTTGTGAGGATTTAACGGAACATTTAATCGCATTTGGCTTTTATTATTGGCCAGGGTGAAGGCACTGGTACTCAGTTTTTAAGAAGGTGGCCAAGCCCAGCTGGTGTGGCTCAGAGGTTGAGCGTCGAATCATGCACCAGAGGGTTGCTGGTTTGATACCCAGTCAGGACACATGCTCAGGTTGTGGACCCAGTCCCTAGTGTGGGGCATGCAGGAAGCAGCCAATCCATGTTCTCTCTCATCAATGTTTCTCTCTCTCCCGCTCTCTTCTGCTCTCTCTCTAAAATCAATAAAGAAAAAAGAGTTTGTTGTTGTTTTTTAAAGAAAGTGACCTAACAACCCTGGTCCCCTGCAAGGGCAGCTGAGGAATGTAGGTACTTAGGCAGTAAGAAAGAGCATACAGACCTGGCCAGTTTGGCTCAGCACTTAGAGAGTTGACCTGCGGTCCAGAGAGACCCAGGTTCGGTTCCCACTAAGGGCACGTACCTCGGTTGCAGTTTGTCCCCGGCCCTGATTGGTCGTGTAGGTGGCAGCCACTCGATGTGTCCCTTTCACTTCGATGTTTCTCTCTTCCTTTCTCTCCCTCCCACTCTATATGAACAAAAAAATGGGGGAAAAAATTGTCCTTGGGTGAGGATTTAAAAAAAAAGAAAGAGCATACAAGAATAAAAGTTACGACTTCCAGTCAAGATGGCAGCGTAGGTAAACGCAGTATCACGTCCTCCCACAACCACATCAAACTTACAACTAAACTACAGAACAACCATCATTCAAAACTGCCTGAAATCAAGCTGAATGGAAGTCCTACAACTACGGAAATAAAGAAGCAGCGGCATCAAGACTGGTAGGAGGGGCGGAGGCGGACGGGCTGGTCCCACACCCACGTGTGGAGGATAAAAATCAGGAGGACACCTCGGCTGGGAAGGTCCTCCCTGAGGACTGAGGGGTCCCCGTCCCAAACCAGGCACCCCACTCAGGGTTCCAGTCCCAGGAAGAGAATCCCCATAACTTCTGGCTGGAAAAACCAGTGGGATGAGGCTCAGGGAGGCTGAGGCAGCTGGAGCCCCAGGCAGCTCCTCTTAAAGGGCCCGCGCACGGACTTATCAGATTCACTCCCTCTAAGCTTGGAGAGGAGGCAGCTCAAGGGGCACCAGAAACATACAGGGAAGAATTGAGCTGTTTGGCATTGGAGCGAGGACTAGAGAGGGGACTTTCTCCGGGACAAACGTGCTGTCAGAGGCCTTTGTTCGTCTGGTGAGCCCTTCCCCTGGGCAGCAGACAATCGCCATATCTGAGACTCCAGCAACCTGGCTCACACCGTTTGCCCCACCCTTGGTGCTTACACATGAAGGAACAAAAGAAATCTCAATTATTGCGATTGAATAGGTTTTATAAGAAATGCTGTCCTGAGTTAGTTAGGGAAGTAAATAAAAAACTAGCTGATCTAGGGGATCCCAAAATGGCGGCGGAGGGAATGGAAGCTACACAGACCATCTCCCAGGACCAAACTGGAATTACAATGAAAATAAAGACAAATCGTCAGGAAAAAGCAACAGAAAAGCAGCTTGGATGACCATATAACCAGGGACACTGACTCAATCCTGGTAGGATTGCGAAGGCGCGAGAGGGGTGCTGGGAGCCCACAAACAGCAGCAGTCTTAGCTGTGAGCAGTGCCCTCGGGGTTACACTCCCAAGCGGCTCCACAGCGCAGAGCCAGGACAGATGCTAAAATAGCCAGAGCCACTCACCTTGGGCTCCAGCAGAGGTAGGAGGACTGGACTGGAACTGTGTGGGGACACTCTGAATTGGAGGGTGCTCACAGCTTTTGCTGAGTTGCGGCCACGCAGGACTGTGGTCATCTTACTCCTTCCCAGGGCTCTGGGGAGAGGTGGTGGCCCCTCCCTTGGAGAGTCAACCCCACCTGTTGGCCATTGAAATGCAAATTGAGTCTAATTAACAACCAGCATCTGCCCCACCCTCGGGAAATCCACTTAAGCTGAACATCTCAGGGAGTTTTTCATTCAACTGAGAAGCCAAGGCTCTTCAAGTACTGTGACGAATAGCCTCCAGGCAAAAAGCTAGAGAATAAGTGAACCATTCCTGGGCTTGCACTCTGCCCAGGAAGGTAAGAATTGACAGTGGTGTTTAACGTGGGTCCTCCCACGCTCATCCAAACTCAGTAGAGGGAGCCACAAACAGCAGAACACCAACACACACAGGGAAAATTTGGCAGGGTCCAAAGCCCACTGTGACAGCCAAAATGGTGAAACAAAGAAACAAATGCCAAATGAAAGAACAAGAGACCTCTACCGAAGATGAGATAAATGAGATGCAGTTAAGCAAGTTAACAGAACTAGAATTGAAAGGCATGATCTTGAGGAAGCTCAACAGCATGTGTAAGGACATGAGCACCATGAGTAAAAACAGAAATGTTGAAAATCAACCAGTTGTAAATTAAAAACCACCGAGAAAAAATGAAGAATGACATATCAGAAATAAAGAACACATTGGAAGGTCTAAACAGCAGAGTAGAGGAAGCTCAGGACCGAATCAATAAATTAGAAGACAGGGTAGAAAAAAATCAACCAATCAGAAAACCAAAAGGAAAAAACAATTTAAGCACAGGAAGACAGCTTAAGAGAACTGTGGGACAACTGGAAACGTAATAATATTCACATCATAGGAGTCCCCAAAGAAGAAGAAAATGAGCAAGAGTTAGAGAATATATTTGAAGCAATAGTGACAGAGGACTTCCCTAATTTGGTGAAGGAAGAAGGCATTCAAGTTCAAGAAGCACAGAGACCCCCAAGTAAGAAGAACCCAAACAGGTCCACACCAAGCCACATAGTAATCAAAATGCCAAAAAATTAAAGACAAAGAGAGAATCCTAAAAGCAGCGAGATAAGCAACAGGTTACCTACAAAGTAAATCCCATAACGCTCTCAGCTAACTTCTCAACAGAAACACTACAGGCCAGAAGGGAATGGCCTGAGGTAATCAAGGTCATGAAAAATAAGGATCTGAATCCAAGACTACTCTACCCAGCAAGGCCATCATTCAAAATACAAGGTCAAATAAAGAGCTTCCCAGACAAAAAAAAAGGAATACATTAGCACCCAACTGCCAGAAATGTTAAAAGGACTGCAGTAATTAGCAGGAGAAATAGGAAGAAAAATATAACCACACTAAACAAAAATGGCAATAAATAAGTACATTATCACCTTAAATGTAAATGGATTAAATGCTCTAATAAAAAGACACAGAGTAGCTGATTGGATAAGAAAGCGTGACTCATCTATATGTTGTTTACAAGAGACTCACATAGGTTGAAAGTGAAGGGATGGACAAAAATCTTTCAAGCAAATGGAAAGGAAAAAGAGGCTGGGATAGCAATACTTATAACTGATCAAATATATGTCAAAATGAAGGCCATAACTAGAGACAAAGAAGGCCACTACATAATATTGAAAGGATCTATCCAACAGGAAGAAATAACCTTGATAAACATATACGCACCCAATATAGAAGCACCAAATTATATTAAAAATCTTCTGGAAGACTTCAAAGGAGAAATCGATAGCAATACAATCATAGTAGGGGAATTCAACACCCTGCTGACATCACTGGATAGATGATCAAGACAAAAAATTAACGAGGAAACACAGACTCTAAATGAAGCACTAGATCAAATGGATTTAATAGATATCTACAGAGAATTACACACCAAAACTGCAGAATTCACATTCTTCCCAAGTGCACATGGGACATTCTCAAAGGTAGACCACATATTAGGGCACAAATTAAGTCTCTACATGTTCAAGAAGATTGAAATCATATCAAGCATCTTCTCAGATCACAATGGCATGCAACTAAAAATCAATTGCAACAAGAACGTGCAAAGACATTTGATCACATGGAGGCTAAAGAGCATGTTATTAACCAATGAATGGGTTACTGAGGAGATCAAGGAAGAAATTAAAAACTTCCTGGAACCAATGAAAATGAACACACAACAACACAAAATCTGTGGATGCAGCAAAAGCAGTTCTGAGAGGGAAGTTCATAGCACCACAGGCCTATCTCAAGAAACAAGAAATATCTCTAATAGACTATCTAACCTCACAACTTAAAGAACTAGAAAGTAAACAAAAAGAAAACCCCAGAGCAAGTAGAAGGAAGGAAACAGTAATGATCAGAGAAGAAATAAATGACATAGAGACCAAAAAAAAAAAACAATTCAAAGGATCAATGAAACAAAGAGCTGGTTTTTTGAAATGATAAACAAGAGTGATGGACCCTTAGCTAGACTCACCAAGAAACAGAGAGAGAACCCAAATATACAAAATCAGAAATGAAAGAGAAGTAACAACGGACACCACATAAATACAAAGGATCGTTAACAACTACTTGAACAATTATATGGCAACAAATTCGACAATCTAAGCGAAATAGACAAATTTCTAGAAAGATGGTCTCCCAATTTGCATTTCAATGGCATTTAAATTCTCACTGCAGCCCAGGAGATGGGGATTATTAAATACACTACACACAAATTACGATAAGCTAAGACAAGAAAAAACAAGCGATGTGGACAACCTTATAAATCTAAGAAGAGAGCGGGAGTCAAGTTCCTGGCCGCAGTCACCATGCTTCTGTCCCTATATCACATAGCTTCCTACGTGGAGCCGTCACAGAGACCAGGGAAGCTGAGCAGCTGCTAGAGTGGGTGCCGGGGCTCTACCTGCCCACACAGAGACCTCAGGGGTCCTCTCATGTGAAACACGGGGATCCGCCTTCCACATCCAGGATCCCAGCTGTCATAGCACATACATGTGATTTCAGCAGGCTGACACGCACATGAGAGCATGAGTCAGCCTGTGGCAGAGACAGACAACAGAATGAGTGTGACCGAGCCTGAGAGATGCCCACCCAGCCGCTGAAGATGGTCCCTCTGGAGTGGGACTTGCACATCTCTTATCTGCTCCTTGAGGGGATGTCTAACTTTTGATAATGCATGTATGCCCTCGATAGTTCTAAGAATGTTAAAGTCATATGTACAGTGTCATGCATCTGTCACGCATTTATGGAGTAAAGTATATCATTTAGTTATTATTTTAAAGGATTTAGCACAAGAAAAATAAATGTTCATTACGGTACAATCATGAATCCTAAAAACAAACAAACAAACAGAAACAACAAAACACCACTTGACAGTCAGTGTGTTCTGTGGGGACGGGGCACACACATGTATTTCACAGGACGGGCGTGCACACGCCGGGACATGTCAGGGATGCCCACCTCCCTGGTGGCGGTTTTGTCCAGACTCAGCCCGGAAGCTTGTGGCCTATTCACCAGCTCTCTGACTCCCAGCAGAAGGTGTTTTACCCCTTCCCTTAGACTCTGTAACGTTTAAAAGAGTTTTACTTTTGTTTTCCTCATGGTGTGATTTATTTACGTTATCCATAAAAGTTATTGGTTATACTGCTCTTGTCTGAGGAGAGGCTCGGGGTCGCGGCCCCAGGCAGTGACCTCACTTCCTGAATATGGAGCCCAACCGAACTTGGAACCTGGGTCGAGGCAGCCACATTCTAAACTGCCTCTGCCCAGCTCCAGATCAGCTGTGTGGAGACACTGGCCCTGACAGCATGCTCTGTTGTCTGCCCAGGTCCCACGCCGTGGCCTCCAGGAGCCCGCTCTGATAGCATGTTCTCCCCCCTGGGCCCGGACTCAGCCCAGACGCCTGCGGGCCTTTCAGGTGGGACCCGGAGGTAACACAGGGAGGCCCCGGGCGGTTTCTTCGGGCCAGGTCACAGTTCTGATCCCACCTGCCCAGCCCTACGTCCCTTCCCTGTGTGTGTGTGTGTGTGTGTGTGTGTGTAAGGGGTCACGTCGGGAGGGCCTGCCCGGTGCAGGGACAGGTTGCGGCAGGGTCACATGCCTGGCGGGCCTGTCACGTTCACACCCCAGGCCAAGGCTGGCTGGGTGGCGAGGAGTGTTGGGGGCTCCTCGGCCCGAGGCTCATCCCGAGCCCTGGAGGGGAATCCCATCGCCCCGGGTGGAGGGCTGTGCAGACACAGGCTGGGCTGGATCTGGAAGCAGAAGGTCCAGTGGGCAGAGAGCAGAGACTAGGACAGGGTGGGGCTTGAGGCCTCCGGGCTGTCTGCATGTCACTGTCATTGCAGAATTCAACCCAAGACATTTGGGAGCAGCTGGTTGATGGGCACCCCATCTAGTCTCCAGCAGTGAAAATCAGGTGCGTCGCACCACCGAGGGCCAAAGGAGGCCTGATCCGAGTGTGGGCACCTGGGGGTCCGTGCACCAGGCCCCATGGACGGCCAGGGAAGGCCGCCTACCCCAAAGCCGCCCAGGCTCCACAGGCAGCTCTCAATCTCCGACTCCAACCTGGAGCACTGTGTCCAAGTCCAAACAACGGGCTGGGACCTGGAGCCACCAGGGCGCAGCCCAAGGGTGAGGTGGGGGTGGAGGTGGGTGGATGGGGAGGGGAGGGGCATGTGAACTGACTGGGAGGGGTCAGTGCCAGACACACAGGGAGGCTTCCCAGAGGCCAGAAAAGAGCAAAGACCAGCCTGGGACAATCCACCTGCTGGACTGCCGGCCGCGAGGACGTCCTGTGATGGGTCCTGAGTCGTAGCTGTGTTCTGTCTTGGGGGGCACATGGAATGCAGGCACATGGGCGTCTTTTCGGGCACCTCTAGCACCAGCCCAGGAGGCCGAGCAGGCTCTGGCCTGGACACCTGCCCTACATCCTGAGGAGCCCCACGCAGGGGAACACCCGGGCTGCACCGCTGACCCGGGGGAGGTCCACCTCCAGCGGTCCAGCCACCGCTGGTACCACTCCAGCCGCACCCCTGGACCCGGAGGCCTGCGCAGCCTCTCTGGACCTGGTGGAGGCCCCAGACCCCGCGGGGCCCACCCCAGCGGCAGAGGAGGAGCCGCCTCTGGGACGTGCATCAGGGCGGGGCTGGAGCAGCGTCTGGAACCGGCTGCCCCGCTCCCAGCAGAAGCACCCGTTTCACCCCCCCCTTGACCTTTAACTTTTAGTTTCTTTCATTTTTACATGTGCTTTTTCCCCCTCCATGGTGTGATTCCGTTTTCTATTTAAGTTTATTATTTGGGGTAATTTTAATTTCTTAAATTATTTTCTTTTTTTGTCCTTTGTTTTTCTATACTGTGATTCATTTTAAGTACTAAATGAAAGTTGTTGTCTATATTGTAAATGTTGCCATTCCTGAGCATGAAGTACACTCACGGGCTGAGCAGGCATCACCACTGACTAGCTGCAGAGTGTCCCATCTCCCCAAAAGGATCCCCGCACCAACAGTCCTCACCCCCCTGCCCCTGGTGACCCCCGACCTGCTTTCTGTCTCTGCTCCTTTACCGATTCTGGACGTTTCCTATAAATGGGATCTTGTACTGGATGCCTGTTTGTGTCTTTTCTGTTTATGTGAAATCACTTATTAGTTATTGGAAAGGGAAATCCCTGATTGATTGTAAAAGCTGTAGCCCTTTTAGTAAGTGCGCATCATCTCAGGGTAGAGACCGCTGTGCTAAGAGGGACCCCGGGGCCAGAAGCCAGTAAGGCCGTGTCTGCCTCTTCCTGTGCCCATAGAGGAAACGAGAAACATGCGGACGGCTGCACAGGTGAACCACAGTTGGAAAGCGTGCCTCCCAGCCCAAGGCCAGAGAGAGGCGGAACATCCTGTGGTGCAGAAAACTCTTGACAGTCGAAAGTCGGTGTTTTCTAAGGGGACAGAGGGCAACAGGCCCTTCCAAGCAGAGACAGTGCACACGCCAGGACACGTCAGGGATGCCCACCTCCCCGATAGGGACACACGCACTGTGAACACTGGGGGGAGAGCATGTCGCCCTCAGACTGGCAGCTTCTGGTCTGGTGGGGACCAGCCCTGGGGACCAAGTGAGGCAGCAGAGGCCCAGCAGTCCCCTGGGGAGAAGGGAAAGGCCCTCCTCTGGGGGAACAGGGTGCAGGACCCACAGCTGCACCCTCACCAGGCTGTGCTCATCTGAGAAGGTTGCTCCACGGGCATTCTTGCACAACACTTGTATTTTCCAGGTTACCCATCGGAGCACTGATGACAGAGCCAGGAACTGGGAAAAACACTGCTGTCCAAAGAGACGGGATAGGATCCACCCCTCCCAGTCTACATGGGTGAGGGAAGCGGGGCAGCTGCCTAAGTGGGTGCAGGGGTCTCTGCATACTGACAGACAAAGACCTCAGGGGTCCTCCTATGTGAGGACAGACCAGCAGATATGAGCCATCCCCAAAATCTACAGCAAAAGCTGAGCAGGAGTTGTGTCCCACAGGGCAGCAGCACTCCCCAGCTGCCAGTGGCGGGATGTGGGGCTCCACAGAGGTTTGTGCGGTCCAGTAGCTCACAAGTGCAGTGGGAAGCCCGAGCCCAGAGAGACTGGTGCGATCCAGCTGCCCGCCCACTGGAACTGCAGGGTGCAGGGGCACCAGAGAGGCCTGTGCCACCCAGCAGGGACTGTGCGATCTAGTTACTTGTGGGTCCTGTGGGTGCTGAAACACCAGAGAGGCCCCTGCGACCCAGCAGGGACTATGGCATCCAATTACACATGCAACCAAGCAGGGATTGTGCCATCCAATAACCCTTGGGACCTTCGGGGTGCTGAAGCACCAGAGAGGCCTGTGCAACCCGGCAGCCCATAACATAGGCATAGAGCCGGGTCCCCAAAGGGGCTGTGCAATCCAGTTACCCGCACAAGCTACAGGGTACAGGGTCTCACACTAAACAAAAATGGCAATAAATAAGTACATATCAATTATCACCTTAAATGTGAATGCTTTGAATGTTCCGATAAAAACACACAGAGTAGCTGACTGGATAAGAAAACATGACTCACATATATGTTGTCTACAAGAGACCCACCTCACAACAAAAGATTCACATAGGTTGAAAGTGAATGTATGGAAAAAAATCTTTCAAGCAAAGGGAAAGCAAAAAAAAGCTGGGGTAGCAATTCTCATATCTGATAAAGTACATTTCAAAATGAAGACCATAACTAGAGACAAAGAAGGCCACTACATAATATTGAAAGGATCTATGCAACAAGAAGATATAACCTTGGTAAACATATATGCACCCAATGTAGGAGCACCAACATATATTAAAAATCTTTTGGAGGACTTCAAAGGAGAAACTGACAGCAATACAATCATAGCAGGGGACTTCAACACCCCACTGACATCACTGGATAGATCTTCTAGACAAAAAATTAACAAGGAAACACAGACTCTAAATGTAGTGCTAGATCTAATGGATTTAATAGATATCTACAGAGAATTACACCCCCAAACAACAGAATTCACATTCTTCTCAAGTGCATATGGGACTCAAAGATAGACCACATGTTAGGACACAAACTAAGTCTCTACAAGTTCAAGAAGATTGAAATCATATCAAGCATCTTCTCAGATCACAATGGCATGCAACTAAAAATCAATTGCAACAAGGACATGCAAATACATTGGAACACATGGAGGCTAAATAGCATGTTATTAAACAATGAATAGGTTACCATGGAGATCAAGGTAGAAATTAGAAAATTCCTGGAAACCAATGAAAATGAACAAACAACAACACAAAATCTGTGGGATGCAGTGAAAGCAGTTCTGAGAGGGAAGTTCATAGCACTACAGGCCTACCTCAAGAAATAAGAAATATCTCTAATAGACTATCTAACCTCACAACTTAAAAACCAGAAAGCAAACAAAAAGAAAACCCCAGAGCAAGTAGAAATAAGGATATAGTAAAGATCAGAGCAGAAATAAATGACATGAAGACCAAAAAAATCAAAGGATCCATAAAACAAAGAGCTGGTTCTTTGAAAAGATAAACAAGATTGATGGACCCTTTGCTAGACTCACCAAGAAACAGAGAGTACCCAAATACACAAAATCAGAAATGAAAGAGGAGAAATAATAACTGACACCACAGAAATACAACAAATCACTAACAAATATTTGAACAATTATACGGCAACAAATTTGACAATCTAAGTGAAATGGACCAATTTCTAGAAACACATAGTCTCCCAAAACTGGACCAGGAAGACATAGAAAATTTAAACAGACCAATAACAACAGAAGAAATTGAAAACGTAATCAAGACTCTCCCAGCAAACAAAAGCCCAGGCCCAGATGGCTTCACAGGGGAATCTTACTGAACATTCAAAGAACTAATACCCACTCTTCTCAAACTATTTCAAAAATTCAAGAAGAAGGAAGACTTCCAAACTCGTCTTATGAGGCCAGTGTAATTATAATTCCATAACCAGAAAAAGACACCACAAAGAAAGAAAACTACAGACCAATATCCCTGATGAACATAGATGCCAAAATCCTGAACAAAATACTAGCAAATCGGATCCAGCAATACATCAAAAAAATTATTTACCATGACCAAGTGGGATTCATCCCAGGGATGCAAGGCTGGTACAATATTCGCAAATAAATAAATGTGATACACCACATAAACAAAATGAAAGATAAAAATCATATGATCATATCAATAGACACTGAAAAAGCATTCGACAAAATCCAGCACCCATTTTTGATAAAAACGCTCAGCAATCTGAAAATAGAGAGACCATAGCTCAACATAATAAAGGCCATATATGAAAGACGAACAGCCAACATCATACTCAATGGGTAAAAACTACAAGCATTTCCCTTAAGAACAGGAACAAGACAAGGATGCCCACTTTCGCCACTCTTATTTAACATAGTACTGGAAGTCTTAGCAACAGCAATCAGACAGGAGGAAAAATAAAAGGGGTCCAAATGGGAAAGGAGGAAGTGAAACTGTCATTATTCGCAGGTGACATGATACTATACGTAGAAAACCCCAAAGACTCAATCAAAAATTTACTAGACTTAATAAATGAATTTGGAAAAGTAGCAGGACACAAAATTAACATCAAGAAATTGATGGCATTCTTAAACACAATGATGAACTCACAGAAAGGGAAACTAAGAAAACAATCCCATTTACCATTGCAGCAAAAAATTAAGATACCTAGGACTAAACTTAACCAAAAAAGTAAAGCTCTATTTGCAGAAAACTACAGGTCATTGAAAAAAGAAATAGAGGAAGGTATGGAATCACATACCTTGTTCATGGATTGGAAAAAATAACATCGTTAAAATGTCCATACTACCCAAAGCAATCTATAGATTCCATAAAATCCCCATCAAAATACCAACGACATACTTCACAGAACGAGAACAAATACTTCAAAAGTTCATATGGAACCAAAAAAGACCTGGAATAGCCACAGCAATCTTGAAAACGAACAAAGTAGGAGGGATCACATTACCAGATTCCAGGTTATATTACAAAGCCACTGTAATCAAAACAGCCTGGTACTGGCACAAGGACAGGCATGTAGACCAGTGGAACAGAACCCAGAACCCAGAAATGGACCCAAGGCAATATGCTCAATTAGTATTTGACAAAGGTGGCAAGAGCATACAATGAAGTAAAGACAGCCTCTTTAATAAATGGTGTTGGAAAAATTGGACAGCTACATGCAAAAAAATGAAACTAGACCATCAACTTACACCATACACAAGAATAAATTAAATAGATAAAAGACTTAAATGTGACTCATGAATCCCTAAAAATCCTAGAAGAAACTATAGGCAACAAAATTTCAGACATCATACGCAGCAGGATTTTCACCGATACATCACCTAAGGCAATCAAAACAAAGGAGAAAATAAACACATGGGACTACATCAAACTCAAAAGCTTCTGCACAGCAAAAGATACAATCATCAAAATGGAAAGGCAACCCACTATATGGGAGAGCATAATTGCCAATGATACATCAGATAAGGGGTTAATTTCCAATATATAGAGAGTGCTCATACAATTCAACAAAAGACAAAGAACCCAATTAAAAAATGGGCAGAGGACCTAAATAGACACCTCTCCAAACAGGACATACTAATGGCTAAGAGATGTATGAGGAAATGCTCAACATCACTAATCATCAGAGAGATGCAAATTAAAACAACAATGAGGTATCACCTCACACCTGTCAGAATGGCCGCCATCAACAAATCATCAAACAACAAGTGTTGTCGAGGTGTGGAGAAAATGGGACTCTAGTACACTGCTGGTGGAAATGCAGACTGGTGCATCCACTATGGAAAACAATATGTTGTTACCTCAAAAAATTGAAAATTGAACTTTCATTTGACCCAGTGTTCCCAGTTCTAGGAATATACCCTAAGAAGACTGAAACACCAATCAGAAAAAATGTATGTACCCCCATGTTCGTTGCAGCACTATTTACAATAGCTAAGATCTGGAAACAGCCCAAGTGTCCATCAGTAGACGAATGGATAAAAAAGCAATGGTACATATACACAATGGAGTAGTATGCAGCTGTAAAAAAGAAAGATCTCTTATCCTTTGAGATGATATGGAGGAACTTGGAAAGTATCATTGTAAGCGAAACAAGCCAAACAGAGAAAGACAAGTATCATATGATCTCACTTTTTGTGGAATATAATGAACATAACAGTCTGAGAAATGGGGCAGTCCCCGAGATGGGGAAGTGGGGTATAGACTGACAATCCCCAGAAGAGGGGTTGGTGGGGAAGCGATAAACCACAGAACTTATATGCATGTGTGCATGAACAATGAACGTGGACAACAAAGCTGGGGACAGGGCAGGGAGGGAGGACGAGGGGGAATCAGTGGGAGAAAAAGGAGAAATATCTGTAACAATAATAAATTAATTGATTTAAAAAAACACATGTAAGAGCTAAGGACAGTCCTGGGAAAATTGTAAACATGCAATATATGTACACTGTTATTGTTATTATCATAACTAATATGTGGAGTTACTAATTTCTTAAAGCAGCTTTCTTATCTGGCTTCTCTGGACTGACATAAAATCTTGAACATAGTCTGTTCCTGTACTTGCCATAGTGTAGCATGCTTTTTCTGTTTCTTTGACCTTAGCCTTGACTACACTCTGACACTCTTCTGAGAAGGAACACAACCCTTAGTACAGAGCTGGGAACATGAGGGCCAGGAATGGCCAATCTTTGGCAAACATGCCGTCACTCCTCATGCACTCATGAAGGTGTTTCTACACTCATCCTACACAGAATCCTCTTTGGTACAACACTCCTAAGAGCCACTGAGAACAGATTACAACCAAACAGTTCGAGATGCAGTTATAAAACAAATAAGTCATGAGGAGATACAGCATAGGGAATATAGTCAATAAATAATGTTAAAAAAAACTCTATGGTGACAGATGCTAACCAGACATGGTGGGGATTGTTTTGCAATGTATATAACTATTATTATGATGTGCACTTCAAACTAAGAGGACATTGTATGTCAATTACATGTCAATAAAATATATAAAGATAAAAAAAAATTTTAAAAAACTAGCTGATCTAAAACCCAGAACTAGATTTTAAATGAAGGTCAACTATTAGCCTCAAGTGCCTATTAGAGAACTCTGTCTACATAACTTTGTCTATCACCTTGTAAGTTACTCTATTCCCTTCCTTGATAGTATCTAATAAACACAAAGGTCATAAATTAATTCTGATGAAAATGAAACTAACATACTGGTACTATAGAATGAAACTCCCTGCTTCTATAACCGCAAATGTTAAACTCATGCCAAAAAAGAAAGTATATAAGCACATAGAAACTTGCAATAAATTGGAACAGCGTCACACTGCCTCTGAGTTGTGTAGTCATCTGTCTTCCGGCACCGGCTCCGATGCCTTACCCACCTTCGGGACCCCCTGGATCCTGCTGCAGCTGGACTGTGGCAACAAACTATCAATTTGGAATATAAGGAAGCAAAAAACACCCAATCAGAACAGCAAAAAGAAAAAGGAATCCAAAAAATGAAGACAGTGTAAGGAGTCTCTGGGACAACTTCAATCGTGTCAACATTCGCATCTTGGGAGTGCCAGAAGGAGAAGAGAGAGAACAGGAAATCGAAAACCTATTTGAAACAATAATGGCAGAAAACTCCCCTAACTTGGTGAAGGAAACAGATATACAAGTCCAGGAAGCACAGAAAGTTCCAAACAAGATGAACCCCAAGAGGCCCACACCAAGACACCATCATCAAGATGCAAAAGGTTCAAGACAAAGAGAGAATCTTAAAAGCAGCAAGAGAAAAGCAGTTAGTTACCTACAAGGGAGTTCCCATAGGCTGTCAGCTGATTTCTCAGAAGAAACTTTGCAGGCCAGAAGGGAGTGGCAAGAAATATTCAGAGTGATGAAAAGCAAGAACCTACAACCAAGGTTACTCTATCCTGCAAAGCTGTCATTTAGAATCAATGGCCATATAAAGAGTTTCCCAGACAAGGAAAAGCTAAAGGAGTTCATCACCACTGAACTATTATTATATGAAATGTTGAAGGGTCTTTTTGAAGAAAAAGATAAAAAAATATGAACAAACAAAATGGCAGTGAATACATAGCTATCAACAATTGAATCTACAAACAAAATGAACAAGCAGAACAGAAACATTCTCATAGATACAGAGAACATTTTGTTGGTTGCCAGATGGGAAGGGGATTAGGGGAATGGGTGAAAAAGGTGAAGGGATTAAGAAGTACAAATTCATTGCTAGACTGACAAACCTCAAAGGGAAAGGGGATTCAGGGGTGGGAAGAAATAAACCAAAGAACTTATATGAATATTTGCATAACCAATGGATATAGACAACAGTGTGGGCAAAGGCAGGAGCGGGGCAGGAGTGGGGAGGAAGAGGTCAGTGGGGGAAAAATGAGAAACATCTTTAATACATTCAACAATGAAGATAAAAAAAAATATCAAAGCTATAACAGGCATGGAGGAGGGTGGCAGTTAGATAGTTGTGGGCTCCAAGATGAGGCTAAGAGCTACATTTCCTTATTATGAGGATAGCATGTGTTTTTTTCTTTATTTTTCTTTTTTTGGTTTTTCTTAGAGGAATAAAACATTTATTTCACACTTCCTCTGGTATGAGGAAGACATCTCTCAGTGATGAACTTTGGCATTTTAGAGTCCCTTTGAACAAGGTCCCTTTGAACCTTATACTCCATTTATTGCCAACATGATGTCTCCCCTTTGTGTTACAAGAATAATCAATAGCATGTAGGTTGACAGAGGGCAAAAGAGCAGAGGGAAGGAAGAAACTGACCATAAATTGGTTAACGAACTTGAATTTAGCACCTACTATGTGCCAGGTTCTGATGGGGTGATGAACAAATGGACAAGGTTGCACCGTTGAGGCGTGTACATTCCCGGGTGGCAGCTCCCTGGTGCCAGTCTGTGGACATGCTAGAGCAGAACCACCTGTCACATTTAGATTCCTCAGACTCTGGGCACCATCCCACCCTGATCGAATGAACCAGACATTCTGTGAGAGAGGGGACACAGGAGGCTGTATTTTTATAATTTTTAAAAAATCCTTACCCAAGGATATGTTTTTATGGATTTTAGAGAGAGAGGATGGGAAAGGGGGAGAGAGAGAGAGAAACATAAGTGTGAGAGAGAAACATCGATTGGTGCCTCCTGTATACGCCCTGACTGGGGGTTGAGCCCAATCCTGAGTATGTGCCCTGATTAGGAATTAAACCCATGACCTTTCAGTGTACAGAATGATACTCCAATCAACTGAGCAACACCAGCCAGGGCAAGGAGGCTGTATTTTTAATAGGTGCCCCCTGTGATTCTAAGAAACACCCAATCTGGGACCCACCACTGGTGTTTCTCAAAGGATGGTTAGACTCTCAAACTTGGTCTCTCTAAGAGTGCAGCATGGGAATGTATGTTTTCAACACACCAAGGGGTATGGGAACCATTATGGTAAAATGCCTTTCTCTTACATCACTTTCTTTCTATTGTACATATGTCTGAGCATGCATTATGAATTGCAAAGCTGTGGAGGAGAGACGGTTCCATGACGTGACCACTGCCAAGATCCTCGAGCTGGACCTGGGCCAGAACAGAGATTGCTTACCAACACCCCCCCTTGGAGATGGTGTGATTGTAAATGATGTTAATTCTGACATAAATCAGCACCCTTCGCCTGCCTCTGGCTATGTGCTGGTCCCTGGAACAGGCCAGTACCCTGACCTGATCAGGCATGTGAAACAATTTCCATACCTGGTAGCATTCCCGGACTAGTATCTGTGATTATCCTGCCCCCACTTCCCCTGTGTAATTCTCTGGCACCTGTCAAGAAGTGTGGAATGGCCCTGGCCGGTTTGGCTCAGCGGTTGGAGCGTCCACCTGCGGTCCGGAGAGACCCGGGTTTGGTTCCCGCTAAGGGCGCGTACCTCCGTTGCAGTTTGTCCCCGGCCCTGGTTGGTCGTGCGGGTGGCAGCCACTTGATGTGTCCCTTTCACATCGATGTTTCCCTCTCTCTCTCTTCCTCTCTCTCCCTCCCACTCTATCTGTACAAAAAATAGAAAAATGTCCTCGGGTGAGGATAAAAAAAAAAAAAGAAGTGTGGAATGTGTCCACTTCGTCCTGCAGCTGCCCAAGATGCACCTCCTATGTAAGTTTCCCTCAACAGACCCGTTATTTGCCAGACTAGAGTGGCCTGCCTTTCTCTTCAGTCATCTCCCGCCCTCTGCTTACAGAGGTAGCTTTTCAGTCTGGGGGCTTTTCTCTGGGTCTGCATGTAAAATCAAAAGCATAATACAGAGTTAGTTGGGTCCAGTTGTTTGGATCTTTCTGTACACTGAATAACTTCAATTTACATAAGTAACCGAAGTCAGTGGAGTGTAATGGGACATTCCTAAGATCTTAACAGGTCTCCAGCCGAATCCTCGTGGTTCTTCTTACAGTAGCAAGAGCTTCTGGTGGTAAGGCTGCTAGAAAGAACAATGCTGGTACCTCAACTGAAGACCCCTCTGCCACTGGGCGCAGACCTGTGGTGCATCGCAGTCACGCCCCTGGATGGCTTCCTCTCAGAAGGTCCACTCCTCTGGGCCACTTACAGAATCTTTTGTGTTATGACAGAAATATTTCTCAGGCAGACCCCATATGAGCATAGTAATATGACTCTGAACCCCTTAGATGTTTAGCTTTCTGAACACACCGCCCAGTTCAAGAGGTAGAATTCAGGATGAGGAGAAATCTGCATGGGGAGCAGAGGACAGACAGATGGTTAGAGAAGAGTCTGAATTCCCACTTTAGATGGGAAAAATGCCAGGGGCCTTTGGAATATCCAGGTGGCGATGCCCCACACATGGCTGGAAATAAAGAGCAGAGAGATCTGCAGAGGGTTAAGGTCGGTGAATGAGATGTAGCGGGCTTTGGTGTAGGTGGCGGGGAGATTGCACTGGACAGGGATGAAGAAAACCATCAGTGTATGAAGTCACAGGGAGATTGAAAGTCCAGAGTGCAGTGCAAGAGCCCAAGAAAGAGGCAAGTCAGGAGAGCAGAGGGCTCTAAAGCCAAAAGGAGGTTAAAATGTCAAAGACAGACTAGTTAACAGTGTCAAATACCACAGAGCAGTCAGCAAGGACAAGAGGACACTGGAGTTGCGATTTGCAGGTCACTGGTGCATTCCCAAACGCAGCAAGGAGGAGGGATGTGGGAACTATTTCCTTCATGGTTTTGGCCAGAGTGTTTACTAATAAATCTCAATTCCCTTTAGAGTTCTGATTTAATTACTTTCTGTCAAGGATTACCCATCATCATATTATATGTCTGTTATCATTGAACATGAAGAAATTTTGCTTTCTGAAGGGCTGCCTCAGTAAGAATCAACATTTAGCTGGATGTCTTCTCTCCACCCACTCTTGCTGACCCCATAGTCTCCCTAACTTCCAAGGAGGGGACTCTAGTTTTATTTTTCAGGGTTAGTTGTGAACCTCTGGCATATAGCGAACACTCAAGGAAAGTTTGTTCAGTGACTGTGAATGGAAGGAATTTAGAAACTGGGTGGGAAGAACATTTTCTCCAATATTAGAAATACAGTAAATATCCCCTTTCAAAATGAAATATAACTCTTTATATTTAAAAATTAAATGTAACTACGGGGTATCTGTACTCTAAATTATGGATGATGAAAAAAGTGTCATCTTCAGCCTGGCCAGTGTGGCTCAGTGGTTGAGTGTCGATCTATGCATCAAGAGGTCCCTGGTTCGATTCCCGGTCAGGGCACATGCCCAGGGTGTGGGCCAGATCCCCAGTGGAGGGAGGGCATGCAGATGGCGGCCAATTGATGTTCTCTTCATGGATGTTTCTCTCTCTCTCTCCCTTCCTCTCTCTCTAAAATCAATAAAGGTGGGGGGAGAGAAGTGTGGTCTTCAGTCAGACAGGCCCCAGGACTGAATCCCAGCTATAGGACATTTCATATTTGCAAAATGGGGTAATATTCCTCACTTCACAGGGCAGTTGTAAGTCAGAGTCAAATTACATAACATGTAAAGTTCAATCATTGGGCCCTGCACAGAGTATGAGCGTGGTAACAGGCAGCAGTCAGCGCTGTTTATTCAGATACTCAGGATAGAAAACCACATTACCTAACCATTACGCTGTACACCTGAAACTAATGCAAAGTAATGTTGAAGAGAAAAAAAAAAAAAGATGGAAAACTACAATAACTTTCCATATAAGTTGGGCAGGAAAACCTCAGCACCTTTCACGTAGAAAGATCTAATCACGTCTTTGGACTCACATTTGCCGGAGAGGGCACAATTCCAACCAGCCTATCAAAAGCAGGTCCTGTGAAGAAGGGCCAGTGCCAACTCTAAGCCTTTTTTCTGACTTCAGACAGGTGCACTGTCTGCATTATAAAATGTTTTCACACTTAAAAAAAAAAAAATGCACACACAAACTTTGCACTTGTAACCATGGAAACGCTGAAGTCCTGTCATGTCAGCATAACCCCCGATACCCACATGGCACGCTTTGAAAAGAATTAAGACGTGTGCGCCCGCGCCAAATAATGACGCCTTAGGGTGGCGTTGTGGCCAAATCCTTTTGAACAGCTGCATTTCTTCCCCTCCCCTTCGGCTCACTTCCTAGCGCGAGCTGCGGGGCTACACTCAGGTCCCAAAGTGAGCTCAAGTCGCCCTACTCCCAGGCCCTGGGCAAGCAGGAGCGGACCCGGGCCCCAGGGGCTGTGGATCTGCTTCCTGCGGCTGCCAGGTCAGCAACGCCCCCTCCCGCCCAGGCCGAAGTTCCTCGGGCGGGCTGGAGGCGGGGGAGCCCGGCAGACTCCGCCCCCCTCGGCCCTCAGCTCCCGCGACCGGGGTCCCGCTCCTCGGCCCCGCCCCTGCTCCGCCCACCGGCGGAGGGCCAGGGGGCGGGGGGCGGAGCGCGGAGGAGGCGGCCGCGGCTACAACCGCGCAGCTCACGGGAGCGGCCCCGCAGTTTGCTGTGCGCAGGCCGTCCGAGCCCCGCCGTGCCGTCCGCGGTGAGTACCGACCCGGCCAGCCGACGTCGCCGGGCGGAAGCTCCGGACGCCTGTCCCCGGAGGAGTCGGTGCGAGCCTCTTTCGCGGCGTCCGGGACACGTTCCCCGAGCGCGACTCAGGCGCGCAGAGCGGCCCGGGGCGGGGGAGAGTCTGGGAAGGCCGAAGGGAGAAGCCTGGACTAGTTCTCCCTGGGGACCGACCTCGCCTGGTCCCCAGCCCGTGCCGCGGGGAAACAGGGCTGGGGGGCTGGACATGGCTCCCCTGGTCCCCCTTTGCCTTGGTGTGCGTGCCGCCCGGAGAGTCTCCCGGTGTGCGGGCCGCGCTGGCGAGTCCTCGCCCAGGCTGTGCAGGCCGGCCGCGCAGGGGAGTCCGCCGCGAGGAGGGTGTGCGGGCCTCGCCGGTAGGCCTCGCCGAGCTCGGGCTGCTGATAGGTCATCTTCACTGCCGTGCCGGCAGATCGGGGAGTCCCCACCAAGTGGTAAGAGGGAAATGCGGCGAGGGGGAAAAGACCCCTCGGCGGAAGGTGGAAGAGCCCACCCTATAGATTCGGAGACCCAGGAAGGAGCATGTCTTTCCTGAATCAACCAGCACATTTTCCTTCCTACAGCCCATAGAAAAACCTCCTGGGGGTAGAAGCCATGGAGCACAGCCCCTGGGGCAGTAGTTCTCAAACTTTTGGGGAGACTCAAACCCCTTTACACTTAAAAAATGGTATACTAAGGACCTTTTGTTTACATGGGTTATATCTTTCAATATTTACCATATAGAACAGAAAGTTTTACTTAATAAGTCATTTAACAATAACAGTGGACTTGTTATATGTTAACGTAACATATTTTTTTGAAAGTAGCAATATTTTCCAAAACAATGTTACTGAGAAGAGTAGCATTTTATATTTTGCAGATCTCTTTGATGTCTGGTTTCATAGTAGGCAGCTAGATTCTTAGATGTGCTTCTGCATTCAGTCTGTTGCAATAGCATGTCTTGTAGCCTCAGAAAACTTCACCGTGTGCTCCTGAAAACAGAGTGAAAAATGCAAATGGCATCTTGGTATATCATTTCAATAGTGGTTTTGACCTTGTGGATTCCTAGAGTGCCTTGTACTGCACTGGTGTGGGAAATGCTTCGGAGGCTTAAATCATTGGCCCTGCTTCTTGTTTGTGATCCTTCCTCTGAATGGAAACACCCCATGCCATGGACAGAGTTAACCTCTGCTATTTGGAATCAACCTTAACCTCATTTTGGAAACCAAGTGCTGGGGCCCCACATAAGCGATGGTGAGCCCTGCTGGCCTCCTGAAAACTCAGCAAAGTTCCCAGATGGTTTGGGTTGTTTCTGTGCCTACAAAGCTGACCTGTCTGCATCCAGATTGCAGCAGGAATGTGTCAGACAGGACCTGGGGTTCAGAGGAGAGCCCACCCGGAGCTCATGTCAAGCATGCAAGGGTTTATGTGAGTTATCAGAAGTTATTTGTGAAAGAATTGGGATGTATGCATGCTTTTGTCTTTCTTTCCTCTGCGTTAATTTCTGTTTGTATCCTTGAGTTTGTTGGAAACGGATTCCTCAGTCTTGGTGCTCTTGCACTTTCCACTTTCAGAGGTGTGTCACTGTGAGGGGCCCTTCCGCAGCCCCTGCCCGAAAGCAATGCGTGCATCCTGGCGTGTGGCAGGTGGGATCCCTCACTGGGTCATTTCCTTGACTTCATGTTCTGTCATCACAAGTTCAGATAGCAGTTACATACATCCAAGAAAAGTAAGTCTGTCCTCCCTTTTGCTCATCCGTCCGCAGCCTCTTGTAGTCCACCCTGCAGCCTGTACTCTGGAGATGTTGCAAGCACAGGGGCGTGTAGCATCTGCAGCTCCTCTCTCCACAGACGAGGGAAGGTCTAACCTCTGAGCACGTGCTCTGTTCTTGATATAAAGATATTTATTGCCTCCTACTTACCACCTGCTTACCAAGTGCCCAGTTCTGACTGGACACTGGGGAAAGTGGGAGCAAAACCAGATGTGGCTCCTGTCTTTCTGGAGCTTCCAGTCTGCTCACTTAGGGACCTCCTGGTTAATTGAGACAGCGTACAGCCAGTGTTCACAGGAAGCACGGTCCTGTGTGAAGAACAGTACCCCTTCCAGGTGTGTGGGCCAGAGTCCCAAACTGTGAAGATAATAAAACCAACAGTTATTACCATGTGCCTAGCAAAGAACTTCCTTTGCCTTTCTTCCTCTACTCTTTCTTTTATGGAGGAGGTCACTCCCTGTGAGGCAGCCAGACTCCACAGGGAAATGAGTCCCTCCCTCGTCCTAGTCACTAGGGCAGTCTTGGGCAAGACACTTTCTCTGGGCCTCAGTCTTCGTCTTTAAATGGCTTGGGCCATGGATGTCCCAGTTTGGGACTTCGCAGATGTCAGAAGGAGCCAGTGTTTTGCTGGAGCTGGTTTGCATGCATTTCTTCCCAGTTCTGTGTTCGGTGGCATCACATTTTTTAGCTGTAAGTAAGCCATTATGGGTATATTTACACCACGGAGTTCTGCAAATGCTCTAAGTCAGGGCTTCGCCACTCAGCACGTTGTCAGAGGTTCACCAGCACACCACGGCTGCAGGCAGAGCCAGGGTGATTTACCTTTGTATTCTAATAGAAAACAAACACATTAGCCAGGACAAAAACACTGGACATGGGGTGTGTGATTCAAGTTCTCCAAATTTTTGGCAGGGAAAAAACAGTCTTGAACATGGGTTTGTAGGCTTTTCTGGAAAGGGTCAGATAGTATTTTACGTTTGTGGGCTCTCCTGTCTCTTTGCATCTATTCCGCTCTGCTGCTGTTGTGTGGAAAAATGCATAGACAGTATGTAAACAAATGGATACAGCTGTGTTCCAGTAAAACTTTGTTTACAAAAACAGGCGCTAAGCTGCGGTTTGCTGACCCCTGCCCTAGAATGTCAGAACAGGAGCCATGATTCAAGGAGGTAGTTTCATGGAAAAAGAAATTCATTAGGACTGTATGCATGAACACCAGAGACTTGATATTCCAAGATGGACATAGCTGGAATGACCACTGAAAAGGATTTGGAATCAAAGAAGAATCCATAGTAGGTTGTCTAATGGAAGGCCAAGTATGTTCACCTTTTGAGGACACAGCCATGGATGGATGAGGGGGATGTCTTTGTTCCCAACTGTCTCTGGAGCCATCTCAGACACACTGGGATGGATGGAGCTGCAGTCTAACCCAGAGTGAATTTTGAGTGTTCTTATACAAAATCAGTAGTGTCTCTAAGCCGGTGGTTCTCAAACCTTCCTGATGCCGTGACCCTGTAATACAGTTCCTCATGTTGTAGTGACCCCCAACCATAAAATTATTTCATTGCTACTTCATAACTGTAATTTTGCTACTGTTATAAATCGCCATCGGAAATATGTGTTTTTCGATGGTCTTAGGCGACCACTGTGAAAGGGTCGTTCAACCCCCAAAGGGGTTGCAACCCACAGGTTGAGGACCACTGCTCAGCTGTTCTGATTCTACGAGCAGGAAATGTTAAAAAAAAAAAAAAAAAAGGAGCCTGGGCATGTGGCTCAGTTGATTGGAGCATCACCACGTGCACTAAAAGGTTGTGGGTTTGATTCCAGTCAGGGCATATACCTAGGTTGCTGGTTCGATCCCTGGTAGGGTACAAATTGGAGGCTGCCAATCAGTGCTTCTCTCTCACATTGATATTTCTCCCCCTCTCTCTCCCCCCTTCCTCTTCTCTAAAAACCAGTAAAAGCATATCATCATTTTCATTATATGTGTGTGTGTTATACATATATATGTACACCGTATGTACGTATATGTATGTGTATATGGGTATTTGTGTATCTATATATGTACCTAAGTTGTATGGGTGTGTGATTACATATCCCATGTATTTAGAATTGCCTTATAAATATTTGGAAGACAGACATAGCAAACTATTCTCATAGTCAGTTCTGGGCAGTGTGGAATGGGTAGAAGGAAGAGGGAATTTTTACTTTTATATTTTGTAATACCAGATGTCTGCTTACCCTGCAGAATTCATGTGTTGGTTTCACAACCCGAAAACAAAACTCAGAACTAAAATTCCAACAGCCTATACTTTAAAAAGGAAGATAGTTATTTCTCTAGTAAAAATGTTACTACCACCTCCCTAATAGAACACATTATGTTGTCACATCAAGGTTGTCTCAGATCAGAATATTTTGTTAAACAGAGTTGTTTGATTTAAGCCCCAGATCAGAGTGTTGTAATGAACTATCGTGCAGCCCTTGCAGTGCTGGTGTGAAATGCTATTTCACGAAATAGCCAGCAGTAGTTTTTAAAAGCATATTATCCCAGAATATTTCCTGAGATCCTGCTTTTACGAGGAGAGAAGCACGTGCCTGTCTGTGTGGGCATCTGGGCCCAGGCAGAGGCTCTGCCCCACCCCGAGGGCTTTTATCTGAGTGCTGGGGTACAGCTGGTTTTTAAATTTTCTTCACTTTGCTTATCAGTATTTTCTAGCCAGTATTTACAAGTATTAGTCCTGGCTGGTTTGGCTCAGTGGTTAGAGCATTGGCCCAAAGATCAAAGGGTCAGGCGTTCAATTCCCGGTCAAGGGCACGTACCCGAGTTGTGCAGGTTCAATCCCTGGCCCTGGCCAGGGTCATGCAGGAGGCAATCAATCGATGTGTCTCTCTCACATCGATGTCTCTCTCTCTCTCTCTTTCTCTCCCCCCAACCTCTTTCCTTTTACTGTCTCTAAAAAAATCAATGGAAAAGTATCTTCAGGAGAGGATTAACAAAAAACAAACAAAAATAAAAAATAGATAAATAAACAAGTATTACATTTGACAGGGCCAAAAATGCCCCCTGCAGTTACTTGTACGCGTAGTACATAGAGAACAACACTTTGCCTTCATTTTTCTCAGATGGACTTAACCACCAACTTGCCTCGTGGCAGCCAGACCCCGCCACCCCCTCCCTCCCAGTTGTGAGTGGGGAAGCACAAGCTGAGGGACAGGCAGGGGGAACCGAAAGCAGTCACGCCCACGGCTGTGGTCACGCTGTGCTGTGTCTACTTCCCCGTGGAGTGGGCTCCAGCCTGGGGGCACCCGCCCCCTCCGCTTGTCCCAGAGATTAGGACGTTCTTCATACAGAACCATCACTTGAGAAGCCGTCAGCTGACCATCTCCCCTGCACTTCTCTTTTAGCTGTTTTAATGGAAAATTTCAGATGTGCGGAGAAGTGGAGAGGAGAGACCTCTAGCCTCAATAGCCGTGAACCAACATCTGCCCAGTCTTGCTCTACCTCTGCCTTCCCACACACACGTACTCACTTCTTTTCCCTGTGCCAGGAGTTGACACCTTCATTTTCAACTGTAGAACTAAACCGAAAAAATTACTCTTTGTTGTGTCTTTTTAGTAACAAGCATGGACTGACTGCTGGAGCCAAACCTTAAACTCTGCTGCCCCAGCGTCAGCCCAGCCGAACCCCGGGTGGACCTTGAACACTCACTGTGCTGCGTGTCCTGTTCTCTGTGGCTGCGTCCCCCTTCCCTGTGCAGATCTGTCTTCCTTCCTCCCTCCTCCCCTTTTCTGCAGAGCCTTGCTTCCTTCCCCTCGTTACTGCTGTCTTCCCCATGACCTTTCTTATATCCCACTGTAGTGATTTATGTGTTGTTTTAGTCCCTGGTTAGATTTATTTGTATAAAACAGAGGAGTGTTTTCCTTATCTCCGGTATGACTCAGCAATGCCTGGTCATTGAGCAAAGGAGATGCTCAAAAAGTAGATGCTAAATTATTTTGAATCAAGTTCATTGGAAGAAAATTTTTGTTATGAAAGAAATGCATCACATTGGAAGAAAAATTTCCAGGTACTGCCTAGGACCAAGAACATTTGGTGTCACCGTAAAGATTTTAAAAGATGTTAAAGAATTGTGACAAAAAGACTCTTCAACGTGAGCCAATATAAAATGCCAACTTTTTTCAGGAAAATATTTTTCTTTAAGGTCTGTTGTCATTTTTAATTCTCTGATTCTATAATGTTTTCCCCCTCCGTAGATAAGAATGGCTCTGGCTATGTTTTAGAGTATCCATAGTGTTTTAAAATGTAGGTTTAAATCTTCGGCAGAGCTATCGGCTGTATTTAGGGCCCACATGCCCATGAACTAAGTGGATATCAAGCCCATGAATAGTGGTAGCTCACAGGTGTAGAGTCCCCGCGTGCACTGTGCTTTCTTCTGTTCCCTGGTTTAGTTATCACAGCAGCCACCGCGAGCTGGGCAGAGCATGCAGGCAGGTATTGTTACCTTAAATCTGCATAGGAGTCAACTGAAGTTTAAGGAGATAGTGAATCTTGAATACAGCAGAACATGGCATTCTAATTTTAAGTGCTGATTGGAAACCAGCGAGCTTTGAGGTCCGTCGTTGCAAGCATGCAGAGGCAGGGAGCTGTCTCCGGAGCATTATATCTCTGGGAGACATACCAGGTTCTTGAGGTAAGTATGTCTCTTGCTGCCATAGAGCTACTGAAGTGCTGTCCCAGGCTCTGAGCCCATCATTTCTCAGATTCCTCCTGTTCTGCTTTCGCCTTCGTTTTAAAAGTTAATTCACCTTCTGATGAATTAGCAAAGCTAGTGCATGAGTGCTGGTGTGATTATATTGTCTGTTCTTCACCTTAGGAGAACTCGGGGCCAGCCGCTGTTTGGAGAGTGTGGTGTGCTCAAACAGAGGTTTATGGAGGACTTAATGACTCCTTACCCTCATCATTCTTTTATGACCATTATTGTAAAATTACAAGGCACAGTCCACGTTGCGGCATATTTCATGAAGAAGCTGCGTCGGCTAAGAAAGTGTCCTCCTACCTAATCGCCAGGTTGGAAGTTCTGGTTGAGGAGAGTCATTGCTGACAGTGTTACATGCAGGACTCTGCTAGGCCGACATACAGGAGTCCAGTTTCGTGACAGTGCCGGGACACGGCCAGCCGCCAGACTGGTTTTAAGGACAGTGTGGTTTATAAAACTCCTGTTCGCTCAGAGGAGGAATCAGTTGCATTTTTAGTGCTGGTGGTGTCAGGACTTGGACACCAACCCATCCTTTAAAAGTGTCTTTCATACAAACTCTCCTCAAGTTAAGAATGTTTTAGGGGAAGTAGAGGTTGACATACTAGTCCTCACATACGTGCCTTTGAGTGTGAACATTGTTTTAAAGTGAGATTTAGTTTTTTTCAATCTGTCTGGCTAATTTGAGTCTTTGTGTGAGGAGTGACTGTAAAATGCTGTCACTGTGCAGCTGGCATCGGGGCCTGGGTTTGACTCCGCGCTTGGCCTTGTACCAGCCGTAAGACCTTGGCAAGTTCCTAAACCCCTCCAGTCCTCAGTGTTCCCATCTGTAGAGTGGGGTGGTGATGCCTTCTCACGCAGTTGCCCAGGGGCCACATTACACAATGTGGGTGAGGTGCCCGGCACCCCACCGGCACTCGGCGCCTGTCAGCGGGCTCCGTGCTTATGGAAGGGTGTGGCTCATGGCGTACCGCCTGATAATTACCGCTGTTCTTCCAAACTTCTGTCCCAGCCCAGAACTCCTGGGCTCCAGGCCCAGGTATGTCGCTGACTGCTGGGTGTCATCATCCCAAATTCGCCCTGGTTCCCGTCGTGGTCCTTGGCTCCACCAGCTTTCCCAAATGAGGGACTAGGAGCTGTCCTGGGCCTCTCTTCAGTGCCCGGTCCCCGTCCACCCTGCTGCCTACCTCTTCCTGGGATCGATGGCCTCTGCTCTCGCCTCCTGACTTGGTTATAATAGCACTGTAATCTGCCGCCCTGACACCAGTCTCGCATCCGTGCCAAGTCAGTCCCCACCGCCACCAGACTGATCTCTGAAAATCAATTCAGGTCTTGAAGATTCCAGCTTAGAACCCAAGTGTATCCTTGACTTCAGGATAAATCCGGACCTTTCCGTGAAGTCCCTGGTGATGTGGGCCCCGCCCTCCCTTTCCTCTCCTTGCCCTGCCCAGCATGCACCCTGTCCCACCCCGCAGGGGCACACTGCCTTCTGTGTGCTGTTTCTCCGCCCACAGTATTCTTTCCCTGACCCCCTCCCTCTGTGTTCTGGAAGGTGCTGCCTGTACGTAGAGGCCCTCCTGACCACCTCCAGGTGAGGAAGGCCTCTCCCTGGAGGCTTCTTTGTCACCCTCCATCTGCCACCTTCTGTAGCATGGGCTGTGTGATACTGTCATCACCTCCCGACCAATTGGTGCATGACTTTTATCCCTTCATCCTGGCCCATCAGTGTCTGCCCTAAGGTCGTGAGTCTCCATCAGTCCCTGCTCTTGAACAGTCCAGCTACCAGATGTGTCATGGCCTAGTGCCAGTCTGCCACTCAGCACATCTTTGACCCAGTGAAGTGGCCGTTGCACATGGATGTCGTGCCAGTGTGTGCTGTGTGCCACTGTGCTGTGTGCCACTGCGTGCTGTGTGCCACTGTGCTGTGTGCCACTGCGTGGTGTGTGCCACTGGTGTGTGCCACTGCATGCTGTGTGCCACTGTGCTGTGTGCCACTGCGTGCTGTGTGCCACTGTGTAGTGTGTGCCACTGTGCTGTGTACCACTGCAGCGTGTGTGCCACTGTGCTGTGTGCCACTGTGCTATGTGCCACTGCGTGCTGTGTGCCACTGTGGTGTGTACCACTGTGTGGTGTGTGCCACTGTGCTGTGTGCCACTGAGATGGACTAGAGCACAGATGCTGAAGATCTGGGCTTTAGAGGCTGGCTGACCTGGGTTTGAGTGTCAGTCTCCCTTTCCACACACCTGCAGTCTGGCTTCTGATCTCAGCTCCTAGCGACACTGCTGTGGGGCCAGAAAGTGTTGGTCAGAAGACAGGAACAGCTGCCTTTCTTCTGGAAAATCAGTAAATATATGGGTTCAAACCTCAGGCTTCCGGGAACTTGACCGCCACGTCATCATTCTTGAGTCCAAGCTGTTCTGAGGTGGGTGAGGGCAGATGACCGCAGAAATCATAGAGATAAACGCTGCCCTGGGAGACCTCTGGCAGCCCAGCAACCCAGCCTTTAGTGGTGACACTCTTTCTTTCTTTTCTAAAATCTGTGTTAGAAAAGTTCAAGAATCTGGTCTGAGTTCAGGAGCTTGGGGAAGTCATGCCGCAGTCGTAAGGACCTGAGCGCGCGCTGTGATGTGACGCCGGCGGCCTGCTCCCTTGCTCCCGTCTCAGCTGGGGTACAGGAGGACTCCAGGTCTCTGCACGTGTCAATTTTGAAACCCCACTGGTGATGGGGGTTTGCTGCGGGTAGGAGACCCACATTCCAAGAAGGGGTTGAGGACTGACCTTAGTGAGGAAAGGAGGAGGTCAGGAGCAGAGCTCGGGTTGGGTCAGGACGCCTGGTTCTGAGGGGGCCCATCTAGCTTCTTCCTTTGCTTCCTGGCCAGATGTTTCTGGCCCCACGATGACATTCTTTCCTCGGCACATCTCTGGAGTTACACATTCTCAGTTCACTGAGACCTTTTGTGAAACTGCTTGTATGAGCCCACTACTTTGTTCTTTTGAGTTTGTACTAATGCATTAATGTAAAATGAGCTTAAAGGGTGTGTCAGGTCAGCCTTTCCCCTTTGGGAATTGCATAAGATGTTGTGCGGTCCTGACCAGGAGCCCGGAACGGGGCGCCTCCGAGAGGCAGGGGCTTTACGTTCTGGCCAGGAAGGAAAGCGCAGGGGCCGCTGGGTCAGACTGTGCAGCGGCCGTGGCCCTGGTCCCCCAGATCCTGACCCTCGCCTTCAGCAGTGGCTGTGCACATCTGCTGAGTGAGTCACGATCATTCTTATGATACATCCTGGAAATTTCCAGTGTCACTTAATAATGAAGTTCAGAAACAGAAGGGTTAAAATTAAGGAAGTAGCCACTTTTATTTTCATATTATTATACTTCAAACCAAGTGTAAAGCTAGGAGAGTACTTTGTAGTTTGTCTTTAGTCAGAATCCCTGGAGTGGCCTACTCTACTCTCCTTGTCTCTTTTTCTGTACTCACTGATTCACCCTGGCCTTCTTGTCTTTCTCAGACCCACCCCAGGGCCTTTGCACACGACCTTACCCCTCCTCCAGATTGCACATAACTTGTTCCCTTGCTTCCTTCAAGGCTCTGCTTAAGTGACTCCATATCAGTGAGGCCAACTTTGATCTCCCGACATCCTTCCAGGCCCCAGCACTCCCTACTGTCTCGTCCTGCTTCTTCCACATAGCTGGTCACTGTCTGGCCTTCTGTTTGTATATTTATTTATTTGTTTAGTCTTCGTCCCTCCACTAAACCGGGAGTACCATGAGGGCAGGGACTTTGTCAATTTTGTTCCTGGGTGTATCCCCAATGCCTGAAACAGTTCCTGGCATATATTAGATGGTTAATATAAATACGTATTTAGTGAATGAATGAATGAATGAATGAATCAGAATTTTTTTCACTTAGATGTATGTGTCTTTTTAGATCATCAACCAGCCTTATATTACAGGTCAAGAAACTGAGGCACAGAAAGGTTACATGGCTTATTTGAAGTTAAACTGTATCATTTAAAAACTGTTATAAGTCATTTTAAAAATCTAGGAATATATGTGGAGCATTCTGAATGGTCATTCGTCCAGGATAAGACAGAAGAATGAATTAAAACAGACTAAAAATTGAGCAAGCCCCGGCTGGTTTGTTCAGTGGTTAGAGCCTCCACCCTCAGAGCAAAGGATAGCAGGCTTGATTCCCAGTCAAGGGCATATACCTGGATTGCATGTTCAATCCCTGCCCCAGTTGGGGTTGTGTGGGAGGCAACCAATCGATGTGTCTCTCTTACACTGTTGTTTCTCTCTCTCTCTCTTCCTTCCACTCTATCTAAAAAATTAATGGAAAAATATCCTCGGGGGAGGATTAAAAAACAAATAAAAAATAGTAATAAAAATTCAGCAAAAAGGGACAGGTTGTGTCATGGCAAAGCTTTCTGACATAGAAGGGAGATTCTTGCTCGTTTTATAGTGTAAAGTGCACCTTGTATGTAAATAGAAAAGAAAACTATGTTGGTGGATTTGGTTACATTGTTGTAAAGCCATTTCTTTCTCCAAGTCCCTTCTTCTGCCCTATTTCTTTTTTTCATTCTCTACCAAAACAGGTAATGGCTTTCATCGCTCCTCTTGCAGAATTCTTTTGGTTACAAGTATCACATGTAAGAGCTCTTTTTGTTTTTTGTTTTATTATATTTAATGATTCTAAGAGGATCAAAGGGGTGATCCGGTCTCTGGGAAAATTCAGAGATACGTAGGTTACCCCAGTTTCCCAGGTGCATTGTATCGAGTACAGCAGACGGCTGGTGCCCAGCTCCCTCTCTGTGAAAGAACCAAGTTGACAGGCTGTGGCGTTTGCTGGCCTGCAGGTCCTGACATCCGTCTTGTTTATGCTCACATAGACATCCTTGGAATCTCACTTTTGTCAAAAAGTTGTTTATAAGTAAAATGACATTCAGATACACGGCTGTCAGTTTAGGATTGGGACCAATTAATTTATCTTTAAACAACAAAAAGTGCATGGTTCGTTTTTATGGTGAACTGGATTAAACTAGAGACACCGTGATATTGGACTTTGGAGTGGGACGCGTGATAACTCAGGATGGGTGTATTAGGAAGTGAGAAGAGAGGAAGAGAGGTGGGTAAATCACAGGCAATACAGAAGAAACCTTTTTTGTTTGCATAGATGTTGAAAATCCACCCTTGTGTCTTTAGATAGCCTAAAGAAACAATTCAGAGGATTCATTGTCTGTACTTGAGACCCTAGAGCAGTGATTCTCAACTAATTACCTGAAAACTCTTTCAAACTATACAGACTCTTCTGGAAACTGATATGCGCACTCCGCACCCCCCAGACCCTCCCGCCCTAGCCCCGCCAGTTAGCTCTGTCCTCCCACCCCATTACTGGCTGGCGTCCTGCTGCTCAGGGTTATTCCTCCCTCAGCTCCTTCCCCTAGGTGGTGGAAATCCTGTGGCTGGTTGTAGGGTCCACTCATATCTACGCCTCTTTCTTTTTTTTTCTTTTTTTTTTTTATCCTCACCCGAGGACATTTTTCCTTTTTTTTTTTTTTTGTTCAGGGAGAGTGGGAGGGAGAGAGAGGAACAGAGAGAGAGAGAGAAACATCGACGTGAAAGGAACACATCGAGTGGCTGCCTGCCACCCGCACGACCGACCATAGCCAGGGACAAACTGCAACCGAGGTACATGCCCTTAGCGGGAACCGAACCCGCAGGTCTCTCAGGACCGCAGGCCGATGCTCTAACTGCTGAGCCAAACCGGCCAGGGCTACGCCTCTTTCTGTGTCATAAGACAACCTAAGAGAATTCAACTCTTGACAGCAGAATTGGCTAAATCTTGAACTTATATTCTGCAAAGGCAGGAAAGAGACCTGAAGAAGGGAATCTTATTTTATCTGATCTCTGGCATTTAGCTAAAGCCAGTCGACTCTTCCAAACATCTCTACAGACCGGCTGTGCTGAGTACATCACTGTGGCACTCGCTGCCTCCTGGGTGCGCGGTGGCCTCCAGCAGGAGGGGTGCTGTGGCGGTGTTCTGTGCATACGCCGAACTCGGGCTCCTCCCAGAGCCCAGGCGCAGGATCGCTGCCTGGGGCACAGATGGCCAAGCCCCTGACCCAGCCGGGTTACAGCCCATGACTTAGGCTAGTTGACCACTCACCTTGCTCTTCCCAGCTAGGTCCACGATACACCTGAGCATGGGCTGAAATCGTACGTCAGATTTTAGGGCTCCCTCCTGGAAGTCTCAGGATCAGATGAAGGCCAAGCATAGCCCTTGCTTCTCCAGGGTTAGTCTCATCCACGCGATTAGCTCAGTCAAGTCCCCTGGGAGATGGAAAAATGTGGTCACCAGAGGCCATCACAGTGTCACTCAGTTTGGCCTGTCTGGCAGACACCCAGTTTATGAAAGACTGAAGTCAGATATCCAACAGACAGATGGAAAAGTATTCATCTTGCCCTGGCCGGTTTGGCTCAGCGGTTAGAGCGTCGGCCTGCGGTCTGGAGAGACCCGGGTTCGGTTCCCGCTAAGGGCACGTACCTCGGTTGCAGTTTGTCCCCGGCCCTGTTTGGTCGTGCGGGTGGCAGCCACTCGATGTGTCCCTTTCATGTCGATGTTTCTCTCTCTCTCTGTTCCTCTCTCTCCCTCCCACTCTACCTGAACAAAAAAATGGAAAAATGTCCTCGGGTGAGGATAAAAAAAAAAAAAAAAAAAAAAAAAAAGAAAAGTATTCATCTTCACTAGCAATTAGAGAAATACCAAGATTACGTTTTTAATCTCTCAGTTTGACAAATGGTAAAAATGAAATCTTGTTGCCTGGTTGGGGCAGCTTCGTTCTCTGCGTCAGACAAGGGTGGTAGCACTGTGCAGCCTTCCCAAGGCAGCCTGGTGCTGTGTGACCCACCGAGATGGGCGGAGCCCCCCCCCCCCCCACACACACACACACTTCTAGGAGTGGAAAGCTGGGACTTTATTTTAAGGAAATGGATTAAGAACCTATTCAAAGAAGTGTGTACAGAGGTTGCAGCATTGTTTGAATGTAAATATATGGAAACAACCTAAGCACAGATGGTTCCCAGCTTGTGATGGTGCAGAAATGATACACATTCAGTGGAAACTGTACTTCAGATTCTGAATTTTGACCTTTTCCCGGGCTATCACTGTGCGGTATGGTGCTCTCGTGGCACTGGGCGCGAGACGGTTTGTCCAGCTGTAGTGAGCATGTTCTGAGCACATTTAAGGTAGGCTGGGCTAAGCTCTGCTGTTCAGGAGGTTAGGGTACCAAGTGCATTTCCTACTTAAGGTATTTTCAACTTACAACGGTTTTGTCAGGACAAAACCCCATCATAAGTGGAGGAGCATGGGTATTTTAATAAGGATTTTAATAAATTGTTACATCTAAATGACACATTTTTATTGTGTAGTTAAAAGTGACATAAAATATCCTGATTGCTGTATACTTTATAGGCAGTACTTTATAGATGTTTGTGGTCTGTTGCTGAGTGAGAAAAATCACTTAAAGTAAATCTTGGCTCACATTTCTTATGTTGAATCTGAGTGAGGAGTTGAATGTTTGATAATTATATTGATAAAGTTGATTTGCCCTTACTGCTCTGCCTCTCTTGGAATAAACAGATTGTCCAAACTTAACCGCAAGTTGTTTTCCCAAAGCCCAGCTATCAGTCAGTTCTCTGGAATTCTGAACCCTCAGCAGCTTCCGTAAATGATTATAGAGCTAACTCACAGAAGTGCCAGGCGACTGTGAAAAGCCCAAGTAGCACTTTCTTCAGCTCTATTTACAAAGGATTTTAAGTGTTTGTTTTCCTGCAGGAAATTTGCATTTCATTGGAGGGAAAATCAACTGTATTTTCTTCCCTATTCCTGTGACCCCAGGCAGTCACTTTTTTCCGGGGAATCTTTACCAAAGACTGCATCATTCTCTGGTTCGTTCCCTCTCCTGACTTCCTTGTTCTCTGAAGTCAGCATGTCCCTAGGGTGGGTGACGTGAAGGGTAACCGCTGGTCTGCCTGTACACGTGTGCGGTGCCTCTGCACGTCACCTGAAAGTGTCCTAACTTGAGGCCAAAAGGTCAGTTGGCTGCAGACTCTCTGTAGTTGGGGAGGAACCCCAGCTCTGGGCTCTCTCCACCTTTTTGCTGGGAGCATGGTTCATTTGTTAAGTATCTCAGATCTGCCTGCCTGTGCTTCATGTTTAGTATTTTCCATGATTGAACTTAGAGATCTGGTGTGTGTCACTTCCCCACACCCACTCTTCCAGGCTCAGAGTGTACCTGTGAGGGTCCTGGTGTTTTTACACGTCACCCAGCTGGTATTTCAGGAAGGCTCAGCTTTGAAGGACGCTGTTTCTCCACCAAGACTTGTCTCGCCTTTCGAGGCGGAGTGAGTATGGCAGAGGGCCTCAGGTGCAGGACACCTGTCTCGTTTGGGAGTCTTTCCGCGGGAGAACTGCACGCATGTCCGGGTGGCTGGCCGGTCGCAGCCTGGGCGTCCTGAAGGGAGTGTTCAGGAAGGACATGTCGTGAATGAGCTCCAGCCTGGACCCGTAACAGTTGTCATTTCCTTGGTACCCCTTTATTTTAAATCCCTTTCTCTTTCCTTTTTTTTTTCTTTTTCTTTTGTTCCTTTGCCTTCAGGCAGTACCATCTCATTCTATGGAACAGAAAAGGCATCAACCCAGACGTATTTCCATGCACACTAACTCTTTCAAAAAAGAAAAGAGACCGGGTAACCCTCTACCCTCTCTTAAAAAATTCACACTGACTCTCCCTTTTGTTGGTATTGGATGGGAAGTAGAAAAACAGAAAAATGTAGGACAGAGCAGAGCAGAGGAGGATAGGAGATTAAAAAGAAAGGAATTGAAACAGGATCTGTGCTTTATGTGAACCTGGGAAGTTGGCCAGGCCCCTGGGCCAGGTGGTAGGCTTCCTAGACGAAACCCTGATCTTGAGACACCTTTGGAGGCAGCGGGGGTTGGGATGGGGTAGGATTCTGGAGGGCGAGGCAGGCCAAGGAGCACCCAGGAGGCCTAGATTCTGCTTTGGATCAACTGTTCCCTGGCACAGCTCTTCCCCTCAGCTTCCTTGGGCTGCTGCTGCTGTGTTTGGCCTTCTCTTGGAATTGCTGAGCACTGGGAACTCCCGTAAGGGGATTTGAGACAAGGGTCAGAGGCTCACCTGGAGGGGCTGTTCTCCAACTTCCAAGCAGATTCATTTTGGGGGTTGACAAAACACATCTGCTGCTCTTTCCACTGACCTGTGGCTCAGCGAAGCGGGGCAGGGACACGTAACAGTGGCTGGCTCAGACCAAGGTACTGGGTGACCCCTAAAAAGAAAGAAAAGCGACTCCAGTTTCAACACTGAGTTTTGTGGGAGGGTTTTTCGGGTCCATGAGTGACTTTTGGCTTTTTTCCATTTTGAGGTTGGTTGGTGACCTTTAGCTAGCATCACCTTAAGAACAGGAGTTCCTGCACCCAGAGAAGCTGTGCGGGGCAGGTGGAAAGAGCCAGAGTTCAAACCTCGCTCTCCCTTTATAGATATGTGCCCTTAGGCAAGTTTCTCATCCCTCGCACCTGTGAAATGGGAACACAGTAAACCCTTAGTTTCAGACCTTGATTTAACAGACTTCAGATTTAACAGACAAAAATTCCAGTCCCTAGGTCATAGAAATTAATACCCTGTTAATTTTTAAATGCTTTAAACCAAGATTTGCTTATAATTAAATTAACAGGGGTTTTTGGGTTAGTAATTAACTTATATTAAATAAATTTTAGCGAACAGAACATGCTTTGGACAAAACATTGGAGTAATTTCACTGACATAAATAAATATTACATATCTGCAGCTCTAGCGCACATATTTAAAACCAAGACTCGCGGCTCGACGGCAGCGCTCAGGGGATGCCCAGCAGGTGCGCGCACAGCATCGCGCAGGAATGGGCTCTGTGGTCACGCGGTGTGACTTTCTGCAGCAGTCTTAGTGTGTGGTGACCCGTGAACGCACGCATTACTAGACCTATTCAGTATACATTTAGAATTACAATAATACATACAGAAAACTTTTCTGTGAAATTAAGCTTCTCATACATACTTAATTTTAATTACACAGATATGTCTACATAAGTCAAAACAGGTAAACTAACTAATTTGTAAGTTTTTTAACAAACGCATTTTGAAAACCTACTTTCAGTTTTAACGAACACCCCCCTCACCCGACTTAGTTATATTGAGGTTTACTGTAATGATATGCTTTAATTTACGGAGATGTTGCCAGAGTTAAGAAGACTGTAAAGTCCGGCCGGTGTGGCTCAGTGGTTGAGCGTCGAGCCATGCACCAAGAGGTCGCCATTTCGATTCCCGGTCAGGGCACATGTCCAGCTTGTAGGCCCGATCCCCAGTGGGGGGCATGCAGGAGGCAGGCAATCGATGTTCTCTCTCATTGATGTTTCTCTCTCTCTCTCTCTCTAAAATGAATAAAGAAAAAAATTAAATAAGATTGTATAAAGCAGTTGGTGTGCTCTGGTCCTTAGTTACTTACTAGTGACCAGTTCCTCTCTTCCCTAACTACTTCAGGTAGCGTTTGCTTCATTAATGTGGAGAAACCAGGCAGTTATGTAGTTTCTAAGGAAAGGTTGGGCAGACAGGACAGCACTTTGCAAGCCATTTTCTGTAAGAGCCATACGGTCACTGTCCATCCTGAAACTTCAGCTGGCTTTGCAGGGTCCTGGGAACAGCAGGAATTATATGAGGCTTCCACATTATGCCCAGGGAATTTATAGGCCACAGAGAAGTAAATCGATGCATTTTGTGCTCACTGCATCATAACAGATATGGGTACAATTTAGCAGTTGGTTTTCTTGGCAACGGGGAAAAAACAGCACCTGGTGTTAGATCGGTGGAGTCAGACTGGACCTCGGTTCAGCAACCTTGGTACTTGAGTTCTGGCTAAGGAAGAATTCAGAGCCAAGACTCAAACTATAAGAGAAAGTGTATTTAGCAAGTCACAGAGGTAGAAGAAGTGGGCTCAGGCAACAAGTTATAGAGGCAAAAGAAGGGCCCTTGGAGCTTAGGAGAGAGCCGGGTACAGGTAAAGCACCAGGAGGGGGAAGAACAAAGGGGACCGGAAGGGCAGTCGGGCTCCCAGAGAGAGCCCACTGGGTCCTCCTTCCTCAGGGCTTTTAAGGGTGGAGATTTTAGGGGAAGTTCCAGGGAAGGATCTCAATAGAGTATTCATCAGCCCTGGCTGGTTTGGATCAGTGGTTGGAGTGTCGGCCCACGGACAAGAGAGACCCGGGTTCAGTTCCCACTAAGGGCATGTACCTCGGTTGCAGTTTGTCCCCAGCCCCAGTTGGGGTCGTGTGGGTGGCAGCCACTCAACGTGTCTCTTTCACATCGATGTTTCTCTCTCTCTTCACCCCTCTCTCCCTCCTGCTCTATCTGAAGATAAATGCAAAAAAAAATAAAATGTCCTCAGGTGAGGATAAAAAAAATTAAAAAAAAAAAGATTCATCAGCTCTCCAGGTATGTTCTTTAAGGTTGTGTTCTACAATGAGTGGTCAGTGCCAGGGTCATTGGTCATTAGTCAGTGCAGCTGGTCCTGGTGTCAGCCTTGGTGTGGCTTGTCTGGTTTTGCAAGGGTGTGGTTGATGGGGTCTTTTCTGGGTCTGGAACTGAAACACACTCAGGCCTAGATGTATTTGATGCGGGTCAGGATCTCATTGTCCTGGGAGTTTATTGCTTAAGGGCTATTCTTTGCCCCCCTTGTTGGTTTCCCCACTAAGGGGGTCTGACCCATATACTAGCAACATGTCAGGGGAGGATTTGAACCACATGACCATCAGTGTGAATGGTCAGGGGTCTCAACTGCATGGCCATCAGTATGCTGGGGGAGGAAAGGTCACCCTGGGGGTGAGGTCCTTGTTTTCCCAGTTTTGCCTGTTGCTAGGCACCCGGGGATTTTCACCCTGGTGACTCTCTGTACCTGGCCCACTGGCCTTGCTCTGCTCATGTCTAACTGCCCGCCACAGTTTAACCATAGAATTCGGCCGAACTTGGGGCCACTACAGGACTTGACACAGTGATAGGGATGATTCAGAGACTTAAGGCTTTTTAAAGATGTGAATGACTCTCTCTGTCTGATTCTGTGTGGGTTCCCCTTGACCCACAGCCTCTGTGGAGACACTCTTCTGTTGGTCCATTTTCAGTTTCATTTACCTTTTCGGTTGCTCCTGTTTGGAAAAAGTTAGGCCGGGGGCAGTAGCGTCAGCGACAGATCGAAGGGGTGGTAACATTATTGCCTTTATCAATTTAAATCTTCTTCAGAATTCCCATCAGCGGAAGGGTTAAGTCTCATTTTCTGAGCCGAGATTCGCAAACTTCTCCTTCTGTGGAGAAGTGGCCTGATTCTCACAGAGTAGTGTGTCCCTCTGGCTTTGCCCCTCCGGATCGGCTCTCTGCGCTGGGATGAGTAACACTGCTCTTGCATTTGCCGCTTCATCTTAAATGAGTTCTCTCCTCAGACACTCAGTCCTGCTTGTCCACCGCTCATAATTTACAAAAAGAGACATGAGAAGTTCTGCCCAGAGCTGGGGTAGAGGGTCCCCTGCAGACATATCCGGGGAGTTTGGGCCTTGGTGTCCCTCCACTGTCACCTTGAAGGTCCCCCGATGTGAACACTGCTGCTGTCAGATGCAAAGTGAGTCAGGAGGACTTCTGACCAATACGTTCATTTAAAATGCCGCAGAGACTTACAACAGGAAGCAGCTGCATTTAGCTCCCCGCTTCCAAAGTTCAGGTTTTTTGCAATTGCTAGTATCACCTGCTAGGAACCTCTTACCTCCTGTCAAGCAAGACATGAGTCCCTCTCAAAGGTCTGTCAGATAGCCGAGATCTGCCGTGAGACAACCCCTTCTTCCTATTTCTTATTCATAGAAAAATGTTGGAAAACTGTAGAAAAGCAAAAGAAGTTGGGGATTTTATGTTGTCTTCCTTCAAAGGCGAATGCTGGCTTTCACAGTGACTTCACAGAAACCCATTTTATTTGCGAAGAATATCATTCTTGTATTTATTTATGTCCCACCTTCTCCCTCTGAGAAGGTAGAGTGATTTCTTTAAGTGAATGTGTGCCATAATTGTTATAGAAGGCAAACAGTCATCAGAACACATGGGTCCAGCTTCGGGAGTAGAAATTAAATGTTCTCGGCCCTTTTCAGGGACACGTGGTCATCAGGAACCATGAACAACCCATTCGCACACCTCGCCGAGCCTTTGGATCCTGCAAAACCAGGAAAGAAATTCTTCAATTTGAATAAATTGGACGATTCAAGATATGGTAGGTACATGGCTCTGTGATGTAATTGATTTGACAGCCATTGGTATGTCATTTACATAATAATTATGCTGTGTAAGGGTTGAAAGAGGGCCTAGCAGAGAACAGCTGAATGCTCTTGGATTAAGTTGTGTACAGTACACACACACACACACACACACCACACACACTCCCCTTACATTGCTCTTTTTTTTTTATCCTCACCCGAGGACCTTTTTCCATTTTTGTTTAGATAGAATGGGAGGGAGAGAGAAAGTGAGAGAGAAACATCGACGTGAAAGGGACACATCGAGTGGCTGCCTCCTGCACAACCCCAAGCGGGGCCGGGGACAGACTGCAACCGAGATACATGCCCTTAGTGGGAACCGAACCCAGGTCTCTCTGGACCGTGGGCTGATGCTCTAACCACTGAGCAAAACCGGCCGGGGCTACATTGCTCATTTTTAAGTAGGTGATGATGATTATATACAGGTAGCATTTACATAGCATTTTATAGTATATAGGGTGTTTTGTACATACATGATATATATTATTATCATTTAATCTGAATAACAACCCTAGAGGTCATGTTTATAAAGTGTAACAAGTCCTGAGGAAGCAGAATCCCCAGAGACATGACCCAACAACTACTTGGGCAGCAGAGTAGGACAGAACCATGCCTTTTTTGTTCCAAATCCTGTGCTTTCTTTTTTTTTTTTTTTTTGTGGTACATGCCCCTAGCAGGAACCGAACCTGGGACTTCCTGGTCCGCAGGCTGACGCTCAGCCACTGAGCCAAACTGGCCAGGGCCAAATCCTGTGCTTTTCTACCTTTACACCCTTGTCTTTTCCAGATGGTATTGGTGAAAAATTTTCTTATATCAGGATGCAGTATTTCCTTTCTAAATGAACAAAGTAGTTTTTCTAACAAATTGCTGTTGTTTTATCCTAGAAATCCCAGTTAACACACTATATGCTGTTGGGAGTTTTATTTTCTTTGAGAGATGTATGTAACTATACTTTGGTCTTAATTACAATAATTGTAAAAGAGTTATTTTCTCATTTCTTAGACACTAATTTTCATGAGAAAGATTATTGTGTGTGTGTGTGTGTGTGTTACTTGCACACATATAATACAAAAATATCTACACTGATTTCTTTCATGATGACTTAAGGGGAACCTGTTATTAGAATCCACGGCAAGGCAGCCATTTATTATGAAAAAATTCACTGTAATGTTTTATTTTTACCTAGTGTGTGGGTATTTTCTAGCAATGAATGTGTCCTAAACCCATTCAATATCTCCATGTTTTAAACTTTAATTTTGCATTTTCAAGATCAGTTTACATTTACCCTCTTTTCCTGTTGGAAGAATAGTCTGATACCTTATATCAAGATTATACAGAGATTGGCTTTAAAGAGTTCTTACAATAAGGTGTCTCATAGTTTTTCTTCGTTTTGTTATGCTTTCTCCCTATCCTAGGACGCTTACCATTTTCTATCAGAATTCTCCTGGAGGCAGCCGTTCGGAACTGTGATCAATTTTTGGTGAAGAAAAATGACGTTGAAAATATCCTGAATTGGAATGTCATGCAGCATGAGAACATAGAGGTGCCGTTTAAGCCCGCCCGCGTCATCCTGCAGGACTTCACGTGAGCCCGATGTCCCTGTGCTCTCTCCTCTGGAAGGAGGAAGCTTAAAACAACAGCAACGCCACAAAACACTCAGTGACTATATAATTTATCACCCAATAGCTAGATACTTTTGAAAACAGAAGGGGGCTGTTAATCCCAGACAGCAAGAGATTGTTCCAGGCACAGTGGGATGTGCAATCACTCCACCTCTTCGGGTGGCAAAGGTCATTGTCATGGTCTTGAAGACTGTAGTCCTAAATATACTAGTGAAGGTGAAAGAACTAGGCGTGGTGTCCCTTGGCATCGCTCCCGTGCTCCTGTCACTCGGAGACGGGTTGCAAACAGCTGTGCTTGGACACGGCTGAGCGGTCCCCGAAGGGCTGATGCACATGGACTTCGCAAGGCCTGACCTGGCGCCAGGAAGCCTTAGTTCACCTCCTGCCGTTCCCAGGAATCTTGGCTCCCCATCCGGCCCCTTTTTTGACATAGTCCTCCCTACTTTTCCATTTTTAAATGATGTTCATTCCTCCTAGAGACCAAATTTTATCTTTCTAGAGGAAGACACCCAAATTTTATATTCAAAATGTATAATACAAAAAGGAAGGATTCACTCAGAAATTTGATTCACAGCGTACTGTTCTGATTCATATCCGTTCCTGTAAATTTGGTCGGAAGTTGAATATGTGTCCATATGTCTCCTCCAGGTCTTTGCCAGCCGCCTGTGGCTGGGAGACAGTCATGGCAGTGAGCGGTCCAGGGTTCCAGGGCTGTCAGCGCCCGCTTTCCCCTGGTGGACTGCGATGCGGGGGTTGACGGGGTATAGAGACACCAGGCGGTCCTGGCACTCGCCGCCTAGGAGATTTCTGCTCCAGGAAGTGTGTTCAGATACGTTCACTTTCCTAAGCCGTCCATTGTCAGCTCCACTGGCAAGAGGGTTTCGTTGCCAGTTTTATCAGTGGAGACAAAAGCTGAAATGAACTCAATTACATGTGTTTGACAGGTTTATCTCCTGCTTAATTCCTTCTTTTCTCAGGGGTGTGCCTGCTGTGGTTGACTTTGCTGCCATGCGTGATGCTGTGAAAAGGTTGGGGGGAGACCCGGAGAAAATAAACCCTGTCTGCCCTGCTGACCTCGTAATTGATCATTCCATCCAAGTCGACTTCAGCAGAAGGTGAGCGATCAGCTGAGTGCCTGGGTTTTCTGCTTCAGGCAGAATCTTGGAGAGTAAGTCTATTTTGTGTGTGTTATGTAGTTAAATAAACGGAGGGAGTATTTAAAATGTATATTTAGGAAAACTCAAACTTAATGGAGATTTTCCAGTGAAGATTTTTACTTGGGGGCAGTGGGGGTAAGTTAAGAAAAAAATTGTTTGTTTTTTCTCCTTGGGGTGAGCAGCCTGTGTTTAAATCAGCCTGAAGTCGGAGTGAAGCGCACTCCCCTGAGTCTCTGCAGGGAGAGTTTGTCAGTGCAAGGATGCTCTGCTCTTTCTTTTTAACCACTGGATCCTTATTTCCTTGTTTTGATCTCAAGTCATTTATTTCTGGCTGTCTTCACCTCTCCAAGTGGGTTTCTGTAACACCTGTGCCTTTGTTTTCTTTCTGATGTTTGGGTTTTGATTTACTCCTCCCCAAATTCTTCCAATAACCCTAAAATCTCAGTGGCAGCTGACAGTAAGAACGTATTTCTTCCGCGTCCACACGTTGGTTGGGAGGCCAGCTGATCTATGCTGCGTGCAGGGGGGCAGCCCTGCTTCATCCCGCCCGGCTGGGTCCCGACACGGCCCTGCACGCCTGCAGGGGGCGCTGCACCACCCTGCGTGTCTCTGTGGGGCCCAGGCTGAAGGAGAAAGAGGGTCTTCATAGGCTCAAGAGGCAAGTAGGGACCCACAACTTGCTGAGCCCTAGATCAGGACGGACATCGGATCAATTCCAGTCAGGGGGACATTAATCAGAGCAGGTCCCACAGTCAGGTCTAAAGCCAGAGTTGGAGGGGAGCACAATGCATATTTCATGGAAGTCACTGCAAGATTATATAAGGGAAGGCAGCCAGGTCCTGCTAGGAGGCTGGTATTTTAACCTAGAAGTATAACTAGATTAAGTTCTTACCAATTATCAGTGAGGAAGGAAATGATTATTCTGCATATAATGCTGGGAAAATTAATTATTTGGTAGAGGGAGCAGTTCATATGAATTACAGCATTACTATTAAAATAATTAAATCATGTAAAATGTAGAAGAAAATTCAAGAATATATATTTCAGATGTCTGGATGTGCAAGACCTTTCTAAATTTTGAAGCAATGAATAAAACAAAAAAGGAAAAATTTTCTATAAATTTAATGACTTCAAAGTTAACAGGAAGTAACTTGAAAAACATTTGCAACAAATTTGACCAAGGGTCAGTATTCTTAGTACATAGCGTGTGGCAGGTGATGTCAGCAGCACAGTGCGTGAGACGTCCTCCTGGTCTCCCCTTGACGTTGGAAGTTGAACAGCTATAATTCAACGAAGGATCCCCTGCTTAACACACAAACACGTTTGAGAGATCCACACAGTGAAGCGTCTGATGGGTGACTCGGAGTGAACGGGAGGAGGAAAGGGGGAAGAAAAGCGCTAGGGGCCACAGACTCAGCCTGGCACTCGCTACAGGGACTCGAGGACTTGGGACTGGAGAGGAGTCAGGTACAGCGGGCACACTGCAGTCCAGGGGTACGGGGGAGAAGCAGCATTCCTGCCTGAGTGGTCAGCGCATGCTACGGCTGAATCTGGGAATGGCAGAGGCAACGCAGGTGCCCTTACCAGGCATTAACAAAGCCGGGGAGCTGGCTGCCTCCCTCACCCCCTTCCCCTTGCAGCTGCCCCAGCAGAAGCAGCGGTGAGTGTCGGGTTACACAGCACAGCATCTGCAGCCCCGAGAACTGGAGACTCAGAGAAATTCCTCTCGGAGCAGCAGGCCTCGCTGCGGCTGAGCCCCGTGATGGCTCGTGGAATACAGAAGTCTGGCATAGGGGGCCGGCAGCTGCTGGTAGTGGCAGGAGAACAAAGCCATAACTGCACGAATTGGCCTCTCCCAGCCATCTTGCCCTGACCCATAGCAGCCGAGTCCGCAGGAGGCGTCTGGGATAGCTCAGATACCCCAGCGCTGCCAGCAGCCCTGAGTTGCAGGACGCAGTGCTGGGATTTCACCGGCTTGGAACACCTTGCCCACCACATTCACCCTCTGGGGTCAGTGCCCCGAAACCGAGGTGACTGGTGACAGAGGGGACACCTGCCTCCCCAGGGAATACTATGCATTTTTCACTACCCTGCAGAGATCTGAGAAGCCTGAGCAGTTCAAAGGAAAATGAGAGTGTGTGTCAGTGCTACCTCCTGGAAAAGAAGAGAAAGACCTCTTTCTTCCCTCAACCTGCTAACGAGAAAAGTGCTGAACGCTCTAAAAAGGCAGATTACAGCCCAGCAGCTGCAGCTCAGTGGATTGAGCGTCCTCCCATGGACTGAGATGTCCCAGTTCAATTCCCGGTCAGGGCACATGCCCAGGTTGTGGGCTGGATCCCCAGTAGGGGGTGTGCAGGAGGCAACCAATCAATGTTTCTCACATCGATGTTTCTCTCTCTCTCTCCCTCTCTCTTAAAAAAAAAAAAAAAAATCTATAAAAATATTAAAATATAAAATAAAAAGGCACATTTCATTCCATCAAAGAAAATGAAAAATCTCCAGAAAATAAAGACATAGAAATATGTTATTTAGCCCTGGCCGATTTGGCTCAGCGGTTAGAGCGTCGGCCTGCAGACCAAAGTCACAGGTTCGATTCCGGCCAACGGCACGTACCTCAATTGCGGTTCGGTCCCCGGCCCTGGTTAGGGTTGCGCAGGAGGCGACCAGTCAGTGTCTCCCTCACATTGATGTTTCTTGCTCTCTCTTTCTCCCTCTTCCTCCCTCCCACTCTGTTTGAAGGTAAATGGAAAAATATCCTTGGGTAAGGATTAAAAAAAAAAGATAAGACCAAAAAAAAAGGTAAGACATTTTATAATGATAAAGAGGACAATACATAAAGAAGATGTAACACTTATCAATAAGTATGAACTCAATAAGGGAGCACCAAAATATTTAAAGCTACTAATTACAGAACTTACGGGAGAAACTGAGAAAAACACAATTATTGTAGGGGACTTAAGTATCCCATTGAAAGCTCTGTATAGATCACCCAAACAGAAAATCAATAAGGAAATACTGGTGTTACATGACACATTAGAGCATTTCATCAGAGCATTTCATCCCAGAACACCACATTATACAGTCTTCTCTGTTGCACAGGGAACATTCTCAAGGGGAGACCATATGTTGGGGCACAAAACAAGCCTCAACAAATTTAAGAAGATTGAAATCATACCAAGCATAGTCTCCAATCAATATCCATTAAATTGGAAATCAACTGCAAAAAGAAAACAGAGAAAAACACAAATATGTGGAAATTAAACAACCTACTGCTAAACAATGACTGGGTCAATGATAAAAGGAGAGATCAAAAGACACAGACAGATGAGAATGATGGTATGACATATCAAAACTTTTGGGATACAGCAAAAGCAGTATAAGGGAAATTTATATCAAGAAATAAGAAAAATTCCAAGTAAACAACCTAACATTTCACTTTAAGGAATTAGAAAAAGAAGAACAAACAAAGCCCAAAGTCAGCAGAAGGAAGGAAATAATAAAAATTATAGCAGAATTAAATGAAATAGAGAAGAAAAAGACAATAGGAAAATTAATTCAAGAACTAGTTTTTGTTGTTTTTTTTTTTATCCTCACCCGAAGACATTTTTCCATTTTTTATTCAGATAGAGTGGGAGGGAGAGACAGGAAGAGAGAGAGAAATAAACATTGATGTGAAAGGGACACATCGACTGGCTGCCTCCCGCACGACCCAACCAAGGCCAGGGACAAACTGCAACCGAGGTACGTACCCTTAGCGAGAACCGAACCCGGGCCTCTCTGGACCGCAGGCCGACGCTCTAACCTCTGAGCCAAACCGGCCAGGGCCAAGAGCTAGTTTTTTAAAAAGTCAATAAAATTGACAAACCTCTGACTAGACTCATTAAGGGAAAAAGAGAAAGATTCAAATACACAAAATCAGAAATGAAAAAGAAGTTACTGCAGACACCACAGAAATACAAAGGACCATACAAGAATAATATATGAAAGACTATGTGCTACCAAATGTAATAACCTAGAAGAAATTGAAAAGTTCTTAGAAATATATAACCTTCCTGGACTGAATCATAAAGAATTGGAAAATCTAAATAGACTGATCAACAGTAAGAAAATTGAAACAATCATCAAAAATCTACAAAGTAAAAGTCCAGGGCTGGATAGCTTCACTAGTGAATTCTAACCAAACATTCAAAAAAAGATTTAAGCCCTGGCCAGTGTGGCTTTATTGATTGGGCTTCGTCTCATGCACCAGATTTTAGTCTCAGTCACCAGCAGGGGGCGTGCAAGAGATGGCTGATCAATGTTGCACTCTCACATCTGTGTTTCTATTTCTCCTCCTCCCTTCCTTTCAAAAAAATCAATAAAAACATTTTTAAAAAATGTAATACCTAATTATCTCAAACTCTTCTAAAAAAATTACAGAAGATGCAGTACTTCCTAACTTATTTTTATGAGGCCAACACTACTCTGATACCAAAACCAGGGAAGGATAACAAAAAAGGAAAACTACAGATGTTCCTGATGCATACAGATGCAAAATCAACCAAAATACCAGCAAATCGAATACAACAATACATTGAAGAATAATACACCATGATCAAGTGGGGTGCATTCCAGCGGCGCAGTGATAGTTCAACAGAGCAAATTGATTCATGTGATACAACACAAACAAAATGAAGGCTAAAAATAGTATGAGCATAGCAATAGATGCAGAAAAAGCATCTGACAAGACACAACATCCGTTTATGATTAAAATGCTCAATAAAATGGGTATAGAAGGAAAGTACCTCAACTTAATAAAAGCCATATGCAACAGGCCCTTAGCTAGTATACTCGGTAGTGAACGGCTGAAAGCTTTTCCTTTAAAATTAGGAAGGATGCCCATTTTTTTGTGTTTTTTTTTTATCCTCACCCGAGGACATTTTTCCATTTTTTGTTCAGGTAAAGTGGGAGCGAGAGAGAGGAACAGAGAGAGAGAGAGAAACATCGACGAGAAAGGGACACATCGAGTGGCTGCCATCCACACGACCAACCAGAGCCGGGGACAAACCGCAACCGAGGCACATGCCCTTAGCGGGAACCGAATCCCAGTCTCTCCGGACCGCAGGCCGACACTCTAACCGCTGAGCCAAACCGGCCAGGGCAGGATGCCCATTTTTAATTCTGTTATTCAACATAGGATGGAAGCCCTAGCCCGAGCAGTCAGGCAAGAGAAAGAAATAAAAGGCATCCTTACTGGGAATGGAAAAGTATAATCATCACTTTTTGCAGATGACATGATTCTTTATATAAAAACCCTAAAGACTCTACTGAAAACCTGTTAGATACAATAAACAAATACAAATTGCAGGCTACAAAGTGAATGTATGACTCATTCCATTCCTATGTACTGACAATAAAATCTTATAAAAAGAAATGAAAAAAATATTCCTTTAGCAATTGCAATAAAAATGATAAAATACCTAGGAATTAACAAAGGATGTGAAGAACCTTATATAGACTGGAACTACAAAACATTATGGAAAGAAATTGAAGACAAAGAAATGGAAAGATATTTTGTGTTCGTGCATAGGAAGAATCATGGATAAAAATAGCCATGTTACCCAAAGCAATATACATATTTAATCCAATCCCCATCAAAACCCTAATGGCATTTTGAAAAGAGAACAAAACAGCAGATGAACCACAAAGAATTCTGAACACCCAAAGTAATCCTGAGAGAAAAGAACAAAGCCCAGGTATCACACTCCCTGACTTCAGATTATACGACAAAACAATAATCAAAACAGTATGGTATTTGCAGAAAAACACACACCGGCCATGGAGCAGAATTGAGGACCCAGAAATAACCCACATACATATGGCCAAATAATTTTTGACAAAGGAGCCAAAAACACAAGAGGAAACAAAGCCTCTTCAATAAATGGTGCTGGGAAAATTGGAAAGCCACATGCAAAACAATGAATCTAGATTATCTGTCACCATACACAAATATAAACTCAAACTAGATAAAGACCTAAATATAAGATCCGAAACAGTAAAATACATAGAAGAAAACATACCTACCAAACTTTTGGACCTTTGTCTTAGGATTTTATTAATTTGACCTGAAAAAGCAAGGGAAGTAAAAGCAAAATTAAATGAAGGGACCATATCAAACTGAAAAGGTTATAAAAGAAACCATCCACAGGACAAAAGGCAGTCAGTCAAAGGGAAGAACAACACCCCCCGATCAGGGGTTAATATCCAAAATATATAAAGAACTCATATAACTCAAATTCAAACAGTTTAATTAAAAAATGGGCAGAGGCCTTGGCCGGTTTGGCTCAGCAGTTAGAGTGTCGGCCTGCGATCCAGAGAGACCTGGGTTTGGTTCCCGCTGGGGGCACGTGCCTCGGTGGCTGTTTGTCCCTGGCCCTGGTTGGGTCGTGCGGGTGGCAGCCACTCTTGATGTGTCTCTTTCACATCGATGTTTCTCTCTCTCTCTTCCTCTCTCTCTCCTTCCCGCTCTATCTGAACAAAAAAATGAAAGGATGTCTTTGGATGAGGATTAAAAAAAATGGGCAGAGGACCTTAACAGACAGTTCACCCAAGAAGACATACAAATGGCCAACAGATAGATGAAAAGATGCTCAATTTCACTAGCAATTGGGGAAATGCAAATCAAAACTACACTAAGATACTGCCTCACACTTACTAGAATAACTATTATCAACAAGACCATAAATAACAAGTGTTGGAGAGGTTGTGGAGAAAAAGGAACCCTCATTCACTGCTGGTGGGAATGTAAATTGGTACAGCCACTATGGAAAACAGTACGGAGGTTCCTGAAAAAATTACGAATAGACTTACCATATGTCCAAGCAGTCCCTCTTCTGAGTATCTACCTCAAAATTTCAAAACATTTATTCATAAAGATATGCACCCCTGTGTTCATTGCAGCACTGTTCACAGTGGCCAAGACATAGAAACAACTAAAGTGCTCTCTGATAGAGGATTGGATAAAGATGATGTGGTACATGTATTCAGTGGAATACTACCCAGTCATAAGAAAAGATGAAATACAGCCATATGTTATGACATGGATGGATCCTGAAAATATGCTGAATGAAATAAATCAGGTAGAAAAAGTCAAGAACCATAGGATTTTACTCATATATGTAAGACATAAAACTGAAAGCAACTGATGAACAAACAAAAACTCATGGACAAAGACAACAGTATGGTGGTTACCAGTGGAAGCGGGGTGGAGGGCAGTGAAGGGTAGAGGGGTCGAGAGCATGGTGGAGGAAGGAGATTTGACTTTGGGTGGTGGGCACACAATGCCACACAGAAGATGTAGCACAGAATTGTACACTGGAAACCTATATAATTTTATTAAGCAATGTCATCCCCCAAATTTAAAAAAATTTTTTAAATATATCTACAACCCCTTCCCAAAAAAGAGTATGTATTTAAAAATAGTGAAACCCTGTGGACACACGGGCAAAGGAGAGTTGACATTTACAGTAAAAGAAAATGTCAGCGGTAAGCAGTATATAAAGCCTTTTCAACCTTACAAGTCATAAAAAAGTAAGTTTAATTTTTGAGATCCATTTTCTCTTATCAATATAGTTAAGATTAGGAAATAAACATTAATTATAAAGGTGCTATGAAGGAGACACTTAAACACTGCTGATAGCACTGTAACTTAAATGATGAAAGCCACATGTATCGAGACCATTCGAAACCAGTAACCTTTGTCCTGGAATTTCCACTTCCAAGCTTACCTGGTACAGATACAGAAAAAAGCTTAATGACTGAACAGTGTTCATTAAAGTACTGTTTATGATCATGAAAATCTAGAAGAATCCAAAATGTACGATAAAAGAATGATTTATTAAATTATAGTACATCCTCAAAGTGCATCATTAGGTAACGTTTATAGTTATATTTATGATGTGCTACATAATACTTAGGTCAGGGAGCTCAATGAGCCAGGTGTAAATCACACATATCGAGTGATCTCAGCGAGATGAAAAGTTACACAGGGATTAAAAGATTAGAAGGTGTGGTGGTATACTGCCATTATTTCTGGGATTGTAATCGTTCTTTATTTTTATAATAAGAAGTTAATGTTTTATAATAAAGCATCATTTAAGAGTATGGAATAAGTCATTCAAAGGGGAAAAGGAAATCATTATTTGCTGCTTTGGGGATTTAAGCTGGTTTCATTCAGCCTCAAGAGAAATGTAGAAACTGGTCATTCTCAAATTCATGTTGCCAGTGTCCAGACCAGATAGATTCTAGATGAAGAGATCTGCTGTGTCCTTAACTGGCGCTTCTTGGAACAGACAGACTGGACACTTGCCAGCTCGCTCATTCCTTTGGACTCTAAACCATCCTTAAGCAGCATGGCTTTTTTTTTTTTTTTTTCACTTAAATCACATGAGCTTAATTTAATGTTTTGATTTCAAAGGAAGAGTTAAAAATATATACACAAAATGTTAATCCTATTTGAAATTAGTGATGTTGCCTAAAGTCCCACTTGAGAAGTTATAAAAAGCAGCCTCACAAAATCATGGCCAAGTAGATCTTTCTTGGAAACTCATTGCCATGGATGGATTGACCCCGTTTTGCTGGCCTGGTGGAGGCAGAATTGTAATTGTTTTAATGTCGAAAGTCTTTAGACTCACAATTCACGGAGCTCCTGACTTAAGCAGTTAATTATTTTTGGTTATCACCAAGTTGCATGTGATTTTTTTTACCCTTTAAATGTTGACATCCATCAACTGTGGTTTTACTTTTATATGGACCTTTTTTTCATTTACACTGTAGTACAGAAAACATTATTCTGAAAACAGCAAAGTCCAGGGATGAACTTTGATTCTGAATTGATACCCAAATCTTTTTTTAATTTTTGTTTTGATTTTGTAATTAAACAGACATTTCTGTTAGGGGTGTTTTCATTGGTGGTGTGTTGTTTTAGTTCTTGAGTTTGGTTTTGCAATCTCTTTCCTCATGTTTGTAAGGAATTGAATGTGATATGTCTCAACCTTTGTGGAACTGTGTGCTCTGGGCTTATGTCCAGCTGTTTCCAGAAGTGAAGCAGAAAAGGGGTAAGAGGTGGTCGGGTGGTCAGTTTTTTCAGTTAAACGTTTCTGAGCTCTTTGCTTGGTTTGAATAGTATTAATTCACCTCACACCATCTTTAGGAATTAAGGATCTAACACACTACTGTAATGTTTTACAAAGTTATCTTAGGAATTTTTTTTTTTACTCCCAACAAGAATATCATAACAATTTTCGACTAGATTTCATGAGTGTGAAAACTGTCTCCTTTGTAAGAACTGTCAGTGACTTTCTAGAGTACCGTTAGCTGTCATGCTCAGAAACTTCGAAGCCATCCACATCTGAATTCAGATGCTGACACTGACAAGTGTCCTCCGCAGTGAGTGAGACCCCACAATCGGAGGCCTCACTGGTTTGAGGACATTGGGAGTGGTGCAGAAATCTGAGTTCTAGGTCTGTTTATTCAGGTCACTAACTAGAACTAAGTTAATTGAGCCAAGGTGAGCACAATCGACATTTTGTTTTCATGAGTCAACAGGGTTTTTACTGGAGTTAATAGATCATAAAATGGCCTAAGCATTTCTGACTCTCCTTGTCCTGTAAATGTGTTGTTCATATCAAATTGACGTTCCCAGCATTCTCTGGGTACACGTTCCCTTCCGCCCATGTCCCTGCTTCTGCTGTGAGAAGCCGAACCCCCTGGAGCGCAGGCGAGAGGGCAGGTGGCGCCTGGGAGCGAGCTCAGGGCGAGGGCGGGCGTGGCGGGGCGCGGAGGCAGGGCTGCGGGTCTCAGGGGGTGATGTTCCTTCCAAGGGGCTTTTCCAGAAACGTCAGACCCGTTAACAGACCTGCTGTGCACCAACCAGTGTTTGTTCAAGAAACAGGTTAGCATCGAAGAGAGATTGGTAAGCACCTTTAATGCAGTTACTAAGGTGGTGACCAGGCGGCGGGGCTGGCAGTCACTTGATCTGGTCCTGACGGATGTTTGTCACAGAGAAGAGCCAGGAAAGGTCCTGCTCTGAAAGGGGGGGGGGCTGGGGGGGGTAGGAAGGCCCGGGGAAAGGGGCTGGGGCGTGGGCACGCGGGGTGTGTAATGCTGGAGGCTTGGCCTAGCGCAGTGGTTCTCAACCTTCCTGATGCCGCGACCCTGTAACACAGCTCCTCATGGTGTGGGGACCCCCAACCATACAGTTATTTTTGTTGCTACTTCATAACTAATTTTGCTACTGTTATGTCTTAGGCGACCCCTGTGGAAGGGTTGTTTGACCCCCAAAGGGGTCACGACCCACAGGTTGAACCGCTGGCCTAGAGGCTAGGAGAGGCTTAAGGAAGGCTGAAGACTCACTGAAGGACTTTTATAAAGCAAGAGATTTGTACCTTATTTAGAAAATGAGAAGCCATTGGCAGAGTCAAGATGGATCATGGTCTATATTTCAGGAAACTGCTTCTGGCACATTACAAAAGATAGGTTGGAGAGATGGACAGAAGCCAGTGAGGAGCTATCACTGCTAAGTGGTGGGACAGGAGGTCATTAGATAAGGACAGACAGGGGTGAGGACAAGGTCTAGGAAAGAAGGCCAAGCATGAGGGTTTGCCCGCCGAGTGGGTGGGGCCCGAGGTGTCCCCTTCGCAGCCGCCCAGGTACACTGGGAATGGAGACAGGTGGGACTCGGACGATGGAGCCCTTGGTGTGCTGGTGAGGAGCTGAGACCTTGAGGGATGGCTGCGCCAGCCGAGGGTCTGCGGATCTGGGGTCAGCAGTGCTGTCCTGCCTTGTTCCACTCTGCAGGGTCTCTCCTGTCTCTGTTGCTTCGCTTTTCTCTCACACACACACCCTCCCAGACATTCATTCTCTGTGTCAGGAATCAGCAGACGTTTTCTGGAAAGAGTCAGTATTTCAGGCGTTGCTGGCCACATACCGTCTTTGCTCTCGTGTGTTTTGCACCCTTAGAAAGGTAGACACAATTCTTCGCTTCAGGGCCAGACAAGCAGGTGTTGAGCTGCGCTTGGCCTCCAGGCTCTAGTTGGTGGACCCCTGAGCCGAGGCCGTCTCGGATTAATTCCATCACAGCCACCAACACTGTCCTTGGGGGATATTCACCTCAAGAGGAAAAGAGGGGGCAATCAGCATAGTAACGGGATGTGTTTTTGTAGAGGAAATACTAAGTACCTCCAGTTCTTTTCTTCCCAAAAAGTGCCTACCCATCTGCATCAGGTTGACTCCCCCTCCCCCTTCAGTGTACATGGACTCATTTCTCTTGGAAGGCATTTCTGAGCCCAGTCTGAATGTGTGTCCCTCTGTGAGTGCTCTCAGGGCACCGTGGACTTCCCGAGTTGTGACAGTGGTAGTCGCACGCCTGTGATTGCCCGCTGAGTCCCGGGTCTGTCCCCAGGCTCAGGCCCAGGGGCCACTGCACACGCTGTGTTTGCACCATGAGTTCCCTGAGCACCGTGGGCACCGGTGGGCTCTGGATCGTTAATGAGGGAAGTGAAGGGCAGGTGAGGGGTACAGTGGTTCACGTAGAGGCCCCAGGACTGTCAGACCTGCGCTCAGCTGTGATTCACATGCATCTGACCTTGGACGAATGACCTAAACGTTCTGGGCCTCGGCGTCCTCCTGCAGGTTGGGGTGCTCGTCGTGCCCATGTCAGGGTGGTGTGGTGACTGAGTTCCTGTGTGTAAAGCACTTAGCGCCTCGGACAGAACCTCGCTCTTTCTCTCCTGCCATCCGTGCTGCTTGTTACTCCTCCGACCACGTCACAGCCACCCAGCCACTGTTTCTGCCACTGCAGCTGCAGGAGGGCCGTGCGGCGGAGGGACTGCGCATCACCGAGTCAGACTGCCTGGCTTTCAGTCCAGTGCCACCCTGTCAGCTGTGCGCTCCCGAGCAGCTTCTTACCCTCGCTGTCAGTTTCCTCTTTTGAAAATTGTGGATATTAGTTGCACCTAACTCAAAGGGTCATTATGGAGACTGAATGAGAACATGAATGTAAAGCATGAAGAGTAGTGGCCGGTTCCCAGTAGTGTAAGCATTAACCAGGAATGAAGTCAGACTCGGGTCTTAGCTGTGACTGTGACCACCCTTCCCCGTGTTAGCTCAGGCTGGGACACACGGTTTACGAGCACCTTCTGTGCACCAACCTGTGAAGTTGCGACTACGATTTATTCTGCCTTGACTCAGAACAATGCAGTTTGATTATAAAAGTCCTGGGAAAGCTTCTTGATGCCCTACGTTGCCTGTGTCATTTCCGGTGGGCTGAACGCTTTGAGTCAGCCTCAGTTTATTGCCTGGGCTTCACAGACGTGCTCAGGTGGCCCCGTCGTCCTCCGGGACCTCCGTTCGGGAGGCGGGAGCCCCGGATTCCACAGAGGCCTGTCCCTCCTGGCCTCGCTCCTCCATCTCCCAACAGAAACATGAAGATGCTCCGCCCAGAGAGGTGTCATGACGGGGTTGTGGACTAGAGGAGAGGAGAGAAACAAGGGTTCTTTAAATACCTCAGCTGCTGTTGTCTTCGTAAATGCCTTGAGTCTGTTCCTAGGGGTCCCACATTATGATTAAATTAGTTTTAACTTAAACCCACTCAATATTTTTCTACCTACCATGTTTAAGAGGATTGTAGGAATCACTTTAATCAAACAGTAATTCTTCGTACTTTTGTTAATTGCCTCTCCTTTCCTGTGTGAATGAATGTATGATACCCCCCAGCAGGCCTGCAGATAACATTACCATTTTGTTTATTCATCACCAATATATCTGACAAATAACATTGTAAGCCTGAAAAGTGTACATTTAGTTTTTCTCTCTGACAGGGTAGACAGTTTACAGAAGAATCAAGACCTGGAATTTGAAAGAAATCGAGAACGATTTGAGTTTTTAAAGGTATGGGCAGAGTTAGCTCCATTGGGCGATTCTTCGTGTCTGTGGGTGCGAAGGTGCCAAGTTGAGGCGTGTGTGTCCAGCATTCACCGTTTCTCTGCTTTTCCATCCTAGTGGGGTTCCCAGGCTTTTCGCAACATGCGAATTATCCCCCCTGGCTCAGGAATCATCCACCAGGTGAACCTGGAGTATTTGGCAAGAGTGGTATTTGATCAGGATGGATATTATTACCCAGACAGCCTCGTGGGCACGGACTCGCACACCACCATGATTGACGGTTTGGGCGTTCTCGGCTGGGGTGAGTGCCCCCGTAGACGCTGTCCTGCGGCATGTCCGTAATTGATGTTGGTACCATTACATCCCAGTAGCATGAGTTTGCATGACTACAGGAATCGGAGAGGTATTTTTGTCTGTTTTTACTGCTGTATTTCCAGTGCTCAGAAAAATGCCTCTTGCCTTTGGAAGAAAGAACTGGACCAGCGATTAGAGACATTTAGAATAAATGCAAATCACCTGGGGTGTCTGTTACACATGGAGATTCCTGAACCCCAGTCCACTTGGGTGGAATCAAGGGGATTTTGATGAGGTGTTTGGGGACCACACTTAGAGAAAAACTCATTAAAAATTCTATGGAGGGAAATAGAGAACAGATCATTGCTTCTTTTAGAAACATGGCTCTGTACTAGTACGGCATTGTAACTGGGTTTGTTACCTGTTGATGACACTGAATTATGCCGCGGGTGTGGTGAGGAATAATGACAGCACTGTTTTCTCTGCCGATCCTCACAGGTGTGGGGGGCATCGAGGCGGAAGCCGTCATGCTGGGTCAGCCCATCAGCATGGTGCTTCCCCAGGTGATTGGCTACAGGCTGATCGGAAACCCCCACCCTCTGGTAACGTCCACTGACATCGTGCTGACCATCACCAAGGTAACATATGCTTCCTCTTCCGTGGTCTTGGAGATGGTCACAGTGACAAGCGGGAAATGTGTGACAGATGTGGAGCCCTCTTGGTTCCATGAGCCCTGGAATGTTAGCAAACCGTATGTGGATGACATTAAAATGAGACGGGAGAAAGGGGAATTCTGTGGTTCAGTCTTAGGTGATTATGTTCATTTCACTCTTCTGTGCCCGCATAGATCTTTTTCTTTTAACATTTGTTTGAAATTGTGTAATAACTCAAATACACAGAAGTGAAGAATTCATATGCCTACCACGTAGACAGCAGATGAAAACACTTTGCCAAATTTGCTTTGGAGCTCGCGCTCTCTATTTTTTAAGAAATAAAATGTAATATTTATGGTGTAAGCCATCTTTGTTCCTAGAAATAACCAGTATCCTGAGCTCCTAAGAAACATTCCCAGGCATTTGAGTACTTTTACTTCATTGTTCCTATGGTTCTTCTTTATGTGTAAATAACAGACTTTTTCTGTGAATAATGTTGGACTTTTTTAATTCCCTTTTCTGTACTGTAAGTTACATTACTATAATGTATGCTTCTGCAAACTGGAAAATATGTTTTTCCCCTTTTTCTTTAGCTCTTTTAGGGAACAGTCTTTTTTATGTGATTTGCTTACTTGGCAAAAAGAAGGCAGTTTTTATTTTGAAAGATTATTGGAAAAGTAGTTTTTTTATTATCACAGACATAATTTTTTCCAGTCATAGAGCTTGGAGCCTTGGGGTATTTGGGATGGACAGTCTACTGGTAAAGACCCAGAAAAGTCTCTCTTTGATTTATTTAATCTCTATAGAATTTGCAGTTGGATTTATTTGAATACACTAGCTTGTCGTAGATGTCTGCCTTGTTCTTCATTTGTGGAACAATATAAAGGTTGTACACAAAATTTCACGTTACCAAAAGAGCTTGTCCCTGTGGCCACCCACCCACCGTCCATGGAAATGGTTTCCTGTGGGGAGTCCGTCACGAGCCCCAGCCTTGGCCCGCGGCTCGCTCGGCAGAGACACAGGAGTCCGACTGTCTGGATCTTTGGTTACATTAGCTTGTACATGTGTTTAGGAAATTTGTGTATTATACCCTTGAAAACAGCCATTGACTTACTCAACAAGTACACATCATCATTTATTTGAGTTCAAAGAATTTCATTTTTAGCACTTCGAGGCATTTCCAATGATCTCATCAGAGAGAAAGAGTGTTTCTCATTTTTAAAAACTATTCTTAACATTGTTATCTGTGTTTATGGCATTACCTTTTTTGGGAAGAACTGTTTTGACATAATTTTAGATGTACAGCGGAGTTCACGTAAAGAGGATACAGAACGTTCCCGTCACCATTCTCCCGGCTCCCCAATGTTATCTTACGTGAATGTAGTACATTTATGTTAACGAAGATGCTGACGTTGTTATGAATAGCTCGATTAAGTCAACTAGAAACTTGGCCAGTTTTTTTAGTAATGTGCCTTTTCTGTTTCAGTATCCAGTCCAGGATACCATGTTATATTTAGATGGTGTTATTTTTTAAGTTTTATCTTTAAAGTAATCAAAAACTGTGTTGTGCTGCCTTACTACTTCTGTGTGCTCACGAGGTCAGTGTGTAAGAGTAGCGAGGTGGTGATAAGGGGGTAGTTCAGCATCTCAGATGTGGTCTGTCAACTCGGAAACCCTTCTGTTCTGCCGCTCAGCACCTCCGCCAGGTCGGGGTCGTGGGCAAGTTTGTCGAGTTCTTCGGGCCGGGAGTCGCCCAGTTGTCCATTGCTGACCGAGCCACGATCGCCAACATGTGTCCAGAGTATGGAGCGACTGCTGCCTTTTTCCCGGTGGATGAAGTTAGCATCAAGTACCTGGCGCAGACGGGTAAGCGAGATGCCAGGGGAGGCAGGGCCCTTCGCAGTGGCGTGGAGCCTGAGGCTGGGAGCACCGCCCTCTGCCTCTGGCCCTCGGGTGCACCGGGCCAGGCCCCATGTCTTCCTCCTCTGTGGAGTCGGAGTGATTGTGGGACTTCGGGAGACACGAGGTAGACCTGGTCCGGCCAGTGGGAAGAGCCCAGGTGCTCTGGAAGCCTGCCTGGTTGCGCTGCTTCCTGCTGCGGTTTATTTGACGTGCAACAAGCGATCTTAGCGATGCCGATGACTGCCGAGTGCCAGGCTTTTGGGAGGCATTTGCCCTCATCCTCTTTACAGATCGATTAGGTAGATTGATTGATTGATTTACGAATAGGAGAGAAAACTAAGGATTAGAGAGGTGGGGTAAATAGCCAAGCTAATGACTACTGGAGCTAGTCCCCAAACTTGGGGCCGCCTGGCTGCTCCCAGGCACGGCCCTCGGTGACATCCCTCTCACGGCGTCCAACAGGGAGAGGGAGGACTGCGTCCGAGGCCATTTCAGAACGTCAGTGGTTCTGTAACTGTTTATTTGTTTAGAAATTTGACTTTGCCCTTGGCTGGTTTGGCTCAGCAGTTAGAGTGTCGACCTGCAGACCGAAAGGTCTTAGTTTCGATTCCTGGTCAACGGCACGTACCTGGGGTGCAGGTTCGACCAGGACTAGGGTTATGCGAGAGGCAGCCAGTCGGTGTATGTCTCTCACACGTCAACGTTTCTCTCTCTTTCCCTCACCCTCCCTTCCAGTCTATTTAACACTCAATGGCAAAATATCTTTGGGTGAAGATTAACCAAAAAGTAAAAGAAATTTGACTTTAGCTTTGAGAAGGTTTTTTGTTTTTTTGTTTTTTAATTTCTCCAGTTTATTTTAAAAATATTAAATATTAAGTATTCATTTAGTCATTTCTTATTCATATCTGAGTTAAGTCCCAGACATACAGTAGTGAACTAGATAAATTCTCTGCCTTCGTGGAGGTTACATTCCAATGAGGGAGACACACAGTGACCAAGTTAACAAATAACTATGTAACTATTTATGTGGCGTTATATTTATAAGATAATGAAGAAGAAATCGTGGGGGCGGTTGACTAGTCTGGGGGTGCTGTTTTATACACCTCAGTGAAGGGCTCGTGGAAGTGAAACTTGAACACGTGTGGGCGGGAAGTGGGGGACGCCATGGGAAGGGGGTGGAGGAGGTGTTTGCCAGGCCGAGGAAGCCTCATGTGCAAAGCCCAAGACAGAGACAGGCTCCGTGCTCAGGGACAGCAGAGCCCATGTCACTAGAGTCCAGGGATGAGGCCATGGGAGGTGAGTGGGCTGGGGCCAGATCCTCGCGGGCTTGCGGGCCACAGTGATCAGTTGGGACTTCATTCCGAATGTTTTAGGGAGCCACCGTGTCATATGGAGCAAGAAGGTAACAGGAAACAGTTTTATTTTTGATGCCTCACTCTGTGTCAGAGGTGGAGGAGACCTTTTATTTCCCATAAGTTTCTTAAAATCACAAATAGTTATTAGGGAGAAAGGAACAGACGCCCGCCTTCCCGGCCACATCTCGTGTTCCTGCAGTGGCCGGGATGTCTTTGGAAACAAGTAGTGGGCACTCGCGGTGAGAGCTGGTGTACGTCCCCACATAAGCCCCCTGAGAATCACACACTCCGGAGACTCGGGCCTTCTCCCTGACTTCCTGAGGAGCAGCCTCGTGTGACAGTTAAGATTGTCAAGAAAGCTTATTTTTAAAAAGTTGTTATTAAATACAACCACATCGAGCCTGGCCAGTGTGGCTCAGGGGTTGAGCGTTGACCCATGTGACCCAGGAGGTTGCTGGTTCAATTCCTGGTCAGGGCACATGCCCAGGTTGTGGGCCCGATCCCCAGTGGGGGGCATGCAGGAGGCGGCCAGTCGATGTTCTCTCTCATCAGTGTTTCCATTTCTCTCTTCCTCTCCCTTCTCTCTCTAAAATCAATAAAGAAAAAAAATATTTTAATACAGACACATCGAAATTAATTAATTGATATTCCTCTTGATCTCCAAAGGATTTGAAGGGAAAAGGATATAGAAATTAGAGAACAGGGAATCAACCAAAGAGGGGAGGGGAGGGGAGGGGGAAGGGCTGCAGCCCACCGGGCATGCTTCCTGAGCCTTCTGCAGCCGGCTCTGGTGATCAGATGTGGGGTGCTCGTGTCAGGTTCCTGCTGATGCAGCATTATCAGTTCAGACAGGACTTCGGAGTCAAACTCGGGTTTGAATCCTGGTTCTGTCATTTGCTGGCTGTATTCCATGGAAAACTTACTTCATTGTCTTCAGCCACCATTCAACTGTGGGGAGTGGAGAATAATGACAGTAGTTGTCTCGTGAGGTCGTGATGAAGGATTAGAGATTGAGATAATGCATTCCAAACGTTTGGCACACCGCGCTGGGCACACCGGAAGTGCTCCTTGCTGGTGATTTGTGGTAACAATAATAATGTGTAATGCTGAGAGTCGGGCCGGTTGAAGGCAGAGGCTTGGATCCTCCTAAACGAGGGGGGCAGTAAAGGGAAGGGGGGTACTTCCAGGTAAGGGTGGACTGGCACAGCCTCTTCCTCAGGAACAGCGGGCCAGTAAGGCCCCTAAGGGGTGCAGGGCCACTGGACTGTCAGCCTGCGCGCTGCAGAGCAGGCGCTGCATGACAGGTGCTGCGGGGCGGGCGCTGGGGGGGTGCTGGGGGGCAGGCGCTGGGGGGGTGCTGGGGGGCAGGTGCTGCACGACAGGTGCTGCGGGATGGGCGCTGGGGGGGTGCTGCGGGGCGGGCGCTGCAGGGCGGGCAGTGATGTGTGAGTGCGATGCAGCCCACTTGTTTAATTGCCAGTGGAGGCAGTAGCTGATGCTCTTTTTTCTTTTCTTTCTTCTTTATTGATTTTAGAGAGAGGAAGGGAGAGGGAGAGAGATAGAAACATCAATGAGAGAGAACATCGAGTGGCCGCCTCCTGCATGCCCCCCACTGGGGATCGAGCCCACAATCTGCGCGTGTGTCCTGACCTGGAATTGAACCAGTGACCTCTTGGTGCAGGGTCGACACTCAACGACTGAGCCACACCGGCCGGGCAGTAGCTTATGCTCTTGTAACCAGGTCCCATTAACCTCTGCTGCTTGTTACCTGTCAAACGCCCGTCTAGGTCGCGATGAGGAGAAGGTGAAGTACATTAAGAAATATCTTCAGACAGTGGGAATGTTTCGGGATTTCAGTGACTCCTCTCAGGACCCGGATTTTGCCCAGGTACGAGAGCGCCTTCACCGCTTGGGTTTCCTCTTCCCGAAGGCGGGATCGCGTCCTGCATGCTTTTTCTTGGAGGTATAGTTGCAGAAAATCCGTCATTACCAAGTCAGTGCAGGAGAACAACGTATTCAGAGGCTAGAAACTAAAAAGATAAGGAGCCGTGAGCATAACAAACGATATGACTTCTTCCATTTCTTCTGGCCTTAAGGTGGGGTGTGCTCCCCTTTGTGTGCAACTAACTCCTCTTATGTAGAAGAGCTTGGAAGAAGGACTTCACTAGAAGGTCTAGAGTTATTCAAGGACTAAATTCTTCAAAGAAATGGAGGTGAAAACATGTCGGTTATTTCTGATGTATCCGAGGACAGAGCCTTCATTCATTTCCTGGGCTGCCAGCCACGTCCACATTTCAGTGGGGCCCTCATTTTGCTCAGGTTATATCGAGGGAAGGAAGTGCTCCGTTGGACTGAGGCCCACTTCCTGGCATTGATGATTAAGGGCTGCATCCCTCCCACATCATCTTAGAAAAAGTACAGTGGGTTATGTACCATTTCACTAAAAGCCCATCCCAGACTAACTTAAAAGTAGGAGCTGCTTTTCACAGATGGTCGAGTGGAAGTCCCTGGGCAGAGCTGCAGTGCCCACCGGTCTTCCCGAGAGGGGCAGGGCCGCCTGCGACCCCCGCTCTTTAGGTGACCATCTTCAACTTTGGAAACTCATCCCTTCAGTGTTAAAATGAACGTTGAGCCCTGGCCGGTTTGGCTCAGCGGTTAGAGAGTCGGCCTGTGGTCCCGAGAGACCCGGGTTCGGTTCCCGCTAAGGGCATGTACCTCAGTTGCAGTTAAATGAAAAAATGTCCTTGGGTGAGAATAAAAAAAAAAAAAATGAACGTTGACCTCCAGGGTTTTGAACATGGTGTTGAGTTTTTATTGTTGTGGTGTTTTAAGCCCTCTGGCATGGCTTATGATTTTTCTTTGTGGGTTAATGTCAGTTCCACTTTTCCTTCGGGGGCACAGGTGGTGGAATTAGATTTGAAAACAGTAGTGCCTTGCTGCAGTGGACCCAAAAGGCCTCAGGACAAAGTCGCCGTGTCAGACATGAAAAAGGACTTCGAAAACTGCCTTGGAGCCAAGGTAAGTGCCCAGGAGACAGGTGGAGGTCGTCCTCAGCCCTGGCCGCCCCGCTCTGCTTCTTAGTGCCCAGGAGACAGGTGGAGGTCCTCCCCAGCCCTGGCCGGCCCTGCTCTGCTTCTTAGTGCCCAGGAGACAGGTGGAGGTCCTCCCCAGCCCTGGCCGCCCCGCTCTGCTTCTTAGTGCCCAGGAGACAGGTGGAGGTCCTCCCCAGCCCTGGCCGCCCCGCTCTGCTTCTTAGTGCTCAGGAGACAGGTGGAGGTCCTCCCCAGCCCTGGCCGGCCCTGCTCTGCTTCTTAGTGCCCAGGAGACAGGTGGAGATCCTCCCCAGCCCTGGCCGCCCCGCTCTGCTTCTTAGTGCCCAGGAGACAGGTGGAGGTCCTCCCCAGCCCTGGCCGCCCCGCTCTGCTTCTTAGTGCCCAGGAGACAGGTGGAGATCCTCCCCAGCCCTGGCCGGCCCCTGCTCTGCTTCTTAGTGCCCAGGAGACAGGTGGAGGTCGTCCTCAGCCCTGGCCGCCCCGCTCTGCTTTTAGTGCTCAGGAGACAGGTGGAGGTCCTCCCCAGCCCTGGCCGCCCCGCTCTGCTTTTAGTGCCCAGGAGACAGGTGGAGATCCTCCCCAGCCCTGGCCGCCCCGCTCTGCTTCTTAGTGCCCAGGAGACAGGTGGAGGTCCTCCCCAGCCCTGGCCGCCCCGCTCTGCTTTTAGTGCCCAGGAGACAGGTGGAGGTCCTCCCCAGCCCTGGCCGCCCCGCTCTGCTTTTAGTGCCCAGGAGACAGGTGGAGGTCCTCCCCAGCCCTGGCCGCCCCGCTCTGCTTCTTAGTGCCCAGGAGACGGGTGGAGGTCCTCCCCAGCCCTGGCCGCCCCGCTCTGCTTTTAGTGCCCAGGAGACAGGTGGAGGTCCTCCCCAGCCCTGGCCGGCCCCGCTCTGCTTCTTAGTGCCCAGGAGACAGGTGGAGGCCCTCCCCAGCCCTGGCCGCCCCGCTCTGCTTCTTAGTGCCCAGGAGACAGGTGGAGGTCCTCCCCAGCCCTGGCCGGCCCTGCTCTGCTTCTTAGTGCCCAGGAGACAGGTGGAGGTCCTCCCCAGCCCTGGCCGCCCCGCTCTGCTTCTTAGTGCCCAGGAGACAGGTGGAGGTCCTCCCCAGCCCCGGCCGGCCCTGCTCTGCTCCTTCGTGCCCAGACTTCTTTTTACCCCACTCCGTGCTAACTCTTCCTGAAGCCTGGCCATGAGGGCATTTCTCCTCCATCCTAAAGTGCTCAGTGCCCCTGCCCCTATTATCCAGGAACCAAAAAGCTTCCTAAGAATACTCCACCGTCTGGAAATGTAATCACTCCACCTTTTAAAAGCTTGTCCGCTTTCCACACGACTCACACGTTGTTCACTCTGCTTGCCCAGCCTCTCCTGGCCCTCGTGCTTCTGTCCGCTCAACTCCCCACCCGCGTGTCTCTTCCCGTTGGCCGGCCTGCCGACCAGCTCGCCCTGACCGATCAGCTCATCTGATCGATAGCTTGTCCTGACCAATCAGCTCGCCCTGATCGGTGCCTCGCCCTGATCGATAGCTCCCGCGCAGAATGGCCTCAGGTCTCCGAGCAGAGAAGCCTCTGCTTCATCAGCACCTTTAGGGCACTGGATTAGTTGAATCTGACCACAACAGCACCTTTTCTAAATTTCCATCGGCTTAGAGTCAGTGACCTCGGTCCATGTTCATTAAACTCTGTAGTAACATCATTGAGTTCTACTTAGACCAAATTTGAACTAAATTTGTAATTTTTGCATTTCTATTGTTTGAGTAGGAAGGAAGGAATTGTTCATGTCAACGCGCAATAAGATTCAGAATTATGACTGCTGTTTGCAAAGATTTTAAAAATCTAAAGGAAACTTGAATTTTTCTGTGGCATTTCAGAGTTTATTGGCCAAGATATTTGTGTTTTGTTAAGTATTGCCCTTTAAAATTATAATTCCCAGAGTATTTCTTCTTTTAAAGTGAGAACTTTTGAACAAATATATGTGTGTATGTATAAAAAATTTTGTTTTCTACAGCAAGGGTTTAAAGGGTTCCAGGTTGCTCCGGACCATCATAACGACCAGAAGACGTTCATCTATAATGACAGCGAATTCGCCCTCGCTCATGGCTCCGTGGTGATCGCCGCCATCACCAGCTGCACAAACACCAGCAATCCGTCTGTGATGTTAGGAGCAGGTACGTGCATCCGAAACCCTCCTCGCGGCCGCGGGGACGTGTGGGTAAAACCTCCTGAGACGTGAAGGGGGGGCTTAACCAAGTTCCACATGTGGGTCCCTGAGCCTTGTCTTTTCCAGATGTAGGAAGTTATTGGCCCAGAAATGCTTACACAGTAAATAGTGTCCAAAGCAAAGTGTTTGAAGTAGAATGCGTAGTGCATATAGTCTTTAGATTAACACAGAAAGTAAGTGGAAGAAAGCAAAACAAGGTGAGTGTCTGGTAAAGCACAGAACCTTGTATCAGACTTCAGAAGAAATAAGCTGCTCTCCCCTCACAGGCTGTTCTCAGAACCACCCCCGACAGGCCTTGTTCTGTGCAGTGCATCTGTCTTCGGTGTATTGTCGAGGGCACCTCGTTAGGGCACAGGCGCTGGTGGATGAAACTCACCAGCTCTCATGCGATTCTGGGGAAGTCGTTAATACGACTCGCAGAGCCCGTCACTGTAAGTCTCTGGTTTCCACGTTGAGCGTCCCCTGCACTGAGTTGTCGCGCCCCTTGTGCGCATCGATCTCAGTTACAACCCCCTTTCCTCGGGAGGTGGGCGTGCGTAGGGACGGCCTCTGCCTGAGCAGCCCGCTGTTGCCAGCTCAGCTGTTTTTGTCTGGCACAACCCAGCTTCCTTAGGACAGGTCACCAGCTTCCTGTCTCTTCATCCCCCCACTCCTCTTTCCTTCCTTCTTGCTTCTGTGATGCGTCCTAAGACAGCACCCAGGGCCCTGCGCTTGTCTGTCTGCTGAGAGTCCAGTGGCCCAGGAGCTCTTGATCTTTCACTTTAAGAAATATCTGTGGCCCGGCCCATATGGCTCAGTGGTTCAGCGTCAACCTGTACACCCTGAGGTCTCTGGTTCGATCCCCAGTGGAGGGCATGCAGGAGGCAGCCAATCAGTGTTTCTCTCATTGGTGTTTCTATCTCCTTCTCCCTTTCTTTCTAAAAATTAATAAAAACATTAAAATATATATATATCAGAGGACTAGATTGTAACATCTAGACTGACTATTCCTCACCGGCCAGTACACGATTCAGAGGGCCCTGCCAATTAGAATTTTCATCTAATAAAATGTAATTGGAAAGATTACTTTTTCTCCCCAAATTAAAAATTCATTCTTTAATATTTTCCTAAATAGTTTTAAGTTTATCTCTTAAAACACACACACACACATTTTCTCATTCTTACGGCTGATTTGAGTTGACCGCGTACAGGTGAGTGGCTTTGGGCCAGGGGACTGGGTTCCGGTAGGCAGCAGAGGTAGCAGGAAGTGCCCACGTGAATGGAGCTCTGTCAGGCGGGGGCAGGGATGCCGCGGAAGAGTCCCTGGTGCCCAGGTAGGTCCACCCACACCGTGTCTGTGCTCCCCGTGTCACAGGCTTGTTAGCCAAGAAAGCTGTGGACGCCGGCCTCAGCGTGAAGCCTTACATCAAAACCAGCCTGTCTCCTGGGAGTGGCGTGGTCACCTACTACCTGAGAGAAAGCGGAGTCATGCCCTACCTGTCTCAGCTGGGGTGAGGGAGAGTTTCCTCTTGCCATTGCCTGTGTGGTACCCTCTTCCACATGTATCTTGCTTTGTCATTTGTAACAGATGTAAGTCTGTCATTTATTGTGTAGTCTTTGTCAGATGGTGAGGGGACTCGAACACTTACATCCCAGCAGAGCAGGGCCCTCCTGTGGACAGTGGCGCTGGCCGCTCCTTACAGGAGCTGTGTGACGGGCAGGGCAGGGCGGGGTCCGGCCTGTGCGGAACCCTCTCTGCCACGGGCCAGCCTGGGCTCTGCAACTGAGAACCTGCCCTTCGGAAAGAAAAGCGTCATTTACCGTCTAAAAATGTTCCTGTTCCTTCAAGTAAATTAGTTATTTGTTGCCAGGTTCAGTTTCTCCAACTTCCCCATTATTCCTAACTCGGATAACAGAGATTTTATTCATGTGCCTCCTAAAAGTTAGAAATCTTTGGGATTATACAATAAAAGTAGTGACTAGAGCCCTGGCTGGTTTGGCTCAGCAGTTAGAGCATTGGCCCGCTGACCAGAGAGTCCCGGGTTCGGTTCCCACTAAGGGCATGTACCTCAGTTGCAGTTTGTCCCTGGCCCCGGTTGGGGTCGTGTGGGTGGCAGCCACTCGATGTCTCTCTCTCACATCAATGTTTCTCTCTCTCTCTCCCTCTTGCTCTATCTGAAAGTGAATGCAAAAATGTCTTAGGGTGAGGATTAAAAAAAAAGTAGTGACTAGAGACAATACATGGAATGTTTTATTTCAACTTTTAAAAATTTTAGATCATTCCATTAGACTTCTTTTTATAATTAACTCAAGAAGAAGTCTAATGGAATGATCTGGAAGGGATGCTCCCAGGAATGGAAGCTGGATAGGAGCAGCAGCACTACACTTACTCCATGAGCTGCCATCCCTTTAATCTCGGGGACTGTTCCGGCGAGGGGCTCGCTGAGAATTCTGTGCTCCCGGCTTCCAGGTTCGACGTGGTGGGCTACGGCTGCATGACCTGCATCGGCAACAGCGGGCCCTTGCCGGAGCCCGTGGTGGAAGCCATCACTCAGGTGAGTCCAGCAGCTGTGCGTCTTCAGAGCCGTGGCCTCTTTTCCTGGGATGTGTGACCACAGGGCTGGTAATTTCCAGAAGGTTCAGGGAAGCAGCAGGCGTGGTCAGGTGTGGTCTTCGGAGTGCTAGACTCACTAGCCAGATAACCTTGGGCAAGGTAATTAACCTTTTTTTTAAAACTTTTATTTATTGATTGATTTTAGAGAGAGAAGAAGGGAGAGGGAGAAAGAGATAGAAACATTGAGAACATCGATTGGCTGCCTCCTGCATGCCCCCCGCCCGGGGATCAGGCCCACAACCTGGACACATGCCCTGACTGGGAATCCAACCCCGTGACCTCTTGGTGCACAGGCCGACGCTCAGCCACTGAGCCACAGCAGCCGGCCAATTGACCTCTTAGTACCTGAGCTTTCGCCACTGTGCCCTGGAGGTGATGGCAGTGCCTGCTCCCTGGACCGGGAGCATTGAGGCCAGAGTGGCGTGGGAGCTTTGCGTGGCGCCCGGACGAGGCGCTCAGCAAACGCAGGGTTTGCCGCAGAGGGCTCCAGGCCGTTTGCTGGGTCACCTGCACACGTTCCACGTCGGAGGAGTCTTCTCTCACGTGAAGCACACTGAATTGCTTGGCTTGGTTCTTACCCCAAATTCTGTACCGTTGACAGATTCTATTTGGTTTGCTGTGTATGAACCAGAGTCCACATAAGTCGGGGTGGCTTCCTTTAACTTTGAACTTACAGCCATTCCCACTGGCCTTAGGCCCCAGGCGGCAAAATAACGTTTTCTCATGGCAGAAACCAGCACACATGTCTTTCTGTGTCTTCTGGCCCAGAGCGCCTCCCACGGGGACACGCTGTGTGCTGCAGAGGAGAGGGCCGGTGGAAGGGAAGCGGATGAAGCTGCATCCGGGTGATGGGAAACTTTGAAAGATGGTCTGAAGCAAGCGGCCTAGGTCATCTGTTCTTGCAGCCTGATTTTTCTCTCGCCTTACACAGGGAGACCTTGTGGCTGTTGGAGTTCTCTCTGGCAACAGGAATTTTGAAGGTCGAGTCCACCCCAATACCCGGGCCAACTATTTAGCCTCGCCGCCCTTAGTGATAGCGTACGCAATTGCGGGGACCGTCAAGATCGACTTCGAGAAAGAGCCGTTGGGTGAGATTTTGTTTGTGTGGTTCGTTTTTTCCCAGTGAATTTGAAAATATTGGAAGAGAGCTAGTGCTTTCCGTAATAAATAATGAAGCCGAGAATTTCCAGGGTAAGATGAGGAGTTTCTTTCCTTTACTCCCCAATACACAGGTAGGACATAATGAAGTAATAAGAATTTACTGTAGGGCAAGGGATGGTGAAAAAGAAAGAAATACAGGAACTAACAGAGAGCTTGCTCTTGGCTTCTCCAGTTCCTGTCTGTGTCCTGCTTTAACTAACGATCGGCATTGCTTTAACATGTCCTCCGTGGGAACACATTCCAGCTAGCTGACCCTCTCAAAGTCCTGAGAAAATGATGTCTCCTTTCCTCTGATCTTCTTGCTTTCTATCCCCTCCTGAACTCACACGAAGCAGATTAGATAGTATGAAAACAACGCCCTCTCCGTTCACCTGTAGGAAATATAACTTCGGAGGTACAGGTCATCCTCATTAAGTGTGGATTCCATATTTGCACATTTGCCTGTTCACTAAAGTGCATGTTAACCCCCGAGTCCTTCATGCGTCCATGGTCGTTCACAGGCGTGCACAGAGCAGGGGGAGCTTGGAGGCACTCACCGTGCACCCTCAGCTGAGGTCACACAAGGCAGCCCCCTGCCTCCGTACGTTAGCTGTCCTGTAAATAAGTGTCCCGTTCACGGTCTCACGCCATGTTGTCTGCATTTTTGAGCTTTCCGTTGGTGACTTCGCTATTTCAGATGGCCCCCGAGTATGGTGCTGACAGGCTCTGGCATCCTCCGGCCCAGGAAGCCTGTGCTGGCTCACGATCCGTAGGCTGCACGCGGCATGAGTCATGCACTCTGGCAGCCAGTTCAGTGTTAACGCATCAACAGCAGACATTAACCAAGGTGTCTGTAAGCGGGAGCACACGCCACGCAGGGTTTAAGGTGGTCGGTGGACAAGTGTTGTGGCATACTCTCAGACACCCAGCCTGTGTCCTCCGGGGCGGAGATTCGGGCTCGCCGCTGCAGTGTCGGCATGGGCTTGAGAGCACGCCACTGCCAAGAGCGAGATGCGCCTGTGAAATAATGTGAAAGGGGTGACGGTTTTCTCCCTAACAAGCACTCTTCCCCCAGGGGTGAATGCCAAGGGACGAGAGGTTTTTCTGAGAGAGATCTGGCCAACCAGAGAGGAGATCCAGGCGGTGGAGCGCCAGTACGTCATCCCTGGGATGTTCAAGGAGGTCTACCAGAAAATAGAGGTGAGGCCCCCCACTTGCCCCAGATCTAAGGGAGAGCTGGTCCTTTGTCGTCTCTGCAGACCTGAGGCCAGTGTGGGTGAAGACAGAAAGGAGCCGGTTGGTCACTCTCCTGTGACTCACGTGTTTACAGACCTCACACTCCCCAGAAGTTCCCAGATTAGACCGTGGGCGAGAAAAAGGCCCGGTGGTGTGATTCCTGGCCAGCCCTCCATAACTCCTTTCTCGGACACCTGGGTGCTGTGCCAGCTGTGGGAGAGGGCCCCTCCCCACGTCACCGTCTGTCATGGTGGAGTCTGGGTGGAGTGCACCTCTCACAAATTATTTGGATTCTTACAAATAATAATCAAACAAACAAATTAAAAACCCTTTAGTAGAAAGCACCAAACTGCTTAAATAAATGAAACTTTTTGTGCATTTTACAAATAGAGATAAAATGTATGGGGCTCAGTATTATTTTCTGAGACCGTTGGATGTTATTTCTTTCCGTTTTATGTGAGGCTGACCCAAGGACTGTGGGCAGGTGTGTGGGTGTGGAAGGAGAGCAGACTGTCTGGGAGAGGGGCCCTGGGCCCGCCCGCAGCGCCCCGGCAGAGTCGGGTGGGCACTGGGTGAAATGCACGTGTCCAGGGGCCTCGTTGATGGACATGTGGAGAGAATCCAGATGATTTTTATGCAAAGCAGCTGTCGTTTGCTATCCAGTGACCATGTGACCTGGAAGTGTACTTCCCAAAACCTTCAGAGAGTAAATACTTTCTCCTTTGTACAAATCTGGGTTATTATTTCTTAAGTTATATCTGTAAATATATGGATTAGTTATCTATTTCTGTACAACAAATTACCCCAAAAATGCCTGGGTTAAAACAGCCGCATTTATTATCTTACAGTCCTGCGGATCCAAGTGGGCTTAACGGGGTGCCTTGGCCTCCACAAGGCGCCAGTCAGGGTGTCCTCTGGGCTGCGGTTCTGAAGGCTCCGCTGGGGAGGGTGCACTTCCGAGGGCGCACGGGCTGCTGGACCAGGGGCCTGAGCTCCCCCATGACCGTTCGCCGGACGCCTTGCTCGTGGGTCCCGGCACAGCTCACAGCACGCCTGCGGGCTTCCCTGGGGCAAACAGGAGAAAGCAAGAGAGGGTGAGAGACATAGGAGGCAGAGTCTCTGTACAACCTGATCTTGGAAATGAGCCCCTAGGTCCAGCCCACACTCAGCTGAGGGGCTCCCTTTAGGGTATGCATGGGGGGATCCTCGGGGATTGCCTGTCACAGTGCGGATGTATTGATATTTAGCATGGCTCTGTCTTAGTATGAAGGAACTCTGGTGTGTGACTCGAATAACAATGTTTTTTATTGTGCTATTAGCTTGAATATATGTTTTTTTGCTTCAGTGTTAAATTTTCCTTAGAATAGGATGTAACTGGGTTGGCCTTGTGTTTTTTTTTTTAAAGACTGTGAACGAAAAGTGGAATGCCTTAGCAGCCCCGTCAGACAAGCTGTATTACTGGAACCCCAAATCTACGTACATCAAGTCACCACCGTTCTTTGACAACCTGGTATGACTTCTTATCTTTAACAAAAATGAGTTCTTCGAAGGTTTCTTTCCTCATAACATCTACGTTACTATCCTTACCTGTGCTTGCAGTAGCTGTTCCATTCAAACCCCACAAACCCAGCAGACTCCTGCGGGGAGTCTGGGGAGTTGGGATGTTTGCTGTTGGGCGCCTGGGTTTCTCCGCAGGGTGGCTGTGGCTCTGCAGGCACCTGGCGGCCAGGCGCCACCTGCACATGGGCTCGGTGGTGCCGGAGGGACTGTTCCAGGAGAATGTCCCAGGGCTGCCACCTTTAACCCTGAGACCCATTCAGTCCAGGGAAACCTTCCCTGAAACTGTGGTCCAGGAGTCCGTGCTGCTCGGGTGGCCCCTGTGGGAAGGGGATGGGATCGAAGTCCGAATCCCAGTTGTCCTCAGCACCCGAGGGGTCCTGTGGACGTGGAGAAGGAGAATCTCATTTGCAGCTGCATCGCTGTTGCTTTTGAGGGGAAGGGGCCAGTATTTCGCCTTCCCTTCAGGAGTGAGATGTGAATGTTTTGAGTACATTCACCTTATTTTTCTGAGCACCCCTATAAAACGGAAAAAAACACCTGGACTTTTCTAGGCACCGATTAGGGCTGTCATCTGGCTCAGGTCCACGGACCACTGCTGTTGAGACTTCCCTCGTGCCTTGTTGGCAAAGACCTGGGCCAACCCTGACCTGTTGTGTTCTTTGCTAGATGTTGGAGCTGCAGCCCCCTAAATCCATTGTGGATGCCTATGTGCTATTAAATTTGGGAGATTCAGTGACCACTGACCACATCTCTCCGGCTGGAAACATTGCAAGAAACAGCCCAGCTGCTCGCTACTTAACTAACAGAGGGTGAGTGAGGGAGGTGAGGACCGACTGCAGGCACAGGGACTGAAGAGGCCAGCATTTCGTCCGCTGGTCTCTGGAATCACTCATTTTTCACTGGACCCTGGGGCTTGAAAACCAGTCAGTCTTTCTGTTCCGCTACTTTGAAGCTTTCTTGGGTGAATCCGTCAGCACGAGCACCCATCAGGGACAGGGGACAATCTTTGAGCAAGTGTTGAACTCAGTAGGCTCAGCTGTCATCTCTTCCCCAGCTTGCCTCGTAGTTAAAGCCCAAGGCTCTGCTCTTCACCCGCTGCAGAGCCTGGCTGCGTTCCCGGCTGGGTGTGCTGCCTCGGGGACGGCAGCTCCCGCGGCCCCTCACCGGTCCTTCAGGCGTGTACCGATCGTAACAGCTGTTATGCCAGTATTGTCTGCTGGCGCCTAATATACACATGGTCATTGAAGTCAGGCCCAAACCTCACTTTCCATGAGAACTACCTGGGGAGATAAAAATTCCTGGTTCCCATCCCCACCTCCCGAGTCAGCTTCCCGCAGAGCTGGGACCCAGCCACTTCGAGGAACAAAATCCAGCACTTTCTTTTGATTGGTGATGATCTCTTTTGAGACATGGACTCTTTCTGGGATTGAATGAAACCAGGAAAATGCAAATATCCACAACATTTTGGATATAAATTTATTTGCTCCTGAAACCCATTTTATAGATTCTCCCAGTCCTCAAATTAGATTTAACTTTTAAATCCTATTAACACTCAATCACATTTCCTGGCATTTTAAGCAATAGCCCCATGAACTGGTCACTGTGTTCACTGTAAAATGTTGTTCCTAACATTCTAACATCCCCCTTCATCGGGCCCACCAGCGAGATTTTTCTCTGATTTCAGGACCAGGAGAAATAGTTGTTTTACCTCTTTGGCATGACTTTGACTTTTATCTTATGAAGTTGTAAATCCTGTTGCCAGTTGTGTGTTTTCCCTTTCAGTTAAATTCCTGATAACTCGGAGACAAATCTGAACGTCCTTCTGGTTAGTTTATGGACGTACTTTCTGTTTCCCCCCGTCTTGGCCCCACCTTGCTGGCTTACCCTGATTATTGTCTTTGCTTCCTTTTTCTTACCCATTTTTTTTTTTTTTGCATTTATCTTCAGACAGAGCAGGAGGGAGAGAGGGAGGGAGAGAGAGAAAGAAACATCAACGTGAGAGAGACACATCAACTGGTTGCCACCCACAGGACCCCAACTGAGCCCAGGGACAAACTGCAACCCAGGTACTTGCCCTTAGCGGGAACCGAACCAGGGATTCTCCAGTCCATGGGCCGATGCTCTAACTGCTGAGCCAAACCGGCCAGGGCCATTTTTGTTTTGTTTTAAATCCTCACCCACAAATATGTTTATTGATTTGAGGGAGAGGGAGAGAGAGAGTGAGAGAACCATTGATGTGAGACAGAAACATCAATCACTCGCCTTCCTCCTGCTCGTGCCCCAACTGGGGATCAAACGCACAACCCAGGTATGTTCCCTCACCGGAAATTGAACCCGCAACCCTTTGGTGTATGGACGATGCTCCAACCAGCTGAGCCACCTGGCCAGGGCTTTCTTTCCCATTTTTAATATTTTTGTGAAACTTTATAGGCTACCTTACTGAATAAATGAAATAAATACTCTATTATTAGAGTTCCCCCTGATTTTCTGCCCGATTTATAAGATGGAAAGTCGACCTGGGAGAGGATTGAATTCCACCTGGCCACCCTCCTGCCGCCTCACGCCCCCTCGGCCGAGCGGGGACAGCTGTCCCCCCTGGAGAGCAAGCAGAGAAGCACAGAGGCTTGGTTCTCCCTCGGTGTGAGCGAGGGTCCCGCCTCCAGGTCACTGACGCAGGTCCCCCCTGCTTCCTCACCAGCCTGGTCCCCCGAGAATTCAACTCCTACGGGTCCCGCCGAGGCAACGACGCCGTCATGGCGCGGGGCACATTCGCCAACATCCGCCTGGTGAACAAGTTTCTGAACAAGCAGGCGCCGCAGACCGTCCACCTGCCTTCTGGAGAAGTTGTGAGTGTGGCGGGTCTGCGTCCCCTCCCTGGGCGGGCACCGCGCCACTTTTCTTCCTCCCGTGGCCCTTGGCGCCCCGCCTGCTGCTCCCTCCCTGCGCTCTCCGGCCGGTGTCCGTGTGTGGGGACTCGGGGACACGACGCCTTCACCTGCGAACCTCCTCCTGCGCCGAAGTCCTGCCTCATGGCTGAACTAAATCCTCCTTCGGGGAGTTGAGCTTGAAAAGCCTCTGATAGAAATGCTCTGAGTCAGGGTATTTGTGGAGGAAATTCAGGTTAAGGTAGAGGATGTTTTTCCTGAAGGGCTGTTTGCTGCTTCATTGGATTTGACTGGAGCCTCCGGGAGAGAAGAGGGGAGGCCCTGGAGGCCTGCCTGGGTCCCCCCAGGAGCCGTCTGGTCCGCACGTAGCCGCGGAGTTGTCCGCTGGCGGCCTGGGTGACCTGGGAAGCCTGCCCTTGAGTCAGACGGGCCTGGTCAGGCTCTGAGGCTTGCACGCAGGTGGAGTGACATGTGACAGCAGCCCAGTGGCTGTCCTCGGGGTCTCTTCCCATCCCAGTGAAGGCTACGACACTGCCTGGACGCGGGCTAGCAGCTGGAGAAATAACCATCCCCGCATATTTTGAAACAGTGACAGCTAATGTTTAGGTAGAACGTACCGTGTCTCAGGTCCTGTCCTCAGCTGTTTGCATATACTGTCGGATTTAGTAGTCATCACGGCACTCTGCAGTGGGCACCATAATCCCCCACGTCTTACACCGGGAGCCTGAGGCACAGGTGGAGAAAGGTGAAATCCCCGGAGTCTGGCTCCCGGTCGGCGCTGTTCCCACCAGGCACTCTGCTCGCCGCCGGTGGTTCTGCGCGGTGAGCTCGCTGTCATCACCGGTCACGGGGCCAGCACAGCCCGTGCCCAGTGTTTGTTCAGTGAAGCAGGGACAGTGAACAGACTATTAGATGGAAAGATTCAGTGGCGTGTGGGATGCCCAGAGACCGCGCGGAGGCCTCGCGGTTCCCGGCCTCGGGGCCTCGTACGTGGGCTGTCCGTGGACGTCAGCGCCGCGCCCTGACGTAGAACCTCAGTCAGATGTCTGGTGCTTCCCCCTAAGCAACCAGACAGAATCGGGGGCGGACATTTGAGTCAGTCCTTGAACTTGAAGACTAGACCAAGGACGGGAGAAAGGGAGAGGAAACGTAGGTAATGCAAAGAGTGGAAAACTGAGGAAAAACATTGTTTCCTCGGAGTGATGAGATGTTCTGTTGCTATAATCAAAGGGCAAAAAAGAGCTCTTTAAATTAAAAAATAATAAAGCCCTTGAAAATTTACAGGAAAAGTTGATTAGTTGAGAAAATCTCTCAATATACAACAGAAAGACAGAGGAGAAAATTAAGACTGAACTGAGGAGGCCGGACACATGACTGAACAGACACTGAAAACAAGAAGAAATTCCCACCGATGCCACACAGGGAAGGTGACCCACGCCAGTCCCGTCACTGTGACGTTGAGCCCGCAAGCCAAGGACGAGATCTGGAAACTCCAGAGAGGGAACACAGATCCCACACATCTGCTGGGCGTCGGGTGCCCGAGCTGCCCTGGAAACTTAGACTGATTTCTCCCTTAAAACTCCGATCCTCATACCGCCAGTCAAATGAAATAAAAGGAATAACACATGCAGATACTAAAAAGCTTAAAAAATAGCCCTCAGTCCCTGTCTCAGAAAGCTACTTGTTGAAAGTGTCCCACTAAAGTGAGGGAATAAACCAAAACAGAGGAAGATGTCAGGTGCAGGAGAAGGCAGTGCTGGGGGTCCCCAGGATGTGTGGGGGGGTCCTTGATCACGGGGTGCACAGCTAGAGCTCCGCAGCCCAGACCGGAGCAGGGCCGGGCTCCAAGAATGACAGTCCCATGAAAAACGTCTTCTAGACAGATCACCTGACACAACTGAGTGTCTGCAGAGAAGATGTGAACCATGGGTCCTTGGGGGTGTCAGTAGACAGCTATCTCTGAAATTATATCCAAAAGCGTGTGTGTGTATCTTTTGTTATGGGGGGAAATTCCATGGTTTTCATAATCTCAGAAGTTGAGGGCCCAAAACTTATTTAAGGCAGAGCTTTTGGGGATTCATTGGTGGGTGGGATAACTAAAACGTTAGTGACTCTCCTGTCGTTTAATGACAGGTGCCTCCATCACCTTTTCTCCTCTCTCTACCTTGACCTCCATGCAGAAGGGTCACTAATAAAAGTTTGCATTTTGTATCATTTCAGAACATTACCTACCTTGTGTTTTGCTACCTTCATAATTGACCATCACTGGGTCTCTGGTACTGAGTTGAAACTCAGGTTTAGGTGGGGAATCTCTGTTTTTTAAAAGTTTAAAAATAGTTTAATTGATGGAAGAGGAGAAAATCTATTCTACTTTCCTTGTTCCCTTGATGCCTTAGGAGTTGAATGTTTTTCTGAAACCTTCGCAATCAGCCATTTCAGTTGAAAGACTATAAAGTACAGTTTGGCAGGGTGGATAGATGGGATCTGTAGACCGGCCTGCGATGGGCTCACTGCAGACCTCGGACCCCGCGTCCCCCAGCTCTTGTTGGCCTGTGTCTGCTCCTTGTGCCGTTGCAGCACCTGCAGTGCTTCCTTCTCTCCTCCCCAGCTGGACGTGTTCGATGCCGCTGAGCGGTACCAGCAGGCGGGCCTTCCCCTGATCATTCTGGCCGGCAAGGAGTACGGCTCAGGCAGCTCCCGGGACTGGGCAGCCAAGGGCCCCTTCCTCCTGGTGAGTGTGACACGGGGACATCCCAAGGGGCAGCTGCCCCTGGTCCAGGAGGGAGGCTGGGCGGGACCCAGGATCAGTGTCGTGGAGGAGCCTCTCAGAGAAGCGTGTGGCGTGTGTTCTTCTCACTTCCCAGTGGGTCTGGCTACTCGTCTTCAGTGAAGGGTAATCTAGAGTTCATGGGTCCCTCCATCAGACGTATCCTGGGAACCGTGGTCTTTGGGGGTGTCAGTAGAACAGCTAGGGGGCGGTCTGTGCAGTCTCTGAAGTTATATCCAAAAGCGTGTGTGTATGTCTTTTATTATGGGGAAAAATTCCATGGTTTTCATAATAATCTCAGAGATTGAGGGCCCAAAATTTATTTAAGGCCATTGTCCCAGGTGAACTTGAGGAATAAGCCGGGGCTGCTGCTACTGGACTGGCTGCCAAGTTCACGGAGGGGAAAAGGAAGGAGCCTGAGCTTTGGGTAAACTCAGGGGAAGTCCTTCCTCCAATTTCCTGTGACGTCAGCTTGTAGACGCAGCAAGAAGGACACTCTCTGGACCCTTCAGCGTTTCTGGGCTCGGCCCCCGGGTCCCAGGGCGGAGCCACGCAGGCGGCAGAGAGCTCTCACCTCAGCGTTTGCTCATCCGGCCTCAGTCCTCAGGGCAGGGCAAAGGGGCTCAGCTGATGCCAATTTAAAGAACGTGTGGCTCGGGCCAGTTAATGCACTTGGGAACACTAATAAGTGATATCCACAGCGCAGTGGAAAATGGCTGTCCAGCAGGCAGCCCCCCAACGTCCAAGTTCTGAAAATCTTGGAATATCACACACCTTTTATGTTGTCTTTTTAATCAATCATTTTGCTGTGTAGGAAAAAAAAAAAAAATGTTCTCTGATCACTTGGTAATATGTCAGGGGCATGCTTTTTAAGAAACTGCTGAAAAGAACCAGCGAAAAGAAGGAAGGGATTCTAGGAAGGGAGCAGGGCGCCCGCAGTGGAGAGCAGTTGGGTGGGGAACTGTGAGGTGGGTGGGAGGGTTAGGAGAACCGACCCAGGGGGCGCTGCAGAGTCTGGCCTGCCCTACAGAGCTGCTTGAGCCCTGGCTGCCCACACACCATCCACTTCATTCTGCAGCTGCCCAGCCTGGCACACTCAGCAGTCCTGGGCCGAACTCTCGCGGAAAGGGTTAAACAGTTGTGATCTGTGCATCTGCAGCCCTGCACAGCCATTTATACAGAGCTAGGGACGTGAACACTATGTGTTTACACAGGTTTCTACTTCCCCCCAAAATAAATACATAATGCATATATCTGTAAATCTATACAAAATATATACTATCCTGAAGAATCTGCCCTTTCTCCATAAATTTTTTTTTAAATCTGGAATCAGTCCTGGCCAGGTAGCTCAGTTGGGTCAAGCATCAGACTGGTACACCAAGTTTGCAGGTTCGATCCTGGTCAGGGCACATACAAGAAGCAACTGATGAATGCATGAGTAAGTGGATCAACAAGTCGGTGTTTTTCTCTCTCTCACTCTCTAAAAATCAATCAATAAATTTAAAAATAATTTTGGAAACACCTGTGGGTTTTTTTTTTAAATACCTGAGCCTGGATCTTATCCCCAGAGAATAATGGGAAAAAGGCCTGGATGTCAGGATGGTGAAAGCCTTCCTTGGTGATTCCAGTATGCAGCAGATCTGAGAAGCACTGCTCCGTAGCCATGGTTCTCGTGACGACAAGAATCTCTCTTCCTCCTGCCCCCACTTCCTGTGTGAGATTCTGATGCAGGAGATCTGGGGTAGTGCCCAAGACTCTCCTTTTAAAAAATTATTTGTATATTTATTTTTATTTATTGATTAGAGAGAGAGAGAAAAAACCAAAAACATCAATTTGTTCTACCTATTCATGCATTCATTGGTTGCTTCCTGTATGTGTCCTGACCGGGGATCGAACCCACAACCTTGGCGTATTGGGACTGAGCTACCCAGCCAGGGCTCTAAGATTCTACGTTAACAAGCTCCCTGGGTGACTCTTATGCAGGAGGGATCTTAAAAGTGTACCCTAGATATCAAGAGACCTTTTAGGGGTACTTAAACATTCTATTACAGTTAACTAATGTTTGAGAATGGGGTGTTTTAGTTCATTGAGTGCCCTGGTTTATTGATCAGTGTTGTATATTTCCAGTTATAGATTACCAAGAAAATGTACTTCATAGATTGGTTAGTCAGGATTCAGTACGGTTTGATCCCTGAAATGTGAAGTGTAAAGCAGCACAGAGGACGCCTTTACTGCCATGGCGGTGTGCTCTATAAGTTGCTTTTTGATGACATCAGCCGTGTCTGCCAGGGCACCTACAGTCGTGACAGAATTGAAGGGAAGGAGATGAATTTTCTGTGTGTTGTCTTTGTAATGTGGATTTCAGTTACAATGGAAGTTTGCTAAGACGTGTTGCATCACAGCGTGGCTAAGTGTGTGGTCAGGCTGCGTGGGTTCCAAATGCCAGCTATTCCCCTGACCACCTGGGGGAGGGGGACACGAGTAGCCTCTCCCTCCCAGGCTGGTGGAGGGCGAATGAGAGGAGTCATCTGAGTGCTTACACAGGGCACTCGTTGGAGACTAACTACTGTGTTATTTATAGCTGGGGACTAACAGTCTGTGTAAATGATTCATTGGTACTTATAAAGAATTTAGATGTGAGAAGAGTTTTGACTTGAGAAGCCTTTTGTTAAGTTTCTTTGCGTCTAAAGAGAAATCGGTGGAAGTGTGTCCAGACTCCTCTCTCCCCATCAGGGAATCAAAGCTGTCCTGGCTGAGAGTTACGAGCGCATTCACCGCAGTAACTTGGTCGGAATGGGGGTGATCCCCCTGGAATACCTCCCTGGGGAGACTGCCGACACCCTGGGGCTCACGGGGCGCGAGCGATACACCATCAGCATCCCGGAAAACCTCAGACCACGAATGAAAGTCCAGGTCAAGGTAAGCCGGGGCCTCTCGTGCCGGGCCAGCCAAAAGGGACCCTGGGTTTGTAGTCAGTCTTGTCAGAAGGAGATCCGTGGAGTTTGGAAGAAGGAAAGAGTAGGACTGCGTTAGAATTAGTTTTACTAGCACCTTCTCTACCTGCCTCAGCATATTATTCCTGATTATTCGTCATCCTTTCCATTCTTACCTCCAGGCCTTCCCGTTCCCCCCAGTCTCACGTAGGCCAGGGAATGCTCGTGAAAGCTCAGGGAGAGGGCATTACCTGAAAATCACCTTTTCATTGTAATCATGTGAACGAGAAACACTCTCGCCTGTTCCTGAGTCAGCCCAGAACGACAGCCCCCTGGGCCAGGGAAGGATGCAGTGCCCAGCACCACGGTCTCGGGGGATGTAGGCTCCCAGGGCGGACAGCGAGGCTCACTGCCTAAGGGACGACCCCGACCAAGTCCGCTGACCTGGGACACGGCCGTCTGCAGGGAGCTCCCAGAGAGGGCTTAGAAAATACCATCCCAGAGCTCGGCCGTGACTGCGGCCCAGACTCTCAGACGTCTCACTTCCATTCTTTATGCTGGGCAGTGCTTTCCCACGCAGAGGAGGCTCTGGGATCTTGTTAAAATGCAGCTTCTGATTCAGAGGGTCTAGGCCGGGGCCAGAGACTGCATGTTCCAGGCGCTGCTGGTGTGCGGACTACACCCTGAGCGCCAGCGGAGCGCCTGCTGGGCACCAGCTCCCCACTGAGCCGTCTCACCTCCTCCCTCAGTTTTCTTCTTTGCTTTGTCGTCACAGCTGGACACCGGGAAGACCTTCCAGGCCGTCATGAGGTTTGACACCGACGTGGAGCTCACTTACTTCCTCAACGGGGGCATCCTCAACTACATGATCCGCAAGATGGCCAAGTAGGCCCTCGGTTCGTGGGAAGCCTGCCCTGGGAGCTGCCCCGGAGCACCGCGGCGCCACCAGCCCGCTGAGCCCCGCACAGAAGCCGGTGCCCTGCCTCCACGCAGGGGCTGCTGGCAGACGGGGCGCGAGCCCTGGCGTTCTGGTGCCATCCCTCCGGGCCCAAGCTCAGCAGTCTCTTCATTCTCTGGTTTTGTTCCTCTTTTTATCTTTCTCGAATCTGGAAACTAGCATGGTGGGATGTCAGTACTTCCAGGAAGAACTGAGCTCGTCTTTAAGTTGACTGATCATAGAATGTTGATTTTTGTACTCTTAGCTCATGTTGCTGAACACAGATAAGTCTTCTCAGAAGGTATTTCCTGTGCTCTTTGTTTCTCGATCCTGAGCTCAGTGAAGCCTTTTCCTCGAGGGGCACTTGCCTTTGCCTCTCACACCAGTGTTAACTGACATGGGTAGATGTGAACTTTGCACACTTCAGGTCACCCGGTGATTGTGATTCTCCCGCCCCTCTCCTTCAGCGTGAATGATCGAGACCTTGTGGACAGGTCCATTGTTGAAACTTTTTCATTATGTACCTTTGGGTGGATCAATATTAAAGAAATGTGAAGCTTTCTTGTACTATCTTTAAAACTTTTCCCCAGAAAATTCTTTCATTTGTCAAGATGATAACTTGGGGAGGTGGTTTTGCAGAGAGACACAGATATTTCTAATTTGAATAAAATTAAATCTATTTTCAAGAAAACCTTTTGACTTTGGAATTGAATTCTGTGTGTGTGGCTCTATTTTGGACTTTGAGAGCAGAGCGCATCTCAGACATGAGCTTCCCAAAGCCCAGATGACCTTCACGTTGTCCTGTGGAATAACTGCATCGGTGCTGCTGGTGACAAGGAAGTGCTGGGACCGGCATGTCCCCTGCCCCGTGGCCAGACGGGAGCCAGCGGGCAGTGATGTGCGTGTAGGGGCGGAGAACGTGTTGATTTCCGTGCCCTGTAGTTTATCTGCTCGTTTTCATCGCTGAAGGTGTCCAGGACACGTCTCTCAGTCGGCGCCAGCTGCCCTCACGAAATACAGGCTAGATGGCTCAAGCACCAGAAGTTTATTTTCTTACAGTTCCGGAGGCTGGAAGTCCAAGGTCAAGGTTCCTGGCAGTTCATTTCCTTTCCGGCTGGCAGACAGCCACCCACCTGCCGTGTCCTTGGGGCCAGCACTCGGTGCAGGCACACGGGAGAGACCTAGTTTTCTGGTGTCTCTTCATAGAAGGACACTAATGTTATCATCAGGGCCCCACCCTCATCACCTCACTTAATCTTAATTACTTTCTCAGAGGTCCTGTCTCCACAGAGGCACACTGTGGGGTGAGAGCTTCAACATGTGGATGGGGCGGGGACACAAGCATTCAGTCCGTGACAGGGCAAACTTACAGCCTGAAAGGGCCATTTTCAGGAGAAAAATCAACCAAATCGGAGCTGAAGGACTTATTACAGCTAAAGAAGCAGACTCAGGGAGGTCTGGTAACTTAGCAGCATCCCCTCCTAGTACGCTTCCTTCTCAAGCATTCGGGCTGTTTAGAGACTTCAGCTTTCTGAAGACCAAACAGAACTCGAATCTCCTGAACCAGCCCAGACGCTCCACCTTCTCCTCCCTCAGCAACATTACACTCACGTCCAGTTATTATCTTTGGACACTTTTCTAATCCTTTATCGAAAAGTTTTAAGAAAAAAAAATATATGGAAGGCTAACGTGAGGGTGTCTTGTTTTTAATAATTTTTTTTTCTTTACTGATATTAGAGAGAGAGAGAAACATTGATGAGAGCCCTGGCCGGTTTGGCTCAGCGGTTAGAGCGTCGGCCTGTGGTCCGGAGAGACCCGGGTTCGGTTCCCGCTAAGGGCACGTACTTCGGTTGCAGTTTGTCCCCGGCCCTGGTTGGTCGTGCGGGTGGCAGCCACTCGATGTGTCCCTTCACGTCGATGTTTCTCTCTCTCTCTCTCTCTGTTCCTGTCTCTCCCTCCCACTCTGTACAAAAAATGGAAAAATTTCCTCGGGTGAGGATAAAAAAATAAATAAATAAATAAATAAATAAATAAATAAGAAACATCGATGAGAGAGAACATCGATTGGCCACCTCCTTCATGCCCCCCACTGGAGATCAGGCCCACAACCTGGGCATGTGCCCTGACAGGAATTGAACCGGGACCTCTCAGTGCATGGGATGATGCTCAATCCACTGAGCCACACTGGCCAGGCAAAGCATAACCATTTTTTTTTTTATTAATTTGTTTTTGTTACAGATGTTTCTCATTTTTCCCCCATTAACACCCTCCTTCCCTTCCCCCCCACCCCAATGCATGTAAGTTCTGTGGTTTATTTCTTCCCCACAAGCCCCTCCTCCTCTGAGGCTTGTCAGTCTGTACCCCACCTCTATGTCTCTGGGTTAATTTTGTTCAGCAGTTTGTTTAGTTCATTATATTCCACAAATAAGTGAGATCATGTGGTATTTGTCTTTCTCTGCTTGTCTTGTTTCGCGTAGCATAATACTCTCCAGGTCCCTCCATGTCATCTCAAAGGATAAGAGATCTTTCTTTCTTACAGCTGCATAGTGGGAATGCAGACTGGTGTAGCCACTGTGGAAAACGCTATGGTGTTACCTCAAAAAGTTAAAAATTGAACTGCCATTTGACCCAGTGATCCCACTTCTAGGAATATACCCTAAGAAGCCTGAAACACCAATCAGAAAGAATATATGTACCCCCATGTTTGTAGCAGCACTATATACAATAGCTAAGATCTGGAAACAACCCAAGTGTCCATCAGTAGATGAATGGATTAAAAAGCTGTGGTACATGTACACAATGGAATACTATGCAGCATAACCATTATTTTTTTTTTTTTTTTTTTTTTTTTTTTTATCCTCACCTGAGGACATTTTTCCATTTTTTGTTCAGGTAGAGTGGGAGGGAGAGAGAGGAACAGAGAGAGAGAGAGAGAGAGAAACATCGATGTGAAAGGAACACATCGAGTGGCTGCCACCCGCACAACCGACCAGGGCCGGGGACAAACTGCAACCGAGGTACGCGCCCTTAGCGGGAACCGAACCCGGGTCTCTCAGGACCGCAGGCCGACGCTCTAACCACTGAGCCAAACCGGCCAGGGCATAACCATTATTTTTAATGACTACAAAATATTTAATTAAGTGACTGTGCAGCCATTTTTTAAAAACTTTTTCTTTTAACTTTCTAGCTTTTGTAAATTAGGTGGACCATGACCATGATTACAACAAAAATAATAGTATTCTTACTATAAATATCTCACCAATAGACAGTAAGTTTTAGTGTTAAAATATGACCCAGTGCTCTTTGTGAAAAAGGCTGCTTGCTTCCATCACTCTTATGTCGGCTGTATAATATGCAAAGGCTTTGAACTTTCTACAGAGCAGTTTCTTTTTTTTTCTGATCAGGTATGAGTTTTTGCTTTTCCTTTTCCTTAACTATCTCATGACTCTATGCCTGATGAACCTACATAGAAAAAAATATCTCATACTTAAGTAATTTAAGTATAAGCAGGACAAGTGTATTTACACACACAATTATATATAATAATTTGTTCTTTTTTAAATGTTTTTATTGATTTTTTTTAGAGAGAGGAAGAGATAGAAACATTGACATGAGAAAGAAACATCCATCAGGTGCCTCCTGCACGCCCCCTACTGGGGATCGAGCCCACAACCCATGCATGTACCCTGACTGGGAATGGAACTGGGGACCTCTCAGTCCATGGGAGGATGCTCAATCCTCTGAGCCACACCGGCCAGCCTAATCATTTATTCTTTATTCATCTACAATTTCCATGAACATGCTATACCTGGCTTAGTTTATAACAATCCCATAGATAATTTTATTGGTTCTCAACTCTTTGTTAGTCAATGTTTAACTGTGGCCTCCAATTAGTCTTTTAATGTCTTCATCAAAGATGCCCATAAAATAAGTCATGTGAATCATGCTTGCTTTCTACTTTAGTAGCTGGCAAAACTTAAAATGCCCTTCACAAATAGGCATGCTATGCATTGACTGTTTCCTGCTTCAGACATCATCATACCCACTTCCAGGGTGTAAACCCCCTGAATGGAACAGCAGGCAAAAGAGCCCCACCATCTACAATCTTTTTTTCTCTCTCTCCCCTTCAAACCACAGAGAGTATTGTTCAACTACAGTAAAGTTAATTGTATGTATACTATAACTGCATTCTATTTAAAAAATGTTTGGTTAAGTACAACCAAGGGCCCTGGACATTCTATTTAAAATGAACATAAGATTCTAAAGGGCAAAGAGAAGAAGGCAGACCAGCTGGGAACCTGGGGACCTAGGAACAGCATGGTGGTGAGTTTCCTGTATTTTTTGTTTTGGTTTCGCTTCCTGTATTTCAAATTAAGCTGAAGAAGCTGAAAACCAGAAATACCTGTGTGCACAGATTTAAAAAAAAAAAAAAAAGGCTCAGCAAAATCCTACTCCCTCTAACCAAAGGGCCAGGAAAGGGGCAGCATAGCAGAAAACTTTTAGACAATAACTATTCTGCTCTAGCCAAACATGACAAAACAGACAGACAAAAACCGTGGCCCAATACCCGCCCAAGCCAACAAAGCCCAAGTGGGGAACCCAGATTTCTCTTTTGCAGGGCTGTAAGAGAAGATTCCAACACTGCCACCTAGTGGTGTCAGAGAAGGCCAAGCAGGGAGCAGGACTTTTGGCGTCCCTCTCCTGAGATGTCAGTGGAAAATGTTGGGAGCCAGAACTCCCACCCACACCTAGAAGTAACAAGGAACCTCCTCCTGCTCTTTGGTATCAACAGAGGCTGAATGGGGAACCAACACAGTGTCCCCACATCCTTTGCCAGAACAGTGTCAGGAAAAGCCAGCTAACACAGAAGTTCAAATAAGATCCTAAGTCTCATAATATGAAAATGTTGGTTTCAATAAAAAATTATTCTTTCTGCTCCAAACCAGAAGGCTTTAAAACTGAATGAAAAAAAGACAATCAATGGATGCCAACACAGAGTAGAGATACTAAAATTATCTGAGAAAGATTTTAAAGCAACCACAATAAAAATACTTAAGTGAGTATTTATAAACACTCTTGAAACATGAACTAATATAAAATATAAAGTCAACGAAGAAAAAAATACAAAGAACCAAATGGAAATTTTAGAATTGAAAGATGCAATAACCCAAATGAAAAGTTCAGTCGATAGACTCAACAGCAGAATGGAGGCCAAAGAGGAAAGAATCAGTGAACTTGAATACAGAACAATAGAAATTATACAATCTGAACAATAGACTAAAAAATGTATGAAAAGAACCTTAGAACCCTATAGGACTATTTACAATAGAAATTATACAATCTGAACAATAGACTAAAAAATGTATGAAAAGAACCTTAGAACCCTATAGGACTATTTTAAAAGATCTAACATTCATGTCACTGGAATCCTGGAAGGGGAGGAGAAAGAACAGCTTAAAAACTGCTGAAAGAAATAATATCCGAACAATTCCCAAAATGAACATAAATAACATAAACTTACAGATTCAAGAACCTTAAAGAAAACAAACAGAATAAACCTAAAGAAACCCACACTACAACATAATTAAACTTTTGAAAATGAAAAAAAAAAAAAAACCTGTAAGATAAAATCTTGAAAGCAGACAGAAAAAAATGACATCTTGCCTGTAGGGGGAAAACAATGTAAATAACAGCAGATCATCAGAAACTATCAGGGCCAGAAGAAGTGACACAATATTTTTTCAAATGCTGAAAGAAAAAACTCAACCCATACTCCTATACCCAGCAGTATATCCTTGAAAATTAAAGGGAAATCAAGACATTCTGAGATGAAGAGCAAGTAAGAGAATCTGTTAGCCAGCAGAATGTTCCTCAAAGAATGGCAAGAGGAAGTTCTCTAAATAAAAGGGCATGTTAAAAGAAGGAATCTTGAAACATGAAGAAAGATCGTAGTGATTTCCAGTGTCAGCTGTAGAATGAGCTGCCCTGTCACACTGGTTTGTGGTGCTACCTTTTTTATCAGACTGTATTTTCAAGTGTTTCAGGTAGAATCAGAGAGCCTAATGCAAATCCTGTTCCTACCAATTACCAAGTATGTGATTTTGGGCAAATGCTTCAGTTTCCTTAAATACAAAATGGGAGCAATAAAAGCATTTGCTTCTTGGGCAGTTGGAAGGTAATACATGCTTAGAACCACCTGGTTTAGGTTAAATGCTTGTCAGTGTTATCCTCGGCTGTTAAGTTAGTCTTATGGTAAGAACCATGAAAATGTTAATGATAGTGGTTTGTACTTTAATATCACATTCAACAATCCCCATCATCACTTATTTCTCATAAATATCATAGGCATTTTCATTTATTTATTCTATATAAACTCTGGAACCATTTTATTAAATTGAAAGGGTCATTTATACTTTGATTCTGCAGGATCATTTATACTGATAATCCTGCAGGTAAATTTGGAGTGAATGCACATCTTTAAAATATTGTCATTTCATTCAAGAGCATAGCATTGCTTTTAATTTACTGCATAGCTCTCAATAAAAGTTTGTAATTGTCATTATTTATGCTCCAAACATTTCTGGTTAAGTTAGTAGATGTAGTAATTAACCAGATGGGCTGTGCCAATTCCACCCCTAAAAAACTGTGTGACCTACTGGCGCTGGAGACCTTTGTGCCTCAGTTTCCCTCCTGTAAAATGCTATAATAAGATGGCCTACCGCAGGACTTGGTAAAGAGTCCATATTCTGCATGTGTGAGTTGCAATTATTATTGTCACTGTGGATAGAAATCTCCCTCCCCCTTATATCTTCTAACCAGTTCTTGATCGTTCATAGAGAATCCACTGATCTCTAAAGCACTTCAAATTCAAATCTGACTTAACAAAATAAATGTAGGCCTGGAATGTAGGCTAGGAAAACAATCAAAAATGATTTTCCCACCCCGCACTCCCTGCCCCATCCCACCTGAAATTATCTTCATTGTTGTTGTAAAAATAAGGGATGTCTATGCCTCCTATTTTTTAAGTCAATGTTTCACTGCTATAAAACTGGTACATTATGTGTCCTTATGTCCATTTTCATTACCGTTATTTCCTTTGGATAAATTTCTAGAAGTGGAACACCTGGCTTACATGGCATATAAAATTGTGAGCAATTTTAATTTCCTTTTCTCAGATGTGGATCTAATCACTGCTGGGCATGGAGGGAGGATGATAAGGAAGAGGGTAAACATAGGAACTTACCCTTTGGGCATCCAATTTTTGAAAATTTTCTTGTATGTAATGATATTCCATTATATACTAAAATTCAATTAAATACTAATTATCCCAAATATTTTAAATGTTACTAGAGGCAATAAATCCCAACAAGTTAAAACTATTACTGCTATACTTAAAACCAAGTAAAACTCAATAACTGGGTAAGGAGGTTCAATCAACATCATAAATTATATCTATAACACACTTCCTTTCCCTCCACCTGTGGTTGAAGAAGCAACCCGATTCCAAGCAGCAGGAGGAAAAAAGCAAAACTACGCAACCCTGACGGTGGGCGGTCATGGGAAAGCATGGTGTTGGAAGGTCTTCCGTCAAATTGGCTTCCTTTCACCCCACATCTTGTTCTCTACTCTGTGAGGGAGGCAAGTGGGCTTCCTCATTTGATTCCAGATAACCCTTCACAACCAGAACTGTGAAAAATATTCTATTTGCCTTATCATCCAGAATAAAATTGCAAAATCCTGCAGCTTCCGTTATGGAAATCAATCCTTGCATCTACGTGTTACAGAGGCCGCAGAGTAAACAGATTCCCCGCGGACCACAGTGATCCAGGAAGGTTGGCCACACGCAAGCAATGGATAATGCAACTCTGAGTCTCCGTCTCCTCAGAGGTTACCCTAAAGAGTTCACAACTTCTTTTCTACAGAATTCCTTCAACCCATTAAAGCTGATGTGCAGGGACCGTGGTGCTCAGATCCAATGCCCAAGACCTTATCAAAACACCATAGAAAGGGGTTCACCCCAAGAAACAGAATTCCTTTTAATTTTAAGAATATAAGGCTTTCCCTACCTAATTATACCTCAACTAAACATTTGAAAGCAAAGCTCCCCTCTTTCAATAGAATAGGGATGTCCCCCAAACTCCGAGCTCCTAGCTGCCATGTAATTACCAGCTACCAAAGACTCCTGACGACGCTTGTCTGGGCTCCCTCTCGTTCTTCACCATCTCTGCCCGTTTTCTAACTATGGCTGTTAGGGGAATTCCAAATGCTAGTCAATAGCCTAAGTCAACTTCACCTCACTCCCCTGCTTGCCCTGGTGTGCTGGCTACAAAAGAATGTCCATGGCAGGTCCAGCCTCCATCTTCCTCAACAGACTTACTCTGTGGCTTCTGCCACATATAAGTCTAAACAGTTTGTCACCCAGTGGGGGGATAAGAACATATCAGGGCTGTTGAAGCTAATATGATGTTGATGCCTTTATTGGCAACATCCCCATGTTCTATAAAATAGGATGGCGACTCAGTGAAAAACTTCTATTATCAGTACAATGAAGGAGGAGAATTAAGAAGAGCTAAAGAGCCCTGGCTGGTTTGGCTCAGCAGTTGGACCGTCGGCCTGCGGACCAGAGAGTCCTGGGTTCAGTTCCCGCTAGGGGCACGTACAAAAAAAAGAAGAAGAAGAAGAGCTAAAGAATTTCTTCTCACTGAAAATGAGGAATAAATGTTTTGAACTATCTTGGTCTCCAAAGTTTAGGAAGACATGTTTTTTAAACATTAAAGGAGTAATGTTTAAAAAGGAGTAAACACTGATATAATGTAATTCTGTCCTAAAGTAAGTGATAATTTGTTGGTCTACTGAGTTGTAAGGTTCATCATTTCGAGTTAAAGTATGCTTCACACCACTGTCCAATAACAACTCTCCTTTTCTGAGCATTTGTTTTATACAAGGCACTGTGCTGAGCAATGCGTGCATCTCATTTTCTCCCCCAAACTGCCCTGTGAGTTAAATACCATTATTTTCCCAACTTTACAAATGAGGAGACTGATGATTTAGAAGACAGACTAACTACCTGAGGTCACACATCGTGCATGTGGCAGAACTGCTATGGGAGACACTCATTCTAGTGTCAAGTTCTCCCCCAGCTCTGCAGTGTGCAAAGCTTCCAGAGATTGAGGTGAAAATCTCCGCAAAGTATCTGAGAAAGTGTGGGTGTACGTGTGTGTGTGCACGCGCGCGTGTGTGTGTGTGCGCGCATCTGTGTCTCGACTTTCCCCAATCTGGTTCCATGCTTCTATGTTACAAAGAAAATTACAGCAAAATGAAGGTCACTACGAAGAGGCTGAACTGAGCAGGTGTCACTCCAAATAGCACATTGTTGCCCATACTTACAATTAGCATTCCAACAGCTGCACAAGGCAGCGGGAGCTCTTCTCTGAGGGCTCCAGATGTCGGAGAGAGTGAGACGTGAGGGATCTCACTGAGGACAAGACTAAGCGAGTTGTCCCCAAGGTGAACTGTCAACCGAACAGCAATTCTAGCTCAGATCTAAAAGCATAACTCCAGGTATTGGCACTCATAAAATATATTTTAATCTCATTGAAACTTAAAGCAGAATGAATTTGATGCTCACTGCAGGACAAAATGCTAAGCATAAATTTGTTCTAATGGAACACTCAGAGAAATATGATAAAAAGTACCAACCATGCTCATGTTCCATCGGTTACCAATGGGCAGATTCTGACAGTAACAGAAAGACACCTTTTCTTCACATGTTGCTCATCCCATGTCTATGGATACAAATGGAGTCATTCATCATTTTTTTCTTTTTCAAGTACATCATTATTACTAGTCAGAAGAAAACCCTTGCTGTCTCGTGTGCTTTCTCTGCCTAACAGAAAATACAGGGGGAATGATGGTGATGGACAGAGCCTGGAGTTGGGTGGAGAACACACAATACAGTGTGTAGATGGTATGTTGTAGAATTGTGCACCTGGAACCTGTATAATTTTGTTAACCACTGTCACCCCAATCAATTCAATAAAAAGGAAAAAAATAAAACACAAACAAAAAATAGAGTTTGATTTGATATATTTGACTCAAGTCTCAAAACAGGCAAACAAGAGGATAGGGGTATTCCTAAAATTCAACTTTGGTTCACTGAATCCTGCCTTCTGGGGATTTGGGGACTCAAATGCAGGTGGGTGCCTGTGCACTAAACGCGCCGGGGCTTGCCCCCGACTGGCCTCCTCGCGTCTCCAGGGCGCGTGAGGTCAGTGCCACGAGAGCGGAAACACTGCTTTGAAGACGGTCAAATGCAAACCTCAGACCGACACTGAGGGACTTCTACAGATCCTCCCCCTAGGACACCGGGAAGTGAAATACATGCATGGCCACCAGAATATAGGTGGAAATGAGACGTTCTGTAAGGAAGAGAGGTATGAAGGGTTGTGGGCACTCAGAAGAGACCTCTGCCGCTGGGGGGACTCGGGACAGGCAGCTCGGAGCAACTCCTCCCACAGGAATAGGGTGAAGTCAGGTTGGCTGCCGTGAAGAATGGACAAAGGGGAAGAATGGGAAACAAGGTTGGAAAGATAAGTGGGTGCTGGATTTGAACACTTTAACATCGATAAAGTTGGGGAACCATTGGAGTGGTCATGTTCAGAGCTATCTTCCAGGAAAAGTAATGGGGAGGCTGTTGCTATGGATATTGGAAAAAGGAAGAAAGACTGATTCAGAGACTGTCTAGTCCATGTGGGGCAGAGCTCCTTGGAGAGTGACTTTGGAATACAGGGGCCCAGCAACACCACAAGCACAACCAGGACAGTTTTCCCCGTTGACCACCAAAGCCTCGATCCAGTGGGAATTATCCTTCCATAAATGTCAGTCAGTGTTGGTCAAGGAACACAGAGTTTGTTGTGAACAGGGATTTAAATGGGGTATATGCTAGTGGATACACATGTGAGTTGCCACCCAGTGCTGGCCCAGTAAGTCACCTGTAGAGCCAGGGACACCAGAGCCCACTGTGCTTGTTGATCGCACACCCAGCTACGTCTTGGTAAAACAGAAAGGTCAGAATAACAGACACACTCACAGATCAGACATATTGGCAGCCACGTAAGAAGGGCATCTAAACTCACGTCCGGCGTACATCATTCTGATGACCTTGCCCACATGCATGGTGACCAGACCGCACTGAGCAATGTTGATGCCTTCATCAGCATCTTATCCCTACTGGTTCTGAATGTTTCCCGTACACATTCAGTGCTGAGATTGTCGTTCCTGTGTCAGAGTCTGGGGGGCACCATACAGAGGTGGGGTTACCCTTAAAAAATACCTATCAATTATGAAATGCTTACTACATGCCAGGCACTGTGATGTGTGCTTTACATTCACGATTCTCACAACAACCGTCGGTGGTGGGGCTAGCCTCACCCTTGTTTTAGAGACGGCGTCTAGGGTGGAGCCTAACAACTTGAACTCAGCCCTCAGACTGCCAGAGTTCAAATCCCAGCTGCAGCAATTACTAAGTGGCTTCTGTACTATTGTTGCAAAAGAAGTTGATTTTTTTCTTTTTTGGCAAAAGTATGAACTAATCCTAACGCCCTTGCACATGTGTAGAATTTACCGCTGACAAAACATTGTCATATCACATCTGCTCACTCCCTGGAGCTTGACAAAGGCCTTCCAGGTTGATGTGGCAAGTGCTAAGATCCCACTTTCAGATAAAGACCTCGAGGCGTTGGAGGTGTGGTAAACGACAGGCAGCTGTGGCAGAACCGGGCCTTGCAGTGAAGTCGAGGACCCCAATAGTGTGCAGTCCTCAGCCGCTCACCCCCTGAGAGGAGAATTTCAGTGGTCTTCACCTCAGAGTTCCTAGAATTTATAAACGTTCCAATTTTGTCCAAGGGCATTGAAAGCCAAAATATTGAGATGTATTAAGACCAAGAACAGTTTCTTTTCACCATCTTTTTCTACCGAACAATAAGCATGCCCAAGAGAGACACCATGGTTCATTAATTTCTCAACTCATTCACCCATTTGTTCATCAAACATTTATTCAGCAATTATGGTTTGTCAGATAAAGATGGTTAAAAGGTCCACTTTCATCTACAAGGAGCTCATGGTTTATGGAAAAAAGGATATGAGTAGGGAGCTCTAATTCAATGTGCTGAGCAATGAAACGAAGGCAGAACTGGATTCAGTGGGAATGTGGAAGCCCCTCAGTTGCCTCGGAGGTTGTGGGGAGGCTGTCTGGCAGGAGCACAGTGACTGCTACAGAGTAAGTTCTCAACAAATGTGGATGGATGGATGTATGGGTGGATGGGTGGATGGGTGGATGGATGTATGGGTGGATGGGTGAGTGGATGGATGGATGGATGGATGGATGGATGGATGGATGGATGGATGGATGGATGAAAGGGTGGATGGGTGGATGGGTATATAGATGGATGGATGAGAGGATGGGTGGATGGATGGATGGATGGATGGATGGATGGATGGATGGATGAATGGATGAATGGATGGATGGATGAATGGGTGGATGGGTGGATGTATGGATGGATGTATAGATGGATGGGTGGGTGGGTGGATGGATGGATGGATGGATGGATGGATGGATGGATATATAGATGGATGGATGAGTGGATGGGTGGGTGGGTGGATGGATGGATGGATGGATGGATGGATGGATGGATGGATATATAGATGGATGGATGAGTGGATGGGTGGATGGATGGATGGATGGATGGATGGATGGATGGATGGATGATGGATGAATGCATGGATGGATGGATGGATGGATGATGGATGGATGCATAGATGGATGGATGGATGGATGGATGGATGGGTGGATGGATGGATGGACAAACAATAAGAAAATATTTTCTGAGTGCTTATTTATGGAAGAATAACAAAGATTGAAAATCAAATTGGATTCATGTTGGAGTCAGGCTGCAGAGAACTTCACATTCCAGCTGCAATGACGTAATGCTAGACTTCATTCAGTAAACCAAAATTTCAAAATGTACATTAATTTTTAGATTCATGAAATTGAAAATTTGCCTAAGGGGAAAGAGCAAGCAAGGGTGATGACAGAGTGGGGACTGCTGATTATAAACAACAGGAAATCGGGAGCAGAGCGCGGACCTGTGGTTGCTGGTGGCTGAGGCGCGGGGAGCCCGGCTGTGAGCATGTCAGAGGGCTGGCCAGCTCGGATCCTCCTGACAGGGCGACCGGCCATCTTTGAGCACCCTCGCCAGATTTCAGGATTGTCTGCTTGGACTATTTGTTTGTTTGTTTGTTCGTTTTTTGGTACATGCCCTCAGCGGGAACCAAACCCGGGACTCTCTGGTCTGCAGGCCGACGCTCCAACCGCTGAGCCAAACCGGCCAGGGCTGTTTTTTAAATTATATAATACACACAAAAGCATCTACAGTTGAAAGAATAACAATAAAATAAAAACAGGACATTTCTATTTCCAGTTCATCTTAATCTATCGGTTGAAAATTTGAGCAGGAGAGTAACATGCTCAAACAAAATTTTTTATAAAATACATTGGGATGGCATTGGTTAATAAAATCATATAGTTTTCAATTGTACAAGTCTTTGATATATCACCTGTATATTGCACTGTGTGCTCACCACCCAAAGTCAAACCTTCTTCCATCACCCTACCCTCGACCCCCTCTACCCTTTTACAAACAAGGCAAAGAAACAAAAACTCACAGACACAGACAACAGTATGGTGCTCCAGAGAAAGGGGTAGTGAAGGGTAGAGTGCGTGGTGACTGAAGGAAATTGGACTTTGAGTGGTGGGCACACAATGCAACATACAGACGATATAGCACAGAATTGTACACACAAACAATATTTTTAAAAAATTATTTTTCTTTATTGATTTTAGAAAGAGAGGGAGGGAGAAAGAGATAGAAACATCGTTGAGAGAGAACATCAACTGGCCACCTCCTGCATGCCCCCCTCCTAGGGATTGGCCCACAACCTGGACATGTGCCCTGAGTGGGAATCAAACTGGCGACCTCTTGGTGCATGGGTCAATGCTCAACCACTGAGCCACACCAGCCGGTCCACACAAACAATATTTGAAAAATAACTCTGGGCCGGTTTGGCTCAGCGGTTAGAGCATCAGCCCGCGGTCCAGAGAGTCCTGGGTTTGGTTTCCGCTAGGGGCATGTACCTCGGTTGCAGTTTGTCCCTGGCCCCGGTTGGGGTTGTGTGGGTGGCAGCCACTCTGTGTCCCTTTCACATAGATGTTTCTCTCTCTCTCTTTCTCCCTCTCTCCCTCTTGCTCTATCTGAAGATGAATGCAAAAACGTCCTCGGGTAAGGATAAAAAAAATATTGACAACTTTGGTTTTGTCTGCAAAACATATGGGAGGAGGCAATGTGTCTTTAAGTTTGTGACATTTGCGCATTATGATGGCTTTCTGATATGTCAGCTTGGCTCGGCTGAATTCGTAACAGTTCCCGGTCATTTTTTATTGTTGACAGTATTACAGATGTCCCCCACTTCTCCCTTTGCCCCCCTCCACACTATCCCCACCCCACCCCAGGCCTTCACCACATTATTATCTGTGTCCATGGGTTATGCATATATGTATATATGCTCTTTGGTTAATCTCTTACTGATCCCTCACCCCACTCCCCTCTGTTATCAGTCAGTCTATTCTACGTATCTATGCCTCTGGACCTATTTTGTTCATCGCTTTATTTTGTTCACTAGATTCCACATATAAGTGAGATCATGTGATATTTGTCTTTCCCTGACTTATTTCACTTAGCATGGTTATCTCCAGGTCGATCCATTATGTCCCAAAGGGTAAGAGATCCTTCTTTTTTGCAGCCATGTAGTACTCCACTGTGTACATGTACCACAGCTTTTTTGTCCACTCATCTACTGATGGACATTTGGGCTGTTTCCAGGTCTTAGCTATTGTAAATAGTGCTGCTATGAACATAAGGGTGCGTATATTCTTTCTGATTGGTGTTTCAGGCTTCTTTAGGTGCTTCTGTGAAGGGAATTTACAGATGTAATAAAAGAGGACTTAGGTAATCTCTTAGCTCAGAAACTCCAAACAGCTGTGGGATTCCTGTGGGATTCCAGCCTGCTCCTGACCACCTGCCCTACAGAACTCAGACTTGCTCTGCCTGCCAATTCCTTGTACTAAGTTGCTGACTGTGCACACAAGCACATCAGCATAGGTATGAGTATATGTATATATGTATAATGTCCTCCTGGTTTTGCTTCTCTAGTTGAACCCTAAGTGATACAAGCATTAATAAAGAATTTGAATATTTTGTGTATACTATATACAGTTTACACTAAGTCTAATTCACTTCATACAAACACCTACGTTTGATTTGCTTTGCCACGTCCAGTCAATACACCAGGTAGAAAGCTGTGTTTAGAATTTTCTTCAATCCATTTCTGCAAAGCCTGAAAATAAAAGGCAGCAGTCATTTGGACACTACTTGGACACCACCATCTGCATTGTTCAACACTGAAATATATGCAGAAGAAAAGAAACTAAGTAGACAGACAGTTTCTAGACAGACAAACCCAGGGAAAAGCTTCTTAGAACTAAATACTATGCAATAAAACACTCTAAAAGTATAAATCTTTGTTGTAAGATATGGTTTAATCTCTCTATATATATATATCCTCACCCAAGGACACTCTTCAATATTTTGTTCAGATAGAGTGGGAGGGGGAGAGAGAGAGAGAGAGAGAGAGAGAGACATTGACGTGAAAGGAACATACCAAGTGGTTGCCACCCACATGACCCAACCAGGGCTGGGGACAAACCGCAACCGAGGTTTGCCCTTGGCGGGAACCGAACCCAGGTCTCTCTGGACCGCAGGCCGATGCTCTAACCACCAAGCCAAACCCGCCAGGGCTCTAAGATATATTTTAAATGGAAAAATAAAGTTCCAAATAGTGGGTATGTAGAACTAACAAGTGAATTTAGTAAGATCTCAGAACACAAGATCAATGTACAGAAATCAGTTGTAGTTCTATATACCAGCAAAAAAACAATTAAAGTACCATTTACAACAGCATTAAAAAAATTATTACTTCAGTATCAGTTAACATATGTGCAGAATCTGTATGCTGAGGATGATAAAACACTGAGAAAAGGGACCGAAGAAGGTGTGGTAGGTGACCTCTAAAGTAGCCGCAATGATCTCTCCCCCTGTATTTAGATCTTTGTGTGATCCCCTCCCCTCAAGGGTTCATAATGAACTTACTGACTGGCCTCTAATGAATAAAATACGACAGACACGATGAGGGTGTAAAATAACTGGGACCTCTATGGTAGGCGTTGCCTCTCAGTCTCACTGGATCACTCACACTAGGGGGAGCCAGCTGCCATGTTACAAGGCAGTGGGCTGGGAGTCCTCTTCCCAGGCCTGCCCATAGCCCTAGAAGTGGGGCTGGGGGCCCCTCACCCCAAGGCAAGCCTTGAGATGCCCGCAGCCATGGCCAACACCTTGGCCGCAGCCTCATGAGAGAGCCTGAGCCAGAAACACCCAGTTAAGTTGTTTTCAGATTTCTGACCCACAAATACTGTAAGATAATAGATGCTTGTTGTTTCCAGCCCCAAAGTGTTGGGGTAGTTATCAGCAGTAGATAACTAATACAGAATCAATGAAGAGAGCCAGTGGTTTGAACACTCGATGTTGTTAAGATGTCATTTCTCCAAATTTTATCTGTAGATTCAGTGCAATCCCAAATGAAGTCCTAATAGACATTTTCATAGAAACGGAGGAGCTGGTTCTAAAATATAAATGGGAAGGCAAAGGAAAGTAGCTAGAACAATTCTGGAAAAATAAAGTTGGAGGATTTATACTATCTGATGTCAAACGTACTCAAAAGCCACAGTAATCAAGACAGTGTGAGATGGGAAAATGACAGTTGTATAGGTGAATGAAACAGAAGAGAGAATCCAGAAATAGATCTACATGAATAGAATCAATTTTTGGAAAAGTTACACAGGCAATTCGATGGAGAAAGGATAATCTCTTCCACAAACAGTGCTGAAACAACTGGATGTCCATATACAATGGACATGTAAAAGATAAAACTTTGAAAACATAACAGAGAGAAAATCTTTGCGCTCTTGGGTAAACAAAGGGTTCTTAGATACACTACCAAAAGCACAATCCACAAAAAGAAAAAATTGATTAACTGGACTTCATCAAAATTTAAAGCTTTTGATCTGTTCAAGATACTATTTAGGGAATGAAAAGACCAGACAAAAACATTTACAAGTCACATTTCTGACAAAGGACTTTTTTTTTGGTCAGAACATATATATATTTTTAATCTCAAAAATGCAACAATGACATAATAACCCAGTTAAACCCAATTTTAAAATGGGCCAAAATGTGGACGCTTCACCAAAGAAGGCACATGGATGGCTAATAAATACATGAAAAACCGTTCAACAGATTAGTCACTGGTGAAATGCAAATTGAAACCCTGGTGAGATTACTATGCACCCATAGAATGGCTAAAATTTTAAAAATTGATGAAAAGAATAAAAAAAGTATGAAGTGCTCGCTCTACAAAATAACAACAATGATGGCATTATAAACTGGAGTGACTAAGACAGTGAGGTATTAGAGTGGGATGAACAACCAGACACTCAGAACAGAGCAGAGACCTAGCGGGAGACCACACATTTATGGATGCTTCATTGCAGGGCAGTGAGGAAGGACAATCGTTTTAGTAAAATGGAACTGAATCAGTTTGTTGTCCACGGGAGGAAGACGTTTCTGTGCCCACGTGCTGTGGTTTTCACACAGAGAGTGTTTCTATCCCCAGGTTTAGGTGCCGCACCTCTTAGGTGAAGCACAGGTCACTGAGTTGAGGGTTCCCGTTGCTGAGATCCATGGACACACATTCTAGTTCCTGCAGCTTTTCTGTGAAAAGAGAATGTTTTATAAATGGTTTATAAATTCTAGAAATTTAGGATACATTGTCACTTTAGCTGTAGTTCACAGTTGATCTCACAATCCTTGACCAGAATTGTATGAGTAAAAACCACCGATTTAATGCATACATTAAATACACTGATAAATGCATACATTTCCCCTGGAGAGACGGGTGTTCAGTGTTCAGCAGCACACCACTGGGTTACACATGTGTTTAGTAAATATTTGGGTAAAGGCCAAAAAATAGTTATTAACAGTAATTATTAACAGAAAAGAAATTTGAGGGAGAAGAAAGATATTTTTTATTTAATATCTTCCTATATTTTCTTGATATGACAGATACAGAATTATGGGCCATTTTAGTCATTTTCCTTGTGTAAATTATAGATTTTTAATACCATTACAAGATATTTTGGTATTTTTAAAGCTTTATAAAATTACTAAAAGTTAAGCCAAAAAATGCTACTATCTGTTGCCTATTTCTATGGAAAGTATCCTTTGTAAATCCAACTATTTTCTTTCTTCAATATAGGATACAGTGTGAAAAGAAGATTCTTCCCATAGGTACCAGATTTCACTGAAGCTTAATAGTCTTGCTTTCTATATTATCTTCTTCTTTCGTTTAAAAAAAAAATTTATCGATTTTTAGAGAGAGAGGAAGGAAGAGGTTGAGAGAGAGAGAACATCAATTGGCCGCCTCCTGCATGCCCCCCACTGGGGACCAGGCCCACAACCTGGGCATGTGTCCTGACTAGAAATCGAACTGGTGACCTTTTGGTGCATGGGTCGACGCTCAACCACTGAGCCACACCGCCTGGGCTATATTATCTTCTTAAACCCAGGACAACCCACAGAGCATCACCATATGCTAAGTGCATCACCAGGTACGAAGGCCGCCCCTGGAGTCACCAGGCTCCGTGGCTTCCTCCTCTGGAAACAGCACCCATTCCAAGTCAGACCTTGCTGCTCAGGCATCACTGAGGACGTTTTGGAGCCACCCAGAGCATCTCCCACCTGCACGTGCGCAGACCAGAGGGGCATCGTTATATTCCTGTGTAACACGGAAAGCGTGTGTCAGTGTGCTTCTGATGTCTAACGCGTTCGCTGTACTGACGTTTCATTAGCTGTACTTAGCACACAATTCATTTTAAGAATAAACTGTTCTCACCAGTTCGATTCCCAGTCAGGGCACATGCCCAGGTTGTGGGCCCGATCCCCAGTGGGGGGCATGCAGGCGCGGCCAATCGATGATCTCTATCATCGATGTTTCTATCTCTCTCTCCCTTCCCCTCCTCTCTCTCTAAAGTCAATAAAGGAAAAAAAAAATTTTTTAAAGAATAAATTTTTCTCAAATCTATTTCAACTTCGTTTTTTAACATGAACAGTCCCTAGTGGTACTGTACTAAAACCTGAGAATCAAATATTGTTTTAAAATCTCAATTAGCTGGAATCATTAATTAATTAGGATCTCTTTGGATTCTAGAAATCTACCATGGAAGAGAAAGAGAACATTTCAAGAAAAATGCATGTCAATGATTAAAAATAAAAGCAAATCAATTTCCACAACAACCTGCCTCATCCCTCAGACATTCAACTTGACCACATTACACATCGGAAGCCACCACGGAGTTGTCACTGCACCTGTTTAAAATGATGGTGCTGCCTGGCCCATGTGGCTCAGTGCTTGAGCGTCGATCATGCACCAAGAGGTCACTGGTTCAATTCCCGGTCAGGGCACATGCCCAGGTTGTGGGCCAATCCCCAGTGGGGAGCATGCAGGAGGCAGCCAATTGATGTTCTCTCTCATCGATATTTCTATCTCTCTCTCCCTTCCTCTCTCTCCAAGATCAATAAAACAAATTTTTTTTTTAAGTTTAAAAATGAAGTAAAATGATAGTTCTGACCACCCACACCAAGCATTCAGCTGGATTCATTACAGCTCTGTAAATACATGCTGACTGAGTGCATTTAGAAATAGTATCTCGCCCTGGCCAGTTTGGTTCAACGGTTCGAGCGTCGGCCCACAGACCAGACAGACCCGGGTTCGGTTCCCACTCAGGGCACATACCTCAGTTGCAGTTTGTCCCCGGCCCCGGTTGGGGTTGTGTGGGTGACAACCACTCGATATATCTTTCTCACATTGATGTTTCTCTCTCTTTCTTCCTCCGTCTCTCCCTCCTGCTCTATCTGAAGATAAATGAAAAAAAAAAAAAAAAAAAAAGTTCTGGGGTGAGGATAAAAAAAAGAAATAGTATCTCCCTCGTGTGCATGTGGCTTTATCAGGGGAAAGAAGACACCTGCTCCAGGGCGTGGCGACAGAAGCCACTTACTGAACTTCAGCGATGGCTGCCACGGGTCGCATATCCACAATCACGTTCATCATCCCCCAGTATTTTCCAGTCGTGTCAACCACGGGAAAGCTGGGGCGCAGCCCAGAACCTCCGCCCTTGTCTCCATCCTCTTGCCTCTAGTGTTCAGTTTCAGGAAACAAAAAGATGCTGAAGGGTGTGACTTTGAGAGTTTGCTTTGTAAGAACCTTCTGGAAAGTTCCTAAGTGAGCTGTTGAGGACGAGATGAAAAGTTGATGTTCCCTCAGCTGCCACAGCACAGTTCCCAGCAGGTGTTACAACTGAAACACGCGCCAAAGACACACCACACCACACACGCGAAGTGCGTGGAAGCAGCGCCTTGCAAAGCCTGCTCTCGTGCCTGCTGGGGCACCGGACACCACGCGTGCCCTGCCCCTGACCTCAGCAGTCATTGTTCGTATTCCTGGCTTCCCAAATCCCTGTTCTGAAGTTATGATACTTTTTCTGGGTTAGGGGGCGTCCCATTGTGTCTTATGGTCAGTCATTTGAGGTTTTGAACATGCCTCACCCTCTAATATTCCTTCTTACTCTCTGTACACAGACTAGTCCTCCCAAAACAGTCTGGTTCAGCAGTCGGGCTCTGTGCAGGGTGCTGGGGGTCAGAGGACGAGGAAGAGCCCGCCCTGTTCTCCAGCAGCGCAGTCTGTGACTTACTCTAGGATCCATCCTCCAGAGATCCTCGGGAAGAGCACAGTACAATAAAATTCACAAGCAAGAGCTATATTTCTGGTTAATTTGCTCCTCTTTTTAAAATAACAGGAACAAAGGAGGGCACCCAGACAAGTGACATTGATATGCTTCTTTTTTTAATCCTCACCAGAGGATATTTTTATATTTATCTTCATACAGAGGGGGAGGAAGAGAGAGAGAGACAGAAACATCGATGTAAGAGAGACATATCGACTGACTGCCTCCCACAGGACCCCAACCGGGGCCGGGGACGAACCATAGCTGAAGTACGTGCCCTTGGCCAGAATCGAACCAGGAACTCCCTGGTCCTGGTCCACAGGCCGACGCTCTAACCGCTGAGCCAAATCAGCCAGGGCTTGATATGCTTCTTCATCAGCTCCAAGTACAAACAACTAGATGAATCAATAAGTAGCCCTCCTCCCCCAGTTCAGACCAGGTCATAATGTTCCTGGATAATATGGTGGCCTCCTAACTGGTCTCCCTACTTCTTGCCTTGGCCACTCCAATCCCTGCTCAGCAGAGAATTTGCAGCATTAAAGATAAGAAGCTGTGCTGCCCCACTGCTCAAAGCCCTCGGTGGGTTTCTTCGGCCAAACTCCCCCCTGGCTCGCCAGGTCCTCTCTGATCTCACCTCAGGCCGCTTCTGGTTCTCGTCTCTAGACACCCCCCTTCCTGCGTTTTACAAGACTGTGGGAGTCCCCACACTCTCTCTACCCTCCTGGCCTTCCGCCTGCCGTTCCCTCTGCCTGAAACACACCATCACCCCAGTCCCCTGGTGCTTTATCATTGTTCTCTTCTGATTTGGGCTGGAAAAGCCACGAGGGCAGGAGCCTTTGCCCAGGTCATGCTGTGTGCCCATCACTGGCACACGGCCTGGCACTGAAGGACGAACATGTTCAAGTAACAGCTAAACCGAAGGATCCAGGTAGGAGGGAGAGGAAGGGGAAACTGGAAAGGTAAGAAGGAGCAGACTGTGCAGGCAGGGCTCAGACTGTCGGGTTAGAGGCTTGAATCCCTGCCGGCAAAGGGATTCGTGCAGGATACAGACATGATACTACTGGTGTTTCAGGAAGACTAACCAGGTACGGAGGCTGGAAGGAAACGGGAGTGGAGGTAGGCAGACCAGCTGGAAGGCTGTTGGCAGAAGTCCTGAGTCAAGCTGTGAAAGAAAAGAAAAGCGAAAAGCAAAGTAAGTGTGAGAGAAGCTGAGAGCGCGAGAGGTGTCCTGCAGGCATCGCACATGTCACATCTCTGACACTCTCAACTCACCTTGCACCTGCCAAAGCTGTTCCCAGTGCTGGAAGCAGCTCCGCCCATTGGCTAGGGACAGTCTGCTTTCCAGTCTAACTCCTTCTTGTTTACCAATTCTTTAACTGTTCAATGATATACCTCTGAATCTGTCACCTTATGGAGAGCATGAAAGTTCACTGAAACTGAAATAAGGCAGCAAAGAGCAACTGCCCCTTTTGCCCTCCCGATAGGACAAGTGTGAGGTCGTGGAATTTGCTCAGATGGTTCTTGCTCAGGGCCTTCCCTGACCTCCAGAGGGCGCCAGGTCCCTGCGCTTGGCTCTGGCTCTGGCTGTCCTGGGCTCCCGTTCAGATCCCATCACAGGTGCTGCATGAGGGGGCTTCTGTTTGCCAGGTCTGTGTGGGAATGGGCACTCCACCAGGAGACGGGGACCCTTGGCCTCATTCTTGTGTCTTCGCACCCAGCACCAAAGGTGCTTAATATACGCGTTGAAAGAATAATTAGAAAAAATAACCTCAGCGATATAAATTATATGAGTTTTTATATAGTAGTGGGGAAGACGATGGAGCGTCTTTTTGTCATGTTTTATTTTTTAACTCATTTACAAAAACAGACGATCTTGAACATTTGGGAAATTCAGTGTTTAAACGGAAGCAGCTTTTGGAGGATATATACATACAGAGAGAGAGAGAGAGAGAGAGGAGCAAAGTAGGTTTACAGTTGTCAGCATGGAAAATCATATAATAATTAATAAATAATAATACAAGAATAAACTGTGTTTTGCATACTCACAACTGTAAACATACTTTTGCCCCACCCTGTATATATATCACAACTAATATTTACTCTTTAAAATGCAAAGTGTTTTCTTGGCTTTATAGACTCTGCTATCAGTCTAAAGGGAAATGGATTTAGAAAACACCAGTTTTAAGTTCTATAAGAAACACACAAATGGGCCTAATTACCATTAATTAATGTTTTCTTTCGTCCTAAGATGTTGGAGCAGAAAGAACTACGATCGCATCTGATTTGAATCTGTTACAGTGACAATGATAGAAATACACGCACTGCTTTGAAAAGAGGTTTCCTACCTGTTCTGAGTCCCTTTCCTCACCTGTAAGATTCCCAAGGTTATAACTACACACCCATGTACCTGGATTACTCTTCATGTTATTCAGAATCACTTGCCTCCTTTGTGAGGTAAATACGATAGAAATTATGATGATATGGAACATGAGAAGTACTGATAATAAGTTTGTGCTACAGATAAGTCTTTTGCCCTAATCGAAATTTGTTTCCAGCTTTACTTATTTGATGTGTATTGGCTTGTTTTAAAAATACTTTGATAATAAGTGGAGCTTGGAACTTTTCAAAAGTCCAAATAAATATAACTGCCCTTGAAAGGTACAGAAGTTTCTAGTATTTGCTTTATGGTTGAGACATTGGAGAGGTCTTTACACCTTCATCCATGTCAGCACCAAGTCTTGGCTGAATTCCAGGAGTCCGTGGACAGCACCTGAACCAACCTGCCCTGTGATGCAAGGGGACAGTTACAAAAGAGTTGTTTCTGGAGAACTTTCAGAGACTGGTTGTGGCAGATTGCAATTTCCAAGGACGGCCACAACCGTAGCTTCCATCCACATACTCTTCTAAGTGACCTCACCTCCTCCAGGCATGAGGTGGACCCTCAGCCCCTCCCCTGGATCCCGGGCTCTCTCTGGTAATGTTCCCCAAATTCAATACAGCAGCAGGGATTCCACTGGGGACTAAGAGTGGCTCATAAGGAGCCATGTGGTTCCTCACTGGGCGTCTGGCACCCTGTCTCTAGGGACATTCCTCCCGGAGCCCATCTTTATGCTGTGGGAGCCCAAACCATGCAGGGCCTGTGTACAAGCTCTGGTCATCATCCAGGCTGAACGCCAGCCCACACCAGCATCTAGGACAGTCACGGGAGTGACACGAGCCCAGTTAGACCTACAGACGACTGCAGCACGCAGGGGAGACTCCCAGTGGTAAAGCACAAAGATAAGCCCAGTTAGGAAATGGGAAAGATGGTTGTCATCAAGCTGCTGTTTCAGGGAGTGTTTCCCGGTAAGAGATAACCAGACCAGTCTCCTCACCTCATCCCCGTGGTTCCCCCGTGTCCTTAATGCCAGGTGGGGACCCAGCCTCATCGCCCAACCTCAGCTCCCCCTTTCCCACTCTCTCTAAATGTGGTTTCTCTCTCCCAGAGATTCTGACCACAAGTCTCTGCTCAGACACTCACCTTTTACTGTCTGACTGACTGGTCCCCTGGGTTCGTGTCAGACTTCTCCTCCTCCTGGTGTCCCCAGGACCTCCCTCTCCCTCACAGCACCAGCTCTTCCTGGAGGGTGGGAATGTCCTCTACAAGGTGCTGACTGGGACACAGTGGGACGACATCACTTCCAGATGTTTCGATATAGGTCCAGTTCGGCAGAAGTGATTCATCTCAGGAGCCTCGCAAACACTTCCTGTGACCACACTTGTTGCTATGATCACAGAACCCTCAGTTTCACTCTAAACACATTTGTCATTTTAGGTCAGAAAGTTATAAATTTAAGGTCCTACGAGGGAAGGCCCCACTGAGGGTCCAGCATGGCACGTGGTCCGGGACAGATGGACTTGACCAGAGGCTGCGGAGACCTTGGGGGCTGAGTCCCCGGTGGTCCTCCACTTCATGTCTTCGTTAAGTAACTACAGGTTTATTAACAAATACTTCCACCTACTCAGTGTATTTCCTTGAGTGGCAACATGAGAAGTTTAAACATACAGACAACAAGTGGAACCATGGGCTTCCTTAGCCTGCAGGATGTAGGGAGGTTTTCTCTTTTGAAATAAGTTCAGGGAGTAGGTCACCAGGTGTAAGTCAGGCCTCAGACTTACTTCTGACCCTCTCACCTGTCTCCCCCTGTGAGACCCCAGTACTATTTTTGAAGCCCAGACCCACATCCGGGAGATTGTTCTTGATCGCTTGTGGCCCCAAAGACAAACATTCTTGGCAATCCACTATATCTGACCCTTTCTTGACTGTAAATTCGCCGTGTGGTCTTCACTAATAACTGGGCACCGTGCACCAGGAACTGGCTGAGTGACTCTTAACCTTTAACTTGGTGGGTATCGACCATATTGTGTCAAAGGATGATGACCTCTACGGTCCCTCTGTAGTCTGGAAATCCTATGTATGTGTGACCACTTTTTAAAAATATAAATATTTTCTTTATTAAAATAATTTACCTTTGTCCTTATAAATCACGTGTCAAATTTTGCTCCATTCAAGAGTTGGTTCAGACACAGCCAATGGACAACTGACATGAGATCTGCATATTCATGAGTAGAAGAGCCAGAGGCCCCGCCTTCTCTTCAAGGACCCCTGGCACCTTCTGCTATGTCTTTAGAGCCCAGATACATTCTTGACTCTACAGAAAGTTAACGTATTAAAAGCACAAAGAAGCCCCACCTCTACTTTGAATATTAAGTTGTATTATTAAAGTTCAAACTTGATCCATCTTTTTAATACATGAAAATGCAAAGGGGTTAGGCAGGTCAATCATGCAAAGCTGTTGACAGCAGCGATGAAAGAAGCAGCAACGCTGACCAGTGTGAAATGTCACAGAATCCAAACCACAGCTTGGATCTGCAATGTTTCAAGTGTTCTATCCCGCACAACAAGGTCTGGTCGGTGTGAGGATAAAATTCCTCTTCTGTTCTTAGTCACGTCTCTCCTTGGCACCACCGTCTCACACAGTAGGACGGCCGCACCGGCCATTCCACAGTGCTTGTTCCAGTCTTTGACAATCGTATTTGTCTTTATCGATTTCAGAGAAAGGAAAAGAGAGGGAGAGAGATGGAAACATCGATGAGAGAACATTGATCGGCTGCCTCCTGCATGCCCCCCACTGGGGATCAGGCCCACAACCTGGGCATGTGCCCTGACCGGGAATTGAACCAGCGACCTCTTGGTGCATGGGTCGATGCTCAACCACTGAGCCACACTGGCCAGGTGAAAGCTATCCTATTTCAATTTGCATCAGCGAATGATGAGAAGTGAGCCTCCTCCAGCACGTGTCTCCATCGCTCACACTCTGAGAGCAAGACTGGCCCTGAGGGGACATCTCTCGCAGGAGCCTCCTGGGCTCTGACTGGGGATGGTGACTGGTCACTAAAGGCAAAAAGCCTCCTTGTGGGTTTAAGCAAACAAACAATCCTATATGTTTTAACCCTGAAAGGTTGAGCGCCATCTAGTCCAACTCCATCCTTTTATCATTTTTATTTTAGAAGCAAGAAAAGAGGACCCAGAGAGAGATCACATGAGGTAGATAAGGAAGAGGTAATTAGTGCCATTTTTCTGTTGGATGAGGAAGCACAGAGAGTTCAAATGACTTGCCTAGGAGCCCTTAAGAAACATTTCAAATTTAGGAATGCAACATACCAATACCCTAGTAAGCTTGAAACAGTATCTTAATGTTATAATCAAATATCCATATGTCTGTGTCACCCTAAGAGGGATAAAGACTTTGGGATTTCAGAAATATGCTCAAGAATTTGAGGACCTGTATCCAAGTACTGATTACAGAAAGAATTCAAATTTTAATTTCCAATGAAAGTAGTTTTGGTATTTGATACCTGGTCTTGACAATCCAATATTGATTGCTATCAGATCAGAATGCCATGATCCAGATGTTAACTGCTGCATTTTGGATAATAAATGGCTGGGAAAGTAAAAGTCAATGCTGGGGTGAGGACCTCCTGGTGACAGGTGACAGTAACCTGTCAACCTATCAACCACAAAGGAGGCATCTCAAAATTCAGCCAGACAACATAAATCCAGATAAGATTTAAAACAAAGTCTTTTTTCTTGGGTTAAGGATTTAAGCCCTTATCTAATAAATCAGAAATACATCTCTTTTGTAAACATCTGTTAGCAAGAGGTATAGAATGCCACTCATTGAAACATTGTCATTCTACTTATTTAAGGAAACAGCAAAGAACACAAAATTATTTGATCCAGGGGGTCTTTCCAGTTTAATTACAGAGTTAAATTATTTAGAAAATTTGAAAGCTCTAACAATTAGAAAAAAAGTAAAGTATCTATACCAATCAAATTATAGAGCTATTTAAATATATTTATGAAGCACTTAACATCATGGAGATATGGATCTAGTCATATCAAATAAAAACATCAGGCACAGTATGACAGGTACAGAATAAACAACTAGTTAAATCCACACACCCAGGAACTCTACATTGAATTCTACATACCAAAGAGTCAATCTTGCTGTATGTCATGGATTTTTTCCCCAGTTTTTCTACCTAAATTTATATAAGACAAATGCTTCCCTTTTTTGTGGAACTGAAGCTATCCTGGCCTGCATCCATAGCAACAGAGATGGGCCCCACGTGGCCGCTGCCTTCCTAAGGGACCTCGCCCCCTACGAATGTTTACAAAGCCAGGGACATTTGCAGTGGAATTCTCAGGCCTGGATCTGCAGACTCCATTCTTTCACAGTTAAAGGAGAAGACCTTGATTACTACCACTAAACAGGAGGTCAAGACAGATTGCAGCTTAACAGTGTTCAAGTCAAGTTTGTTATAAAGCATCTCAGACGGCAAAATGCTGTTGGTTGTTTTGAAATTTAGAAAAAACAAGCTGGTGCGTCTACTCAATGAGACATTCTACATCTATATGCTCATAAGAAAGCATTCTCTCTGGAGAAATTTGTACTATATAGAGAATGGTAAGTATTTCTCCATGTAACATACAAAAACTGGCTTAACCATGTTAACAGAGAACTGCGCAAGGCTAATATATTTTAATGACGGGTCTGAGAGGTTGCAGAAATGGATTTTTCCCTAAAGTGTTGAATTTCAATAGCAACAAGGTAGCAAGCACGTGTGCCTTTGCATGATGTGGATAGAATTCCTGAGAGTGCAGGCCTCCGTCGTCCTTAGCACCCTGGAAGGCGTCATTCCTACCACCACCGCAGCCCAGATGGCCCAGAGACCAAGGCTGTCCGCCAGGTTCTGCTCACGCAGCCCAGCAAGCTTGCCAGGTTTCCGCAACATCTGTCCTTCCGGGGCCCCAGGTAAGCTGCCAGCCCAACCACCCCACACTGACCATTAAAACTAATGAAAAAGCTCTCAGTCTACAACCACAAACTGGATATCATTCAACAATTTCATTTTTTTTAAAATAGTAACCTTTTATTCCGGATTTATTGAGAAGTAGTAACACACGCACATGACTACAGGAGTTAAAGCTGTTGAGCCTGATGGTTTGATGACCATGTATTGTGGGATGATGACCACGTGAGATTCAGCCGCCATCTCTCTTCACATGTACATACCAAAAGAAAGCAAGAAGAGAATAAAGGGAAAATGTTTTCTCCTGTGAGGAGGTCTCTTAGGATTTATGAACGACTTTCTCATGCACTGTACAGAGTGGCAGTTACAGTCACTGTGCTGTCATTACGTCCCACAGCCTGACTGTCTGACACCTGGAAGTCCTACCTCTGACCACCTTCCCCCACTCCCTGTCCCCACCTGCTCCTTGGTAACCACACATCTCATTTCTGATGCTCTGAGTTCCGTGGTTTGTTTGTTGGATTCCACACACAGATCCCACAGTACTTGTCTTGCTCTGCTGACTTATTTCATTGAGCATATGCCTGTAGGGTCCATCCTTGCTGTCGCAAATGGTAGGGTTCCCCATTTCTATGGCTGCGTCGTGCCAGGTTCATTCTGGCTTCGCTCTCGGAGAGAGAGCTGCTATGTGCTCACACCTGCTCTTCACAGGAGTGTGCGGGGCCCAGAGCTGACCGATGAAATCAGGGACATGCAGGTGATGACCTGCTGGAGGAGGAGCCACAGGCCGCACACCTGGGTCCCCTGCAGCTCCCTCTGCACCCAGCTCCCACTTTGTAGATGTGAAAACCCCGGGGTTGTCTTCACTGAAGGCGCAGTTTGAATTCACTCACACAGAGAAAGCAGAGCCACAAGATTTATTACTCACAGATGCAGGATTGGGGAAGGGGAGGGGGAGGAGCACACCCTGCTAAGAGGGGCGGCCCTCCATCCCAGGTCACAAGAGGACAGGATATGGGGAGCAGGGGAGTAAGTACCTATTGTTTCTAAGGAGGTTGGTGATGCACATTAACTTTTCTAGGGCTCAACTTTAAATGGTTATTTTACAAGTGGCTTCTGAAAAATCAGAGCGGGAACGTGGGGTGGGAGTCCTAGTGTTGGGTCCTTATCTCAGATCTGGACTCGGGGTGTGAACAGGGCTGTCCTGCTGTCAGTTCATAGGCAGCAGGTCCAATGAGCTGACTCCTCATCATGGGAGTCCAGTGCCTTCCTCTTCCGAATCCACAGACCAGGGGATCTCCGTACCCATACTTTTTCCTGTTTGTGTTCCTGGTTCTGCGATCCATACATCTGCTGCCTGAAATTTTACGGTGGTTTTCAAAGAAAAGGAAATAGGATATTGTAATGAAATATAATTACTTTGGAAAAGTAAGGAGAGAACATAAATATTAAGCATTCAGGCCACACTCACCATGTTACTGAACTCGCTGTTTTCTGGTTCCGAGGGCTGTGCGTTGCTTCCTCCCAAGATTTCATTTCCGATTATTGAGGCTATGTCCAGTATGTTGTCTGGTCTTGTGATTTTTCCAAGAATGTGCTTTCCAAACCCTTTGACAGTTTTCCCCAACTTTGCTTTCCGGGTTATACGCTTAATCTAAAGAGAAACATATAGTCTGTGATCTTTATTTTTATGTAACACCAACTCAGCTTCACCAAGAGGATTTGCAGACAGAGAGGAAGGGAACCACTGATCACCAGCACCCACTCCTTAGGGACGTGTGTCCTATTGTGTCAGTAACAGGTGCCATGAAGTGACCTCATGGGAAGAGCCGATCTCTGGAAGCTACTCTCTGCTCTAACCCCCAACTGCATGGACACTGCTCCTCAGGGTCCCTCCGGACAGTTTCAGGGGTTACCAACCGCGTTAAATAGTCCTCTGGATGTTTTAAGCCGCAGTTTTATGTCACCACAGGGAGCCCTGAAGTCCTTTTGTTCTTCAATTGGTTCCTGATTGTCCTTTTCAAGCACGATGGGGCTATTCTCTGCCCCGACATTATTGATCACATCTTCAACCTAGAGGCAAACATATACCCTGCCATTTTTATTTGTATTTAATCCACCTCACCTTCACTAAGTGTATTTGCAGCCAGAGAAGAAGAGAAACCACCAGCAGGGAGGCTTTATACTTCTGAAGCTCTTCTCCAGCTGTTCTCCCACACACAAGGGAGGTCTGCCCCTTGGGTCAGTAGCGGGGGCCATGAAGTCATGGCCTTGGGAACAACCCGTCTCAAGAGGCAACTGTCTGCTCTAAACCCCCCACAGCACGGACCGCTCTCTGCAGGGCCCTCTGCACAGTTTCACGTGTTACCAACCGTGTCCAGGACGTTCCCGGGGGCTGCCGTCCTCTGAGTTGGTTGAGCCTCTGAACTGTGATCTGTCGTGGGAGCAGCGGAGGCTATTCCCAAGCACAGGAGAGTCAGCAAGATTGAAGGACTCATGTTCCAAAAACCTAGGAAGGAAAAATAAATGAGTCTCTGATTAGACCAATCCTTCTAAAAACCATCGAACTTTCTTGTGAAGAGTGTGGGTGGGATAAAAAGAGTGAATTCTCCCTCCCAAGTACCTATACAAGGACAGTGGAGGAAGCATAAGGACGTGGGTGGGAACATCAGTCCAAGGGGAGGTATTTGGTTCAGTCCCGGAAGTGACAGGCAGCCAGGGAAGGACTCTGGTTGGAAGCAGCGACGGGCAATGGTCATTTAGGTTTGGAGAAGGGTGTGAGGGTAGCTCATGAGTCAGGATCTTGAGTCTACAACTGGGAATAAATAAAAAGGTTGTTCCAGGTACTTAGCAAGAGTACCAAGGTGACCCAGGAAAACCCCACTAATGAGGACCCATGATCCCCGTTAGGGACAGAGATCCCAGGTGTTAGGTGGCCACTTGACACTTTTCCTCTTGACTCTTGTATGGCAGGGTGAGCTATGCCTTCACACCTCCTCTTCTTGGAGTGGAATCTTTCTGAAAGGGCCTCCCAGGGGCAGAGGGGCAGGAGCAGCCAGGGCTCAGCTGCCCCCACACTGGCCTCTGCCAGGCGTTCTCACACCCCTCCCCCAACCCAGGAAGTGTTCACCTGGCACGATGGAGCAGAAACACCCCCCATTGCCACTACTTCCTGCACCCTGACAGGGCCAGGCTCTTCTCAGCTCAGATCACTGACCAGGGACAAGGGACATTTGCATAGTGGGCAGGACAGTGGGAGCCCAGCCCAGTTCCCTGCCCACCGCACATCCTGCCTCTTCCACAAGATGCTGAAACAGCTCAGGCAGCAGTGGGCCCAGCAGCCCTGGGCTGTGGTCAGGCTGCTGCGTCCTGCCCAGCCAGGCCATGGGACTATGCCTCTTGGAGTCCTAGGTTCCTGGCCCCCCAGACTGGTGGACAGATGGTTCCTGGGGTGGCCTGGTGGGGTCTCACCTGAGGTGGATACAGCTGTGCAGGTGTAGTCAGCAGTTGCAGATCCAGGGGTTTCTGATGCATGGTTGTGGCCCCAAGCCCACCCATTTATGGCTAGGAGCAGCCTGCCCCGCCCCGCCTCCATCTCTTACTCACTTCTCATTGGTTATGCTTGCCTGTGGGCGGGGCCTCTGAGTGCGGGAGATCCAGGTGGGAGACAAGCTCAGCAGTTTCAAACTTGTCCCTGGGCAGATCCTCCCTGTCTAGTGACACCTGGGAGTGACTAGCCAGGAGGAATCCGGACAGCTCTGACGAGGGTCCCAGGGAAGCACTGGAATCCACATGAACCAATTACCCCAAATTCATGCCCTTGGGGGTTAGTTCAGGAAAAGGAGTTTACAGGACCCCTAAGTGGTATTTCAGCATAAGCATGCCTTTCTTTTTATCCCAGAGTTTTGGTTAAAATCTCAGGAGGATGAAGAACAGTTTAATCTAGTTTAGTGGGTCCTGTTTTTTCCTGCGACGTAGAAGGAGAGGGGTGGAAGGAGGCAGAGCCGCGGGCAGACGGGCTCCCTGTTCCCGGGGGCCGCAGCTGCTGGGAGGAATCTGAGGGGAAGGACGGCGCCCACCGCACCGACACGATGGTCGATGGTCGAGGCCCAGGTCCCTGCAGGGAAAGGGGGCGGACTGGCAGGGAGCCCGGGGAAGGCTGGCGTTTGGAGCTCTCCTTTCCTGTCTTCCCAGGTCGGGAGTGTCTCCATCACAGCCTTCCTCGAAATCCACAGAAAGCGGTCATTTATAGAAAAATGTGCCTTAAGAGGTTTTATAGTTTTTGTTTTTATGCTCAAGTCTTTGATCTATTTTGTGTTAATTGTTGCATTGGTTTAAGGTAACAGTCCGATTTTATAATTTTGCACGTGGATATTTTATTTTCCAAGCATCATTTGTTGAATAGATCATCCTTTCCCCATTGAATAACCCTGGCCACCCCTTACACTTTTTAAAAATCAACTCACTTTTATTTAAAATCATTGAGGTGATAGAGGCTCTTTTCTCTCAAACACTAGAAACTGAGTCTCTCAGGTTATTAAAGGTTTGTTGTATTCTAAGTCAATAAAGGTGTATTTTTTTAATACTCCATGCAGTTCGACCCAATCCGGTATGTGAGCACGTGTTTTCATACACGGTTTTAGAGTTGCCCTGGGGTCACGGAGCGATCAGACTCCACAGGGCGGAGAACCTGTGATGCAGGAAAGTCTGCCCTTCGGCAATAGCCTCTTGGGAGGCTGTGCGGCAGGTGCAGCTCCAAAGAATGGCATCGCCTTAGGTAAGGAGGAAATCCCAGACCATGTTCCACAGTGACTGCTCTCTTTTACTTTCTCGTCAGCACATCTGAGAGTTCTGATGTGTGCACATCCTCTCTAATCCAATGTATTGTCCATTTTTAAATCGTGCCCATACTAATAGGTAGGAGCAGTATCTCATTTTGAATTTGACTGGCATTTCCCTGACGAATGATGATGTCGATTGCCTTCTCAAGTGCTTATGGATATGCGCATACACTCTATAGGGAAATCTATTCAAATCATTTTAAAACTGGATTATTTGTTCTTTTATTGTTGAGTTGTGAGGGTTCTGTACATATCCTGGATAGTCTATATTTAGGAGACATGTGATTTGCAAATATTTTTACTCTGCAGTTGCATTTCTCTCTTAGTTGTGTTTTCTTTTTATTTTTTTTTTTTTTATTTTTTTTTTTATCCTCACCCGAGGACATTTTTCGATATTTTGTTCAGATAGAGTGGGAGGGAGAGAGAGAGAAACATCGACGTGAAAGTGACACATCGAGTGGTTGCCACCCACACGACCCAACCAGGGCCGGGGACAAACTGCAACCAAGGTACGCGCCCTTAGCGGGAACCGAACCCAGGTCTCTCCGGACCGCAGGCCGACGCTCTAACCGCTGAGCCAAACCGGCCAGGGCGTGTTTTCTTTTTAAATTGTGGTGAACGAAACATAACATAAATTGCATTTTTAACCGTTGTAGGTGTGCAGTTCAGTGGCATTAGGTACACTCGCACTGTGTGCAGCCTTCCCCACCATCCAGCACCAGAACTCTTCTCTTCGTGCCGATATGAAAATATGTACCCCTTAAATAAAGGTCTCCACTTCCCACCAACCTCTGGCACCCTTCATTCCACTTCCTGTGAATATGACAAAACCAGTGGATTGTATATGTGTATATGGGGAACTTTCTCATATGTGAATTATACCAACTTAAAAAATAAAAAGGAGAATATATGAAAGGCAGTAGACATGTCTGATGTCTCATAGCATTGCTCTAGCCTAGCGGGCTGACTAGCAATTGTCTACCCCTCTCCCAAGGTAGCCCTCCAGGGAAATCCAATAGAAAGAGACATTTGTGGAGAAACAGTAAAAACAAGCATGGAGCAAAGACCCGTGTTAACCAAATGTCTCACCTGGTGAGCCCAATACACCAGATTGTTGGTGTGTTTACCACTGGCATTGCACCCACAGGCACAGAACCTTTCGCCGCAGACAGTGGAGAATTGCCACCTTAGCGGGGATAGGTTGACCATTTCGCCCAGTTGATGAAAAGGGAAAATTGAGGACTTGTCTGAACTTTCTGAGGATGAAAGTTGTTTCTGTGCATCTAGGTCAACATGTCTTTGCAATAAGCCGTAACCAACCTCAAGAGAGCACCTGGTCTTGTTTACTATCCTGTAGGCAAATCCCAGCCTTGATTTCTCCCACCTTCCTGTAACCTCCTTTACATTCCCTTTTTAATATTCAGATGCATCAAAGAGGCTGCAGAATTGTTTTTATTGGGAACATTTGAGATGTTGCTCCCTGGTATATGTTGCCAGTTTGGCTCATATAAACTCTTACAAAAATTTCCTACAGGTTTGCATTTTTCTTAGGTTGACATTTTATTTCTTTTTAATTGTTTTGCTTTTCCTTTTGGGTAGGAGAAGCAATGACAATCAATTATGGTTTCTATTCTTGCTCATTGTTTTAATTGAACTGGAAGTGAACATTGATAAATGTTGCCAGAAAATCTCAACGCTTCGATTTTAAAACCATTAATGCAATGTCTGCATTAAAATAATCAGTGGGCCTGGTCGGTGTAGCTCAGTGGATTGATCATCATCCCATGGACTGAGAGGTCCCTGTTCATTTCTCAGTCAGGGCACATGCCCGGGATTCAGGCTCGATCCCCAGTAGGGGGTGTGCAGGAGGCAGCCAATCAATGTTTCTATTTCTCTCTCCTTCCTCTCTCTCTAAAAAATTAATTCATTTTTAAAATAATAAAAAATAAAATAATTAGTGGGAAAATAACAAACAAATTGAAACTTTTTTTTTAACCTCTTGGTTTCAAGGTTTTACCACACACTTGCAAAGTCATCTCTCGCAGGCATAAATTTGGGGCAAAAAAAAAAAACCCACAAAAACTATCTTCTCCAAGCTTTGGTTTTATTCACTTTAAGTGTGGTTAATACCAATGACCTCACAAGTTTGGGTTAAAAATTAAGTTAGGGCCCTGGCCAGTTTGGCTCAGCGGTTGGAGTGTCGGCCTATGGTCCAGAGAGACCCAGGTTCAGTTCCCGCTAAGGGCATGTACCTCTGGTGCAGTTTGTCCCCGGCCCTGGTTGGGTTGTGCGGGTGGCAGCCACTCGATGTGTCCCTTTTGCGCCGATGTTTCTCTCTCTCTCTCTCTACCCCTCCCACTCTATCTGAACAAAAAGTGGAAAAATGTCCTTGGGTAAGGATTAAAAAAAATAATAATAAGTTAGGAAATGTTGTAACATGTCAGCGAGATAACCAGAGACGCACAGCTGAATTGTAAAGGAGCGCTTCATCGCACTGGCAGGCTGAAGGAGGACTCTCCCCAAATCGACAGCCCCAAGCCCTCTTTGTTGCCCACTTATATGGACACTACAGAAAAAACTACATTCTTGATGCCGTTTTTGGCACCGTCAAGCGGGGGAACTGTTAGAAGGGGTATGAGAACAGCTGATAGAGGTCAGGGCAGCCATTAATCTCTTTTTTCTCATGGTTCCTCAGTTTCCCAAGGCCTTCATTAACCCCTTATCTTTATAGCTTTCTTTGGGTTTCTCAAGGCCCTTAAGTTTACAAAAAAGAAACTGCCAGGGTGTGTACGTGCAGTAACTGAGGGTCAGAATGGAGTTATTACATCCCCACTGGTTTTATGTACAAGTCAAATCATTGACCTTTTTTTTATATTAAGGATATTAACTCTGTCCCTGTATTATTCCCAAGTTATTGGCATAGAAACAGCAAGTTTCGCCTAGTGCCACACAGCGTCCTCCCTGCTTGAGGAGAAGGAGATCTAAACCTCGCCTGTTTTGTATTGCTGGAGGTTATACTTAGGTGGGAGGATGCAAGTCCCTTGCCCTTGGATATCCCCCAAAGTTAACTTAGGCTGGTCGCATGTACAGTTGTCAGCATTTGGGGTCTGGGAAATTGGCTCAGAGAGACCTAGCCCTATATAATAAGGTGGCCTCGAATTTAGACATAACGAGCAGTCAGCCCCTGTGACCTTCCTGTGGCCCAATAAAGGTCTAGCGGACTACTGAGATTAATCTGAATGGGGTCAGATTTTCCTATAGAGAACCCTTGGGCTTGGTTAACCTTCTAAAATCTATATGAGGGTCCCTGCTTCTCAGATAACCCTTAGTAGTATATATAGTTTCACAACCCCAAGATGGATAAAATTATTCATTTGCATTCAAGCAATCTGTGGTGACTGTACCGCTCCCTGGGCATATATAGATTCCTACCTCTTGTAGTCCCCCTTCCCCCGTAGCTGTCCCATAACCCCAGGGTAGGGGCCCTTCTATATGACATCAATCTTCAGTAATACTATCTGTGCCTATGGTGCCTCTCATGAGATCACATAGATCGAGATTGAAAACAGGTTTTTCTATCCCTTTTGTGGTGACATTTCTTTTAAAGTTGTTGTTTTTTTTTTTATCCTCACCTGAGGACTCCCTTCCATTTTTTTATTTAGATAGAGTGGGAGGGAGAGAGAAGAAGAGAGAGAGAAACGTCGATGTGAACGGGACACATTGAGTGGCTGCCACCCATGGAACCCAACTAGGACCAGAACAAACTGCAACCGAAATACGTGCCCTTAGCAGGAACCGAACCCAAGTCTCTCTGGACCGCAAGTCGATGCTCCAACCACTGAGCCAAACCGGCCAGGGCGTGGTGACATTTCTTAAGACCTCCCCCAATATCCCATTTCTAAGTTCCCAGATCTATAAATATTCCCCTGTACAATCATAATCAGAGAAGTTAGAGTCCCAATAAACACAAGAGTCTCATTTTTAAGGGAGCTGCAGAGGCCTGGATGGTCCATTCTGCTTTTTCCGCCTTCAGTCGGGAATGGTGCAACCAGGTCGGGGTGCCGTTGACCTTGACAGCCCTTGGTGTAGGCAGGATGACAGTGTATGATCCCTCTCAGGCTGGAGTTAGTCCCTGGGTGGTGAATTTTTTTACCACACCGAGTGCCCGGGCTGGAAGGGGTACACAGGGTCCGAGGTGGGCACAGGCAGGGCATCGCAGATGTGCTTATGGATGACCTTCTGGGCGGACTGCAGGGCCTGCAAGAACTGTAAGAGCGCGAGGGGGAACAGAGTGGTCCAGTTTTCACTGGTTTCTAAAGTAAATTTGGTTAAAATTTCCTTTAAGGCAGCTTCCAATTTATATTTAACCCCTTAGAGATATCCTGTGATATCTCTGCTATAAAGGCGGGGCTATTGTCTGATCCAAGGGTCAGGGGCAGCCTGAACCTGTTACTCTCTTTACTGCATCCCAGACTGTTATCCGTTATCGGGGCAAGCTCTCCCTCTCTGTGTCCTGCTTTCTTCCCTTCTTGAGCATTCCTCCAATGTCCTGTCTTCCTGTACTATGTATGTCCCTTTCTTTTATCCTTCCTTATCTTTTTACTTCCTCTGCATAATCCTTCTCTTTTTATTTCTTCTCCCTCCACAATCCTTCTTCAGCTTGCTGACAGACCCTCTGGACTGTTCTAGTCCCTCCCCTGCCATGAACCTGAGAGCTTGTCCAGTCCACCTGCTGTCTGCACACCCCCAGCCTTCCTTCTCCCCCTCCCGACTCAGACCACACATGCCTGCTTCCCTAATGTCTTAGGGGATTCCCAGGAGAGGAGAGGCTGTGCTGCGTCCGGCCCCCTCACTCTCATCTAAAAAGACCAGTCACCCAGAATCTACCTCCAGAGGCTTTTTACCAGGTCTCCGTAAATCTTTTGGGGACATCTCGGCATCTCCCAGCTGCTCATTGGAAACTCAAGTAGGATCTTCAGGGCCCTGGAACTTAGGGGGTGCCTCCCCTCAGATCTCTAGGGGTCTGGCAGCCCGATGGAGAGAGGCTGCCCATTCTGGGCATCTAGCCCTTGGTGTCACAAAAAGCCAGGGATCTCTCTGGGGCCTCCAAATGTTGTCATGTCAGTGAGATAACCAGAGACGCACAGCCAAATTGTAAAGGAGCACTTTATTGCACCGGCGGGCTGAAGGGGGCTCTCCCCAAATAGACAGCAGCCCCAAGCCTTCTTTGTGGCCCGCTTATATAGACACAGACTACAGAGAAAAAAACTACATTCTTGATGCCGCTTTTGGCACTGTTAAGGGGGGAGACTGTAAACAGGGGGAGAGAGCAGCTGTCAGAGGTCAGGGCGACCATTAATCTCCTTTTGCTCATGGTTCCTCTGAGTTTCCCAAGACCATCATTAATCCCTGTCTTTACAGTTTTCTTTGGGTTTCTCAAGGCCCTTATGTTTACAAAAAAGAAACTGCCAGGGTGTGTACGTGCAGTAACTGAGGGTCAGAATGGAGTTACTACAGTAACACAAGTGTTAGTAAAACCAACCATCTCCAGAATTTCTCCCTTGAAAATGAACATGTCCTTGAGTAAATGACATTTAATCCAAAGGCACACTAACACTGCAGTGACTACTGTTGCCATAAAGCATTGGCTTTGGATCATGCTTATTGTATACATGTACCACATCTTCTGTATCAATGTATCTATCAATGGACACTTGGGTTGCTTCCATATCTTAGCTATAATAAATGGTGCAGCAATGCACATAGAGGCCTATGTACTTTTTAAATTAGTGTTGTGGATAAAATAACAGTTTTTTGATTCATTTATTGATTCATGAACAATTAAGTTGTTACCATACCTTGATTATCTCATTACACACACACACACACACACACACACACACACACAGTATGAAAATGCTCAGTCATTAGAAAAAGAAATCTTGCAGTTGGCTACAACATGGACAGACCTTGATGGTATTACTCTCAGTGAAATAAGTTTGACTAAGAAAATTAAATATCATATGGTGTCTCTAATACAAGAATATTTCAAATAAAACAAGTCAAATCAAAACAAACAAAAAACAAGCTAATAGATATAAGGACAGATTGGTGGTTGCCAGAGGCTGCAACGAGAGAAATTGATGGACTTCAAAATGTAAAAAAATTAATGAATTAAGTTAAATTTTAAAAAGCCTGAGGTGAAAAAACAAAATAAAAACTGTTGTCTCTTTCCTCCATCTTATCACCTGTTCTCCTTTATTCTCAATATCAACCTTAGCCCGGGGCAGAGAATTTAGTATCTCAAAATCTGCAAGTAAAACAATAGAATAGAATTTAAAAAATTTTCAATTACTTGCATACAGAAAGGGCCTTTCCAACCAATTTTCCTTTCTTCCCTCTGCTTCCAGATGTGCTGGACACAGAGAAGTTTCTCTGTAGAAGTAGTTTTCCTGCTGAGCTCAGCGAAGGCAGCACGGAGTCATGGATGCATCCTCACCTTCTAGACTGTCTCTGCAGTTCGCTCCCTAACACAGCCTCGTTAGCAGTTATCTGGAACTCCAGATGCAATAGGTGACAGGTCCAACACCTGGTAACCAATATTTTCAAATTCTTAGCTTAGCAAGGACAGACATTTTCTTACCGCCACCTACCATATTACAGTGCAGCCAATTGTCCATTTTATTGATTTTTGTTGATAATTCCCTATTTCTAAGGTCTGGTTTCTGCATTAGACCTAACTTTTTCCTTTTTGGTGACTGAAATCTAACTCAGTAAGCTTTGAAAGAGTCTTTTGTATGTGAAATATAGTCGCTTGTCTTGAAATAGGGCTGGATTCTGCTGAAAGCTTAGTTGGTGTTCTGCTGGACTGATGAGGTCACAGGCAGGGGCCCATTCTTTTCACCAAGACAGTCTTCTTCCTTGATTTTGACTTCCTTCTCAGAGTTCTTATACCCACGTTTGGCGATTATAAACGTACATCATTCTAAGGAGGGTGTCCTGAGAGAAAGACAAAGACTCTTGGCTACTAGCATAACATGGCCTCTGGTTGCCTGACTGGGACGGGAGCTCATCCCAAGTAGGTCACTGTGGGTAGCAGATGGTTGGCAGGTCTCGTGCCGGAGGAAGGTTTGATCAGCTGCACTTGAAACACTTTCAAAGAAGAGGAGCTGATAGAAAAGAAAGAAAGAGTTCAATGGATGGCTGATGCGGCAATTGTGTGTTTAGTTTTATAAGAACTGCTTTGGCGGAAAGTGGATAAAGGTGTTTAAATTGTGCAATCTTTAGCTATAATATAAATAAATTCTGATGATGTAATGGACAACATGGTGACTATGGTTAATAATACTGTATCGTGTTTTTCAAAGTTGCTAAGACTACATTTTACAAGTTCTCATCAATAGAAAGAAATGTAACTATGTGAAGAGGTGGATACTAATTAAACAGTTTATGGTAATCATTTGTCATATTATGTATTAAATTATTATGTTTTACAACTTAAACTAATACAATATTTACATTTACATATTAATTATATCTCAATAAAATAAGGAAAAAAGGAAACTATAAGACTCTATTCCAGAATAGTGGTACTATTTTATGCTCCAACCACCAAGGGATAAGCAATCCATTTTCTCTGCATCTTCACCAACATTTGGTGTTGACACTATTTTATATTTACACCAATCTATTGGGTCTCTAGTAATACATTATTGTAGCTTCAATTTGCATTTCCCAATGTCTGATCGTGTTGAACATCTTTTCATGTGCTGATTTGCATTTGCATGTCCTCTTGGTGAACATGCGATGCGTGTGAGCTCTCCTCCTGTACACAGACAGTGCATGGGTGTCAGAAGCGCAATCGTTGTCAAACAAATGGCTGTGGTTCTGGCATGAGTTTGGTTGATGGTTCATCCAAGGCACCTGTGCTGAAAATGGCCCATTTACACTCTATGCCAATGAGTACTTGCTGTTCGAAAGGACACCTGAGAGAGAAATGTAGCAAAGAGTGTCTTCTTTTCTCTTAGCTTAATCTGGTCATGACTTTGGTGGTTACTTTGTGAGCTTCTCAGGAGTAGCATGGCCTGTGGCTGTCTCTGCAGGAAGACTGTCCCTGTACCTCTGCAGTTCCAGCTCTCCTTTGCATTAGTGATGGGACACACTGAGGCTGCACGAGAATGTGTCAGGAGGGTGTAAGACACACCCCGGACCCTGCATTACTAACAAGTCACGCGGCTTCTGTGAAGCAACAAGAGAGTTTTAAAGGCTTCATAACATCATTTAACACGATTTTCTAACAGAAGGTGCGTTGAGGCCAGGAAGGGAGTTGACCGCTCTTCCAAAAATCCAATTTTCAGATTTCATTGTCACATGTTCATTCACAGTGTATTGAATTATCTTTGGCTTTTCATGCAATGTCGTCAACATCACAGATCCACTGAGTTACCTCAGCACCTATCAGTTCACATTCTACTATAACACTTAGGGCTTTTTCATTATTTAGATACACCATTATAACGATGTGGGGAGAAGCTAAGTGAGATCATTCTTACTTTCTCTCCAAGTCTAAATCAAGTCTATAAATGGAGTTCAGATAACCTCTAGCTGTGAGGTCAGTGCCCTTTTTTCTGGGTTTCTCATGCCAGCAGGCCTCAAACACCCCCAAACCCTTGGTTTTATCCATGGCTGTATAAGACAATATTCCAAAACTCTTACTGAAAGCAAGGATCATTCACTGTTTCTCACAGGTCTGTGGTTTGGCTGCAGGATTTCTGTCTGGGTGGGGATCAGCCAGCTCTCCTCCTGCAACTCTCACCCTCCTCGGAGTGGCCACGTCACGCCCGTCGTGTGGCCACATCACGCCCGTCGTGTGGCCACGTCACACCCGTCGTGTGGCCACGTCACGCCCGTTGTGTGGCCACGCAGAGCTACAGGCAGGTGAGTAGAAGTACAGATCGCCTGGTGAGGCCCGGGCTCGGAAACTGGCACCATGTCCCTTCCACATTATTCCTCTGGACAAGGAGAGTCTCACAGCCAAACCCAAAACAACAGGGCAGGGCAGTATTACTGCCCGAGTAGGCGATGTAGAGAAAATTAATGTTTCTAAAAGGGAATCCCTCTAGAGCTGGGTTTAAAGATACATGTCCCACACAGCAAGGTGGAAATGTGTGGCACTTTATGTCAGAGTCACCTCTCATGACCCCCCCCTCACACACACACACACACACTGCATCAGGGCAGTCAGAAGATTCCACCAGGTTCAAGAAGAAAACTACATAGACCATAATTCAATGGGTGGAGTAGCAAGGTCATAGTGTTTAAAGACCACCTATAATTGGAGATCTTGATACGGTTATCTCTGGAAAAAGCAATCAGCCATAAGAATGATAAAATGGTATTTCCAAGGAACACGCTTCCCTGGCAGTCAGTGCTTTGGGGACTGCAGGGCATTCCAGGGTCCTGGGTGGTGGTGGGCACCATTTAGTATCCTGGAGACATGATTTCCTCGAAAGGAAACGAGCTCCAGTTTTCCACACTGTACCTTACTCCTGGGACACTGGGCTCTCTGCCGGCTTCCGGTGAAGCCTTGTACTCACTGACTGATGCAGTGACCAGGGCTGACGGAACACCGGCCTCCCGAGATCGTCACAAGACCAACCTATGTTTGTGTATTTTTCAGGGAGGTGAGGGGGGCCAAGCAGAGACAAGGGTGCAGATTCGGGGAGCAGATGGCCTCCTTCCAAGTGCACGAAGCTTGGGCCTGCCCAACCTCTCAGCTCCAGATGTCCTGTTCTGTACAAGAGGAACCTGTCCTGAGGGTGAGCTGCGCTCTGCATACAAGTGTCAGCACTGGCACTGGGCAGGTCCTCAGCACACACACATGCAGAAGGTGCAGAGCGCTGCGGCGCTGGGATGGTGAGGAGCAGGGACACTGGGGTTTGCTAGAGACGAGTGTTTGCTTTCACCCTCTGCAGTCGTGTGTTTAAGTCCCAACGCCAAGGTGATGGAATGAGGAAATGCTGCTTTGGGGAGTTAATTAGGTCGTGAGGTGATGCCCTGATGCATAGGGTGAGTGCCCTTATAAAAGAAACCCCAGGGAGGTTCACTTGCCTCTTCTGCCATGTGAGGATACTGAGAAAAGGTAGCAGTCTATGAACCAAGACATGGGCCCTCACTGGACTTAAGATTTGCTGGTGCCTTGATCTTGACTTGCAGGCTGCAGAGCAGTGGGGAGCAGGTTCCTGTTGTTCACAGGCCCCTCGTCCCTGTCCCCTTCACTCTGCCCCAGCAGGCAGGAGGATGAAGACAGTGTTGACGTATTGCTGACAGCGGAGTCCTGACTTCCCACAGGGATGCAAGTCTCTGTGCTGGGAGGACCGACAACCCTTCTCTGCACGTTCTCTGTGAGACAAGGCCCCACCTCAAGCCTTGTTTTGCTGGAGGAGTCGGATGGCTCCACCCCTCCACCTCACAGTCAAGGTTAGTGAAAATGCTTCTAGACAGCAAACCTTTATTTTAAGGAGCAGTGGTATTACTGGAAATCAAAAAGAAATGCTGTTTAGTGGACAAACTTTTTGAGCCTTCTTTCTGTGTAATTTAATAACTAATAATAGAATAAATTAACCAGTGTGATTTTCTTTTTTAAATGTTTATAACTTAAAATTTATATGCCATTTAATTTCACTCAAAAATATCTCATGTTCCTTTTTGATGTCATTATATGTAGATCTATGGCACTCTACGTAATGGTTATATAAAATTCTACTATGTGGACATACAGATTGGTTGATATTTGTCTTGTATTCAGATTGTTGTTGTTTTTTCCTATTTTAAGTTTAGACATGGTTATATAGATATTCTGCTATATTTATAAGGATATGTTTTAACTTTTTAAAAAAATCTTACTACATCAATTTGTATGCCCATTAAAATTCATGTAGCCTAGCCGGTGTGGCTCAGTGGTTGAGCGTAGACCCCTGTACCAAAAGGTGGCTGGTTCGATTCCCGGTCAGGCCATGCCCAGGTTGTGGGCCCAATCCCCAGTGGGGGGCATGCAGGAGGCGGACAATCGATGTTCTCTCTCATTGATGTTTCTATCTCTCTCTCTCCCTCTCCCTTCCTTACTCTCTAAAATCCATAATAAATAAATAAAATTTATATAGATTTGGTGATATAATACCCAGTGTGGTGAGTGTGGTTAACAACACGTTATTGTATACTTGACAGTTGCTGAGAAGGTAAATCATAAATATTCTCATCACAAGAAAAATGTGACTATGTGAGGTGAGGGATAGTAACTAAACTTATTGTGGTAATCATTCTGCAATATGTAGAAATAGCAAACCATTGTGTAGATGTATCAAATGATTATGTTGTACACCTGAAACTGATACAATGTTATATGACAATTATATCTCAATAAAACCAGAAAGAAAAGAAACTACTGCCTTGGCCAGTTTGGCTCAGTGGTTAAAGCATCGGCCTCCGGACTAATGAGTCTTGAATTTGATTCCAGTCAAGGGCATGTACCTTGGTTGTGGTTCATCCCCAGTTCTGGTAGGGGTCATATGGGAGGCAGCCACTCAATATGTTCCTCTCACTCTATCTGAAGATAAATAGAAAAATATCCTCAGGTGAGGATTTAAAAAAAAAAAGAAATTATTAACCTACATTCCTGAATAACTAATTCATTTCACATTCCCAACAGCAGTGGATGAGTGATCAATTTCTCTGCATTCTCACCAGCATTTGGTGTTGACACTATCTTTTATTTTAACCAATCTAATAGGTGTGCAGTAAAGTATCATCTTTGACTTAATTTGCATTTCTCCAATTACTAGTGTTTTGAACATTTTTTATGTGCTTATTTGCTATTTACATATACTCTTTGGCCAAGGTAAAAGTGTTCCAGCCCCCCCACCCCCTTCATATGTATAATGCACATTTCAGGAGCTACTTCAGTGTAAATGTAATGGCTGTTGTCACTGCATAACTTCCATGGATGGTTCCCCACAGGCACCCGTGCTGGATGTGGGGCATTTACGGACATGCCAATGAGTACTTAATGTTCACCTGACAGAGAAATGTAACAGGGTGTCTTCTTCATTCCCTCTTAACATACGCTTTGCCTTGCCCTGTGTGGCTGCTTTGATGAGCTGGCTTCTCAGGAGGAGTGTGGCCTGTGGCTGTCCCCGTACCCCTGCAGTTCTAGGCTTTCCTTTGCATTCAGTGACAGGACACACAGAGGTTGCACGGGAATGCATCAGGAGTGGTTTAAATGTTCTCCCAGCTGCCTAACTAGCCGTCACTTTGCTTATGTGAAGCAACAAGAGAGCTTTACGGGCTCCATGCGGTCACTTAAAAAAATTGTCCAGTGGCAAATGGACTGAGGACACAAAGCCGGTGAACTACACACAGTCCCAACAAAATCCAGTCTTCAGATGTCAGGGTTCATTCACACTTACTGATTTATTTTGGTTGCTCATATAAAGTTATCAAACCCACAGATTCGTTGTGTTACATCAGCACATGTAAATTCACATTCTATAATAATACTTGGGCTTTTTTATTGTTTAAATTATACTTAATTACAATAATAACTTATTATGGGAGCTTTTTCCTGATTCCCCCATGTCTAAATGAAGCCCACAGCCGGAGTTCAGATAACCTCTCGCTGTGAGTTCAGGGCACTTTTCTGGGCTTGTCATGTGGGCGGCACTTGAGCCTCCCCAACCCCCTTGTCGGTGACCTGTGTGGCTGTGTAACACAATGCACCCGAACTCTGCCTGGGACAATGGTTGTTCACGGTTTCTCCGAGTCCTGTGGGTCAGCTGGAGGGTTCTGATGTGGGCTGGGTGCGGCGGGCTCTGTCCCATGGGTCTCTCGCCTGCCCCGGGGGAGCCCAGTCAGGCTCCTCAGGGAATACGCTGCTGCATGGGAGAGGCCAGGGCTCCCCCTGCTTGCTCGAGCTCACGGTGGGGGCGAGGTGGGCAGGCAGCGAGTCCAGGCTGGTGAGCCACCCTTACACTGTCGCACCAGACAGCTGGACGTGCCTTGTACTCCACAGTCTGTCTCCCAGGTGGTCACTGACCTCCAGAGAGCACCCACTGCCCTTCTTCCCACCTTCTGCTCTCTTGCCGGGAGGCAGCAGGAGAGCTTCCCGTGCTCACGGGCTCACTGGAAGCAAGTTTCTGCTGAAATATCCATGGCAAGCTGCCACTGCACTGCGTTGGATGTGGCGCATTCACGAGGTTGTGCAGCTGGGACCACCCCCCCCATCCCCAGTCTTCCCATCATTGCAAACTGATACTCGGGACCCAGCAGACTAACCCCCATGCCCCTCTCCTCCCAGCCCCTTGGTTTCACATGTGATGAGGACAGTGTTTTTTAATTATGATGTTTATTTGTTGTTGACTATCTTATATGCAACCCTTCCCTTGAGAAAGCCTGGGAGATGTAGCAGCTCTACCTAACACACAGAAACAGACACAGGAAGGCAGCCAAATGAGGAGACAAGGAAACACATCTCAAACAAAAGAACGGAATAAAACTCCAAAAAAGGAACTAAAGAAAATGGAGACAAGCAATTTACTAGATACAGAGTTAAAAACACTGGTTATAAGGATGTTCAATGAACTTAGGGGAAGAGTAGTTGTACTTAGAGAGAACTTCAACACCATAAATAAGGATATAGAGGCCATAAAAAGGATATGAAAACCATAAAAAAGAACCAGCCAGAAATGAAGGCTAGACTAAATAAAATGAAGACTACTTTACAGGGAATTAACAGTAGAGTAGATGAAGCCGAGAATCAAATCAGTGATTTGGAATATAAAGAATCAAAAAATACCTCTTCAGAACAGCAAAAAGTATAAAGAATCCAATAATATGAGGTTTGTGTAAGGATTCTCTTGGACAACTTCAAGTGTACCAATATTTGCATCATGGGGGTGCCAGAGAGAGAGCAAGAAATTAAAAACCTATTTGAAAAAATAATGACAGAAAACTTTCTAAGCTGGTGAAGAAAATAGACATACAAGATCAGGAAGCACAGAGTCCCAAACAGGATGAACCCAAAGAGGCCCACACCAAGAGACATCACTGTTAAGATGCAAAAGGGTAAAGACAAAGAGAGAATCTTAAAAGCAGCAAGAGGAAAGCCATTAGTTACCTACAAAGGAGCTCCCATAAGACTGTCAGGTGATTTTGCAACAGAAACACTCCAAGCCAGAAGGGATTGGCAAGAAATATTCAAAGTGATGAAAAGCAGGGACCTACAACCAAGATGACTCTATCCAGCAAAGCTATCAATTACAATTGTAGGACATATGAAAAGTTCTCAAAGAAAAGCTAAAGGAGTTCATCATCACCAAACTGGTATTACATGAAATGTTAAAGGCTCTTCTTTAAAAAGAAGGAAAAAAAAGATAAAACTATGAACAATAAAATGGCAATAAATACATATCTATCAACAGTTGAATATAAAAAACAAAATAAAGATACAGAACAGAAACAGACTCATAGATACAGAGAGCATTTGCCAAATGAAAGGGGAGTTGGGGGGAGGGGTAAAAAAGGAAGTGATTAAGAAGTACAAGGTTGTTACAGAATAGTCATGGGGATGTAAAGTACTGCGTAGGGAATATAGTCAATAATATGTATGGTGTCAGATGGGTTCTAGATTTATTGGAATGATCCCTTAGTAAGTTATATAATGTCTAATCACAGGGCAATACACCTGAAACTGATATTGTATGTCAACTGTAATTGAAAAATAACAATGATTTAAAAAAATATTTGAGTAGCTATGCGACCTGGGAGACAGAACAGAAATGGGAGTCCAGGTGGCAAGTGTCTGCGCATTTATGAATTAAAATCTGCTTTTCCAGGTCTTGATCCTGGGACTGTTGGAGCACAGATGACTGACCCTTGCATTTCATGGAGGGTCATGCTCTGGCGAGCACCTGACTTCCAGGTGTCCTCCCAGTGCTGAGACCTGTGACCCTGTTTCCAGTGCAGCCAGAATCACGGTGCTTCGCCAGGTGCGGCCCTACCCGTGCGGCAGGAGGTGAGCTTTATAAACATAGTCATGAAATACTCAGGGGAAGGGCCTGTGCGGAACTTCTACACAAGCAAATAGCAAAGGCCTCTGGACCAAAACACAACAATACACCTTAAAGACACACAGCCCAGGACGATTGGTCACCAGTCTATTGAAATGCAGATAAAGAAGGACCCCTGGAAGATATTTTTTAAGATTAAATTCTGCAATTGAAAGAAATTTCCATTTTTCTAACTGTATAACATTCTTAATTTTCTTTTTGTGTCACAACGTTTAATTTTTTTTTGATGACTGCTGACAGCATTTATTTGTCGCTGTTTCTAAGTGGTCTAACTACAAAACTAAGCCTCATTCTGTATTTCATTATGACATTTTTTATTCCATGAAGTTCCCAGAGTGTGGGACCTCCCGGCACATGGCCCTCCTTCTCATGTGTCTCTTGGCTATATGTCCTCTTTGGAGAAGTGCATATTCAGGTCTTTTACCCATTTTTAAGGTGGATTGTTTGTCTTTCTGGTGTTGAGTTGTACAAGTTCTTTATTTTTTGGAAATAAACCCCTTATCAGATGTATCATTGGCAAATATGTTCTCCTATTCAGTGGGTTCCTTTTTCATTTTGTTGGTGGTTTCGTTAGCTGTGCAGAATCTTTTTAGTTTGATGTAGTCCCATTTGTTTATTTTTTCCTTTGTTTTTCTTGCCTAGAAAATATGTTAGGAAAAATGTTGCTATGAGAGATGTCTGAGATTTTACTGCCTGTGTTTTCTTCTAGGACTTTTACTGTTTCATGATTTACATTAAGTCCTTTATCCATTTGTTAAAAATATGTTTTTTATTGATTTTTTAGAGAGAAAAGAAGGGAGAGAGAGATAGAAACATCAATGTGAGAAACATCTATCGGCTGTCTCTTGTACGCCCCCTACTGGGGATCAAGCCTGCAACCTGAGTATATGTCCTGACCAGGAATTGAACAGGGACCACTCAGTTCATGGGACAATGCCCAACCCACTGAGCCACACTGCCTGGGCTAATCTTTTACCCATTTTGTTTTTTTCTTGTGTATTGTGTAAGCTGGTGGTCATATTTAATTTTTTGTTGTTGTTGTTAATCCTCACCCAAAAATATTTTTTCATTGATTTTTTTTAGGTAGAGAGGAAGGGAGAGAGAGAGAGAGAGAGAAACATCAATGTGAGAGAGACACATCAGCTGGTTGCCTCCTGCATGACACTGACCGGGTTTGGAAATTAAAACTGCAACCCAGGTATGTACCCTTGACCAGGAATCGAACCCTTGACCCTTTGGTTCTAGGGCCTACGCTCTAACCACTGAGCAAAATCAGCCAGGGCCAAGTTTAATATTTTTGCATGAACCTTTACTCCATTTGCTTCATTTGTCAAATAGTAACTGACCATAAATATATGGGTTTATTTCTGGGGTTTCTGTTCTGTTCCATTGATCTCTGCCTGTTGTTATTCCAGAAGTGTCTTTATCAGGTTTTGGAATTAGGATAATGCTGGCCTTGTCATTTTTTTGGACTAGTTTGAGAAGGATAGGTGTTAGTGCTTTGAATGTTTGGTAAAATTTGCCTGTGAAGCCATCTGGTCCAGGACTTTTGTTTGCTGTTGTTTGTGTGTGTGTTTTCTCATTACTGCTTTAATTGTATTAGCTGTTATCCATCTTTTCAGGCTTTCTGATTCTTCTTGATTTAGTTTTGGAAGATTCCATGTTTCTAGGAATTTATCCATTTCTCCCACGTTGTTTAATTTGTTGGCATATATTGTTTCACAGCATTTTCTTACAATCCTTGTAGTTCTGTGATGTCAGTTGACTTCGTCAGCGTGGCCCTGCGAGCAGTCAGAGGCCAGACTGTGGACCCCCAGGCGACGCTGTACAATAGGAGTGCTCTTCCCTCTGCGGTCTGAGTCTCCCAGGTGGACTGCGTCCCCTCTCATTGTCACTGCCAGATGCTATGCAAGCTTCTTTCCTGTTTCTGTTGCTCTAGGCTGGGGAGTCTCTGCATGGGGTTGACACCCCACACTGCTAGGGGAAGGGAGTTTTTCAGCTGTGATATCCCTCCAGCTTCCCAGCCTCCATTGCACCTGAGTGCAGGGGCTAGCCCTTTCCATGTCTCCGCCCTTCCTACCAGTCTGTGTGTGGCGTCTTCTATAAATCCTTGGTTATAATATTTCAGTTCAGCTAGCCTTCCATTGGAATACTCAGGTTGATTGCTCTGTAATTTAGCTGTAAATCCAGTTAGGGTCTGGGAGCAGGTGGGGGCAGCTTCCACTACTTTGCAGAAATCTTGGAATCTCTTCTTTGCATTCTTACCAGCATTGGTGTTTTCACATTTGTGTGTGTGTGTGTGTATTTTAACCAGTCTAATAGGTTTGTTGAGTTAGATCATCAGGGTTTTTATTTATATATCCCTAATGGCAAATACATTTTTGTGTGCTTGTTTTCTGTTTACATATCCTCCTTGAGAAAAATACAAAGTTTTCAAGCACTTATTTTTCTACAAATAATGCATGGCTGTCAGGAGCTAGGTCAGTGTCAAACAAAGTCTTTGTCACTGAATAAATTTCATGGATGGTTCATCCACAGGCACCTGTGCTGAAAATGGCCCATTTACCAGACATGCCACCGAGTACTTGCTGTTCAGCAGGGCCACCTGATAGAGCAACGCAACACAGTGTCGTCTTCTCTCTCTCGACATAATTTTTGTCACGATCTTTGTGGTTACTTTAATGACCTTCTCAGGACAAGTGTGGACTGTGGTTGTCTCCGCTGCAGGGAGGGTGTCCCTTTACCTCTGCAGTTCTAGAATATTCTTTGCATTTAGTGACAGGACACATTGAGGTTGCATGAGGACTGTTTAAAAACCTGACCCCAGCTGCCTTATTAGCAAGGCATTTTGCGTTATGTGAAGGAACAGGAGAGTTTTAAGGGCTTCATGACTTCATTTAACATTTTCTAATGGAAAATGCACAGAAGCCACAGAGCTGGTGGACTGGTGTTCCAATAAATTCCAATTTTCAGTTTTCACTGTCATGTTTTTCCTTCATAGTTTATTTATTCATAGTTTTCACCTCTTGCTGTGGTGATATGCTAAGTGAGATTTTTACTTTTTTTTTTTTATCCTCACCCGAGGACATTTTTCCATATTTTGTTCAGATAGAGTGGGAGGGAGAGAGGAAGAGAGAGAGAGAGAGAAACATCGACGTGAAAGGAACACATCGAGTGGCTGCCACCGGCACAACCAACCAGGGCCGGGGACAAACTGCAACCGAGGTACGTGCCCTTAGCGGGAACTGAACCCGGGTCTCTCTGGACCGCAGGCCGACGCTCTAACCGCTGAGCCAAACCGGCCAGGGCCTAAGTGAGATTTTTACTGTTCACCCAAGTATACATAAAGTTTATAACTGACTGGAGTTCAGATTGCCTCTAGCTCTGAGACGTGGGCTTGCTGTGTCAACAAGACTCAAACCAACATCCCAAACCGCCACCTAGGTCAACTACGGCTGTGCGACCCAGCACCTACACGGCCTGAAAACAATGACTGTCCCCGTTTCTCACAGGACCGTGGACCAGGAGGAGGCTTTGGGATTAGTGACCAGGCTGCATTCAGCTGGCTCTCCTCCAGGCCTCTCTCACCCTCCTTGGTTCGGCCAAGTCACGCTGCTCACGCGGCCGGCACAGAACAGAGGGCGGGTGACAGCACACGGCCTGGTGAGGCCTGCGCCCAGAGTGGCACACGGTCCCCCCACGTGACACTGTCAGACAGAGCAAGTCACACAGCCATGCCCGACCCCCGCTGAGCAGGGACGGGCACCTGCCCGTGCCGGGGATGTAGAGAGAATGAATATTTCTAATCAGAACCTATTGAGCAGCTTGTGTTCCAAACGCACGTGTCCCCACACAGCCCGGTGGAAGTATGACATTGTTTCCATGAAATGTCACATCCCATAACTTCCCCGTACTGGGTAAGCGTCAGAGAACAGACATCACCAGACTGAATAAGAGGGAAACAGGTCTATTCAATGGGTGGAGTACCAAGGTCATTTTGTTAAAATGCCACACGTGCTTGGAGATCTTGCTGTGGTTCCCTCCGAGAAGTGCAGCCAGCCCCAGGGACACCAAAGGGGTATTTCCAAGAAACAAGCTTCCACGGCAGTCAGTCCTTTGGAAGCTGCAGGAACCCCCAGGTCCCGGGAGGTGTTGGGCACCGCTTAGTCCTCTGAAGACGATTTCCTCAGAGGAAATCCAGTTTCCCAGCCTCTGAGTGTCTCCCGGGGCACCAAGAGCTCTACGGGCTTTAAGTGACTGAACTGGTTTGTGGGGCCTTTTACTCGCTGGCCCGCACGGACAGTCCTCAGTGCTGACAGACACCGTAAGACCAACCGACACCCATACAGATACCAAGCCTTCATAGATTAGCAGAGAACTCCCTGGGATCAGAGATACACACTCTGTATACTGTTTCTCATTCAGCCTTCTTTGTATGTAATTTACTTAACTAAGGAACTAACAAATTAAACTGTGTGATTTCCTCCTTTGTGTATATCAGATATAATTTATATGTCAGTTAGTTTTAATTAATAATAATATACCAAATTCATCATTTATGTAAATACATATGAATTGTGCCATTTAAAAAATGGCTATATAAATGCGTTGTGTGGAAATATCTATTGGTGCACTTTAGCTTGTCTTCAAATTATTTTTTATTTTAAATTTAGATTATGATACACACACACACACACACACACATATTTGCTACGCCCACAGACAGTGTGAGGGACTTTCCCTCCCTTACCCATCTCAGAGAACACAGTGTATTGGTTGAGAATGTACAGAGTCCTCTTTATGGGAAGTTCTCTCTCATGGAAGTCAATTCATTGCACTAGTCGTTGCTTTTGTCTTTTTACTAAAATTAGTTCAGTTCATCTCTGGAGGTCCGCAGTGGGTAATCAGTCACGGACATAACATCCTGTGCCATGCGGCCTGTCCAGGGGTGGCCATGTGCCAATCAGTACACATCAGCAGGAAGCAAGTTTTCTTTCTCTTTTACAACTTGTTCCTGCTTTATTGTGAATGCAGGTTTGATGAAGAAGAACTCTTGCACAGTCTCAAGAAAATATTAACTTTTGTTATTTCTCCCCACATCTCAATCATGCGACTTTATTTTCTGAACAGAAATGTATAGTTGTTTATTTAGTATCAAAGCCCCAGTGTTCAGTCCAGAAAGCAGGTTTCCAGCAATAATCCCACCACTGCCTGCAGCGACGGGAGTCCAGGGCTGACGCAGCATCGCCCTGGGCCCGCTGCACAGACCTCAGCCCCTGCCCGGTTCCTGAGCTGAAGACAGCAGTGCTCCAGGGGCCTGGGGCCCTGAGCGGCTCAGCACGGGGAGCTGCACCGTCAGCAGCTCAGGTGGGATGGTCCCTAAAGCCTGTCTGTCTTGCAGGTTTGTAACATCACCAGCATCTTCCATGGCTGAGCAGGTGAGGTCAGGCACCCTGGGCCACAGCGTGTGCCCTGGGGCAGGGGTGCTGCCTGGAATGTGAGGCCAGAGGCACAGCGGAGGGTGTGAGGCCTGGGCATGAGATGTGAGCAGTATTGAGTCATTGCAGAAATGACAACAGGTGGCCTGTATATTCGGTGCCTGTGGGTAAACCCTGAGCCAGAAAAGCCTCTAGGGCAGGGCTCCTAATCTGATTCCTCAGACTCCCTGGGTTTATGGTAGATTTCAGGAAGCTTTATTAGGCTCTCAAGAGAAACAGAATCAAGAAGATGTATACAGAGTAATTCACTGTAAAATATTGGCTCATGAACTAGGAGGCTGAGAAGTCTCAAGAACTGCATTTGGCAAATTGGAGGCTCAGGCTTAGGCTCACGAGGTACTAATGCTTCCTTTCAAGTCCAAAGGACGAGTCCCTTCACTCGCAAGAGAGTCAACTTGTTTGTCCTGTTCAGGATTCACCTGATTAGACGAAGGCCGCCCCCAGTAGGGAGGGCAATGTGCTCTGCTCAGGGTGCACTCCCATGTCTGTCTTGTCCCAAAGCACCCCATAGACTCACTCAGAACGTTTGACCAGATGCCTGGGTACGCCATGGCCCAGTCAGGCTGACATTTAAATTGAACCATCACGAGTCCACTCTCTGTGGATTTGGCACCTTTTCCAATTATACTTACTATGAGTCTTCTCAAATTATACGTAATCTCCAAATAATGACAATAAAAAGGTCATATTTCTGCCCAATCTAATGCGAATATCATAATGCAACCAATAATGTACAAACCCCTTCCCAGAAAATAGACTTCTGAGGCATGTTTACTCTTTTCCGTGATATTACGTAACTGACACTTTGTGCATCATTAGATATGGACACAATTTACAGCAGGGTCCACAAAATGATAAGAGAAAATAGCAGCCCTGGTGGTTTCCCTCAGCAGTTAGAGCATCAGCCCGTGGACCAGAGAGTCCTGGGTTCGGTTCCCGCTAAGGGCGGGTACCTCAGTTGCAGTTTGTCTCCAGCCCCGGTTGGGGTCGTGTGGGTGGCAACCACTCGATGTGTCTCTCTCACATCAATGTTTCTCTCTCTCTCTTCCTCCCTGTCTCTCTCCCGCTCTATCTGAAGATAAATGCAAAAATGTCCTCAGGTGAGGATAAAAAAAGCGAGAGAAATAGCATATCTATATTTTCACAAAACTTTCACCAAATATTAGCAGTCCCTGTAACCTTGCATGTCAGCAAAAACACAGGATTATCACCTCAGGACTCAAGACTTTGTCATTATGAGAAATCAGATACTTTATGTCACCTTTGAATTGGTCCAGAGGTCTTATAAATTCTTTCTGCTCACTACTATTTCAAGTTTGTAACACTTTGAAGATTTTCCACGGGAGACACATACGTTATCACATTAGCAATGAGATTTGTAGGCTTTGATACATATAATTGGATATCCGATCATCTTGCAGTTTTATGTTTCATTGCTGACTTTTTTTTTTTTTTTAAGAGATCTTTAGGAAATGGTAGTAATAGTATAGTCTGTGTTCCTATAACTCAGTATTTTAATGTTAGCTGGAAAAGTAGGCAACATGGGGCAGTGATAATGGGGCATGTGTTCCATGGATTGACATAATGATTGCTGAACTAGTGCGAGGGTCTTCTGGATACCGTTCCCAGTCCTCTCCTGATGTCAGGACTTAACTCCATGTTCAATGTGTTCCCAGGTAGGCACATCCCACCAAGGGATTTGCATACTGAAGATATATTAAAGCCCCATGCCTACGACCTGGAAACTGATTTGGTTCATTTTTTATTAACAAATTTTTTTCTTTATTGATTTCAGAGAGAGGAAGGGAGAGGGATCATTGCTGACTTTTAAAGTATTGTTCTGAGCCAGGAAAGGTGGCATCGCCGGGTGGCCTAGGTTCCGGGCTGAAGGGCTGCTGCTACAGGGACACCTCTGTGCTCGGATGGTTGCACCTGGGGCCATTGTGCACTGGTGGAAACGCATCCGGACCATGTAGGGATGTCTCAGAGTGAGGGGTACAAAGTTCACTCTGACATTTAAACCACGAGGCTCCATCGACAAGACAGACATTGAGTGCCCATGGCTCTTTGAGTGACTGGACAACCTCAGCAGAAGGCTGATGATCAGGATCTACCCTGCTGTGCTTAGTGAGGAGAAGGCTTTCCTGCTTGAGGCAGAACTGCGGGAACCCGCACAGCCGGGGAAATTTGCCCAAAGTAGTCGCTGGAACACACACCACAAGTCCACCTTCCTCCTGTAGGGACCTTCCAGTGTGGCTGTGTTTATACAGGATCCACATCCCTCATGCAGGAAGCAGTCCTGAGCAGTGGTCATTCTGTCTCATTAGTTGGGAACAAGCTAGCATATTCACAAATGGTGAAACGGGATAAAGTCTGACATCACCTTCAGGTTGCCACCCCAAGCACAGCCCCAGTCTCTAAAAATAGCCCCCAAGAGTAACGGTCTGCCGGCTGTTGCACTGAGGCCCGAGATCACCTTGGCGAGGAGGCACAGGTCTGCTTGGCTCTGAGCCTGGCTGTGACCTGGGCTGGGGCCCAACACAGGCGCTCAGCACGCCCGGAGGAAACGAGGAGTCAGAGCGCACCTCCTCGTGAACCGTTGGCTTGACTCAGTCCTCAGAAATCCAAGTACTGACAAATCTCCGTGGCCATCCATGTATGACTTCAAAAATACGAACAACCCCTGGCCGGTTTGGCTCAGTGGTTAGAGCATTGACCTGTGGTCCAGAGAGACCCAGGTTCGGTTCCCGCTAAGGGCACGTACCTCGGTTACAGTTTGTCCCCGGCCCTTGTTGGGTCGTGCGGGTGACAGCCACTTGATGTGTCCCTTTCACATCGATGTTTCTCTCTCTCTCTCTCTCTCCCTCCCACTCTATCTGAACAAAGTATGGAAAAATGTCCTCAGGTGAGGATAAAATCAAAAAACCAAACAAAAATACCAACACAAATGAAAAGCAAACAAGAACAGAAAAGAAGCCACACAAGTCTGTTGCTTCTTCTAAGAAAACCACTTTTTAAATGTTTTTGAAATAGCAAATACTACATTCTTCCAAAGCCAATCTATCCCGTTTCTATCCCTCCTTTTGAAGGGTCCTGCCATGCTAGGCTGCTCTGAGCACAGTTCACCAAGTTATCTGGGAGTTTGTACATCATTCTGCAACATTCCTCCTCCCTAAAAACTTCTTACCATCCAGCTTACCCATTTTCCTCTTCTTGAAGAAAATGTGGTAAAATAAGAATAACAAATACATATTTTATTTTAATCATTGTAATTACACAGTACTGTATTACGTGTATTCACATTGCACCACCCTCACCACCATCGGTCTACAGGCCTTTTTTTTAAATCTTAAAAACCTGAAACAATCTTTTTACTCATAACTTAGGCCTTTCACGTCTAAGCTCACATGTCCTGACCAGCCTCTTGGTGTTTCAGCCAGTCTGGCAGGGAACTGTACTTCTGCAGGAATAGCCACGCCTGTCCCCTCACTCTGGGGTGGCTTCTAGGGGTCACACCATCAGGGTTCTGTAAGATGGTATAGACTCTGGACATTGATGGGGGCCAAAGGTAGTTTTGTAATATTTGAAAAGCCTGTAGTTGCCATTACAAACCCTTCTCAGAATTCCCACCCAGCGTTCTGATTGGTTTGTGGGACTCAGATTTTGGGAATCGATCAGGTCTCCCAGAAATGCCCTCTCACCCACTCCACAAGGCCCTGGGTCCCTGGGATGCTTTTGTCCATATGGGGACTTCAGGCACCCAGCACAACCCAAGTTGGGAGTTTGTGCCAAGGGACAGCCACAGCCCACAAGGGATGACAAACATATAGTCCAAGTGTATTTCACAGCAACTCCAAGAAAAAGAGGCGTTGAAAGGTTTTCTTCCTGATTTTAAACACTTGCACCTCTTGCCCCTCAGTGTGTCTGCTGGACTGAGCTGTGGTCTGGTTTCTTCCCTCCCGCAGGAGGCTGAGACCGCTGCCCAGGGTGGGGCTTGGCCAGACGGTTTCAGCCTGTCCAGGGCCCATGGGTCTGGAGACACTCAATGTCCACTGGCATGTTCCTCGGGGCACTTTCCAGGACTGGGAAGTAAGCTCGGTGGTCCGTAAGCTCTTCAATTTGGTTTGCAGTGATTCGCAAGTGTGACTCCAACATTCCAGGAGCCCAGGTGGCCCCATAACTTTGTGAACAGGTAGGTGCCCTCCTTGCACCTGCATCAAACAAAAGCATCAAGGCTCTTCGGGGGCAGTATAAAGTATAAAGGGCAGAGAGCAGAGCTGGGTTTTGTTTGCCCAGCACCTTCTCTCTGCTCCTTTCTCCTGTAAGAAGAACTTGCATCTGGGGTAGAGCTGCTACCTCCCCAACAGGGACCCAGGGTCACCAGGCCAGACCCATCATGGAGCTCCATCTCCCCAGCCACCGTGTGTGCACAGGGACAGCTCTGTGACCAGGCTGGGCAGTCAGACCCTGCTCTGGGAGCTCACACACAGGTGCAGCCAGAGGCTCACCCCCGGCCTCTGGGCCCCGGCGCCTGGAGTGTATCCCGGATGGGAATTCTCCTTCGATGTGGGAGACAGTGACGCCCACACTCAGGGGGGAGCGGGCACAGGTGAGGGGGTTCCACTCTTCTCCGGCAGCCACGATTTCAATGTCACTGTCATCCTTTCCAGGCCCCTGTGTGTAGCTTTTAGTTTTATTTTACTGCTGTTTGCTTTCTCAGTATCATTGTAAATCATCTTTATTGTGAATAATTTGGGGAGGGGGGAATGAACCATCACAAAGAAAAAATCATTGTTACCTTTTTAGTCTTTCTTCAAATTTTTTTTGCTATTTTAAGGCAGTCTCGAGATTTCACTAAACACAGGTGGTCAGGTAGGCCTCATCACTCAGCTCCGTGCAGGTCCGACCTGGAGCTCCTGCCGACGGCCTGCTCAGTGGGCTGTGTGGGAAGAAGGGCAGGACGTGGAGAGCACTGGGCAGGAGGTTTGCTCTTGCCCTCAGGACCCCGTCCCTCCCCCTTGTACAGAAACACAGAGCGGCCGTGATCCCCCGCGGCCGAGGCTCAATGACTCCACTGGGTTTTGGTTCACGCAAGGGACACGGAAGGGGCCTCTTTTCTTCAATGTAAAAACAAATGTGAAAATCACCTGGACTCTGTTTAATTCCCACACAATTCCCAATTTTAGCACTAATTATGCACCTAAATAAACTGAGTTTTTTCCATCATCAGGAGAGTAGGGTAATGACTTTTGGATTTCACGTTGGATTGTCCCATGATGTGAGTTAAAAAACAAACATAACAAAAAATATAGTGTTTTTTAATTAAAGACAAGCATACTAATGCAAGAACCAACACTTCATTTATAAAGATAAATTAAGAAAAAGGAAAACAAAAACAAACATTTTTATATCGTATAGATATAGTAAAGTAATGTTTATTAACATGTATGTATAGATATACCATTTATATATATATAATATTAAATTTATATACTTCTGAGGATAAAAAAATTAAATCATGATCCCTCATATGAATTTAAAACTCAATCACAATTTTAAATCACTGCAAGGAAACTTGCTTCCTCACGTTTCTTTTTAGACTTTAAGTACAGGAAGCTATCAAAGCAGGGTCTGAAAGTAAAAAACCATCTCTGGGCACAAATGACCACGGATTGCACCAATCACGCGTCAGGGTCTTCTGGGTGCTCACTCAGGTCTCATCACGTGGCGCTGTGTCCACCGTCCCCTGAGGTGAGAGGCCATGATGAAGTGTGAACATGTGTAGGCAGCACTGGTCTCTTCTGTCTTCAGGCTGTGCCCCTGGACCCCGATGGCCTGCTGTAGTTGACCGGGGCGCCTGCAGCTGGGCCCTCCCAGGTGGCCATCTTGCAGCTGCTCACTCACAGGCGGATGTCCGTGTCCAGCTCAGTGCTCTGCTGGGGATCAACTGCCAGAGCTTCACCTGGACCTTGTGAGAGATGCCGCAAGGGAAAGGGGTGGGGTGCTCCCCGGGGACAAGTGCACTCTGCTGAAGGCCTTGTCCTTGTCCCCTTCATCCATTGTAGGGAGGTGCAGTTGTCTGCCTTGATCAGGGCAGGAATGTCCCCAGTGTTCCACTGCTCAGGTTTTAGGATAGATGTCCATGGCATCGAGGATCTGCAACAGCTCCTCCATGTCCCCACTGGGCGTCAGGCACTGGACATCCTCCATGGTGCAGCCAAGCCCGTTCCCCACCGTGGTGGTGCGGGGCCTGTGAGTCTCCATGGAGATCGCATATAGAACTTTGTGGCAGCAGCTTCGGAGGACCAGGATCTGCACATGCTGTACCTTTCATTGTGCCAGAGGGACCAATAGGAAGTCATGCAGAGGAACATGGATGGACAGAGGCACCGGGGCTCAGAGCACTACACGGTCTGAGCAGTGACATATCTGTGCGGATGTTACAAGAATGACCCAGGGCATTCACATGGATGAAGCTCAGATTTCAAACACTGAGCCAAAAATCCAGCTCATGAGTGTCATAAGAGAGATTGTGAGAAGACTGCCTCCATTTTCTTAAAAAAAAAAAAGATGAGTATGACAAAACAAAAGAGAGATGACAGCCAAGTGCATAGTGATTTTTAGATGGATTCTGAATTCTCAAATAAAAACATAAATAAGTAAACAGGTATAAAAGAAATACTCGGGACAAATGGCAAACTTGTGACTGAGGACTGACTATAGATTCCATAACAGTATTGGAAAAATGCTGTTTTTGGACTGCAGTAATTAATTATATTTGGATTATGTGGTAAAATGTCCTTCCTAGGAAATGAAGGCTCAATTATTCTGGGGTGAAATGTCATAATGTTTGCAAAGAAATAAGTGAACAAATAGAAGAAGGGAGATAAAGCAAATGTAGTAAAATGCAAAGAATAGCTTAATTTAGGTGTAGAATACATGATGATTCCGAGTTCTCTTGTTGCAACTTCTCTGAAAGCTTGAAATGTTACAAAAGAAGATTCAGAATGCAACAATATTACACTATTATGCAAATTTCAACACCATACATTTAAGAGATCTGCATATGACTGGTGCGGCCACTATGGAAAACACTATGGTGTTACCTAAAAAAATTGAAAATTGAATTGCCATTTGACCAGTGATCCCACTTCTAGGAATATACCCTAAGAAGCCTGAAACACCAATCAGAATGAATATATGTACCCCCATGTTCATAGCGGCACTATTTACAATCACTAAGATCTGGAAACAGCCCAAGTGTCCATCAGTAGACGAATGGATAAAAAAGCCATGGTACATATACACAATGGAGTATTATGCTGCTGTAAGAAAGAAAGATCTCTTATCCTTTGAGATGACATGGAGGGACCTGGAAAGTATTATCCTAAGCGAAACAAGCCAAACAGAAAAAGACAAATACCACATGATCTCACTTATTTGTAGAATATAATGAACATCAGAGTCTGAGGAATAGGGTAGACCCAGAGATGTGGAAGTAGGGTACAGACTGACAGCCCTCAGAAGAGGGGGTGGTGGGGGAGGGAAGAGAAAAACCACAGAACTTATATGCATGTACGCATAACTGATGGACACAGACAACAAAGCTGAGGATGCGGTGTGGGGGATGGGGAGGAGGGTGTCAATGGGGAAATAAAGAAGAAACATCTGTAACAAAAAAAAGAGAGAGAGGGATCTGCATACATATGTCACCATGACAGTGGGTGGCCCTGGAGAGGGAGAGAGAATGAGCCCACAGGGGATCGTCAGAGGGGACTTGAGCTTCACCGCTCATGTTTATGTCAGTACAAAGCGAAAGTTAAGAAGATAAACAATGTGACAAAAAAGTAAAAGCACATTAACCCTTTATGGAACAATTACTCTGCTTCTCTCCTGGTCCTGGGCTGGTTCTGCATTACTGGCGATCCAATGGACGCCGTCCTCACCTGGAGATGAGACACTTAGACCTGTCTGCACCGGGAGTCCTCTTCTGTGTGTGGTCTGCGGGTCACCTGATTTAGATTTCTTTCCTTTCATGTTCCTACTTTTAAGTTTTCATGTATTAACTCACTGAAGTGTCATTGTCAAAAAGGGATTTGATGCCAAGAAAGTGGATTACATACCAGGACTCAGAAAGTTGGGAGCCAAACCCTAGAAACCAGAGAATACTGGGCCAAAGAGTACGTTTATTTTATTGTATTTTGTTTGTTTATCTTTTTATTGAGAGTAATACAGGTGTGTCCCCTCCATCCCCCATTGTCCCCTCCACCAGTCCCGGCCCTGCCCCAGGCCCTCCCCACCGCACCATCTGTGTCCAGGGCCCATGTACTTGCTTGTACGTTCTTTGGTTCACCTCTTGCTCTCGGTACAACGCAAGCACCAGGGAGAGCATGTAATGCAGCCTGCTGGGCTCTCTCCCCAGGCAAACACACGGCCTGGACAGCTCCAGGGGGGTCACCACACGTCACCCACCACTGTATTTACCATTTTTGTTCCTTCAGTGTGAACTGTCTGTGGACCACGAGAAATCTGTGCACAGGAGGCCTGGGTGCCGGTGGGGCTGAGCCTCGTGCCTGCGGCTGCCAGGCCTGGGACCAGCAGGGGAAGCAGCACCCAGGGCCGAGGAACCGGCGTTCTAACCCAGAACCCGACCTTCAGGGGTCGGAAGGAGTCTGTGTGAAGCTGGAGGCCGGAACACACATTCCCCTTTGCTAGCTCCAATCATTTACTTCTGTGGACAGAAGTGGGGCCCTATGGAAATCAACCTCGAAGGGGATCTGATGATACAGTCCTGACGGGGCAGGTCATGGTGTGGACACTCCCCAGGCCTACTCCTTCTGCAGTAACAGGTTTATCTGTGCCCTAATCCAGCCCCGCCCCGGTTTCTGTGCCCCTAGGTTAACACAGCTCTGAAATGCCGCCTTCCAGACCCCTCCTTCTAAAGCTGACCAGCCTCCAAGACAGCACAAAATCGAACCTTCTGTGACCATATCCCCCCTTGCGGCTCTTTCTGGCTTCGCTCTCAGAGAGAGAGCTGCTATGTGCTCACACCTGCTCTTCACAGGAGTGTGCGGGGCCCAGAGCTGATCGATGAAATCAGGGACATGCAGGTGATGACCTGCTGGAGGAGGAGCCACAGGCCGCACACCTGGGTCCCCTGCAGCTCCCTCTGCACCCAGCTCCCACTTTGCAGACATGAAAACCCCGGGGTTGTCTTCACTGAAGGCGCGGTTTGAATTCACTCACACAGAGAAAGCAGAGCCACAAGATTTATTACTCACAGATGCAGGATTGGGGAGGGGAGGGGGAGGAGCACACAGTGCTGAGAGGGGCGGCCCTCCATCCCAGGTCACAAGAGGACAGGATATGGGGACAGGGGAGTACGTTACTATTGCTACAAAGGTGCTTGGGTAAAGGACATTAACTTTTCTAGGGCTCAACTTTAAGTGGTGATTTTACAAGTGGCTTCTGAAAAATCGAAGTGGGAACGTGGGGTGGGAGTCATAATGTTGGGTCCTTATCTCAGGTCCGAACTCGGGGTGTGAGCAGGGTCGCCCTGCTGTCCGTTCATAGGCAGCAGGGCCGAAGGGCTGGCTCCTCATCACGGGAGTCCAGGGCCTTCCTCTCCCGAATCCACAGACTAGGGGATCTCCGCACCCATACTTTTCCCTGTTTGTGTTCCTGGTTCTGGAATCCGTACTTCTGCTGCCTGAAATTTTACAGTGGTTTTCAAGGAAAAGGAAATAGGATGTTGTAATGAAATATATTACTTTGGCAAAGTAAGGAGAGAGCTTAAATATTAAGCATTCAGGCCACACTCACCACGTTACTGACCTCGCTGTTTTCTGGGGCCGAGGGCTGAGCGTTGCTTCCTCCCCAGATGTGATTTCCAATTATTTTTGCTATGTCCAGCATGTTGTCTGGTCTTGTGATTTCGCCCAGAATGTGCTTTCCAAGCCCTTTGACAGTTTTCCCCAACTTTGCTTTCTGTGTTTTACGCTTCATCTAATGAGAAACATATAGTCTGTGATCTTTATTTTTATGTAACACCAACTCACCTTCACCAAGAGGATTTGCAGACAGAGAGGAAGGGAACCACTGATCACCAGCACCCACTCCTTAGGGACGTGTGTCCTATTGTGTCAGTAACAGATGCCATGAAGTGACCTCATGGGAAGAGCCGATCTCTGGAAGCTACTATCTGCTCTAACCCCCAACTGCATGGACACTGCTCCTCAGGGTCCCTCCGGACAGTTTCAGGGGTTACCAACCGCGTTAAATAGTCCTCTGGATGTTTTAAGCCGCAGGTTTATGTCACCACAGGCAGCCCTGAAGTCCTTTTGTTCTTCAATTGGTTCCTGATTGTCCTTTTCAAGCACGATGGGGCTATTCTCTGCCCCGACATTATTGATCGCATCTTCAACCTAGAGGCAAATTTATACCCTGCCATTTTTATTTGTATTTAATCCACCTCACCTTCACTAAGTGTATTTGCAGCCAGAGAAGAAGAGAAACCACCAGCAGGGAGGCTTTATACTTCTGAAGCTGTTCTCCAGCTGTTCTCCCACACACAAGGGAGGTCTGCCCCTGGGGTCAGTAGCGGGGGCCATGAAGTCACGGCCTTGGTAACAACCCGTCTCAAGAGGCAACTGTCTGCTCTAAACCCCCCACTCTGCTGGGCCCCCTCTCTGCAGGGCCCTCTGCACAGTTTCACGTGTTACCAACCGTGTCCAGGACGTTCCCGGGGGCCGCCGTCCTCTGAGCTGGTTGAGCCTCTGAACTGTGATCCGTCGTGGGAGCAGCGGAGGCTATTCCCAAGCACAGGAGAGTCAGCAAGACTGAAGGACTCATGTTCCAAAAACCTGGGAAGGAAAAATAAATGACCAATCCTTCTAAAAATCCATCGAACTTTCTTCTGAAGATACTGGGTGGGATAAAAAGAGTGAATTCTCCCTCCCAAGTACCTATACACGGACAGTGGAGGAAGCATAAGGACATGGGTGGGAACATCAGTTCAAGGGGAGGTATGTGGTTCAGTCCCGGAAGTGACAGGCAGCCAGGGAAGGACTCTGGTTGGAAGCAGCGACGGGCAATGGTCATTTAGGTTTGGAGAAGGGTGTGAGGGTAGCTCATGGGTCAGGATCTTGAGTCTACAACTGGGAATAAATAAAAAGGTTGATCCAGGTATTTAGCAAGAGTACCAAGGTGACCCAGGAATACCCCACGAATGAGGACCCATGATCCCCGTTAGAAACAGAGATCTCAAGTGTTAGGTGGCCACTTGACACTTTTCTTCCCGACTCTTGTATGGCAGGGTGAGCTATGCCTTCACACCTCCTCTTCTTGGAGTGGAATCTTTCTGAAAGGGCCTCCCAGGGGCAGACGGGCAGGAGCAGCCAGGGCTCAGCTGCCCCACACTGGCCTCTGCCAGGCGTTCTCACACCCCTCCCCCAACCCGGGAAGTGCTCACCTGGCACGATGGAGCAGAAACACCCCCCATTGCCACTACTTCCTGCACCCTGACAGGGCCAGGCTCTTCTCAGCTCAGATCACTGGCCAGGGACAAGGGACAGCGGCACAGCGGGCAGGACAGTGGGAGCCCAGCCCAGTTCCCTGCCCACCGCACATCCTGCCTCTTCCACAAGATGCTGAAACAGCTCAGGCAGCAGTGGGCCCAGCAGCCCTGGGCTGTGGTCAGGCTGCTGTGTCCTGCCAAGCAATGTAACAGGACCATTCCTTCCTAAGTCTAGAATCTTGTCCCCCCGGCTCGTGGACAGGCTGGTTCATGGTGTGGCTCCTGTGAACCTGGCCTGGTGGGGTCTCGCCTGAGGTGGATACAGTTGCGCAGGTGCAGTCAGCAGTTGCAGATCCAGGGGTCTCTGATGCATGGTTGTGGCCCCAAGCCCACCCAGTTATGACTAGGAGCAGCCTGCCCCACCCCGCCCCCATCTTACTCACTTCTCACTGGCTTTGCTGACCTGTGGGCGGGGCCTTTAAGTTCTGGGACTCCAGGTGAGTGACAAAGCTCAGTAGATCCCTACTTGTCCCTGGGCAGATCCTCCCTGCCTAGGGACACCTGGGAGTGACTAGCCAGGAGGAATCGAGACAGCTCTGACGAGGGTCCCAGGGAAGCACTGGAACCCACATGAACCAATTACCCCAAATTCATACCCTTGGCAGGTGGTTCAGGAAAAGAAGCTTTTTTTTTTTAATTCTCACTTGGAGATATCCCCCCCCCCCACTGATATTTAGAGAGAGAGAGAGAGAGAGAGAGAGAGAGAGAGAAGAAACATCAATGTGAAAGAAACACAATGATTTGTTGCCTCCCAAAGCCCAAAGGCACCTCAGCTAGGCATGGGGATCAAACCTGCAACCCAGGTATGTGTCCTTGACTGGAAATTGAGCTCGTGACCCTCCTGCGTGGGGCTCATGCTCTAACCACCGAGCCTCCCACCAGGGCTTATTGTCTATTTTTCATTGTCTCCATGCCAGTAGGTAGAAGTGACATCTCATTGTGGATTTGAGATGCATTACCCTAGTGAATGATGATGCTGAATATCTTTTTTTTTTTGTTGTGTTTTTTTTTTGGTATGTGCTCCTAGAGGGAACCAAACCCGGAACTCTCTGGTCTCAGGCCGATGCTCCAACCACTGAGTCAAACTGGTCCAGGGCCTGAATATATTTTCATGTTCACATTGGCTATGTGCAAATGTTCTTGAAAGGAATATCTATTTGAATTATTTGCCCATTTAAAAGTTATTTTTTTCATCTTTATAATTGAAAGTATTACAGTTGTCCCCTCTCTAGTCTCCCCATTGACGCCCTTCTCCCCGCTTCTACCTCCATTCTGCTTTCCCCAAGCTGTTGTTTGTGTCCGCTGGTTATGCATAGACACATATAAATTCTTTGATTTATCTCTCCCTCCTCCCACCCCCCTTGCCTCTGAGGTTTGTCGGTCTGTTCCCTAATTCGGTGTCTCTGGATTGATTTTGATCGTCAGCTTATTTTATTCATTATATTCCATAAATGAGATCATGTGGTATTTGTCTTCCTCTGATTGGCTTATTCCACTTAACCTAATACTCTCCAGGTCCCTCCATGTCATCTCAAAGAGTAAGAGATCTTTGTTTCTTACAGCACCATAGTATTTCATTGTGTACATGTCCCACAGCTTTTTTATCCACTCATCTACTGATAGGCACTTGGGTGTATTGGCTATGTGCATATATATTTGGTAGAAATATTGATTTCAATCATTTGCCCATTAAAAAAATTTTTTATTGTTTATTTGTAAGAGTTTCTAATGTATTCTGGATATTACACATTTATAAGATATATGATTAGCAAATGTTTTTTCTTACTTTGTCAGTTGCATTTTCTTTGTTAATAGTGTTTTCTATTTAAATTGTGGTGAAATAAACATAACATATAAGTGACTGTCATATCCGTGTGGAGTGTACTATTCAGCAGCATTAAGCACATCCCATTCTCTGCACGCATCACGGTCATCGATCTCCAGAATCCTTCCCGCCTGGCCACACCGAGAATGTTCCCATCAACAATAACCCTCCTGGCTTCCTCCCCAGTCACTGGCACCTTCGTTCCACTGCCTGTGAATAAAGTAGCAGCAGTGAATTATATGATTTAATAAGCTGAATTTTCCAATATGTGAATTTTATCTCAATATAAGGAAAACAGAGAGAGAGACTGATGGGAATCACTGACCTCTCCGTGATGCCTCAGCACTGCTGGAGTCTGCTCCCGGGCCAGCCACCGCCTGTCCTCTCGCAGCACAGACCTCCAGGCAGCTCAGGAGAAAGAGAAATCCTTTGTGCAGACGTAGTGAAAGCAAGCATGGAGCAAAGACGCATCTTAACCCAATGCCTCACCTGGTGATTTCCAAGAGTTACCAGCGTGATAAAATCAGCTGTTAAAACATTGTTGCCTTAGCCCTGGTGCGCACACTGGAGAGGTAGGGACTGCCCCCGAAGGCACGAGCCCTTTCGGAAAGCGCAGGGGAGCGTTGCTCCCTCTGCTCGGACAGTTGGATCATTCTGCCCGTTGATCAAAGGGGAGAAAATGAGGACTGGTCTGAACTGTCATTTCTGTTTCATTTTTTGGTCTTCCTATTGGGATGAAGACAAGGCGAAACTCATTTATGCTTTCTCTTCTTCTTATTGGTTTTGATTGAACTAAGAAGAGTATTGATACATAACCCTGTTTTTCTAAAATTTTCTGATAGCCAAAATGATAGAATATCACACAGCTTCTATTTTAGCACATTTTTTATGACACTGCCATGTCTGCATTAATGCAGTCAGTGGAAAAATGATAAACCAATAGAAGCAACAATTTTGGTTCTGCATGACGACGTGGTTTTACCACACGATTGCACTGGCTTTGAAATATAGATAACTCCAATATTATCTTTGGTTGGCATAAACTTTAAGTGAAACACTTACCCTCTCGGCTTCACTCCCTGTGAATGTGCTTAATGCCAACAACCTAATAAGGCTATGATAACAACTAAGTAAGGTAGCACCAGTGTTGCCAGAACCAACTATGTCCAGATTTTCTCCCTTGAAATTGGACGTCTTTGGGAACCGCATCCTTCCTATTCAGGATGGTCCTCTGCCAGATTTCTTCCACTGTTTCTCCCACTATCCTAGGGTGTCTCCTCCAGGGATTTTCTTGGACCTATGAATGGATTTTGAATCTTCTAAGAAGGATGATGGAAATGTACAGTAAGCTTCCAATTGCTATTGAAGAAAGCGGTGGGTGTGAGACAGAGGATCTTGATCAGTTTGGGCCTAATTCACACAGTGGCCCAGAATGCCAGGTCCCAGTCCAGAGGGACCCGAATGGCTGGGCCTGGCCCTTCGCACCAGCCCTCTAGGCAGATCTGTGGGGATGGGCTTGGCTCCTTCCTTCCTCTGCAAATGATCTCCACTCTGTTCCTCTGGGGACACTGTGGAAGGTGCTGCAGTGGGAAGGGCAGGGGCTGGGGACAATGACCGCACAAGGGCCTGATTCAGGAAATGATGCTTTGCTATTCATTCCTTCTGCAAATGCTTACCGAGTCCCTTTTATGGCAGGCCCTGTGCTGAGGGGTCACGGATGAACTAACACTGACACAGTCCACGTGCCGGGAGCATCATCCAGTGGAGCAGTTGGCGTGAAGCAAATATTCCCTTTGGATGACAGATAGACAGGTGCTTCCTTTCTAACAATCTTGGCAGTTTCTCACGTTGGGGAACCCCAAGTGGTGAGGTATCCATGTAGCTCCCCTTGATAGGAGGAGCCTCCGAAAGTCTTCAGCCTCCTCTTCTCAAGATTTTGTCAGGAAGAAGAGAGTCCGAACAACATTAAATTAGACGTATTCCAACGAAGGCTAGCGAGGGCCCTTCGTCATGGACCAACCATTTCTCATTGATCAAGTGTTTCTGCTCTAATAATAAGCTCTTTGTCTGGAGTCAAATAGTACAAACTCTTATTCTAGATCCTATATTACCTATATCGTGAGCATCATTTCCCTGTCAATACGTCTGGCATCCCATTGTTTGACCTACATAACTTTTCTAACTGTCTCCTTTATACCTACTGAGGAACGTGTAGATTATCTTTTGGTTGATTTTGTTTGTTTGTTTGTTTGCAACACTGCAGTGAACACCTGCACGCATACAGCTCTGTGAATGTATGTAAACATGACGGCAAACGGAATCCCCGGAGACGCACCTACTTGCTGGAAACGTCCCCCACTGCTGCTCCGTGTGCAGTGAATGAGAATGTCCGTTTCATCCCGACTTCCAGACCCGCTCATTTTACTGGCAACATATGACCTAACGGCGTGTTTGGGGGTGGTGTTCTAATTTGAACGTTATTTTATAAAATCTATCATGTGGATTGTGTACTATTACACGCACACGTGCACTATTGTGGTCTCCATCGTGTTTATCGTTATCGTGATCATTACCAGACACGAGTGATGGTGACACTGTTCACCAGGTACTGAGAACCCACGCACCAGGCACATTACATACAGTTCATTTAGTTTAATTTAGTCCTTACGGGAACAACATGAAGTAGGAATTACTCATCCATGAAACAACTGGAAAAAAAAGAGTTACCTAAGGGCTCCAAGGCAAGTCATTTGAACTCTCTGTGCTTCCTCATCCAACAGAAAAATGGCACTAATTACCTCTTCCTTATCTACCTCATGTGATCTCTCTCTGGGTCCTCTTTTCTTGCTTCTAAAATAAAAATGATAAAAGGATGGAGTTGGACTAGATGGAGCTCAACCTTTCAGGGTTAAAACGTATAGGATTGTTTGTTTGCTTAAACCCACAAGGAGGCTTTTTGCCTTAGTGACCAGTCACCATCCCCAGTCAGAGCCCAAGAGGCTCCTGTGAGAGATGTCCCCTCAGGGCCGGTCTTGCTCTCAGAGTGTGAGCGATGGAGACACGTGCTGGAGGAGGCTCACTTCTCATCATCCGCTGATGCAAATTGAAATAGGATAGCTTTCACCTGGCCAGTGTGGCTCAGTGGTTGAGCATCGACCCAGGCACCAAGAGGTCGCTGGTTCGATTCCCGGTCAGGGCACATGCCCAGGTTGTGGGCCTGATCCCCAGTGGGGGGCGTGCAGGAGGCGGCCAGTCGATGTTCTCTCTCATTGATGTTTCTCCCTTCCCTTCCTCTCTCTGTAAAATCAATAAAGAAAAATAAATTATAAAAAAAATATGCTAACCTCCTATTTTCACCCTCTGAATTTTGAGTGAGGATGAAAGCGTGATGACCGCGAGGGTGGGAGGACGTGTGGAGAAATCGGTCCTCTTGCTCACGTTTGTAACCTGATGCAATGTTGGACCCAGAGACCGGAAGACGTTCATCGTTTTTTAAATGCATATACTTCACGTATTCTAAGGTTTTCACGGTAGTCATTGTTGTGATAGCAAAACTTCCAAAGTAACCTCGATGTGACCGATTAGGAAATGTTTCATTATGGTGACATGTACAAACATGCAATCGTCTGGCATTTGCAGCTGAGTCAAAAGGCAACTTTCAGGACAATGTGCGCACCGTGACCCCAGGGAAAGCCAAAGTAAACTGAGGGGTGCAGGTCGTCCAAGGGATGAGCTTCAGTTATGAGTGTTTTCAAATTGTCCTCCAATAGTGATAAGTTTATTGATACTCATTCAGTCAGTGTGAGTCTTTCCCTCCCTGACCCATGTCAGCCAAGACTGGATTTGGTGCATTTGTTGAGAATGTGCAGATTCGTGTCATGGAGAGATCTCTATGGTAGGAGTCAACTCACTAGGAGAGTTGCCGCGTTTGTCTTTAACATTAGAAATCGTTCAGTGGCATCTGCAAAGGTCTGTAGTGGGTAATCAATTCATGAAAACAAATGAGGCAGTAGTTCACGTTTCTCCATGGGGGGCCATGTGCTAATAGTATATATGACTAGGAAGCAAATTGCTCCCACATTTTGCCTTATCTCTATTTTATTGGGTATACAGACTCAGTAAAGAACAATGCTTGAACAGTCTCAAGAAAATATTAACTTTTGTTATTTCTCCCTCATTCCAAGCACATATATTATTTTCTGAACAGAAATGTATAGTTGTTTATTTAGTATCAAAGCCCCAGTGTTCAGTCCAGAAAGCAGGTTTCCAGCAATAATCCCACCACGGCCCGCAGCGACGGGAGTCCCGGGCAGACGCAGCATCGCCCTGGGCCCGCTGCACAGACCTCAGCCCCTGCCTGGTTCCTGAGCTGAAGACAGCAGTGCTCCAGGGGCCTGGGGCCCTGAGCTGCTCAGCACGGGGAGCTGCACTGCCAGTGGCTCAGGTGGGATGGTCCCTAATGCCTGTCTGTCTTGCAGGTTTGTAACATCACCAGCATCTTCCATGGCTGAGCAGGTGAGGTCAGGCACCCTGGGCCACAGCGTGTGCCCTGGGGCAGGGGTGCTGCCTGGAATGTGAGGCGAGAGGCACAGCGGAGGGTGTGAGGGCTGTGCAGTTGACTAAATGAGAAGCTCATAGTATGGAGTCATGAAGATTTGATGCCAGATTTGTGCTGTATATTCTATCCTGTGTGTAAACCCTGAGCACAGAAATCCCCTTGCTCTGGACAATCTAGTAGGTAAATGAAGACTTAAATGAAGGAGGGTGGGGGAGAAAGAAAACTGAAGTCAGGTGGCCCCACTGTGATTGGCGGCCAACCCCACCCCCACACTGGCACCGCCCTCCAGCCGCTCACCTGTGGATCTTACTCAGTTGCACCTGTTGACCTTCTGAAGCATTTTTGAGGGGTGCAGGACCCCACATTGCACTAGTCATCTGTCCCCTTATCTCCTGAGTATGGGACAGGTTATCAGTGTGTCTTCACGGCCCTGAGGAGATTGCAGATGGTGTTCCATTAAATGTTTTATCTAGAAATACAGAGTCTCTCTGCACTCCAAGAATTTTCAATCTGAGGCTCAGTTTTTATTTTGAAGACATTTACTGCCAGGCCGGTGTGGCTCAGTGGTTGAGCGTCGACCCTGCACCAAGAGGTCACCGGTTTGATTCCCGGTCAGGGCACATCCCAGGTTGTGGGCCTGATCCCCAGTGGGGGGCAAGCAGGACGTGGCCAATCAATGTTTTCTCTCTCAATGTTTCTATCTCTCTCTCCCTCCCCCTTCCTCTCTCTAAAAAATCAATAAAGAAAAAAAATTAAAAAGAAAGAACTTCATTATTTTTTAATATATACATTTTTTTTCAGTTACAGTTTACACTGAGTATTATTCTACATTAAGTTCAGATTACACATAGTGGTGAGACAATCATATACTGTATAGAGTGGCCTCGCCCCCGGTATTTCAGGTACCCACCTGTCCTCGTACATGGCTGTTGTGATATTCGAGGCTCAGGTTTGAACAGAATCGAGGTCAGAGGGCATCTCAAAGGTCTGAACCAGACTCTGAGCAGAAAGAGGCTCCTGGTGCAGAAGGTCCAGCATCTCAGCCCCCAGGTGAGAGCGGCGTCCACCTGGGATCACCATCGTGTGCAGAACTAGCCCAGAGCAGGGAGGGAAGTCAGGAGGGGTGTTTCAGATGAGCAAGTGCTTCTATTTTTGTCACATTTTTTCCTTTCTGACTTTTGCTTTTTAATGAAATAAATACGACAGGTAAAGCTCAAGTCCCCTCTGGCCTCCCCTGTGGGCTGATTCCGCTCCCCCTCCAGGGCCACCCCTGCAACAGGAGCATATCTTCCTGGACCCTTTGTATGTATGTGTGTTAAATATCCACAGAACAATAGAATGTTGTAACATTCTGAAAATTTTTTTGAAAAATCTCGAGCCTTCATGGAAGTTACATAAATAGAATTAAGAATCATCATATCCTCTGCCCCTAAATTAACCAAGTGTTTACATGTTGCTACATTTGCTTTATCCCTCTCTCTCCTACTTGTTTACTCCTTTACTTTCCAAACAGCATGGCATTTCAGCCCTAGTAATTTAGCCTGTGTCTCCTAAGAAGAAGGACCTTCTCCTAAATAACCACACTATGATTAGTTATGAGTCTTGACAATTAATGTTGATTTAATACTATTATTCAGTATTTGGTCCTCATTCAAGTGTTTGCCCTTGTCCCAATAATTATTTTATGTCTGCTTTTATTTATTTATTTTTATTTTGAGATTCAAAATACAGTCAAAATTACTTATTCCATGTGGTTGCCATCTCTCTTTTTTCTCCTTTTTCATTTCATTGCCCTTTTTTTTTTTTTAACAGTCAGAGGTAGTCTCTTCGGAATGTCTCTTGTGACACCCACAGGCTGGATTTTTGGCTCAGCACTTGAGATCTGAGTTCCATTCATCTGAATGCCCTGGCCCATTCTTGTAACAGATGTTATCACTGTACAGGTCCTTTGGTCCTTCTGCCCTTTGCTTGCCCACACGAGGCCTCCCATTTTCCCCTCTGGAAAATCGATATGACGCAGAGTGAAAAGGTCTGGAACACGTGACTGCTGGAGCCCTGCCTGCCCTGCACCAGTGCCCTGAATAGGCTGCTCTCCCTGCAGACCGACGGGCCCTGCACC